>NC_090291.1:35894375-37293750 GCF_037392515.1 Haliotis asinina | reverse complement strand
GTGTCTTCGAGCTAAGTTTCTTGTGAGCGGATAGGTTTCTGTTTACCCTACCCGGTACCCCTTTAATGCAGGGCGTACAGAGGCAAATCCTGAACAAAATCCTTTGGCTCAGTTTGCTTCAATGGGAGTGCGAACCGAAGCCCGAGAAACCTTCATTAGCGAGGATATGGTTCTTCACATGTGTGTGGGGTAAATGTCTCAACCTTCACTGCAGGGCTTGGCTACAGCATGGTGATCGTATCGGGGCTTATCGGCGTCTACTACAACGTCATCATCGGCTATTGCTTCTTCTACTTCTTCTCCTCCATGCAAGGAACGCTGCCCTGGTCACACTGTGACAATGACTGGAACAGCCCCAACTGCATCGTTGACAGTAATGTCATTACAAACCACACCAATGTCACCGTTTCCAACGCCAGTGAGTGTTCAAGCTTGCTTACTCGGTTTATACATGTCACCGAACCCCAATTACGTAGATCGATGACCTTGCTGTTGAACACTCGATTGTCTGGTCCAGAATCAATTAATTACAACCAGCCGCCATATGGCTGGAAAATAGCTGGGTGCGACGTTAAAACACAAGCCAACTAATCAGACTGAAGGGCTACCTTCAGCTGCATGAACTGGGGGATACAACGTCTCCATTGTGCACTATTTCCCTGAGAACATCCCGGAGATATCTTGCTGGTGGCGTATCAGGGGACGTAGCGGACAGTCCAATTTAACAATCAATTTAAACAGTTGAACATTTAATGTGCATCAAGGGTTTCAAAGATGAACCGCCTACTACAGTTTTAACCATCAGTTAGAATTCTGAAATCTTTAGAATGTTAGCTTTTTCTTCCACACAACCAATTGCTTCATGTGTTGTTACTTCAAACGTTTAAGGGATAAGACATATGAAGTGTCTGTGTTTCAGAGGAAAGCATGTTGAGCTTTCGGCCAGTTTAGTTATTGTTGATGTTGTTATGTTGTTTCAGCCATGTACGACACCACGATATCACCAAGTGAGGACTACTTTCTGTAAGTAATATAGCTCTAGAGTGGTAGGTTATCTGTACAAGTACTTGCTGTGGTCTGTGTATTCCTAGCTGTGATTTACCATCAGAACGTGTTTCAGTTTCTGACCAAGTGCTGATGCTATTTTGCAAAAATGTAGCGTATTGGATGTATCAGTTCTGTAATATAGAATTGAAATAAATAAATGTTGCAGTGTTTACTGAACATTATTACCACTACGATCGACACCAGTGCCTAGATTTTGGAAGCTCTCTTAGCGCTAAGATAGTCGTAAGTGCTATACATTAACATTAACTTACGAGTATCTTAGTGCTAAGAGAGCTTCCAAAATCTAGGCTCTTGTGTTTTCAATGCCTTGTGTCTTGACATCCGGTGTTTTAGGAACTACGTGCTGAAGATGTCTGACGGACTGGAGAATATGGGCGCCCTCAACTGGCGTCTAAGTCTGTGCCTGCTGCTGGCGTGGTTTGTTGTCTTCGGAGTGCTCATCAAGGGAATCAAGTCGCTAGGGAAGGTGATTTGTTTTTTGGGGGGTTTTCTTTTTTGGAATGCACGTGTCGATTTACTGCATGTGACTAAGACCAACATTGTATTGTTTCTTACCGTAGAGTCAAGGTCACAGGTTTGTTCTTGTTCTTCACGTAACTTTGGTGGCTCTTGATCCTGGCGTCACTGATGGATCTCCTATTCAAACCTTATTGTACCTGATGTGTACCATGTTCTGACTGAGACCTGTGTGTGTTCCAGGTCGTCTACTTCACCGCCACCTTCCCCTACCTGCTGCTGACGGCGCTGCTTATCCGCGGTGCAACGCTAGACGGAGCGTCTGATGGTATTCAGTTCTACCTGACGCCAAACTGGAGCCGACTGGCCGACTCAGAGGTGAATATTTTCATAGACTGGATGTACTGCTCAAAATATGTAATGAATATAACTTAAGACGCGTGTGATAGATGCAGATTCGCGAGTGTTTCTAAATGGTTTGAGCGAACGAGTCTATTTTTGCGAGTCTAGTTTAGTAAGTGACCATTGGAACTTGCATGAATATGATGTAAATGTAACATATAGACTAACGCTTAGCCCCAGTGTGTTAGTTTGATAGTAACAAACCAATATAAATTGAAAAGGAGCCTCAGGAAGACCTGAGATTTAGAACTTGAGGAACTTTGAGGTTTTATAGAGGGATTGGCAGCAGTTAAGATAATGTGGTTCAGAGGCTGTGAGACTGGCTGCATTGAAGGGAGGGATAGGCAGTATGATAAAATAACGTGGTTAGAGACTGTGAGACAGACAAGAAAACATAGAGTCTCGTCTAACCAATAGCCAGACATCGTGGCTCATGAACGTTTTCCAAGATGTAATCATTACACGGGAAGTGCCGCAACATTCTGCCTGTGGGAAGGCGATATTTATCGCCTGTTATGGAAATCAGGTGGGGTCAGAATGATTACACGGTGTAATGTTCTGTTCCTGTTCTAATTCCTGTGTCCTTGCATATAGAGTGAAACAATTAGTTCTCCTAATACCTTTCGTCTCCGTCAGTGGTAACCACTAATAGCATGAATTTATCAGCTATTGATCGAGACCTTTCAGTTTTTAAGATGTGAGTAGTTAAATAAACCCTCTTCATCTCGTTCCATCTTGACTGTTGTCACATTATATGACAAAATATATTCAGTGATGTGAGGCAATGCTCAACATTGCTCATGGGGAAATATGAAATAAAATTTATTCCAACAAAATTTTTTGCAGTCACTGGAGCATACTAAATTAGAAACTATGTCCAATAACAGATAGTCCAGTATTTAATACCAGCTGAATAGATTTAGCTAAAAATATTTACATTGCCTCGTCAGTTTTGTTGTGTCTATATGCCCGTAAATACTGAGTTGTGTTGTATCTATATCTACGTAAATACAGTTATTGCCATATCATATTTGAGTTTTGTTGTGTCTGTATGTACGTGAATACCGTTATTTCCAGATCATATTTGAGTGTTGTTGTGTCTATATGTACGTAAATACCCTGACTGCTTCATCATGTGTGTTTTGTTGTGTCTGTATGTACGTAAATACCCTGACTGCTTCATCATGTGTGTTTTGTTGTGTCTGTATGTACGTAAATACCCTGACTGCTTCATCATGTGTGTTTTGTTGTGTCTGTATGTACGTAAATACCCTGACTGCTTCATCATGTGTGTTTTGTTGTGTCTGTATGTACGTAAATACCCTGACTGCTTCATCATGTGAGTTTTGTTGTGTCTGTATGTACGTAAATACCCTGACTGCTTCATCATGTGTGTTTTGTTGTGTCTGTATGTACGTAAATACCCTGACTGCTTCATCATGTGTGTTTTGTTGTGTCTGTATGTACGTAAATACCCTGACTGCTTCGTCATGTGTGTTTTGTTGTGTCTGTATGTACGTAAATACCCTGACTGCTTCATCATGTGTGTTTTGTTGTGTCTATATGTACGTAAATACCCTGACTGCTTCATCATGTGTGTTTTGTTGTGTCTATATGTACGTAAATACCCTGACTGCGACATCATGTGAGTTTTATGCCTCTGTGGCGTAAAATGTAACCCACTGGTTCATCTTCATCATCTGTGCTTTCGTCCAGGTGTGGAGTGACGCAGCTACACAGGTGTTCTACTCCCTCAGTGCGTGCTCTGGGGGCCTCGTGCTCATGTCCAGCTTCAACAAATTCAACAACTTCTGTCTCAGGTAAAATGCGTTTCTATAATTATAGAAGTCTAACGCCAACGTATGACAGATAATCGTACACATTCTCTCGTGCTGTGCCCAGGGATGCCTTGATTGTTCCTCTCGTGGATTGTTTTACGAGTTTCTTCTCGGGGTTCGTGGTCTTCACTGTGCTGGGGTTCATGGCGTACAACAGGCAGGTCAGCGTAGCCGATGTTGCCGCTGGGGGTAGGTGTTATTGATGACGAAAAAATTAGTATGTGGTGAAATGGTTGTTCGTTGTGAAATACACTCTTTAAAACAACTGAAAACCACTATGTGTACATACCCGCTATTAGACAAAACGTTATTAGCTGAAGACAAACATTGATTAAAGAGAGCTTTTTGTCCGTCCGATAACATGTACTATCATACTCTACGGTTCTAATGTGATCATAATTACCATAACGCTAGTACTAGAAACACGGATAAGATAAGATAAGATAAGATAAGATAAGACAAGACAAGATATAACCATTATCCCGAAGGAAATTTTCTTGCCATGCTGGATATCTTGCGATATTTCTGAATGTCTCCAATTTTGTAAGATTATGTTAGTGTTGTGTGTTAATATTCAGCATGACACAACTGTTTGTTGTCACCAGGTATACTATTTGATGCAAAACACGTTTTGTTGGTGAGCATAGTTAGATCCTCAACGTGTTTAGATTTTAAACATGATAATACTAGTAACATGTACTTAACATGTTTGTTAAATAGCTGTGAATCTGTGTTTAGGTCCAGGCCTAGCCTTCATCGCCTATCCGGAGGCTCTGGCCAGCATGCCGGCGCCCACTGTCTGGGCCATCCTGTTCTTCTTCATGATGCTTATCATAGGATTCAGTTCCCAGGTCAGCTGCAGTCTCTCTTTATGGCTGTGTGGGTATATGGGCATTAGAACGTAGGCATAAATCAGAACGAGGGCGCTTTATTATAGGAACGAATTACGTTCTGAACTTCATGGCAAACGATGTCCCTTGAACTTAATAACCCAGGGCCTAGATTTTTTAAGTTCTCTTAGCGCTAAGATAGTAAGTAGCGCTAGTAAGTAAGGTAATATTAATGTATGACACTTACGACTATCTTAGTGCTAAGAGAGCTTCGAAATTCTAGGCCCAACCATTGAGAGATCAATATTGAGAGTTATAAGAGATTCCACCATCGCTTCAGGTTGAACAAACAAACAAACAAAATACGAGTCCCATTATCAAGCTGATTACAAAGTTTGCTATTGGCAGAATATCTGAGGAGCCTAGCTAAAAGATCAAAGACTATATTGGTTAGTGAAGTGGTTAGAGCGTCCGCCCAGACAGTCGTCATAGCGAAAGACTTTAAAATATGGTAATTGTTGGTCCCTGTCTGGCGCTCAGTTTAATATGCCACACATATACACGCACACACGTCGTCATATCAGCGAAATATTTTAAAGTACAGCCTTATAAATCCCATTTCACCTCACCTTGATAATCACATACAGATAGATAGTAGGTAGTTAACCGTAAACTACCCAGTTTACTTGTGTTAAATATATTTGAAATGGACTTTTTAGGAAATTCTACTGCAACACTCATTACATAAAATACACAAAGGGTGATACTCGCGATCCTAGAAGCCTGATCGAAAACCACACAGCCCGACTATTTCAACTTGCGGTTCAATCAAACCTTACCTTTTTCACCCTAAAAATGTACTGAACTTGTACGTCAGTCTTTTCCTTCCTGCTCATAGTGTTCATTTTGTCTACCTGCTTGTCATATTTGAACGCTGACCCTCGCATTTGAACTACCATCATTCTTTGAACAATCGCTTTGGTAAACATCGACAGTGTCCGCAATCTCTGAATGACTCGGAAACGAAAGACGACTTTCACTGATTGCAAAAGTCTAGATTTATTTTTTTTGAAAATTATTGTCCAAACAGATATTCGAACCCCTGTGGTTAGAATATCGCTGATTGTGTGCTAAAACAACATACAAACAATCCGCGAGTTCTTGGCGTCATCTTCAACGTTTCCTTTTTTCAGTTCTCCATCATAGAGACGGTCATCTCATCCATCTCTGACGAGTACGACTGGATCCTCCGGAAGAACTTCCGGAACTCCGTCTACTTCCGGATCTCCCTGTGTGTCGGCTTCTACCTCATGGCTTTACCCATGACCACAAACGTGAGTACTTCAAAGATGCCTGATAAATATGGTCCACTAACCTCTTTCTACTAGAAGAACTACTGTATTTAGCAGGGGGGACGATTTAGAAAGGGATGCTCTCACGAAATGTATATCTGTTTCTAATATCAGGGCGCTATCAAAGTCCGAATCAAGAGAGGAGATTCTATTACCTTAGTCCGACATATATACTCACGGAGAGATGTGACATTGTAAGGTTAAACTGAAGGGTCCTACTGAGGAGTATGTACACAGAGCCAAGTTCCTGTATCTGAGGAGAGTAGCTGCATCCACACAAAGAATGGCGTTCCCTGGAGGAGTGTGCACTTATCATAATAAGAATGCCCCTCACCTTGTAAGAGCAGTTTCCTGATGCCTTGTTCGTTATTGACAGTGTGCGAACATTTCGCTGGTCCTCTGGTCCCTGACCAGTAAATAAAGGACATCTCAGTGACAAGTCTGTAGTGGTCCTTATGGTCAGGGAATTTTGAAAAGATTTAAAAGATCTTAAAAGTTTAAATGAAAATATTAGTATTGATCGTATATCTATGACTGTTGTGTTGGACCAGTGAAGTATTGTTATATTTTCCGATATCCTTCATGTGAATGTTGAATTTACAAGGGAGGTATATATCTGCTGGACCTGATAGACAATGCTGTCAGCGGCTTCCCTCTGTTGTTTGTGGGTCTCCTCGAGTGTCTCGCCCTCAACTACATATACGGTAAGTCTGGGAGATTCTGTCTTCCATTGGTTCTCAGCAACTCATGCCTGTCGTAGGAAGCTCGCTGACCTGCTTGACACATGTTATCATATCCATTTGGGTAGATCGATGCTAATGCTGTTGATCACTGTAGACGGTCGCTATATAGCTGGAGTACAGCGTAAAACTCACTCAATCAATGTTACGTCAAATATAAATCAAGCACTTAATTATTACCTCAGAACAACACCGGACCAAATTTACAGTTTACTTTTATAACGACGAGGGTAGCGGTGGCGTCACACTGTGGTCGTCAGCAACTTGGTTGACGTCGCATCCCGATTACGTGGATCGAGGCACACGCTGTTGATCACTGGATTGTCTGGTCCAGACCCGAGTATTTACAGACTGCTGCTGGAATATTACTGAGTGCGGCGTTAAACAACCAACCAACCAACCAACCAACCAAATGTAACAAACACTATCTGTGGATGCTATTGGAATGACGTACTGCCCCGATGGATTGCAAATTTACAAGTGTCTGTAAAATATAAGCGTAGAATTGAACACGGTAAAAAAAAGTAACTTCATGTAGTTTTACCACCACTTGAAGTGATCTGCTATTTGAGTTATCACTATATTCTTGCTGCAGGTTACAGTCGGTTCTCCGAGGACATCTCCATGATGCTGGGCAAACGTCCGTCTGTCTACTGGAAGTTCTGCTGGTGCTTCATGACCCCTGCCATGTTGTTTGTGAGTGTCTGCGTTAGCCTATGACCCCACCATGTTCGTTATTTGTGTTTGCATTAGCCTGTGACCCCACCATGCTGTTTGTGGCTGCTTTAGCATGTGACGCGGCCGTGTGTCTCCTGAGTGTCTGTGTAGGCCTATGTCACCGACATGTCGTTAGCGTGCGTCTGCGTTTGATTATGACGCCGTCATGCCGCTTATAGGTGTCTGATTTAGACTCATGTTCCCGCCATGACGGTTGTGTGTGAGTTACATTATGCGCCTCTTCATGGGTTTTGTGAATGTCTGCGTTATTTGAGTACGGTTCCTCCATGGCTTATATCGTGTACGTCCGATGTGGAAGCTTGGGTCATTGTCGTGTTTGGATTTTTGAACAGACTGTCCGGCCACTGTTCATTTGTGGGTTGTTTGTTTGTTTGTTTTGGGGTTTTGAGGGTTTTTTTGTATCATTTTATCTTTTTTGAACATTGTTTTTAAATGTTCTTGAACAATGATGTCTATTATGTCCTTCAAAGTAAATTATAAGCAGTTCACATGTTGCCGACAGTTTTCAAATCTGTTGAATACACCCTCCGTTGCACACAGTGATAGTGTGAAGGTCAATCCAGTACACCTTCTGTTCCAGACAGTGATAGTGTTCAAGTCTATTCAGTACACCCCTATGGCGTCTGGAAGCTACATCTACCCAGACTGGGCGCAGGGCCTCTACTGGCTGGTGGCTCTCTTCCCCATGAGCGCTATCCCCGGTTGGTTCTTGTTCCACTTCCTCCGTAATGGCGGCTTGGAGGTAATTATACTAGGACACACTCATCCAACGGTCTCTCCCTTGTATTAACAGTTATTTAGAGGCGTTTGTTTTTTGTCGTGTATCTGTCAAACATTCTGTCGATCACCTTGCCACCGTGGACAAAATCATTATACCACGTGTCTGAACGGTTGTTGTTTGGTTTGTTACCGCCGCTCCCAGCAATATTCAAGCGATAAAGCATCGGTCTGTAAATAATCGAATCTAGACCAGAAAATCCACTGATATTTGACATAGGTACCGATCTGCGCAATTTGGCATACGATGACCAAGTCAGTGAGCCTGACCACCCGATTCCGTTATTCGCGCCGTACGACTAATTGCGCAGTTTGATTCTTATGCTGTTACTAGACCATCACTCGATGGTCTTATACAAATAGTTCGTCGCTGGCATGACCTATTTCGACTAAAAGTATACATCAAGAGGCCAGGATGAAACAATTTCGTCGTATCCATCAGTTCGTTACAAACGTGTCTGTTATAACCGTAGTTTGACGACATACACCCCTGAAATTACAGCTCTTAAAGAGGCTCTCCTCCCCGCTGCCCGAGTGGGGACCGTCTCTACCCGAGAACCGAACAGGGCGCTACGCTAGCGAATCATCCAAAGGGGACGCTGGGAAGGACAATCCAGCGTTTCAGGATACCGACAGTCCAGCCAGCCAGGGACTCGACAAACCACCGTCTTATTCAGATACCGTCACCACAAAGATGTAGCTAGTAACAGCTGAAGACAGTATACTCGATAGTAGAACTACACTCAGTTTGTCAATATTAACATGTTCTAGGATGTCCCATTACCTATTGCAGTGAAACAAATTAAAGATAATATACAGGTTGGATCATGCGAGTTGATTAATGGTGTGCTGGTGTATTGTTTTAGAGCTCATAAGCCAACTCCAAATGCGCGGTGTATGTATATAAGATATTACAGATTGTCGGTGAAAATCATTTCTAGATTTTCTAGCAGCCACTAATTGAGAGTGAGTATAGTTTTACGCCTCGTTTCTCAATTTTCGGGCAATATCATGGCGGATGACTAAAGATTTGCTCTTCGCACATTGTAACCATGCTTGAAATACTTTAACACTAGACATTTAAATGTTTACATCTGCTATTGCTATTGTATGCTATAGAAGCATCAGTGCATGCTCAACAGGTGACGGTGGGCGTATTAAAGCATATAGTATATTTTGTCAACACAAGTCCATTGATACAAAGAGAAACTCAGGCTTACACTGACACCTCATAAACACCTCTAATTGCACGCTAAAATGCCTCTAAATAAAGGTTGATGTATTTAATCATGATGCATGACACATATCTGAGTTTTCATACATGTAAGAAACCGATCTTACATCAAGTTCAAGGCATATAGATCGCTTGTAATATTATATGGATTTATGACAGCAATGGCAAACAATTTAAATTAAGACGTAAACTGTCCTTTGTATAAGGCATATATGAGTGAGTGAGATTAGGTTTACGCCGCACTCAGCAATATTCCAGCTATATGATATAAGTATGTATGCACACATCACTATATTAGGAATGATTAATATGTAGAATACTGTGTTTATCATGTAAATGACACAAAACTGAAGGGTATATATTTACAAAATAGGGTTTAATCCTTAATAATATCGAACAAAACATTTTCAGAGACAATGAAAAAATGGGTGTATAAACCAAGCTTATATATCCCTTTTGGGTGTACAGATATACCAAACAGTACTGGAGAACCGTTGATTTAAAAGAACGACTTTGTCTGCCATGAAACTTAAATGCTGTTGATGTGTATCATTTCTTGCATAAGTATCATTACAGAATAGGGAAATATGAGAATATTAATTTGTTCTCTTTCAGATTCCTTAAGAAGTAAAACTTGTTCAACACTTGTCAATGAATATTTATCAGGACACTCCGCAGACTCCGTAACACTGAAGTAACGTGTGACTAAACCCCACCCATCACCTCCTCGGTGCAGATCACAAACATGACTAACATTAAAATAATATTCAGACGGAAACACAAACCTGTACAGATCTGGTTAAATATATTTCTCATAACTTCTAATTTTTAGGGCAATTCACACTTATATAACACCATAAATTTATCACTTTCATAATCATATCGAAATTACATATAGCAGAATATGGAATATGTGATGTTCCATCGATAGCTGGACAAAGACTCTCTGAGCACAGACAGGAAACAGTGTGGCATTAATACGTTTTACAGGAATGGCTGTAAAATTGTCTAAATTGGTCTTGGAGTTTATCAACACAAAGTATGTGAAACAAAAAGACCTGACATACACAGTTGTAAAGAAATCTCTTAAAAACTTCCCATAGAGAAGAATCACGAAAAAGGTGTTACAGATTCATCGTTCTGTAGAAGCCCACCATTATTGTCTGTTCCTGTGAGGCTTGTTCAACTGCTACCCAGAACGTCATTCAACTCTATGTGGAAAGTCCCTGCTTCCTGACGTCACTGCAGGAAATTACCTACATCTTGGTGAATGTATCCTGGTAAGAAGGCGGCTCGTCCCCCTTAGTAAACCCCGGATTGTCCAGTCCAGCACCTTTGTTGTCCAACTTGTCCTGACCACCAGTCTTGGGAGCATAGCCGTTCATTTCTCTGCTTACGTCCTTCCCGTCATCAGACTCTACCGGGACCTCTATCGTCTCAATCTGACGAGTTCCTGCGTACCGGAACTTCCGGTTTTCCTCAAGCGCAGGGCCCCACCCTGGGAGTGGGGTTGACAGCTGCCTAATCAACTGAAATATTGTACAACCTCGGATGTAAAAAGCAAAAATCGTACAGACTGAATGAAAATTAAATACTTGCAATTAGTATAGACGTTATACCTGCCAGTAGTTGTGTTAAAGTACTGCCGACAAAGGCTTGCTAGTCACGTCACACTGACTTCCTGTTAGAAGAGGTGCTGTGCAACACATGTCGTTGTTTACGCCAACAACTGGAGCAAGCGATAGGCAGCGATAAGTGTTTGGTATTAGTTTGTCGATTGTAACCTTTTACCATGTGCGCAACAACTTGTCTGAAGTATAAGTAATTTCCACTGCGAACCAGGGTCTCCCTTAACGTAGCAACCTTTACTTAGGTTATTTTTCACGCCCATTCTTTAACATTGCACTAAGCACCTTAGTGAATTACGATCACCCTAGTGCTTTGTTAAAGGAGGCCCAGAAATGGAATACACATTTCCTACTCCTGCTAAAACATTTCATTTGAAATAATAACATAACAGCAATGTTAATTTAAGCAGCATCAGAGTAGCTGATTTTCGCCCTACAACTCTGTGGCACGGCGAGATGAGACAAAGTAGTTGGGATTGTCTGGTTTCGATAACGTTGTTGATATCATGCCTGCTTTCTTCGACGGCGGAAATCGTTACTATCAGTCACTTGACAGTCGGGACAACACACGATTATGAGTGAGTTTAGCAATATCCAGCAATATCATGGTGGGGGACACCAGAAATGAGCTTCACACTTTATACCCATGTGAGGAATCAAACTCGGGTCTTCGGCGTGACGAGCGAACGCTTTTACCACAATGTTACCACAGCAGTATGTATTACAGTGGCAAATAATATCAAGATGGCGATTATGTTTCGATGATTAACATACCGTGACTTTGTCCCCATGAAGTCGATAGTGCAAGTCTGTAATTTTGCTACTTACATCCCAGCCGCCATTGCGAAGCAGATAGTAGAGAAACCAGACGGGGATTGCGCCGATAGGAAAGAGAGCCACCAGCCAGCTGAGAGCCTGCGCCCAGTCTGGGTAGATGTAGTCGCCATACGTCAATGGCTTGTACTGGATAGACTTGAACACTACCACAGTCTGCAACATGGATCGGATTATTTGGGATCATAAAATGTTGAGGTTGCGAGGTTACGCCAATTGTGGATGGAAAATAAATTTATTTGGGGCTCGTACGATAACCCAAACACGAACACCATGCCAGGAGTTAAGAGACAAACGAAACGATGCAGTAACATAAAAGAGGAAAGTCGGTCTTAGCCTTGTGCAGATACTAAAGGACAATATGGCGGGGTCACAGCCTTGTGCAAACACTAAAGGACAATATGGCGGGGTCACAGCCTTGTGCAGACACTAAAGGACACTATGGCGGGGTCACAGCCTTGTGCAGACTCTAATGGACTATGAAGCGGAATCAACCAAATTGTACAGACTCTAATGGACAATATGGCGGGAATCTGAATCGTACTCTACCGCAAACACTCATAAACCGCATGGCGAGAACCGAAGTCTAACGCAAACACAAACAAATAAAATGGCGGGATCATAGCCAAACGCAGACACTCACAAACAACATGGCGGGGACACAGGTTAGCGCAGATACTTGCAAACAACATGGTGGGGTCAGAGGTAACGGAGACACAAACACAATGACGGGTCAGAGGTTACCGCAGACACAAGCAACATGGAGGGTCAGAGGTTAATGCAGACACTTACAAACAACATGGCGGGTCAGAGGTTAACGCAGACACAAACAACATGGCGGGTCAGAGGTTAACGCAGACACTCACAAACAACATGGCAGGGGTCATGAAGCACCAGCAGAACTTCCAGTAGACAGACGGACGTTTGCCCAGCATCATGGAGATGTCCTCGGAGAACCGACTGTAACCTGCAGCAGAAAAAAATCACTGTCAGAGGATTTCATTATATTGCGTTTGCAATCAATTCCCTAGCATTATGAACTGGTATGTTTTCTCACTTCAAAGTTTATGGGAGATCAAACACATGTTTGTCTTATGAAGTAAATCTGGAAAAGATTGCTTTCCGGGAAAAGACTATGAAGTATTTGGAGTAAAAGTGTTGGCTGTTCTTCGGAGAAAAGACAACAGTATTCGATGTTAAATAAAATGAGTAAGTGAGTGGATGTGTTGTGGGTGCTGACGTTTCATGTATGGGAATACATATTGAATTGTCTTTGAGAGTCGACATAGGTAAATGGGCACATTATAACTAAATTTGGTTCTTTCAGATCACATAGTGAGAGTGTTGCCTTTGAGTATTGAAATGGGTACTGCCCGAGGGGTTAAGTATTAATGGCGATATCTCTGAGGGTATATATTACGAAAAGGTGAACGTGCTGATATCCATGACAGAAGCTTTTACCGTAGACATAGTTGATGGCCATACACTCCAGCATGCCAACAAACAGGAGTGGGAAGCCGCTGACGGTGCTGTCTACAAGCTCCAACAGGTACATCCCGCCCTACATCATCAACGACACCCATCGCCATCAACAGTCAATTAAACGTCATACAAACTGAATATACATGTATACATAACCTATATATAGTGAATATATATCGAACAAGAAATACTATGGAACATGAATATTTTGAGTGAGGTAGTTCAGTTTTACGCCGCTTTAAGCAACAGCCTTTGGTAAACACCAACAATGAACTTCACACATTGTAACCATTTGGGAAATCGAACCTGGGTGTTCGCCGTGACGAACGAATGCTTCAACCAACGCCCACGAGGATATTTTTGAGGGATTTATTTTCTAGTACAGAATATTATTATTACAGGACATGGAGAATACTTGTTTTGGACTCATTGTGTATATGCTATGAATATATAGTATTACTGTTTCTCACATAAAACTATTATCTCGAACTTGTTTTTGTTTTGTTTCGTTTTTGTTTTGTTTCGTTTTCTTTTCTTTTTGGGTTTTGGGGTGTTTTTTTTGCTCTGAGAATACACGAAGCGACTATGTATTTTGATACTGGTTGCTTGTAATAATAATGTGTAGTTCTGTATAGGATGCGCACATCAAACATCATGCCAAGTCAAGCAACGTTGGTCACGGAGAACAGATTGACGAATTGACTCCTGGGGGTTTGTGTGGCTTCGGTTCTACCTGCTCAGAAACACATGTATCTCCTTTGGCAACCGACTTGGTTCCAAACTTGCATTGCATTAGCAGTGACTGGGTACACGATAAGATGAGATTACAGTGTCTCAGATAACCTTGGGTTGTACAATCCGAGGGGATCTGACAACATTGACCCCCTGACCATGAAAGGGGTAACGTTTTAAGCATGATTTGGTATGTGGATTTAGTGTATTATAGACAGTCACACTGTAAGTCACGTTATATACTATTTAGAAACAAATAAGGGAACACGTGAATAAAAAGTGGTCCTTTATTCTTTTCCAGGCTTCCTCACAAGGTATGCATTGCGTTGTGGGTGAAATTCTAGGAATAAATAAAGGAACACTTGTACTTGAATGTGTTCCCTTATTTGTTTTTATGAATATATTTATCAAACACACGGTTTGTTGATTAACGTTTGTGTTACCTTAATGAAATATCAAGCAAACACTGTTAATGTTTCCGTGTGGTACCATGCCTGAACTTTGAGCATCTAGTTGTCTAAAAAAGATTTATTGTCTAACTGTTATCTGGGAGTATAGACAGTATACCCTATATTACATATATTTACTCTGCGCTTTTGAAGTACTCATGTCCGTGAACATGCACAGGTGAAATATGATCACTTGAGGAAAGAGGACTATGGGCCACATATACCATGCATCTTGATAGTACTCACGTTTGTGGTCATGGGCAAAGCCAAGAGGTAGAAGCCGACACACAGGGAGATCCGGAAGTAGACGGAGTTCCGGAAGCTCTTCCGGAGGATCCAGTCGTACTCGTCAGAGATGGATGAGATGATTGTTTCAATGATGGAGAACTGAAACAGATAGGTGGTGCTGTTACCTGGTCATCATCAGGAACTACTGTCTCAGTAGTAGTAGCTGTAGCTGCAGACACTGGATGTTTGACACCAGCAACGTTACTCGTAACGTCTTTGAACGGCATTGAAAAGGTCCTAATCTATGATGGAAAAAGTATATCTCATCGTGTTCCTCATAATTAAAGTTCTCAACTGTAAATTCTCACTTTTAAGTGGGTGAAATGTTATTTCGCTAGCGATACCCCAGCAGTATAAAAAACAGGTTTCACACAGTGTACCCATGTGGGGATCAAACCGGGTTCTTCAGTCTGACGAGGGACGCTTTAACCACAAGACTACCAAACCGTTCCTTCACCTTTTAAAATCATGCTAATTAAACAGTCAGTGGTTAGTAAAATCCCATCAACGCCATGACGTTATAATATGACGTCACAGTTCAATCAGTTGATATTATCCCCCACCCAATACAACCCATATTACATATGTGTTATGTCAGTCTTTAAGCAATCTCGTCCAGCAAAAACAGTGGTCCATAGTTCGAGCATCGTCTGGGTCTGATAACTCAGAACGGCTAGCGTCATGCATTATGGCGGCTTGATTCTCAGTGTTTAGCGTCGGTTCTGACCTGAGAGCTGAATCCAATGATAACCATCATAAAGAAGAACAGGATGGCCCAGACGGTGGGTGCCGGCATGCTGGCCAGAGCCTCTGGGTATGCCACGAATGCTAGCCCTGGACCTGTGAAGGATAAAGTCTGGAAGTTAACTGCAGACTCATCAGAATTATGTTTTCACGATTGAGTGAGTTAGATTTGACAACTACCTTATCAATATATATATATATATATACACACACACACACACACACACACACACACACACATATATATATATATACATATATATATATATATATATATATTAAAAAAGGTAAACGTTAGCAAACGTTAAAAGGACAGACATCTTATGAACGCACCACTATTTCCATCTGTTATCACTTATCACCTCTAAACACAACGCATGATATGCACAATGCAGTAGTCCCATACACGTGTGTAAGAGGTCCCATTCTTGATTTTGACGTTTTTTCAAGAAGGTCTAGAAATTACTTAGAACATAAATTTGACACTCATCTATTCGTTTGTTTCAGAATGAAAATCGTATACATGAAAATAACATGCCATACACCAATCATCTTTCAAAATCGACTACATTCCAAATAACTACGGTTGTAAGGAAGTGAAGATAGTGACGCACGCGCAAAACATTCAATAATATCAAATCAACATTGATTCACTCCGATATATTTTTAATCGTAACTAAAAAGAATGAAGACCCCCTACCTTTTTTATGAAGAGTATAGAATGTCACAGATTAATATAGTATTTTGACAGTCTCTGACACAGCGCCATGTCTTCACGAAAGATCGAAAGTTTAATGCATGTTTTGTTAAAACATTTATTACATAGAATATTTTAATCTCTACACAGGTGCACATTAGGGATATCATGTAATCCACATGGATAAAGATCCAAACTGTAAAAACTATTAAGCGGCTATTTTCCTCGTCGTCAGCCAACTCCAACCTAAGTGACAGTACGTATTTTCCTCACCTTAAGCCGACTCCTACCCAATCCCAATCAGATATACAACAAACACCAGCATTGGCTCTAGTAGAGCTGTCTTTCCTTCATCAACGTCTGCATCGACACTAACGTCACCTACCTCCAGCGGCAACATCGGCTACAGTGGCCTGTTTATTGTACGCCATGAAGCCCAGCACAGTGAAGACCACGAACCCCGAGAAGAAGCTGGTGAGACAGTCCACGAGAGGAACAATCAGGGCATCCCTGGGGTGGACAGAAAACAGTTGTGAAGTGAACATATGGAGGGTAGTACATAGGGCCTTGACATGTGAAACAGACATATCACTTATGGTACCTGCATCAGGGCCTCTTTTCGCAAAGCAGTAGAGTTACGACTGTCGCAAGTCTGTGTTGCAGCAGTTACGAATTTCATAGCGCTGCGATAGCTTCGTAAAACGTGGTCGAGGTCCAGCTCAATGGTGCTGCTCTTTCTCACAAAACGCACACACCTTAGACAATTGTTGTTGAACTTGTTGAAGCTGGCCATGAGCACGAGACCCCCCGAACACGCACTAAGGGAATAAAACACCTGAGTAGCTGCGTCACTCCACACCTGGAAATATGCACGGTCAGGGCATGAAGATGAACCAGTAGTTACAGTTTTGTATGTGTAAATCAGATCTCTTGTGTTTGGCAATGGATAACAAAATTTTTAAACGTTTCTGTTTTGTGCGCCTGGTTCAGTACACTGGTTCAGTACCTCTGAGTCGGCCAGCCGTTCCCATTTGGGCGTCAGATAGTACAGGATGCCATCTGATGCCCCATCCAGTGTTGCGCCCCGGATAAGCAGTGCCGTCAGTAGGACATAAGGGAAGGTGGCGGTGAAATAGACGACCTGCATAGAACAGATCAGAATATTGCTGCTACAACATGATGATTGAATTCCTTCACTTTAATATATCACCGAAGAGGATGGGACATTGTCCCGACAGGACCTTTAGAGACACTGAAGTCTACACCCACTCATATCTAACATTACTAACTCAATCGTTACTCATTGGTCCCTGGTGTTTACAGTCTTGAGACCCCGATATCACCCGACAGTTTCTTATTTTGCCAATGAAATAGTAGCATAATCTAAATGTAATTAATTCACGAAGTAACATTTTGAATTCAAGGAGGGCAATAAATAAATATTTCTTCTCAACACTCTGTTAGTAACAAAATAGCGTATACTGCATGCAGCTACCTTCCCTAGCGACTTGATTCCCTTGATTAGTACTCCGAAGACAACAAACCACGCCAGCAGCAAGCACAGACTTAGGCGCCAGTTGAGGACACCCATGTCCTCCAGTCCGTCAGACATCTTCAGCACGTAGTTCCTAAAACATCCAGTGTCGGAGTTTAGGCATTGTGAAATAGATGTCATCACTCGTAGTCTTTGTCAAATCATGTCCGGATCATTACCAAAAAAGCACAGATGTCTGAATGTAATTCCATGAATACCGGGTGTCGTGATGTAGAAATGCGAGTATGTCTATTCATTTGTAGTAAGTAGTGCCAAGAATATCGGGTGTCACAAACGTGGCAAATACAGACGGGCGTGTGTTTGTATATACTGAGGGACCTTGACTGAATAGTGCAAGCTGTAACGAAAATGCACCAAATATTACTAAAATTCAAGACTAATCACGCATTTCGGGTTCAAAATAATTGTTTCAAACTGCATAAATTTGAAATGAAGAGATAAAATAGCATTTAATAAATATTATTTATAATATTATTTTTCAAGGTTTGCAAGAAATCGCCTCTTTATTAGGCAATATGTCAAATTGTTAGCATCTGTCGAAATAGCGAAAGACAATATTTCGAGGAGACATTTAATGAATTGAATAACTGCATGCGACCAACAATCAGTCGGATTTACCATCCACCAATGAGGGTTTCTGAACACAACTCAGACTCTTGAAAAACGAAAAACATCCTGAGAAACAACTCTATGCAGCGCGTTTGTTTCCCATCGTTGTTTCGATGACTGTCTAAAACACATGTTCAGACTCTTTAGTAAGAGCATTGTCGAGTTCCTTTTGAACTGCCATGACAGAGCGATCTGGAGCTCGACTGTGGGGAGGTCCGGCCACTTCATGCGGACTATGGTCCCTTTCACGATAAACATCGACGACAGAGATCAAGGGTTATCATACGTATGGGAGAGGCGGGGTCCGACTGTGCAAGAACACGGTCTCACGTATACATCCAGCATGTCATCCCTGTGTATTAAAACCACTGCTGTTCCGCAGGTCGTTTCTGAGTGTAATGGAAGCCACGAACTCGTCACGTTTTGCTTCATCAGGATAAACCTGCCTTTCCGCTGTGTGGCGGAAACAGTGTCGGCAGCCTGTATGTAGCTGATCTAAACGTCTGGTAGATTTAGTGGCCTTGGCTGACCAAAGACATTCACAACGTGACCTTGTGTTCGCCAGTCTCAAGCACGCCTCTGCATCTGCCATGTATGAACAACGGTATTTCAGATATTTTCGAGTATTACTATATTTTTTGTGTGCTACCTATGAAGACTGACTGTTGCACCAGCCTAAACGTGACCTAAATCGATTACACGTCACAGTCCACGGCCGTCAAAATAATAAATAATGTCACAGTGTTATTTACAATTTGCCAGGGCTTTCGTGTAAGCCTGACGGGTTGCAAAACTTTATATGAAATAACATTAAACGCTTGCTCAACGTTTTAAGCAACAGTCCTTGAAGTTGTATAAACCCTGGCTTTTTGACAAAGGCCACGTCTCTGTTTGCGTGAGAGCAGAAGACACTCTCGATCTGTAATTTTGATTAGCATTAACCTGCCAGTGATTTTCTGCATCAAATGAGCCTGCTAGCAAGGTCTCCTTGGCGACGGACGCACCCTGAATCATACCGGAATCGGTATTACAGAACAAGGGAGATGGTTTTTGTGGCTCTAGATTGTCATTTTTTGACGGGTTCGGATCACACCATGCGGCACGAGGCTGTTCTGAAACAGATTTCACCATCTTTGATCGACTCTTATTTTCCATTTTGTATGTGGAGGTACCACGGCTACCAGAAATGTCTCACGTAAAAACGGGCGTTTTTTGTGTGTAAAGGGTTTCAATTGGAATTGAATGACTGCTTTTCACCTTGCTTAGAATTGCCCTAATCTTAACTACACCTTATTTGACGTCACGGAGCTCTGAAGCTGAATAGCTTAGTCTATGATTGTGAAACATTTAATAAACAGACTCGCCTTACACCAGAAACATACTTACAGAAAGAAGTCCTCGCTGGCTGAGATCGTTGTGTTGAACATCGCTGTGGACAAATTTTGGCTACGATATTATACCAACACATCACGACTGGACATAAATTTCTGAATGCATGCCACTAGGAGGCACTGTTACACCAAACAATGGTTAGGCAAAGGTGGTTCCTACAGTGGACAATGGTCCAACTCTACCTACAGCTACATACGAGGCAGAACCCTGGGCTAGCGAGATCCGTGAGCAAGATCTGTGAAACCCCGATTTAGAATTGATCTTCAGCAACCCATGCTTGTCGTAAAAGGCAACAAATGGAATCGGGTGGTCAGGTTTGTTGACTGGGTTCACATAGGTCATCCCAGCTGCGTAGATCGATGCTCATGCTGTTGATCACAGGATTGCACGTCCCGATTATTTACAGACCACCGCCATATAGCTGAGTGTGGCGTAAAACTAAACTTACTCATTATTTACACACCGGCGATAAATAGGTGGAATATTGCTGAGTGTGGCGTAAAACTAAACTCACTCACTCATTGATTCAGCTAACTACAGCTAAACCCTAGCTACGCCCTGACATGATAGCGCCTTCAATGGACAATACTGAGTTCTACACCCGAGAATGTTTAAAGGGTACATACTTATGTTGAGGGTAGCATTAGAGTTGTTAACGCTTCTACTGTCAACGATGCAGTTGGGGCTGTTCCAGTCATTGTCGCAGTGAGACCAGGGAAGTGGTGACTGCATCGAGGAGAAGAAGTAGAAGAAGCACCAGCCGATGATGACGTTGTAGTAGACGCCGATAAGCCCCGACACGATCACCATGCTGTAGCCGAGCCCTGCAGTGACGGGCGTCACAGATGACGTCTATATCAACCAGAGTCTGCATGGGCTACATGATACGTGTGTATACTATTTCAACATATATTTGGCAATTACCTTACATGCACCTAAACACTGATAAAACAGATTACATGTGAGCTATGTTTCCTATGACAACAGGCAACATATACTGAGGGAAATAAATAAGGGAACATATGAAAGTACAAGCGTTCCTTTATTCTTTTCCTGGTTCCTTCGCACGTTTGGTGTTGCATTGTGGGTGAAAGAGGTTTCATGTCTCATTAACTTCCTCTGACTGAAACAACTGATCAAACCACTTTATCAAAAGACCCGTGTTAGAATTGGTCTTCAGCAATCCATGCTTGTTGAGGCAAATAACGGTATCGGGTGGTTAGGCACGGTGACTAGGTTGACACATGTCATTGTATCCCAGTTGCATAGATTATTATTGACTAGTATTTACAGGATATTTCGTAAATAGCGCACGTATCCACGCAACTAGTACATGCTGAAGGCGCTAGATCGTCATGTTGGTCACTGGATTTACAGAACGACTTAGAGAAATATTGTTGAAAGCAGCCTTATACAATAAACAAAGACAGACACTATAGATGTATGTTACATGTGCATATAGACTGGATATACAGTATCTTGCATTGCCTGCGGAATGCACCGAAATCTAAGCTTCACTGACCTGCAGAGAGCACGGATTGCACACTGCAGACCTGGGCCTCCTTTCACAAAGCACTAAGGTGATCATAAGGTAACCTTAATGCAATGTTAAAGAATGAGAGTTAAGGTTAACCTTAGTAAAGGCTGCTTCTTGAAAGGAGCCCCAGATCCCATTTTGACAAAGTGTCGTACAAGCTTTTACCTGTGGTAAATCCCATACAAAATTCTAGATGTTCGACATACTACTGTTTGAGTCGTACATGGATCCTACCTTTAAAAAGGGGGTTGATCTTCCACACAGTGATGGGCCCAAGACTGGCGAACTGGCCGAAAGACAGTTCCATGAAGAACAGAGGCATCCCAACAAACAGCTGCATGATCCAGTAGGGGATGAGGAACGCACCTGTGTCAGATTTATTCATGAATCCTTCACATGCACGTTGTAGACAGTGAAATTTAATTGGGTGTTGGGGTAGCCAAGTGGTTGATGACCCGGGGCCAATTCCCCACATGGGTACAATTCCTTGGCCTTCGACACTCGAATGCTTTGTAAATGGGGTCGTACAAAGGTTTGACAATGATCCAACTTTTCAAAAAGAGGGGGTCATCGTATCCCCACATGGGTACAGGATGTCAAGTCCAATTCTGGTGTCCCCCCCCCCCCCCCCCCCCCCCCCCCCCCCCCCCCCGTGATATTAATGCCAAAGCGGCGGAAAAATAATCTCACCCCCTCACTATGACTCTCATCATGTTCAAGTTTCCACCGTGATATATTTCTGTCTGGGGTTTAAAGTGAAGGCCTATGACATGTCTGTACTTTACCTCCACCATTCTTGAAGGCCAGGTAGGGGAACCTCCACACGTTACCGAGGCCCACGGCGTAGCCGACACAGGTGAGGATGAACTCTAGCTTCCCGCCCCAGTTGCCGCGCTTCATCCCTTCCTCGTCTGTCTCGGAGGCAGCCACGCCCTCTTCCGCCTTCTTCTGAAAGATTGAGTGGGTGAGTGAGTGGATGTCGTCTAGTTTTGCCTGCACTGTTATGACGTGTTATCATTGAATAATGGGTGAAACAACTGGCTAATATTGTCAGCAACACATATGTACACAGATTTTTTTTTATCAACCGTTGTAAGTAAGGAGTGGTCTTCAGCAGTACATGCTTGTCGTATTAAAACTCGATTGTGTTAATACGGCCATCATTAAGCTAGAATAGTGCTTTGTGCGACTTTAAACAAAAACATCGTCTCAAACAACGCATTATTTTTGTGAGATACACACAGTGTAGGATTTCAGATAACATATCGTTGGATTGTCCCAACAAAATGATCGAATACTGTTAAGTGACATAGAAACCATCACGCTTGTCGTGTTTGCGATCGTAGTCAACCACCAGGGGCAGATAACTCAAATTACTTGGTATACATCCATTATCACTTTACAAGCACTTCAGTCATTCTGCTGCCACTGACAATTACGAGAAGTTCATTAGTTTCAACTCTCATTTTACAATTAAATACGAGGCGTGATACTAATAACACTATATCGTAATCAGGGACGGTGTTGTTTGTACAAGTATCGGATATGTAATAATAATTAATAATTTAATACATGTCGTGTTAAGAACACAATAGCAATCCATGCGATTCCTTCGCGTGGATGAAGTTGGCTGGGCTTAAATGTGAAACTGAGGGCTTTCTTTTTGCTGCCCAGGACCAGTTACTTCCCACTCGCAATCACCAAAATGAGTTTCTTAAACAAAATTTCAATATGAAATGTCGACTTATTATCCGCAAGTAAATTAGTTTCATGTGTGTATATTTAGTGTTTATTCAACTGTCGACCATACATATATTTATTGCTTTCGTTATCTTCCAAATGACATTTGAATATGATCACACCCTCTTTGGCTGTCTGCATTTTATCGCTTTTATCCAGCTGGATGATATACTCACAGATTGTCTAGGCTGAGGAGCTACCTCACGTGCTTGGTACAACTTGTATACCACGTCATAAATACAACCCATTGTTCCCATACAAACAGAATGACGTGAGCACATTCTGATCACCTTGTTGCTTTCATATGAAAAATGCTCGCAGATGGAGAATTAATACAAATTCATACTGCTTTATACAAGTTCTATTCTAAACCAATAACTGTGCGTACATTTCTATAATATTTATTCGCAATATATCCCGTAACCTATCATATTTTATGGGTTCCACAACAGGTAACTTCAGTTTAACTCATCTGTTTTAATTATATATTAAAAAAATCCATCTGATGTTTTTCTTTGATCGGATTTTATTAGTTGTCATGATAAAGAAATATACAGGACCCATAAAATCAGAAAATGAGGGAAAAAAGAAGAAGAAATGAGAACAACAGCTCCGGTAGCCACCAACCCCAGTCAGTCTTACAACACAGACATATCGTACAAATATCATCTACCGGTACAAATTAAAAAATGTACAAATCAAAACTGCTTGGGTTTAACTATAGTCAAGACATGAAAAATCTAAACCCAATACCAGCAGATTCTGAAAACTGAGGTTGAAGTTTTCAAAAATAGTGTTCGTATGTATATGTTATATAAATCAGTTTTTTAACTTGGATGTTCATTGTCTCATGCTAATATTGAGTTGACAAGACTGTATGTATGATTAACTTTTAAGACTTTATTTTGACAGTGGTGACGTTTTGGTATAGCTTTTATATCGTTTTCATATACTTATTATACCGATATGTCCCTAAGCCTCATGTATGGACCTTAGTACTGTGATGTAACATTAATGTTAAGCATCTCCCTACGTCTTCTGTCATTCCTACCTCCATCACGTTTACACCGGCTGTTCACTCTGGACACTCTGGACACTCTAGTGCTTCTACGGGTATCTGACCACTTTGGACACCTCACCTTCTGGCACCTGTCTACTCCAGCAACCTTTGTGCTATTGTTGACACCTGTTAACTTGTGACAAATCAGTGCTTCCACGGGTAACTGCACACTTGCGACACCTGCTCACTCGAACACCTCAGTACTTCTACAGACACTTGATCGCGGACACCTCGGTATTTAAAGAACCTGATCACTCAGTACACCTAAGAGCACCCGCCCACTCTGGACACCTCAATATTTCCTAGGAAACCTTAGGGACACAAAGAACCTAGACGCGCCCGTCTGTAGCGGCACCATCTGTGGTGAGGAGCGAATCGGATGTTGTGCACCAACACCTATACCTCCCTCCGTTACTGTCGGACCCCTCTGCCTGCTGCCCATGGCCCGAGTCAGGAATCGAGAGGGGCATAAATCAGGTCTAAATAACAAGTAGTGCTTCAGTATAACAGGCACTGAACTAGGGTGCACAAGGATCACCAAGCGAGAGAGACGGTGTAGGTGGGTGATATGGGTGTTAGCCTGGTGGTTAGAACGTTAAAGACGCTGGTCCAATTACCGACAATGTTGCAATGTGTGAAACCCATTACTGATGTCCTCGTGTCATATTACTGGAATAATGCTAAATACGGCAGAAAACCATACTCACCCACTCACTTGATAAGGTCAAGAGCGACGCGAAACCCTTCAGTGTAAAGAGAAAAAGTTGATAATCTTTGTTTCACTGAGGTATTAAAGTGACTTATACCCTTTAGTAACAGTTTTTCAAACACAATTTTATTTCTGTTATAGCACCAGTTCAAGTTATTAAAGTCATAAGCCTTGGTTCAAAGTAGTAAAAAAGAGACTATTCAATATCAAATATGTTGAAGTGTACTATATATACATATATCTATCCATTCACCTTCAAATCATTTCAAAAGGAAGTGTCCTCACAAACACACGAGGAACGTCTACATTTACAAGCTTGTAAATGTTTTGTTCTGAAAGGATCTGCAAGACATTTACGGTTCTATAAAGATGAGATTTACAAAAATGTAAACATCCACAAAGGTAGATACAACTAGGGCAGACTTGTATATTTGCATCCAAATACGTAGAAAATTATATTTATAATTTTGTGTTATTCTGTCACTAATAAATAAATATGCCCTAGTATAGCGATTAGCAAACGAGAAAATGCATCTTTCTTCCTGGCTGATTATTTCAACGTAGTTGCCATAACAGTACTACTGGCACAAAGGCAAAGAGGAAACCATAAAATTACCTTGTGCATGCGTGATCAACAAAACAGTGCGACGGAGCTTAGTACCGCGCATGACAAGCTTCACAAACACTCACACTGTATAAATCATGCATTCGTCACCATGATGACGATTTGAAAAATTACTGTTGTGGATGGATCCCTAGCACCATTTAATTAAATACTATCATTAATAGGGCTTTGCATTGTCGCGTATTTCGTAATGGGGCTGTATGGGTTGCACCGCGATGTCTATTGCTATATATTGTCTAAGAAAAGTTAATGAGATCTGTTCGCGTTGTAATCTTCCTTTTCCTTCCAAGTGAATCACAGCAAGTGTGAGTAGCTATTGTACATTCTTTAGCTTCTTTCAAAGTAAAGAGAGGACAAACTAGAACATCCTTCGGTTTTTATTGCAAAACTCACTGGTAGTGATTTAAGACACAAAAACGTCAAGGCAAACAAAAATGCCTCTATCCGAAACGAAAATTAAACGTTAAAAATACGGGTTTCACCACAAACACAGTTTTCTGAACACAACCACCAGGAACATATTTTGAATGCCAGAGCGTCTCATACAGACTGCAAGTATTACATTCACTTAATTCAAAATGTTTTTGTTTTTTACTTCAGAAACAGAAGAACCCCTACATTTTCTTGTTTCTTTGAGGAAAGGTTGGTCGCACGATACCTGGCTCACAGCAGTGGTCTCCGCGTCACGTTCTGCTTGCTCAAATTGGGACTTTGGCTCGGGTTTAACAATAAAGCCTCTCCAAGCAGTCCTTGCAGGAGTGTCATTGGTTTGGTTCAATCACCGAGTGATTGACTTGATTTTGGTTTCTCATTGTTAGATTCAGTGGGAGGAGATATGTTCTTGCTTTCACTGATTCGTCCGGGTGTAGGTCTAGCAAACATGGCAATGTTGACATTTTCACTGTTGATCTATTGTGACATTTCCGAAAACATCGTGTTCCTCTTCATCTGAGGGGAAAGGAAGATGTTTGGATCTGGATCAAATGCTGAGGTCATGTACTGCATTACTGCTGGTTTCCTATGGTTTGGTTGAAACTCTGCTGTCTCTTATTTCAGCAACTGTAGGAATGTCGCAGTCTTGAGAAAGACAGCAACATTCATCAAATTATGTTTCATTTGGATGATGATTCACACAGTAGATACGTTTTCTGTGCATAGCATTGTGGTAATACGCATGTCCTTCCTCTGTTTCAACAACTGTATCACATTTTCTGCCGGCCGAGCTGCCTCGTCAGATAGATATGGCCAAATCAGCTTTGCACTTGTCCACTTTTATTGTCCATCAACACTGCAAGGACAGCACATGGCATTTCTAGGAATCTTGCCATCATGTCATAGGCACTATTCCTATTATGACTTGGTTGACAGATTCCTTCGTATCCTAATTGTGTAGATCGATGCTAATGATGTTGATCACTGGATTATCTGCTCCAGATTCGAGTATTTACAGACCGCAGCCACATCGCTTGAATATTGCTGGGTGTAGCGTTAAACAACAAACAAACACCAAGGAATTTCTACAGAATCCTGGTACCACTTGTTGCTGGGTATCCCCTATCCAGCCGTTAAATACAAGAAGACGGAATGAAACGGGTATAGTTACGGATGGCTTCGGAATCCGTTGAATCCCAGAGTCGCTTGTCATGTTGAACAATATTTTTAGAATGTCTGATACAAGTTTGTAGGGTATGGGTAGTGGGTATGTGTGACAAAATGATTTGGTGGTTCAATTATACGGGGGAAATGCCAGGGTGAGTGGTTCTGAGGCAGAGTCAAGGATCCGTAGAAGGCGCGCGTGCGTGTAACACAAGGACAGTTAAAATTTGATGTTTGTTGGGGACTTCCTCTTAAACAAGGCTGAGTATTTGAATGACTTTCGTATATACTGAATAGTGAGTGAGTGTGATTTTGTACCGCTTTAGCAATATGCAGCAATAGAACTGCAGGCAACATCCGAAACATGCTTCACACATTGTACCCATAAGGTGACTCGAACCAGGGTCTACATACGGCATAACGAGCTGAGGTCTTATCCAGTTCACACCCCAACACCAATGAATAGTGACAGGTAACAACTCACGTTACACAAAATATACTCTGATCAACACACCTGGCTGATGTGATCCCTATCAAAATATTCCAGAACAGCGGGGGACGTCAAGAATGATCTTCCCATGTAGGGAATCGAACCAAGGTTTAGGCGTGCAGAGCCAACGTTTTCTATTGCTGGACTACACAGTCTCGAAGGTCGCAGTTCATGATTTACAGTTAAGTTAAATGTTTTATGGGTTTATTGCTAACAGTTGCTTGGGAGCATGGAATGACTCGGCGCTTTGTTCAGCACCCATTGCACTAAACAGCAACGAACCCACTTGTGTTGATAGTGATGGCTGTGGGTCGGATTGTTGTGTGCTCGAGAGGGAATTTGTTTGTTTCTCATCTAATTCTGGGTCAAGTCACTAGGCTTAGAGTGAGAGAGACTGGGAGAGACAGAGAGAGGGTGAGAGACACAAAGAGAGGGAGGGAGAAAAAGAGAGAAGGGGAGTGAGAGAAGAGGGGAGAGACAATGAGAGAGAAAGAGAAAGGAAAGAGGGATCGTGAGAGGAGGGAGAGGACAGTTTGAGAGTGGGGGTACCGAGAGAGAGAGAGAAAGAGAAGAGGGGGCGTGAGAAAAGGGAAGAGACAGGAAGTGGGAGTGAGATTGAGAGAGAGGGAGGTAGGAGAGTTTCAATACTCACACACATAAGAACACGCGCATACGCGGCTGAACTTTATATACTTGAAACATAAAGTACATGACTATGTAGACTTGAATACAGAAACGCATTCAGAACCCAAGCAAGTCAGTACGTGGCATGTAGGTTCCGATACACAGCGAGTGTAGTCCTTACAGAAGCATCTGGGTTCAGATATGCAGTGGGTCTTATAGGACTATCAAACCATAAAATGTCAGATAAAAACCGAAATTCCCAATCTAGATCGTCAAATCTGTCACTTTAATCTGAAACAAGTTTAACTTGGAAAAACTGAGACGTCATTGCCGTCTGCGTCACCAGTTCCCCGACAAACTAGCAAAATAGGTTAGATGAATTCGTCAAGCGTCCGTCGTAATAAACGACATCTGATCATTGGGGTTCGGAATACAGTACTAAACATGTCACATATATTCAGTGACGTCCGTGACATGACTCTCTATGCGCCATCGCAAAGAAGTGGTGTTGACACGCAAGTGTCGAAATGTTTACCAGTCATGGAAAGAAGGCAAGAAGTGTGAACTTCTTTATTGTGATGGACATGACGTGCCAAAGTTTATTCTTACTCTTTCGTCGGGTGAATGAAACAATTAAGAAACAAATTAAATTTATTTATTTATTTAAAAACATACGTTTTTGCTATTTATTTATTGTCCTATTTTATATTCATATCTTTTTTACTGTTTTTTGTTACTGTAAATAGCCAGATTATGAAAACTGTGCAATAAAACGGGTTTTGGTTGATCTGAGGTACCAAAAGGACACCTTGACAATATCGTCTCGTCACATTAATTACTACATTATGGTATAGGTAGCATTTGCTAGCACACGTCATTGTAGGTGAACAATTCCTATGTCCACCGATATGTTGGCGACATTTTGTGTCCTGTCGTCGTGTCATTCGATACAACTACCATCAGAAATTTTAAAAGGAAAACACAAGACTACATGGGCCTGGGTTGTTGGCTGGACGCTACACCTCCCATCTGTGGGTGTACACCAGGGACCCAGCTTCCTCCAAGGTGGTCCGGTTTGCATGTATTGTCTCACTGTTTCTACAGTGGGCTAATATTTTCAGAACGGAATATTTTCACATAACGGAAAACATGAACTGTATTCGGCCCATACAGGGCTGCTTATATTATATAGACTGCTACGGTATGTCTAATATGCTATTTCCTAGGTTTTCAAAACTCTCAAATTCCCAAAATATTCCATATCCCTGTCTTTAGTTAAGTTCAAGGTGTGTATTCATCAATGTATAACGAATCAATCGCCATTTTCTTTGTTATACTAGGGTTACACTATGTTCCCGATGGCCGGTCTCAAGTCTTGTCACGTTCGTCCACGTTTGATTGGTGTTTTGTCACGGCTGTATGTGGTAGCCGTTGTCTCAACGCATCCAGACAGGCGTCCGTTCACAGGCCCGGCGAGATACGGCACGTTGCGTTCTCTAGCATTCCCACTCTGCAGCTGATGCTGGTCTTCCTGCTGATGCAATTCCACGGACGCGATGTATTGCCCCATACAAGCATACAAGCACAAACTCTTCTTCGTGATCTTTGTAGTTCATTCAGCGCTCAGAATACGAGTGGCTGCTACTGCTTGGGAGGCCTTAATTTTATACCATGGGCACAAAAGTGCTCCAAAGCTGGCTACGTTTCTTGAGAGTCTTAATAGAATGCGCAAAACGTGTCAAAACCTTGATCAAAACGTGAGACACGTGAGGGGGCCTATCAGAACGCGACAGGCCTAGAGGAAGTGTCATCAGTGGTGGGCAGCCTTGGTGCGCCTTTGAGCTTCCATCTGGGATTCAGCAACCTGTTTATCCAAACGGCTCATCGCGGATGCCGTGATAAACCGTGAGAAAATTTAGCAGGACGGATTAAAACTTGACTTAGGAAGAAAAATATGACCAAAATCCTATGACGCATTACGTTTCGAGGAAATGGAGCTGCCGTGGTCGCCGTGAGCAGTGTAATTTAGCATTATTCATTTGTATCATTTTATACAGAGACACCGCTCTGGACAGATTAGGAGTAGCGCAACTCACCAACAATTCTTGTCCAGTGAAAAGTCCGGTCACTGGTCACCACTTTATGCACAGCGTTGGTGCTTTGTCAGTCGGCTGCAGTGTAACGAATCTTCGTCCCACAGCATTACTTGGCATTATGGACTCATTACACGTACATGTGATCGGCAGTGTGTGGTGAATATAGGAGTTAGTGACCAACAGTCATCGAGAAACTTGTGCCTGCTTTTTGTCTGATTTACAGACTGAGTGAGTGTGCTTTAATCCATTAGGCTCCCATCTTGTGTGAAATGCGGTTCTCTCTCTCTCTCTCTCTCTCTCTCTCTCTCTCTCTCTCTCTCTCTCTCTCTCGCGTGCGTTATAGTGTCTGTGTGTATGGTGTATCCCTCTACCTGTCTGTCCATGTGAGGAGGGGTATAGGATGGGTAATATATATGTAGTTTGTTATCTCACGCCGTGGAGTATTCAGGGGATACTTGATGTTTCATTCAATACTACACATTCGGAGTATGTTTCACTATCCACAGACCAACAATAATGGCTGTATCGGTTCTGGAATGGCAGTGACCACTATATCAGTAGCAGACTTCGAACCGATCGTCTTCTTAATTCTACTCTATGTACTGAAACGTATGCCCGTACTAGAGGAGAGAGACCCGTGAAGGTCCCGGGGTAAAATGGACCTTCAGCAACCCATGCTTGCCATAAAAGGCGACTGACGGGATCGGGTGGTCAGGCTCGCTGACTTGGTTGAAACATGTCATCGGTTCCCAATTGCGCAGGTCGATGTTGTTGGTCACTGGATTGTCTGGTTCAGACTCGATTATTTAGAGACCGCCGTCATATGGCTGGAATATTGCTGAATGCGGCGTAAAGCTAAACTCACTCACTCACTAGAGGAGAGATCACATCGCAGCATCTTGAGTAAGTTACGTTGTGGCATTCTGACGCTTGAACTTGAGTTGGTAAGATTAGCTCGAACTAAGTTCCGTTTGATGCTTGAATTTGTAAACCATGTAGATGTACTGCTGAAGATGAAGTTCACTTTATTGCTAGTTGTCCCTGATTTACGTTACGATTTCTGGACTTGGGTGGTATCAGCAGAGCCGGGTTGTTTTCATCTACCACTAGTTGAACAGTTAATACATATATAATGTATATATTGAAAATAATATTTTACGTAAGCCATTGGTCGCACCCAAATCCAAAATGTTTCTCATCTCCTCTTATATACACTGAGTCAAAAAAGAAACTTGACAAAATGTAATTTTTGAAAATAATGAATACTTTTTCTCTGATGATACATCTATGTATCCGAAATGGGAAATGGGAAAACGTTAGCAAAACCCACTCAAACCCATCCAAATGCAAAGTGCAAATGACGTTAGTGCCAAATCAGGTTTTGCACGTGCAGTCGATCACATGATCTTTGCATCGAAGTTTTCTTCATTTGCACGTGTTTGCATTGGCCTGAAGAATTGAATAAACGCTTTTGAACCACAGTTCTAACGGTACTTTAAACGCCACGATTGTCAAATGTGCAACGTGAACGTGCCGTTGGCATGTTGCAAGCGGGAGGATTGGTTATTGACGTCGAAAGAGCAATGGGATGCAGCCGTCGTACTGTGTATGACTTACAAGGTCGTCTACAACAAACTGGCACCATTTCTGATCGCCCAAGGTCGGGTCATCCAAGTGTGACGTCACGAGCAGAAGACCGTCAAAACGTCCTGCGTCACCTACGTGACAGATTTCTGCCGGCTACACGAACCAGGGCTGAGATGTTTAGAAGTCGACTGTCCTCACAGACCATTCGAAATCGATTGCGGGCTACCAGTCTCAAATCTCGACGTCCATATCGTAGGCCAATACTGACGCCGTTTCATCAACGTCAGCGTCTGCTGTGGGCCCAACGTCACCTCCGATGGTCCAGAGAGACTGGAGATCCAGATTCACCCTCAGATTCGCGGACGGCAGGCAAAGAGTCTGGAGACGACGTCGTGAACGGTATGCCCAATGTTGTGTTCAGCAAGTCGACGGATTCTTGGGGTGTTGCATGGTGTGGGGTGTTTTCTGTAGGAACAACCGTTCCCGACTTCTGGTCATCCGTGGAAACCTCACAGCTACTGCTTACCGCGACCCTGAACTCGTTCCTTTCATGGCGGTTCATGGCCCAGGTCTACAGTTCCAGCATGATAATGCTCGGCCGCATAACGCGATTTGACACGAAATGTCCTTCAAAACGCTGGAATCAACGTCATGGACTGACCATACAGGTCCCTAGCTTGACCTAAATCCAATAGAGCATGTTTGGGATGTACTTGGGAGAAGGCTTCATGGTCTTAGGAACCAACCTCAGAATTTGCAGGAACTTGGCGCTGTCTTGCAAGAGCAATGGCGCAGAATCCCCAAGCAAGTGTTCTTAAGCATCAGGCAGACGATGAGGAGACGGTGTTTGACGGTGGTGAATGCGCTGAGCGGCCATACACAATATTGAACCGAGAAATTTCGAATTTTTATTCTTGTGACTTGACATTTTTTATACCCATGTTTTGGAACGGCGGTGTAGCCTAATGTAACTGATTGTGGCACTGCCAATGTATCGACTAAATCACACAGACCACAGCAATGAAATAATAACAATTTAACCATCTTACCTACAGGTTTCAGACTGCAGTGATGACTACCCGGACCATACCAGAACTTTGCCCTATTCACCCCAACACAGTTCTACAACGTTTGCTTCATTACGGGATCAGACCACGACGTCCCACCATACGACCTATCCTGACACAACGTCATCGACAAGTTCGCCGAATGTGGTGCTGAAATCATGTCCGCACACCTCTGTTTTGGTGAAGAAATGCTGATTTTACAGATGGGTCCAGGTATAACACTTCCCATATTAATGGACGTGCCTATAGACGCGTGGGAGAACGTTATGCACAAGCCTGTGTCTTGGCGAGGAATCGCTTAGGTACTGGTTACGTGATGATTTGGGGTGGAATAACAGCACGCCAAAGAACTCCTTCGGTGATTGTTCAGGCAACTTAACTAGTGTGGACTACAGAGATCAGATTCTTAGACCTGCGGCAAACCCTTTTCTGCAACGTCATGGCCCTGGATTAACATTCCAACAGGATAATGCCTACCCTCATACGGCAAGGCTTGCTATGGATTTCTATGGTTTCATGCCCCTCCATTAAAGTGTATATGTACCTTTGACATTTTTATCGTACTTATCAACTGAGATAATATTTGACCCGTGAAGGTCCCGGGGTAGAATAGGCCTTCAGCAACCCATGCTTGCCATAAAAGGCGACTCAGCTTGTCGTAAGAGGCGACTAACGGGATCGGGTGGTCAGGCTCGCTGACTTGGTTGACGCATGTCATCGGTTCCCAATTGCGCAGATCGATGCTCATGTTGTTGATCACTGGATTGTCTGGTCCAGACTCGATTATTTACAGACCGCCGCCATATAGTTGGAATATTGCTGAGTGCGGCGTATAACTAAACTCACTCACTCACTCAGATAATATTTTGACAATGCGCAGTTTCTTTATGTGGCTAGTATATTTGTGTACTTAACGCGTTTTAAATGTATGTACATAAGTATGTATACATATACTAATTTTAATATGTATGTTATTTTAATATAATAATAGTTACAACGAAATCTTGCGTCTCGTGTGCCTGATGGCCGGATGTCGCTTTCTCTGTATGTGTGTGTGTGCGTGTGTGTGTATGCGTGTGTGTGTGTGTGTGTGTGTGTGTGTGTGTGTGTGTATGTGACAATCGTCATGTGTAATAACATACATTTCTTCTCTTATCTAATGAAGAATTTGAGATATCAAAAAATCGGATTTTCCAATACCAATAAACAATTGAAACATTCGTTCATTCAAAGAGTTGACATGCACACTAGATTGATACAATCACGTGTTCACATCGATGTCCGTCAAGATGTAAGAATATGCAAGTTTTCATCTCGGGCGGTTAAAATTGTTCTTCCACTTCACAAACTTCTCCAATTCAAGTTGTTTTGGTATTCACACTGAGTACGTCCAATACTCGAAAATATGTTTGATGAAAATAAAAGGAGGTCCCACCGAGATTTGAACTCGGATCGCTGGATTCAAAGTCCAGAGTGCTAACCATTACACCATGGGACCCATACTCCACGCTGTGCCGTACCGTAGGTTATAACCCCTCGCCATGATGCTTTAAAACTTCGCACAGTGTCATAGATTCCCTTTTTTCTGTACATGTGAATATCGCTGTATGGAGTTACACAGCTCCTTGCACAAACCTGGACCTGCTGATCACGAAACTACACCTTTGGTATGACGGATTCTTGTTTGCTTTGACTTATATACAGACGAAAATGTCACGTCCTACGGCCGAAATAATGGACACCGATAGCGAGGACGAGTTGCCTCCAGGGTGGGAGGAGCGAGTTACGCTGGAGGGGAAGGTCTACTATGCCAAGTGAGTATGACACTCTCCACATTTATGATCACTAGCGAATCTGTTTTGTGTGTTTGTGTCTGTAGTGTGCGTGCGTGTGTTCGTGTCTGTGCGTGCGTGCGTGCGCGCGCGTGTGTCGTGAGGAGGCTTTTGCTGGATGGATACTCCTAGTCCCGATTCTCTCTTCAATATCTATGGGCTTACAGTCTACAGGTAATGCAGTCAGGCGACTCATTTGAATAAACTCGTATTCCACAAACGAAGGCTCCATTTCCATACTGCCGTAGCTACATACATCATGTACATAGCTGTATATGGTGGTCCATAAACACAGTTTCTTTACAGATAACAATGTACAGCTATACTGTATAAAAAGGATTAAAAACAACTTCACTGTCTTTTATAATCTGTTTCACTGTGACTGTTTGGCTTGTTTATCCTTGGACATCAATTAAGCTCTGTGATTTAATTAATATAAAGGAATGACCATTTTGCCCATCACCAGCCAGTGTTTATTACACATCAGTATATTAATTTATCCCTGCATCCATTGCTACTAGCTGTGATTATCACTCAGCACCATTTATATCCGGGCTTTCCTTTTTTTTTTGCTCTTTGTTAGATTATTATGTTTAGTTTTTGGTTACAATGCATGAAACCTCACTCACTCACTCACTCACTCACTCTCTATGGATCTGGACAACCTCTTTACACGAAGACCAAGATTTGTTGACCTACTGAAGAAAATAGTTTAGCCCATATTAAATCAACATTTTAAGATATTGTTCTTGGCTACAATGAGTTTATAGCATCATTTTAATAAAGCATATTTTATGGAAAATGTACATGAATATGACTTCTTAACATTATACAGGTAGGGTGTGTGTTCCTAAATAAACACTATTATTTTATTATATAATAATGACATTTGACAGTGATAACCAAATCTGCCAATGGAAAATAAGCCTGGTTGTCATTTAGAAGTAGCATCTGTTAGATTTTGCTACATTTTCTCAACCCTTACATATCATTGCTGCATGTTTTGAATATGTTCATCTACCATGTGTCTGCAGTTTCATTAATCTCAAATGCTTTCTACACTTTTTCTTTACATTTTCTATGAATGCTTATCCTTATGTCTTGTGTAAGATTCATGATGGAAGTGGTTTGGTTCTGAATGGTTTGAGCCATCTGAGAAAGCAGCTTGAATAACATAATGATGAAGTGAATGTTAGTGGACAATCACTTTATTTAGCTCATCCTGCCACTGCTGAAAATTGTTCCATACCTTACCACAATTAAGCAACTACTAAATAAAATCAGTCATTTACAGTCATTACTTGTCGTTCTACTTTTGTAGCCACCAGTCTGCCAGAACACAATGGGACCATCCGTGCACTGGCAAAAAGAAGAGAATAAAAGGAGGTAAGGACTTACACCTACAGATGGCGATACTGCTGTTTCTAGGATCTACATCTGCGACTACATCCACTTCAAGTACTACACCCACATCCACACTGACACACACAAACACACACACTCACAACACAGATGTATAGCCAAATAAAATGCTTTGATCATTTTTACAATCATAAACTGCAAACGTGTAGTGCCTACCTTAGTTAACACATGTATGTAGTGATAAATCTAGGATACGTTTCTGCGGCCTTTTCGCATCAAAATATGAATTGCTGTGGACAGTAATTTCGGTTGCGTCCAGTGCACACAAAATATTTGAAAATGCAGCATCGAAAAAATAATAGTAAATATAATTCCATAAGAATTGTTAGCATTCACTGCAGTCACGCTAAAGACTATTACATGATCCAGTGTAAATAATGCAATACTATTCCTGATTGGTTGTTGCAGTAAGATCAGCCAATGAAATGGTATTTCTAAAAATCTGTCATTTCATAACTTTTGGTTTCAGGTTTGTTCATGATCATGAATAATCATGTTTCAAAACTAACTATCGAGCTTATTAAAACAGTATATTAACATACAAATTAAGTGAATACATATAGCTGAAAACTTCGAACAAAAAAGACCAAAAGGAGCCGTCCTTGTTTTTGGTAGAAAACAACTAAAATTGAATATAGAGTGAATTTCAGGTTTGTGAATCACTGTATGCTAGAAACCTGGCGTTTTTCAATTGCAGACTGTGGTGACCTTGGTTCCATATTCAGTTTCACTTAGTTTAATCAACAGGTGACAAAGCGCTACACAGTAAGTTCATCTCCTAATTGTGCCAATCCCACTTTTGTACTTTAAGTTTAAACTTCTTGTAACTTTTCTGTCACCACAGAGCTGCCATACGGTTGGGAGATCAAGTTTTCTGAAGATGGAAATGTCTATTATGTCGAGTAAGTACACATGTACACATGTACGAGAGTGGGTCGAATATCAGCTTCTTGTAGGTATAGCAGGGCTCCAGATATTTTTTCAACATGAGGAGTAGGTACACCTTATATTTTCAACATAAGAGTACTGGGAAAAGTTAAGAGTACATTTAGAGTATTGAATGGAAATTAATGGCGTGTAAGTAATTTTGTGTTTCGTTCATATATGCACCACAACATTGCTACTCTTGTGTAAACAGGTCAGTAAACAATAAAGCAATATTTTCTCATATAATTACGTCCGTAAATGATTCTAAGACCATACACCATTGCTGTGGTGCATATCTGTTACTTTTTCTGGGTTTTTTTTCCTTTTTTTCCTATCGTGCATATATTTATCTGTACATACACCAATACGACCCTTATCTGGAGCCATGGCATAGGGGCAGTGGAGTGGCCAAGTGGTTAAAGTGTTCACTCATCCCGAAGCCCAGAGTTTGATTCCCCATATGGGTACAGCGAGTGAAGCCCATTTCTGGTGTCCCCTGTTATGATATGGCTGCAATATTGCTAAAAGCTGTGTAAAACAAACCTCACTCACTCACTCACCCTTTTGGGTATACATTTTTGTTTTGAAGGTATATTACTGCAGTGCCATGTGCAAAGTTATCAGGGTTAGGAGCTGATCATATGTTATTGAAAAGAAATTTCGTATTTCTGTTCTGTTAAATAAGTTTATAAATCTGTTATGAAAAATGTTGTGTAAAATGTGGGTGCTGTCAGCGAAATATATGCTACTTTCCTAAAGCCACCATCCGACACCTACTTGTTCACCCTCTATGACTGCAATAAATTTTAACTTGTCAGAGGGGTACTCAAAGTACAGACTCTAAAGTACCAGTTGTCAGACTAACATTTTTGTGAAAGCTGTGGTGGCTGAGTGCTTTATGTGACTGACATGGTGCTCTGGGCCAGTATGACGTAAGCTAGAATTAAGTATAATGAGGATGTCGTCCAGTCTGGGGCAGTGGGTTGGCCTAGTAGTTAAAGCATTTGCTTGTCATGCCAAGCCCCCTGTTTGATTCCCCACATGGGTACATTGTCTGAAGCCCATTTCTGGTATCGGTCCACCATGATTGCGGGAATATTGCTAAAAGTAGTATAGAATTGAACTCAGTCACTCAGTGGATATTTACTTTTCTGACTGGAGAATCCCACTAGACCATGGCGTCGAGCAGTTGTATTTTTCAGCCAGTGTACCAGTGTGTACATGTATTTTTTGCTCTTGTAAGGGCATTAAGTGGAGTACATGTAGCAAATTTGTGTGTCCCATACATTTTGACAGTTATAGCAGTCAAATCTCTGGCCACAGAGACTGTACCACAGATGATCCTTACAAAGGGTTGGAGTGAGTTTAGTTTTGTCTGAACCAGACAATCCAGTGATCAACAGAGTCTCATCAATGTGCACAATTGGGAACTGATGACATGTGTCAACCAAGTCAGCGAGCCTGACCACCAGATTAGTTGCTTCTTTCGATAAGCATGGTCACATATCATGGCAAGCATGGGTTGCTCAAGACCTGTTCTACCCCGGATCTAAATGGGTCATAAGGGTTTGGCGTTCACAGAAATAAACAGCCATACTTCATTATAATATCTAACCAGAGTGACAATCATGTTCTGATATGTGATATGGTATGCCATATGTGGAAAAAGTGTCGCTCCTGTACAAACAAAACACAACCATTCAGCATATTTAATCGAACAGTCAAAACTGGGCTGGTTCTACGTTTATTTCATATTAATCAATCCAATAACTAAGTAGCCATGTAAATTGAATAGCAGGAAATAATGACTGACAGGAATTTTTTAAACATACATTTTGAATAGGTGTATTGCTCCAAGGGTAATTTTGTACATCAGTGTGTTATGTTGCAGTCAAGAGTTGCTTCCCTTTGTCATACAAGTATCTGCTGATGTTAGGTTAAATCCCACTCCAGTTCTGATCTTTGTTCTGTCAGTTTAACACCATACTCAGCAATGCTCCATCAACATAATAGTGGCTTTTTCCAAATCAAATCTGGACTAAGAACATAATTTGCTTGATAACAGTATTAGCATCTACAGCAAAACTTCACCTCTGATTATACCAAACTTGTTTATCCATAAAATATGTTCCACAGCGGTTAAAGCACTGGCTCATCACAGTGAAGGCCCAGGTTCAATTCCCCACATGGATGCAATGTGTGAAGCATATTTTTGGTGCCCTTTGCTAAATATGCACTCACTCACTCACTCACTCACTCACTCACTCACTCACTCACTCACTCACTCACTCACTCACTCACCCACTCACCCACCCACTCACTCACTCACTCACTCTACCAGCCTCTAAGTGCCACTTGAAGAAATTAATTCTAGACCAGAGAGCAAGCCGAGTAAAGGGCCTGTTCTTATCTGGAACACGCACTTTGCCCCATACCTGTGTTCACAGGTGTCACCTGTGTCATATATATGTTATGTGCTTCTTAGATTTTAATTGACTTTCATGAGTAGTGGGTGAGTTCTTTTTGTGCCATTTTGAGTGAGTGAGTGATTGAGTTGGGTTTTGTGCTGCTTTTAGGAATATTATTCCAGCAATCAGAGGTGGGGAGACCAGAAATCAGGTTGACATAATGCACCCATGTGGGGAATCAAGCTCGGGTTTTGTCTTGACGAGCAAATGCTTTAACCACTAGGTCACCCCACGGCCCTTGTGCCGTTTTAAGCAACCTCCCAGCAATATCACGGTGGTGAACACCGAAAACCAAAAATAGTCTTCACATATTGTGTCTATGTTTGGAACTGAACCTTGAATGGTGGTCTGACAGGCAAATGTTTTTACTGCTCGACTGCCGCAGTTTCCCTCTGAGTGTCATTATATAACTGAAACCACTTTGTTAGACCTGGTTTATATAACATAAACAATTCTGTTAAACCCATCTCACTCACTGATGATGAATGTCCATCAGTGTCTCTGTACTCTTAACAGTCACATCAACCAGAAAACAACATACACGGACCCCAGACTGGCATTTGCCGAGGAGATCAAAGATTCACCCATGGACTTTCGTCAGAAGTTTGACAGTAGCAGTACGGCACTTCATGTTTTGCAAGGTCGAGACATCTCGGGCAAGTTTGCTGTTATCACTGGAGCCAATTCTGGAATTGGTGAGAAAAGTATTAAACATTGTAAGTCTTAGTTGGCGAGCTTGTCGCCTCTGCTGAATTCCAGTTGAATCAGGAGCCTAACATGGTAGCAGATCCTCAAGGCCATTTATATTTTGTGTCATAGTTTTAAAAAATGTCTCCTAGAATTTAGTGTACATAGTATATATGTATTTATAAACTTCAGGTATTGCGTTTGTTCTCGCTCTTAAACTAGGAAACATTGGGGAAAGGATAACAGAAATGGATGAACAAGTTCTTTATTGCAGTGAGAACTCTATTTAGGTGTAGGTAATGTTCACCTGCTTGATAAAGGTGCTAGAACCTACACCAAATGTCATTTTCAATTTAATAAAGGAGTTGACCTTCTATATATTTTTATCCTTCCTTACTGCTCATTACCTCTAAATGCTTCTCCTAAAAGTTAACTCTGAAATGGGTTTTGTAAAATCATCATTGACATACTAATCTGTGTGTATTTCATCGATAATATGTTCCTCCAAATCCTGATTGGCACATGTCCTTGTCTACAGGTTATGAGACTGCCCGCTCACTGGCTCTGCATGGTGCCACAGTGGTCCTGGCTTGTCGCAGCATAGAAACAGCAAACAGATGTAGGTCACAGATTCTGGCTGAGAGATCCGAGGCAAAGGTTGAGGTGATGCACATAGACTTGGCATCCCTTGCCAGCGTACGTCAGTTTGCCCAGCAGTACATCCACCATGGCTGGTAGGTACACAATGACTGAGGTGTGGGAGACTCCCTGTGGGCATTCCTCAGGAAAACACAACCTCAGTAAACCATGATTGTAAACCATGATTGTAAACCATGATGGTAAGGGACTGATGGTATATAGTGTTGGTGCCTGAGATATTTGTTTTAGACTAGATATTTTATCAGGCATTCATAGCTTCAAAATATCAAAAAAAATAAAGGCAAGAATTTTCTGGATGTCAACTTCTTTATTGTGATGCACATGATGTTTCAGAGTATATTTTTACTCCTTTATCAGGTGAATCGCCATGAAATTGCTTCATATACTCTATAACATTGTGTCCATCGCAATAAAGAAGTTGACATGTTTCTTGCCTTTATTTGTATCAGTTCTAAATGCCATTCAAAGACTCTAAAATAAAAAAGGAAATGTTGTACATTGGTTTGGGGTGTTACAGTATTTATTTGTCGCATGACATCCAGCAAATAGAGTGGCATGCATGTGATTCTGCTGCTATTGTGAGCAAAGTGCTTTTAATGGTAATCCTTACATTCTGAATTGCTTCCTTTGGCATGCACACAACTTCATAGTATTCTGTCTCCCCTTGGCTAGTGGGTTTGTTGCTTAATGCGATACTCAAATGTATTCCAGCTATATCAGGTATTGATTGAATGAATCCAGTGATCAACAGCATGTGCGTCAATCTCCGCAAATGGGATATGATGACATGTCAACCAAGTCTATGATCCTGACCACCCAATCCTGTTAGTCACTTCTTACGACAACCATGGGTTACTGAAGATCAGTTCTAAGTCAGATCTTCACAGATCCTGTCTCCCCATGTTAAGACAAAGACGTTATCTATTACTTTACAATATATCGTTTAGTGTTATTGAAGCTGTTGTCATGGTAAACCTAGTGAGGTTTAATCTGATACATGTGGAAAATTCATGTTCAAAGGTTGAAATTATTGTCAAAACGTCACAAAACACAGGTCCAGTAAATGTTCAAAATGCATTTGACCAAATATTAATTTCACTTGACCACAATTAACAATTTGGTTTCTTTTGCAAATAATCTTTACCATTTGGCAGTAATTGCATTTTTATTTCATCATCAAAATACATATAGCAAAATATTTCAGCAGTTTGGCTCTACTGAACCATGGTAAAGTTTCGTGTGGGTACTTTACTTGACTGACTGGAGAATTCCACTCTACCTTAGCATTGCACAATTTATGTTTTTTTCAACCCATCCCTAATGAATTGTAATACTGTAGCTATTTGTGGTGAAAACAACATGTTTGGAACAAGGTTTTGAAAAATACAAACTGTTATAGCGAAGACATGCTGTTGATGTGTTATGGTAACAACTTGAAGGCAAGTTTGGGTAGAGTTAATGAATGAAAGGTTTTATTCCTGTGTATAAATGTTCGCTGTAAAGTATTTTATGCGAAAATAAAACCTGCGCGACATATATCATGTTTACAGTAAACTATGGAGATGACACCAGTCATTAGAAAGACAAAAACCATACCATGCTGTATTGCTTTTTCTACATTGTCTAGGCCAATACACATCCTCATCCTGAACGCTGCGGTGTTCAGTCTGCCCTATACACGGACCGAGGATGACCTTGAAATGACCTTCCAGGTGAACCATTTGTCCCACTTCTATCTGCTGCAGCTTCTTGAAGAAACACTCATCCGGTCCCAACCAGCTAGGGTGGTGGTCGTGTCCAGTGAGTCTCACAGGTAGGTCACCAGTTTGTTGAATATTCCACATAATATGCTGTTCTATCTTGCAGTATAGAATCAAAACAATGATGGTTTGTTGAACAACTTTTATAATTATTACAAAATTCTGCAGAGTTGGTGTGTTTTTTCTATTTACTTTGGCGTTAGTTTGGGTCATTTACTAATACTTGTTTTTGAGTTAGGGTGCAATTCACTGGGGACTCTTTGACTCAAATGGACTGTAAAAGTATGAATTAGTACTCAGGTCACATGAGAGCTGTGGAACTGACTAAAAGTATTGATAACTGGACATCACTGATGGGAACAGTCGTTAATGATTATTGATATGAAAATTGTGTCATCAATAATGTCAATAATGTGAGTATTGATATGAAAATATGAAAAGTCATCAATAATGTCTTACGTGAGTGTGTTTAGGTTTAGGCCACAGTTGGCAATATTCTAGCTAAATGGCAGTGGGCTACAAATAATCGAGTCTGGACCAAACAGTCTTGTTATCAACAGCATGAGCATAGACTTATGCTTTTGGGATACGATAGAACGTGTCAACCAAGTCAGCAAGCCTGGCCACCAGATCCTGTTAGATGCCTCTATATTGAAGGCCAATATTCTAACCCAGATCTTCCCAGGTTCTTGCTATTTTGAGAGAGTATGGTGTTAATTAACTCTTCAAAATACAAAAAGATATGTCTGTATTCATTGACTGCTTCTAAGGTATGTTCAGGACTTGATTGTAACCCATGCAAAAATGTGTCACTATTCACAGGTGATGTGAAGTGCAATGATTTGTATCACTCACATGGCTGTCTCCAAGTGTAGAGTTACACCACAAACCACAAACCACAAACCAAAGCCTTATTGCATGAAGTCATGGCATTGAATGAGGCATGGCAAGTTAGAGCAAAAGAAAAATACAAGAGGGCGTGCTGTATGATCCATATAAGATAATACTTTATTGTCCATATAGTGGAAATTTTCATTGCACAGTTCCAGGTCTTAGTCACATTAAAATAAACATAAAAATGTCTATACACATGAACAACATCAAAAGACCAGCAATCTTGAAAATTACACGCAATCCCTTTTCCTATTTATTTCACTTGAAGGTATGAAAGAACCTCCAACCTCATATCATCAAACCCTCCAACAAATAGATATTATTGTTTTGTTGGAGATGAAGGTCGTATCTGTGTGTGTTTAACTACAGTCAAAAGTGAAACTGAATTCACTACACATTGATGGAAAGCTGTAGAAACAGTGATTGATTGCCCTGTATGCCCCAACGTAAAATATGCTGTGTTTGTATTATCTAACACCATAAGCAGTTTGTTGACACCTGCACTAAATAAATGTGACTTTTTTCAATTTTCTGTCAGCTACACTTCTTTTGGTGTTGTGAGTAATTGCAACTTGTTAGTAATTGCTGTGAATAAGCAGACAGAAGTCATAAATATAGCAGTGAATATAAACATTTATTTAGGCAGTATGAGTAAAATTGCAATGTTGTTGTTGACACCAACCCTGGTCGTAATGGTATGAAAACTAAAACAAACAGGTCCCCACATTATGGGTCAGTGAAATCTTTATTAGAAACTATTCTCATCAAATATAATTATGTTTTACATCCAAGACGGTAACTGCCAGTTGTCTTGTACATGATTTGAGTTGGCTGCAATTAGGACGCCAATGGGGAGATTGGCTTATAGATGAAACATACCAGTTTGATTGTGATTTTCATGTTCAGGTTCAGTAATCAGTTTATCTATGACTGAGATCAGCTTTGATATGGTAATTTACAGTACAGCAGATTTTTACTGTTTTTACTTGTGTTATTTTAATGTTGAAATCATGATTGAAGTTGGTTTACATCACCATCATCATAAAACACCTACAACACCGTGGATATTTTAAGAACAAGCCTTAACTGACACTATGCATTGTGTGCTTAATCTTCAGTTTACATGAAACATTTTAGACCCAAGTGAGCATAAATGTCTGATAAATTTTAGCCATTAACAGTCATCCTGCCTATGATATTTTAGTTAAAAATACACATTGGCAGCATATGAAATAAGCCAAAAAAACCAGCCAGACATCAGGGTTGGTAACTTATAAATGTTACCAGTCCAAAATTATTTAACTAGACCAGATAAGCCTAAGAAAATAGCCCAGTTTTTAGTTACAGAGAAACTCAGTGTATCAATAGCTGTCGTATTTCATCTAAATTGAAGTCTACACATTGTGCTTTGCATTTGCAGAAATCTGTGCACTGAGCTTCTGATATGATAGTTTAGTGTTCTCTAAAATTCCTACCACACCATCCGGCGAGCGGTAAATTTAAACCGTTCATCAGAAATCTAGCCTGTCTTAATCAGTCAGATAGGCCTTATTTCATATACTGACATTGGTGATAGAAAGTCTTGACTCAATATGACATCTCAGCAACCAGTATAGTACATGGAAAGTGTGATTTTACTTGGCCTTTGTTCTTCTTTATGTAAAATTTACTTTAAGACTGGTGACCAATTACACAAGGGGTCCAAAAACCCCTGTAAGGCATGGTTTGATTGTAATGAAACGTGTGTTGTTTTATGGGCTGTGTTCAACATAGCTTAGCTTAGCAACATGGACCATTAGCTTCCAAGAGTTGCCTCCCCTCATTTGATACCGCTACAGCTCAGGTGGTTACACCATACCCAATGTTTTCCCATAGACTTTTCCAAGCACAGGAAGCAGAACACATTAACACTCCATTCCGCACCAAATGTCACCTACTTGAAAATACCTGTGCACACATAAGCAGAAGTCATGGTGATAAAAATGACAGCACTAAATACTTAAAATTATGGTCAGCTTTATTTACTGGATGGATGTACTTTTAGAACACATAAACATCTTATGCTATTTCATCCAATCACAGCTATCACAGGCCTCTGTCCGTTTGAGTTGTTTCCATATAGTCTGCACTCTGCATGTGATTCTGATATAGTGTAGTGGAACTCGGTTCACGTCCACACCAACACAAATGCTAGAAACTGATACCTTCATTTGTGTACAGAACCAACTCCAGTCCACTATATTGTATCGGTGAAGTCTTTGACAGGAGAATACTAGACAATTGCAATAATTTGCTGGGTGAAAGAGAAAGTCATCAGAAACATATACCCCAATGTTTGTTTGAAAAATATGGTTTATTATGATTTAATCATGAAAACAGTTTCTGTTATCTGAGCTTCTGTCGTCTTGCTTATCCCACAGGAACTCACATGACCTTTCCTCTCAAGATGTCAAATGTGACGCGAGTCTACCATTGCCAAAGATAGTGATAAAAATGGTGTTAATCCTGTCATTTTTGTAAATGGTGTATGTGTATGTGACGATGATGTATGGTTGCTTGGGGATGCATGGCATCATCAAACAATGGAAAGAGACACCATTTCTTCCGGTTTCCAAGTGAAAAGACAGATTTAGGCAGCAGAAATGTTCTGATCATTATGAGTCGGGTGCATATGAAAGAGACATGCTTACATGGGGTATGAAAATCAAAAGCTTGGCTGAAGAAGGAAGAAGTACCCAGAAGATTCATTTATACTTCATCATAATTCCCTGTTAAAATTTAGGATAAAATTAAATCAAGTCCAATCACCAAATGAATTGCCCCAGCTACAAAATCTTCCAGCAAATGTGATCAAACTGCCTTTGAGTTTTGGTCAAATTTTTCCCTGGAGGATAGTAAAAATGCACCAATTTATTTAAAATGGTTAAATACAGGCCGTAAATAAATAGTTTTTGGCAACTTTGATATTATGGTCTTCATATAAAAGTATATGCAAAGTTGTGAGTTTACTAAGGTGTTGTATTTCTTCTTAATAACCTTTATGTGAAAAACATTGTTTCAAAGTTGACAAAACTGTGCAGTAGCATTCTTGTTAAATGATATGGTCTATTTCTACAATGACTCGTGAAGGTCCGGGGTAGAATAGACCTTCAGCAGCCCATGTTTGCCATAAGAGGCGACTACCGGGATCGGGTGGTCAGGCTCGCTGACTTGGTTAACACATCGTCGTCTCCCAGTTGTGCAGATCGATTCTCATGCTGTTGATCACTGGATTCTCTGGTCCAGGCCCGATTATTTACAGACTGCCACCCTATAGTTGGAATATTGCTGAGTGCAGCGTAAAACTCAACTCACTATTTCTAAAATTATTTGGAATCTGTCATTGTTTTCATTGTAGTAAATCTGTAAAAAGTGGATAGTTGAATGTATAATCTTAGCAAACAAAACCATGAATATGATCTATATACCCTAATTTGTATCTAGATTCAGCTGTCGTTAACAGCAATATTAAAGGTGATTCACTCAAATTTAAATACTGTAAATACAGATATATGAGAGTATTTGTACATGTTTACAAGTTTTTGAGGTGGGTCATGAAAGCAGTAGTCAGGAAGTCAGTTTGGAGGGTAGGCCTGTTTAATTCATTCAGCTTTCAGTGGAAGAGTGTTAAAATGTTGCAAGTTTTCAGCAATTTCACTTTCAGCAATTTTCAGTTGATAAATATTGAACATAGGCCTGCTACTCAAACGTTCTGTTAGGACTACCAGATATTGTGATACAGAACTCTGTCATATCAGAGGAACAGACCTGATTTTAATCATATTGCCCCTAGATATTAAATGGAATGTTCTTACCCAGCATTCAAAATAACCGCTGGTCTGGAGGCCCAGCGCCAGTTGTTATTGTATTGAGCCGGCAGTTCCAGATATTAGCAGGCCCTGGTGACCCTCAGTAAAATATCTGTCTTCTTTTTCAACTGGTATCTTTCCTTATTTTTTCTTCAATAACATTCAGGAATCATACATGATCCTCCATTTTATGATAACTTATAGTTTCACTTCTTGGTATTTCAGTGCTTTGCACCAACACCAGTCTGTAACAAATAAAAAAGTCTCTCTGCGCCAATTGATTCATCAACTGATTTTATAGAAACACTGTGAAAGTGTACAGTGTAGTCTGTTCTGTTTTTGTTGGTTTGATTTTAACAAAATAGTCCTGCAGATTTCATTCAGGGCCTGTAGATTTTAAAACCTGCAGGCCCAGATGCCCAACTTGCATAATTGAAGTATTCCAAACATTGTTGTTACCATACTTACAGGTTCCCAGACCTAGACGTAAACAACCTGAGTGAGAGCAAACTGTCGCCTCCATACACTCACTACCAAGACTTGAAGGCCTACAATCTGTCCAAACTGTGCAATGTGTTGTTCTCCAATGAACTGAATTCCCGGCTGGCTGTGCGAGGCGTAACATGTAACTCACTGCACCCTGGCAATATGATGTCCACAAGCCTAGCCAGACACTGGTGGTTCTATAGGCTTCTCTTCACACTAGTCAGACCATTCACAAAGTCTATGGTAAGTCACATTCATGTTTCTATTTAGCCATTTGTTTTACAGTGTGTTTGCATTCGCTTGTCATGCCTAAGATCCTCATTCCATTCCCCACATGGATGTAAGAGAAATTGTAATCCTAAACATTACATGTTATGACTAACTGGATAAGTTGATCAAGCTCTTTGTTGTGGTGGAAGCATTACATTTTATCTTGATTGCATAGATCGATGCTCATTATATTAACCACTGGATTGTCTGGTTCAGACTTTACTATTTATCGGATGATGCCATGTAGCTGGAATATTGCTAAGTGCAGCAATAATGACAAACAAATCTTTCTTACACCATTGTCTGTGTTGAAAATGACAAATCTTTTTGGATGATCCTTCTGTACAATAGTTTTGGTACAGATACTTACTCTGTTTTCAAGTTCTTGAGGGTGAATGAGTATAGCAGGATATATGTAGGGCACATGACTGCTAGCAAAGACAATGGATGGAGAAAAAAAGGATTAATATGCACCCTGTACAGTCAGGCCACGTAAATTGGAACACTTCCGTTTATCATCAAAATCGTTCGGATAGTGAAACATACAGACAACTGAAACGAACCATTATGTATCCCACAAGAATAGAGTTACTTCCCTTTGACATACCACGACAAGGACTTAAGAACATATACCTGTGCATGTATCAAATAACTTTATTACAGTTTGTATGCATAACATTGGATATTAATTCAAGTTCAACTCAGAAGTGTCACCTCACTTATCAATAACCATTGAAGTTTTCAATTGAAGATCACCTCTAATCAATGGTGCATACAAGATAAGGGGATTATCCAACCTTTTCTTACATACTACCAGATTGATGAAGCATAAACAAGTGTAATTAGCTAATCTGTGACTGCTAATTATCGTCCAGATCCTGAGAATGAAGCTCAAGATTACTGAATCAACAGATAATGAGTTTACATAGTAAACAAGATTGGTTGCAGCTACCGTTCAGATTTCTTGGGAATCAGATTATTGGTGTCTCGACTAACGTGACCTGACTGTATATATCCTGCTGTACTCATTTCACCACCTCATGCTTGAAAGCGACACAAGTAACTACACCGAAATGGCACTGTTAAGCAGATAAACCTAATGTTTGAAAATCAGAAGCATGTTTTATTGAACCGATGGTGACTAAATTTAAACTGGACCCGAACATGTAGTGTCTGACCTGCATATGTTCTTGGAAGTAGACAGTTTGAAGTGGTGGACAAGCCAGTGTTTACATTTTGTGAATGGTTGAAATGTGAAGTGACAGTGGACAATACTTGACTGATTGTCGAATCTGAACCCTGCAGAATCAAAGACTAGATCCTTTTCCGATCGACCACGACCTGTAACTTATCAAACACTTTTGATTTCTGTGACCAGCGAGTGTTTGTCATGATTTCCCATATGTGCCTCCACCCCAGCATGCTACGAAAGGCTTACAGTGCTGTTTAGTGTACATGTGACTAATTTTGGATCAGTGTATGAAATAATTTTTCGGGATCACTAGCACATCGGGCTAGGAAGTTTTAAGAATTACTAGCCCAAATGAAAATTTACTAACCAAACTAAATAATGATACAAAACTTTCAAATGTAGTCATTTATTATTTATTTCCTAAAGTTTAAAGTTAAACATCAAAGTTTCAAACATCTTAGAAATGGGTAAGGATATCAGAATCATGTAGTTTCAATAAGCTCAGAATTGTCAGCTTGAAAGCAGAACAAAAAAATATGAAAAGAATTAGGAAATTATTAATGAAAAAAGGGTATGAAGAGAATTTTTTACAGGCTGAAAATTTACACTAGCAAAAATGGGCTACAGTGATGCTATTTCTGCTAGCCTGGGAAAGTTTTAGCTAGCATCCTGGTACTGGACTAGTGGTTATTTCCAACACTGCTTTGGATTCCTTGGAACATCGTTTTTATCATTGGGGACGGGAATGTGGTTTTTTACAAAGTGTACCAACAAAACAGTGGAGAGCAGAATTCTGGCGGCTCAATTTTTCACATGTATTGGGGCATAAAAAATGGAATATGAAAGGCATGAATATATTTTTTCGCCAGACCATTATATTGCAAATTTTGCATTCTAAACGGAAACAAATATACCATTTACCAGGTAGATAAATGTTTACTAACGTTGCTGCACATTTTGTGTAGATAGGGATGTTTTTTTACAAGGCTTTCTGATTTATGTGTTAGATATTAATTGTTTGTTTATGTTTGGGTGTGTGTATTTTAATTGAATTTGAATATTTTTATAATAGAAGGTAATATGATAGTTAGGTTCCCTAATAATTGTGGAGGAAAAACCATATAAGTGTATGTTTTGAGTTTTAATAAATGTTTTATCACATCAAGTGTGTTATGTTGATATTAGTCATGTTGGTGGTGAAGCTGAAGTAGTGCAGCAGCATTGTATATATACTCAGTGGAATCAGATGCATTTTCAATCCCAAACTTTAGAATTGCCAATGTGGAAAATTCCAATGCCGCATCAAAATCCATGGTGTTCAATGATCCGCCATCATTGGGGTCAAACGGATGTAATTCTCGCAATAACATTTGTTCATGCGCAGTGAAGCAGCCTTAAAATCAGACAAGTGTCAGTTCAGAATTGATGCCTCCCGTTTTTCCCTAACAACGAATCAGAATCTAGTATTTTCTTGATTAATGGTAGAATATACAATAAGGAAGTTCATCATCCATAAAGACTTGTCATTCTTATTGCTCACACCTTCCAGAATGCCTCTCAAACAGTTCATAATCTATGTTGTGTGTTCAGCAACAGGGAGCATCCACTACAGTATACTGTGCTGTGTCTCTTGACCTGGAGGGGCTGGGAGGGATGTACTTCAACAACTGCTGCAGGTGCATGCCCTCCGCTGCCTCGTGTGATGACAAACTTGGCCGGGCATTGTGGGAGATAAGTGCAAAGATGTTAGCAGCCAGGACAGTGGGAGGTTCAACACAGAGTCAAACTCAGGAAGATAGGTGGGTGTTGGCTCACGTTTGTTTTTATCATGGGGAAGGTGTTCTTTTTGTTTGATAACTTTAAAGACGAAATTTCGCATTTTGTTGACAATAATTTGGGCTATATTATACATATTTCGGCATATTCCATACGACTTTTGTGAAATTGATAATTGAAACGTCACAGAGAACATTTGCCATATATTGCATCATAGTAAATGTCTCGTAGTATAAAGGTATCATGACCACTGGAAGATCGACAGGACTATATATTATTTGTAAATCGTTTTGACATGCCATGTACTTCCACAGTTCAATTTCCCAAAGATATTATCATATCTTAGCTGATATCTCTATCCCTGAGCCCGATCCCAACCATCATCTGCTACACCTGTCCTGGGTTTGCTTTGAGACAACCCCTACTACCTGTTTCTTTTTATAGTGAGAGTGAGACTCCATGGTAGCTACATCCTTACATAGTTTCAGCATGAAAGTTATTATTTTTTACGTCAGCTATCATTTATAATGAAGCTCTGTCTAATTTCTAAATGGGCATTTAAAATCTGTCCTTTGTAATACAATATCATCACACAGTAATTTGCATAAGGCTGTGGATTGTTCCAAAGAAGTCCCTTTGGACATTGAAAAAGTCTGCATTGCTCATTTCTTCACTAATCTCTCCTCAGTAAAGTCTTTATATTATGTTTCCTATCTCCCTACCAAACTTACTTTAACAGATATTTCACCTTTTAACAGATCAACTACATAAAATTGTAGAGATAAATGTTTAAAAAATCCAGTTTTTTATACTACACAATCAAAGGTGGGTGGGTGTAAACAGATGTACATTCATCTTGTGACGTCAGGCTCGAGACAGATGTCGGCACAATTGCTGTCTCATATCTAGGTGCTCACACAATTTTCTATATGATCAATGTTATTCATATTTGTTCTTTTTGCTTTCCTTAGATGCAACACTTGTGACATGTCCCTTTGGATTGTCTGCAGTGAATTTACCATAGTTAATATATCTGTAAAAAAGCCTTCAGTGACCTCAGCATATCAACTACTGCATATGGGTTTTATGAGACTTCTTTAGCATCACTGTCATTGCTTGGTATCACCAGTATACAGCTGAAGGTGTGAGTTAAATGCTTACTTTCATGAGATTTCATTTTTCTCAAAGCTTGCGTTTCCTTTGGTGTTCAATATGATAACAACCGTCGCTGGGTCTCAGGTCTGGCGATTATTTCAAATACTGAATGTGGTGAAGCCTCAAAGTGATGCCAGTCTTCACCACACACTCTCCTAAATCATGAGTGTCACATAGTCATAAACAACACAACAGCGGAATCAGAATCTGAACCTCTTTGTAACTTTGTGGCCAAGTCACCATGATGTATGCTTGATAGAGGACTGACCCAGGTCTCCTGCTTGATAGAGGACTGACACAGGTCTCCTTTTTGACAGAGGACTGACCCAGGTCTCCTGCTTGATAGAGGACTGACTCAGGTCTCCTACTTGATAGAAGACTGACACAGGTCTCCTGCTTGCAGACTGCATTGTTGAACAACAAACACACAGAAATGTCTCAAACTACATGCGTAGAGCTCAGGTACATGTTTTTGTATGTCACATACCATCTGTCTTTGTGAAGCTGTATGTATGTAAGTAACATGTAGACATAGTGTCAGGTGTGTTGCTGCAATCACTGATAGTTGATTAACCTTCCCAGTTACAGGGCAATAACGACCAGAAATATGCAGGGACCAAATTGGATTTATGCCTTCTATAACTGGTATGTGTATTGGGTTCACAACCAGCTCACATTGCTTCTTTTATGGACATTTCAGTTGTTGAAATATACTGAGGGAAAAAAATAAGGGATCACTTGAAAGGGCTAGTGTTCCTTCATTTTTTTCCTGTTCTATGCGATTCAAAAAGCTTGTGAAAAAAAATGGAAAAAATGAAGGGAACTCATGTGCTTTCATATGATGCCTTATTTTTTCCCCTCAGTATATATGAAAAGTTGTACAACAATGGAGCTACCATCATTGCTCAGTATTGGAGCAATAAGACTTTATGCATAACAACTTCTCCAGTGTAGATCCTTACGCCGTTATAAAGCTAAAAACGATAATTTCTTGCACAGAGCAATGTTTCAGTGTAAATTTATCAAACTAAAAACCAGTGGTGTAAGAATCTACATCAAGATGTGACTCTATGCAATAAACAGGAAGTTGTTACCCTGGGCACCCTTACCTTCAATCAGAACTGTGTTGAGGTTAACTGGGACACCCTTACCCCGTAACAGATCTCTGTTGAAGTTCATGGGACACCCTAACCCTGTAACAGATCTCTGTTGAAGTTAATGGGACACCCTAACCCCGTAACAGATCTCTGTTGAAGTTAACTTGGACACCCTAACCCTGGAACAGATCTCTGTTGAAGTTAATGGGACACCCTAACCCCGTAACAGATCTCTGTTGAAGTTAACTTGGACACCCTAACCCTGTAACAGATCTCTGTTGAAGTTAACTGGTACACCCTAATCCTGTAACAGATCTATGTTGAAGTTATCTGGGACACCCTAACCCTGTAACAGATCTCGGTTGAAGTTAACTGGGACACCCTTACCCGTAGCAGATCTGTGTTGAAGTTGACTGGGACACCCTTACCCTGTAACAGATCTGTGTTAAAGTTACAGCCTGTCATCACAAGTTTGAGGACATGATGTAGGTGAAGGGACACTGTGTATTAATTCCTAGAGTGTGGACCTTATGACAGATGGCCAAGTCATTCTATACACACCCCAGTCCCCATGTTCTGGGACATGACTGGTCGAAAAATACCGAAGCATATTAATAAAACAGAGATGATATTTTTCAAATTAATCAAGGAATGATAATCCACTATGATTTTTTTCTAATAAGTTTCAGAAAGATGTACCTTTGACTATTGGGGTGACTCAAATTATGTATGATGTACAAATTTAATGTAATGTACTCAATGAGTTTAAAAATTGATAAAACGTTGAAAAACCCTGAGCTTGCATTGATATAAAGCAAGGCAGGTGTATCCAGACATGTTGGAATTTGTCATGTTAGTCAGGTTCACTGCTCCTGGGACATGCATAACAACCGTCAGGTGCTCTATACATGAGCTGCAGTGCAGGATCATTTTGTCAACAGAGTCACATTTTATTTCAGTATGTGTCAGTTCTTGCCTCCAGAAGACACATATTTAATTTAGCACATATTCATCTTGCTAACTCGTTGCTTACATTATTGTACTGAGGATCAGAGTCAAAATTTATTTGGTATATAGTGCTTTTGATTGTCTTTTTTTAGATTTCCATGTAATGGTGAAAAAAGGCAGATCTTCAAAATTGTTTATGCTACGGTATATACATGCTCTTGACAATTTGATTTTTGTCTCCTTGTTGAGATATTTAGCCATGTATATCTGACTTCAACAAACTAATGTCTAGCAAATACACATACGATTGAGTTTGTTAAATATTTCTCTGCTTTAAGTGAGTGAATTGAGCTTTTATGCAGCTTTTGGCAATGTTTTAGCAATTCACATCGGGGGACACCAGAAAGGGGCTCAACAAAGTGTACCTATGTGGGGAATCGAACCCAGGATCTCCGGTATGACGAGCAAACACCTCAACCACTGTGCTACCCTACTGCCTCAGGATCAAAGCTGGGGATTCGGGGATGCTATACAGTACACAAACTTTTCTGAATTATTTTTTTCATATTCACTTTTTCACAGTTCGTGTTGTATACAATATTCTCAGATTATATACACATGCTGTAATATTTATACAGAAAAACATTGAGTGGTGTAAACTTTGCAATTTGATATATATAGATTTAATCATGAGTATAATGCCGGTAACCTGTGAAAGAAAACAGATGTTGACCTTGTACATTTATATTGCTCATTGACTCACTTGTTGCCTTAGCAAAAACAAAACAAGTTGATTTCTAGGGTAGCTAATTCCTAGGTCAGATTACTGTTTAGCAATCATGACAGACGAGAGACTCTGTAACCACTATGACAGACAAGAGACTCTGTAACCACCATGACAGACAAGAGACTCTATAACCAGCATGACAGATGGGAGAATATAACCACCATGACTAATGGGAGACTCTATCACCACCATAACAGATGGGAGACTCTATCACCACCATAACAGATGGGAGACTCTACAACCACCATGACAGATGGGAGACTCTACAACCACCATGACAGATGGAAGACTTTATAACACCATGACAGATAGGAGACTACAGCCACCATGACAGATGGAGACTCTATAACCATAACAGATGGGAGTCTCTATTACCAACATGACAGATGGGAGACACTACAACCACCATGACAGATGGGAGACTCTATCACCACCATGACAGATGAGAGTCTCTATCACCACCATGACAGATGGGAGACTCTATCACCACCATGACAGATGGGAGTCTCTATCACCACCATGACAGATGGGAAACTATAGCCACAATGGGGGTGTGAAATAGCCTGGTGGTTAAAGCATTCATTTGTCATGCCAAAGACCTTGGTTTGACTCCCCACATGGGTACAATGTGTGAAGTCCATTTGTGGTGTCCCCTGCCCTTATATTCATGGACTATTGCTAAAAGCAAGCATAAACCCAAGTCAATCACTCACTCGCTCACTCTGACCACCATGCCACAAATGGGACACTGTACAACCACCAGTACAGAGATGGGGAAACTGTAACCAGTAATATTTGTGTGAGAGATCGTTAAGATCATGACTTGAATAGGATATTCTTCAGACAGTGTGATTTAAAGGAAGACACTAAGCCACAATGATTAGGCATGAGATAGGAAACTTTACACTATAGTCTGGGAGATTCTGATATGAATAATCAGCATATGGAAATTAGTCATCTTGTGATCAACAATGGGGAGTATTCATCTTGTGCTCTGGGGCAGATTCAGGAGGAGGGATGGAGTGGAGAAGGGTTTGCACATATGTCATGAAGTCCAAAAGTTAGGGGGAAATGCTGTTCAGGGAAAAACAATTCGAGAAGAAGGTTTATGTGTGCTCTGACGTGCATTACCGACCCAAACACCACCCCTAACCCCCACCCGACCTCACCCCCTCCAGATCCTCCTCAATGTTAGTTTTCCATGTAAAACAGTGTGTCTCAGTCAAACAGTGATGTTTTGCAGCCTTTCAGCAACAGCTGCAGGATTGGCATTACACAACAACCTGCCAGCTGTTGACCACCATACAGTACACTGTCAATAAGTACAGATATGTGCTATACCGATCAATGCCTTATCCTGTACCTTTCATAACGTACCTATGCAGCTGTCTTATCAGCCTACATCAATACCTCCTTTACAATCCGACCATTATGAGGCTGTGCCCCTTTTGTTGCTTGTGGAATATTTAATAAGAATGTTTATGCTCACCCCCACTGAGACAGGTTCAAACTCCAAGGTAGCGTTATGAGAGTTATAACACAGGTGGATGGGAGTAATAAAGTTGATTGATGAATTTTGTAAGAAACATTCTTTTGTTTTGTTTTTATGTAGACACTGTGTACTTCCACAGTAATAATAATAATACTTTTGCACATATTTATTTAATGGATTATCCTTTGGTGACTCATAATGAAAGCAAGGAATTCCACAGCTATTTAAGCGTGCCAAGGTTGTTGGACACAATCTGAAATTTGAGGTTGATTTTGTTGATGGCGATCTACTGCTGGATGGTACAGCAATGGGAGTAAACTAGGTGAAGTTCTTCACCAAGTGTGCTCAGGGTTGGTCCTTTATGGAGAAGCTAAGAAGCAATTGCATCGTGTGTACTTGCAGTGTGTGGAACATAACAGCAATCCAACCCCCTCCTTGGCCTGGATGAAGTCGGCTGGTCAGAAATGTGAAACTGAGGGCTTCCTTTTAGCTGCTCACTTCCCACTCACAATAGTCTGAATGTATTTCTTAAAGAAAATGTCAATATGAAATGTCGTCTTGCAATGAATTCACAGAGACTGTCCAAAACCTTGTCGGTGGATGCCTCCCTTGGCACAAACAGCATATCTGAAGAAACAGCTCACTGTTTTTACTACTGTCTCTGCAATGCCTGTGGCTTTGACTCCGTGGTCCATCCATGGTACGACCCTGAACATGTCCAGGGCGTCATGGAGAATGACAGTTTTAAGCTTCTATGGAATAGGCCCAAATACAGCCTCAGAAAAATTCCTGCCAACAAACGCTACCTTGTCCTTCATGATAAAGCCAATGAATTTATTTATACCATTGAATCTTCAGTCCCTTTTGACAGCAATGTGATTGGCAAGAATTCAGGAAATGCATGATAAATATGCAGACCTTGCCTTTGAAATGTCTCACTTGCATCCCAAATACACTGTTGCTCTGATGTCAGGCTCCCCATTGTTCATGGTGCTCTTAGTTGGGTACTTCTACCTCCTTGAACTCTTGGCACAAATCTGGATAGTGCCCTGGTTCTCCACCAGGAACACAGCCCCTCTGACATTCTCGGTAATGCAGAAGGCTGCATTGTTAAGGAGCCTTCATATCCCCTTGGAAAGTTCTTGGTGGGTTCGACTAAGCAGCATCTCCCGGGAGAACCCCCATTCGCTATCTGGGCTGCATGTCGAGGGGGACGAGGGCCTTGAGCTGATAATGAGCTTTATGTCTTGACTGTGCCAGGATCACCCGGACCCTCTCTGCTGCATTTCTATCTTAATCTGTAAAACATAATAAGAATATTGATAGTTGGCCTGTCTGTATCTCACTGTTGCAGAAGCAACAGCTATTTCACTAATGGACACAGCTCAATGTCTTTCCAGTAATGATAATTATGTCTTTCTTTGGGACAGGAACTGTCTCTCAGTGACTGAGTCTGTATGGTGACAGGAACTGTCTCTCGGTGACTCAGTCACTCTTTTGGACAGGAACTGTCTCTTAGTTACTTGGTTTTGGTTGAGTGACAGAAACTCTCACAGTGATTTAGTCTGCCTTCACTGACAGGAACTATCACTCAGTGACGAAGTGTCAGTTGAGCGACAATAGAAAACAGTGAACAATAGAAAAGAATATTTGTTTTCCTGACATCAGTGATTAATGGGCACGGGGTAGCCTGGTAGTTAAAGTGTTTGCTTGTCATGCCAAAGGCCGTGATATCACTGGAGTATTGCTAAAAGCAGGATAAAACCCAACTCACTAGCACGCACACACGTGCATGCACATACTCACTGACTCACTGACAGATTATGATATGTGGGTAATCTTATTTTTCAAGTCATTCATGAATCAATATCTTTCTGCTGTCATTTCAGATAAGATTTGGACTGGACCGAACAGTGATACCAGGTACAGACATCATGGCAAACATTGGATAGGCATGACAGACACAGTGTTTGTTATGCCACCTTCAAATGTGATGAGCTTAATTCCATCAGTGACCAAAAGAGTGGATTATTTTGAAAAGAGCTGTGATGATTCGTGCTACAATTTCTCTTCATGAACCATTGCATGTCAGATGCTCAGGCTCGACTTGATTGATACATGTCATCGTATGCCAGTTGCAAAGATTGATGCTCATGATGTCAGTCACTGGATTGTGCCGCCATATAGCAGGAATATTGCTTTAGTGCCATTAAACAGCAAACAAACAACTTGTCATCAAAAAAGCCTGTGGATCAAAGAAAATTATTCCAGACACAAACAGTCATTCCACTTTATGACTATTGAACTATTATCAGCCACCATTTGTTTAGGGGGCTGGATCAACAAGTACACAATATATAGTTTGATCAAATACTGAAAATTCATTGTCTATTTGTATTTGTGTTGATACTCAAGAGATCTGTAAATTCTCTTGATATTATTGTTAAACTGTTTATTAACTGATCTTGTTCTATAGATCAATCAAACATCCTTATTCATGTGACCTATATATCAGCTCTTCAACATCAACATTACAACAAAACTTGTAATACCAGTATCATGTTCTTTTCAACCTAATCTCACCACTTAATGAAGATGTCCCACAGTCATGGAGAATCAATTGAAGTTGTTTGATTAAATCCCATATGCTCAGCTACTTTATGATGGGAACATACCAGAAACGTTGAACCCTTTGCAATGATGGAACAATGTGCGAACACAAACAGACACAAGGTATTTTTCATGCACAGATGTGCCATTACAGGCAGGCACAATAAACCTTGTACAGACACAAGATGAAAGATTATGAGCACAGAAGAGTACAGGCTGACCGTGTCAGACACCAGAGGACCACAGGGAATATCAGACAGTAGACAAATTCAGAAGATTTATGATATGACCCATACAGAAGCTATCAGACACCAGGCATGTAATGAAGATATAAGATGCCAGACAAGTGCAGAAGATGTAAGACACCTGACAAGTGCAGAAGATGTAAGAGAAAAGAACAGAAATTACAAGACACCTGTCGTGTACAGTAAATGTAAGACACCAGATATGTTCAGAACATACAAGACACTAGACAAGTACAGAAGGTACAAGACACCAGGCAAGTACAGAAGGTACAAGACACCAGTCAGGTACAGACAATACAAGATGCCTGACAAGTGCAGATGTACAACACCTGACAAGTGCAGAAGAGTAAGACACCTGACAAGTACAAAAGATGTACGACACCAGACAAGTACAGATGATACAAGACCCCAGACATGTACAGAAGATGCCAGACATGTACAGTAAATGTAAGACACCAAATATGTTCGGAACATACAAGACACCAGACAAGTACAGAAGGTACAAGACACCAGACAAGTATACAAAATGGCAGATACAAGACACCAGACATGTACAGAAGGAACAAGACTCTAGACATGTACAGAAGATGCCAGACATGTACAGTAAATGTAAGACACCAGATATGTTCAGATGATACAAGACACCAGACAAGTACAGAAGGTACAAGACACCAGACAAGTATACAAAATGGCAGATACAAGACACCAGACAAGTACAGAAGGAACAAGACACTAGACATGTACAGAAGATACAGGACACCAGACATGTACAGAAGATACAAGACACCAGACAAGTATACAAAATTGGAGATACAAGACACCAGACAAGTACAGAAGGAACAAGACACTAGACAAGTACAGAAGATACAAGACACTAGACAAGTACAGAAGATACAAGACACCTGACAAGGATACAAAATGGGAGATAAAAGACACCAGACATTTACAGAAGGTACAAGACAGCAGACATTTACAGAAGATGCCAGACATGTACAGTAAATGTAAGACACCAGATATGTTCAGAAGATACAAGACACCAGACGTACAGAAGGTACAAGACACCTGACAAGGAATCAAAATGGGAGATATAAGATACCAGACATTTACCGAAGGTGCAAGACACCAGACATGTACAGAAGGTACAAGACACCTGACAAGGATACAAAATGGGAGATACAAGACACTAGACAAGTACAGAAGGTACAAGACACCAGACATGTACAGAAGGAACAAGACACCAGACATGTACAGAAGGTACAAGACACCTGACAAGGATACAAAATGGGAGATACAAGACACTAGACAAGTACAGAAGGTACAAGACACCAGACATGTACAGAAGGAACAAGACACCAGACATGTACAGAAGATACAAGACACGAGGCAAGTACAGAAGGTACAAGACACCAGACATGTACAGAAGGTACAAGACACCTGACAAGGATACAAAATGGGAGATACAAGACACCAGACATGTACAGAAGATGCATAAGACATAAGATGTACAGAAGATGCAAGACAACAAACGTGTACAGAAAATGTTAGACACCAGGCAAGTGCACATAATATCAAATAAAAGACAAGCACAGAATATGAAAGACACAAAACAACTACAGAAAATGTTAGATACAGGACACCACTCATGTACATAAGATACAAGACACCAGACAAGTGCAGAAAATGCCAGATACAGTTCACCAGGCATGCACAGGAGAAGTAAGATACCAGGGAAGTACAGAAAATGCAAGACACCAGATAAGTACAGAAGAAGGAAGACAACAGACCAGTATCTATGATGTAAGACACAAGGCAAGTCCGAAAAATGTCAGACACCAGACACATACAGAAGATGCAAGACACCAATCAAATACAGATAACGTCACACATACAGAAGATGCAAGACACCAGATAAGTACAGAAGATATCAGACATAAGACAAGAAGAAGGAAGATACTAGACAGGTATCAATGATGTAAGACACAAGTCTGGAAAATGTCAGACACCAGACACATACAGAAGATACCAGACATCCAACAAGTACAGAAGACGCCTGACAAGTACGGAAAATGGCAGATACAAGACACTAGACAAGTACAGAAGGAACAAGACACTAGACAAGTACAGAAGATACGAGACAAGTACAGAAGATACAAGACACCTGACAAGTATGCAAAATTGGAGATACAAGACACAAGTACAGAAGACATCTGACAAATACAGAAAATGTCAGATATAAGTTACCAGGCAGTTACAGAAGATACATGACACCAAACAAGAACAGAAAATGGAAGACACCTGAATATTAAAGAGAATGTCAAACAACAGACAAGTACAGAGGATAAAAGACACAAGACATTTACAGAGAATGTTAGATACAGGGCACCAGACACGTATACAAGATGGCAGATACAAGACACCAAACAAGTACAGAAGATACAAGACACCTGACAAATACAGAATATAAAAGGGACAAGACAGATTATTCATATCTGAGATAGCTATAGCCACAAGATATGAGGTACAGATAAAATAATTGGTATAGCTACAAGGTACAGATGGAATAATTGCTATAGCCACAAGATAAAAGGTATAATATTTGGTATAGCCACAAAGTGCAAGGTACATGCAAGATAACAGATACACTGATACAGCCACAAGATACAAGGCACAGATGAGATAATTGGTATAGCCATAAGACACATGGTACAGATGAAATATTTGGTAGAGCCACAAAATGCAAGGTACAGGCACGATAATGTACTGATATAACCACAAGATACAAGGCACAGAAGAGATAATTGGTATAGCCACAAGGTACAGACAAGACAATAGTTATACTGATATAGCCACAGGATATAAGGTACAGATGAAATAATTGGTAAAGCCACAAGGTACAGTCAAAATCATTGGTAGAGGCACAGGATGCAAGGTACAGACAGGATAATAGATATACTGGTATGGACATGAAATACAAGGTACTGATGAAATAATTGGTATAGCCACAAGATACAAGGTACCGACAGAAAAATGATGATTGGTGTGGCCACAAGATGCAAAGCACAGACAGAAAATGATGATTGGTATGGCCACAAGATACAAGGTACAGATGAAATAATTGGTAAAGCCACAAGATACAAGGTACCGACAGAAAAATGATGATTGGTGTGGCCACAAGATGCAAAGCACAGACAGAAAATGATGATTGGTATGGCCACAAGATGCAAAGCACAGACAGAAAATGATGATTGGTGTGGCCACAAGATGCAAAGCACAGACAGAAAATGATGATTGGTATGGCCACAAGATACAAGGCAGACAGAAAATGATGATTGGTATGGTCACAAGATACAAGGTACAGATGAAATAATTGGTAAAGCCACAAGATACAAGGTACCGACAGCAAAATGATGATTGGTGTGGCCACAAGATGCAAAGCACAGACAGAAAATGATGATTGGTATGGCCACAAGATACAAGGCACAGACAGAAAATGATGATTGGTATGGCCACAAGATACAAGGTACAGATGAAATAATTGGTAAAGCCACAAGATACAAGGTACCGACAGAAAAATGATGATTGGTGTGGCCACAAGATGCAAAGCACAGACAGAAAATGATGATTGGTATGGCCACAAGATACAAGGTAGACAGAAAATGATGATTGGTATGGTCACAAGATACAAGGCACAGACAGAAAATGATGATTGATATGGTCACAAGATGCAAGGCACAGACAGAAAATGATGATTGGTATGGCCACAAGATACAAGGCACAGATAGATCATAGTTGGCATAGCCGGAGGATACAAGGTACTGATAATTGGTATTGTAACAAGGTACATATTAGATAATAGGTACAGCCACATGACAAGGGAGAGTTGAGATAATATGTATAACAACAAGCTGTCTAACTAAAGTTGGACTCCACTATACAGAGTCTGCCAAACATTAAAAGGTTGCATCAGCTAACCTTAGAGCAAATACTGACCATCAAATCAAACACAAGACAGCCAAAAAGATTTATCCAATCAGACAACAGCTACTTCTTCAGAGGGAAAAAAAGGTATTTGGGAGTTTCTCTTCACTGGTTGCTGACTGTGACAGATGTCTACTCAAACAAAAATTTGCATAAAACATAGATATCTGACCTGCAGTATACACGCATTTCTAGTGACATGGTTACTGTTCTGCATAATGGCATCCTGAGGCTAGAGTTTTGAAAGTCTCATAGCGCAAAGGTAGCTGTAAATGCCATACATTAGCATTAACCTACAACTATTTTAGCACCAAGAGAGCTTAAAAAATCAAGCACTCCAGCATTGACAAAAGACTGTTTTCAGCAACTCACTGTTGTAAATAATGCGTCATTCAGTGTGTAACACTCGGAAGTGATGGTGCCATCCAAGGCATTCAGAAACATTTGAGATTTTGAATTTAAAGTGTGAATGTTAACTTTCAGGATTTGGTAGGCTGTGTTCTGATTGGTCAATTCAAAGGGTTAGCTGACTCGATCTTCCACAAGGGTATGTCAGACTCAGTATAGCAGTGTGACAAGTAATACTTAGCCTAAGTTTACTTAGACTCAGCCACAAGACACAAGGCAGAGAAACAATTATAGGTATAGCCACAAGACACAAGGCAGAAATTATAGGTATGGCCACAAGACACAAGGCAGAGAAACAATTATAGGTATAGCCACAAGACACAAGGCAGAGAAACAATTATAGGTATAGCCACAAGACACAAGGCAGAAATTATAGGTATGGCCTCAAGATACAAGGCAGAGATACAATTATAGATATAGCCACAAGATACAAGGCACAAACAGAGGATAATATGTATAGGTGCAAGACACAGGCAGAACATAACAGACACAAGATTCAAGCACAGATGAGATAATTGGTATGGCCACAAGGTACATGGTACAGGCAGAAGATAATAGGTAGCATACAAGCACAGATGTGATAATTGGTATAGCCACACGATACAAGACACAGGCAAGATAATCGGTATAGCCACCAGATACAAGACACAAGTGATGTAATAGGTAAGGCCACAAGATACAAGACACAAGTGATGTAATAGGTATAGCCACAAGATACAAGACACAAGTGATGTAATAGGTATGGCCACAAGATACAAGACACAATTGATGTAATAGGTATGGCCACAAGATACAAGACACAAGTGATGTAATAGGTATGGCCACAAGATACAAGACACAGGCAAGATAATTGCTATAGCCACAAGATAAAAGGCACAAGCAAGATAATCGCTATAGCCACAAGATACAAGACACAGGCAAGATAATCGCTATACGATACAAAAGACAGGCAAGATAATCGCTTTATCCACAAGATACAAGACACAGGCAAGATAATCGCTTTAGCCACAAGACACAAGGCACAGGCAAGATAATGGGTATAGCCACAAGATACAAGACACAGGTTAAGATAATCGGTATAGCCACAAAATACAAGACACAAGTGATGTAATAGGTAAGGCCACAAGATACAAGACACAAGTGATGTAATATAGGTATGGCCACAAGATACAAGACACAAGTGATGTAATAGGTATGGCCACAAGATACAAGACACAAGTGATGTAATAGGTATGGCCACAAGATACAAGACACAGGCAAGATAATCGCTTTAGCCACAAGGCACAGGCAAGATAATGGGTATAGCCACAAGATACAAGACACAGGTTAAGATAATCGGTATAGCCACAAAATACAAGACACAAGTGATGTAATAGGTATGGCCACAAGATACAAGACACAAGTGATGTAATAGGTATGGCCACAAGATACAAGACACAAGTGATGTAATAGGTATGGCCACAAGATACAAGACACAAGTGATGTAATAGGTATGGCCACAAGATACAAGGCACAGGCAAGATAATGGGTATAGCCACACGATACAAGACACAGGCTAGATAGTCGCTATAGCCACAAGATACAAGACACAATTGATGTAATAGGTATGGCCACAAGATACAATACACAATTGATGTAATAGGTAAGGCCACAAGATACAAGACACAAGTGATGTAATAGGTATGGACACAAGGCACAGGCAAGATAATCGCTATAGCCACAAGATACAAGGCACAGGTAAGATAATCGCTATAGCCACAAGATATCAGATGCAAGTGATGTAATAGGTATGGCCACAAGATACAAGACACAAGTGATGTAATATTGGTATGGTCACAAGATGAAAGGCACAGATGAGATATTAGGTATAGCCATAAAGTACAGATCACAGATTATAGGTATAGCCATGAGGTAGAGGTCACAGATTAAAAGGTATAGCCATGAGGTACAGGTGAGAGTTTATAGGTATAGCCATGGGATACAGGTCACAGATTATAGGTATAGCCATGGGGTACAGGTCACAGATTATAGGTATAGCCATGGGGTATAGGTCACAGATTATAGGTATAGCCATGAGGTACACATCACAGATTATAGGTATAGGCATGGGGTACAGGTCACAGATTATAGGTATAGCCATGGGGTATAGGTCACAGATTATAGGTATAGCCATGAGGTACACATCACAGATTATAGGTATAGGCATGGGGTACAGGTCACAGATTATAGGTATAGCCATGAGGTACAGATCACAGATTAGAGGTATAGCCATGAGGTACAGGTCACAGATTATAGGTATAGCCATAAGGTGCAAGACTCAAGTAAGATAATTGTTTCAACTACAAGATAAAGGGACATACGGAAGATAGTATGTACTTGCTACAAGATACATGGTACAGATGAGATAAGAGCTATAGGCACAAAATTCAAGACACGGGCGAGGTATAGCCACAAGATACAGGGTACAGAAAGGAAACACAAAACACAGACAGAAGATAGTATAAATAGCCACAAAATACAAGGTACAGACAGAAGATACTAGATATAGTCAAAAGATACAAGGCCTAGGCAAAATAATATACTGAGGGAAAAAAATAAGGGATGATATGAAAGCAATAGTGTATCTTTATTTTTTCTAAGTTCTACAATCTGTAGCATAGATTGTGAAGAAACATGGAAAAGATAAACAGGAATACTTGTGCTTTTACGTTATCCTTTATTTTGTTCACTCAGTATATGTATATGTGAAGATTCGGAAGATACAAGGCACAGGTGAGATGAAAGGTATAGTGAAAAGATACAAGGCACAGATGAGATGAAAGGTATAGTGAAAAGATACAAAGCACAGGTGAGATGAAAGGTATAGTGAAAAGATACAAGGCACATGTGAGATGAAAGGTATAGTGAAAAGATTTAAGGCACATGTGAGATGAAAGGTATAGTGAAAAGATACAAGGCACAGGTGAGATGAAAGGTATAGTGAAAAGATACAAGGCACAGGTGAGATGAAAGGTATAGTGAAAAGATACAAGGCACATGTGAGATGAAAGGTATAGTGAAAAGATACAAGGCACAGGTGAGATGAAAGGTATAGTGAAAAGATACAAGGCACAGGTGAGATGAAAGGTATAGCCTCAAAATATAAGACACAGACAGAAGACAATAGGTATAGCCACAAGATACAAGCACAAGATGACTAGTAAGGCCACAAGATACAGGGCAGAAGATGATCAGTATAGCCACAAGGTACATGGTATAAAGAGAAGATGATAGGTATTACAAGACACAAGGTACAGACAGAGGGCAATAGGTATAGCCACAAGGTACATGGTATAAACAGAAGATGATAGGTATTACAAGACACAAGGTACAGACAGAGGGCAATAGGTATAGCCACAAGGTACATGGTATAAACAGAGGATGATAGGTATTACAAGACACAAGGTACAGACAGAGGGCAATAGGTATAGCCACAAGGTACATGGTATAAAGAGAAGATGATAGGTATTACAAGACACAAGGTACAGACAGAGGGCAATAGGTATAGCCACAAGGTACATGGTATAAACAGAAGATGATAGGTATTACAAGACACAAGGTACAGACAGAGGGCAATAGGTATAGCCACAAGGTACATGGTATAAACAGAGGATGATAGGTATTACAAGACACAAGGTACAGACAGAGGGCAATAGGTATAGCCACAAGGTACATGGTATAAACAGAAGATGATAGGTATTACAAGACACAAGGTACAGACAGAGGGCAATAGGTATAGCCACAAGGTACATGGTATAAAGAGAAGATGATAGGTATTACAAGACACAAGGTACAGACAGAGGGCAATAGGTATAGCCACAAGGTACATGGTATAAAGAGAAGATGATAGGTATTACAAGACACAAGGAACAGACAGAGGGCAATAGGTATAGCAACAAGATACAAGGCACAAGCAAAATAATATGAGGAAAAAAATAGGGGATCATATGAATGCAATAGTTTTCCTTTATTTTATCCAAGGTCTTCAAAAGCTTGTGTTTTTCAAAGCTTGTGAAGAAACATGGAAGAGAAAAAGGGAACATTTGTGCTTTCATGTGATCTCACAAATGTAAGACACCTGGCGTGAACAGAAGATACAAGACACCAGACCAGTACAAAAGATGTAAGACACCAGACAAGCACAGAAGATGCAAGACACCAAACATGTACAGAAAATGTCAGATACAAGTGCCGATAATGTCAAATTCAAGACAAGTACAGACGAGGTAAAACACAAAAAAACTTCAGAAAATGTAAGATACAGGACACCACTTGTGTACAGAAGACACCTGACAAGTAGAGATAATGTCATATGTAAGACACCAGTCAATTACAGAAGATACAAGACAAAACAAGTACAGAAGACTCCTGAAAAGAGAATGTCAAACACCAGACATGTACAGATGTAGAACACCTGACTATTAAAGAGAATGTCAAACAACAGACATGTTCAGAAGATACAAGACACGAGACAATTACAGAGAATGTCAGATACAGGGCACCACACAAGTACAGAGAATGTAAGACAAGTACAGCAGATGCAAGAAACCAAACAAGTACACAGAATGGCAGATACAGGACACCGGACATGTATACAGAATGGCAGATACAAGACACCTGACAAATACAGAATATATAAGGTACAAGACAGATTATTCATATCTGAGATAGCTATAGCCACAAGATATGAGGTACAGATAAAATAATTGGTATAGCAACAAGATACAAGGTACAGATTAGAAAATTGGCAAAGTCACAAGATACAAAGCACAGACAGAAGATAATAGGTATAGCCACAAGACACATTGAAGATTCAAGGTACAGGCAAGTTAATAGACATAGCCACAAGATACAAGGTACAGACAAAAATGATAATTGGTTTAGCCACAAGGTACAATATACAGATGAAATAATTGGTTTAGCCGCAAGGTACAAGGTACAGATGAAGTAACTGGTAAAGCTACAAGATACAATGTACAGATGAAATAAATGGTACAGCCACAAGGTACAAAGTACAGACGAAATAATTGATAGAGGCACAAGATACAAGGTACAGATGAAATAATTGGTAGAGGCACAAGATACAATGTACAGATGAAATAAATGGTACAGCCACAAGGTACAAGGTACAGACGAAATAATTGGTAGAGCCACAAGATACAAGGTACAGATGAAATAATTGGTAGAGGCACAAGATACAATGTACAGATGAAATAAATGGTACAGCCACAAGGTACAAGGTACAGACGAAATAATTGGTAGAGGCACAAGATACAAGGTACAGATGAAATAAATGGTACAGCCACAAGGTACAAGGTACAGACGAAATAATTGGTAGAGCCACAAGATACATGGTACAGATGAAATAATTGGTAGAGGCACAAGATACAATGTACAGATGAAATAAATGGTACAGCCACAAGGTACAAGGTACAGACGAAATAATTGGTAGAGCCACAAGATACAAGGTACAGATGAAATAATTGGTAGAGGCACAAGATACAATGTACAGATGAAATAAATGGTACAGCCACAAGATACAAGGTACAGACGAAATAATTGGTAGAGCCACAAGATACAAGGTACAGATGAAATAATTGGTAGAGGCACAAGATACAATGTACAGATGAAATAAATGGTACAGCCACAAGGTACAAGGTACAGACGAAATAATTGGTAGAGGCACAAGATACAAGGTACAGATGAAATAATTGGTAGAGGCACAAGATACAAGGTACAGATGAAATAATTGGTAGAGCCACAAGATACAGTGTACAGATGAAATAAATGGTACAGCCACAAGGTACAAGGTACAGACGAAATAATTGGTAGAGCCACAAGATACAAGGTACAGATGAAATAATTGGTAGAGGCACAAGATACAATGTACAGATGAAATAAATGGTACAGCCACAAGGTACAGATGAAATAATTGGTAGAGCCACAAGATACAAGGTACTGATGAAATAATTGGTAGAGGCACAAGATGCAAGGTACAGACAAGATAATGGATGTAGATACAAGGTACAGATGAGATAATTGGTAGAGCCACAAGATGCAACGTACAGACAAGATAATGGATATAGATACAAGGTACAGACAAGACAATAGATATACTGGTAAAAGCCACAAGATACAAGGCACAGATGAGATGATTCGTATAGCTACAAGATGCAACGTACAGACAAGATAATGGATATAGATACAAGGTACAGACAAGATAATAGTTATGTTGGTATAGCCACAAGATAAACTGCCAGACAAAAGAAAGGTTTCACCCTAATTTTTCCATAAAAATTGTTATAAGTGCTGATCCGGGTTTGATTCTTAGCAGGAATTATTGGACTATAGCACAGCTTTCGTAAACAGAAAACATTGCCTCAAACGCAGCAAATTGAATTATGCATTTGCAGGCACGTGCAAAGGGACCTTTTGAGGCATTGCTCGTGATGCATGTGCAGTACGGTTGCAACGCTTCTCAATGCCAAATTGCCAGAACCTTCAACTGCAGCCAAACCACTATCATGAAGTTGCTGATACGGTACCAGCAGACAGGCCAGACAAAAGACAGACCAAGACCGTGAAAACCGAAGGTTACCACTGCGGCTGAAAATCGCTACATCCGGCTGATACATCTCCGGAACCGATTCGTCATGGCGACGTCAACAACGGCGATGGCACTCGGCCATGTCATCAGTCCCCGAACAGCACTTCGACGACTTCGTGCAGCTGGTTTACGAGCTCACCGCCCCTTCCATGGAATGGCCCTGACCCTTTTACACCGTCAATGCAGAGTACGATGAGCATGTACAGTACGTCGGTGGCAGCGACGTGATTGGTCGAGAGTGCTGTTCACAGACGAGAGGAGGTTTTGTCTCTTCAGGAATGATGGCTGAGTTCGAGTTTATCAACAAAGAGGTGAACGTCTCGCGCCAAACTGCTTAAGAGAGGTTCATTCGTTTGGAGGCGGAAGCATCATGGTTTGGGACGAGATCTGTGGCCAAACAGCGACACAGCTCATCGTATTGCGAGGTAATCTGACTGCCCAGCAATACATTGATGAGGTACTGAGACCAGTCGTCGTTCCTTTCCTCCAACGACAGCCAAGAGGATCGATATTGCAACATGACAATGCAAGACCCCAGGTTGCCAGACTTACAAGAGACTACCTCGAGAACGCTAACATCACTGTCTTGCTATGGCCAGCCAACTCTCCAGACATGAACCCCATTGAACACCTTTGGGATCACCTTGACCACTATTTGAGACAGCTGGTGCCACCTCCAGGTCACCAACAGGAACTTGAACAAGCTCTGATCAACGTTTGTAAGGGGATCCCTGCTGACGTCATCCGGCTCCTGCCGACATCAATGCGGAGGCGTGTTCTTGCGTGCATTGATGCCCAGGGTGGTCACACTCGCTATTAGTGACTCTACTCTGTGATTTCTGGGGTTATTGTGACTTTCCATGGACATGCCTGTTGACTCTATATTTGTGTAATTTTTTTATTTTGACCCCCCTCTCTCTTAAATTGTCTTTTGTGGCCAACAGAGTGCAGATATTTTGATGTTTATTTCAACAGAATATTGGAAAATGATTTCTGTTTACAAACCAATTGTCAGAATTATCATATTTGTGTTTGTTTTTATTTTATTTACTCAAGAATTGGGTGAAACCTTTCTTTTACCTGTTAGTTTACATAGTAGAGATGAATAACTGGTATAGCCACAAGACACAAGGTACCTCTGCCACAAGACATGAGGTAAAGATGAAATATTTCGTAGAGTCACAAGATACAGGAAAATACAGACAGATACAGACTGAAAATGATAACTGGTATAGCCACAAGATACAAGATACAGATGAAATAAATGGTATAGCCACAAGGTACAAGGTACAGATGAAGTAATTGGTAAAGCTACAAGATATAAGGTAGACAAAATAATTAGTAGAGCCACAAGATACAAGGTACAGATGAAATAATTGGTAGAGCCACAAGATACAATGTACAGATGAAATAATTGGTAGAGGCACAGGATGCAAGGTACAGACATGATAATGGATATAGATACACGGTACAGACAAGATAATAGATATACTGGTAAAAGCCACAAGATACAAGGCACAGATGAGATAATTGGTATAGCCACAAGGTACAAGGTACAGATGAAGTAATTGGTAAAGCCATAAGATGCAAGGTACAGACAAGACAATAGATATACTGGTAATAGCCACAAGATAGAAGGCGCAGATGAGATAATAGAAATGGTCACATGATACTAGGCACAGACCTAAGATAATAGGTATAGTTAAAAGATACAAGGCACATGCAAGATAATATGTATAGCCACAAGATATAAGGTACAGATAAGACAATAGGTATGGCCACAAGATACAACGCACAGATGAAATAATTGGCAAAGTCACAAGATACAAGGCACAGGTGAAATAGTAGGTATTATAGTCACCAGATACAAGGCACAGGAAAGGTAGAAGGTATAGTCACCAGATACAAGGCACAGGCAAGATAGAAGGTATAGTCACCAGATACAAGGCACAGGCAAGATAGAAGGTATAGTCACCAGATACAAGGCACAGGCAAGATATAAGGTATAGTCACCAGATGCAAGGCACAGGCAAGATAGAAGGTATAGTCACCAGATACAAGGCACAGGAAAGGTAGAAGGTATAGTCATTAGATACAAGGCACAGGCAAGATAGAAGGTATAGTCACCAGATACAAGGCACAGGCAAGATAGAAGGTATAGTCACCAGATACAAGGCACAGGCAAGATAGAAGGTATAGTCACCAGATGCAAGGCACAGGCAAGAGAGAAGGTATAGTCACCAGATACAAGACACCGGCAAGATAGAAGGTATAGTCACCAGATACAAGGCACAGGCAAGATAGAAGGTATAGTCATTAGACACAAGGCACAGGAAAGGTAGAAGGTATAGTCATTAGATACAAGGCACAGACAAGATAGAAGGTATAGTCATTAGACACAAGGCACAGGCAAGATAGAAGGTATAGTCACCAGATACAAGGCACAGGCAAGATAGAAGGTATAGTCATTAGATACAAGGCACAGGCAAGATAGAAGGTATAGTCATTAGACACAAGGCACAGGCAAGATAGAAGGTATAGTCACCAGATACAAGGCACAGGCAAGATAGAAGGTATAGTCACCAGATACAAGGCACAGGCAAGATATAAGGTATAGTCACCAGATGCAAGGCACAGGCAAGATAGAAGGTATAGTCACCAGATACAAGGCACAGGCAAGATAGATGGTATAGTCACCAGATGCAAGGCACAGGCAAGATAGAAGGTATAGTCACCAGATGCAAGGCACAGGCAAGATAGAAGGTATAGTCATTAGACACAAGGCACAGACAAGATAGAAGGTATAGTCACCAGATACAAGGCACAGGCAAGATAGAAGGTATAGTCACCAGATGCAAGGCACAAGCAAGATAGATGGTATAGTCATTAGATACAAGGCACAGGCAAGATAGAAGGTATAGTCACCAGCTACAAGGCACAGGCACTAGATGGTTGTTATAGCCTCACTATTTAAGGTAGAGACACAACAAACTACTTGCAGCTATATGACAGAACACCAAGAGAAGTCAATAGGGTCATGGCCATCAGACAAAGACATTACTGGACACCTTTAATAGCATGTCTGAGCAGTACATATTGATTCTGACTAAAAAGATAATCAGCTTCATCTGCTGTATGTGGCTGTGAATGATGACTCCTTGCAGCTACCTTCTGAGAGACTAGTAGACTGGGAATCTTTGGTGGATCATGCTATGGACACCTGATGACTGACAACACTAGATAGTGTTTGCTGTTATCTTCCATCACACAGGTGCTCAAGAGGCTCTGCTAGTTGTACTTTGATTGTAAACCAGTCTAAGTAAACTTAGTCTCAGTGTATTTCATTACACTCCACCACTGAGTCTAACAAAACCTAGTAGAAGGTCGCGTCAGGTAACCTTTGAGCGACTTACAACCATCCAATCAAATGCGAGACGGTTAAATAGATTCAACCTATCAAACAATGGCTACTATTTAGGGATCGGAGGGACTTTCAAAATATTCAGGTTACCAACACATATCTCTCCACAAACAAAAATCTGTGTATAACACAGTTATTTGACCAGTGTATACGCTTTGGGGGTTCTGTTGACATAGTTACCATTAGCCAATATTTCCACAAGATGACATCCTTGAATATTGCCGAAAACACTATTTTCAGTGACTGTTTACTCAATGTTGTCATGGTTGTAATGTGCGTTGTGTGCATCACCTGGAAATGAGCGTACGCTAAATAGCATTCGAAATCGTTTGGGTACGAATCTTTTCGAGATAAAAAGTTCAAAAGGTATGTGTGAATGTCCACTTTCGCGATTTGGTAAGCTGTGTTCCATTTGGTCAATCTCAAAGGTTACCTGACACAACCTCCCATAAGGTTTCGTTAGACTCAGTAGAGGAGTGTAACGAAAAGCACTGAAATAAGTTTACTTAGACTGATTGTAGACAAGATCCTTAAATGAAAGGGAGGGAGGAGACATGAACTTATCAATTGATGTGATCTTTGGAAATTCATGTACTTTTATCATCATCATCATCATCATCATCATCATCATAGTATACTGAACTACAAAAGAAACATCACTCATCGATGAAAGCATTGCATCATTTGTACATGGAATGAATTACCCAGTTGATGAAGGTCATAGGCACTGCAGTTCATACTCTTCGAAATGCCTGATTGGTTACAGCCACAGTAGTCTGCCATGGTTGGAGATAATTCAGTTTTCTTTGAATCTTGCCCCGAAGGTCTTATTGGTCTTAATTCCAGACGGAGTGCAGGCCATTTTAGGGTTTGGATGCCTTGTTGTCTCAGGAAGTCCAATGTTGCTCAGGCAGTTTGGGCACAAGCATTGTCTTGGAGGAAGATGTGATTTCTGTGACATCCAAAATGTTGTACAGCATGGAGTCATTTGACTCAATATAGCGTGCAGCTGTCACATCACTTCCTCATCCTGGACCAAGATTCTGGTTCACCATGGTGCCAACTTTCTGGTTCAGACATATTGCACGCCACACAATCATTCTTGAACCATCCCATGAGACTGTTTCAAAAATACACCCATTGCAAAACACTTCCCCACACTTCCTCAGTGCTCTCACTGTGCCATCGACTGAGTGGTGAAGACAAGACCACGATATGGTCAATGACACCAGAGGTTTCTTCCACTGATGTTGATGATGCTGATGCACTGTATTGACACTAATGGATGAGTCTAAGGTGAGTCCAAAGACTGGTGTACTGTTACCATCTCTACTGATAAGTTATCCTGCAGATGGATGCACACAATCTGTCAGTCTTGACGTGAACATCACGGAGGCACCAACTGCATGGATGGTCTTGAATACTGTTAGTGGCCTGATATCTCTCCCGCAGTCAGTAGATTGTCCAAACAGGAACATTTAAATGATCGGCTACCCTCTGTGCAGTCTGACCAACTCTCCATTGTACCAAAGTTTGGTTCCTCTGATCTCTCATATTGCGATTTGTGTCAAAACAAAAATTATTTCAGGAGAGTTTGGGACTCGCTTTCATTGGTAGGGTTGTCATGGTATGCTCATGCATTTTCATTTTCACGAATGTCATATGGAACCTTTTAGCCATGTCTGCCTTTTAGATGCATTTAGTCAATGTGCTTTTTCATCAGAAAATACACTTATATTGGTTATAACTTTCAATTTGGATTGCAGAACATGTTAACAAAATGGTACAATTATAATAAAACACTACTTTGCAAGAACAACATTTTGCATTTGGTTTTGAAATGTGATGTTTCTTTTGTGGTTTAGTATATGTAACATTCACAGCACCTCATTACAATCACCATTATCTTCATCACCATCACTATTACCTTAAACCTGTACAAAGTATTGTGAAAAAAATGTGATTTTAGTATCAACAGGAGTGATCTTTGCTAACGAGTATAACTGACATTTCTTGGACCTTCGGTTTGCAATACATCTTATTATCAGCAGCAGCAGCAGCAGCAGCAGCAGCAAATGCCATAGCTTCATCACATTCAGCTGTCAAGGCAGTAAATAATACTTGTGAAAAGCAGCTTTCAGAGTAAATTTGCAGGGTTTGGTTTTGGGGTTTTTTTTTGCATCATCCATTCTTAAGAGGACATGATGAGAATAGAGTGTGGGACCATGAGGTACATTCTTATGGAGATTATCTCTTCTGAACACGTTTTTGTTCATGTAACTTGTATGTGTTTGGACTGCTAAGTGGGCCTGGCTGTAAACTGTCAAAAGCCCTAATTTGAAGCCAACCTGTTCTTAATTTATTAACACGAACAAGCCTAATTGGCTCAAGCTTTTTTTGTTAGATGTATAGTGGAAGCTGTCTAAACCGGCGTTCATTGGGACTGAATAAATAATCCAGTTCAGACAATGTGCCAGATTGTAGAGCTGATGATAAATGTGCTGTCATTTCATGCCGGTGCTGACAACTTGCTGGATTGGACAGATGTTTTATACAGCTTCCAAGGAACATGAAATTGTAGAACTTTGTTTTACAAATACCATCATTTGTCAATGATTGCTCTTATTTTTAGTTTTATTTTCAAATGAATAAAATATGGTTCTAATCCATTTTAATCCTACTTTTTAATCATATTTAGTGCATTTAGTAAGTGAAACAATTACATTTGCTCAAGATAGTATAGACCCTGATGCTGCCAAGTCTCCAGCCACAATACAGCTAAAACAGTGCAACAACTCTGGAGAGATCATTCGTTCTGTGGCACATGCTAGTCACAAGGGTGAGCACTATCAGGCAAACAACATGTGCCCAGGGTACTTAGCCCATTTAAGTGGAGATATATAAACCTGGATAATTGAGGATGAGCATATACCTCTGTTGCTTATGTGTCCAGGGTATTTCTTAGATTTAAGTTGAGATATTTAACCCTGGATAAACGAGGAAGTGCATATGTGGGTTGTTCTTGATGAACAGATCACGTGGCAGGTCTCCTCTGATTTTGTAAGGTAGGAAAGGTCATCTGAGAGCCGTCCACTAATTGGATGGTGGTAGCATGTTGTCCTGTTCTTGATGAACAGATCACGTGGCAGGTCTCCCTTGTAAGGTAGAAGAGGTCTTCCGTGAACCATCCAGATTGGATGGTGGTAGCATGTTGTCCTGTTCTTGAAGAGCAGATCACGTGGCAGGTCTCCCTTGTAAGGTAGAAGAGGTCTTCTGTGAACCATCCACAGATTGTTGTCCTGTCCTTGGTGAACAGATCACGTGGCAGGTCTCCCATGTAAGGTAGAAGAGGTCTTCTGTGAACCATCCACAGATTGGATGGTGATAGCATGTTGTCCTGTCCTTGGTGAACAGATCACGTGGCAGGTCTCCCATGTAAGGTAGAAGAGGTCTTCTGTGAACCATCCACAGACTGGATGGTGGTAGCATGTTGTCCTGTTCTTGAAGAGCAGACCACGTGGCAGGTCTCCTTTGTAAGGTGGAAGTGGTCGCAGATGAACACGTGATTATCATGAGAGGCAGCTCAATGGGTCAGCTGTTTGCTGTGTAGTCCATGTTGATCCATAGTCATTGAACTGTTGTGCTTTGTGACTCACAGCAACAATCTGTAATTTCCATACTCTATTATTTATGGGTCTCCATTAGATGGAATACTGAAGAGTCTGGCACTGAACAAACTGATGGAGCAGATAATATGGCTCACTGAAGTTAAGCTCTGTACCATAACAAAACATGTATTATATAAAGTCTTCTTAGACAAATGCCATCGTCAAAATGATATCCGTAAAACATTCATTTGCTGTGCAGAAGACCTGGTTCGATTCCCCACATGTGTCATACCAATTCTCTCATGTCCCCCTCAAAACCATCGCTAAAAGCAGGATACAAACAACTTCACTTATTGATTCATACTTGTTCAGTTTTTATGCTTACATGCTTTTGTGTTCAAATTTGATGAATAAACATTGTTGAAATGTTTCAGATGGGGTCCTTTCAAGAGTTTGGATACAACTTTCCTGTAGTAGGAGTACTTATTGTTGTTTTTGATGAAAGAACTGACTTCCCCTGTGACTGTTTCTTCATAAATTAGTGGTATTAACTTTCTTAAATTAAGATTAAATTCATCAAGATATTTTGATTCTAATCAACATTCTAAGCTTACTGCATCCAATTTGCAGCATGCATTTGAGAGTTTCCAAAACATTTTTGAAAATGAGCGGTTTCAATACAATAATGGTTGTAAGCTTCAGTTCATAATGTTGTGTTTCTGCGGCAAATACTCTCACCATTAGACAGGCAGAATGGTAAGACACTCATCAAATCAAAATGTGTCATCAAGGATGTTATTATAATAATAATAAAGTAATAAAGGATGTAATTATTCATTCATTCACTCATTCATTCATACATACATTTTGTTTTATTTATTTATTTATTTATTTATTTATTTATTTATTTATATCATTTTTTTATATTTTATTTTATTTTGTTTTAATTCATGTATTGACACATATTTCTAAATAATATCATTTTATTTCAGATATAAATAACTAAGTATCAGTCCCTCCCTAGCTAACCAACAACAAACAAAATCCATTATTTTGGCCTTTTAGCTGTGTTGACAATGTATATTGTACCACTGTATGTGTTAGGAAACACTTCAACTGTTAGACACACTACTGCAACATGTTATTGTGATGCGGTCAACAAGGAGCGTGTGGTTTTGTGCACTTCAAAGTTCAAGTGGACTGATGTTTCAATATGTAATTGATGTGTTACAGGGCCTTCCTTCACAACTGCTAGAGAAGTCGGGACAAAGAACACTCATCTCATTAACTGTAGATAATTTTTCTGTAGAAGTTTATTTTTAGAGTTTGTTCTAGTCAGCATTACGGATGGTATTTCCTCAGTGGTCAGTGCATTCCACAGTGAAAGAATGGGTTCTATTCTATATATGGTATCAATACATGGCGCCATTTGTGGTGTCTATTGCAGTGATATTGCTGATGTATTGCTAGAAGTGACTGAAAACACTTCGAAGTTACTTAGAGTGGAATGAAGGATGTATATCATATGTGAAGTATATAAGAGGTGTTTGAACTACTATTACATATATGATAAGTGTGAAATATATAGTTATAGTAGTCTTGAATGAATTATTCATTTCTCATTGGGCACTGAGTCTTGGATGGTTAGTTACCATAATCTCATCTTCATGCAGATCTCCCTCGTTTTCACATATTACAGGTGACCATTCAGGTAAGAGTTGGTTTTCAGTAACCTGTGCTTTTCCCAAGAATAGATGGTGAGGCATAGTAGCCTGGTTGATGCATTAAGTCACATCACAGCTGTATAGATCAATGCTAGTAATGTCAGTCACAGATTATTTGGTGGAGAATTAATTATTCATATTTAGCTGAAATATTGGTTGAATGTGGTGCTGATAATATTAACAACCAATGTCAACAAGGTTGATGGGTACTGATAGGTTTGGCCAGAACCCTTCATTCATTCATTCATTCATTCATTCATTCATTCATTCACTGGTCTATTTATTTTATTCCTAGTTTTATTTAATTATTTTTTCATCTGCTTGTCTGTCTATCTGTATACATGCATTATTTTGGCCTTTTACATGCATCGTCAGTGTGGATGGTGCCGAGTTCTAATATTCCAGTAGTATCACAGCAAGGGACACCGGAGCTTCACACATTGTACTCATTAGGAAGTTAAAATGAAGAAAGTGATGTTGCACGATTGTGCAGTACAAACCTAACTGCTAACTAGCTCTATTTCCTGGGTGGTGATAATGAGATTTGTGGGATATAACCTATATCACTCCCTGATAGAACGGTAACCTCTAAATTTATATACCTATGTCTAGTTACAAAACTGTTGCAATACTGGATAGTAGTTTTGAACCTCGAGGGAGTTCCTCCAGTAATCTTCAGTCATGGACGAACAGGGAAGATAATAATATGGGTGGTTACCTATTGGCTGGTTCATTATATCAAGGATGACTTTTTGTTTACTTGTCAGTGTTTATCTGTTTTGTCAGATAACTGCTTGGTATAATGATGCTGGCATTATCAGGGGTTCATTGCTCCCTCCGTGCTCTATTTCTTCACTTGTACTACTCTTGCATGGCCAGTTTGTGTTATTTTAGAGACATGTCTGCCTGAATTTGAATTTTCAGGAAAATAAACGATTAGTTTTATGTTGCTTTTAGCAATATTCCAGCAATATCACGGTGAGGGAGACCAGAAATGGGCTTCACACGGGGTGTACCCATGTCAGGAATTGAACTTTTGGCGTGACAGTTTGTAAACACAGTAGCCTACTGAGACTCCATGCTAGGAAATTTCTAAACACCACAAAATTGAATATTCTGATCAGTCTGTTTTTGTTGGTATTTGTTCTTGTTCTGAGCTTTTTCCTAGTAGCCTAGTGGTTAAAGCATTTGCTCATCATGCCAAAGACCCAGGTTCGATTCCTCACATGGGTACATTATATGAAGCTCATTTCTGGTGTCCCCTACTGTCAGATTGCTGGAATATTACTAAAAGCAACATAAAACTAAATTCACTCGCTTTTCTAAAATAAATAAACTCTGTTCACAAAATACTGAAAAATGTACATAAAAACCCCTGAGAAGGATATGAATGTCTGCAACATTGTTGCTTAGTAGGATGAAAGTCCATTGCCTTCTTGCACCATGATGTAGTAGTAGATGGTATATTTACAGCGGAACGAATCCACACCTGGCCACAGGTATTGATAATACAGAATTATTTATGAGATGAATTGATTACCTTCTGGCATTATCTACATCGGATATAGCTGCTGCCGTTAGGATCTGCAGCTGTGCTGGAAATGGCTGTGTAGCAGTTTGTGCAAGCTCCATGTCTGGCAGTTCGGTTAAATTTGGCTGTAGGTATACTGGATGATCCTGAGACCGAAGTTCCCAGTTCTCCATGCTTGTCAGACCTGACTGATCATCTTGTTTGTGTTTGTCTAGTTGTTTGTTTTGAGATGCCACAATATGTTCCTTCTAAATGACAGTGTTTTGTAAATAATCTATTTGCACAAGACAGTCTAGTGACTGACATCAAGGGTAAATGGGATACAGTGACATGGGCCTGCCAGGTTAGTTAGCCATGGCCCAAGTTCTTCTTAGTTTCACCCTAACCAGTCAATGAGTTGTGAAATACTGCTAAATATGTGACAGTGGGGTAGCCTAGTGGTTAAAGCATTGACCTGTGTTGCCAAAGACCTAGGTTTGATTCCCCACATAGGAACAATGTTTAAAGCCCATGTCTCGTGTCCCCCACCATGATATTGCTGGAATATTGCTTCAAGCAGCATAAAACCCCACTCACTGTCCAAAGTGGTAACTATACATTAATCAGGACTCAGTGGGTTATTGCTCATTCCATCTCCTAACTTGGCCCTCCACATTTATTGTCATGATTGAGGTTGTATCCTAGACTGGAGTGCTTACTATATTGTTAGTGTGCCCAGTCAAGTTTGTGACCCAGTTGTATCTATGTTTGTCATTTATGGTGACTTGTGTCAGGCTGTAGCCCACTTGAGTTTGTCGGCAAGAGATGAGCTGACTCCTGTTTGATTGGTATGCTGAGCATGCTCCTGTCTTGATGGTATGAGGAATCCTGGCTCCTGTTTGGTTGGTATGCTGAGCATGCTCCTGTCTTGATGGTATGAGGAATCCTGGCTCCTGTTTGGTTGGTATGCTGAGCATGCTTCTGTCTTGGTGGTATGAGGAATCCTGACTTCTGTGTGGTTGGTTTGCTGAGCATGCTGCATTTTGGTGTCAGTAATTCTGGCTTCTGCCTGAAGGTATGAGGAATCCTGGCTCCAGTGTGGTTGGTCTGCTGAGCATGCTCCTGTCTTGATGGTATGAGGAATCCTGGTTTCTACCTTGATGGTATGAGGAATCCTGGCTCCAGTGTGGTTGGTCTGCTGAGCATGCTCCTGTCTTGATGGTATGAGGAATCCTGGTTTCTACCTTGATGGTATGAGGAATCCTGTCTTGTGGTTGGTATGCTGAGCATGCTCCTATCATGATGGTATCAGGAATCCTGGCTCCTGCCATGATGGTATCAGGAATCCTGGCTCCAGTCATGATGGTATCAGGAATTCTGGCTCCTGCCATGATGGTATCAGGAATCCTGGCTCCAGTCATGATGGTATCAGGAATTCTGGCTCCTGCCATGATGGTACCAGGAATCCTGGCTCCCGTCATGATGGTATCAGGAATCCTGGCTCCTACCATGATGGTATCAGGAATCCTGGCTCCTGCCATGATGGTATCAGGAATCCTGGCTCCTGCCATGATGGTATCAGGAATTCTAGCTCCTGTTTGGTTGGTATGCTGAGCATGCTTCTGTCTTGGTGGTATGAGTAATTCTAGCTTCTTCCTTGATGTTATGAGGAATCCTGGCTCCTGTTTGATTTGTCTGCTGAGCATACTCCTGTCTCCATTATATCAGGAATTCTGGCTCCTGTCTTGAAGGTATGAGGAATTCTGGCTCCTGTCTTGAAGGTATGAGGAATCTTGACTCCTGTCTTGAAGGTATGAGGAATCCTGGCTCCTGTCTTGAAGGTATGAGGAATCCTGGCTCATGTCTTGAATGTATGAGGAATCCTGGCTCCACTTTAGATAGAAAGAAAGATGACATAATTCATTACACAAGATCTCCTGAAACATGTGCCTGACACAAGATGCAGTGATTCCTGTACCTCACACAAAATGCAGTGACACATGTATCTGACACAAGATGCAGTGACACATGAAACTGTCACCAGATGCACCTGACTCAAGTAGCAGTGACAGATGCATCTGACACAAGATGCATTTAATTATATACCAGATGCAGTGACTCAAGATGCATGGTTGAGTACAGATGCAGTGTCACAGATATCTGACAAGATTCAGTAACCAAACTATCAAACACAACCCACTTGACACCACTCAGTTGCACATATGACATTGTGTAGTGGCCTATGCACCTAACAGACGCTGTAGTGTACGTCAACCTTTGTTCTTGGGAGCCATTAGCGGGTGGATGGTCATGACCGAGGTTACGACCTGCTACTACAATGTGCGTGGGAGCGATGTCCTTGTACTTTGCCCCATGTACAATAATATATATATATAACCCAAGTTTCAACGAAATGAGGCCAAACTGGGACAGGGTTCTCACACTCGCTTCGTGGTTGAGTAACAATTGTTGAGTTCCCCGCCCGGCTTTCATCGCCCTCTGCACATGTTTCATTGTACACACGGCATCCTCTGTATGACCTATACGAAGTATTTAGCTAGTGTAGTTAAACCAGGGAGAGTAAAAGACGCTGTAGATCTAGATTATCCCTGGTTGAACCTCGTATATTCACCTCAGGGCCGTAGGTAGACCAGGGGCAGGCGTGCAGCTGCCCCCTAGAATTTTTTTTATTATCCCCCGCAACGCGTTTTACTGGGGGTATTAAAATGCACCCCGTCCGTCCGTGTACATTTATCTTTTCCGGAGCAGAATTTTCAATATTTCTTCACCAAACTTTGCACATAGATAGATCTGGTGGTGTATTAATACCTTTTGGTAGTTTGGATATTCTTGATAAAGTATTTTTCGCGTTTCCATGGCAACAAGTGTGACTTAGACTGAAATTGGAGGTAATGCGGGGGATATTGATGACTGTGTCTTCTTCTTGATCACTTTTCATACATCAATGTATTGACATAAGATTTTTTAACGTTGATAAAAGAAGATAAAAAGTGAAACATGTTGGAGAAGATCAGTGTCGTGTAATTACATGTATTTCAGAAAATACTAGCTCTCTCTCTCTCTCTCTCTCTCTCTCTCTCTCTCTCTCTCTCTCTCTCTCTGTGTGTGTGTGTGTGTGTGTGTGTGTGTGTGTGTAACAACTGTATATATAAGATATATATAAATGTAAAATATGTTTACAAAATAGTGAACTTTCCGTAGTGTATAAGAGTCCAACTGTTGACAAACATGCAATTTGCTCTCAACTGTACAACGCAAGACTCAACAAAATTGGGCCGTAACAATAACAGTTCGACCCTTGTTACATCACACCTGCGCACAATAACACCTTTATCAGATGGTATCAACCTCAATTGTGATGAGGTGTTTTATTGTATATTTTTGTTTAAACCTATAACACACCTGTTGGGTGGAATGAGCCTATCAGAGGGGAGTAAGCACGGTTCCTCAAGAGTTAGCATTTGTTTCCAGTGGTGACAAACGGTGCAGGCGTTCACCTTCCCTGCCGTATATAGGCGTTTTCCAATGGTTTGATCGATGCTCAAACACAGGCTTGTCTGGTCTGAGACCGCTGGAGGATTGCCGAGTGTAAACATCATATAAATGTTGAACAGGACGGCGTTTTATTAGTATGTCCATGGCTTATGCCAGTAACCAGCTCCCCGTGATCTGGCTAATTGCACTGGTCTTCCACGAAACAATTCTTTCGGTCTGTTCCCATTTGTGAGTTTATTTTTACGCCGCATGTAGCAATATCACGGCGGGGACACCGGAAATGGGCTTCACACATTGTACCCACGTGGAGAATCGAACCCGTGTCTTCGGCATGACCGGCAAATGCTTTAACAATTAGGCTACCCGAACAAAAGTCCCATTTGTTAGACTTCCAAACTTTGTACTCTCTAGAAACCGCCAACGGCGGTACGTGATTTAGATCTATACACATTTACATTATATATTCAAGCCAGCAGCTTACACGATAGCAAGATGTAAAATAGCCACGATATCTCATATTTTAAATGCATTAAATATATGATTCAGTAATTCAGAAAGGGCCTGTAAGGTCACTTGTGCTGGTAGTAGAAAGAGCTTCTTGAAGATGGACTGTGGAGTAGGTGATTAACAAAGATAACACACCATACTCCCCTATCTGAAAGAATGGATAAACCCTTGCTGATTAGAGATTAGAAGCCAAATTAATTAACTTCCTCAGGTAAATATCTTTAGAAGTGTGTAGGTAACTTCGTGATCATTTGAGAGAGAAATTAATTTACCTGCTCAGATTTATATCTTTAAAAATTTAACAATAGCTGTTTTAACTATAATTGATACAAATGTATTTATTGGCATTTGATTACTCATTCCGATGTACTGCCTGTCATTATGACAGGCCTTCTGAAAGTAGAATACAGCACCAGTTCACGAGTCTGTATTCAGGTCGCTGTCAGGTTTACCTGTATTACAAGAACAAGAAGCGCCAGATTTTTACGTATTGGGAATGCAGTCGCATTATATCTGTATATCTATCGATGTTCCTCAATGTTCACTCTAATGTGTTTCGGTGTGGGGTAGCCAAGTGGTTAAAGCGTTCGCTCTTCACGCCGAAGACCCGGGTTTTATTCGCCACAAAGGTGCAATGTCCGAAGCCAATATCAGAAATATTGCTGAAAGCGGCGTAAGCACAAACCCACCCTCTCTATTGAGTGAGTGAGTTTAGTTTTACGCCGCACTCAGCAACATTCCAACTATATGGCGACGGTCTGTAAATAATCGAGTCTGCACCAGACAGTCCAGTGATCAACAACATGAGCATCGATCTGCGCAATTCGGAACCGATGACATGCGTCAACCAAGTCAGCGAGCATGACCACCCGATCCCGTTAGTCGCCTCTTACGACAAGCACAGTCACCTTTTATGGCAAGCGTGGGTTGCTGAAGGCCTATTCTACCATGGGGTAGTGACTGTTATCTAACGACACTTTGTGCAGTAGTTCGGACAAATGTCAGTGTATACTGGCTTTACGCCGCTTTTGCCAATATTTCAGCTATTTTACGACTGGATACATGTAAAATGGAGCTTCACACATCAGTGTGAGGAACCGAATCCCGGTATTCGACGAGACTTTCACGAACAGACTTCCACAGGGACTGATATCTCTTATAGTCTTCTCTCTGAAAACACAATTTCATACTTTTATTAAGTTTGTTTTACAGAAACAGAGGAAGGCTTAATTATTTACAGAGCTCGAGGTCAGCTATTACTTCTTAAGCGAGAACAACCTGACGTCATGCATGTTTAATATGGAGTGAGAGATGTGAGCTGTGCAGCTGAAAAGTTAATATCTGTGTGTTAGATCAGGTAAGGCTGCACAAAAAATAAATGTTTCTCGGGCACACTTTTTTCAAAAGTAACGAGGGCGGTGGGACTTTGGTTTTAAATTTTGACGAGGGAGGAACACATTCTTTTCTCAGAAATACAGCTTGGCACATTTAGCACGTGTTAATGAGTTGTCGATTCAGTCACACTCGTTCTTACAGACAGTCATTCTTATAGTAGACAAATGGATGATCGGGACGCGGCGAAGTAAAACACATTTTTCTTAAAAGGCAATAAAAAAGTTGTTACCCGCGCAAACAAAAGTGACGCACCGATGCCAAAAAGGAAACATTTCACTCCTAAACATTTAGCCTAAATTATCCAGAATAAATTCCTAGTGTTTCACCGTTTCGTAAGAGCTGGCGTATGCGGGTCGGCTGGATGATCAACTCGTGCATTGCATGAAATGAGTGGGTGGAGGTGTGTCAGCGTGTCCCGACAGTATTGATTGTTACTCTTGCTATCAGTCACTAGTTGCCCGGCGCGGTACGTCAAGGGAGCTGCGATATTACCAGCAGGTGATTAATGATGGCGCCGTGAAACTACATTCACTCACAGCCACGCAACCCCCTTCGTTCAGTTAGCTCCCATACCTCATCTCGTTGTAGAAGGTGGGGCAGTTAGCGTTAAGTCGTCACGCAGAAGGTCTGGTTCGATTCCAAACATGGGTACAGTCTGGAGATTGCTGTTGCTGGAGTATTCCAGTGTAAAATTATAAGATGCCAGCACTAAGGTGCAACTGTCGTTGTGGCCATTGAAAATCCGGGTCATGACTGATCTTCAGTAACCCATGCGTCTCGTAACAGTCGACTCACAGGATCGGGTGGCCAGGCTCGCTGACTTGGTTGGCACATGTCATCACATCCCAACATCGTAGATCGATGCTCATGATGTTGACCACAAGTTTGTTTGGTCCAGGCACGATTATTTGTAGACCGCCGCCATATAGCTGGAGTATTGCGCAATGCGGCGTAAAACTAAACCCACTCTCTCAAGTACTCACGCACTCATCCTTGATTATCCATGGCTGTATATGTCATCTTAAATGGGATTAAAAGCCTGGAAACATAAGCGACAAAGGTGTAACTCATTCACTCACTCACACTTGCCGCAGTACCATACTGGATAACCATGGTAATAAATAGTATCAGTTCTCTGGGAGGTTCGAATCCACGACTCCCGGAGGGAGTACAATTTGTACATTTTTTTGCTTTTTGGACAAGTCCACCCTTGATCTTTACATTTCACGATCACATTAAAATTCTCCGGTGGTATTTCCCAGAACAGATGCATGTAAGAATTCAGTGAAGTGGATGATTGTCAGGTAGAGATGTGTGTCATAGTGCGCATGCGTTCAGTCACTGGATTGTCTGGTCCAGACACGATGACATACAGTCTACGTGGCAGGAATATTCCTGTGTGGCTTAAAGTCGCATTTATCTCCTCGCCTTTGTAAGACACGGCAATTTTTACCTTCGTGTATATGACCATGCAATATATATGTGTCCGCCCACGCTACAGTACTGTGTATGTATACCCTACCTCGAGCATCGCCCACATCTTCCATGATCATTAAGCTTTAACCTGTACATCAAGAAGAGCTGGGTTTGCTGAACATTGTTTGAATGGTGTCTCGTGGCATATAGTGGCCAGTCAAAGCTGGAAATACTGAGTTCAGACCGAAGAGGATCTTGCTCTGTCAACAATACAATCAGAGAACAGAACATTACTTTCCCGCGGAGGTACTATTGTTTTCATTCAGTATCGAACGGCACCACTTGTTTATTTGCATACGGTGAGTTAGCGAGAGCTGTTTGTAATTTGTTTCAATAGCAGACTCTGTTATACATTAGGGACCGTTCATAATATATGGCTTAAGGAGGTTGGGGGCGGGTGGGTGGGTGTTGATGTTGATTTTTATGGAGTTGCATGCGAATGACCCCCCTAAAATTTATGTACAAAGTAATTGCACCCACCCACCCCCTACCTCGCGCTTTGTCATGTGCCAAGTCATTGAACCTACCTCCAAAACATGTACAAATTGATCATGTGTACAAAATGGTTGACACCCCCACTCTAAAAATTATGAACTGTCCCTTATATCGTATCTCCTTGCTATTGTGATTCACATACTGGGCCCAGATTTTCGAAGCTCTGTTAGCGCTAAGATACTTTAAGTGCCATTCATTAACAGTAACTTACGACTACCGTAGCGCTAAGAGAGCTTTGAAAATACATGCCCTGGACCTTTTCACCAATACAGCTTAGATTCAAAATACCACCACCGTCCAATCAAAATCTCTCCATCAGGTAGAGAAACTGTGATACCATGGTGATTGTGACGTCACTTCCGGACCAAAGCTCTAGCATGAAAGGATTGGCCTTAACGTCACGTTCAACAATATTGCTCCGATACAGCGATAGGCATCCACGTGTGGGTAGGTTGGTGGGCCTCAAGACGGTGAGATAGCGTAGTGGTCTCAGCGTTCGCTCGTCACGCCGAAGACCCAAGCACGATTCCCCAACATCAACCGATATGGGCACAATATGTGTAGCTCATTTCTGGTGTTCCCCGTCGTGACATTGCTGGAATATTGCTAAAAGCGGCGTAACTCACTCACTGCTGTATCCCAGTTTATCCCAGTCTAGTGCCTGTTTTACCTCCGCTTCGATACAGTGCCGCATTTTGATACACCGACGACATTGTGTGTTATCGACTTACTGTCAGGCAGGGAAACAACAAGTACCTTCGTTAAACATATATTGAGACTTTGCAGCCATAGTTCGAACCGCAAACCTTCCTCTCGACAGACGCATTTGACTTCGAGGAGGTCCATCATGAACTAGAGATGTCACTTGATTATCGTGGATGTAGCAGCTACTTATCAGTGTATAGTGTGAGTTCGTGGCATATGGAAGTCACAGCTGTAGCAACACAAAGTGTTCAGCTGTTGTCGCGGCCATGGTGCAGTACAGTATTTAGAAAGCTTACCTAAAGCCCAGATCAGAAGCCGCGGACAGTGGGAAAAGAATACATTTAAATAACGCTGCAAAGGGTTGATCAGTATGTCGTGAATGTCATAAGAACCGACTGTGATATGATTGGTATGCTTACGCTTATTCCTGACTTTATATTAGATATAATATTAATGTTTGAAAGGAGTGTGTTTAGCTCTACGCCTCTTTAGCAGTATTTAGTAATATCACATCAGAAATGGGCCTCACCCATGTTGGGAATCTTGTAATATTTCAGCTATATGACGGCAGTCTAACTGATTTAGTCAGACGATCCAGTGATCAATATCATGACCATCGATCAATGTTATTAGGATACGATTACATATCTGAATCAAGTCAACTAGCCTGACCACCCGACCCCGTCAGTCACCTCATACGACCACCAATATTTCTAACCGAGACTGCTACAAAAATGGAAATGTTGCTAACGCGGATCTTCACGGATTTAACGAAATTATCAGGTGTATTAAATTACACTTTAAATATACAGTGTGCCAATTTGGTCAAGATGGGTTTGCGTGTGTTTTGACCGAAAATGTTTCTGTAGTGTTAATTTGACACGTGCTGTACATCAACGCACCTATGTACCTATGATGTTCCAGCGGCAGTTACCTCGACTACCACGGCAGCGCCTGGGGACAGCATTGACGTGAAGACACCGAGCTATAGCAATGAATGGTAATAGTATATGTGTGTCATGAACATTCTGCTGTGTCGCATCGTATATAACACGACAACCGGGAGAAGCCACGCATTCAAAAGGAGCAGTCATTATTTAGTCTTATAGTTTTGATATTTAACACAAATGTTTGTGTTATAATGTGAGTTATTATTTAAACAGTTTATCAGAAATAGGCGCGGTAGCCAAGTGATACAAGCGTTTGCTCGTATCGCTGAAGACCCGGGTTCGATTCCTCACATGGGTAAAATACGCGGGGCCTATTTCTGGTGTACCCCGCATTGACATTGTTGAAGTATTGCTAGAAGCGGTGTTAAACTAAACTCACGATTTAGAAATCTATAGAACTTCAATTTGATTATCCATTCAATGAAATTGTGAAGGCTGAAGTTTAAGTGAGTGAAATTGCCAAAGATTAATACCCTTGCTTCAGTTTTCAGTACAGCATGAATGAATAGTTCATCTGCGCATGCGGGCCAATTTGGGAGTAAAAATGAACGGACCTGTGAAAGTCCGGGGTAGAATAGGTCTTCAGCAACCCCTGCTTGCCATAAAAGGCGACTTATTGTAAGAGGCGACTAATGGCATCGGGTGGTCGGGCTCGCTGACTTGGTTGACACTTGGTTCCCATCTGCTCGGATCGATGGCTATGCTGTTGATCATTGTCCAGGCTCGATTATTTACAGACTGCCGCCATATAGCTGGAATACTGCGGAGTGTTGGGTAAAACTAAACTCACTTGAAATGAACGGGTTCACGTGCAGTCAAGGTAATATAACATTGATGGCAGACTGTCAACTGTTCAGTCGAGCTCCTCTGAAAAAACATCAACTTTCTGCACGTTTTCCATACCATCTGTGTGTCGAGTGAGATAATTTTGTTTTATGGCGTTGTTTACCACCAAACATTAAAATGAAGTCTGGACCTGGCAGCCCACGGCGTCGGTACTCGAAGCAGGGTGGGGTATCCATATAAAACTGTGACGTGGTATCTCAGGTGACTAAGCCCTGGGACCCGTTTCACAAAACTCTCGTAAGCCTAAGGTCTCGTAACTTTCCTCGTAGCATCGTACCTCCTGTACTGTAAAATAGGAAGTAGGAATGCTACGAGAGAAGTTACGAGACCTTAGGCTTACGAGAGTTTTGTGAAAGGGGCCCCTGGTATGTAAGTATTAAGAACCAGGGCAAGCAGACACATAGAGGACATATCACTACGGAATTACAACAATCTTGAACGCCACTTTTAACCACCCTATCCAGCTGGCTTGCTAGTTATTTAAATTCACACTCCCAGCTACAGTGCGCTGTCAATGTAACTATTCGAATCTGGACCAGATGATCCAATGATTACCATCTTGAGCATCAATCTACGCAACTGGGATAGGTAGACGTGTGTCAACCCAGTCAACGAGCCTGACCACCAGCGGTCGTTTACTCTCCTCTTACAACAAGCATGGGTTGCTGAAGATCACTTCTTCCTCGGATCTTCACAAAGCACCAGGAGAAGAAAAGACCCGAACTTACACATGATAATTGGTAAAACGGTTGGACAAGCCCTCGGTACTACCTATAGAAACGTTTTGCAACCCATAAGACTTGCACGAGAAATTGGCTTGCTGCGCACCTGAACACTACCCCTCTTAACACTTAGGGCTTGCGGACCCGTGAAGGTCCCGGGGTAGAATAGGCCTTCAGCAGCCCATGCTTGCCATCAAAGGCGACCATGCTTGTCGTAAGAAGCGACTAACGGGATCGGGTGGTCAGGCTCGCTAACTTTGTTGACGCATGTCATCGGTTCCCAATTGCGCAGATCGATGCTCATGTTGTTGATCACTGGATTGTCCGGTGCAGACTCGATTATTTACAGACCGTCGCCATATAGCTGGAAGCTCACTCACTCACACAGGGATTGCGCGGTGACATCTGAGTGGTTGAGTCGACTGACATGTTATCGTTTACTTAATGTTAAGGCGACACTAATGCATGATATAATATTTTCGGGTCCACGGACACAATGCATCGATTTACTAACAGTCGTTTCTGGATAGTATCATTCCTAAAACATTTTGATTGAACTTTGCCGAATCAATAAACAGTACTTAAACATGTCCGTATCAGTGTGTTTGAATCTGACACGAAAAAGAAAGAAAAAGCAAGTTCGGCGTTTGTGTGGGAGCAGCTACATTCACGTTTTTCGAGGTCGGTGAACCCTGTGTGCCCGCTTCGGTCCAGCAACGAGGAGTGCAGAGAGCCCAAGATCGTTGTCAGGATTTGGGAAACACACATGCAATGTCTGAATGCTGTGTCATTGTTTTGGCTTACACATATTTCTCAAGCACAAACACAAACATATGCTGTCAAAACGTATCATATCTAAGAAGACATACGACCAAAAACATGTTACGTTTTTTTCCCATTTCAGCGATAGGTCGAGTCCATCTGAACTAGTTTGTGGGGGTGGCAGGGTCTGACACCTCGACTTGAGTCGTGAACGTGCCTCCTGAGAGACGTATTATATGTGTCAGAGACTGTAGCCTCGAGGAGGCTGTTTCTAGAGACAAACCATCGCGTGGAATACTTTGTCCTAGACTAACAGCTAGTCTCTTAAATGAACATATTTTACTGAGAAAACGTTCATAGTGAAAAAAATAATATAATGAAATGGAGCCCTGAGACTTTCTTCATTCCTGAAGCTAAGGTAATCTAGACTTGCCACGTTTTCTACACTTGCCTGGGCTTTCTTGGATATATACAAATATATACTTTAGGGTCTGTACGACAGACTAACTATGTCAATGTGTACAGTAGAATCAAGGGACAGTTCATGACCGATGTGAGGTGTTGGTGAGTTTACATTTACGTCGCATTCCGCAATATTCCAGCTATATGGCGGCGGTCTGTAAATAATCGAGTCTGGACCAGACAATCCAGTGATCAACAACATCATCATCGATCTACGCAACTGGGATACGATGACATGTGTTAACGAAGTCAGCGAACCTGACCAGCTGGTCCCATGTGAGGTGCTGACGTTGATATGATAATTTGACCATAACACCAATCCATAATGACCAGTCATACCTAAGACGATATATGAGAATGTCAGTAGGCCTACATTATTTATTAATTATTTTATTTATTTACTTATTTATTTGTTTGTTTATTTATTCTGTATCAAAGGCGACGTTTCGTCGAAACAGAGTATGTGCCGAAAAGTCACTTATACAGAATAAACGAGATGTATAGCCCTGAAACATTGTCCTCATTCTTCATCTCAACTTCTAAACTGCCAGTCAAAGAAGCATACTCACACACACACACGTACACAACACTCGCCACGAAGATATCACCTACACTGGCAAGCTGTCATCTCCAAAGACTGCATGTATACAAGGTATCTTCAGCCGGACTGTGTTGTGTGAAGGAGAATCGTCGTGCGATCAACGGTTTCTGATGGCAACGGCTGCCCGGCGTCGTGAAACCCCAAGACGATGACCAATGGATGGTCTGAGAAGACCACTCACTATAACGCATACAAACACCCCGACACAAGTAGGAAACCCTATATCGCCCTACTCATTTCACCCCAGGGTCGACCCTAATCCGCGCTTGCAGATAAGTCTCTTTACTGTATGTGTTTGGGGAGAGAATGTATGTACGTTCCCATGCTGTAGGACCGTTCGCTAAAGGACTTCAATAACACACAGACTTACACAGATTTTGATTTTAAGTAAGGAAAGACGCCAACTGGCCACACATCCCTGCTAAGTTCTCAGTTGTGTAAGCGCGCTGACTTTTATGCCGATTTTCGGCAATATTCTAACACCATAGCAGGGAACACAGAAAATGGGCTTCACACATTTGTACCCATGTGGGGAATGGAACCCTTGTTGTCGGCGTAACGAACGATAGGTTACCCCACCGCACCTCTTATTGTGTAAAATTATTTGAAACATGTTCATCTTCTATTTGTTATTTTTGTCAATAATGAATTGCCCCTTTTCTGTGAAAATTGTAAGAACTGCAACTCTGAACATAAATGTGTTGTTATAGTTTGGCATGAAATGCATGTGGAGCCGGGGTTTTTTTGTAGATAACTCTTTATCAAATGATCCAATCGATCTCAAACTATGCAAGTGGATGTTTCGTTATCACGGGTTATCGGCATCAGAGGCGAACGCTTTAACCATTAGGCTAATCCACCACCAGTGTCACGTCTATATAACATACGTCAAAGTTGTGAAAACACGGAAAATCAACATGGCGCACGCTACTAAGAATATAGTCGGTACTGATATGAGATTCGACCCTAGACCAAGGTTCCTAAGGACGTAGCTATGAGCTGTGTTAGACAACTAGGTCAGTCAATAGTGCCCTACGGGTTATTTAACACCTATCGCAGCATTGTTTGTTCAGTACAACATGGCCATATCGACCATACTCAACAGATAATTCGGTAATTGCGTCACTTAACATCAAGGGCCGTTTACAATAATCTATACATGACATATGTGACGCAGCCTGTCGCTAACTTCCACTGACATTTCACAAACGATTTGCACGTCCATATTAACCTTTGAAATTCGATTTACCCAAGCGTTCATGAAACAATTTAAGATCGTGGAAAAAACATAATCCCTAGTAATGATAATTAAGCACTTATTTATGCTGCAATATTTTCTGTTCCCCAGATTGCCCGGATTTTCTCTCCGATGTGAAATGGAAAATGTGTCTTATCTCAGTTTATGCTCTGATAAAAAATGTTCTTATTCATTCAGGTCAGCTTGATTTTTATTTGTCTACATTTATTAAAATAGGTTTCCGAAGCAAATCGACACCACCTTTCACAACCAAACTCAGTCTAAAAACTAGAATGTATTTCCAAATTGAAAAATAACTTTGGTAATTTCAGTTTCTCTTTCGCCCGCCGCCATCTTCTTGTTGATGTCACTAAGGCTTGTATCGGTTAGAAACAGTGATCTAAAGACATAGGTGTATAGACCGTACCCAACTATCCCTTTATATAGTACTGGGGTAGGGCCTATACACATAGATGTCTCTAACACTGTTTCTAAGCGATACAATCCCACGTGGTTGATATTGGAGATGACAAACACATAAAAAGTATGGATAGACCACAGAATCATACAACCTGCCATGATGCCAAACTCACTGTGCTTTGTTGTACAATCTACCATTATTGCACAAATAAATGAAATACAACAGAAATATACGGATTCGTAGTCTCAACTGTTTGGTAGTTGTTCTCTGCAATATCCCAGTTATTTATCGGCGGTATGTAAATAATGGAGTATGGATCTGATAATCCAATGACAAACATTATAATCACTCGATCTTATTAGACGCCTCTCAGCAACATGAGATCCGGGTAGATAGGTCTACCAGCAATATTCAATGAGGGTGCCCCGCTCCCCACCCCCTTTCGGTATAGCTGATACAGCAGTGTAGCCATAGGTAATAGGGATCCATTGAAATAGTGATCTGGTATGAGGGTGACAATATTTAAAAGTCGATTTTTCTTAAAACAAACAATTCTTCCAAAGAGCGACAAATCATTAAATATTTCTCTCTGAAGTACTCATGTATGGGCACAAATGGCCACGTGACCTATAAAACAAACTTCCAGTCTAAATTACTTGTACTCCTATACGACTCTTAATTCGATACTGTTATATGACTGGAATATTATTGACGTCAACAGTATTTGATCATATGGCAAATCGAGTGTCCTGATTTCTGGCCAAGGGTGGTCAGGCAGGCTGACTTGGTTGACACGTCATCGGTTCCCAGTCGCGCAGATCAATGCTAACGCTGTTGATCATTGGATTATCTGTTCCATTCTCGGTTATTTACAGCTTGAATATTGCCGAGTGAGGCGTAAAAGTAAACTCACTCACTCTGGCCTAGTCAGGTTTGGCTCCCTCATACATTTCGCAGCCACCCGAGCCATTGAATCCACAAGGGTATTCGAACCTGTTGTTTGGCATGATAAGGGAAGGCTTACACCACTGGGCTAACCCACAGTTAAATACAAATGCATATCAGTCAAACTCTGAAAACCCAGTTCTGCAAACAAGTACCTTGACCTATTTCAGAGCAGTGCGCTGGCATGTCTGAAAAATGTAATTCACGAACACTTTGTAGCCTTTCTTCACATCGCTACATCAAAGACAAAACTTTGAACACTGCGAAGGACTCAAACTGACGGTGGGTTAGCCCAGGGCCTTCGTACTACCCACCACAAATACAAGACAAAACGAGAAGAATCGTTTTTTTCATGCTTTAATGCTTTAAATAGGTCAGCTGACAATCTGAACCATAGGTAAAGCTAATAGCAACAAATGCAGTGAACAACGTGCCCCTGCTGGGGGTCACGCTCTGAGACATACGTGATACACTCTTAATGACAGGTCATTCAGTCTGACGCCTACTGACATAACAAGGGGAGATAACTCCCACGTAACAGGTATGTACACTATTTACAGTAAATGGTAACATGTTAACATAAGTGTCAGTGTCATAAGTAATATCACATTTTTTCAGATTCAACTAAGAGCTTTACTTACGACAGAATGTTACAATGAATCAACACATCACTGAACCTGACAAAGGGTCCCCCGAGGAGGCGCTTCGAGATGACAATATGGTGACGTCTCACTCGGTGGACATGGGATTTACATCATACATGACAATCCCTTCGACCTACACGTGAGGATGGAATTCACGCGAGGCCAGGGGGAGGTAACCGACCTGGTCAAGCTTGGTCACACCTTGTTAGGTGCGAATGTCCCAGCTGGGACAACAAAATTTGACTGGCAAGTTCGAGAGCTGGACCCAGCATCACTTGTGTTACATCTGCTCGTCCAAGCTTTTTTTCGTATTTTTGTACTTTTTTTCTTCTTTTGCTATTTTTTTGTCCCATTCCCACATGAGGAATAATTTTTTTTTGTGGATTTTTTTTTCATACATACACATACATACATGTAGATAAACGTATACAAGGTATTTGGTTGTTGTGGCCCTTTTTATGTTAGTTTTTGCTTTTTTTGTCGTTTTAGTCTTACACAGTTCATACATGCACACACACAGTTTCATAGTCAATCGTCATCTTCCGGTTTGTCCGAGATCAACTTCTCCCCAGCACACTTCTCGATCGTGGGGAGAAATATAAGCATTACAAAATAGGCTGACATGTCCGGTACCCACCAGTCGCCTTTAACTGACAGTATATTGGTATAACAGCACATTCCTGCAGTAAAGATTCATCACCATGGCAACATGGCTGTCAGTGCACTGACATTTTACATATATCACAGTCAAGGAGGTGTCCCGCGTGCAAACTACTGAGTTGTTTGCCCTTGGTCAGGTCTTCACACCGGAGACATCCGATAGTGCTTGAACACTATTTAGTAACAGAATGCACAGGAAATGTGACAGAGTGGGACACACGCACGTGTGTTACTGTGCACGTGCAGTAGTGAAATATGTACACGTTTAACACGTCGATATGTTCTGTGTTATTTTCAGGTTAGTGCTGCAACAGTCGACACCAACATCAAACATGCAGTGAACTAAAACAGGTTAAATTACAGAAATAACCATAAAAATGTCAACTACTAAATATTATCAATTAACAATATAAACATTTGAACCTTCATGTGATGTAACACTGGTAACCGCTAACAAGAGGTGGCGACTGCGGAAGGAAGGTAAAAAGTGTCACGCGACACGCTATCACACAATCAACCATGAAACTCAACACTATGACAGCATTAGCACAGTTTCAGTCTGCTCAAGGCAGAATATTTTTATCACAAGATTTTCAATGGCAACTAGTCCGTCCGTCAAACAAACATTATACTATTTGAGACATGACACCTGGAAAATACTGAAACAATGAACATGTGTTTGATATGGTCAAATAGCATGATGTCTGGATTCTGGTGTGGACATTCAATAGTAATCAATATATTCTAGAAACTTTTTAACAAATTGTAACAGTGTTTAGGTGTGACAAAAGCCACAAACAAGTTCTTTACAGCACTAAGTATAGAAACCAGATACCGACTACAGGGCTATTTGCCAGTGTGCAACTCTACATCTGTGGAACATTGGTGTGATCGATAATTCATCGAAGCATTCACTTTGTAAGTGGGTTCGACACAAAGAAGACATATCGACTATATGTTGCCTACCTAGAAAATCAATACACTTCCAGCAAGCGGGAGGCGCCGTGAGTCGACGAACAGCATATGGCATAAAGTCCATGGTGAATTGTGTAGTGGGTAGGCTTCGCTGCACAGTCATTGCAGTAGATACACTTTATTTTGCATTGTTGAGGAGACTGTTGAAAAGTCTAGCAGAATAAATAACGTATTTGTAGTGTAGTGAATGCGATGACCTAGTTTCGCTGAGGCAGGACTGGTTAGACGATCAGCTGAGCTGGCAAGTATCCAAGTCTTGAACAGCGAGGTTTCCATGTCGGCTGCACGCTGTCGGTCTTAGCTAGCACTCAATCCTCGTTCTGGCAACACCAATTCACGTGCACCGGGCACGAGCACTCCTTACTTGCACGCACAGTCTAAATATAATCTCCATGTAGAAAAAATGAATTAGCATTAGAATCACAGAATTTAGGCACAGCATGAAGTCCCCATCTGTCAGCTTGGGTGGAGGGAGGGTGGAGGGAAGGAGGGTTAGAAGTTGTCGTCGGGAGAGCTAGGGTAGCTACTGCTGACAGAGCCATCCCGACTCCCCCTGGGGGGTGTTGCTGCCTTGACCTGTGACCTCAAGAGGCCACACTGCTGCTTGTACAAGTCTCGTTCACGTGTCAAGTGGCTTACCTGACGCTGCAGGGATGTAATCTGCTGCTGTAATGTCGTGTTCGTGTTTTCTAGTTCGTATTTATGCTGCAGACGTTTAGAGCGACAGTTTTGTGCGTAGCCTCGGTTTTTAAGTGTCCTGCGTTTTTGCTTGAGCCTGAGAACTTCGTCTTTAGGGAACCCTTGCAGGCGTCTGTTGAGCTCCCGCACCGGTAACGTCACCAACTCCTCATCACCAAGACGAGTCACACGCTCTCCACGACCATGTTTCGCACGTGACTTTGTTTGGGGGACCTGAGGCGAGTCGTCGACTTCTTTTTTCACCTTCTCTTCAACGTCAGAAATGTCATCAAAGTCGGTAATGAGTTCGTCGTCGTCATCGTCATCTTCCTCCTCGTCCGCTATGGACGTTGCCACAGACGGAGGAGCACTTTCCACAGAATTTATGATTTCCTCTAGGGCATGTTCCGGCGAGAAGTCTGGAGCACACAGGGCGTTCAGTTGCAGACCAGCACTCCACTGCAGCCAGTTGAGGTCTTCCAGCAAAGATTTCTGCTCCTTGGGGCTGGGAAGATCGTCCGTGAGCGCGGGGGAGGGAGGTAGACAGCATTCTGGGGTCGCAGGGCTCACTGGGCCAGGGGCATCGGCTACACAACAAGCCGACCGGACCCTCCCGTCAAACTCACGCTTGATTTCAGCAAAGTCCAACTGGTCCAGATCGAATGTATTAATGTACTCCTCTGCTAAGCTCTCCATGTCTGCCGTCTGTTTGTACCCGAGTTAAGAGCAATGGCTGTCTGACTGCCGGGTGTTGCCGTGCTCTCTCTTCTCTCTCCTGTGTAAGTAGGTCACAGGCGACCTGACGGCTAGCAGATCAGCTGGCAGCCGGCAAGCAGCAAGACAATACTGGTGAAGGCCGTCAGCTAGCTAATGAGTGATCCCAACACCCGGACTGGCCTCCTCGTTCACCTTGAGTCTGTAAGTAACTCACAGTACTCACAGAAGCGGCGTGGACAACACCGGGGAGCCTCGGAGTCCAATCGTCGGTGGTTCAAGGGCCTAACCACCACGATGTGCACAGTCCGATCGAGCAGGCAACAACAAGTGGCCAGGGGAATCCCACTTGCTTATATACTTGGCATCACGTGACCAGGTTCGTTTTAGAAACCCGTCACTGTGGACCAATCGCTGCGCTTCGGTGTTACTATTTCGGGCAACTTGCGTGTCAGTTTCACTTCGAGGCCGAACTATTCGATCCAATATGGCGCACCGTTGTGCAATAGCACATGGAACCGGTATAGAGGCTGCTCACAAAACTATTTTTCAGAGCTCGTATGCTAGGTGTTACTCAGTCTTACACACATCCAAATACACATGTACTGACCCCAATATAGCCGTTCCTAGAATCCAAAATCAAAATCAGCTGTCACAAATTCCTAATCGGGGAATTTTAAAAGGAAACTTGATAGACTGGGTGTCAAAATGGAGAGTTTCGCTCTGTGGTTAATCGCTACTTCCTACCTAGGTCGTGTCAACCAGTTTGACAACTCCCGTGCAATACCGGTTCAAAATCGGTCAATCCTCCTCTAGTCCGAGCCGTGCATGTGATACAGTCATCGCCCCTCAAATGACTAGTCTTTAGGTTACAGATGGTGAACAACGATGGTTGTAGCGAGTGAGCAACGTGCTTCACAAGTCGCGTTGATGCAAGCTGAGATGAAGGCCCGTCATCCGCCGAGCTACAGACTTGTCTTAGCCTGTCTCAACATACAGCTCTGGAGGCTTTGGCTAACTCCACGTGTTCTAATGAACCGGGATACTTTTTCACTGCATGTAACTACAATGCCGCGCCATGAAAAAATATAGAGTTAAATGGATTTGATAATTTAAGTAGTTTATATGAAATATGTCCAACATTTGTGTTATCATGGACGATATTCATTCTTTTATGATCAGAATCAATATTTTATTTTTAAACCTATTCCTACTACATCACTATAAGGTTCAATAACTGAAAACTGGATTGAACCAGATTGACGAAGCTATAAATAGAGATTGCTCTCTTAAAAGTGGTGACGGTGATTGGTCGAGGACATCCCTTTAAAATATTCGTGATGATATTTATCTCCAATTTCTGAATTTCCTTTATCTTGGTATTTATAAACACATCACTAAATCTGGTCAGGGCTTCAGTAGAGAGTTATTTATACTGTAACTACTTCATACAGTTTACCTGACTCATAAAAGGTTTACAATGCTTTCACCAATCTACAGGGTGGAGCTAATGATTCAAACGTTTCAGTTTGCACTCTTGTTAGCTAATGCAGTTTAACAATTAATTATACACGATTTCTTAGTTCCACACAAGGCTTTAATTACAGTGTCTAGACCTATCCTGGAAATGGGGACAAGGCTCTGTAGCCAAGCCCCCATTTAAGCAGCCAGGAATCCTCCAGCGTGGTGGGATGCTACAAGGTTAAGTTTCTGCAGTGCTACCTCCGTATGTTTTTGCCATATAATGTTGACATGCTAGACACCCCGAGTCCGACAAGTACACCTGTTGCCTTCTCCCTCTCTCACTGAGAATATCGAGTAACCTAGGCTGTGGACGGCGATTCTCACTGCCTTACACTTAACACATAGAGACACATAGAGACACACACAGAGACGTAGCTACCATTATAAAAATAGGCCTGGCTTAAAACGGTTAGGAAATCTCTCTCTCTCTCTCTCTCTCTCTCTCTCTCTCTCTCTCTCTCTCTCTCTCTCTCTCTCTCTCTCTCTCTCTCTCTCTCTCTCTCTCTCTCTCTCTCTCTCACGCGCAGTGGTGAAAAATGAGTGACGGGATTCGAACCCGCCACTGCCGAAGCCCTCCGTCGGTCGCGTTGAACCCCCTCTATCTGATGACTGGTGCAGATAAACCACTGCAGTTGGCTATGTAGTTATTTCTGATCAGAGGATGTGCCTTCCAATCGATACATATGGCGCTCCCTGTCCCTGTCAGCGACAACATTACAATTTGTTTGATAAATGGACCGATCTTTGTTGTCCTATCTCTCGCTATGGGACACGCTTATATATGTTATCAGTTCATAGCATGGGGATGGGATGCATTAGACAGATTTGCACCCTCCCCAACCCAACCAGACCCCTACATAACGCCCTAATCCCATTCCTCCATGCTGTAATTAATCTCCCGTCACAGCCCGTCCGTCCCTCCCGAACACCCTCCACCCACCGAAACCCATCAAGGCCACTCGCTATACATACACAGTTGACAAGGCACATCTCCATGGTCCTGTACTCTAGTGTCACGTGACAACCCTCCCACGACCCAGCGACTGGTGTTGTCAATCAATGTGTTCATGTCACACAGTCAAAGAACTTAACAAAATATTCAGCGAGTTCTGGTTTACTACGCTTTGCTGGATCTTCGTTATACCGCGTGGCTGCAATCCCCTTGTATAAGACGCGACGTTACATGCATGGCGGTGTAATTGTAAAGTCGTATTGTGATATTTTTTTTCTGACAGAACCATATGGTAGATTTTAGAACTAGTTGTGTTCGACCTAACATACCTAACATACATGCACGTATACACGCACGCACGAGCACACACACACACACACACACACACACACACACACACACACACACATGCATACATACATGTCCTACGAATGTGCTATATTCCCCCAGCGCAAGTTCTTCTCAGTTCCATTCCATTTCTCAATGAAACCTCGAACATACCTAAACTACAGATGTATAACGCCACAATACAACACTTACAAGACATGACACGTCACAGTGCAGAAACACTTGCAAGACACGTCACGTCACAAAATAGCAACACATAACACGTCACAATGCAGAAACACGTACAACACATGGCACGTCACAATACAGTAACACGCACAACACATGGCAAGTCACAATGCTGCAACACACGCAACACATGATACGTCACAATGCAGTAACAATTACAGCACCTGACACGTCAGAATGCAGTAACAGTGCCACACATGACACGTCACAATGCAGTAACATTACTACACGTGACACATAACAATACGATAACAATACTACACATGACACACACAATATAGTATTAATGCTACACATGGCATGTCACACTGCAGCAACAATTACAACACATGACACACCCCAATAGTAGCAAAACTACACATGACACGTCAAAACACAATATGACTACAGCACATGACTCGTCACAATACAGTAACACTGCTACACATGGCGTGTCACAGTGCAGCAACACTTACAGCAAATGACACGTCACGATACACTAACAATACACGTGCAACCACAGTTCATCAACAGCACATAATATCTCACGTCATGATACAGTTTGACTACAGCATATGACGCCATACCAAAACTGTGGCACATGGTACGTCACAAGAGATCCACAATGCAAGACACGTCACAGTTAGTAAACTTCGCATGACACGTCACAACACAGCACGGTTACGACATGACACGTCACAATGACAATGGCATCTTTGCTGCACACGGCACTTCCTGATACCATGTCACCAACACTGAAGCAGATTATACGTCATAATACAATCACACTTCAGTACAAGACTCACTGACAACGTCATAATACGTCACAACAGCACAGTGTTTGTTAGGCAACTGAATTGTTAGTTTAAGTGCAGCTACACCATACACACTGTCAACACATCTCACACAAGTAATGTTACGTACTCATCTGGTTGAGGATGTTCATGGCCACGGGACAGTGAACATTAACACAGCACGTCAAATTACTTACAGCATTGGGAAGCTATTCGAATGATCAGTGTATCGATTAAGTGTTATGATAATTGGATAAGCTTGTTTAGAACGTGGGGTCCATTAATGAATCGTTTGCCAGTGCATGAACTGTGACTGTAAATATCAAAGTGCGTGCCACACCGGCTACACCATGCGTGTTATATCTCAATCACTGTAGACGTAGCTGTATAGGAAATGTTCGTTATATATTAACCGTAGAAGGCGCTCGTCGCCAGATGAACAGTTGGCTAGCACTAGAAGAACAGCACAGGAAATTCGTCGCTATGTTCTTAAAACAGGTGTTCGTTACAAGCTGTTTCAGGTGCTCGGTACTGCATGTATCTAGGGCAGGCTTCTGTAAATTGGCGCAGTTAGGACAGGTCAGATATGATATCTGTCACTTACCACACATTGGCAGGGCAGGTGTCAGTCACTTGACGTAGCTAGGACAGCTGTTCGTCACTAGACAAAGTTATGACAGGCGTATAGTCGTTGCATACCCATGGCATGCATGCGTAGCTGGGAGAGGTGTCCGTCACGTAGCTTGGAGTGGTGTCCGTCACGTAGCTTGGAGAGATGTCCGTCACTTAGTTTGGAGAGGTGTCCGTCACGTACCTGGGCCAGGTATTCAGATATTCTGTATTTCGTCACTAGATGTGGCTGGGAGAGTGTCTGTCACGTACGAGGGGATGTCAATAAGTTTTGAACCTTGCACAGAAAAACACAAAATATTGGTATGAACCACATTTATTTTTCAACATAGTCCCTTTGTGAGTCAAGCCACTTGTCCCATATTTTCTGCCAGGCGCTGATGCCATCTCTGAAGAAGGCGCCATTTTGGTCCTCAAACCAAGCCTCAGTAGCAGTAATAAGCTCATTATCATCCTGAAATCTACGATCACGCGAGTGTTTCTTAGAGATTTGGGAATAGATGGTAATCACTTGGTGCCCGGTCTGGAGAGTAGCGGGGATGCGGCAAGATTTCGTACCCACATTCCTGGACAGCAGCGACTGCAACGCGAGAGGTGTGTACTGGAGCATTGTCTTGATGTAGAAGATTCATTGTTCTTCCTTTTGGTAAGTAATCTATGTGGGTGACGCCTTTGCTATCCCAGAAGACTGTCGCCATTACCTTCTGCACTGATATGGAGGTTTTGAACTTTTTTGGTCCTGGGAGAAGTGACATGTTTCCGTTCCATGGATTCTTGTTTGCTCTCAGGATCATAGTGGTGGATCCAGGCTTCATCACAGGTTACTAGCCTCAAGTGAAAATCTTCTGGATTCTTGTTGTATCTGGTTAGCATGGGGTTGCTTATGGTGACCCTTGTTTGCTTCATTTCATCTGTAATCATTCTTGGCACCCATCTTGCGCACACCTTAGACATGACGAGATGTTCATGAAGAATTGTCTCGATGGATCCGTGTGAAATGCCGAAATGTGTGATTCGACGATTTTCCAGCACAAGTCTATGCACTCTGTCAATATTTTCCTGATTAGTGCTTATTGTTGGGCGACCTGGACGGGGGTCATCTTCAAGACTCTCTCTACCATGCTTAAATTCATTGACCCATCGTTTGATGGTAGTAGATGAAGGGGAAGACTTCCCATAAACTGCTGAAAGCCTTTCTTCAATGTTCTTCGCCGAGTTTCCTTCAAGAACTAAAAACGTAATTACTGCCCTATACTCAATTTTATTCATTTTCATGCCGTGAGGGGGGTCTCTTTCTGTCAATGTGAGCTGTTCAATAACTTCTGAGAGTAGGATACCAAAACTTACATATCACATCAGCTACACCCCAAGGTTCAATGTTGTACCATAGGTTGTGACACCTGGGTATGAAAAATGCTCAAGGCTCAAAACTTACTGACATCCCCTCGTAGTTAGGGAAGGTATTCTGGATTCGTCATTAGGCCTAACTAAGTGACGAAATACATAACTAGTACTGCTTACTGGTGGCAGATGTCCCTCACTTGCACAATTTGAACAGGAATATGGCGCTTTACATGGGGCAGGTGTTCGTCACTGAATGTTGCTGAAGCAGGTGTCCACCACTTCGTGTAGCTTGGACAGGTCCATTCGATATCGATGGGACAGGTGTGGAACCCTCGTAAGACGAGAGACAGATATGCACAATTCTGCCTTTTCTATTCCACTGATGCAACATAATGGGCTGGGCTACTTTCGCATTATTTACTTGTATTCAGCCTGAAGCCTAGTAGTGCTTAAGCACTGCTGATAAGTCAGAAAGAAATGAGTGATAATACACATCGCGTTATGCACTTATACGTTGTTAAAGTATTGTGAGATTTCATGCGTAGTATTGTTACAGTATTGAGGTGTGTCATGTGTGGTATTGTTACAGTATTACGGCGTGTCATGTGTGGTATTGTTACAGTATTCTGACGTTTCGTGTGCAGTATTGTTACAGTATTGTAGCGTCGAGGTTTGAGTACGAAATGAAATGGAGTTTACGTAGAGCGCACGTCAGAATTTTATGTATGTATGTATGTATGTGTGTATGTATGTATGTGTGTGTGTGTGTGTGTGTGTGTGTGTGTATGTATGTATGTATGATAATTAATATATGTTAGTATTGTTACAGTATTGTAGCGTCGAGGTTTGAGTACGAAATGAAATGGAGTTTACGTAGAGCGCACGTCAGAATTTTATATATGTATGTATGTATGTATGTATGTATGTATGTATGTATGTATGTATGTATGTATGTATGTATGTATGTATGTATGATAATCAATATATGTTAGTATTGTTACAGTATTGTAGCGTCGAGGTTTGAGTACGAAATGAAATGCAGTTTACGTAGAGCGCACGTCAGAATTTCATGTATGTATGTATGTATGTATGTATGTATGTATGTATGTATGTATGTATGTATGTATGTATGTATGTATGTATGTATGTATGTATGTATGATAATTAATATATGTTAAACGAACAATGTCTTATTAAAACTATTTCCTAGCAGCCAAAACTCCATACTTTTCCCCACGATACGTCACTCCATGGCGTGTCCTGGCAACTTGGTTCGTACTGCGTTCGTGTTTTACCTCACAACATGTAGATGTTTATATCAATGCGACAGTGACGGCACTTCCTAGTTCCTCAACTAGTGTACGACCCCCACCCGGAAATGGGGGCCCGGGGGAAGGGGAGCCAGTCCGAGTACATCTGCGATATTGTGGTGTGTTGGGTAAACTCTCAGTGTTGAATCAAACTCCGCCAAGTTGGATACCAGCGAGAAGATCTGCCGTAAGCCGCACTGTGATTGGCTGAGATGTTGATAATCAGGATTATGATTGGTTGAGAACCTGTATTGATCTTCAGAGCTGTGACCCTTATTGTAAGTTTACTTTTCACGGGAACAACATGGTTCTTATCCGAAGTGCAAATTACTCAGGTATTAATAGCAATTAAACTAACATTTGTGAAGCAATTAAACCCAACCAGGAAACAATCAAAGGAAGTGTTTTGTTTTGGAACATTATTTAACAAACAATTTTTACAACAATATGGTGCGTTCAGGTTAAAAATTGTCAAACATATAAACACACTCTTATTAAGCATATATGTCTGAATTTCCTTGTCAGGTTTCGTACTAAGAATGACTAAGGGTGCAGAGCAACTATTCAGTGTTATGGAACCGACTTTCAAAGATTATTTAAGAAGATTCAAACGCAATACAGCTCGGTCCGTTTATAATACATACATGTACATTTGATCATTTTACCCCATGTAAACATTATTGTGAATTAATGCCAAGTTCTTGCCTTCAAGTGACACCAACTGCCTTCATTACAACCTTTGATTTCTTGTCTTCAAATGACAACCACTGCCCACATTGTAACTAATAGTATGCATTTCTTGGCTTCAAATGACAACCACTGCCCACATTGTAACTAAAAGTATGTATTTCTTGTCTTCAAGTGACACCCAATGAATGTATTGCAACCATTGATTTCTTCTTGCCTACACGTGCCGCCAAGTGTCTTTATTGCAACCATTGATTTCTTGCCTACACGTGCCGCCAAGTGTCTTTATTGCAACCATGGAATGCTTGTCTGCAAGTGACAACCGATGAATATGTTACTACAACTGAATTACTGCCTTCAAGAGACATCTGATTATGTTACTACAATTGATTTCTTGTCTCCCGGTGACAACCGATGAATATGCCACTACCATTGATTTCATGCCCACAAGTGACAACCGACGAATATATTACTACCACTGATGTCTTTCCTTCAGGTGACAACCGATGAACATGTTACTACCACTGATGTCTTTCCTTCAGGTGACAACCGATGAACATGTTACTACCATTGATGTCTTTTCTTCAAGTGACAACCGATGAACATGTTACTACCATTGATTTCTCATCTACAAGTGACAACTGACAAATATTTTACTACCACTGATTCCTCGTCTTCAAGTGACAACCGATGAATATGTTACTACCATTTATTTCATGTCTTTAAATGCCACCCACTCTCTTTATTGCTATCACGGAGTTCTTGTCTTACACGACACACAATTAATATATTTCGATCACGGAGTTCTTGTCTGTTGAATGACACCCATTGACTATGTTACTGTTACGGATGTCTTGTCTCAAAGGGACAACCAATGAAATTATTACAACAACAGAATGAATTTACCAACTGCCTTCATTACAACCACAGATTTTTTGTATTCAGCAGCGTTTGTACGTACGTCCCGATTCTTGTTAAAGCGACATCTCTAGAACTGTTGTACACAATGTCTTCAAATTTGGTGACAGCTTGCATTAGGAGATAACACAGACACCAGTTGATTGGGGTGACCTTGACCTTATTTTAAAGGTCACCCCGATCCTTTGACCACTCTTCAAACTCTTGTTAACGCGATATCTCATGAGATGTTGTACGCAATGTCTCCAAATTTGGTGACAGCCTCCATTGGGGGATAGTCAGTTTGGATGACCTTGACCTTGGTTTCAAGGTCATCACGACTCTTTGACCACTCTTCAAACTCTTGTTAGCGTGATATCTTATCAACTGTTATACCCAATGTCTCCACATTTGATGACAGCCTACACTGGGGGATTACATGGACACCAATTGATTTGGGTGACCTTGATCTTATTTTCAAGGTCACCACGACTCTCGATAAAGCAATATCTCATAAGCTGTTGTACTCAGTGTCTTGAAATTTGGTGACAACCTACACTGGGGGATTACATAAACACCATTCGATTTGGGTGATCTTGATTTTATTTTCAGTGTGACCACGACACTTTGTTCGTTTTACAAACATTGCAACCAATGTTCAGTTTTGTCGACAGCCTACACTGAGTGATTATGCAGGTACCAGTCACTGCATGCATCTTGTGTATGACCAAAAAGTAAAAAGTAGTGAATATGTTATATATATTTCAATCGTCTTTATCGGCGGGGGACATTGACACATTAGTGGCAAACACTTGTTTGTCTTCAAATGCCATCCACTCTCTTTATTAGTAACTTGTATGTCTTGTTTTAAATGACACCTAGTGAATATATTACGATCAAGGATGCCGGTGCTACGATCATGGATTAAAACGCGGCGGATGTGGACTGGTTAACTTTTCATGGATTGCCTGCCCTTGTCCCTGAACTGTGCACGACAACGCAATCTACTTTGCACATTGAACCTTAGGTGCACGTGTTTTCAATCAAAACTGCTTTTAACAGAAATACGTTTGGGACAGTACTGTTCATATCTTGTGTGTACATTCGTTTTCAGGGATAAAACATTTGTGTACTCGTGCTTTAGCTGTTTTGTTTTTGTTTGTTTAACGCCGCACTCAGCAACAATCCAGCTTTATTATCTGTAAATAGTCGAGTCTAGGCCAGGTTCTCAACATCATGGGCATCGATCTACACAGCTGGGATATGATGACATGTGTCCAGCAAGTCAGCGAGCCTGACCACCCCATCCCGTTAGTTGCCTCTAACGACAAGCAAGGATTCCCGAGGACCAGGTCTAACTCAGTTCTTTACCGGTGTGGTTCTGACAAACCATGAAACCCGGAAGTATTGTCAGGACATTCATGGCGTTCTGTGAAGGGTATGATTGAAACATGTGAGCCGAGTGGGGTGAAATCAAATGGGGCTTAACGTCGCGCTTAAGAACATTTTGCCCATATGACGGCATGCATACGCGTGTGTGTATGCTTGCTTGTATGAGCTCATACTTAACCTGGTTTTATAGTGCCAACTCGCTGAGAAACCATGCCGCAATTGAGCAGGAATAACCCACTCATGACACATGATGCTGACTCCCAACCGACCAGTCCTTGTCCTCGGCATTAATGCCGAGTGCCAGGTAGGGTCCAACAAGTACCTTATTTTAACGTCTTTTGGTATGACACGGCCAGGGATGAGCCAGCGATGGACGGACGCTATAACTACAGCGTACCAAGTGTGGGAATAACTGGGGTGGAACAACAGAGAAGTGACGCTGCACAATGGTGAATGGTTCACGGTGTGGTATCCGATTCACGAATGGATTGAAACGTTATTTTCAACGTAGCGGAGGGCTGTGTGCCACGGCAACAACCACGACCAGGTCGATATGGGTGCGGTAGTGTCGAACTTTATCAACCGGCGATCTGTTATCATGAATGTTCATCAGAGTATCCAGCGATACGCTGAATAAATCTCAAACAATTCCATTCGCAAGAATTATCGACAGAATTATTGAACTGATGACAACGCCAGACGATCACGGACATTATCCCAAAGAAAAAGGCATACAGATACTGAAGATTCGCCCGCCAAGTCAACTCACTTGGTCGCAAGAGAGCATCCATTGGAGAACTTCTTCATCTATATATTGCCCCCCTTCCTTATCTATGGGATCGACGTCGACGAACTTGGGGTAGCTATACAGGTGTGATGGTGGACAATTCCGAGGAAAAGTTTCAACAGTTACTCAAAACTATGCCGCCTGGGTATCACCCAACACAGTTGACGCACCATTGCGTAGAAAGATGCTCATGATGTTGATCACTGGGTTGTATGGTCCACACTCGATTATTACAGACCGTCGCCATACAGCTAGTTGTCTCACAGTCCTTGGCCCGTAGTATTTTCCATACAGCCTAGCCATCCCTGCAATGCTAAAGCCCCAAATGACGTAATTTAAGTCTAAGTTAAATGGTAAATGGGTTACCGTCCCAAATTGTAAAGGGCTAAACCTATCAACGAGTTTCTCATGAGCACTGTAACTAGGATACCCCATTCAAACAGTACCAGCGTTTCTATAACTCCGACAGGGATGCGAACCACTGGTCTATTGCTCTCTGGGCAGACGCGCTATCCACTACACCATGGGACTAGTCAAACACTGCTGTCTATATCGACCATATAGCTTTAGCAGATACAGCGCCTCAAGCCAAAATACGAATGTGTGTCAAATGTGATGCTGTTTCTGTAGTGGATCGTTCATGCGTCATGGCAGCGCCTGCTGTTCGAGAGGTCGTCATGGTACCCAAAGCTATCCACTCCTTCCATCGGCACGGACACCACGCCTGCGAGGATGTATGTTGCCGTCACTATCGCCACCGACAGCTGTGTTCTGACTCCCTCTCACAGGCAGATAGCTGCACATCACCACAGTGGCACACAGCAGGCGAGTTGTAATGCCAACAGCAGCTAGGACAGAGGCTCTTTCCGCCAAGCTCCCCACGTGTTTATTTGGTCTACTTGTGCCTGTACAACTGGCTGCAGTTCCTCCCCACCACTAGGGAAGTACTCCCACCCTCCCTGCCTCCCAGCTGCTCGGCCACCGAACAGAAGCGGATCTCAGCCTGCAGGGCAGGTTGTTGTGACCTGAGAATACAGGGGAGGGACAGGGGGAGGGTACGCGAGATGTAATCAGGCCACAGCACTAGACTTGCTGTACTCACGGTCTCCTGGTTTGTCTTGTGAGACATTGACAAGAGTAGACAAGAAGTCGCATACTGAATCTGATGTTAGTACGAGCATCACGAGCTTCACCAAGGGGAATACTGGTAATTGTCCAAGAGGCAGGCAAAGGATAATTAATGGGGACTCGTGATGAGTGAGTAAGTGAGTGAGTGAGTGAGTATGAGTTTTACGCCGCTTTAACATTATTCCTGCAATATCATGGTTGGTGGGGACTCATACTGACAGCGGATTGGCGAGTTTGTGTATAAGTACGTTCGTGTGCGTGTGAGTGCGCGTGTGTATGTGCGTTGCTGTGTACGTGTGTGCGTGCATGCGTGCATGGGTATTTGCGGAATGAAAGGATGGATGTATGGGTGTCACCGGGTGACCGGTTGTAGTCACTGGGAGAAATTGTCCAGTTGGTGCAGGAGTTACTGGCTGTTTCTGTGTCTCTGCAGAAAGTTCCGATTAAGAGGAGAAAGTTTGCCGTGGCCCTCTCGATCCCTCCCTGCTGTCGTCCCCGAGCTACTGTGTTTGTACTACGACACGGGGACAAAAGAGAACATCGTACAAATAACCAAAAAAGAGTATGTCTATCAGACACTGTATTTAGAGAGATGTTAATCTCATATTTGTTCAATGAAACAAAGAGTGTGTTCAACAGACAGAATACATTACTGGCGACCGCAAATCACTGTAAAGATTTCTACTTAAAACTAAATATTTTTTGTATAATTTTCATCTTCCTAAACCATTAACCATTATTTTTGCCTCTATTTAAATAGGTTTGCTGAACGTCCGTGATCCAAACATGAATACAGCTGTTGATACGTTATGCCGTGAATATGTTAACCGATTTACAGACTGTGGCATATTAAGTAGTACTGAAGATGCATCATACCACACTGATTTATACAGGACAGTACTGAGAGCGTAGCATATTATACGTCACTGTGTGTGTGTGTGTGTGTGTGTGTGTGTGTGTGTGTGTGTGTGTGTGTGTGTGTGTGTGTGTGTGTGTGTGTGTGTGTTATACAGGACAGGATTGATGCTATGTTATATATCACTGATGTATGTGTTATGTACAGGACAGGACTGATACTATATTATATGTCACAGTGTGCGTTACTAGTATATGCAGGACAGGACTTATGGTATATTATACTACACTGATGTATGCGTTATCTACAGAACAGGACTGATGGTGTATTATACTACACTGATGTATGTGTTGTGTACAGGTCAGGACTGATGGTGTCTTATATATGACTGATGTATGTGTTGTGTACAGGTCAGGACTGATGGTGTATTATATATGACTGATGTATGTGTTGTGTACAGGTCAGGACTGATGGTGTACTATATATCACTGATGTATGTGTTATATACAGGACATGACTGATGGTGTATTATACTACACTGATGTATGTGTTGTGTACAGGTCAGGATTGATGGTGTATTATATATGACTGATGTATATGTTGTGTACAGGTCAGGACTGATGGTGTATTATATATGACTGATGTATGTGTTGTGTACAGGTCAGGACTGATGGTGTACTATATATCACTGATGTATGTGTTATATACAGGACATGACTGATGGTGTATTATACTACACTGATGTATGTGTTGTGTACAGGTCAGGACTGATGGTGTATTATATATGACTGATGTATGTGTTGTGTACAGGTCAGGACTGATGGTGTATTATACTACACTGATGTATGTGTTGTGTACAGGTCAGGACTGATGGTGTATTATATATGACTGATGTATGTGTTGTGTACAGGTCAGGACTGATGGTGTATTATACTACACTGATGTATGTGTTGTGTACAGGTCAGGACTGATGGTGTATTATATATGACTGATGTATGTGTTATATACAGAACAGGACTGATGGTGTATTATACTACACTGATGTATGTGTTGTGTACAGGTCAGGACTGATGGTGTATTATACTACACTGATGTATGTGTTGTGTACAGGTCAGGACTGATGGTGTATTATATATGACTGATGTATGTGTTATATACAGAACAGGACTGATGGTGTATTATACTACACTGATGTCTGTGTTGTGTACAGGTCAGGACTGATGGTGTATTATACTACACTGATGTATGTGTTGTGTACAGGTCAGGACTGATGGTGTATTATATATGACTGATGTATGTGTTGTGTACAGGTCAGGACTGATGGTGTATTATACTACACTGATGTATGTGTTGTGTACAGGTCAGGACTGATGGTGTATTATATATGACTGATGTATGTGTTATATCCAGAACAGGACTGATGGTGTATTATACTAGACTGATGTCTGTGTTGTGTACAGGTCAGGACTGATGGTGTATTATACTACACTGATGTATGTGTTGTGTACAGGTCAGGACTGATGGTGTATTATATATGACTGATGTATGTGTTATATACAGAACAGGACTGATGGTGTATTATACTACACTGATGTATGTGTTGTGTACAGGTCAGGACTGATGGTGTATTATATATGACTGATGTATGTGTTATATACAGAACAGGACTGATGGTGTATTATACTACACTGATGTATGTGTTGTGTACAGGTCAGGACTGATGGTGTATTATACTACACTGATGTATGTGTTGTGTACAGGTCAGGACTGATGGTGTATTATATATGACTGATGTATGTGTTATATACAGAACAGGACTGATGGTGTATTATACTAGACTGATGTCTGTGTTGTGTACAGGTCAGGACTGATGATGTACTAAGTATCACTGATGTATGTATTATATACAGGACAGGAATGATGGTGCACTATGTATGAATGATGTATGTGTTATATGCAGGGCAGGACTGATGGTGCACTATGTATGACTGATGTATGTGTTATATGCAGGTCAGGACTGATGGTGTACTATATATCACTGATGTATGTGTTATATACAGGAGATGCCTGGCGGTGTATTATACTACACTGATGTATGTGTTATATACAGAACAGGACTGATGGTGTACTATATATCACTGATGTATGTGTTGTGTGCACGTCAGGACTGATGATGTTTTTTACTACACTGATGTATGCCTTGTGTACAGGTCAGGACCGATGGTGTATTATACACCACTGATGTATGTGTTGTGTACAGGTCAGGACTGATGGTATGTTATGTATCACTGATGTATGTGTTATATACAGGACAGGACTGATGGTGTATTTTACTACACTGATGTATGTGTTGTGTACAGGACATGACTGATGACATATGCTATATCACTGATGTATGTGTTGCGCACAGGACAGGACTGATGTTGTGTTATATTTCACTGATGTGTTATATGTCACTGATATGGGTGTTATATACAGGACAGGACTGAGTGTGTATTGTACCTCGGTGATGTATGCGTTATATACAGGACAGTACTGATGATGTATTGTACCACACTGGTGTATATGTTATATACAGGACAGTACTGATGATGTATTGTACCACACTGGTGTATGTGTTATATACAGGACAGGACTGATGATGTATTGTACCACACTGGTGTATGTGTTATATACAGGACAGTACTGATGATGTATTGTACCGTACCACACTGGTGTATGCGTTATATACAGGACAGTACTGATGATGTATTGTACCACACTGGTGTATGTTTTATATGCAGGACAGTACTGATGATGTATTGTACCACACTGGTGTATGTGTTATATACAGGACAGTACTGGTGATGTATTGTACCACACTGGTGTATGTGTTATATACAGGACAGGACTGATGATGTATTGTACCACACTGGTGTATGTGTTATATACAGGACAGTACTGATGATGTATTGTACCGTACCACACTGGTGTATGTGTTATATACAGGACAGTACTGATGATGTATTGTACCACACTGGTGTATGTTTTATATGCAGGACAGTACTGATGATGTATTGTACCACACTGGTGTATGTGTTATATACAGGACAGGACTGATGATGTAATGTACCACACTGGTGTATGTGTTATTTACAGGACAGTACTGATGATGTATTGTACCACACTTGTGTATGTGTTATATACAGAATAGTAGTTAGCTAACTTAGTACTAGAAGTGTCAGTCAGAACATGCATGTAAGTTTTAACTGGGAAGATCAGTCACGTGGCTCCACTCCGTGTGTTTGTTATCACTATCCTGGTGTTCGCTGCATTCTTTGGTAGTGGGTTGCTGGAGCATTCATGATCTGTGCCATGTGAACATAGGTGTCGCCAGCCTGAAAAACTAAACGTCGACCCACACGTTCTATGTGTTATAAAGAACGTCCGTCTGTCCGTCCGTATGTACTGCCCAGTTACCCTTCAAATTACGGCGTGGGGTCAGCTCAGTCAATCATGGTGGTGCCACCCCACAACATAACCGAACCACCGGGGTCTCAAGTTCGCACTGGCCTGACGTTCATTTTCCACGTCATTTCCACGTTCATTTCCACGTCACCACAAACGACCACGCCTAATTTCGAAATGAATCAGAAATCACCTTAAAACAGGAAACATGATCGGTAATGACGTGAACGTTATTTACACCACTGACACTTGAAAACTTGAAAAACAATATGTGACTGCACGGAGATTAGCTGTTTTAGACGATTTCTGAACGTCGGGCCCACGTCACAAAGCCATCTCAGCGCTACAATGATCGTAACTCCCATATTCTAACACAGGCTTAGGTCTTAACGCCCAGATAGCTTCGTGCTAGTGGGCATTCTGCCGCACGATAAGTACGTTCCTTTGCTTGTTCAAGGACATTTTATTATATTAGGTAAACTACAGCCATATGAGAAGCAGAATCAATAAGCCAGAAATGATACGCAATAGGACAAACATTACAGAATAGTCGACCTTAATTAAATTAAGTGAGTGAGTTGACAGTGAGTTGAGGTGAGGAATGACACATTAAGCAGCTTTGTTGTGGCATATACCAACTATCTGACTATAACAACACTAATGTCTGTGTCTCATACAGAACACATATGGCAAAGTTCGCTGACATAGACGAACTTACATGGCTATTAGACAACAAACAAATCTTTGCTCTAATACTTCATAATTATTAAAATTTATGTTTTATGATGCCCGACTATTTTAAAAGCATACATTAGAATTTCAATCATCTGTTCGAGCTGAAAACTATTTGCAAAATATCTTCAACAACTACTCTCAATAAATCCATATACAAACAACCATTATCTCTTGTAGTAAACGACCTCCTGGCGTGCTGTTCAATTGTTCCCTACTTATGCATCCGAAAAACATCAACCTATCACAACAGTCAACAGATGTTCCAAATGGTCAAAGCAATATTTTCGTCATGATATGTCTGTATATCGTACTCTGCGGGAAGTATATTACAAACTGCATGGAGGCGCGACCAGCGTTGCCATTATAGTGAACAACATCTGTAGCACTTCACGCTCGACTGACGGTCGTAGTGCGGCATGTTCCAGCCTAGCCGGAGACGCTAACATGGAGAACGTCCACACCCACAACTGGTCGAACAGTCCGGTGACGTTTTTCGCGTACGAGGAACGTTCAGAGGCGACAGAATACAATAAACGGCACGAGTGTATTTCCTGTTAGCCAAACCTGCAGTGAACGAATTCCTAGGTCGTGTTAACAAATATAGAGAGGCCTGCAAATCGTTAACCTTTACAGGCCAGACACAGCAGTTGCGGACATTGTGAGCACCGATCCAGGCCGCCAGGTTAAGAAAACAAACCAAGTTACCCTACTGCAGTGGTGTAAGAAAATATCCACACTTACGGCAATTCGCAATCCCCTGCCGCTGATTGGCATGTGTGTGTGTGCGTGTGTGCGTGTGTGCGTGTGTGCGAGTGCGAGCCTGCTTGTACTTGTATACAGTACTAGTGGTCCATGTGTAGAAACACTGTAGACAATTTCACATGATGGAATCCCCTTTAACTGTGTGGCATAGGGGTGTGCACAAGTGCGAGCCTGCTTGTACATGTAGAGACCAATCTATCAGTGCCACGTTTTAAAGGATCTTGGTAAGGATTAGCCTGGAATCAAACTATCCATCACATTGTCTAATACTACCAGGGCATTATGTACTGGGACTTTGTACAGAATGGCTTGATTCTTATTCTGTCTAGGCTCGGATAAGAGTCAGATGAACTGTGTGAACTGTTCTGATGACAAGCATTGGGCCTAGTGGACCACGTGTCCTCAAAAGAGGACAGATGGACCATGTGTTTTCTAGAGAAAACTAGAGACCCATGCGTTATTTAGAGAGAACATGTAGACCATGTGTTCCGTAGAGAGGACTGGTGGACCATGTGCTCTGTGGAGAGGACAGGTGGAACCTTTTGTGTTCTGTAGAGAGGACAGGTGGGCCACGTGTTCTTTGGAGAAGACAGGTGGACCATGTGCTCTGTAGAGAGGACAGGTGGACCATGTGTTCTTTAAAGAGGACTGGTGGGCAATGCTTTCTGTAGAGTGGACAGGTGCACCATGTGTTCTGTAGAGAGGACAGGTGGACCATGTGTTCTGTAGAGATGACAGGTGGACCATGTGTTCTGTGGAGAGGACAGGTAGTCCATGTGTTCTGTAGAGGTGACAGGAGGACCATGTGTTCTGTGGAGAGGACAGGTGGACCACGTGTTCTTTAGAGAGGACTGGTGGGCAATGCTTTCTGTAGAGTGGACAGGTGGACCATGTGTTCTGTAGAGAGGACAGGTGGACCATGTGTTCTTTAGAGAGGACAGGTGGACCATGTGTTCTGTGGAGAGGACAGGTGGAACCCTTTGTGTTCTGTAGAGAGGACAGGTGGAACCTTTTGTGTTCTGTAGAGAGGACAGGTGGGCCACGTGTTCTTTGGAGAAGACAGGTGGACCATGTGTTCTGTAGAGAGGACAGGTGGGCCACGTGTTCTGTAGAGAGGACTGGTGGACAATGCTTTCTGTAGAGTGGACATGTGGACCATGTGTTCTGTAGAGAGGACTGGAGGACAATGTGTTCTGTAGAGAGGACAGGTGGACCATGTGTTCTCTAGAGAGCACAAGTAGTCCATGTGTTCTGTAGAGAGGACAGGTGGACCATGTGTTCTGTAGAGATGACAGGTGGACCATGTGTTCTGTGGAGAGGACAGGTAGTCCATGTGTTCTGTAGAGGTGACAGGAGGACCATGTGTTCTGTGGAGAGGACAGGTGGACCACGTGTTCTTTAGAGAGGACTGGTGGGCAATGCTTTCTGTAGAGTGGACAGGTGGACCATGTGTTCTGTAGAGAGGACAGGTGGACCATGTGTTCTTTAGAGAGGACAGGTGGACCATGTGTTCTGTGGAGAGGACAGGTGGAACCCTTTGTGTTCTGTAGAGAGGACAGGTGGAACCTTTTGTGTTCTGTAGAGAGGACAGGTGGGCCACGTGTTCTTTGGAGAAGACAGGTGGACCATGTGTTCTGTAGAGAGGACAGGTGGGCCACGTGTTCTGTAGAGAGGACTGGTGGACAATGCTTTCTGTAGAGTGGACATGTGGACCATGTGTTCTGTAGAGAGGACTGGAGGACAATGTGTTCTGTAGAGAGGACAGGTGGACCATGTGTTCTCTAGAGAGCACAAGTAGTCCATGTGTTCTGTAGAGAGGACTGGTGGACCATGTGTTCTGTAGAGAGGACAGGTAGACCGTGTGTTCTGAGGAGAGAAGCAGTGGAACATGTGGTCAATAGACAGGACAAGTGGACCTTGGTTAGAAAAGAACTGATCCTGTCAGACCATAATTGTTCATTGGAAGGTTCTAGTAAACAATACTAAAGATCCATAGTGAAGACAAGCACTGAGATAACTGGGACTACAGGTCACACACAGAACTGGATATATCAGATTCACAATCCATAATCTTCAGTCCACAGTCCTAAACATCCATAGCATATTCCTTGTATGAAGGTTCCTGTGTGCATGTTGCTGGGATTCACGTCAACAAGACACCCCATTGTTGTATGCCTTTTCCGGGATATGCTGTTTGTTGGTTTCACCAACGTGAGTGAGTGAGGGAATGGGTTTCGTTTTACATCACACTCAGCAATGTTCCAGCTATATGGCGACTGTCTGTCCGGACCAGACAATCAAGAGATCAACATCATGAGAATCGCCCTATGCAACAGGGATACGATGGCAAGTCAGCGAGTCTGACCACCCGCGAGTCTGACCACCCGCGAGTCTGACCACCTCTTGTAGCAAGTATGAGTTACTAAGTTCTAACCCACATCCTCACTGGCATGGTACATGGTCAAAGAGATTGTGATGACCAGGCGCAGAAATTGGTCGAAGATGGAGAAGATCACATATGGATCACACAAAATCCTTTGGTAAAACATCAAACATTAAATCTGGGATTTGAATCCCAGCAACAGGCAAACAAGCGTTGTGCCAATGCCTGTTTGATATCAGCATCGACCTGTGATGGTGACCTACATAAGGATGAGCTGGACACACTATAGCACTGCTGCTCTTGCTGTCGACCGCTGTTCTGTTTGTACCATGCTTAAGTTATAAACCAAGCTTCTTCAATGATGCTGGAAATATTTTTCGTCCTGAACAAATGGATTTCAGATATTGCCTCTCCGTCTTCATTTACGTTTACTTTTGTATCAGATAGTAAATGTAACAGACAAGGGTGATCTTACTCACAAGATGTTGTTATAAATATTTAGAGTGAATGAGTTGGTACATAGTATCCGACTTTGCCACCTGTGCCAGAAGTATAGAGACCTATGAGTCACATATCATATACACAGTCAATATGTGTGAAATTATTCACTGAATGCATTGTGTCATGTATAAAGCTGTACTTGTTTCATCTGCATGATTACACAGCAGATGCACTTAGCAATGACATGCAGCTGTCCGTTGAACAATGTCATACAGCTGTCCATTGAACAATGTCACACAGCTTGATCCCTGAACAATGACATGCAGCTGTCCATTGAACAATGCCATGCAGCTTGATCCCTGAACAATGCTATGCAGCTGTCCATTGAACAGTGTCACACAGCTTGATCCCTGAACAATGACATGCAGCTGTCCATTGAACAATGCCATACAGCTTGATCCAAGAACAATGCCATACAGCTGTCCATTGAACAATGTCACACAGCGTGATCCCTGAACAATGCCATACAGCTGTCCATTGAACAATGTCACACAGCTTGATCCAAGAACAATGACATACAGCTGTCCATTGAACAATGACATGCAACTGTCCATTGAACAATGTCACACAGCTTGATCCCTGAACAATGGCATACAGCTGTCCATTGAACAATGCCACACAGCTTGATCCAAGAACAATGCCATACAGCTGTCCATTCAACAATGCCACACAGCTTGATCCCTGAACAGTGCCATACAGTTGTCCATTGAACAATGCCACACAGCTTGACCGATGAACAATGCCATATAGCTGTCCATTGAACAATGCCATACAGCTTGATCCAAGAACAATACCATACAGTTGTCCATTGAACAATGCCATACAGCTTGATCCAAGAACAATGCCATACAGCTGTCCATTGAACCATGCCATACAGCTTGATCCAAGAACAATGACACGCAGCTGTCTATTGAATGCCACACAATGCCACACAGCTTGATCCCGGTACAATCCTGGGACTTCTGAAGAATACCATACATCTGGGCCACTGAACAATGCCATACAGCTTGGTCACTGAACATTACTATACAGCTGAACAATACTATACAGTCAGGCTACTGAACATTGCCATGAAGCAGGGTCACTAAACTATGCCATACAGCAGGACCACTAAGCAATGCCATACATTTGGGCTACTGAACAATGCCACACAGCTAGCACTTAACAATACCATACAGCTGGGCCACTAAACAATGCCATACAGCAGGACCACTAAGCAATGTCATACAGTTGGGCCAGTGAACAATGCCATACAGCTGGCACTTAACAATGCCATAGAGCTGGGCCACTAAACAATGTCTTACAGTTGGGCCACTGAATAATGCCATACAGTTGGGCCACTGAACAATGCCATACAGCTAGCTCTTAACAATGCCATACAGCTGGGCCACTAAACAATGCCATACATCTGGGCCACTGAACAATGCCATACAGCTGGCACTGGGCCACTGAACAATGCCACTGACATGTCCTTGACAATGCCATCCAATGTATATCTAAAAATACAACACATACAAATGTTATGCAAACATAGTATTGATGTTTTTATATTTAAATTGTTGACAAAATTTTAATGCACTGGCAGATGTTGACAAAATTATCAATAATTCAAACAACATCTTGAGAGTTGTTCTGCCCTCAAAAGATCGATAGGTTCACACAGTAAAACGTCCACTCTTATGAGGGAGACAAGGCACGCATTACTTCACTTCCCAGAAAATTTGATTCAGCTCCCTTAAACATTATATTCGATGTCTGCAAAAATATATATAATTGTATGGTGTACATCAAATATACAACAATAATAAACCTAATTCAAAAAGGAAATACTGCCTTGGTTTACATTTATTGTACAAAGCTACAGCACACAGTGTCAGCCATGGTGAAACCGAACCCTTGTAGCTACACCTGCCACAAATGATTAATGTTACTTGCTACATGATCCGTTTGGCTGTGTCAGTATGGTTTTATGCTGCTTTTAGCAATATTCCAGCAATATCATGCTGGAAGACACCAGAAATTGACTGTATCCATGTGGGGAACTGAACCAGGTCCTTAGTGGAACACTTTAACCTCTGGGCTACCCCATTAGGGGTGGACACAGCTCTTTGAGAAAGGGGGATGTGCACTGCTGAGAAAATAAGTGGTGCACCACTTTATTTTCAGCTGAAACCAAATGGTCCATTTATAAACTTTCAGCATAAAGAGAATGGGGTTGAGTAGAGGGGGGGTTGGGGGATCAGAAAAGTGTCACACATGCAATGATTGTCAACTTAAACAATGAAAGTTATAATGAGCGAAAGACATGTAGTGGATTTACGATGTGGTCAGCAGAGGTACCAAATTATAATAATGATTTCTCATTATGGGCAGTAGGTGTAGCCTTGTGGTTAAAGTCATCTTTTATCATGTGGAAGACCTGGGTTCGACTTTCAATATGGGGTACACTGCATGAACCCATCTTCTTGTTCCCTGTCATGATATTGCTAGAATATTGCTAAAAGCGGCGTAAAACTGAACACTCACCTCTCCTCTCCTCGCCTCGCCTCGCCTCACCTCACCTCACCTCACCTCACCTCACCTCACAAAAACCCAGCTTACTATTAGTGAGTGTTTTAGGGAATATTTACCCTAAAACAGAAAACTCTATGAACAAACCAAGCAATGTGCAAGAACAATGGACAATTACTGTTTTTGATTATCTGATAGTAGAATAGGGCTGAGGTTTGTATCAGAATATAGGTATGAAAGACATCACAGATTTCATACTTTTGTGTTTGCAGGGTGTGTTAGTATCATTTTATGTACATTTATATTCCAGTATTCCAGCAATATCAAGCAGGAAAGACCAGAAATGGGCTTCACACATTGCAACCATGTGGGGAACTGAACCAGGATCTTTGGTGTGATTGATGAATGCTTTAATCACTGGGCTACCTCACTGCCCCTGAGTGTGTGCATGCATGCATACATGTGTGCATGCTTTAGTAGCATTCTTTTTTTTTTTTGTATTATAAACATAAAAAATTGGTGTGGAAACTTCTTGTATGTAGATGCATCTTTTGGTAAACACAAAATTATTTACATCAATCCTTAAACTTATAAAAATCAACAAGTGCCCACAGCAGAAAACATACCATTACTTCTTAAATTATATACAAAATTCAAGGCAGTGAGATGTTTAGAAAACAAATCCGACATAACTGTAATACTTTCCATTCATAAACAGACATATTTGAAATGGGTTAAAAATAATAATGATGAAACAGATTTAGCAACTACAAGGGTTAACAGACTGCACACTTGCAACAGATAGTGAGATTTATGTGACTGTAATTTGTTAGTTCAGCTTAATTTGACTCTAAGTATGTAGCTGTGAATTCAAAACTGTCAAGCTGTAGCCTTGAGTGATATCACTCAAGGACCTCCATGATGCCTTGACCCAGTTTCCTATGTGCTACTGGTAATGTGCCTTGTATGACTGATCTCTGTGTGAGCTGTGTAGCCTTCTATCCATGTAGAGGTGGTGACTGCTTCCAAAGATTTCTAAGGAACTTTACTTGTACTCAAGAATTGTGGTGCTGTCATGGTGTCTATTTTGATTTCATTTCATTTAGAACACATTACTTCATGTGTCCTTTGAGGAAAATTCCTGTCATGCTTGCTTCACCTCAACAGACCAACAAGAATTACCTCCCTTGATATATCATTATGTTCAATGGTTGAAAATTTGCATGGCTTGCTACAGAAAGTCAGTGTTTACCTGCTGAAATTTGCAGAGCTCATTGTACTCATGTGGGGAATTGAACCCGGTCTTCAGCATGATGAACGGACGCTTAAACCACTTGGCTAACTTACTGCCCATGGTACATAGAGCCAGTGTTAATTAGCTGTCAGTGCAAAACCTGAATATAGGAAACAACCCGCATGGTCTACTACCATGATGTCTAAGTCTAGACAGTGTCCACTTTCAGCAAAGCATTATAATTGGACCTGAACATAAAACCGAAACCCTGCATTTGTTCAATTCCATTAAGAGTGAGTGAGTATGGTTTTATACCGTTTTTAGCAATATTCTACCAACATCAGGGCAGCGACACAAGAAATGGGCTTCACACATTGTACCATGTGGGGAATTGAAAACAGGTTTCTAATGTGATCAGCGAACACTTCAACCACTAGGCTACCCCACTGTCCCTCCTGCACTGTCTAGTTCCTCCTATCATTTTATTAAAGCAAAGAAATGCCTGTTGAAAACGTCAGTGCATATTCTTAGCTTGCTGACTTCACACACATCCAGGCAGGCTCAAAGTGCTACATTAGCTCCCAGGTCAGTGGATAAGTGTGGAAATTAATCAACTGATTTTCACTCTCAGCTCCTTTGGAAGCACACAACTGGAGCTGTCTCTGTGGGCTAAAAGGTAGCAGCAACAGTCATGCTGGGTACCCACTCATCAGTGAAGAGGGCCATGTTTCAAACTGAGCCACTTTCTTAGTTACTAGGGAGACACCATATATAGACATGTCCTTTAGTGTCAGGCTGCACATTGCCTTAATGTGAGGCTGCACATCCTTCTGTGTGAAGCTGCACATGTCCTTTAGAGTGAGGTTGCACATGTCCATTAGTGGGAGGCTGCGCATGTCCTTTATTGTCAGGCTTTAATGTCCTTTGTGTGAGACTGCACATGTCCTTTGGTGTGAGGTTGCACGTCCCTTATTGTGAGACTACACATGTCCATTTGTGTGAGGCTGCACATATCCTTTAGTGTGAGGCTGCACATGTCCCTTAGTCTGAGGCTGCACATCCCTTAGTGTGGGTCTGGCCCAAAGCCTAAGAAACACTCAAGAGTCTCCCAAACCCACTCACCAGCCCAATAATTCCTACCATAGAGGATAGAGTGAGTGAGTGAGTTTATTTTTACACCACTTTTAGGAAATATTTCAGAAATATTACAGCAGGTGGACACCAGAAATGGGCCTCACACACTGTGCCCATGTGGGAAATCGAACATGGGTCTTCGGCATGATAAGCAAACACTATAACCACAAGGCTACACAACCCACTGACCCCATTACAGCCATTGTTCCTGTGTACAGTGTGAATATTATTTATAATTCACTACTCCAAAATTTGAATGGCGACACAGGTTTCATCATTAAGCTACTAATATGATGATCATAATCTTGCATGACATAAAAGTATATTATAACTTAACTAATCGGAGAGACATACATGTCTTTACAAAATGACCTCTTGAAAATTCACTAGCCATTTGAAAGAGTGACTGTGGAGATTTACTGGCCTGATTGGATTTATACTAGCCACAGGCTAGCAGGCCAGTGGCATTTTTTCACACTGCCTGTGTAGTTAGGTACCAGGCAGATATCATCTCATTTCACACACAACCAAAACAAGTGAATAACTTGAATCAAATGTGCCAGAACACTATCGATAATCCAAACATGGTTCCTTTTAACATGATAGAAAGCTGGTCTAAAGAGCAATGGGGGAAAGCAACTTCATTAATTCAATAACCTTATCTCTTTTTATGGAGGGGAATAACCTCATTTATAACCTGTAAATACAAGCATCTGACTCAAGATTTATGACTGCAGGTCAAGAGCATTTGACCAACATGTTATATTTGGCTACTTGTACGGCATGATCTGCCTCTTTACAACATGGCTGCTCACATGGAATGTACCATACATCATATATGACATCTGTTATGTGCTAGCTGTAAATGGGTACCAGTAGGATGAGTTAATGAGCAAGACTAGTTTTGCACTGCACTCAGCTATATTCCAGCTATATGTGAACAGACTGTAAATAATTGAGTCTGGACCAGACAAGTTATTGATCACCAGCATGAGCATTGATCTACTTGAATATGACATGTGTCAACCATGTCAGCGAGACTCACCACCTGATCCCATTAGTCGCCTCTTACGACAAACATGGGTTACTGAAGATCAAATCTAATTCGCATCTTCATGTGTTGTAGGATGAGAGGTGACTATTCACCTGCTAACCCCTTAAAGCTGGAGCGAGCTGAGAGCAAAAAATAAAGCGTTAACCTGTCTGATAACAACAACAATGTAGTGTTTTAACCATGCATATGGGTGTGGATAGGTGTATGATAAAATGTGGATTATTCTTACTGTTGTTAGGGACCATTCATAATTTATGGCCAGAGGGTGGTGGTGATGTTTTTGAGTGGTGTCAACCATTCAGGGGAGGTGGGGTCATCAATTTTGTACACATGTTCTGGCTGCTGTTGGGGGTGGTCACGGATTTTGTACATGACATATGTTACTTTGTACATTAATTTTAGGTGGGGAGGGTCATTGTACATCCAACTCCATGAAAATCATCATCCTCAATAGCCATAAATTATGAATGGTCCCTTACCACTATTACCTTGTAATCGCTCTATGCAGACAGGGCATATTTTCCACAAGTCTGCCTAATGAAGTCAGTTGGCTACTTCAAGCAGTATTACAGTTATATCACGCCATGTCAGCTTACTGTCAGAGCGAGGGCATCAGGGCAGTGTAATGGTTAAAGCACCTGCTCATTACACTGAAGACCCAGGTTCAATTCCCCACATGAGGACTATGTGTGAAGCCCATTTCAGGTGTCCCTCCGTTATATATCTGGAATAATGCTTCAGCTCCCTTCAGGTGAAGAGCAACAGACTGAGGCAACAGACTTAGGGCTCCTTTCACGAAACTACCTTTACTAATGTTAACAGTAGCTCCCACTCTTTAACATTGCAGGTTACCATAGAGACTTGCAATCACCTCAGCACTTTGTGAAAAGAGGCCCGGAATATTATCTAATCCAGTCCCTACAGGGGGTATGATAATAATGATAACAAAGAGTCAGATCGTACAGTCATTGACAGGTTTATTATGAATAGGTGTGTTGTGTACTCTGGGAGTTACACAAACCAGGTCAGCACTGACTCTGAGTTACTGATGATTCGGATGCTGTCTTTGAAGGAAATATGTTTTCGGGTTAAACATTCAATTTTCACTTTTGCTTTATCTTTCATTTTGAGGATCCTTTTTGTAACTGAACCTCAAATCAATCCAAAATAAAAATCTACATGTATAAGTTACTAAATGTTGTAAAAATTACTTTGGATTTTCCAGAACATCCTAAAATGATGCATGATATTATCAATTCTCCATGGGTTTGTATACAATATGGTCCTTTGTTGTCAATAAACACTTGACACTACCCACTACAAGTAATGGAAGAACACAGTGCATAAAATCCCATGAAGTATTTCCAATATGATGCTGCAAGTATTAACAATACATTAACACTGCAACTAGTAACAATATGTGATACTGCAATTGTGAACATGCATATGATACTGCAAGTATCGATAAAGTGTATGATACTTCCTGTATTGACGTGTAGAATACTGCCAGTATTGACATTAAGTTTAACACTGTAAGTACTGAGAATACATTTGATACTGCAAATGTGACCATGTGTATGATACTGCAAGTATTGACAAGGTGAAGGATGCTCATTAAACTGCCAGTGAGTAGGTGACAATGTGAATGGTACTGCTTTTATTGACAATATGAATGACACTGCCAATATTGATGAGTATGATACTGCAAAAAAGGATGATGCTGTCAGAAAACAAAAAGTTCTAGATTACAAAACAATCAATCTCAGAGACTTAGAAATCAATTAGAAATGACACCAGAATTTCAAACCATAACTCAAGAAACATGTATAGACTAATAACAGCAAAACTAACATCATCTACAATATAACACCACCTACAATTTGACATCTGCAGAACTTTCAAAATCAAGGCCAATTTATACCCACCATATTTACTGTGATCAAAACTATAGAACATCAGAACATATAAAGTTTCAACAATGAAAAATACATGTGACATGAGTGAAAGACTGTCAGTGAAACCCGAAACACCTCCAGAAAAAGGGGAGATTTTCTACTCTATGTATAGTACATCAGGGTTTTACCTCGACTTATAAAGGTTATAAAGCTTACATGCAACATTTGAAGACAATTTTGATACTGGTACCTTTCAGTATGGACTTAAAGTAACAAATTATCAAAAATTCTAAGAACATACTGCAAAATTGGAGTTCAAACAGTTCAATCATTATATGAGGGTCGGGTAAACTACTGAAATGGTGTAGTGCACATTCAGATAATTACTTCAGAGCCTGAAATGAATCAGTGGCCATGTGGACATTGATCTTGACTAGGCCTGCAATGATTCAGTTCGATTCATCGAAAATCGAATCTGACACCTCACTTTCAATTGTTTGATGCCAGGCTGATTGTCTGATGAGAATTGTTGTTACTGGTAAACACATATAAGATGATCCACGACCTGACAAATGACCCCAATTTGCATTTCACGAAGCAAATGACATTTTCCTGGGGTTTTTTTTAACAAAATTGTTGAATATCTAAAATGCTTGTCAATGCCCCAATCATCTTCGTCTTATCTAAAGGTTAGCGTGGAATACCAGTATCTTATGCCTGACATTGCAGTCTTATCATTCGAAGGAATATGCGGTGTTGTTTTAATGGGTAAAGTTGACTTTTCGTCTGCTAAATATTAAATAGATAATAACTACATATAGTTAATTGTGTTTCATTTAACTATTTAATATGTTAACAGTTATCTGTTACTGAATGGTGGTGGCTAAATCAGAGTCCTGTTTCTCTGTACGGGCTGATTTTCGTCAGGGTTAGCAATGTTGATTTCATGTCACGGTTAGCATGTATTGCACGTGCATAATCGTCAAGCTACCTGCAGCAGCCAAGTGTACTCGCCCAATTCGTTGTACCGCCTCTCTTGTCACAAATGCGTTTAGTGCGCAGGATCATCTAATATGTGTCTAGCAGTAGTAGATATCACGAACTGATGATGGACTTCATGCTAAAATGTCAACTCTGAGAACTAAATGAAACTGATGTCTCTACAAAGAATGTACTAAGAATCAAACGCAAAATGATTGAATCGAGGATCCAATATCTAAAATCGAATGAAATTGAGGTCAGGGTGAATCGTTGCAGCTCTAGTAGGCACCACAAGAAACAACAACTTTTAGTAATCAAAAAAGCTGTAGCCAGAAATGATCTGACAGTCTCATCACCGACATACAAGAACACACCCAACATCAAGTTGCCTGCAACAATGTCTGTGAAGCCAACAGTGGTAACCTTGACAGTTCGTCCAGAGGCTATCAGATGACAGGATTAACAATCAGATTCAGCTTTCCACATTTGAAACTGAAAGCATCAAACCTAAATTTCTTCTCAACATTAATCCAGATATACATTCTGACTTTTCAATCTCTTTCTTTCATCATCTTATGAAAATACTGTCAGCATTATTATCAGACATGTACTGTTTCACAAAACAATTCTACAGATGTGATTGTCACAAGGCCAAGTTGAGACATGCTTGTTAGAACTGTCATAGAGGTACGGCAGCTTCACGACTCAAATCCCTAGCACAAACAAGTACTAGGGATTTGTGTAAAATAAATAAACATAACAAATATAAAGTAAGGAAGTGATAAACACAACATAAACAATTTGGCAGTTACTCAAGACAAATTAACACTGCATGATAAAGCAGATGGGATAATTTTTCCCCTGAACTGTATATCTGTTATATCTGTAAAATGTCATCAATATGATAAGTCTGTTTGTGTGTTTATTTGCTGTTTAATGCCACACTCAGCAATATTCCAGCAAATTGGGAGCAGTCAATTCAGAACCATATAATCCAATGAACAATATCATGAGCCTAAATATGGATTGGTCTTCCAAATTAATTCAGCCTAACATTTCCACAGCTTCACATCTTAGTTTTGAAATAGGCTAGCGCTTAACTTTTTATTCTTGGGATATGATAGGAAACCTTTAGTGACACCAAGAGTAGACACTGACCTCTAAGGCTAAGCCCAGAGGTAAAGTGTGGTGTTGATAGGCCAAGAATACAAGTCAAGGAGCATCCAGTACGAAAATAATGCACAGCAGATCCTCACACAGTTAAGGGACATTACTCTCCCTTGCAACTCGTATCCTTCAACCCCCTATCTGAAAAGACATTCTATAGCTTTCTTAACCACTCTGTACAAGTTTTACCTAACAATTATTATATTTCTATTTCAATTTGGGTAATATAAACACAGAGACAGTTTTTAGACTGAAAACGTCTATCATAGCTAAGGCAGATTATTATCTTAGTCATTCAGATCTAAACTGAACGTCAGGGAGGAGTGAAACAATATACCATGGTACTAGTAGAACCGGGATATTTTGTTTTCAGTGTGGTATGCATTAATGCGAAAATAAAAAATCAGAACTTTTTCATTTTTATACCACCACTTTATTTACCCCTTTAAAGCCTTTTCTAAAATGTGTAGGTTTAACTGTTGTCAGTATTCTGCATTATGATCATATCTCATGTACTGGAATGAACCGAAGGTCTTGTACCGCAATATTTACCATGCCGTGTAAGAGTGTACTATTTCACGAGGGCCCATATCTGTAAAGACATTCTATAGCTTTCTTAACCACTCTGTACAAGTTTGACAAAACAGTCACTGTATTTCTATTTCAAGGTGGCTAATAAGAACACAGGGGCTGTTTTTAAACTGAAAACATCTATCAAAGTACAGGCATATTTTTATGTTAAGTTATTCAGATCTAAACTGAACATCACAACTCAATGGCATGGATACATCTGATTAAACTGAAGCCACAACACATCAACACAAATTTCTTTAGTTCAACAACATAACTCACAAGTAAGTGAAAGATTTCAGAAAGAGGAACAGTCTAGATGAAATTTTCATCCAGGTGTGTATCCCAGATGAGTTACATCAGTATGCATCACAAACAACCAGCCACTCTCGTACAACACATCATCTCCACACATCTTCACAACAGGAAACATGTCTACAGTGTCCTTTACCACTGAATATACAAGTTAGTTTACCCGTCCAAATCATTTAACAAACTTGGACCATGTTCAGCAATGCCAATACAGAGACACAAATAATCACTTTTCGTTACAAATAATTTACATAATATTATACACACTCACACTGTCTTGAAATATAAGTTTCTCATCACAAACACTGCATGTAACAAGAAACAGCATGAATGACAACTTCACCAACAATCTGATACACATACTTGGTCCATGCATACTTCATAAGCGTCGACAGCAAAATGTGGCTCAAGTGCTCATGCTTCATAGCAGAGCTAGTATCTGCACAGATATTTGACTCTAATGTATACAGAAGTTTTTCGTCATGCACTTTCTTGCTTCCATAAAGCGCTAGAATGACAGTCCTTGGTTAAAGGGGCACTGATGCGGAGCGAATAATGCTTCTCGCCAACGGTCTAATTATGAAAGCAGACCGCAAATTGGTCAGCGCCCACTCCTTCGACCGTGACGGACAAAGGAACTGGGCACCTGTCCATATTAGCAGAATTTCTTCACCTAAACAGTCAGGAGGCCGGATGCCCATCACATGCCATTTGTTTAAAATATCCATGATATTCCTTGTCTGATCGTAACCATATATCCCAGCAGTGTAGTTCTTTTCGGATGCTTGGATGGTATACTTACTGATCCAATTTGATCCTATTTCTGTGTTTTTAACCTCGATATTTAATCATGTTACATGCAAATATGATGTCTACAGGCACGTAGCAAGCCATTTGTTTCAGTACGGAAGATTGCAAAGCTTTATATTTAGGTAGTTTTGAGTGTTGGTTGAGCTGTGATAGCAAATAGCATACGTAAATTCTGGTAGCTATAGTAGCTACAATGGTTTATTATTTATGATAATAAAACACACAGTTGATTTATTTGAATTCGTAAACAAAAAAAAAACGATGACTTTGCCTTTGGTAGAGAAATCTGAAAATTGTCTTACGTAAAAAAAACTTATTTCACCTATTTACCAAAGTACACAGCAAATGCCTGTGTGTATTCCTTATGTAACGAAATTCCGTTGGTATCCTCAAAACAGTTTCGGCCCATAAGTGTTTTCAGGCTGCGACACAGAGATTACATCTTCCTTGCTGTAACTCACGTTTGATGGTGTAAACCTACACGTGTCATTTGTCATCATTCTCTTGATGGTCAATTCATGAATTTATAACAGGTATAATTAGTAGCAACACCACTTCGGTTACTCAACACAGGTTCCCATTTGGCATTTCTCCTGTCTGGAGTAAATACTCAACATTATAAATTAAGGTCTGTAATGGCAAATGTGTTGTATGTTATGTAATATGTGCATGTAAGTGATGCAAGAGGGTTTATCAGCTGAGTTACAAAAACAAACATCGATCAAAGGATTAACCGATAACACACTGATTGATTAATTACTTTTATCTTCTAGCGGATTTGTCAAAAGGCAGAGTGTGTAGATGACTACACCCTGTCGTAAAGTGTGAGTGCAAAAACAACATCCTCCCTTCAAAGAATTAACCACCCTTGCGTTGATTGATTGATTGCTCAATATTGGTTAACTAAATTACTTAGAATAATGGACATCATACAATTAGTTGCCAGGTGTGCTATCTTGGGAGACCAATCAGAGGTTTATCTAGTTTTCACCAACGAAAGACGTGAAACGATGTGTTACTTTTTCGCAAACTAGACAGTTGTAAGACACGCGACATAGAGCAGGATTATTTACCAGCTGCAGATGAATGGAATACGATTTCTTTTACGTGGATATTGATGGATACATTCCTGAACAAGGTAGTAGCCTGACATTGTTGCTATATTATTAGTCTGTTTTACATTCATTATTTGCATTTTGTTTTAATTTATTTGTTGTAGCATTCAGCAGAATCTGTATGACAGAAAACACACACTAGATCGCGTATGTGTGTGAAATAGGATCCACATTGGCAATCTATACACTGTATAAATGTTGCTGTTATGTTAGAAATTTACTATGAGTATAAGCAAATCGTGTGTTCTTTTATTAATTTTCAGAATCATACAAATACGACAATAAACTAATTAGGGTTATGAGACAAAATATAGAGACGTGCATTGGCTTCGTTATTTTTCCGTCCTAATAGTTTTTTACCATTTCTACCACTGGCAGATGATTAACCTTCAAAGTGTTTCATTTGTTTTCCTAATACATTTGTAATGAAGTACAAATGACTTCACCTCAGTTGATCTGTCTATAATTAAACTATCAATTGCGCTTACGGACTGCGCAGCAGAGGTCACGAACCAGTCACGAATTCTGTGATATCATCCGGGTACTCACGGAAGAAAAACAATAACAAAAGTTTACACCAGTCCACGGAAATTGCTCCGCATCAGTGCCCCTTTAAGTACAGTCGGTGAATCATCACAAGCGAGGCCGGATGTGTAGTGAAGACTCTGAAACATGCGGAAAAGAATTTTGAGACAACTTATCCTTGGTAATTTGATGATTGAAGTAACATGATTAACAAGGGGGGAAAACAGTATGCTCATATCACGGTATGGTATGTATTGTGGTACAACTACAAGACCTTTATTTTGGACCGTTTCGGTTCAGTACATGAAATATGATCATGCAGAACGGTTCAGTACATGAAATATGATCATGCAGAAAACAGACAAGAAGAGCCAAATCTAGACAGATTTGACAAAATGGTTTGACATTTAGACTCTTTTTAAAAGGTATAAAATGGTTAACAAAATGACAGTACGAAAACTGAAAATACTGATTTCTTTAAATGCATTACAGCATACATAACTGGAGGGAAAACACTGCAGTTCTACTAATACCATGGTAAACACTTTCATCGTATGTTTAATAACATGTTATTATTAGATCCATAAAAAACATTGTGTTGACAATACGTTTGTGTTCACATAAAACATTTATCCAAAAACATGGATTAAAAACCTATTAACAACAGAGGGAATGATGATTTGGGCGTAAAGGACCCCTGACTACCCCCTGCATGGTAGAGGAGGCAGCTCTGGATAGGCCCTAAGCTCAGTGTGTTAACCGGAATAACTGGCATCTCATGTAATCTTCAGCTAGCTCATGAGATTTTGCCGTTTAGAATATCTGCTGATGTTCAAAACCTGGGTTCGATTCCCCACATGGGAGCAGTGTGTGAGGCCCATTTCTCGTCTCGCCTGCCATATTGCCAGAATATTGTTAAAAGCAGCCAAAACCCATACTCACTCACTAGCATATCTGCCCTTTTCAAGTATCTGCAAGATTAGAATTGTTGGTGTTGCATGAAGAGATGTAACACAATCCATAATCACATAACTCACCTGTGCTGGACTGTCCTCCATCTGACTTGCTCCCGAGGTTTTCCTCATTCATACTGATATCTGCAAGGGATATGAACGAAGGCAACTTCTCTGGAGAAGGGGAGTTGGGATCGTCTGTCTGAACACACATGTCTGATGTGGTCTGAACACAAGCTTCTGCTGTGGTTTTCATGCCATTTGCTGGAACACCACGGTCACCTGATGTTGTATCGCTGTTCGCAACCTCTGTTGGTGCCGTCAGAGTCTTCTGTTCTGATCCAGCATCATTTGCCTTTCCATCAGCAGTGACTGATGATGAGGAACGTGTACTCTCACTGTCAAGAGTGCTGTGCTTGGACACATTCACAGAATCAATTTCAGACCTATCTTCAAGTACAGGAGCAGTACTGGGCCCAGACTGGGAATCTATTAACGTGCCAGCAGTTGAGGTTAAATCCTGCAAATTATCACATACCATGGTAGAGGCATCAACAGATGTCTTTTGACTAGAGCCTATATATGTGTTTGTGCTTCCAACTGCCTTTACTGTCTCTCTGGCAGTAACATCAGCAGTCATTGAAGTTGTTTGATCTGAAGCAGGTGTCACATCCTCAGTTTGTCTCTGTTCGCCACTCTTTGGTGAACCATTTGACCTGAAAATAGCATGATATCCGTTAATGCTGGAGTGACTGATCGAGTAATTGTCAGTTGATTGATCTCACTTGATCAGTAAGTATCGTCAATCATCTCGATCGTGGTATTAATCAGTGCCTGTTTCATTTCCACAATGTTACGACCACTGTCCTATTGTTGTCCACATGAGTTTAGCAGGGTTTATAATTACAACAGATCAATGATGGACTACTGAGCTCCAATTATCAATCTGCGCATTGTGAGCAAAAACCATCACTATAATCCATACAAAAATTCTGTACCAGCCAACAGCAGATAACCTGATCACAGACCAAGAAACACAGCCCTGCAAAATCTTCATGGGACAAAATATTTTAAGCATTGTTAGACAAATAACATTAAGAAGGAGGCATGGTCATCAATATCCCCCACCACAGTGTTTTGATCCAATTCTGTTCCTGGTTTTTATCTCCATCAAGACATTCACGTCCTGAAAACGCAAAAATTTGTTTTTCCGATCTTTAACGATTTCTGGGAAAATCTGTCCCCATTGGGGATACCATGCACTGAGTCAAAAAACCCATGACAAGGGCCATAACTCTGTTTGCAAATTGCAAAACAGTTTCAGTTTCCCTCCATCATGCATGATGAAAGCACACATCAAAAAAGGGTGTCCTTTTTCAGAAAAATCAGTTTCCACATCTTGGACAAATGGATAGATGGAGCTCAAACTGATATCCCCCTCCCACTTGATGGCAGGGGATAATAAACATCAATCAAACCTTAAAACACATTGGACACCTTAGGACTGTTTGTTGATGACCATGCCACTGAGTATTGTTCCAGCTATAAAACAGAGGTCTGTAAACTATCAAGTCTTGATCAGAAAATATAGAGCTTGACATCACATTGACCTGCATAATTGAACAAGAAGCAGTCTTGATGACCAAATCTCTTTTGTCACCTGTTGCGAACAACATGAGCTTGTGAAGAACAATTCCAACACCAATACTCAAGCTCTATCAACTGTGGCCTCTAAATAATTGATCAGTCAGCATTACAGCTGCAATGATATATCATAGTATCGACAATCGTGATATTTTTTCAGATGATAAATAGATATCGATACCTTTTTCATATCGTGATATGTATTGTTGACCTAATAATGGTTAATTTTCATCAGAAATTGACGGTTATGCTAAACTTTACACTGTTACTTGATATCAAAATATACGTTTTTAAAGAAAATAACTAAATATAGCATATCATGATGTGAATCAAACTGTATCGTATCATTCCAAGATGTCACAAATTATCATCACACCTCTTGTCAGCATGCCACTGGTTGACATGAGCAATAATTCAAACCATTATAGCAAAGTCGCTCGATCAGCCAGACATGGCCTTCCTTGGCAAAAATATTCTAGGAACGCAAACTTTACATACTGGAATCATAGGGAAAAATAGACCTGCATCGTCAGACTGTCAAAGGCCGTAACAATGTGGGGCTACGTTACCTGTTCGTCTGTAGTCTCTTGGCACTTCTCTTGTGCAGCATGGGGCACTTCTTGCCTCGAGGACACGACCCTGATTCAGCAAATGTTGGACATCTCAGGGTGTGCTTCTTTGAACACTAGAAACAGAGATGTCAAATCATGCAGTGTTATCACCATTACCAGCGTCTGATACACTGTTTTCTATCACTATCAAAATATGGCTCATGGTTACATGTACATTACTCCAAAACCCTGAATTGGAAAGCATTATATGTTTCACACTGGTCATTGGATTGTAATGATTGTATAGATGTTTTTCTCTTTACCCAGAGGGCTAGCCACCATCATGACGTAATCAGTCATGCAACACAGTAACAAACATTCACCCACCAACAATTTGACCATATTGAATCAATGACTTGTTTTATTGTTGTTTCATGCCAGACTCTGCAATATTCCAGCCATACAGCAGCGGTCCGTATATAATCAAGTCTGGAGCAGACAATCCAGTGATCAACATCATGAGCATTGATCTACACAACTGAGATTACATCTCTCAGGCAAGTCAGTGAGCCTCACCACCAAATCACTGACAAACTCATACAAATACTATGACAGACTACTAAGAACCCATTCCTGGCAAATCTCACCTGCTCCCCACGTGGACAGAAGCCGCGAACAAAATCTTGGCACACCTCTGCATCTTTGCTGACCTTGACATGTAAGTAAGGGCAGTTGTCACGGTTACACAAGCCACGTAAGAAGTACGAGCACACTGGCATCTTATCCCGTGCCACTTTGTGTGAGAAGGGACAGGAATCCACCTTGCATGTTCCCCGAAGAAACCTGCAACAGTCACTCACACTGTAGCTCACTTAATCCATTACATGACATGAGCCTGGACCAGACAATCCAGTGATCAACAGCATGAGCACTGATCCATGCAACTGGAGTACAATGACATGTCAACCAGGTCTGACCACCTGATCCCTTCAGTCACCTCTTACAGCAAGCATGGGTACAACACAATACAACACAATGTTCTTTAAAAATTAAAAAATATAAGATTCCAAAGCCACTGAGACGTAATTCATTATGTTAAATGAAGGTGGCAGGATGTTTCCTTTATAGAGGACAGATTGGGTGGGGAAGTGGGTGTGTCTGCCAAGAGGCAGATAGGAATATCTCCAACTAGTAATTCAATGTACAAAACTTAAACTAGCATTTCTCAGTGTGATGGCATGGTTTTGAGGATTATACATTATGATTTGTGTTCATTATAATCACAACTCGAAACCTTAGCACATATGATAATAAATCGATCACTAATTAGTCAAGAGCATCTAAATGGCTGCACCAAATATCTAGTACAAATTACATTTGATGTTTCAGGACAAATTCATAAAGATATTTCACTCAATTATATCAGACAAATTTGGTTCATCTTCAAGATATCATCATGGATCTTCCACAATAATAATAGGTGACATGTGTTATCACTCCTACCGTGTACAGACAGCAACTTTGCTTGGATCATGCTTATAAGGACACCTTGTTCCCAGCCTGCACCGACCAAACTTGTTATAGAAGACACAGTAACCATTCACAGACTTGGTGTTGTCCTTATGCAGGCTGTTTGTCGCAGCTATGATGACTCGACTCTTCACTCGACTAAAGTACAAAGGAGAAACACACAGGTAAGTACTGAAAGCTTAAACCTGTGCCTTCGCATTATGACAGACAGCTCTCAGTGTTAGACACAATAAGTGAGCTAGTTCAAAAAATTATGAAAAACTGTATACTTCTTTGATGGACATTTTAGGAGTTTGTGTTTAACTGACAGACATGGGATATTATTACTCGCCTGTGGAAGATATGTAATATTACACTAGTATACTACCGCTAGATGTATGACATCATAATGGTTCACAGTTATGACATCACAATGCTAATATTGCTGTCACAGTGGTACTGGACCTTGCTTAACTCGCAGAAAGCTGAGTCATCATACTATAGGCAATTTCACCACAGTTTCTGTCAATTTATGTTGGAGAATAATAAACAGAATACTAGAATCGCTTCCATGAAATACCATTTTTATTGAACTTGTGAAAGATTCAGCATCAAACTCGCTTTCAATCGTTTGATACCAAATCATTAACTCGTTTGACAAAAATGGTATTACATGGAAGGTTGTTTAGTATCCTCGATTACTACTCAAAAGAAGTTAAACATTCACACATATCCATGGTAACCATGGTAACATATTTTTAGGACCTGAAGCAATGAAGCATTTTGCCAAGACAACATTACCTAGCAACAGCTCTGGTTCGGACTGTTGTAGATCGTACAAGGGTCCCTGGTTTCGTCTGTATGAATGTAACTCCACCAATGTCCACGCGTTTGATCTCGGCTCTGTGCTGCTTCCTACCAACAGACTTGGTCGGGGACTGGGCTGTAAGAGAGATACATCAGCATGAAAGTTTGTTTCATTTACTCAGTTAGCTGTATTTTCTGCCTTGATTTCAAATCATGGCTGATATTATGAGCTCTCAAATATTTAATGAGATCCCATGCTGTTACCTATCCTTACCATCTGATCTGATTTCATCATCTCTTATGAAAAGCAACATGTGTTCATCAGGGCTGGTTCCTGTTAGAGCTAGTACCTGTCATCAGATTTCAGGTTTATACATTAGGAATTGTACCTGCTATTCAGAGCTAGCTCTTTACTCAGAGCAAGTAAATGTGTAATCGGGCTATTCCTGTTCATAAGGGTTAGTTCCTGTTGTTAAGAGATAGCTCTTTTTCATCAGAGCAAGTAAATGTGTAATCGGGCTATTCCTGTTCATAAGGGTTAGTTCCTGTTGTTAAGAGATAGCTCACTTTCATCAGAGCAAGTAAATATGTAATCGGGCTATTCCTGTTCATAAGGGTTAGTTCCTGTTGTTAAGAGATAGCTCACTTTCATCAGAGCAAGTAACTGTAATCAGGGCTACTGTTCATCAGGGTTACCTCCATTTCATCTTGATTAGTTCATCTTTGTGAGGAAGAGCTGTATTCATCTTGGTTATATCATATTTAGATGGGCTAGTTCATTCCCATTGAGTTTATCAGGCCACATTCAGAACAAAGATCATGTTCATCACAGCTAGTTAATAACCATCAGCGTTAGATCCTGTTCATCTGATTACTAGTCACTGAGGCTAATGAACTTTTCATGTTTATGTCTGTACGGGCATCACAACAGTATCATCAGGCTCAAAGAGTTTGAGATAACAAAAAACAAATGCAAAAAGTACATTAATCAGCAAGGACATAAGCAAAGGCAAAGGCACTTACTCTGGTCAATACGCTGCAGACTGCGTCCTGAGGAATCCATACGGAACTTGACTCCCCTCACAGAGATGGTTTTCATTGCAGCTGCATTCAGCTCTGTCGAAGAATGAACCACAATATACATGACCTTGTCACACAGTAATGACAGCGGTACACATGGCACAGCTCACTTTCAGTGTGTACATTCTCAGTTGAATATAAATGAAGTCCATAGAGTGTGTGAGTGTGTAAGTATGTTTTTACGCTGCTTTTAGCAATATTCCAGAATTATCATGGCGACGGACACCAAAATTGGGCTTCATATCAAAGACAAGGTATTCTCATTTACCACACTACTTTTGAAAATTTTACTGCTGACATTGTAGAAACATGTTTGGGAATGCCTCCCAATATTACGACTTGTAACAAGATTTATGAATTCATGAATCGTGAGCTGTATTCTAGTCTTATCTTGGTGTCGCCTTGACATGGCAGGAAAGTTAGTGTAATGAAGTACTCAGATGATTATCACTTTGGTTGTAGACAGAACAAGAAACATGAACCTGGGATGGGCAAACCAGGATTCAAATCCAGAATAGGTTCCTAGCATGTACCGCGACACTTTAACTATGCAACTCAGGCTCTGGAATCTTCTTTTCATAATACATGAGTCTCATGGTGACCTTCTCCTACTATACCTGTAATGTCAATCTCCAATCACATACTCACGTTTGACAACAACTGATCTCTTCTTGCCAGTGAGGGGTTGGGTTTTTGTTCCCCTTACCGTTGCTGCCAGAGCTTTCTGAGGGGGTACTGCTTTGGTCAGAGTGGTACTGGAAGACTTATATAGTATGCCATTAATGAGAACATGTCTGGAGGAGGAGCTCTGCCTTGGGCCATCTTTAATGGCCAGCCTTGGACTGTCTTTAATGGCTAGTCTTCTCACAGTGGCTTTTTGACGGCGATCAAATTTCAGTCTGAAGAAGAGAGTTATTCATGTTAATTTTAACCGCAATATATTAATAAGCACTAGTTGACAAAGTGACAATTGACATTATCATGTTATTGAGTGAGTGAGGAGGGTTCTATGCCATTTTTAAATCATGACAAAGAATACCAGGAATTGGCTTCATGCATGAGGGGAATCTAACATTGGTTTATATATTGATTAGCAAACACTATAACTACTAGTGATGCAACAAAATCAGGGCCTCATTCCTCAAGACAATCATTACACTACGAAAGTCGTAAGTCAATGTTACAGCATGGGAGTTACGACTATAGTAGCACTACAATCACCTAGAGGAATGGGGCCCAGGACTGTAGTATAATTTATCATATTGTACATTATTCATGGCAAAAGGTTAATGTTTCACTAGTTTCAGTTGTTTGTTTGGTGTTTGACGCCACACAAAGCAATATTCCAGCCATATGGTGGCAATCTATAAATAATGAAGTCTAGACCAGACAATCCTGTGATCAACAGTGCTGTAACGATATATCATAGTATCCATAATTGTGACATTTATTGGACGATAAATATATTGATACTTTTTTCGCATAGTGATTAAGAAATACAGTTCGTTCTACCACCATGTATAGTGTAATAAAGCACACTTTCACCCTGAACTATTATAACGTTAAAGCACTCTGACGCAAGCGTCCTCGTGCTTTAACTATAACAATTCAGGAAGAAAATATGCTTTATTACACTAAACATGGCGGTAGAGTGAACTGTATTTCTTTTCTAAGATGCCGTATTCAATGACTTCTAAGCCTAATTTCGATTAATCTATGGCAGAAAACAAACGACGGTGTCTGTGACCTAAATTAAGAATCCTCACACAGGGCTAACTGACGCGCTGTTATTTTAACGTGTCAGCCCTCTACGTTAAGACAAAGGTTACTAGAAAAACAAATGATGAACAGTTTGGTGATGGCTTATGTTCGGGTTAAATGTCTTCTCTAGATCATTTTAATTACATCCGTGATTCATTTCTACTACCAACGAACATTTAGATCAGTACATTCAGAGGAAGGTGACAAGTCAAGCGACATTCCACGATTGCATTGTGGGAATATAAACATTGCCAACATTACAGTGCCTCTGTAAGATTTTGAGTCGAACTATGAGACATTTTATCCGTCGGAAAACATAAACGTAATGTTTCCAAAGTGGTGTTGGCTGTGTGGTGCCACTGCAAACCAAGAAACGGGATGCGATGAAGCAGTTTACTGTGGAAGGCTGTACGAGGCGATGGCAGCTGACATTCATCGTGACGTCGGTTACATTGTGACGTAATGCAAAAAAGTTCGATTAAGGCGGGGCAGACTGGAATGGCGCAGTGACGTCAACACATTGTGACGTAATGCAAAAAGTGCACATTATCGTCTGATAAAGTATTGTCGGCGCCTTTAATCTTTCACCGAAGCATCTTAGAATACATATTATTGAGCTAAAACTTGTTAAGTTTCACTAGAAATTAACGTTTATGTCAAAATTTACACTGCTACTTGCTATAAAAAAATATGTTTTTAAGGAAACAACTGAAGATAACATAATGTGATGTCCGTATCATTACAAGACATCGTGATATGTACCATACCATGAAATTTCTGTATCATCACACCTTTAGTGATCAACATCATGAGCATCGACCTACACAATTGGGATACAATGACATAGGAACATGCCATTCCTTAACACGCTCCACATATACAGAGAATCTCGCACAACTGTCTTTTGATATCAAATATATCACCACAAGTTGCTAAAGTTACAAATATCTGTGAGCTTGCCGACAATATTTGTACTTTTATCAATTTGATATCAAAAGACACAAGACACATTCTAGTTATCATTAAAAATCACTCTTTAGTTTTCAATGAAAATGTACAACTCTGAACACGGTACCGCCATTAGACCTGCAGTGCAGTGATGTCATAGCATTGTTCATGATGTCATGGCATTGTTCATGATGTCATGGCATAGTCTGGGCATTGTACAAATCTACTCTCAAACAATATCTCCTGAGGAGCAAAGTTTTGAATGATAAATATACTTCTCATAAAGGTGTGATGATACAGAAAATTCATGAAACGATACGTATCATGATATTTTGAAATGATACGATACAATTTGATTCACATCACGATATGCTATCTTTAGTTATTTTCTTTAAGAACGTGTACTTTGATATCAAGCAACAGTGTTAAGTTTGACATAACTGTTAATTTCTGATGAACATTAACAATTTTAAGGTCAACGATACGTATCACGATATGAAAAAAGTATCACAGACTACAATACATCGTCAGAGTCCTAATATCTCAGTATCACTATGATCACACCAACACTTACCGAGATGCACGGTGCTTGTTGGATCTCCTCAGAAGATGTAACCTCTTCTGCAAAATGTTTTTCATGGTCAGACGAGATTTCTGTTTCCATGACAACCACTGGTGCTTTTTCCAGACTCGTGATGTTGATTGCGGATACCTGCCTGTATAGCCTGCAGTGACAACCATATGCACAATAAGTAAAGTACAAGAAACTCCAATGAAAATGCCCAGTGTGTCTTGGTATATTGTAAACATGATAAATCAAAGCATCTTCAAATTGTCTGTATAACTATCAATAGTGATATCCAAATCATTCAAAGATATTCTCCTAATTGTTGTTAATCAGTGAGTGTTGGATACTGTGATTATCATTATTTGCTCAAACAGTGAAAACTTGATTACCATGTTCATAACTACAATTAGGTAAACAGATATGAATTAGGAGATAATGTGTTGGCCAGATGTTATTGAGTATTTGAAGCATGGGAATACATTTGGAACCGACAACATCAGCCGGAAGTTTCAAATGAAATATTCCATTGACACTGTAAACAAAAAAAGAAAACCAAAGGGTTTTTGCTGTCTGCTCTCATTTACATCGAGTACGGGTACAGCAGCGAAGTGTCATCTGCTGTCCGTTTCAGCTGGTTCCCATGGTAGCATCTGGAGTTGCTCATTTGTGATGTCATTTTAACTTAACGTCACAAATATGATTTGAATGATGACTGTTGATGACACAACAAAACAACTGTTTGCAATGTTTCTGCATGTCAACACATGGTCAATACACTGCTTCCAGGAATTGAATACCATTTGATCATGTTTTTCAACCAAACAGATTACAGAATACGCTTGCACGCACGCACGCACACACGCACCCACGCATTGCCAATTTACACTCATCAAAGGGGTACACAATGTACGCAGTCTAGACTACCAGATGTCCGACTTTCATTGTGAAAGTCGTGGTGGCTGAGCTGGCTAGGCGGCTGACTTTGCGTGCTGGCGATTAGGTGCCTGACTCTGAGGGTGGGGGTTCGAAACATGGAACTCAAACAAAAAAGTACTAGAATCTGTACTTTACTAAGAAAGTGAAATCCCCAATATGACATATGTTGCATTTGACCACTTTCTAAATGGCATCGTGTAATCATAACATCATGAGCATTGATCTAATCAATCGGACCCTCTCATTTCCTGTATCTTATTCTGCACATTTATCAGTGAAGTCAGTTACTTAACTAATGACAGTCACACATACTATTGATAGTTTTTCTTTTCTCAGATAAACAGTTGGAACCCACTGATGGTTTGATACATTGTTACGGCACCACAACTGGCACAGACATATTTTGCTGATTCAAAGGGCATTCAGACTTCATCATTTTGGAAACAGTTCTTGTTCTCAAAATGAGTTTAGATTTGCCACTGAAAGACCTACCTCCAACATGCTGGTACGATGAAGCTGCTTGTGTGTTCCACGGTGCTGCCCTCTGTTGATAGGTCTGCCATAATCTAGGAACTCCTCTCCACATGTAGCGTCTGGGGTACCTGTACATGGTGGGTGGGAGAGCATATCGAGACATGTACCGGGGTACATAGCTGGGTCTGTATCGAGCAGGCTGGATCATGTACTTACTGTTGAAGTAGTTCATCTGTATGCTTCTGTTACCATACATGTCTGACTTTTCTATCTTGTACTTGCTGACAATAGTGTGTGCAGTACCAATACCTGGCACTGTTTTCTGCAGCTTGTACTTACTCATCAACACTTGAGATGTACCTGCCTGCTGAACACTGTGTGTCTGGGCAGCTTGCACTGATTGCTGCATGTTATTCGCCATCACCTGAGACTGAAACCTGGTGTTGACGACTGCTGGGGACATATGTCTATGTAAAGGTTTCACTAAACCGGAACCTGTCAGAGCTGATGTGTGCTGAGAAACCTGACGAGCAGCATGGAATTTGCTCCAAACAGGTGCTGCAGTAATGGGCCTCCCAACTACCTGTTGGGTTGACATGTTCCTAACAAACTGTAGAGGCTGACCAGTTCCATATCTTGACCACACTTTGTTTGTCTGGGCCAGTGGGTGACCTATCACAGAGGAGGCATGCACTGCTGAAATTCCAGAAGCTGGATTCACCATTGCTGACTGCATCCTCATTGCAACTCCCCCAGGTGTAGCAATGGACTGAATGGCAACCTGAGACTGGAAAGCAGCAGGTTGTTGCTGCTGCGGAGGAGGAGGAGGAGGCTGAGTGTTCTGAGAGGTATTCATTAGTTGATTTTGTAGAGCTTGGATCTTGGTTTGTGTTTTTTGTAATTCCTCCATTAATACAGCCATCTGCTGCATTTTAGGTTCTTCATTAGAACTGGAGGCTGATGCAGAATCCCCAGGTCTTGACGGAACCAGGGCAGATCTAGGGTTATCTGGTGTAAGCACATCGTGGGAGGTGGTGTTTGTCTGTAAAGACAGCATTTGTGAAGAAGCAGATACATTTCCAGGTAGCATTCCAGTGTGTGTTGCTTGTGATGCATTGACACATATATCTGCATTATGGCGAGACATCTGCATATAATTAGCACCAATCTTTGCATCTTGTGGAACTCCTTGTCTTTGTAACACATCCTGCTGAAGCATCCGAGCATGTGATAGAAGTTGTTGCTGTTGTTGTTGCTGCTGCTGAACAATAGGCGATCCTATAACATTCCTGATATTATTGGAACTAACGGGTATATTTTGATTGCTTGGTTGGTTTACGTTTGGCTGATAAACTGTCCTGGAATTGTTAATTTGTGTTGGTCTATTAAAGACAGAAGTTCCAGCAGCTCTGTGGGCCTGATGAGAAACAACAGGAGCTGAGTTGGCAAGTGGGAACTGACGATTACCTGCTCCCATCATCACACGAGATGGTGTTGCAACAGCAGTGGTGCGATTGGAAATACCATATGGATGACTTGAAGGAAATCTTGACCGATTATATGTGGGCCTTCCAATATTGAAAGAGTTGTTCCACTGTGGCCGCATCTGACCTCTGACTTGCCCATAGCTTAGTGAAGTTTGAGATGGATGTCTCAAGCCATGAACAGCTGGTTGTCCTGGAGCCCGAGCAGAATTTATCAGATCTGGTGGAAGCAAAAATAATCATTACCAGATCATATCTTTAACAGTGATATTTTCCATTATGTTCTGACATAGGTTAATAATGTTCAATAGGAACACTTCAGAGCATTTAAAATTCTCAGATAAAGTCCCAGATCTTGCATGCTTAAGATCAAATTCCATATTACATGAAAAATATGTACACATTACCAGTTACAAAACATACTGATCATGCAGAAGTCAACACTGGTACAAATGTTTTCACTCCTAATACTGACTGACAAAATAAATGTCATCCTAGTTCTTACTCTTTTGTTTTATTAATTTGGCAAAATTATTCCAAATACAAAATAATTTTTAAACTAGAAAACTGGTCCAATTTTGCATACATTTTACCTAAGACCTGTACAACATTGACACTTTCGAAAACCACCCCCCTGCTGCTTTCCATCCCTGGTTCAATACCGAAGGTGTTCCACTGTAAAATGCATGACACTTTCAGTTTGAACAAATAGTCAGTGATAAAAGTGGAAACATGTTATAGCTTTCTTACAACGATTTCAACTATCCTGTAACAATTCACTATAATTTCCTTGTCATTCTGTAACATGTTGGAGAAGAGGCGGGCGGGGCGTATCTCCATAATGCAATAAATCCGAGTCGACTTACGACAGGTTGTCTTCAGATCTATAGTTATTCCAAACTTAAATAAGATCCGCGTTTCACGTGACAAAGTCAGCTCATATTCCCGTAACTCGAAACAACGGTCGATGTGAGGGCGTCTGTAATAATGAGCGTTCTTGACTACGGAATATACAGCTAATCAAGACATAACGTTAAACAATGACACTGAAGACTGTGGTCATTTATGAACACCTGCACCACAATGTGACCATGACTCACTCGTTGCAGAATCACAGTGCCTGATTGCGTCGCAATAGTGTCTCTACAACCAGTAATAGTAAATAAATTTAATGTACTAACTTGTTAGAAATGCAATTTGTTGACGCAATTTGTCTGCTTCGGATGGAGCAGCGGCCATTTTGACATATTTCCCCTTGCCTCAATCACAAAAGTTGATAACACTGAAAATATCATATTGTGTCGTGTAAGCCACATGTAAAATACATGAAGCATTTCCGTAATAAGTGAGATGTATAAAACGCTTATAATATAACTCAAATACAGTTTAGAGCAACCACACATAATATTGTATACCGTAAGCGATCGCGAGTATTTCCAAGTAATGGTGTAAGAAATACCCATGAGTTATAGTTAGTAACACATACTATTTGATAGAGAGAAACTTCCTCATCGGATTCAAGGTTATCACTTGGGAGTTGTATCTGCTCTAACGCTGAGGGTTTCTTGTTGCGCACCGTTACAATGGATGGTGATTCTTTAAGCAAAGAGTTTCAGGAGTGGAAAACAACGAACAACTCCCACCTCGATCTGGTTGATATTGACATTAAACTGAGGAGACTAAATTTTCAACAACAGAATACAGATACAAGATTTTATGTTGATGTCACAGCTGACGACAGTCCGACGAAATGGGTAATTACATATATATATTAGTATTAGTAAGACTGTCGTGTTAGTCATCATGATCATTCAATCATGTGATGCTCAACATCTGTATAATCAGTTTATTATTCCTATGAATGCCATATAACCAAGATTGTCCCAAGATTTTTGGCACAACTTTGGCATATATGAGGCATTAGCCAGTGTTTTTGGAATGAATGTAACGTCAGACTACTTTGAGATGGTCACTTTACCTTATACTTTCCAATCTCAGTACCAAATTCATACACAATCATCATTACACACAGAAGTGTACCTTGGGACTATATTTTTGTATGCATTATTGCATATATACATAAGTGAATTTGGTGTGCTGCAAAAAGTAGACTCACTTCAATGTCAGGTCAGGGTATATTTTGGGAGGACTGGAAAATGCTGAGTAATTATACACTTAAACAATTGTGAACTCAAATATGTCACTATCAGCATAATGAGGAAATTACTTCCTTGTAACACTAATCCAAAATGTTGAGTGTCCACTTGCTGCTGAACAGATATCATAGCGATAATTACAGAATTACTCTGCTGTGCACTACTTTAATGATACAGAATTAATTATGATACATCATCAGCTATTCACAAACGTGTCCCGTCTGTCATGCTTTTATGTACGGTAATGCAGCGGAAAGGAATCATGGCAGTACAAATTGGTGTTTTCACACAACCAAAGATGTACAGTCAAGTCTCGTTAATCCAACCTCAGTTTATCCAACAATCAGCTCTATCTGATGTTTCTGTTGGTAAGAAATTGAATAAACATTTTAGTCTGATTTATTTAATCTGACATTCTCATTAATCTGACAATTTACTGTGCAACGGATGATGTATTAACAAGGCTTGACTGTATATACATCGTTACTCACAACTACCTGTAACATTTTTTGCTATTTCAGAATTTCCCATGTTATTCATGAAGAAAATATATTAATGTCATAAAGTAACCCCTAATGATTGATTGTGTGACAAGTAGAGTGATTGTTTACCATGTTTACAGTAGACTGATAGGGAATAAACCAATGAATGACTTGTGAACTTGTTCTTGCTATCATATAGGTCTTGTGACATCACTTCGACTAAGTTTATGGGGTTCATAATTTTACCTGTAATTTTTCTCTTATGTTACTTACCGTGAAGGAATGTCTTTTGCTATCCATTATTGTTGTCAAATATCATGGTTAAAATTTACCTGGGCCTAGATTTTCGAAGCTCTCTTAGTGCTAAGATAGTCGTAATTGCCATACATTAGCATTAACCAACAACTATCTTAGCACTAAGACAGCTTCGAAATCCAGGGCCATTATTGTAATTCACGAGAACTGTGCATGCATGATACTGATGGTTTGGCAATAACTGATATGCAACGATAACTGTTTGGCAACTAGTACATGTACACTGTTCCACAAGCTTAAGCATTTGTTTATCTGTCAGGAGGGATGGCCTTTTTCCTGTTTCAATTTGTAGCAAAATATAGGCAATGAAAACTGGTTCAGACTTTTTTGTCTTTTATGTTTCACATCCTACTAGTCAATGGGGACTATATCTTTGAATTTTCATGTGTCCTGAGCACAGTTTAGAAGTCGGTCTAGCCAACTGTAGTCTGTTTCAGTAAAAAAAAATAATGGGTCACAATCTAACTCCAAATTGATTCTACCTGTGAAGGTCGGGGGTAGATTAGGGCTTCAGCAACCCATGCTCGCCATAAAAGGTGACTATGCTTATCGTAAGAGGCAACTAACGGGATCGGGTGGTCAGCCTCGTATGACTTAGCTGACACATGTCATCAGTTCCCAAATGTGCAGGTCAGTGCTCATGCTGATGATCACTGGATTGTCTGATCTGAACTCGATTATTTACAGACCTCTGCCATATAGCTGGAATATGTGTGGAGTGTGGCGTAAAACTGAACTCACTCACCCAAATGGATTCATGATAAAGCATTCAAATCAGTGTAGAATGTAATGAAAATATCAGTGTAGGGTAAAAGTACTACTGTTGCAGGAACAGCCTCCAGGGAGGGATGCAAAACTCTTCCAGACTGGAATCTGATGAAATTAATGATTCACTTTCAGTAATCTCAGATTGTACACTTATGATGGCTATTTGAATGGTGGCATAATCAACACCACTTTCCCGTTCATGGATCAAGGTCCTGAAACAAAGTGCTTGTCGTAAGAGGCCTCCAGCAACCCATGCTTGCCATAAAAGGTGACTATACTTGTTGTAAGAGGCAACTAACGGGATCAGGTGGTCAAACTCACTGACTTGGTTGACACATGTCATCAGTTCCCAGTTGTGCAGATCGATGTGTATGCTGTCGATCACTGGATTGTCTGGTCTGGAGTTGATTATTTACAGGCCTTCGCCATATAGGTGGCGTATTGCTGAGTGTGACGTAAAAATTAACTCGCTCACTCACTTGAACAGTGTTACACAGAAGTTGTTAATATTATCTTTCACAACTATGTTTCAGCATTTGTGGAGTGAGAGCGAGTCAGTCTTGGTGCAGCTTCAGCCAAGTATAGAGTCAGTGACAAGCGGCAAAGTGATGTCACTGTCTGATATCCTGACCAGCTGTTGTAAAGACATAGAGCAGGTAGGCTGGCCCTTGCTTCTGTGTCTGGTCATCCTGTATCATGTGGCGTACATTCATTTCTAACATTTCTAAAACATAGCAACAAGAAACTTCAGGACTTTCCTACAGTGACATCATGCTGATTTGTCCCCAACCCAGTGGCTGGGTTAGCCGTCTACCTCCTGATTACTCAGTGTTACTCACCAGTTACTGGCAAACAAGGATAAGCTGGGCCGGCACAGAGAACATGTTTACATGAAGTAGGCAGTGCATGGCAGTGAGCAAACCCATTTGGTTTGTGAAAGGGAGAGCAGATGTAGGCTAGTGCACATGCAGTGCATGATGATGAAATTGATTTCGCTCATAGCAGCACACACCCTGCTCACAAAACAGGCTTCACCCATCACAGTACACTTGATCTCATACAACATGGGGCCTTCACTCTCAATGGCAAGCGCCAGTGGCTGACACTCATACATGGTATACGGGTCAGTTGTCATGTCGGTGCTCAACTTATCCTTGTTTTCCAGTAGTACTGTATATCAACTAGGCCTGGCTAAAATATTCGATAGTTGGAAATATTATTGATCTGAAAAATAAATATGGTAACTGATTTTGAGACATTGAGGTTCGACCATATAGTCATTTATTTCAGGACTGTTTGGCTGTTTTGCTCGAAGTTACATCTCCAGTATTTTATATCTTATTATTTCATTAATAATTATCTTTGAATATCAATTCCTGTTATCAATGTAGATAACCTGTCCTAGTATCAACAGCCGCATGTACATTTCAAGAGGTATTGGACCTGTTAAGATCTAGGTTAGAATTGGTCATTAACAACCTTTGGTTGTAAGAGGCAACTAACAGGATTGGGTGGTCAGGCTTGTTGATTTTATTAATTAGTATCTGTATACAGTCGAACCCCATTTATCCAGACGTTTTGGTTTCACTTGAAAATCGTCCGGATAGCGAGACATCAAGGTAACTGGATCAAACAAGCAAAACATGAAAATCAGGTGGAAGTAAAAAAAATTTCATGTACGTATAGCAATAAATCAACTGTCAATAGTAATAACAGTGAATCATCATAGACCCGTGAAGGCCTTTAGCAACCCATGCTTGCCATAAAAAGGTGACTGTGCTTGTCGTAAGAGGCTACTAATGGGATCGGGTGGTCAGACTCGCTGACTTGGTTGACACATGTCATCGGTTCACAGTTGAGCAGATCGATGATGCTCATGTTGTTGATCACTGCATTATCTGGTCCAGATTCGATTATTTATAATGCTGGAATATTGCTGAGTGCATCGTAAAACTAAACTCACTCACTCACTCACTGAATCATCATAACATATAAGTGTACTGATAAAACATGGCAGGCGGAACGCAGGTAGGCATTTGTCATGTGTTTTCGTTACTGATGAGATGTTCTCACACACCCCAATTTCTAATGAGTGCCACGCATCACTAGTGTGTTGATGGCCAATTAATCAATTCACACCAAATGCCTTCCGATAGATTAAGAATAAAAACACATAGTTGTGGGGTAAACAGTATTGACGTGACACATACACATGCACGTTGCACACATCTCTCCGTCCGTATAACTGGATCATTTTTCAATGGAAATCTGTAGGAATGGTTTTAAAATTCGCGGAAGCGTGGGGTCTGGTTAAGCGAGTACAATTAATGAATGTAAGTTTCGTTTCACATAAAAATCGTCCGGAAGGCAGGGTTCCCGGATATGTGGGGTCCGAGTAAACGGGGTTCGACTGTATCAAGAATGCATAGATGAATTCTCATGATTCCTTTACTGGATTATTTCCAGACTCATTTAGCTGGAACATTGCTGTGTACAACATTAATAGTCAGAGACATAATGTGTATGCAAGACGGCCTATTGTATGCGAGACAGGTGTGCTCCGCAATACTAACTGAAGCATTACACCCTAATTAATTCAGTCATCGTGGATCAAGCAAACAAAATTAGAAGAAATCTTCAGCACCTCATGCTTATAATAAGAAGAGACGAAAAGGATTAAAGTCCCAGTTCACAAAGCTCTCGTAGCACTACGACCATCGTAAGTCAGTTTTATAGTATGGAAGGTACAAATGCTAAGAGAAAAGTTTTACTCTTTGGCTTAGGAGAGCGTTGTGAATTAGGGCACAGGTGGTCTTGGTTGACGCATCATAATATCCAAAATGCATAGATTGATGCTCATAATGTCCGTCACTGGACTTTGTTATCCAGACATGATTATTAACAAACCAGTGACTAGATTTCTGAAGCTCTCAGGGCTAAGATAGTCGTAAGTTAATGTATGGCACTTATGATTATCTTAGAGAGCTTCGAAAATCTATTCCCAGCGTCACATAGCTCGAAAATTGCTGTGTGCTGGCATTAAGCAATAACCAAACAAACATCTCACAAGATATCTTGTTCTCAGCTAAGTTCACCTCATTACTGTCTTGTTGCGTGTGTCCCATTTAACACCAGACTAAGAGAGACCAAAATGATGAAGTAGAGGAGGAGGGAGACGACGACGACAATGATGATGATGATGATGATGATGGTGATGATGATTACTATAATGAGTCTGAAGGTTTCATGGAAGACATTCAGGAGGCAATCAACCCTGGTAATCACGAGGACAGGTAGGTGGAACACATTTGCATTAAGACACAAAAAGTGTGGTCTAGTGAGGTTTGGGGAGACTTCATTATTTACTGCCCTGATGATATTGATGTAGCATTGCTGAATCACAATTTAGGTCTGATGTGTGGAATGAGTCAATTACTCCCTTTCTCTATCATGCACACTTGCACATGTGCATGTGCATGCCTGCATGCACCCACCCACCCACCCAAGCCTACTCTGGTAAGAACCTTGCTGGTTAAAGTTTTGCTCATCATACCAAAAACTTGAGTTCTATTCCCTACGTCAATACAATCAGTGAAGTCTAGACTCCATGTATACTACCCATCAAAAGTTTAGACTCACTTAAAGCATTCAGTGTACGTTATGTCTACATATATGGTTACATCAATGATGAATTTTTCCACCAACTTATCGGACTGCAAACCTTATGCAGGAGAATGCTCAAGGATTATGCATGAAATTGGTAAAAAGCATTTGCAAATATCATGCATGTGAACAACTGTTTTTTGTACTTTTGTTAAGACGCCACCAATTTTCTCTGAGTTTGATTATGTATTGAACTCATGATGTTACCGTTAAAAATTTGCTGTGACAAAAAGTGTAAGAAATGCCCTCAGAACCAGCAAAGTATAACACAGATAAGTTTAAAATATTAAATATTTTTGTTTTGAGCAGAGTGCAAGATACAAACATTCACAACAGAGGTTTTATGTACAATGGAACTGAGTCAAACTAGAGTAATGGGTCACAAATATAATATCAACTCACCAAAGTCTTGGTTTGAGAATGATAAACAGTTATACTTATTGTAACATGGTGAGTGGTCAGGCAGCGGTCATGTAGTTCAAGCGTTGACGGAGGCATTCAGATTGGTGTACTCCAGCTAATTGTGTGTGTCCATTTCGTCAACACGACAACCACCATTTATTTACGAAGTCACTGATTCCAGAATATTCAAGCACAATGCGACCATTGACATAGAATTCTCTCTTAGTCTCCTGGAAGTATCGACAACTAATCAAAACACTTACTCAAGGGGGGTACCTCTAAAGCACAACCTGCTGCCAAAGTACAAAAAGCACTAAACATTTATTATATGAAATGTGATTCATAATAATTATCACTCAAAACTTTAAACATTGTGACCCAAATAATAATTATCACTTTATCAGTATTACAATTTACAGAAAATACACTCTCCTATTTCAACGCTACAAATGTTCATGGGGAACAGTACCTTTAAATAGAATGGAATATTTTGGAAAATATAGTTAAGAGCAGTTGCCTGCAGTAAGTGGCTATATTTATACTAGTGAGTCTAAACTTTTGATGGGTAGATCATATTCAACAAGAGAGCAATCAGAATTATGGAATATGTACATATCCTACATAGAAAGTGCCAGTCTGTTACGTTTTGAATTTGTGGCAGGTTTTAATCACTATAGTGTACATATTATGGGGATTGTGTCTTGTTTATAATCAGTGTGTCTATTTCTAAGTGGGGATATATTCCATCTATAATAGTTTTCTGTGGTACACCTGAAGTAGGTAGAACACTTCCTGATCAAAGACTCAAACATACAGTGGCTGTTGTCTGGTGTTGCAAGTGCTTTATAGTGGACAAATGGGTGATCAGGACGTAGCAAGGTCAAAATTATTTTTTTAAATGGCAATGAAAAATTGTTAAACGCACAAATAGAAGTGATGCGCCGATGGTTGTTGTCTTGTGTTGTACATATGTTCTGAATATCTTTTTGGAATCATTTTGGTTATTTGAAACAGGTGTTGTGTAACCAGTTGGAAGTTACCTAATGAGTGTTGTGTAACCAAACTAGGTTTTTCAATGCTAATGACATCATAATGATGAACTTTCTGTTGCCAAATAAATATTTCATATTAACTTTCAAGGTCATTCAAGCAGTTTTTGACCCAAAAATGTCAGCCAATCAAAACATTAGGTTTGTGGAAAATGAAAATTCATTTTCTGTGTCCTTGGGATTAGTACATGTATTACTTTCCAGTTGAATATTTTTTATGTTTATGTTCATGTATAAAGTAGTCTTGACAGATTTATCTCCCTTTTATTTTGTTTGCATGCGGCATCATCTGTTTGATTTGTCATCATGGCTCACACTGTTTTCCCATCCTGTGAGTAATAAAATATATCACAGAGTTTATGGTTGTTTAATATGGAAAATATTCTGAAATATTTTTAAACCTTTTGATTGATTTATGAGCGAATATTCCAGTGAGGTATCTGTGAACGTTTGAGCGAAAGCCCGTGAATACATCAAAATCTCCAAAAATAGCTCATTGGAATATTTTACATTCAACATCCACTTGTTTTGTAATTGCTATGTTTTTAAGTGCAAATTTTTTAATTGTTTGTTTTCATTTATAAAGTAGTCATGATAGAGTTATCCCACTTTCATTCGTTTACATCCGACATCATCTGCTTGATTTGTCATCATGGCTCCAGTGTATGAAATAGCATCTGTCCGGCTGCCCGTTGCTTGCTAGTTACATGACAGGCTTACAACTTTATTTTATAGCCATCCTTGTGTGCCAATACATTTTCCAAGGGTATACATTTGACAGTGTCATTGACTACGGGGAATATTTAGAAAATAATTTACAGCTGTGGTAAATATATGATGTCTGTATAATTCGTGATCAACCAAACTGTAACTTTCACACATCAACCTACCCATTTATCTAACACTAAACGTGACTGGTCTAGAGAATGCTTTCAGCCAATGAATAATGTCGTTCTTTTCTGATGGCAGTGACACTAAATGAATTGACAGTGACCACTAAGTCATGGTTTTATTAAATTTGCTTTTGCACACTGTTTAAGTTTGCCTCACTGTAAGTAATTCATTAATTAATTTCTTTTAACACCTTGTCTCAATATCTTTTATTTAATACAAGGCTGGTTATATGTTTACAGGTCCAGCAACATTTTTCAGTCATCGGCCCTGTGGGCCTCCTGTCTTTTTGTAGGACTTTCATACACTGCATGGCTCACACTGTTTTCCCATCTGGTGTATGTTTTATAATCTCTATATTTTTAGGTGGAAAAATTTTGAGACATTCAGTGTCTTTGACCATCACCTCAGCAAATAGTTAAGAAATGGATTTCTTTCAGTGATGTGGATCCAGACGATGAACCAGGATTCTTTGGCCCAATGAACACAGCAACAAGCACTGCCATACAGAGATTGAAAAGGGGTGAGTCTTACATGCTCGCCAACATTTGTAGGATTGAAACTGAAAAAATGACACTGTTAATTGCTACATATTACCGTAGATAGGCTGGATTTTGAAGATGAAAAAAACAGCCTGTGGAAGGGAGTCAGCATATCTATGGGTAGCACTTTCATCAAAATTTTTTTTCTGGTGGTAAGAAAACAACATCATATGTCTTTGTATGATTGCACAAGAGAAAACAACTTGGTAAATGACGCCGAATTTGCAACTAAACATCACTAGTTTATTTACCATATCTGTTCTAATTTGTTTTTGGTTGGGATTATGTTATATGTATCGTTTAAGATTATTGTGTGTGTTTGTCTTGTATATATAAAGCCAGTAATAGCAATCAGCTGTGCACACGTTCCAGCAATCTACCTGTGATGTAGTTAAATATCCAATAATATTACAAGATGAACCCTTAACCGTTCGTGGTTGGCGGGAAATCATGTTTGTCTAATTATACGTGTGTTTGTACTCTTTTGTTGCGCACTTTATTATTGTGGGCTGCTGCTTATGTTGCAGATTTATGCCACGTTGTATTGGCTGTAATGGCAGCAAATCAGGCCGAGACCCCCATCGATTGTACTCGGCATTGTTCACTGACATCAACTGTTCTCATTGTCTCCAACTTGCCCCCTCAGCTTTCAGTATGTACCTGCGGGTTTCAAGGAAGCAGCAAGCATATAGGCGTAGGATGTTCGCTTCTCAGAACTCTGTTGTTTCCTGGACTAATGTGGACTGGTGTGGTTCCTCACAGGAGACTACACCTCCACAACTTCAGCAGTATCTGGGTTGCTTTAGAGGATTGTTGACTCCTCTTGCAGTGTCTGTGACTTCATTTGCTACGGCATTGACTCTTGGTGCACCGAATCTGTGTCCGTTTCTGGTGCCTTTAGTGTCTACCTCAACGTTTTTTGTGCTTGATGACTATGGTGCGCCTCTGGCACCTTACATGCAGCCATTTATACAGTCTATGTTTCAGCAGAGGATGGCACCTTCGAGGATCCCCAGGACAGACAGCATTTGCAGCACCTGGGGCACTATCTCTGTGGCCATTCCTCCCACGCACCTCATACCTCTGTTACCAACTACACAGTCAGCACTGATCATACTTGTGCTGGCGCGCCATTTGTACTCCCGACCCTCCATCATCTGTATTTCCTCCGACTCCGTCAATGTTTGTGGCATCGTCTACTTCTAGGGCTACTTCTTATCACGATTTGGCTTCACCTGGTGCCAGTATATGCAATAGCAGGAAATCTTCTACACAGAGACATAGATCAAGGAGTCGTTCTCCAGTTCAGCAACCTTACAGCTACCATTCTGATTCATTGGAAGGTGCTTTCGTTCCAGGTTATGAGGACTCCTCTCCGGAAGTAAATACTCATTTGGGACTTTGACAAGTTCCCGATTGGATGACCGATTAATTGTCTCAGGTGTCTCCTTGATAAGAGGGATTTGGTCAAACCCAAATTCTATCTCTCAGGATTCACTGATTTAGGATTTGATAACGGCTCTAGAAAGTATTTTGCCAGGTTATCTCTCACTCCATCCAATACGGTGCCATGTTTTCGTAAGGATGACTTTTTTGTTCCTACACTTGAGGTGGTGGATTTGCCTCATGCACTTGATGAGGACTTACATCGTATCACAGGCTCCTCTAACAAATCCAGCAGGTATAGATCATCTCCGTACTGTGATGACTTTTAAACAGAGGCAGATTGAACATATGAGCAATTATTTGAAGGCGGCAGTTGAGATCACATCTACTAAATGCCTTGGATATTTCGAACTTTCAGACTACAATTCTGAATTTAAACGCTAATTGTTTGCGTCAACCATGGTCTGCTCCCTCCCCGTTTAATGGGGAGGTTTCCAATACACACTCCCATGTCTCTGCTTTCCCCTGTGATGACACGACCCTCAGGGCCCTGGAACAGGTTTTGAAGAATTCAGCATTGAAGATCCTTTGGGAAGGAAACTGCCAATATCAAGATTTTACTAGGAATCTGTACTTTACTGAGAAAGTGTAACCCCAAGTATGCTACCTTTGACCACTTTCCAAACATCATTATGTATTCATAACTGATGACATGTTTACTGAAGAAGACTGATATAATAAAAAAATAAATAAGAGCTATACGAAGCTATTTCATTATAGGCATGTGGGCCAGGACATTAAATGTAGGCCTTGAACATTTCACCTGATGTTGCAGATTTAAAGAATATTCTCAAAGTTGGCCCACAGTATGGCATTGTAGCAAACCCAAGGGGAGACAACTTGTTTATGTGGGTGAGTCCAACAGTGATTTAAGTATCTGATGCTTGACTTAGCCTTGTCAGTGGGGGTGGATGTAATGAATGATGATGGTAATAGGGGTGGATGTAATGAATGATGATGGTAATAGGGGTGGATGTAATGAATGATGATGTCAGTAGGGGTAGATGTAATGAATGACAGTGTTGCTAGGGGTGAAAGTAATGAATGGCAATGTTAATGGGGTGGATGTAATGAATGGTGATGTTAATAGGGGTGGATGTAATGATTGGCGAGGTTGGTGTCAGTGGAGTTATATAGGGTGATGACATATGGATGTGGTTGAAGATGGCCACTATTGGCTTTGATGAAGTGGAAGACATGAATAGTTACTGTGAATTTATGTGTATGGATCGCTTCGATCAAGGAGCACTATTTCATCTTTAGTTTCCCTGTTCCAGGACGTAAAGCTGACTGATGTCCCGACTGACAGTCGCCTTGGCAAGGATCTCCAGCAGTACTCCACCAAGTACAAGCAGGAGGTTGGTGTTGCTCAGCCACCATCACTGGGATGGTTGGTGTGAAGCCCTTTCAGGCAGTGCCTGCAAATTGCCTGAAGTAGTACTATGATATCATTATTTATTCGTATATTTTTTTATTACTTATGTGCTATTGAATTAAACTGATATTTAAATGCAAAGCTTGACATTCTATGTATGAAATTTCATCTGAATCCTGGTAAGATCCTTTCAGACATTTTGTGGTTATGAACTAATGGCCTTTCTTTGACAGCCGGTTGTGACACTGGAGATGCAGTTTCCTCAGGACTATCCCTACACGCCACCATTCATCAGAGTCATCAGACCACGGTTCAAGTTCCTGACAGGTACGTACCCACCGTTCATCAGAGTCATCAGACCACGTTTTAAGTCCCTGACAGGTAGGTACCCACCATTCATCAGAGTCATCCAACCACAGTTCAAGCTCCTGACAAGTAGGTACCCACCATTCATCAGAGTCATCAGACCGCAGTTCAAGTTCCTGACAAGTAGGTACCCACCATTCATCAGAGTCATCAGACTGCAGTTCAAGTTCCTGACAGGTACCCACCATTCATCAGAGTCATCAGACCGCAGTTCAAGTTCCTGACAGGTAGGTACCCACCATTCATCAAAGTCATCAGACCGCAGTTCAAGTTCCTGACAGATAGGTACCCACCATTCATCAGAGTCATCAGACTGCAGTTCAAGTTCCTGACAGGTACCCACCATTCATCAGAGTCATCAGACCGTAGTTCAAGTTCCTGACAGGTAGGTACCCACCATTCATCAGAGTCATCAGACCGCAGTTCAAGTTCCTGACAGATAGGTACCCACCATTCATCAGAGTCATCAGACCGCAGTTCAAGTTCCTGACAGGTAGGTACCCACCATTCATCAGAGTCATCAGGTCATGGTTCAAGTTGCCAGCAGTTTTATGGGTAATTGTTTAAATCTTACCCATACATGCCTCTCACTCTCAGTGTATTTTGTTACACTCCATCACTGATTTTCACAAAACCTAGCAGAAGGTTGCGTCAGGTAACCTTTGAGCGACCAATGACCGTCCAATAAAACACGAGACGTCAAATAGATTTAACGAATCAGACAACAACTACTATTTAGGAATTGGAGGGACTTTCAAAATATTCAGGTCACTGACACAGATCTCTCCACAAACAAAAATCTGCATGTAATACAGTTATTTGACCAGCTGTATATACGCTTTGGGGTTTGTGTTGACATGGTTACCATCAGCTAATATTTCCGCAAGATAACATCCTAGAATGTTGCTAAAAACACTATTTTCAGCGACTCACCGTTGTCATGGTTGTACTTATACTGTGTGCTTCACCCTGAAGCGAGCATACGCTAAATAGCATTCGGAATCGTTCGGGTACGAATCTTTTCGAGATAAAATTTTCAAAAGGTATGTGCGAGTATGCTCTTTCGCGATTTGGTAAGCTGTGTTCTGTTCTGATTGGCCAGTCTCAAAGGTTACCTGACGCGACCTCCCATAAGGTTTTGTTAGACTCAGTTGTAGAGTGTAGCGAAAAGTACTGAGGATAAGTTTACTTAGTCTGACATGCCTCTCATGTTTCTCTCATCCTTGACCTTTGACCTGTACCCTCGTCCCAATGCTGCTGACATTGTTCTGTGTATTCCAGGTCATGTGACAATAGGAGGCAGTATTTGCATGGAGATGCTGACTAAGTCGGGCTGGGTTCCATCTAATGACATTGAGGTGAGACATTAGTATGTCTGTGGTTTTTTCTCTGGGTTAAAGGAACATGTTATGCAACCTCCTACTCGGGTTTGTTAGAATCAGTTGAGGAGTGTAATGAATAATACTGTGACTAAGTTGGTTGTACTGCATGTGACATGTGGCCTTATTGCCACCCTTTCTGAAATCTGCCCCCACTAAGACTTGAAGGGAGGCTAGAAGGTGGTGAGAGGGGATGGTTGGGAGCACCCCTAGCCGGTGAGTCAAGATAAGTGTAAAATATCAAGATTGCCATAAAAATTACATCATTTGTTGCATAAGAATGGATTTGGTATCATTCGTTTGCAACAGAGCTAGGTCCAAGGTAGAATAGGCTTTCAGCAACCCATGCTTGCCATGAAAGGCGACTATGCTTGTCATAAGAGATAACTAACGGGATCAGGTGGTCAGTCTCGCTGACTTGGTTGACACATGTCATCAGTTCCCAATTGCACAGATCGACGTTCATGTTGTTGATCACTGGATTGTCTGGTCCAGACTCGATTATTTACAGATCGCTGCCATATAGCTGGAATATTGCTGAGTGCAGCGTACAAGTAAACTCACTCACTCACTCACTCACTCACTCACTCACTCACTCACTCACTCGTTTGCAACAAGGTGTTGGTGATGTCTTCCATTTTCTTAGAGGTTGTAAGGAATAGATGCAGGACTGCTGGAAACTTACATGGGCACATGCCACAGGTGAAACCAGTAAGCGTGATAATTATTTCATAATCAAAAGGTATCTGTAATACTTGAAAAGTAAAAATTGCCCTTAGCAGATTCAGGTGTGATAATCAGAAGTTGGCTGTTGAAACAGGCCTATGGGGAGAGAGGACAGAATGTGTAAATATTGTTTTCATAATTTGAATGTACCTGCACTTGAAGACAAAGTGCACTATATTATTTCATGTCAATTATATACTAATAACTAGTTGAGAAATATTTTTTACCAAGTATTGTAGTTTTCTATGTAATGTAGACAAATTTAAGAAAGTTATGGGAGATTATACTGTGTCAGAATCTCTAGCACTGTATATTCTAAAGTACACGCAAATGAGACAGCTGTATGTTAACAGGTAAGGGAGACAGCTGACAATTTTACTTATGCTTTATTAACTTTTTTGTGCTAGAAAACTTAATTATTATGATCATTAATGATATATACTGTGGTTTGACTATATATACTGGTACACTCTACATACATGTACTTATGGCTGAAGGCCTTTGATACAGAATATGGAATCTTGAAATTCAGAAGGCTATGTCCGTGAATCAGAGATAGTAGTCACATGTTGAACAGGACCCAGTAATACTTTAAAATAATTCACAAATCAAATGTTGTATTTATTGGTACTTGAAAACTCTCATATCTGTTGTGAATTTGTGTATTTTATTTGTGTCATAAATATACAGAAATGATAATGTTTCTTGTCACCATGGTTACAGAGCATCTTGGTTCAAGTGAGAGCGGAGATCATGTCCGATCCGAATGCCAGTCTTGACAGCACCAGACCTAATGAAGCCTACACAGAACGGGAAGCCCGCGATGCTTTCAACAGAATGGTCAGCAGGTATGGCTGGAACAAATGAAAGGGTCATGTGACCAGGACAGACTTCTTGCAAGACAGCCACCTGGACATCACGATCGTGTTCATCTCATCAGTCACCATGACAACTCCCTGCAATGACTAGTATTATCCAGGTGTTCATGTCGTACAGTTATTTTTTTACATCAATGCCTGTCTGTCCAAACCTATGGAAGACTTGAAACTGTGATATAGACAGGGAGCATTCATGCCACTTCATGTCACTTCATGTCTCTAGATATGCCATTACTACATCAAATATACACATGGCAATACCATGCAAGAATACCATTAATTCTATGTCAATTTTCCAAGAGTAATGTTTTCTGTATCTGAGCCAGATAACCTTTGAGGCTAGCATTGCCTTACTGCCTGTCACACAGATAGACCTACACATGTATCAAGTCTGAGTCAGTTTTCAAAGAGTAATGTTTTCTGTATCTGAGCCAGATAACCTTTTAGTCTAGCGTTGCATTACTGCCTGTCACACAGATAGACCTACACATGTATCAAGTCTGTGTCAGTTTTCAAAGAGTAATGTTTCCAGTAACTGAATCAGGTAGCTATTACATCAGCATTGCCTTACTGCCTATCACAAAACAAGATTCCAAATCCAACCACTATATTAATCAGAATGAACCAATAAACAGTTATATATGGTAAACACAAACTGCTTGATTGTAAAGTTGTACTAGGATTTTGTATTAAACATGGCAGTATGTATCGGTACTGAAGTAGGTATATTGGGATACTGTCTGCAACTGTAGAACACAAACCTGTATGACACTGTGTGCATAGCATAGAGTTACTTCATTTAATACACATGCTGAACTTCAAACACTGTGAATACCTGTAGGTGTAAATATTGTTCCATATGCTCTTCTTGGGCAAGATGTTTCCTACTCTATGACAGGAGGTGTTCCATAAAGTGTTTTAAGGGTACATCTTCCTTCCGTTAAACCCGTTTCTGATGTCAGTCTGCCGTGATATTGTTGGGGTATTACTAAAAGCGGCCTAAAACCATACATTCTCAAATTTACAAATTCAGGAAGGCTAGCAGAAAGGGTATACATTTTTAACCCAGCTGAATGGAACAAAGTCTTAACTGACTGGGAAGTTATACAATTTATTTATTTCTAATATGCAAACAAACATTGTTGACTGTGGGGTGTTTTCCTCCAAACTTGTTATTTTTTTCATTACTAAAAGCAAACTCTTCTTTTTTTTTGTAAATGTAGGATATTCTCCTTTGAATGTCAACTGAAAAACAAACACTGTTTTGTTTCACATATTTTGGTGAGAGTTTATTTCACAATAATATAATGGTTTGTGTAATAAAATGTACAACCAACCCATTGTTATGATGTATGTACTGTGGACCAGCTAGTTATCATAGACTCAACACTTACTTGGGCGTTAGGGTTGATTAGCTAATTGTGATTTCTCCATCTGTAGACCACATATTTGTGTTTCTGCAAAATGGACAGTTATTTTCGACCAGTTAATTATTCAATTTCTACTTACAGTCAAGAGCTTTGAGATTTTCAAAGCTCCCTTAGCACTAAGATAGTCATAAGGGCCATACGTTAACCTTGACTTACGACCATGTCGACTCTGAGAGGTTTGAAAATCAAGACTCTGGATGTTATTGATCACCTTGTCACGACAGTTGGCATCAACCAGCAAGGTATTACATATCAACTTACTGACCAGAGGAGAATGCTGGGGTAGCCTAGTGGTTAAAGCATTTGTTCACCACACTGAAGGCCCAGGTTCAGTTTTCCACTTGGAAACAATGAGTGAAACCCATTTCTGGTGTCCCCTGCTATGTTATTGCTGGAATATTGCTAAAAGTAACATAATTATGCTCACTCACATTGGTCATGAAACTGGTGTGCCGTAGATAAAATACTGTGCACATTACGTTTCATTGAAAGTATACATTTTGGTTGTTATTTCCTACCTCAGCTAAGCTCCTGTCTTGAAGTATGATATATGTTCATTCCATGGGTTTCCTTATCATCCTTCTTGATACGAGCCTGTCCAAAACTACGTTGTAGTGTTACCTATTAGTGTAAAATACTAGTATTGTGTTTTAATTGAAAAATTCAACATGGCTGCCAGACATGTAAAATGCTGAAATACAACTGACATATAAAGGCCAGGCTGATACTGAATGGTATTTGTTCATTTAACTGCTTAGGGTTGTATTTTTTTCAAAGTTTATTTAATCCAACTAAATTGGATGTTTTGGATGGACATTTGATCTCTCACATATTTAACACACACGTCATTCAAATGAGATCTGAGTTCTTGCTAACACTAAACAGGTCTCATTTAAATGAAATTTTTGGATGTCTGTCTAATCTCTGTGACAAGACAAGGAAATCCAGCTAACTGTTGATGTACAGTTGTGATCTTGCACACGAATATTGCAGATTTAGGCTAATGATGGAGGCTGATGGTATGTGTGCATTTTGTTTGTCAGTACTTTCTGACCCGTTAAGATCCATGAAAATGTAAGCAGCATGATTTATTGATCATGTGTATTTTCATTCATATGTACCCGTGAAGATATTCATGCTGTTGATTACTGAATTGTTTGGTCAAGACATTATTTACGGACTGCTGTATAATAGCTTGAATATTGCTGAGTGCAGCATTAAACAGCAAACCAACCAACATTACTTTCTGAAAGTGCTTTTGATGATGAATTAGTTACTTGAAGTTTAGTCTGTCCAGATCAACTTCAGAATTCAGACTATATTTACCCTGCGTTGCAGATATTTGTGAAACCCAGGTAGCAGCAATATAACAGGTAACTGAGATCTGTGTTGTAGTCAGAGTCTATAGACCCTGAAACAAACACAATGAAGCCCATGCAAGTCTAGAATGTGTGGCAAGTCTAGATAACAACAGACTGAAAATAAAGAAAGTAAGGAGATTCCTCTTTGTTGTGTTTTGTTAACATAATTTAGACACCATTTTTGTCTTTTTTGTTCTTTTTTTTTTTTTTTTAGGTTTATTTGGGATTTTGGGTTGGGGGGGTGGGGGGAGCGGGGGTTTAGATTTTTTATTTATTTTTTTCTATTACACTTTTTTTTCTCTTTTAAATAAATTCATTTCAGAGGTAGGATGTTGGTGTATTGTATGCATTTTTGTCTTTTTTGTGTTTTTTTTGTGTTTATTTGGGGTTTGGGGGTATTTTTTTTGGCTTTTTTTAAATACTTCCATTTCATTCATAGAATGTTGGTGTATTGTAGACATTTCAGTTACAAATCAAGAAATCAGTATCCTTCTGTGTACAGTCAGCAATATAATTATGTTTGATGGTATTCTGTCTTCATTAAGTGCATGCATGCACTGTAGGTTTGACTACAACTCTTATGCTCCTGATAGGACATCTAAAATTATATCTTTGAGGGAACTATGAAAAGGCAAAATCTTCGTCATAATAAAATATAATCATGTATTTATTCATGCCAAAGTAGAATGTTTTCTGTAGTTATTTATTGTGACCTATGTATCCATTTATCCTGTCACCTTGCAATCTTTTAAGTTGGAGACGTATGTCCAGGACTAAAGAGATAGTTCTAACTACCCTTGGTTATATACGACAAACTGTTACGAGTATGTATGTCAACTTCTTCTTTATTGTTTTCAAAACGTTTCTGGGCTAGAAACGTTGTGAAAACAATAAAGAACTTGACATCCTTAACATTTTGTCGTATATTAGAATACCGACTTCTAAATGCCCTGTCAAGTACCCTTGATTAGTTATCCGTAAATCTGTATATAGATGATTTTTACTCAGAATATTATGTTCAGATTACATGTAAGTATCAGATATGAAACTGTAAATACAAATGTTGTGTGTGGGTTGTGTTTATTTAAAAAAAGAAAGTTAAAACCAGTTGTGTGGTGATGCATCCTGACAACCTGTGTGTTTTAAACCTGAGGTGTTGCTGAGACGCCCCACCTCCACAGTTCATTATGTAAACTTGTGTCCCTCCAGAAACTTAACATCTTGGGCTGGATTCATAGACTGCCATGCCATACTGTTGTGACCAAAACGGTTAATTTCTGAGAACTTTCTTGGCAAGTTAACCCACCAGAGCAGGATGTAAATGTACCAAAATCATTCCATTCATTTTTGTACAAATGGGGCACTTGAAGTACAAAAAAGCATGTGAATCAGGGATTTTGGTAAAAGTAGTTAATATAGATTTTGTAATACAACGTACTTAAATGCTTTAATACAACAGTGTGATTAGTTTAATCGATGAGGATGGGTCCCCTCTGCATCCCTGTAGATTCACCCTCTCTGGATCCACCTGTTGTGCACATACATACCATGGTTGGGTGTGACAACTTTAGAAAGTCACAGATGGTCCAACCAGCCTCCATGCTGGCCATCATCCTACCTCTTTCCTGTCTATCCTGCCTCGTCTCTGCCCTAACATAGTGAGTAATTTGTGGGAAACCTTTGTGTACTAATCAAAGGAACTTAAGAACACACACTCATTTCATACCTCTTTGTTAATATGTCAACGTCTGGTTCACTGTGGTAATTGTTCACTCATGCTACATCTGATTCTTTCATACTGTACAGTTACCCTTTCATGCCATGACAGAGCATAGTAATATGAAAGGATCCCTGTTCCCTGATGACATATTTTTAGATGTATATTCCATCTCCAGTCTGTTTTGATAAAAGACGTGGACCCTTTTGCCATCTTAGCTTCGTTTGGGTAGTGACGTCACCGTCATTGTCTGTATTTCTTCATATTCACCAACACCAACAAGACACAATTTGTCTCTCTGGAAAATATGTTGATGGGAAAACCGTTTCTCAAATCTGGTTGAAAATGAAATGGAATGGGACCAGGTTATTTATCATAACAGATTGAGATCACTGATAGTCATGAAAGCATTTTCTGAAGACTGACAAAGAGTCATTCTCTTTGAGTTCCTGTGCTTCTCAGTTTGGGCACAGTTGGTCCTTTTGGCATCTGTGACTTTTATAATGTAATTTATTGTACTTACTTACATTGTAATAAAATACGTTTACTAAAGTGAGTGTTGTTACATGTTGGCCTCATGAGGATTGCTGGTTAAAAGGGCCACCTCTGTGGAATGGAGGTTAAAGCGTCCCCCGGAGAGCTGAAGGTCGCGGGTTCCATCCTCGACCACGTTATCCCAAAAGACGTTAAAGTAAGGTACTTGTTGGACCCTGTCTGGCGCTCGGCATTAATGGTTACAAGGACTGGCAGGAGAAAATATACAAAATAGGAGTCCTTTTACCTTCAGAAAGCAGGAAGTTGCTTGTACGAACTACAACTACGAACTGTAATATCAGCACTCCAGGGGAGTATGCCCCCAGATGGATCCCCTTATATCCTCGGCCTTGAACGTGGATATTGCCTCGTAATGATAATGCTGGAAAATTGCCAAATATGGCGTCGAACTAAACTCGCTCATTCATATACGTACAACTGTACACTCCTCACCTTAAACTATTTCTGTTCATATATATTACGCAGGCTTCTAAGGTCACTCTCAAGTTATAAAATTACACCGCAATACGGATGGGATAAAGGCGCAGCGTTAAACAAAAAGAAAACAACGAAAGTTTAATCCACTGCAAGTATACGTGTTGGATGTAAGTGATCTTTTTCTGTTGTATGTCGAGGATGTCTTAATACTACCGTGTACCCCATCTCCTACACGCTGTCACTATAGATGTGTGGGATGTGACAAGACTCAAACCGGATCTAACTGCCAGACACGGATGTTGCTTGAGATATGTGTCCAAAAAACATATTGCGTCACACGCATACAAGATATATATCCTTAAAGATAAAATGAAAATAAATATGAACAATTTTTCATAGTTTACGTAGGGGCGATGGGGTAGCCTACTGGCACAAGTGTTCGCTCGTCACAACGAAGATCCATCGCCCACCTGGGTGCAATGTGTGAAGGACATTTCTGGCGTAGAACTAAACCTACGCAGAACTTACTCATGATGGCAAATCTCCCATCAGGTGTTGTAGATGTTAGATATGAACCTGCACACCAACATAAGATCGGTGTTGTAGATGTTAGATATGAACCTGCACACCAACATAAGATCGGTGTTGTAGATGTTAGATATGAACCTGCACACCAACATAAGATCGGTCTGCAATTTATAGAAAGAATTTTCGTGGCTTTTGTATGCAAATGGATTAAGTATATATATTGTTTCCCACAAAATATACACAATCCTGCTGAATTGATTCAGATTTCATTAGTCGGAAATGAAATGTACGACAACCCAAAAACTAACAAGAAAAAACCCCATCAAATTATATATTTACTTTGATTGCATGAGATCATTGCCGTGATATCTTCGGCCGATAATCGGTAAATATGTAGTATTTACGTGTCTTCTAGCATATGGAAGAAGCGGGGTAATCTTGTGGATAATGCTTTCGCTCATCTCGCCGAAGACCTGGGTTCGATTCAGTACTTGGGTGCAATTTGTGGAGCCCATTTCTGGTGTCGCCCGCCGTGATACTGCTGGAATATTGCTAATATTTCATGTTTGAAAGTGCAAGAGTGAGTGAGTGAGTTTAGTTTTACGTCGCACTCAGCAATATTCCAGCTATATGGCGGCGGTCAGTAAATAATCGAGTCTGGATCAGACAATCCAGTGATCAACAACATGAGCATCGATCTGCGCAACTGCGAACAGATGACATGTGTTAACCAAGTCAAATTTTATAGCTTCGCGTTTAGACAGCTTGGGAAGTAGTCTAAGTTAACTGTGTTCTCTGTAACCCGCGAAGATCCGGGTTACAATAGAGGCTCAGTACTTCTTGTAAGAGGCGACTAACTGGACCAGATGGTCAGGCTCGCTGATTTGGTTGACACATGTCGAAGTATCCCACTAGCACATATCGATGCTCATGCTGTTGATCACAGGACCGTCTGATCTATATTTTAAATAATGTATAGACCTCAGAGAGAGAGAGAGAGAGAGACTAATGTGTATTGAGTAACCCATGCTTGTAGTAAATGGTGATCGGGTGGTCAGGCTCGCTGGCATGTCATCGTATCCCAACTGTGTAGAGCGATGCTCATGCTGTTCATCTCCGGACTGTCTGCTCCAAACACGATTATTCAAAGACCACCGCCACACATAGCTGGAATATTGCCGGGTACACCATTAAACATCAAATCAAACAACCAACCGCTGCGATATGATTACGCTATATCCAAATCCATGTAACGTGTGTGTTATCGATCTGTTCTCACCTCGAAAACAACGCGTTCGAGCAAACCACAGCAACACACCAACCCGCATAGCAATATTTCTCGGTCAGTCAGCTAGCATACCTTGGTTTGCAACAGCATAGACGCCTGGTCATGGCTTCGATGACTGTGTATCAGTGTCTTTCTTACGTCCTCGCAGTCAACGTCGTTACGACAGCATGGGTGTACGTGGGTCACGTGAAGAGGCTGAGCTTCCAGACGCTGGCAAAAGCGATGTTCCTACCGACAGTGATGACGCTGTATTTCACGGACGATTTATGGTCCTTGGCTGTTCGAATACTCGGAGTGCGCCAGGTAGGTCACGTGCTCCGCCATGTTATCTAAGTATGTCACACCCTAACATCGTGCTGTGCCGTGAACCAGATCTGAGCGGTTCACGTGATATATCATCTTAGATCATTGTGTTACTTGAAGAAAAGAGGCGACTATGCTTGTCGTTAGAGGCGACTAACGGGATCGGGTGGTCAGGCTCGCTGTTTTGGTTGATGCATGTCATCGGTTCCCAATTGCGCAGATCGATGCTCATGTAGTTGATCACTGGATTGTCTGGTCCAGACTCGATTATTTACAGACCGCCACCATATAGCTGGAATATTGCTGAGTGCGGCGTAAAACTAAACTCACTCACTCACTCACTTGAAGAAAAGACACGGTCAAAACGTGTGCAAAAAGTATTTAATAAAGAAATGTTCATGATGTACAGTAGTTTAGTGGGTGTTTTCTACGTAGGCTTTACGGATATATATAGAGGATACTAACCGGCCTTCCGTGCAATACCATTTTTATTAAACGAGTTAATGATTTGGTATCAAACGAGCGAAAGCGCTGCGCAGGAACACCCCTACCACGACCTTGCCCATTGTTCTGAAATATTACATGTTGAAGAACCAACGTATTGTCGACGGCAACGTGAACCAGCCTGAGTAAGACGGTGACGTACAGTATTGTCGTGGGTCTGTTCTGTCTTCCAGTAGTGTCACGGTCTGTTGTGGTAGCTGGTATGAAGCGATTTTTCAAATGAGAGGTCACAATGTAGCGGTCTTGCCGGTATGACGTGACACGTGAACGTCCGCAACAAGAGTGGTCAGCGACGGTGTTTGTCTGCTGTTAGCGGTCTAGCAGCCTGTAGATGGTGGACTGGTGTGTTCCATTATGCCTGGCGACTCGTAGGATGCTTCAACCTGCCTCAATATTCCCTATTGCTCTCTGACGTTAGCACTAAAACGTGGAATGCTCACTGTTGCACAGACGTTAAGCAGTATCCGTTCCTTAATTAGCATCGTAAGAGCACAAACATCATGCAAAGAATTTATTTCTAACTTCACGACCTGACCCTGCACGGACAAAATGGAGACCACTGAGTTCACGGCGTTTGTGGGAATATTTCATTTGCCGTGCAAAACAGTATTAACGGAATTAATTATACACCAGAAACCTATTTAACACTGTTGATGTACTTCACAGTAGATATTGATGGATTTCGCGTTTCATTTGGTGGTGTGTATTTATGAATATACAAGTAACTTGGTTCAATAAATAGGGATTGACACGAGCAAGTGTGGCATATGACGTTTTACTCACTCTCTCTCTCTCTCTCTCTCTCTCTCTCCCCCTCTCTCTCTCTCCAGTACTACAATATGGAATACTACTTTGTACTTTGTCGCATGCTTCTTTTTCTATCTAGCCCTTGGAAGCTGTGGCCTTCTCGGCGGTAGCAGTATACAGTGTCGCCGCCCTGGTGGGAGCCTGTGCCGTCATTGACCTCCTCTTCGGATGGGCACAACCCAGTGAGTATATGTCTTGCAAAATAAAAAAAAGCCCCATACGTTGGCATAAAGTATATGTATTAGTGAAGGAATAAATGTTGACTGGCGTCACAAAGGGCAAACACATCTCTTTCAAGGAGATCCGTTAATAATTCAATATCGACCCCCCAAAAAACTTGATTGACAAGCTCAACAGGTACTCACTTCAAGAATCAGCGGTCTGGCCATTCACATCATACAGCTTAGTCGAAACGACATCATACATAGGCAGGTAGAATCCCCACAAGTCATCAGTACATTTCGTGATCTGAATTCGTCTCCAGACGCTGTCACGCATGTCATGCAGTATTGTGTAGGAGGAGCGCCATGGCCGTGTGTGACAAATACGTCACGCTCCCAACAGGACAAGTGATATGGCTGTGAGGAGCTTGTGTAGAAATACCGTCCTATATCTATATGGCAGCATCATATCCATGAATCGCGCAGCAACCAATGCCAAAGAGGTTAAGCTCTCGGTAGGAGGCGGGTTACCCCTGTGAGGAGCTTGTTTCTATGTTTCGTTACTATATCGGTGGTGTGCATCAACCAATCCGATTGGAAGCCTTAAATAAAATAATAGCTTCAAGTTTTCAGGGTAACACTGATACTTGGGTATGCAACTAGGGGCTGCTTGCTGTTGGTATTATCCACTCCCTAAACATTTCCTCTGTCACTAGACAGATTCAGCGTACATGAATATGATTTCGGTGGTACATGTGCACTAATATAGCGCCATAATTCAATGGAAACCTAGTTGTATAGGAAATAAAACACGCACATATGCCAACACGTGTCATGAGGTCTGAGTATATTGCTAAGGTGATGACTGTGTCATACAGATTGGCTGCTTTTGTGAAAACGGAAAATAGATAACTATTAAAACAATCATTTGATGATGAAGACATATATGACACACTTCCGAATGCAAGTTGATGGACCCCAATGACAGCCTCACGGAGTCGAATTCGCAAATGGGGGGAGATATACGCTAACGGACAAGTGAAGGTGTCTTCTGCGATAAAGAGAGCATGTTTTCTTGCTGTGTGGTGGAAAGTCCAATGTCTGTATCAGTTCCATGACCTGTTGATTACATTCACACCAGCATCAGGTTCCAAACGTCGTTGGAGTAATTCTGCGGTCATCATTGACGTTGATGGAGTACTGCGTTTGATTCTGGCACTCCCCGACCCCGTGGCTAATGCTGTTGTGCTCCCTGACGATGGGTCTATCTGTCAGGTACCTCTTGAAAATTACGGCTGTGATGGCCTACATCTGTATGACCTGGGGGCGGTTAGGTAGCCTAGTTGTTAAAGTGTTCGCTCGTCATCCAGACACCCGGGTTCGATTTCTCACATGGTACAATGTGTGAAACCCATTTCTGGTGCCCTCACCGTGATGCTGCAGGAATATTGCTAAAATCGGCTTGAAACTGAGCTCGCTCACTGTATGATCCGCATGACACTGAGGTCATGTTGGGTTGTCAAATAATTGTGTAAAGGGTATTTCAGTATGTATTTAATGTATGAAGCATTTATTCTCATCAAGAAAAGTCAGCCTGACTTATCCACTCCCGTGTGGCAGATCACCAGCCTGACCTCCAAGTGGACGTTTTGAACGGCACCTTTTTCAACGGCACCTTCTTGAGCAGCTTCCTCAGGGCGGCAGGGGAAGAAGTTGGATGGCGATGCTTCTTGCTGCCGTCACTGATGTCCCACTTCACGCCAGGTGTCGCTCTGTTACTTAGGTACGTAACGCTGGAAGTTCGAAACGTTAAAGAAAAGATGTCTGACGCTGCCATTGAGGTTATTTACTGTATTCCCCGAGGGTACATCACTGTGTTCCCCTGGTCTTAACTGGTACGTTAATGCGTCCTCCGATATTACATTAATCACTTTGTTCCCCTGCTCTTGGTACGTTAATGCACCCCAGCTATCACATTAATAACTGTGTTCCCTGCTGTTGGTAAGTTAATGCACCCCTGCTATCACATTAATAACTGTGTTCCCCTGCTCTTGGTAAGTTAATGCACCTCTGCTATCACATTAATAACTGTGTTCCCCTGCTCTTGATAAGTTAATGCACCCCAGCTATTACATTAATCACTTTGTTCGCGTTCTTGGTACGTTAATGCACCCCTGCTATCACATTAATAACTGTGTTCCCCTGCTCTTGATAAGTTAATGCACCCCAGCTATTACATTAATCACTTTGTTCGCGTTCTTGGTACGTTAATGCACCCCTGCTATCACATTAATAACTGTGTTCCCCTGCTCTTGATAAGTTAATGCACCCCAGCTATTACATTAATCACTTTGTTCGCGTTCATGGTACGTTAATGCACCCCCGCTATTACATTAATCACTTTGTTCGCGTTCTTGGTATGTTAATGCCTTCTCCCCCATTGCACTAATCAGCTAATGTAGTTCACCATATTCTCTCTAATTTGCACGTCACTATGTTCCCTTACTTTTTGATTCGTCACTGTGTTTCCTACTCTTTCTCACGTCACTGTTTCCCGCTGCCAGTTGTCTCCCCTTGTTCCCCTCATGCTTTGGGGTATATCTTTTTTAATCAGCATATTTCGTGCAGGATATAACTATAGGACCGCGGTCTGTAAAATATCCGAGTCTAGTACAGACAATCCCGTGATTGACATCATGAGCGTCAACGAACGCAATATGGGTGTATACAGATTTATATACTAAGTAGTACTGTGCATATGTTTATTTGTGGAGACATGTGTGCAACATTGTGGCCTCTTCAATTTTCCAGCGGTGTAGCTTGGGGACTGTTCCACGTGCCCGTGTTGATACTAATGACGTCACGACTGTCACCCCCTAGGCCACGCATGACCGTACTCGTACAGTGTTTATCGGTCACGTTGTCGGCGTTTCCCCATGGCTGGGTGGCAATCAAGTCAGGGTAGGTGTGTTTCTGTACAACGAGTGCGGTTGTAGATAAGGATACCAGATAGATATGGCGTGAGCTGGTCTCTAGGAATGTTGTGGTTGATTTGTGACCGATATAATTGCTTGTTTGTTTGTTTGTTGTTTAAAGCCACAGTCAGCAATATTCCAGATATATGACGGCTATCTGGACAGTAGTCTGGGCCAGACAAACCAGTGATTGACATCATGAGCATCCATCCACCGGAGCTGGAAAACGATGACCTGTCAACGAACCTGACCACCCGATCCTGGTTGTCGCCTCTTAGGACAAGCATGGAATGGTGGAGACCAGTTGTAACCCAGATCTTCACGGGCGTGACTGGTATGAGGGATGATTTACATCGCATTAAAACGATATACACCCACAAGAACTTAGTTAGGCACTCTCTGACATATCTCACGATTGAATGAGTCCCGATCTAAACCCCTTGGGACATGATTGGTCGCCATGTGTAACATAGGGATCCTCCTATACAGAACCTCACCCAGTTGGAAGATACTTTACAGGAGGAATGGCACAGACTGTCCCTACAGAGGATCAGGAGGATGACAGGGTGTGTGAGGAGGAGAGTGCTGGTTGTCGTAAAGTCACGTGGAGGTTACAGTCGGAACCGACCTTGAATCGTTGAAGACACGGAAACTGACATTTTTTGTAGGTGCACATTCACCAACAAAATCAATATCATACATTCCAGGGCCACACTTGCACAGTCATGGTTTTTCAAATGAGCAACTATCATCATAAAATCAACATCATTTAGTCGTTTTTTATGAGCCAAGGATCATAAGGCTCAGAAAAACTCACATTTTTCCATTGTTGTCACTACACTACGAGAAGTTCTGTGTACGTGCTGAAAACTTGTCATTGCGAAATACGGGGCGTGCGTAAGTAAACTCTTCGCATATTTACACTTAAATTTATTTCAGTTTGTGTAAGCGATGTTTGAGAATTTTGTCCTAGCATCTTTGAACGTCCACATCTGGGTTGACAAACCAGTTCCTCATTACTGCTGTGACGACATCGTCAGAATTGAATCCCTGGGAACAGGGACATCTGTGGGAGTCATATCTGGAGAATGCAGAGCTATCAGAAGCAGTTCAAACCCACAACTGTGGATTCTAGCCATATAAAAGACAGTGTTCACTGGTGCAATGATTCATAATTTCTATGATCCGCACATCGTTATTCGTAAGTTCACAGTCTGAAAAGAGCGCCTCAGTTAGCGTTTACTGTGTGGTCTTTGGGAAGATAGTCTACCATCATTAAATCTTTCCCAGAACAGAGAGGCCACAACGTGTCTATATATTATTTTGAAATGGCGAACTAAGGTATCATCCATAGACACAAATCGCTACCAGAGACTCTCTGATTGAGCTTAAAACTAATCGTTGAGTCTTTGTGCCTGTTGCTTTTCTATCAGACTTCAAAAGCCTTGGAACTAAAACAGCTACCATTTCAATACCCAAGTTCTTTTGATAATGGAATGTACTCATTTCTGGAAAGCGTCGTCTGAAATACCAAGATGACGCTCAGTCACCCTCAGGCGGAGTGATGGAGACGGAGATCGTCTTTTAAGCTTTCAGATCCACGGTTGAACTCTGTTGACCAACTCTTCACGTTAGGAAGGACATCTGTCTCTGGCGTTGGAGCCTGTCTTTTCTCCAAGTACTTGACCACAGCACGTTCTTCGTGTTTGTCAGTTGGCCAAATGTCACAGACCCATGGGCCATGTTTATCTGGCCCACTTCCAGAGCGAAAGGAGTTGTTCAGATTAGAGTATTTAAGTATGCGCCTCTGTGACTAATGACGTGTCAACAACGCAAGATTTCACTCTCACCCCAAGTCGTTCTATAAGAGGTTCAAAATGGATCGGTCAACCTTAACAGATCATGTTCACGTATCTCTTCATGTGTATCTCGCCCAGTCTCCGTGTTTGGGATACACGATCTGAGACACAGTATCTGTTCATAGCTCACTCGGTACGCTCAGTGTTTCAGATCTCGGTGTGGGTGTGTCTATGTATACCTCAATACTTGTTGGTGTGTCTCTGTATACTTCAACCATTGCGGGTGTGTATACATCAATCCCTGTGGGTGTGTCTGTGTATACATCAATCCTTGTGGGTGTGTCTGTGTATACATCAATCCCTATGGGTGTGCCTGCTTATACATCAATCCCTGTGGGTGTGTCTGTTTATACATCAATCCCTGTGGGTGTGTCTGTATGTACATCAATCCATGTGTCTGTGTATACATCAATCCCTGTGGGTGCGTCTGTGTATACATCAATGACTGTGTCTGTGTAGACATCAATCTTTGTTGGTGTGTCTGTGTATACATCAATCCCTGTGAGTGTCTGTGTATACATCAATCCCTGTGAGTGTGTCTGTGTATACATCAGTCCCTGTGTCTATGTATACATCAGTCCCTGTTGGTGTGTCTGTGTATACATCAATCCCTGTGTCTATGTATACATCAATCCCTGTGGGTGTGTCTGTGTATACATCAATTCCTGTCGGTGTGTCTGTGTATACATCAGTCCCTATAGGTGTGTCTGTATATACATCAATCCCTATGGGTGTGTCTGTTTATACATCAATCCCTGTGGGTGTGTCTGTGTATACATCAATCCCTGTGAGTGTGTCTGTGTATACATCAATCCCTGTGAGTGTGTCTGTGTATACATCAATCCCTGTCGGTGTGATTTCACAAGGCCACTGAGAGTACCACATACTCCATACACTGGTATACGTCTGGCTCATGTCAGTGTCATCGGGTCCGCTGTTATCAGTAGCATGCTCAATGTCAATAGAGTTGTGCCCCTTACAAGACATCAGGGGTCGTTACTCTCCGTTAATGACTCAGCAAAATGAAGCGTGCAGCGGCCGTAACACATAAAACTGAAACTTATTTCAAACGCAAAGCCGTGAGAGCTGCCCCAAAGAAGGTTCACACATCATGTACATTCAAAAGGTTTGAATATTTCTCTCATGTTCTCTCATTTAAAGAATTCGCCGTAGATTTTCGTTACCGTCTCCGCACTATGATAATCGTAAGTCATTGTTAATGTATGGGACTAACGATCATCTTAGCGCCAAGACAGCTGTGGACATCTGGGACCTGAGTCATAAATACACTGGCCCGTTACTTGGAAAGGATCAGCCGGGTTAAAGTTGCTATGTTTTGCAACTAACTAAAACAATTTCTGATCGTTTACAACGAAATACATAGACAATAAACGAATGATGCCATTTATTGACTAAAATACCATGCAAACCTCGTTATTCTCTATGGATGCGCAGAACACTGGATGATAAGAAAGGTAATACCTGTGTAAGTGAGGAATTTCTGGAGAACATCTTGCTAATCTGTTGATTGATACCCTATTAGATTGACTGCCGCTAATTTCGGGGTCAGGGGTACGATGGGGCAAGCAATGCGAGTGCTTGCAATGAGGGGTTGCAGGCACGGATAAGGGAACATTATCCTTTGGCGAACTACGTTCACAGTCCAGGGGCTTCTTTCACGAGAGCAACCTTTGCTAATGTTAACCTTAATCCCCATTCTTTAACACTGCACTAAGGTAACACGGTGGAGTGCACGTACAGATGCACTGACTACTTTCAAAGCATGCTTTTAGGTTGTTGTGGAAGCTCTCATTTTAATGCAGGATGGTGTAGGTTCTAACGCAAGAGCCCGTGTCCACTCGGTCCTTACGTTTGACTTCATGGTGGGTTTGTTGACCGTGGAACAAATTCTGCAGTACACAGTGCCTTTGTGCAAGAAACTGCAGTTCGCGAAAACAGGCCTCCTTGGTGCACTTGATGAATCCTCTTACGTCAGACTTTGCGAAGTGTACGGGATGATGTGCATCTCTTTCTGGACATTCCCGATGACGCCTGTGCTCTGGCAGCTATAAGCATGACATTCAGCCACAGGGGTAATGTTCCTGCTGATGCGCCCTTTCAATATCGGAAGAGAGCACTGTTCTATCCATTCGTTGACCATCTGATCTCTGAATTGCAACAGAGACTTGCGCTCAATGAAAGTCGGTTCCGGATACACTAGGTTATTCCATTCAAATAAAAAAAAAACATGTCACGAGACCTTGGAACAGATGTGTTTGAAAGCCTTCAGCACGACATTTCCCCTGCTGATCAACTTCTGCAAGCCTCTGAGCTCAGGCGCTGGAAGGAGAGGTGACGCAATAGTGATAGTCTTTGTGGAGCACTTGAAGAAGCAGATCCGGTTCTGTATCCGCCAAACCACATTTCCTTGAAGACTCGTCTTGCCATGCCTGTTTCAAAAACAACCCCCGTGACAACATCCAATTCTATGAAGAGGATCAAAACTTGGCTTCGAAACACTATGACTGAAAACCGACTGACATCTTTGGCTTTGCTTAATATTCACCGTAACGTCAGCATTGTAAGTCATCGATGAATTTGTTGGTCAGGCTGACAGACATCCTCGATATCTCCAGGTTATACGTTCCGATAAGTCTCCACTATACTCTGGACGCATCTACGGGTCGGCCCGATAATTTTATTACCTCCCTTTGCTGGCTTCGCATTCTCACAATAGCCAATCAGCTAAGCCGTCGTTGTAACCGAGCTTGCCAGTGTCAAGGAAGGTAGCGGTCGCGAAAGTTTGTCCGCAGTGCGACTCATATTTTGGGGAAATCATACAGACATATTTTTAGGCCCGAAACTTTTTAAAAAAAGTTTAATGTGTTAGATAATTTGAAAAGCGAAAGCGAGTTGTAATTGGTTCGCTCAAGTTCCCAGCGTAGACACCTGACTGAATAAAAAGCCAGCCAAGGGAGGAGGTGGATGCATCCAGGGTATAGTACAGACTTGTCGGAACGTATACCCTGGGGATATCGAGGATGGTTGACAGACGACTAGCAGGGTATAGTACAGACTTGTCGGAACGTATACCCTGGGGATATCGAGGATGGTTGACAGACGACTAGCAGGGTATAGTACAGACTTGTCGGAACGTATACCCTGGGGATATCGAGGATGGTTGACAGACGACTAGCAGGGTATAGTACAGACTTGTCGGAACGTATACCCGGGGGATATCGAGGATGGTTGACAGACGACTAGCAGGGTATAGTACAGACTTGTCGGAACGTATACCCTGGGGATATCGAGGATGGTTGACAGACGACTAGCAGGGTATAGTACAGACTTGTCGGAACGTATACCCGGGGGATATCGAGGATGGTTGACAGACGACTAGCAGGGTATAGTACAGACTTGTCGGAACGTATACCCGGGGGATATCGAGGATGGTTGACAGACGACTAGCAGGGTATAGTACAGACTTGTCGGAACGTATACCCGGGGGATATCGAGGATGGTTGACAGACGACTAGCAGGGTATAGTACAGACTTGTCGGAACGTATACCCGGGGGATATCGAGGATGGTTGACAGACGACTAGCAGGGTATAGTACAGACTTGTCGGAACGTATACCCGGGGGATATCGAGGATGGTTGACAGACGACTAGCATTAGTTTTGCTTAGTCGGCCATTATTGTCTTTTGAGGTCACTATGTTAGTAGTTTGAACTTTCAAACTGTATTAAATGACTTTCACTGTAGAAACTTTGTATCTGTTTTGAGTTCAAAGATGATTCACACTTCAATATCATTTCAGCATCTGCACATATTGATGTTGTTTTTGAATTTCTGTTGAAAGTTATCATTAATCCTACAATTTGTCTTCACGGATGAATATTAAGATAAATCAGTATATATCATTAGTATGTGTCAGTCCAATAAATGGTCAGGAAAAACATCCAGAGCATCTTGAATTATCTACAGAAATACCCTAAAATATATTGGTTTCCTAAAAAGGTCGTGGCGCTCGGATAATCCCCGTGTTATGATCGGCGTGCCTGTGTGTGCTACAATCCCTACACTTTTGTTTCAGATACTCAGTATGGGCGAGTGGCCTGATGCATACAGTGTGGAACCAGGTGAACCCAGTCATCTTGGGCAGCATTTACACTCAAGCACCAGGTATCATTGTCGGTCACCAGTGGCTCATCAACGGCGAGGGGCTGGCGGGATGTATTGTCATACTTCCTCTCGCCATTTGGCTATCGGTAACAATGTGAAGAGCAGATACGACACCAGGATCGCAATGTGTCATCACTGTGTGCGTGAGTGTATTTAGTTTTACGCCGCTTTTAGCAATGATCAAGCCATATTACGGTGGGGAACACCAGAAATGTGTTTCACAGATTTCGGGAATCGAACCTGGGTCTTTGGCTTGACAAGTGAACGCTTTAACCACTTGGCTACCCTACGGCTTCTGTATACGAGGAAAATCGGCGTGCTAATGATTTGAGGTTTCATACCTTGGCGCCAATACCAATAATAACACTTCATAATAAGCCATACTGTTTTTGTATATGTAATGGCACATATTATTGTGTAACGTTGTGGCAAACGAGTTTATATTATATGTGCCGCGTTAAGTTCTGTTTTGAATCATGTAAACAAGACGAAAATGCATTGACATATCAAATGGCTACTGTTATTATTTTCGATGCATATACGCCATAGCCAACTATCTTAAAAAACGAATTTATGGCGTGTACTTGACAGCGAGTGAGTGAGTGGATGAGTTAGCAATATTCCAGTAACATCATGGCGAGGGACACCAGAAATGGGTTTCACTCGTTGAGCTAAGGTGTGGAATCGAACCCGGGTCTTCGGCGTGACTAACGAACGCTTTAACGACCGCCCCAAAGTAAACAATGGAAAATATTTCATATTTTCATGTTATCTTACAGGACATATGTTGCATGTGTGTCGCGTAGCATATTTGTTCTTTGACACATAACTCAACCAACATCCATATCCTGTATGTACATCCGGTGTCCTTCTTGTCAATACTCACATGACAGTGTGTGGGAGGTGGTGTACACGGTATAATTAGGACATATTGAGCATGCAACAGAAAAAAATTACTTACATACAAACATGTGTGCATGTTAGCATGTGTAGCGTTTGTTTTTATATTTCTGACACGTTTGATCTGGATTGAAACAAGACGAGTGAGTGAGTTTAGTTTTACGCCGCTTTTAGCAATATTCCACGGAGGGGACACCAGAAAATGGGCTCCACACATTGTACCCATGTGGGGAATCGAACCCGGGTCTTCGGCATGGCGAGCGAACACGTTAACCACTAGGCTACCCCACCGAACCGAAACAGAACGGGTCGCGGATTGATAACAGTGACATGACATGACGTGACATGTGTTCGTTCCCTTCATGTATGTTTGAACAATAAGTTGTCATGACGCTCATGTATGTTTGAACATTGTTCTCATAACGTCCTTTGCTGTTTAACAACATATGTTGCAGATATATATTACGTTATCCAATATGTTTGAACAAGAACAGTAAACGTGCGTTTAAACAATGTTGTGCTCATGTCCATATGTTTGAACGACATGCTGTCATGACATCCATGTTTGAACATGCTATCCTCGCGTCTATGTACCTGAACAACATTATCATGGCGCCCATTTATTTGAACACGCTATCTTTACATGCATGTATTTGAACGTTATCATGACGTTCATATGGCATATGGTTGAACATGTTATCTTCATGTGCATGAATTCAAACGGTATCATAACGCCCATATGTTTGAACATGTTATTTTTACGTGCGTGTATTTGAACCTTATCGTGGCATCCATTCATTTGAACATGTTATTTTTACGTGCATGTATTTAGACGTTATCGCGACGCCCGTATTTTGAACATGTTATCCTCGTGTACATATGCATTTGTTATCGAGGCGTTCGTGTTTTTGAACATGTCAGCCTCAAGTGCATAAGTTTGAACACGTTACCCTGTCGTCCATATGTTTGAGAGTGTGTTGTTCTGGCATCCACGTGTTCCAGCGATAGATATATGCCATGAAACCCACGTGTGCCAGAACAATATTTAATATATCGTGGCGTGCATGCATGGTGAATAACGTATTATGGATATGGTGTTAAAACAATGTGAAAAACAGGCATGTGTGTTTGAACGAGGTTCTCAGGTAGCATGCATTCGAGTATGCCCAAAGTGTTGACTACACGCGTGAAGCAAGCTTTGCCGTAACGTGTGTGAACAAAGAGTGTTATGGTTTATCTCCTATCCATTATGACTTCCGCGGCGATCAAACAGGAACGAAATAAGTATTGTTTATGTTTACAATAGAATAGCATTTACCTCTGTTGCCCGGAGGGTCATGCGGAATAATCCTTGGGCATTTCCCATGGGGAGTCGAACCCGCGCCACAAGTGACAATGGCCAATGTTTCAACTACCACTTCGCACTTCAGCTGGGCGGTTTGTGGCAAATTGTGGAATGAATGGCGACACCATCTTAGCTCATACGTTTTTCTGACTATCTGACATAATTTCCGCATTTTCCTTACCCCGGAAATCGTAGCATTTGCGTGTCATTGGCGAAGCCTGGTTTCTTACACCCTCTCTTATCATTACGCTTCACTACTGCATAGAAATCATGTCAGGTGTCAGTAATGCTGAAAATAAACTCTCTCCCCGTGCCTCTCTTCAAAGAATCATCAACATTTACAGGTTTGTTCGAACATTATCAACTCGAAAAGGAAAAGCAGAGAAAAAAGGGATTCTTGTTTATCCTTACTTCCGTTTGAGAAGTAATGTTCTGAACCTGTCGCAGACGCAACGTCTCCCTTCATAAACTGCTCAATATTTCGCACTACCCGCCATATTCGTAAACACAGAAATGAAATTCGAATTTCCACCATTTCACTTGGCCTTAACCACTTGAGTTAATCAAGCGCTGATTTGTATGGAAAGCCACGGAATTTATAGTGGCCGTTCTGAGTATGGTTGAAGACGTGCTCGGAAAATAAGCAAAGCCAATACACTGTTATATTTCATATTTTAACTAACGATCGATACGTTTATTTCACGAAATAAATTAAAAGGGCAATACTTACACGAATAGAATACATTATAACTGCCAAACGTGGCGACTTCTAAATAAATCTATGAAAATAGAAGACAAGATAAAATCTTGACATGAGTGATGGCGTACAATGGCGGCCATGTCTCCAGGACAAGTGGCCTGAGCTCCAGACAGGGCATGGAGGCATCGCTTAAAAATATTAAGATCAGATAAATATGACTAGTTTCTCTGGCACGTATCTCTCCTATCTTCTGAAAACAGCAGCACTGACCAGCCTATGCCAAACCGTCACATGATCATCACGTGATCTGGACGGGGCTGGAAGGGGTGAGTGATTAAAAAGTATGGAGACCTGTTAATGGGACGGACATAGCACAAATATAAGCAAATCAGTGGTCTGTTAGAAGTTAACGTGAGGGTTTTGCATCTCACACGTCGGCAATGTTGACACTGACATAAGTCCCGTTCACCGCAGAAAGCTGCGTGCGCATCCCACCACCACTGGATTAGGTCAAAACTGGGAGAGATATGCTGTTGTAGCAATCATCACTATAGCAACCGTTAATATCTATACATGATATTGCGACACCCATAACTTACGTTTCCATCGTTGGCTGATAGAATATATTTGTATTTAGCTTGATCAAAACGGATCATTCTGTTACATAGTTAAAGCAACGCCACGTTGTCACGAAAGAGTATCATTCAGTCGCTTTCCAGTCCCACGCATGAGCAAAGGGTTTAGGGAGACAGTTAGTAGGAGGAGGGGCTGGATAAACGGGTTTATTGGCTTCATCCCGGAAGAGGAAGTGTTGACAACGCCATTTTCGTTGACGAGTAGAGTCAGCAGTAAAGATAGTTTCGAACCATCACCATGATAAAAGCATCGGCACCACCACCAAGTGTATGAAGGGAGTTTATTCAGGAGTATCAGCTTACTAACTACACTTAGTACAATCAGATGGGCAGGTGCCCGCAAAAAATACAATCATATACGAAAATCTAGGTGACGACTCCATGACGTCAGGACTCGTGATTGCTGTCAGTGATAAAGCACAGATCTACAAAACCCAAGTAAATATACATTGCGCAGCAACCTGCACATTTCGCATGCACTGTTGACAAATGATATTGCACATTAAAATAATGTAGATCCAATAGACAAGAACGGCACCCTATGGGTGCCAACATATCCAACATCTACCTGCACGACTGTGCCATAACATTATACTTATTACTCAATAATATCGCCATTTAGTTGGTGTTTTAACACCCGCAACGACGTCAGACAGTAAAATGAGATTGCTTCAAAAATGCATCACAGTGCCCATACCCTACGAACCGTGACCCGGAACTGCTTCCTCGGCTGACGCATGGCAAGATCGCACTTCCGGTGAGACAGGCTAGACAATGGCACTTGACAATTCGCCATTACTTATTTTCTATTGTTTCCGAGTACGATACGTGTACCTATTTCAAACAGTCAAACATTGAGCAAGCTGGTATCAAATATTTGAGTTGTGCACACTAACCGAGGAAGCAAGAACTGATACAATAACCTCCAGACTTGCTCACCGCAGTCACTGTGGGCTCAAGGAATGTTTCTGGGATGGATCCAGAATGTCACGTTTCGTTGCACTGCCAATGTGGGCGTTATAATACTGAAGACATCGAGAACTCAAGTTTCAGAACGAGTGAGTTAAGTCTTACGCCGCTTTTAGCAATAACTGGCGGGGGACACCAGAAATGGGCTTCACTCATTGTACCCATCTGGGGGAATCGAACCCGGGTCTTTGGCGTGATGAGCGAACACTTTAACCACTAGGCTACCCCACCGAAACATTTTCATAATGGCCTATCTCTCAAACGTTGCTTTCGTGCGTATATTAATAAATATTAACAGGATACGAATAACATGCAAATGAAATACCGCAGCCTCTACTCATAAGGTAAAGATATAAGGACAGATCCCTTGTGTTCTCGTTCCTTTCAGCCCGTCAATAACTGAGGTGAGCCCCGGCATCTGGACCCCACCCCACGTCATCTACACCGACATTATAACTACAATCATCAGCCAGAGATATAATATTCAATCTATATGTTTGCAATATGGCAAAAAACAATAAATATGACGTAAAGGCACATTCACTCTTGTGATGAAATACATCACAAATAACTAGAAAATAATTGCAGCTCTTAAGTTTGATTTCGAGTGGAACCCTCTTGGTCTATACACGTCTATGCCGCAATGGCGAACATATTACCTAATCTTTGGTCCAAGCGGAAGTCCAGATTGAGGGAGACTCGGCCAATGTGGTTTTTATTTATCAAATGCATAGAGTTTTATTGCAAAGTCGTAACAGGAGCTCGATCCTCGAAAAATAATTTGGTTCAAATCGCAGATATTTTGGCGTTTTGTAAGTAAGGCACATTTCCAAAATAGAGCAATATTCATGGAAGTCAAGTTAATACGGTACACGTATTGAAGATGGTATACAAAATCGGACACGTAGAACATTCTGTCACCTGCAGGGCAAAATGACTAAATCGTTTCATCACGTAAACAAGCTTATGTATCCACGGTAGGGGCCAGAGAGCGGCTACTTGCAGCCAGGGTGTGGTAACGTGTAAGTGACTAGATAACCAGTTGCGCAGAGGGCTTATACAAAATAAGGCCGTCGTCAAAACGCGACGTCATCAACAGACATAACAAATAACAATGACGTCATCAAAATATGTACACAACAAATCCTATACAAGTCTCTATGTACAACACTGGAGGGGTCTGTAGAAGACCGCTCGTTAAAATATTCTAAATTAATGTATATGTATATATAATTCATCTATTCAGTAACAAGATAAAACACGTTATTTTACAAATACAACAGTAATATCGACATCGAATAAATAGTTACAATTTTCATTGTCTACAAGTCGACATGATGAGGAATGCATGGTTGACAGTGTATATAAATATGAAAAGTGGTTTTAATATTTTACAACTAGAAAAATATGTGTTAAAATTTCAACACAAAATAAATAAGATCTGGTTCAGCTTATTCTCCAACATTGCGACAGTCGACACTGTACAGAAAGCACAATAAATCTCTCAAATTACACAATAAAAGTACCCTTTTTAGTCTAGTAAACTAAAAGCTGGCGTGTTTTTCCTCCCAGGTCGGCCATATTGGCATGTGGAGGGGACGTAAAATATTACTAAAACAACGTCAAGCAGCACGATTGCCAGGCCGGGGCAGAATTCATGTCACCATTTTCAGTCATAATGCGCAGGTCTGCTGTCATGGACTCCCATCACGTGGTCGTCATGCCATGAAAAGCTCTATGAAGCGGTTGCCCAAATGGCGCCTGTTTTTCTCGATGATTGCTCTTTCGCCTTCAGCACGTGACGAGAACGTGATCAAAGCATCGCCGTTTGGCTTCCCGTCAGCGCTGTGTTGGAGTTGGACCGTCTCTGGACTCACCTGCAAACAAAACCCATAAAATTAGGTTCAAGAGCTCAACGAAAAGTTAATCTTCTTAAGTATGTTTACATTTGGTTTCTACAAATTAACGCCAGGACAATCCTTAGCATATCACAAGTTACTATTAATATTATTATCATTATCGTTTTATGTCGTATTTACTCTACTGCGGGGTTGTGCAACATGCAAAAAGATATCTTTACAAGAATAAGAACCAAAACAAAACATCAGGCAGGGAAATACGGAGCAACGAAACCAAAAGTTTGAAATAAAACCAAAACTGTGAAGCAATGTTTTGACATGTAAACATACAGGCTATAAATTTAACCTCATACCCAACACGCGCAACAAAGCTTGCCAATACAAGTCTGCGATATCCATCTTTAACAAATGAATCTCGCGAGACCTGTGGGTGACGCGAGATCACTTGATTGTCACGTGTGACACGCAGAGTTGCTGTGTGGTGTGTTCAGACCACCTCGGGTAATGAGAGGCACAGGCGCTGGGGACAGGAATACCCAGTATAGACAGAACCATTACCAACAAAAACGGAGGCAAGCGAAAGATAGGCGGACTGGGATATCACTACGACACATGGTCCCAAGCTGCAGGAACTCGGAGCACTTGCGGCCGACAACATCCCGATGTGCCGAACACAGACAATCTGGGTCTACCCGGAATCAAAAGACCCCGTCTTTTGAATAACAAGGAGAGAGCGAGCGTCCAATACCCTCGCGACCACCATCATCCAAGCAGTGACTAACATACTGCATATAACTATCAGATATACATTTAACAATAATATATCTTTAGTATGTAACGGCACGGCGAGATATGCATGACACGTTACTGCGTGTTTCAGGCTGGTCGTGAAGGGGCAGTTTGTCCGTGTTCGGCAAGAGGCAGTGTAAGAGAGTTTAAATACCTCTGGGAATCCTTGGAAGTAATTGATAATGTCCTGGACGGTTACATTATAAGGCAGGCCTCTCATTACGATGACCGAGGGGCCAGTATGGGTGAGATAAGTCTGAGGGGAGACAGGGGGGCTGGGGTACCAGTAGAGGATGGGAGGGTAGAAGGACGTCGCCGGACGCTGGGGGATGTGAGTCATCGTCGGGGGAAAGGCGGCTGGCAGTGGCTGTGGCAACTGGGCATACGGCAACGTCCCCAGTGAAGGCATGATGGTCGGTGCTGTTACTAGGAAAAAGAGACAAATGCAAAGTTTATTGTTGTGGTCATAACGTATTGAGTGCTGTACGCAAGAGATCAGCCATGGGGTTAATACTCCCTCCAGGAAGCCTGTAATCGACATGAATGAGTGAGTATGCTTTCACGCCGCTTGCAGCATGTATTAAGCAGTGAGTAAGTGAGTTAAGTTTAACGCCGCACTCAGCAATATTCCAGCTATATGGCGGCGGTCTGTAAATAATCGAGTCTGTACCAGACAATCCAGTGACCAACATGAGCATCGATCTGTGCAATTGGAAACCGATGACATGTGTCAACCAAGTCAGCGTGCCTGACCACCCGATCCCGTTAGTCGCTTCTTACGACAAGCATAGTCGCCTTTTATGGCAAGCATGGGTTGCTGAAGGCATATTCTACCCCATTTATTAAGCAAGATCGTGGACAGGTACATCACAAATGAACTTTACACATTGGAATTATGGAGGGAATGGAAACCGGGTTTTCGACGATGTTTTAACCATGATAACACATTATTAAAAATATCTAGAAGTATTAAGTTAAATTTTGACACATTTTGAAGCAGAGATAACGGTTTCAGACCATTTCCTTACATGTTTTGAATGATTACATAACAAAATGTAACTGTGTAAACAAGTGAGTTTAGTTTTACACCACACTCAGCAATATTCCGTCTATATGATGGTGGTCTGTAAATAATTAAGTCTGGGTCATATAATTCAGTGATCAAAACTATGATCAACATCAGTCTACGAAATTGGGATACCATGACGAGTCAACCAAGTTAACGAGCTTGACCACCCGATCCCGTTAGTCGCCTCTTACGACAAGCACGGGGTTGCTGAAGATCAATTCTAACCCGGATCTTCGCGGGTAAAATGTAGTTGGATAAAGACAATATTGGGTCAGGGTACTGAGACACTCACCTGGTGTTATAATCTGTCTCTGTATCATCTGTGCAGGTGCTTGGGGAATGGTGGCCATTGGCATGCCATTGGTCAGAACGAGGCTCATGTCATCGCCAGAGCACTGTATGACGTCAATCAAGCGCTTCTTGTTGGCAAACGTCATAGGTCGACGGTGTCGGTTGATAGCGGTCATGCTCGATGCTTCTTCCGAGTCCATCTGAATGAAAGCCTCTCCCGATGGCTCGCCCTAAACATAGTACACGGGAGTCAGTGTTATACATCGTGTCACTGCTGACAGCATTAATATCTTCAGCCTCACTGATACGAGGCATTAGGCCTGTTGATTAATTACTGGAGACACGTCGTACAGTATAAATCACGCGATTAACTACATACAGTGATTGCGGGTTTGACGAACCATAATGAACAATTGCCCGTTTACTTATTAAAACGACAGTATGTGTGTGAGTATGGCTTTACACTGCCTTTAGCAATATTCCAGCAATATCACAGCGGGAGAAACCAAAAATGGGCTCAACATATGGGGAGTCGAACCCAGGTTTCGGCGTAACGAGCGACCGCTTTAACCCCTCTGCTAGCCAATACCCATCCGTAACTTTGAATGTCGACTGTCCCACAGGCTTTACTCGGTGGCCTAGACTAAGCGTGTATAATTACCACGCGAGTTTATATAATTACAATTAAAGGACAGGGACCTTTAACATATTACACATCAATAATCATGCATTTATGTGCAGAATCCAAGACGATTAAAACCAAATGGGTTCAAAGTGAAAGTATTAAATGTGAAAGAAAAACAATGTGTGACATGCAAAATTTTACAAACGATATAAATAAACAATTCTAGACCAATAATGGATTATCTCCCCTACACAGGAAGAAGTATACCAACCTGAGCTGTGTAAACCATGTGTACTCCTTGATACACAATAAACTGAGAATATTCGCCTAGGAATGTTAGAATATCAGTCACTTGTGCTATGGTAGGTAAGTTGCGCAGGCGCACACAGTCTTTCCTTGTTCCAGCAGTGATTAGGTTTTGTGGAATGATGGTAGGCACTGTCGTTGCTTGCGCCGGAAGTTGCGCAATGAGAGGCGGAAGTTGTCCGTCTTGCTGTTCGGGGTTGCGGGGATCCATGCTCCTGTTGAGAACCTGTTGAGGACATTACACAGCTACAGTTACTGCACAGGGTTAGTGACGAGAGACTCCTCCAACCAATTAAACACACAAAATTCGTTACTAGAACACAAACAAATGTTAACAAAACCAGATTAGTTGACTTGTGTAAAATGAATTAGAAATGTCAAAATGTTTCTTGAAAAAATAAGGAAAATTATTTCTCTTTTACCATAAACAAAGTGATAAAAAAAATGAAAATATTAATCTTTACAATTAAATGGAGATATGGGTCATGAAAAGAGTGGAAAGACAGACAGATATTTGCCAAGAGACCAAAAGCTGAGCGCGTATGTGGTGCATAGATCGTCCCGTGACGAGCACCTTGTCATGTAGTGTCACTAAGTGCGGTATGTTATGCTACACCCTCGTGTGTCTATATATACGTTATATAACAATACTGCTACACATGTGGTTCAAGTGTGTACCCACGTTTACGGTATCTCAAATGGCATCAGCATACCATTCGATAATTGTTCAATTATATTTTACTTTTTCGAGAGTTTCTTTTCACAAAAAGGATGACAGATCATGAATGATGTCTGAACAATGAAAAAATATGGGTAGTTAGACATTGTGAATCATTTCATCTCATTATGGTAACACTTCAAACCAAATAGTAAACAAACAGTCCCAAAACCACATTGCGAGCAGACGCCCTGTCACCACCTCTCAACCAAATATTCTAAAATACCTCAAACCACAAAATATACAAAATGCTGCTGAGGGTTAACTGACATATAAAGGGTAAGTAGGAAGCAGATGGTCGGTGTTGGGGGCTGACCCTAGGGTTGTTGCCGGTTCTTCCTCCTCAATTTAACATATCCTCCATGGGTCTTCTCTCGCGTGTCTACATTACTATGACAGTTACTCCACGTGTTATTTGTATCGGCGGCGCGAACTATCCGGAAGTGAAGCAGCTTTGGGTCTCTTAAGCAGGAGAGCTACCTGCTGGACTTCCGCTGTTGTGCTCTTAAACAGCTCGATGTATCGAGTGCCCATGATCTCTCGGTGCTTCTTGAGGGCTTTGTTAGACTCGTCTTCGGATGTAAACAGTACAAAGGCATCTCCGGTAGAGCGCCCGTCAGGGTAGTGGACGAACAGGATACCGTCCTCTCCGTCCAAAACTTGACATGGATTCGGCTCTCTCGCGAAGAACTCCAGCTGCAAGCGCAAACACAGGAAATAGCATGGCTAGTAGATGACATGGACATTACACCGACATGCAGCACCCCCACCCGACCCCGCCCACTACTCGTGAGACACGCCCACATCCACGACTGAAAGGCACCACCAGTGAGAAATGGACGTCGGAAGTGAAAGAGGTAATTGAAAATAGCCAGCAACCGCCCCGCACCGCCCAAATCCAAAACACCTGCAATTCGAGTGGACCATTAACACCGTGGATGCGACCAACCAAACAAGAATCACCACACGCCAGGTCTGTTACTAGCCTTTCCCAAAACTTACCTCCAGGGGGAGCCACTAGGTCACGTGATCATACACAGCGCTGCTGAAAATAACACAGACAGAATGATGTGGCGTGCAGTCTGTACTCTATTTGCACCATCCCAGTCACCATGGCTACAGTTTATATGTGAACACTGTAATGTGTCTTCGTGTGTGCATCTGCAAGTACCTTTCACAGATAACTATTCCATATTTCTACACCGCAAACAATTCCAAAGTGTTGGTACTCACCACTTGTTGAGAAGTTGCCGTAAATGGAAGTCCGCGCATGCGTATGATGACTTGTCCTCCTCGCGAAAGAAAAGCTTGTGCCTCAGAGTTACTCCCTGTTGAAGAAATAACACCAACCGATCAGAAATTTTATTCAGAACAACAGCAAAGCCTTAGTATGGCAACCAGATCTTTTACTCTTTCCCCTGTATTATGCTGTTCAAGATTATACCACAAACATTTGAATAGATTCCATACATTCTGTGTTTCCTTGACAACGCACCCAGCAAGTTCCGCGCCAGATGCCTGAGTTAAATGATCGAGTCTTGACTAGACATTCCTGTGACTGACAAAATGAGCATCAATCTACGTGAAACATGGCTAAACCGAGTCAGCGAGCCAGACCACTGGATCCTGTTAATGGTGTCTTGAGAAGCAAGAGTGGCCAAAGATCAGTTTTAATCCGGACATTCAGGTACACTCATTATTGTAGCCAGTAATAGTCAGATACAGCTGTTTTTATAAACCTTATGAGTGGGAATGGTTTACGGATGATCCACAACAACCTTACGACACAAACTTGGTAAAAGGCGACAGGGGAGGTAACTCGTGAAACCCAAAGGGTCTTACCTCCTGCCACGTTGACGAAGTCTTTTCCTGTTGCCTTGTACACCTCGATGTAACGCTGCCCTATGTGATGTTTGTGGCGCTTGAGCGCTAAATCACGATGAACTTCGCCATCAAATCTCACGAGGGCTTCACCATTCCGTCGTCCCTGAGGGCTCAAGCACAGCGCCACACCACCCCTGTAAATACACAGCATCTGTGTAGAGCCTGACAGACTAAATCTCCTCACACCGCTGTTATTGTCGCTCAGTGTTTAACGTTGCCCACCACTGTCATAGCGACAATGAAGTCATTTAGGTACAGGTGCTCATACGAACATTGTGTACGGGTAGTTAGATACTTTCTCCTTTTTCCCTTTTGTTTGCAACTGGGAGTTTGGTTTCGTTTTCATGCTGCCGTCAGCAATCTCCTAGATATATTCCATGGGTATCACGACCTGAGACTCGAGACGACCTTCATGTATAGTGCCCACATAGTGCGAGTGAGTGACGTTTTACGCCGCTTTGTTCAAGCAATATTCCAGCAATATTAAGACACCACATTATAAACATATGGTGAGCTCAACCATGTATTCAGCTTGACAAACTAACGCTTTACCCGCGGCGACCCGACCGACTGCATGTAGTTAAAAGTCAAATGTATAGGACAGGTATCATGTCAGCAATCTCTTCAGTCGGATTTCAAACAGTTTCCAACAATAGTTTTCTACTGGTTAGGAATTGCTTCCTTGCTGCGTTGTGCTTTATTACACGAACGTTGTTTTTATTAGAAATATAGCTTCATGTACTCAAACTCACTTTGCTATATTCAAGCCCTTGAAGAAACGTGCAATGTCCTGGTCTGACGATTGCCATGGCAACCCACGTGCCCTGACAACCGTATTGTCGTCGACGATGTCGGTCTTGCTGCTGTGGACAGAGAGACAAGTGATGCGAGAATCCAACTTGATAAGACGTCGAACAACGGCATGAGTGGACTTGTTTTAATATTGTCATTCGGGAAAAAGAAGAATGTCGTTACTTTAGCAAACAATGGTAATTCTATTGCGCCTTATCGCTAATTCCATCTTTTATTAATTCTGATAGAATTTCCGATGCCTTGTCTCCTGGAAACGGGAGCGCGCGCCCTGACAGAGACAATTAAATAGCCACAAGTGTCTCGCGGCAAATACCGGAAGCTGATCTATAGAAAAACGCCGCTTCTTGAGAGCCCGGATATCGGACGTTGTACGTCAAGACAAAAATGTGTCAATTAGTATTTAATTCTGACTTAAAGGAATTAATCGAAACTGTTGAAAGTTACGCTTACCATATCCCTGGTTCCAGACGCTCACTGATAATTTCTGGCTCCACTAACACGTGACCTACAAAAGAATGACGTCATGAGAACTTACTGTTGAACACACATCAGTAGTTGTACTGTTATTCAACTTCAACTCAGGTAATATATACAATAACAAAGTAATCGACCAATACCTCGAGCGACCTGTCACCACTTCTCAGTTCAGTGACAACATTCGCGTGCAGAGGTATCGCTCTGTTAGAGGTTCTTCTCACAAAATTAAGACTATCATGTTTCAGATGAGATCATCCTGCTCAAGTTAGCAACGGGATATACGTGTATTAGAAGTGAGCTCCCTTAACTGTCATCCATAAAGTCTTTTTAACAGTCGTTGTGCAAAGGCGACCGTCGTTAGACAGATTTAATTGCTTGATAGATCTAATTGCTACCGATAGCTACATAGCCACAGTTGTAGCCCAGATTGTCGTAATTAACTTTTCAAACAAAACTTGATTCATACATACTGACCAAAAACGTTACGAAACATTAATATTTGGGGAAACGTTTCTTTTAACAGTGAAGACTTCGCAACAATTTTAAAAAATACATTTCCTGAAATATGTACGATTCTCTAAACCTTTCGGGTCATTATACAGGGTTCCTTGTTAAACCAAGAGGTCTACTCGACAAACACGATTTGGGGACTATGTGTAAGTGATGAATTGTTAGTAAACGCTCTGAACTAGTTACATCTTTTTCCCTACGGATGTAGCTAATCACGGATGGTAGATGGGCAACCTTCTAACTAGGTGTTCTTTAATTGTTTGGTCGTCTTTCAAGAAGTTGGAGTAAAACAAATGACTCAATAATGAAACATAAGATGATATGGATAGGATAAACTATAAGACATCCTTTTGTCATTGCATTAACCGACGTTTCGGTGAGGATTCTTGCATCGTTATCAAGATTGGCGTTCTGAAACGAGTTTTCAGCTGTACGTATTCCTTGGTATAGCTTTCAGATAATGTAGGTTAAGGTGGTTTTGGGAATGTTTTGGACCCTGAATTAGGACAATATCCAGAAATTTGCCATTCACCCATTACTCCGTCTTTCTTCACAAATCCTGTCAATTCTAGTGTGTCTCTACTAGCACACCCAAGCGGTCATTATTTGCGGATACCCGGATGACGGAATCATCAAGCAGAACTAACTGTTTTTGTCAGGTGGGTAAATGGCGGTTTAAATGCAATGTCGGGAAACACGATGCTCTGCGGCAGCATTCCCTGTGTGAGCGAGTACGCGGTTGCCGCACCGACTGCACCGCAGCTGCACTTCCCAGGTGTGCCTCAACGCTCTTGACTCTCAGGTGAACGACAAGACGCGGATGGGTGTGCGACCACCTCACTCAGAAGGTGTGATCTTGGGTTTGCGACAGGGACGAGATTGGTCTTGGCTGGGAAGGGACGGGGTAAATGCTTGTTGACTTTAAATAGGAGATAACGCTACTATTTACCCAGAGCTGCGCGGAGCCGCATGGTGATGCACGAATTAGCGCTTGTCATTTGCTACCAATTAAATGTGCAGCCTGAAAGGTTACGAGATATGGCGAATGTTGATGGCGATTACGCTACCGGGCGTCGACACAAATCTAGAGGGACAACATGGCATGTGGCACTTTAACGCCGAAACCGTGACCCCCTGTGACACAACCGGAAGTCTTAAACTCTCGGGCATGCGCAAACCAAGCCAGATCGTGCGACGACAGACGCATGAGGAAGCACTGGATTAAACCTTCTCAGAGAAGCATGTCGCTGGTGACTCATGACACGTTGCTTTTCCGAGTAACCTGGATATCTTCTTATCGTTAGTGCAACACGACTTCGTTTTTGATATTCCAGCTTTATGGCTGGGTTCTGTAAACAATCGAGTCTGGACCATACAATCCAGTGGTCAACAGCATGAGCATCGATCTACGCAATTGGGAAACGATGATATCCAACAAGTCAGTGAGCCGATACCGTTAGTGGTCTCTTACGATTATCATTGGCTACTGAAGAGCAATCCTATGTCGCCAAGGTCAAGCGTCATATCACAGTTGATCTTATACCGCTCTGGTGTCGATGTGGAGTTTTAAGGCTGTGATTATATCAGGTAATTACACCAACAGTTCTATAGCTCAATGACGTGACAATCGTCTGGTGAAGTAACGCGATACCATGCTCTCTTCAACTCTCGCAAATTCTCATAGATCGTACACAATGAACTACACACTGACCCCCGTTACAACCCACGAAGAGAGTTTTATTGTATTAAATACACAAACATTATAACGAAATAAATACGGTTATTATTCTGTTGCTATGGTTACTCTATGAAAATGTATCCTGACACTATGCACTTCTCCAAAAGGTTGAAGCACGTGTCTACATGTATGATAAACAAATTATGCGCATTCTCGTATTCAGGAAGGAGTCGATTATCAACTCTACAACAGCTGGTGTTTTATTAGTCACGTGATCGATTCTATGAGTATATCAGGGAGACATTTCAGAGAGGGGGCAGCGTACAAGGCACAAACTCAGCTGGTTCTACATCTGTGTCGACAGTAAACTCGCCAGCTCGGACAGCACAGCGACATCTGGTGCTCAACTATCAGCTCGCAATGAGATCAATACGCGCAGCGCCATCTTGTTTTTGAATATTAATAGATAAGCAACTTTTATATGGCAACATGATAGGTGTAGTCACTGTCATCCTGACAATTTCCCTGACAACATATGTTTGAGTCCCAAAGATATCAAATTTACACCCACGCTGTCTTTCCACGTCGCGTGGAAGAGTTAGCAAAAATACAGCTTTAGAATTCAGTATCAAATATATTGCATAGATTGAAATAGTCCCGGCCTATCTTCAATCTGAAATCGATCTCTCTTTTCAAGCTCATATGACAGGGTTTAAGCTTGTTCATGAACGATAATCTAGTGATGGTACCCATTGCCCCAGTTAAGGATGTCCAGTGGGATTGGACGCGTGAACATTAACTCCGGAGTCCACAGTGGAGAAATTTTAAAGCTGCAGTTGAAATAATAGGTAAGTTTATTGCCTTCCCGTGGTAACAGCTCAGCCGTGTTACCATGACAACTGATGTCGAGCTGCAGGGGTCAACCGAATGAGGTCGAGAGGTTAAAGCAGACGACAAGCTAAGAAGATGGGAGCAAGGGATTGCGGAAGAAATAAATATTTGACTAAGACTCCCTGAATTCCCCCCTGTGACTACTCCATCGGCAAACACACGCGCAGCCCGAACAAATGTACACCTTCAACACCAGTTGCCCCAACGTGACATACGTTCAAGGTCACAAGGTCTTGCGCATGCGCCAAGATGTCACATGAGGTATAGCGGAATTCTTTTTCAAAGTTGGAACATCCTCCATAACACCCACTCTTTCATGTTTCTTGAATTGATTTTATTTTGTACAATGAAAATAGAACGTGTCATTTTGTGATAACAAAAATGTACTACTAACAACACAACTACCTATTACACTTACCATCGTTGATGAGTCTGTGTAGGATGCTGGCCATTTCCTGGCATTGTCTGACACCATACTCCACGGACTGGTCTTCTTGGAGACCGAGGTCTGAGCATGTCGTTAAGGAAATAGTATGTGGGAATGGAATGCTCGTTAGGTTCTGCATTTACACTGGGTAATAAATTTGCCACTCGTAAAAACTTCCATTAAATTAATTGCATGACGAATCATAATACATGTATTTTGTTGAGACAATGCTGTTCAAATGTCAACTAAAATATAAACTGTTGTGTAAAAAAATATTGTTTCACAAATATGACGTCCTTGTTTTGAACGTCATTATAGTTACAATCCGTTCGAAATCATCAAAAACATTTCAGCTGTATATTCCATCATCGCAAAGAACGGGTCGAGATGACCTGTGCAATGTCACAGCCACGTTGGAACTATGTGTTCCTTTGAGTTACGTAGTCTGCCTCAAGGTCCCTCAACGAAACTATTTTCCCTTTTCCAGCACCGTTTGTTATGCACAGGCTATGAACGAAGCAAGTCTAGATTTTCTTAGGCTCAAATCTTATATCTACACGGTATCCTATTCAGTTAAAATCAAGGTTCGTTTCCCAAAAGAGGTGCATATTTTCAGAGACTAAGCGTTAGTCTACTAGCATAAACATAACACCTTCGTTCAAGACAGTTTACTCTGAGTAGATGAAAATGAATGTCGGGCGATACAATCAGCCTACAGCATGTAAACAACCACCAAAGACCTAGCCAAGTGGAGACGGTGAAAGTGAGGAAGAAAAATCAAGACCACGGAACGTTTTAACGCAGCCTGGGTCCTGACTCTAATCTGAGTCTGTTGGGTGTTTGTGAAAGATCCATATCTCGAGTTTGCTCTAAAGCGTCAACTTCCTGTACACAAACAATAGGAGAACACAAGGAACAGTAGTGAGGACCACTTGTAGATTGACCAGCCTCCGAATTCAGACTTAGCCAGATCAAGAATTGCATGTTTGATCAAACTTGGCCATGCTCAAGTCAAACAATCGCAAAGCCCGTCAAATACTAACCCGAGACATTAAGAGCTAGACTTGGGCCCCAAGGTCACCTCGCCTCCTCTACACAGTAAGCTGTCTTCTCTGACTTTTCGAAACAAACGCAAGAAATCCCATCAAATTCAGTTTGTGAAAACCGCCAAATAAGGGGATATTTAAACATCTCTATTTCAGGCGTATGACAATGGACGATAATACCACCCCTTAACATTATGTATAATAAGTGTTAAACACACAGCTGGGTGGGACAAAGGATGGAAACAGCTGATTTATTATGCAACTTCATAAAACAGCCATATAAAATTATCAGAAGAATAACTGAATTTTAGTGGCAGCTTCAGTGGTGGATTGCAGAGTTCAAACATTTAACAACCCTTGAAACAGTATTTAGGTTTGATCAACTAGGGGCTGTCAGCTTAAAATGGGAAAATGTGTCATATCAAATACGGTAGAACACAGAATGACATGATCAGTTTGATTTCTAACTCTCATCGTGCTTTTCAAGACATGATTTAATTGAGTCAACTTAGTGGTTGATAAAACGAGCAACGTCTAACAGATGATACTCATTTAACCAGAACAGCTATCCTGAATATCTGAGCGAGCAGGTATATTGTACAGTTAGATGCATCTGAAAATTTGCCTACATTCCTGGAGATCTATCCCAGCATGTCTCCTGGACGCAACTGTGCAGAGTAATTCTGGCGACTCTGAGACCCTCCCCCCGGGACACCATTTCTGACAGGCGGGGGCATGGGATAATGCTCTATTGTGGATATCTTACATCAATTTCTCATTTCAAGATTATCGCATGCTGCCCTGTTATTTGGCAATACCGAAAGTAAATACACTTAGTAAATATCTCGCTTAAGCAGATATTCCTATTTGCCCACAAACTGGAGATTACACTAGGGCCAGTATGATATTTCTAATCGGATCAACAGGTTATAGAGGAGACTAGGCGTTGAGGGCAATAAACTGGGAGGGGGTACGCATTGACTTAGGGTAGGAGATTGTTGAGTTGTGTAAATTCATATCAGAATTATTATCCATCAACCCAATTGCTCAGCACTTTTCGGTCTCTCGTCATTACAAATAAGATGCATGGTACTGCTTCCTGAGAATAGTGTATGGAGCAGATCCACTAAACGTTTAACGCTGTTGCATAGTCAGTTAATCCCTGTTACACGACGTGCTATTATCCACACCAATACTATTCACATGTATGTAGGTGAATAGTGAATGGGAACTCCTATACAACGCATTGTATACTGCACATATAGATATACTGCTGTACGAGCTCCCCACACCTCCAAACAGGGACTACTGCTAATTGATACACTGCCGTACACCGGGGAGCGTATTGTCGGCCATTCAGAGACGTTCTTAACAGTGAGGGGCATGGGTAGCGATCGACCCTCAGTTGACTGGGTCATGCCTCGCTGAACAGTTCTGTTGTGATCACTGGTCCGGGTAGATCGTTGTGTACGAGTGGATACTGGGAAGGTAGCTGGTGGGGGTGATCATGGTTCTGTACAGTGGTGACCGCTATAGTGGCTATGGACAATCCTTATTAATGCTAATGTTTATACCGTACTCAGCGTTGGGATTCGGAAAGGGTCCTGAGCACCCTGAAGGCTGATCTTAAGAAGTGATATATTGGATCAGTCATGAGGCTCTGTGGCTTGGTTCACAGCGTGTCGACGTAGTCTGAGGATGGAAGTTGCTCATAATATCAATCACTGGATTGTCTGGTTTATGACTTGGACTACATACTGGTCTCAACCTTTTAGATCGAACACAGATTACCTCCTACGACCTTTTACGAAGTTGGGTGCCTGTTTTATCCGCGACTTCACATGGGATGTGCCAGTGGTTTGATTGTTTCCACCTCACGTTAACTTGTCTCTCCCGATACCTCACAACTGCCACGACACTGCGATGATCGATGTACATTGACGTAACATGCCAAAAATACGGGTAAAATATTTGTTTGAGTATTTTAGATACTTCATGAATTCCTCTGGTGGTATATTATTATGAACCACTAAAACAGTCCGCAAGAGCACATCACGCTTAGATCGTGAACGCATGCGTAGATCAAATACCACGTGTTGCCACGGGGCGCCCAAGCAATATGGCCGTTATACCTCACTGGTTTCATGCTCAACGTAACGGTTTCATGACATCGATATCATCTCCCTGCAAGCAACTATTAGAATAGTCCTTCTACCGTGATTCTGTTACCATGACAACAAACCGCTGGCCCCTGACACATACAGGCTAAATACAGTTGTACAACTCAAGCATGAAACGTGTCCTTACTAATGACATGTTAATGAAATGCAAATTTTATGCAATGTGAAAATACGCTCGACGACAGTGACGTAGGACGCTTATATTGTCGTAAAATACTTGTTTGCGCTGTGGATTGTGAGCCGACATTTGCATGACATCGTGTCATATTTAGGAATTTCAGACGGCAGCACCCTGCCTTGGTAAGCAAATAAAACATGCAGATATCGCAGCATGCCGTAAATCGGCGGGACGGGTGGTGCCGCAATGTGGTCTTTTGGCTATGTCGTAAAGGTGCCGACCCGCATTCATTTCAGACTTTCCGAAAACCTTTAACACAACCTAAGTCAGACGTTACAGTGCAACAAAATGAGATATACATCTGATATCAAATCATGCATAAAATCGTTCATTAAAGCGTTTGTCTAGAGGTTACGTTTAGCCGGCGGTAAGAATACGGCTATTATGCGAGACGAGCCTTAAGGTATGGCAATCCGTTGACAATAGGGCTATATATAACAATCACGCGTCACTGGAATCGCGCACCTGTTGTGCCCTTCAATTTTCTATCTATAGCCGACATCGAGATAAACGCAGGATTGTCCAGATACCGTTACTGACTGCTTGTGCCATTATGACGCAACAACTGCAGTGAACAAGTGCAATTCCGACATACTTAGCGTCAGTGCATCTTTATCGCCCCTTAAATGATGTTTTCGATGCGATACAAGTGGCGCAGGTTTCTGTTGATCATTGAGACGAGATATCGTTTATTTGTTGCTGTTGCAAACCATAGAGCTTCTCTCGAAAGACGTTGCTCGCCCATCCCTCAAATCCAAGACAGCCATTAACCCCGAAAGCCTTGGACGTCGTACACCACACCAACATAAACAACCAAGACGTTACGCATGGATATCTCACTAGCACCCCCAGGGGGCACAATGTCACGTGATCTAGATGTGCGTTGCCTCGGGCGAGGGAGACGGGCATCATCCATCACCCACTGCATGAGGAGTCCCCATACCCCTGAGTCAAACACATCAGACCAATGTGACAACCGTTACCTTAAGTAAGGAAGACGTTGATCTGTCATAATCTCCAACTGGCGAGATAACTCGACCGGATCAATCACATCAGTCACCATAAACCTGTCATTTCAGGGACGTCTACAACTACTTCCTCCATGCAACAACTACCGCTACTTGAAGTCTGGTCAAATCGGGATGCAGGGTGTATCTGGCATCTGTTTTGCTAGTATTAACAAGTGAACTGTCGATGCATCACCATTTCTGACATGTAAAATATGTTGATTTGAGTAAGTGAGGAAAATGGGCCAAACACCACCACGATCTGGAACAATGTCGCCTAGGTTACCTAGGAGACCATTCATCCAACCAATGAACCGGTATTTATATGTCAATCTCAGTCTCGAAGGAAAGTAACTAAATTAAAGTTAAAATCTCTAAACTTCACTAGAGTTGAGATAATATTATCGTAATATCGATAATAGTGCCACGTTATCTCACGGTAAATGTCGATGTGTTTTTTTCGCACCATGGTATGTATCGCTGACCTTGAAATTCTTTCTTTCACCTAAAAATCGACGGTTATATAAAAATTTACACTGTTGCTTGTTATCAAAATAGATTTTTTAAAGAAAATAACTGAAGATAGTGTATCGTGATATACATCGAATCGAATCATTCCAAGATATCGCGTACGCTTCGTGACATTTCTGTACCGTTCATACCTATACTATACAGACAGCAAAAGAGACGCAAGTTTCGAAATAATAAAATCTCCAAAAAGTAAGTGTTCATGTTTATGTGTTCTATTCAAAAACTTGACAAGGAGGCAGAATCGCGTTTCTTTTGCTGTTCAGTATATAAACTATAAACCATACAACCCAATGACCTAGGCCCCGCCTGCCACGTCCTCGCATTTAATACATCACCATCCGGGTCACGCACCTCCGCAACATTTAATACTCCTGCAGACGTTAACACGGTTAATATGCGACTTTATATCCGCACCGTTTCGCACACTGCTGGTGCTATCATATTATCATAGCTGACTGTCAGCATCAAAGAGAGAAACGCTGAGTGCTGACACGAACAGCATTCTCCCACATATCGTCACGGCTTGACTGGAGAATAAGATGTTGTGGCCCGTGATACCGTAGACGAACGTGAACGTCGTTAGTACAACGTTATACACCCACCATGAGAACTTGGGGCCTAATGGCGGCGTTCCAAGAGCTCTTTTGTCACAAAAGTCTTGTATTTTCCCAATGTACTGTTATCCTAACAACGGACCACGTAACTGAATCTGGCACGGCCGTCATCTGGCCACTCAACCGTGTCCTCTCAATCACACACGCTTTGTCCCTGTCGTAGATCGGGTAATTGTAATTAGGAGGGGGGGGGGGGGGGGGGGGAGGGGCACATACCGGGTCGACTTCAGGCAGGAATCAGAAGTTGGACAAACTTCATCTACTCAATAATAGCTGTGGGCTATTTCTGTGTGATTGAACTGACGGGTGCGAGTTTGACGTTCACGGTTCTCAGTACAGCAACCCATATATTTATAGTACAGCTTCCCCTCCCTCCCCTACTCTCAGCCACCCGCTGATCAATGAGACTGACGTGACGTGGGTATTCATTATATACAGGGATTATAAGCTCATTTTAAACCGTTACAATATCGTCATCAACTAATTCCGAACGCTATCTAATAATCTGTCGTCATTCCCGCACAGACGAATCCACCCGACACCGCTTCCACTATATTACTGTTGTCTTAGTAAGTCTAGCAACATGTTAATGTAATATCTACCCAACAATGGCCTTCCTATGCTAGGCATCGCACATATGGATTTCTATAGGAATATGATAAATTTACTAAATATTGTCGTTATTGAACGCACGGTAGGCCCCGTTTATTGATAACCAGCACACTCTGATCGTTAAGCTGACAGTCTCAGTAAAGCATAATAAATGCTAGCAAGTTATCAGCAAGCGTTAGTGAATACCCGCATGCATTCTAAAAGCCCGAACTCGAAAAAAGCATGGTTGGAGAAGAGGGGGAGGGGATAGTGGGGGTAGGAGATAGGAGGGAGGGCGAGGAGGAGAGAGTTGCATAAAGAAACTACCAGACAAGATAAAACATGAATCTCGTAAAGTGATGAAATCTGTTGTCAACTTTAACGAGGGAGATAACATTCGGGTTACATGATAATGTTCTAGCTTATGTACGGTGTGCCTCTTAATATTGGCCACGTGTCAAAAAATTGTACATACCCAAAAACGAATCATCCAACATAATATTACAGGAATAAATAGGATACTTGAAGACGTACACGTGATCAATGATTGGTTCTGACATACCGATGACCGACTTCACAAAATGGGGCTCTGACACCACAGTGTCAACTCCGACCTCCGTTCGGTTCTCCGAATATATGGAAAACTTACGGTACCACTTTCGGGGAGAAAACAAATGTGTACACAAAATTCACCCCAAGCCGACAAATGGTATACAGATATGTAAATCACTTTTATATAAACGATTTGGGCACCATCGCTGTCAAATGAGACAAGGTTGTTGGCCGAACGTGTCATGTACATACAAACACCCAATCTTCTTTCAGCCGGTCCCAGAGAGAGTATAAGGGACCGCAATGTATCAGTGCGGTAATACGGGTGGATATGCACCCACGCATACCCTATGACTCCTAAGCGTTATAGCGGGGAGGGTCAGGCTGCATCCACCATCCCAATACACAGGGTTAAATCAACACTTGTACGGAGTGATCAACAAATCAACGCTGCGACAAAAAAAACAGCCCCATCAACAAACACAGTGGCCATCTTGAGGAAGGTTGGAGGGTTACTTAGTGAATCGGTGAACACCAAGATAGATACTATAAGGCGGGGAAACGACAATTGGAGACCTGAGGTGGGGCATGTGTACATACTGTGCTAGTAAAGATAGTTTCTAACAGCGCTCAGCAACTTGCGTGATCTGTGGATGGTCTGCTTGCGTACACCGGCATAGATAAAATAACGGGGAGCATGTGTAAATATTGTGAGATAGTCTGCTCAGCAACACGTGTAATCGGTAGATGTTCAGCTTCTGACAGGAGTTCAGAACCGTGAGATTAATCGTTTGTTTCTAATGGAGTAGACCCAGCATAGCTTGGGTACATGTATATCAGAGAAAGTTTGTATATCAGAGAAAGGTTGTAATATACATGGCGTATTATCAGACATCTTGATAAACTATTTCTCTTATTAATGTGTAAGATAGATTGTCTGCTCCCCAAGGAGCTCTGGTCCACATATTAAATGGACCGTCCGCTCCTCACAGAGATCTGACCTATATATTAGATGGATCGTCTGCTTCTCACAGAGATCTGACCTATATGTTAGATCATCTGCTTCTCACAGAGATCTGGCTCATGTATTAGATGGATCGTCTGCCCCTGAGACTCAGATACGCCCGGAAGAAGGCTCGGCGTGAGAAAGTCAATTCCATTCCAACGCTGGCATTTTGGAGTACCAGTTTGACAAACTCAGTTGATCAAGCAGATATGCAACCGGAGAAATCTGGTCTCAGTCTTATCGTTGACGGTTTTGTTTTAAGGCCTCTTCTAAACATATTGAGGACTGGGTGTCACATTATAGAGGTGTGAAGTTGTTTGCTGCCTTGTTTAAACTTGATTTGGAAAGCATCTGTGAAATTTGACACTGCAGATAAAGCGAAACACGAAAATTGTGTGCGTGATACGGGCTATGATTGAATACGTAAGAGAAATCTATAGGCAATGTGTAGGCATTGTCCAGGTAGTCTACATTGTGGGTATGTCGTGTAGAGTTAGCATTACGGTTGATAAGCCAGGGTGGAAAGGCTCCGATTTGATCAGTCAGGTGCAGAGCAAACTCAAGATGGGAACAGCGATAGAAAGTCAGGCAGGGGAACCTGATCGGACCTTCAAGGAAAGTGGATTCGCTAATCTCGGGTAGATCGGCAGTCTGAGCGTGTATACCCAACAAGTCCACCCGAGTTGAGGCAGACACACATCTCGAGGAGTCCACCTTGTTGGTATTGATCCAGTCACCGATGTCGCACATACCAAAACCTTAGCGTTGCTGGAACCTTTAACCCAACAGCGCCAATTCATCCAAACGGGGACAGAACAACCTAGGCAGGCAGACACATGGATCCCAGCTACCCAGGCCATCAGTCACTGGGGTCCCAGCTCCCCAGGCCAGCTGACACCAGGGTTAAGCTGTGCCCGACAATACTGCCTTGGCTGTATACGGACCCCTGATTGTTTTAATGACCTGACTGTAACACCCGTCATGGGTAACAGGAGCATTATGACTACCTGTGTGCCTGGGCACACCGACTAAATCACGTTTATTGTCCCCTAGTCTCAATCCCAGTTGTCCCATTCCGTAAACAATGGCGTACAAGTTGAAGTTGAAGAAGGACGCAAAGTTGATCCCCTTTGTATAGCCACGAGAAACTTGAATTTACGCTTATATCGGACGTGACGTCATGTCGAATACTACGTTAGATCACAAGAGAATCTGGCGGTGAAGCTTGACCTTAGGTAATCAACCCTTAACCCCTTGACATCAAACAAGCGACCTTGACTACCTGTCTCCGTGTGTTCACCGGTCAGTCAGATGACACTGGCAGACCGGACAGAATACGTAGAATTACTTAAGTTTTGTTTGGGTATCTTGTTTCATCGTTAACACCGCACTCAGTATTTTTCCCGATATAACAGCGTCTTGACTATGGTCGTGCCTTAACCAGACACCCAGTGATTGATATAATGAACAGCTATCCATGAAGTACGGTACGATGATTCGTTACCGACAAAGTCACCGAGTCTGACCACCCGCTCAACTTCTAGTCGCTTCCTGTGATCAAATGTTTGCTGGATACCTGTTGTAACCGGGGTAGATAATGTGTGACAGTGACACAGGTCCAACAGATCGACTATATAGGTTCACAAAGCAAGACTATGGGTACACACAGACGGTCGATATGCTCACCTCAGTTCAGTACTAGCAGACGGTGCATTCGCTGTGCATCAACTTCGAGCACCTGTTTTCCCAACATACAGTTGAACTTAAATATGTTTGCAGTGGACAACGGGCCATACACGTACGTTCATTAAGCGTCGCCTCCTGTAGATGTCAAACCGGAGTGTGCAGTGTACCGAACATGACATGCATATGGGAAATTAAGGCAATATGGACCTGTCATCCCCGTTGTTATGCTTGTCAGCGACAAGCCTGGCACAATATTTTTGATTTGCTACGGGTATATACCGTAAATTATACAGAAGATGTCTAATGCATACTACTGAGGCTGGCATCAAAGCAGCTAAATCGGTCATCCACTCGTATTATGAAGTCGGGCTTTAAACTGGACATACAAGATCTTTCACTTTCACTTTAGGACAAATGATACAACTCGGGATAAAGGATTTATCGTACATCTGGGAATAAAGGATATATCACATACCTGCACACACAGGATGTAGCACACAGTAGGGCATGTAGGATACATCACGTATATGGTCATATAGGAAAGGTCGCACAGATGGGCAACATAATGGGGACGGTGTAAGGACAACTGGTCCCTGACGACACAGGGATATTTCAGTGTGCTATATTTAGGGCCATGTCTGTTGTTTACCGAGTGCCCAAAGGGGTCAGGGCAGCATCGGTCTGAATATGCTTCTCAGCTGGGCGATATCTGCCATATACACAGCATTCTGGTGGCCTAATGTGTTGCTGTATCATCGCACCTCACGTGTAGCATGCACACGGACATTAATGCACAGAAATACACGGCCATTAATCCCTATTCCAATACTGCATACAAATTCCCAAATTTACAATATTCTCATATCCTATTATCAAAAAGTGTCGTTTCACTTCTAACCCACTTCTGTTCTCTCACTCACTCTCTCCACTCTCTCTCACACACTCTCACAGACACACACACTTAAACACCTTAGAAGCTAAATTCTACAGTAAATACGTGATGTAAATAAAGTTGGGTCACGTGACCTACTCAACCGGTGTTTCAGCTACTGGAGATATGGTCACGATATATCCCCGTCACTCTAGTAGTTTCATGTGTCATCTACAACTACCCTCCTCCACAGCCCCGTTATAATGCGAATCGGAACCTTTAACACCCCATTCGGTTTTAAGAACGGTGATATGTTCCCGTCACCTAATGTGCTTCCTTCGCTTCGTAATTTCAGGGAGTGCTGCTACCATGCCCTCGCCGCACCACACATGCAGGTAACAAAACAAGGGCCACGTTATATACTTGACACATTTTTCCGCCATTTCTACAGCTTAAATCACATAAGATCGAGGATGCGATAGCTTTGGAGGGGGAGATCCCCCGGGCCTGCCCTTACGGTGTTGAACACAACACTGGTTGTGAGAATGTTTAGTGCCACGCCTATGAAGGGGTGTTCTGGTCGGCTGCATGTGAATACCCTCTGATGTGTGTGGCGTTACACCCGAAAGACTGAACCCTGACCCGGTGACACTCCGTAACTCACAACAAAAACCTACCAGGCATGGAGAATGCATTATCTGTGATATACCATCTCCCAGCTGACACATCGCCCGGCAATGCTGGTGGCAGTTCACCTAGGACACTATATTGTCAGACCTATTTGTGATTTAGTCACTGATCAATTAGAGCAGATGCCTGGCTATAGGAGAGTTAGGTCGACGGGTAGATACTGCGTCAGGACTACTGTCCAGGTTAGGTACACCCCAACAGAAACATCTACAGCTGTATTACCAGTATCAACAACGTCTACGTGAAGAGTAATCACGCTGCACCACCTAAAGCTATGTCACCTATAGCAACAACAGGTGCCACTTTGACCGGTGGCAGTAGCATCTACACGAACAGCAATCACGCTGCATCACTTACAGCTAAATCAACAACTACCCCGCAATAATCATAACGGCGGAAGCTCCATCAACTGTAACTGTGGCTGCATCATCACAAGCAACACCTGCAGCTGAAGTCATCACAACATTCTCAATATGGACATTCTCAACAAATGCAACACCTAAAACCACATCACGTACAGCAACAATACATACCGCTATAACCATCACCTACATCACCTGTAGCAACAACAGCTACCTGTATAACCACCATTACTACATTCCCCATAGCTACATCACCTACGGCAACATCACCCACAGCAACAACAGCTACCTGTATAACCACCATTACTACATTCCCCATAGCTACATCACCTACAGCAACATCACCAACTGCAACAACAGCTACCTCTATAAGCCCCATCTACAGCAGTATCCTTTTCAACTACCTCACACGAACCTACTACCGCCCTCCACCGTCTCAAAACTACGTCAACATACATGTAAACAGAGGCCACGAGAGTACGTCAAGTCAAATCAGGATCTACACGGAGCCCTGCTAGCCTCAGACTGACCACGAGCTGTTCCCCATGTCAACACTATACATTCCGAGACGTCCAGTAGCTCAGAGACTGTCGGAACAATCCACACAGGTTTCAGATGCTTTAATACTCTGCCATATACAATGCCTCATCCTGCCCCGCGGCCTGTTTGATATTGCCAGGAGAAACTCTATACTGGCTGTAAACTAGGGTCCGGCGAAAGTTTACATATTTGACGATATACTATTACATACTGCCGAGCCAAAAAATTCAACTTTCTGCTGTCTACTTGATGTTCCTTGGTGAAAATATATAGCATATTACTTCCTGGTGAATTGTTAGACATTAATATACTGAGCAGAAAAAGAAACGCAAGTTTCGGAAAAATGAAATCTTACAAATATAAGCGTTCATGTTTATGTCTTCTATTTAGAAACGTAACAAAAAGTGTTGCGTTTCTTTTGCTGTTCAGTATATACTAGGTCTTCGCTATTGTCATAAGTGTCGTAAGTGATATATACTTCTGCCACTCAAGAATACACTTCCCATTTCTAGGGGAGACCAGATGGTGCAAGATGACTCTACTTCCTACCCAGCGAGCAGCAATATACATGTAGTCATATCTCAGTACAACAGGCTGATTCTGGACCAAGCGAACCAGTGACTGACCTAGACCCCCGCGTGGCTTGTGCAGAACATTATTTCAAACAACTGATGTCTCCAACACTGAACTACGGGATACAAGAAACACGCGTGGGATATGTTCTGTGAAGGGTGAAATGGGATGAAAAGCTAATACAACCGGGGGCATGTATGTTGGGTAACCAAAACAGCTTAGCGTCCAACATATGTCGCGATCTAATGCCATAGCCACACGGCTTAAACACAAAAGAAAATAACTCACCCATGTATTCCAACAGAATCACACATTGTCACAGTCAGTTTAAAAGGATACATTCCAACATTTCTTTGATATTCTTGATAGTGTCCGTTTTGTAGAATCTCTTGAACTCTCTTCTGAGATCGTAGAATGAGCTATAGTATGATTGGAGGGAGAGGTTCTTGGTGCATGCCTCTGGGTGCAGCAACTGACGTAGATGGTTCTGACCGTCTGTCACAAAGCAAAACGTTCTTGACCCATGGTCCGGGTGGGCTCCTTTAGCACACAGGAACCGGTCAAACTGGAACAGGTAAACCAGGACTGAGTTAAGTTTTACGCCGCTTTTAGCACTATTCCAGCTATATCAAGGCGGGGGACACTTCAAATGGGCATCAGGTGAGGGGAATCGAGCCGGGCCTTCGGTGTGACAAGCAAACTCTGCAGTTGCTTGGCTACCCTACAAATGAGCATCATAAGTGCACCCATGTGGGGAATCGAACCGGATCTTCTGTGTGACGAGCAAACTGTTTAACTATTAGGCTACCCCACAGCAACTAAAAACCATGACTGAACTCTTAGCCATTCTGAATGGCTGGGATGCAGGATTTCTGCCATTCTGGACTTAGCCATTATAGTTAACATAGATATATCAATCACGTGACAAACTCGCTGAGAAGGTTCACAGCTGGCCAGTCCGAAGTAAGTATATTCCTATATTCAAACATATATTGTGATTAACAGCTGTAATCATAGGTGTGCATGTTCATAACTATTAACTCCATAAACTGTCAACTGTTGGAGTAAGCAAGGTTGTGGTGCAAATTACCCCATCCTTCAAAATCCCACGTAACAAGCTTTAATGTATTTTGTATCTGATTTACTAGATGGAACCGTTCTGAATATATTTACCTGAACACATTCAATACACAATAACAACCCTGAATATGTCAGCCTTTCTCCTTCCTAGTATATATGCAAAACATATACCACTACCTGAATTTTATTCACTCATCTAAAGTGAATTCAAATAAAAAATGTGGCAAATATTTCGTCACAATTAAACATATTTATGTAAAACCAATATATATATATATATATATATATATATATATATATATATATATATATATATATATATATATATATATATATATATATATGTATATATGTATGTATGTATGTATGTATATATATATATGTGTGTGTGTGTGTATATATATATATATGTATATGTATATATATATGTATGTGCGTGTGTGTGTGTGTGTGTGTGTGTATATATATATATATAAATGAATTTTGGTCAATGGCCTATTAAAGAATAAAATGCTTGTCCGTCTAAACATATTAAACTAGTCTCTTACTGTCCATGAAATACTAAGTGCCCCGTATAGAACATACAGAAGACCTATATTTCAAGCCACATTGCTGTTAACAGTTTCAGAGAGTGTGTTGAGGTCCGTGTGGACGTCTACATCCACTGTAGGACATGTACAACAACACTAATTTATTTGAAGGTATAACATAGATATCGTGACATAATTACTTAATATGGATACGAATCTATGTGTTTCCTATTTGCCCCACACGGTATTAAACATACAACAAACAACATACCGTGTGTGAATCGTATCGTGTACATTACTGTCCATGTTTACCCTACGAATTGGGAGAAGCTTTAGAGCGCGGTATAGCGAGGGCATGTTTAGTGACAGCTTGCATGTCTAGTATATGTGAAATAAACCTATATACTACCTAGTATCAGGTTTGTATGAGCCATACCTATACATTAGCTCCACGTGCATCTCAATTAGAAGATAAAGGTTCCGGGAACAGTATGGATTAAAGCCATAACATGAACTAGGCTGAAATTTATGGTCGGGTACTAACGCTACATATATTTGTTTACATACGACAAGAGACACACGGCAATTCCAGTGCGACTGTTTGAGTGCTAATGTTTCAATATTCTGCCTTCTACAATGAATGAAGTGAGGGAGTCACGTGACACCAACACATGGCCATGTGTTCAATATTCTCAGCAGTATAAACAATCCACAAGTTTTTATCATGAATAGTGAAATATTAATAATTATGATATTCTGCTCGAAATTGTAACCTTCAAATGCAATTTCATGGAAGTAACAGATAATTCCCTTATCTGAGAAGTGATTTTAAGTTACAAATCTGCCATATGGTAGCGCTCTTTAGTTTCTCGCTAACTGTATACAGATTTGCTTCGTATATGATTAGACTGAAGTAGGAGCAGTTTCTACATCAAGGGGATTGTTTACTGATTGGTTGAGTGGTATTATTACCTTAACACAAGCGAGACCGATGAAATGACCATAATTTGTAGATAGGCAATCAAACATTAATCAAGCCTGTAAATAATGGAATACGTTTTGTATGTAGGTTTGGGTTGGATATCGACAAGAAATCAGATCCTTGGCTACAGCGAAAACATCCCTTACACAGGTGAAGTTTCAAGACTTACCTGTGTACAGTATGTGACAAGGTGTACATTAATGTAGGTAGATAGATAATGTTATCAGAGGGAGGTGTTGATGTTTGTGGGGGCATGAGAACCCTGCGTCTGGAGTTCAGATAACGACCCCCTCCCCCGTTACTGTGTCCCCTTCTCGGAGTCCCCCTCCCTGTGTTGCCTACCCCTTCAACAACGACAACACGTTGCAACGTCACATGCTGAAGCCCAGCGCGATCGATATCCGTGCAACAGGTTGCATGGCGAGATACGCGAGAGTTTTATAATTAATCGCAGCACAGAATGTTCCCTAAAACAATGTCGAGCATGCTAATTGTACTTTTTCCCTTCCATTCATGCATCTCTCGCCTGAACGGTGGTGAGATCAAAAAGAATACCTGTAATCAACAGGTATGGGTAGAGTTGTGAACGTACCTCCTCCAGTACATGGTCCAGTGACTGCCCGTTTTTAACAGCGTTTTCATCTATTCCAGTTTCTGTCTTACAGTCCTCTGTCAGCAAAGTTTCCGACAGTTCGTTAGGCTGAGGTTTCACGTAGTGATGTTGCACTGCAATCACCTGAAACAAGGGGCAGATTTTGTAACGGGGAGAGCACGAGTGGGTTGGGAGAGGGTGAATGGGTTAGGGAGATGGGTCCCAGATGGAGGTGGCTGACACTGACAGAGTTCTCACTGACTCACCTTGTTATTGGTGACATCAAACAACAGGTAGACGAATAACACAATCTGTTCCTCATCCGAGCCCAGCTCCTCTCCATTCTTCCCGGCTGAGGCGCAAAACAACGCTACAAGGTATGGGGCCATGTCCCTTGCGTCTTGCTATAACTGACTAGAACTCGAGGCAAGACCACCACCAAATGTTTTGTTATACCTCTAGACCATGTGCCGAGACTCAACTTTACTGGCCACTCTCACTCTGATTGGTTCAACACATTGAACGTGGCGCTGAATACCCAATGCGCGCGCACCTCTGTCAACTTGTACCTGACAGGTATGTGGACAGGTCCCAGCTGTTACCGTAGATAAACTCGGGGATTTCACTTTCTCTAACCGTAAACTTTCCACAATTCAATATGGCGACGTGTTTCGTCTGTCCCGAATGTCGTGTGTGAGATGCTTCTCCTACCACAGCCCTCAGGTAACTGATCTACCTGTTGCGCCGCTCAGCGCCTTATAACGAGCGCCCGTCATTTCCTGGACCGGTTGGGTTAGTCCGTGACCTCAAAATTGTCGTCTGCTACACAATAAACCCTTCCCGGCAGACGACATCCCACAAAGTCTGGGTTCAGATCCAACAGGTAGCCTATCCCCAGGCATAAAACTTTCACACCTCTTAAGTAGTTGGGGAGATTAGTTGCATCTTGTGTGGAGTTTATTTAGTGTTTGACGTATCTTGTTATTAAGTAAGCAATGCTCTAAGACGGAGAGCGTCCATGTCACACCTCGCCTGACACGTCCCAAAACACGTCTCGAAGTGACGTCTCCTTGCCATATAGTAATATCTTACACTCCATCACACTCTCAGAGAGAAGTGAAAAAAACACACGCACTACAGTTAGAAATAATTTGTACATGTTCTTTATTAATTTTACTTAGTCAGGACGCAACGAGCGTCAACATACAAACAGCGGGGCGTGAGTCATAAATCTCACTTCAGCTATACAATGGAAATGCTTTGCTGATGTATTTTTTGCAGATCACCTACATGTGCAGTGCAGTGGTGAGACAGGCTGATTTTAACCTCAGCTGCAAGTTGAAGTACTATAGAAGTAACAAAGTCATAGACTTGAGATCAGTGGTCGTCTGGCGGTCTACCTGCTTCAATTTGTTTCAATATGAAGGACATATAAACTGTTTGCTCCTTGAAATGTTCTCATGTCTTGGCTTTTTAATCTCACAAACCTATATCCAACTTTCACCCAGCCTGAGGTATCGCCTCACATAATAACCGCATGTCGAAACACATTGACGGGTGTTACGGGTGCGAGTATATAAGGGCATTTTGTTCATCTCAGTTCGACAAGCGTTCCACAATGATTAAATGTTATTGATGTAGGCATGTATTGGTCATTTTTCCGTCTTAAAATACCTTACTGTCCTGGATTTCATCAAATTTAACATTTCGGTTAAAGACCGCATTTGTATGTTTTGCCAGATGTTGTTACCATTTGTTTTCGGATGAGTCCGTACAAATTTAAATAAAACCCATTTGCGGGAAACGTCTATGCGTCTATGAGTCTATGCGTCTTAAACGTAGAGGTCGTGAAACTCATAAATTATCACCCAAACAACAGGTGAACGGAAAACAGAAATCAACCAAAAATTGGGAATTTAGAGTTACATGTTTTGTTTAATTCATAAAGTTTTGTATTTATGAACAAGTTTGGTCTTTTTAAAGCACATCCAATACACAATAGTTGATAATTCATCATATCGTAGAATATCTCCTTGTTTTGAAATGTATCTATATAGCACATGTACTTTATCCGACCATAAAGGCTCATAACACCCACTAGGAGTCAATGTTTTTTTTACTGCATGTCGACGAGATAAATCACTTGACACGTATTGACTTTAAGATGCAAGAAACAGCCAACATGGCGACGTCTTTGATGTTGGCGTTTGTGATGTTAATGACTTAGCAAGTACTACTTCCTCGTCAGTTCCGAAACTGGTAATGGCTGTCTCTGCTACCAGAGTTTCCAACTTACGAGACAATGACTCGTCGCATATGCGTACTAATCTGGTTAAGACAGCTCGCCAACCCTAATCTACAGAGGTCACGTAAGACAAACTTTGTCAACGTATGTGTTAGTTTTTTTCTTTCTAATCCGTTTTGCCCGAGGAAAGAGCTAATACTGCCATAATTCAGTACCGCTAAGCTCCGATAATGCCAGGGCCAATAAAATGTTTTTAGAATCACATTAATTGCTATTCACGGTTGATCACGTGACAGCCCAAGGGGCGTGGCCATAAAGCCAAATGCCAGGTTTTACTTGCGACCACTGACAGGTTTATTGAGCAGCAATAATTCAGACAAATAGCAGTAATCTATTTTATTGGATAAGTAAATAAAAATTTATATAAAAACTTGCTTGCTTGAAACGTCATAATGGGGCCATATTGATAGACTTAATCTGTAGATAATAATTATCATATACAAAAGGCAGGCAGAATCCTGCGCCCTGGGGTGCACTGAATGTGTGTCTCTGCAATGGCACAATACAGAGGCTTAGTATTTCATGTTGATTTAAATGTCTATTCACACACTTTGCAGCACAAAATAAAAATGTCGAGTTAATACACAGGAAATATATGAATATGGTATATTTACACCATTTTTGTAGGTTGAAATTTAAACATCGAATCGTTTTTAAGTGTAACATTTCACACAAAATATGTTTGAAAATGGTATACGCTGGGTCTACGAAGTCAGCACCAAGCATATCATTTTAAAGCTCATATGAAAATTAAAACACGCTTCAAACTGGCTCCTTGCCTAACCCCATTTGTCTAAATCATAAATGGACAGACATCTGAGCATACACTCACTCACTACAGAACATTGGAGACGCCAAAAATGGGCTTCACACATTGTACCCTTGTGGGGAATCGAACGCGGGCCTTCTGCAGGACGAGCGAACGCATTAACCATTAGGCTCCTACAACCCCGTTCGATAGTTACATTACATGAAACAAACAAGAAGTGGTTATTTGACAGTGATCTATTCTATATGGGTATCAGGCGATATTATTTGCATCACCTCAACGAGTATCACATATCAGTTGATCAAATATGTATTTGAGAAATTCCCTTATGTATAGTTTTGCATGTATAATGGATTTGTGTGTTTGTGCAAACCAGGTCTTGTATATATATATATATACATATGGCTGACACACTTACTCACTCGCTCACTCACAGCGGTCAGCTAGAGAACGTTTTGATGACTGATAACGTTTGCAATATTATTTTGTCAAATCCAATTTTCATAGTATACTTTCTTTTGTCCATCAGTATAGTATAAACGTTTAACGAACATCCCCATTTATGTCCTTTGATTTCGCTTGCATTTCAAATACAAGCAAGTGTTGTTTAAAATACAGGTAATAGTCACACCACTATACATATTCTGACAAGGGAAGCCAAATGGTTGTTATGTAGGAAATAGTCCTTCTATATTTTATGTTTAGGAGAAATGGGTTTGCGAAAGTATGATGCATACTTCACCTGTTTCACTTTGCTGAACAAAGTATAAATTTAACTGCTTTAGTATGAACTACAGCTATGGGTATATGCCGCGGGCGACTTATTTCGCCGAACAGTTTTCATAGTCGTGTGTGTGTGTGTTCGGTGAGCGTCTAGACACGGAATCGTCCCTGTCAGTGGTCCGTATATTATTATGTTTCATTTAGGACAGCAAAGACTTAACAGCACTGTACTTTGCTATGTTTCCTAAACCCACTGTCGTTAAAAAACGGGGCGGAAACCTGTTATGGAAATTCCACCGCATTACTCCGAAACCTTGCACCCAGATTACACCTTCAGTAAAATAAGTAATTTCACCAAGTCATTAAACATTAATTTCCATACCACTTAAAACTACACAGCCGCAAGTCTTCAACAAATACACGCATAGACGTCAGCGGGGACGGTTAATGATGCTCCGCTTTAAATCGAGCATCTTACTCGGCATAAGTAGTTTTGTTCTGCTCAGATGCAAATCACAAAGATACAGACATGCGCAGTAGCTACGTGACGCTCGAATCCGGACCAAGATCAAATGCATTTTTCAATACTTTTAATAAAAATTTCACTCATAAAGAAGTTTAATCGTTGATCTTCCAGTCGTCTGATACGTGTATGGCAGGAACATGATACGTGTGTTGTTCTGACGAGCCGAGTTGTAGATTTTTGCTCAACTTGGAAAAACGTGTTTTAACATTAACCACATGTAAAATTCAAGATGTCTGATGAATTGTATTGAAGTGTATTACTGGCTTCTTGTACCTATTTCAACAGAAAATAATTTATTGTAGTGTGCTAATTTATTGCTGCGTGCTAAATACATTTACATCAACAGTCATTGCACGGTTGTTTAAAAAAATATTTTTCAAAATATGGGTGCCCTGTCGATTTCTTCTACTGGACAAAATTTAAAACAGATAGAACTGTATAGCAGGTACAGGAAGCTGGCAATCAACGTCGCCCCAAGCTTGTCGTCCAGTGTCTGAATGTAATCTTGGTAGCTCTTTCGCGTACATGTACCTGGTGTCATGCACAAATCATTTGAAGTTCTAAGATGATCGTAACGCCTTTACTTTAACATAGATAATTAGTAGCGCTTAGATCGCTTTATGCACATGTACCTTGAGCCGTATATTTAATGTCATGAGGACGTTATCGCCTGCTACCACTGCAGAAAACTGTCGAGTACATTCAGGTTTCTCCAGTATCAAACATGTTCCTGCAGCGTTCATAAATCTGGTGTCTGTCAACACAATGTCGTGCAATCTTAGGCTAACTTTTAACGCTCGGGTGATCAGACCCGCTATCTGGCCACATGTCAGTATCTGTGACATTGTATCAGGGGAGATAATCTAAAGAAAGTTTGGGGCATCCACATGCCGTTTGTATCGAGTTTCTGTCTCGTTGTATCGTGATTTGTTTGTTGTTTGTATGGCGTTTAACGCCACACTCATCCATATTCCAGTTACAGAGAGGCAGTGTATAAATAATCGAGTCAATGCAATGATTGACACCATTGACATCGATCTACATAAACGGGATACGATGACAGTCGGCGCGATGAAACCCGATCCGGTTGGTCAACAAGTACCGGTTGCTGAACACCCATTCTAACCTGGATCTTCACCCACCTATTCACTCACTCACTCGACTTCGGTTCCTAATATAGATATCTATTTTTTTGCATTCTTGGTATTTACCGCACGTTCACGTTACTGTGGAGACACAACTTGCTCATCAACTCACATCACTGCATCCCATAAACAACCCACGAAACAGATAGTATGTTTATCCGTCGTCATTCAGCCGTGTATTCACAGAGATCCACCTGACCCTTATAGCCGAAGTGGAACAGATTAAACTAAAGGTCTCAATCGGTCGTGATGAATGCCCACTGATTTAGACTACTGCAGATGGAATGCAGACGTCCTATCTCCATCATAACACGCTAGTCCGACGTCAAGGTCATATAAAGGTCACAATGTCCTGGTTTCGGATACGCTTGCCCTTCCGACTGGACGTAACCTCATGGTTACACACCGAGTCCGTAATTTCAGTTCTGCGGTAAATAGAAGCTGGTTTGTTGTTCAATGAAGTATTGTTCCAGCTATAAGGCGCCAGTCTGTAAATAATTGTGAGTGACAGTGAGTATAGTTTTACGCCGCTTTTAGCAATTTTCAGCAACATCACGGCAGGTGACAAGAGAAACGGGCTTCACATATGTGGGGAATCAAACCCGGGCATGACGAGCGAACGCTTTTACCATTAGGCTACCCCATCGCCCCACAAATGTGTGACTGGACCTTACGATCCAGTGACCAACATCATGAGCATCAATCATTGGGAGACAGATGATTCAGATCCTAGGTATTTATCACCTAGGTGATACGGGTATGGTGCTGAAAAACCTAGAAACATAATTGGAACGAACAGGGATTCGAACCCGCGATCTCTAGTTTCTGGAAGAGTATTGCCATCATAGTACATGTAACAAATCAGTATTTAAATACACAGAATGAGTGAGTGAGTGTAGTTTTACAATGCCCTCAGCAATATTCCAGCTATATCTGTAAAAATTCGAGTCAGGACCAGGCAATCCAGTGACCAACAGTATGAGCATCGATCTGCGCAATTGGAAACCGATGACATGTGTCAACGAAGTCAGCGAGTCTGACCATCCGATCCCATTAGTCGCCTCTTACGACAAGCATACTCGCCTTTTATAGCAAGCATGGGTTGCTGAAGGTCTAATCTAAACTGGGATCTTCACGGGTCTAACTACACAGAACATGTGGTGTAGAAACGTAGACCTTGTGTATGGAAAAAATGACACCAAGCCAAAGAACTAGTGAACTTATTTTCAATCTAAGATAATGAATCTTTCAACAACGCGCTGCACTCAGGTGACCGTTCTGCACCACACATCACACATGCATGTGTCGAAGTGACAGCAGTATGTCACACACTGGTTACATGATATATTGAACTTTTGCCACACGCTTGAATATGCCATTAAGTGTTATTATTAGCTGACGTGCGGTCATGTGACTCGTCCTTTACATTTTCCAAGATTGATACTGAATTGAGACAGGAGTGACTGAACAAGTTTAGTTTTACGCCACACTCAGCACTATACCAGCTATATGTGTATATAATCGAGTCGGGACAGATAATCCAGTGATCACCAGCACGAGCAACCATCCACAAAATTGGGATACACGTCTTACGACAAGCATGGGTTGCTGAAGATCAGTTCTAAGCCGGATCTTCATGGATGAATTAAGATAGAATTTTAGAGGAAAGTGAGATGTATATCATTTATTAAACATATCAACAGATTCTCTCTGTTGTCTTCATACATCTCATTCACTGAACATGTTTGACTTAGAACATTATAGATTGCACGAGACTGACCGCTACGACCTAGCAGCGACCAACCTGTCCCCAACACTACACATACCTATACAAACTATACCATATATTGAGATTAACTGTACATGAGTACACATTATCTGCTCAATTCCCTGTATACTCTGTGTACTGATACACACTCGACACATATTAGCGATAAACACGGTAACCATATTACCTGTGTACACCGTGTACTATTATCAAACACTCACAGTGTACCAATATTAGCATTAATAAACACAATGTATCCATATTAGCTATTATAAACAAAATGTACTTGTATGAGCTATAATAAACACAATGTACCCACAATAGCTATAAACATTGCGTACCCATATTATCTATGCACCCCGTGTGCTTATATCAACTATCGACAATGTACCAATACATTTACCTATATTATATTAACACAAAGTACTTATATTACCCGCATTGATGCACCGATACAAAGTATAAACAAAGTATTCATAATATCTATAAACACCATGTGCTCATCCTAGCTGTAAATACAATGTATCAATTAAACAGTGTCCCCACCTCATCCAAACACTGTGTACCCTTATTAACTATAGACACTGTGTACCCTTATTAACTATAGACACTGTGTACCCTTATTAACTATAGACACTGTGCACCCACATTAGCTATAAACACTGTGCACCCACATTAGCTATAAACACTGTATGTCCATATTAGCTGTAAAAGCAATACGTCCATATTCTTTAAACACAGTGTACCTTTATTCCCTTTATACAATGTGTATTGATATCAGCTATTCAAAATCTACTATAGTCCCGAAAATAAGGTTTAACACAATGTACTGATGGCAGCTACAACACAGTGTACGCATATCACCTATAAAGACTGAGCACCTATAGTATCTGTATACATTGTGTACCAATACCGAGTACTAGTATACACAATTTCACCCGTATCAACAGAAAACAACGAATACTCGCATCACTTATAATCACTGTGTACTGACATAAATAATGCAATATAAACAACACTTTGTGTTGACGTCAAAGGTACATTCACACCATGTTGAATTAACAATTTTCACACCACTGTCTATCGGGATGACACTTGTCATCGTATCCCGACTGAGAAATGCTCATGATGTTGATCACAGGATTATCTAACCCAAAGTGGATTATTTACTTTTTAAAAAGCTGTGCGGCGTTGAACAATCAGCAAACCAACAAAACCTGTCAACCTGTGAAGAAGCCTCACACAGCCTCAATACAAGTAGAAACAGAGAGCGGGACTGTAGAGCTCAAGAAGGCATTGTCAAAACCTGTCGGAATGAACATAAGCCTATCAGTGTAAGTGGATTTCCCTGTCATACACAAATATTGATAGACACAAGGTAATAGATACCGGACTCGCTGTGTTCCTCACGCCCACGGCTGACTGGAGTGTGATGCTCTCGTATTCCAACACATGAGTATATCTATATCTCTCTGTCTTCTGGCCTCCACATGTCGCTCGACCCACACACGCCACGGTGTACATACGACTATCAGTTTTGTATGTGTTGCATGTGGCCACCACGGGGTGGGGGTGGGGGGAATTAATAAAGACAGAATTATCTGAATAATGTTCTTGATTCTCATTTATTGTAATTCTTATTACAATTTCTCGCGTTCTTTGGAGTTATGGCAGCGACTGATTAAAAGATATACATTTAATATGACGAGGCGGTACGGTTTAACGTTTTAGGTTGGGGTAGGCGGTGTTGGAATGACAACAAAAAGATGGTTTTTGCTTGTTTTTAGAGGTGTGGGTTGTTGTTGGATCGGTCGGGCGACGAAGAGCACATGCGATAAAATGCTGCCCTATCCACGTTTAGCTGAAGCAATCTCACTTGTGGATATACATGTTAGACTACACACTCACAAATGGGAGACGTCGGTAGAGCTACATCATGTTGCACATGCCTAACGCTGATGACTGCAAGTGGACGGCCTTGATTAAGTGAACGTGAACATGACATGACACCATGACAGAAATGCGTCATCTGAACACATTCACCTGTGGAAATAAGTCTAACACATGGCCACGAGAAATCCGGGCGGGATGATTTACGGCTTTTAAACTTATTATATACATTATGAAATTATGCATTAAATTCAACTTTCTATAGGAATATTTCGGGCTGTATATATTCACATATGGGTGTAACATGGGTCATAGGGTATTTTCCTTGCATATTTTGAGTAACATAATTCAGTGTATATGTGTACTGGCGGAGACAGCATACACTTCTGTGTTCCCCGGGCTTTGGGGGTAGCCTAGTGGTTAAAGCGTTCGCTCGTCAAGCGGAAGGTTCATGTTTGATTCCCCGCATGGATAAGGTGTGAGAAGTCCATTACTGGTGTCTCTCGCCGTGATGTTGTTGGGACAATGCTTAACGTGGCGTGAAACTATTCACTCTGTGTTCACACCCAGCAGGTAATTTCCACGCAACAACAATTTCGTACTATGTACAGTGAAACCCCGATAAGTAAGCTAGTGATAAGTGGCAACCCCAATAAGTAAACCTCTTTCTCCGGTCTTGTCAGTAGCCTTCATTATCTATTATTATTTCACGTTGGGTAAGTAAAATCGAATAAGCGGCACTTTTGTAAATTGATATACTAAACATCGGATATTAAGAATCATGGGTGGTGTGGAATCGTTTGTTAGGAAAGTAGCATGTGTTCTAAGAGACAGACTTGCCTAGTAAGTGAGTAAGTAGTCGAAGCTGTTTTTACTCTTTGTCTTGGTTGCACCAAATGTCAGTGAGTGAGAGTTTTAGTTGTACGCCGCTTTCCGCAATACTCAAGCAATCTCACTGCGAGGGACACCAAATATGGGCTTCACACATTGTACCCATATGCGGAATCGAACTCTGGGCCTTAGGCGTGACGAGCGAACGCTTTAACCACAAGGCTACCTCATATCTCCGCACCAGTTGTGAACTAACTCCTTAATTTTGGTTGGGTAATTTTAGGGAAGAGATTGTCAATAGCTTTGCTGAAAACATCAGGAATGACTTCATTAATACAAACAGGTGAAGAATGAAACTCAGATCCTTAGTGCGACGGGCGGACGCTATAACCGCTTGGTTACCCCACTATGCACTTAACAACACAGTTTGCTGTGCCACAGAAGTCGACAGAGTGCAGGCTTTCACTGATGCGGCGGTAGGGAGTACGTACGCCTTGCCGAATGCGGTAAACTTTGCACTTTCCGAAACATTTGTTCCCTGCAAGAATGTTGATTAAAAAGGGTTTGGGCTGAGTCATACTGCATTCGACAGTATACCTAGGTCAGCCATCTCAGAGCCTGAAGCCATCTTGATTCAACTTTCACCTCTGACCCCACTCGACCCGATCTTATATTGGAAACATATCGTGATAACGATTATAAGAGGAATTTAGCAAGCTAGTTGACGACTTTGAGGCACCGACGCGGAAGTCGTCTTGCTGACGCAATGTCAATCACATTGCCGAGAAGATGCCGTTAAGTCGTGACACCCCAGTGCTACCCAGCCTCTCCCATCTGCCCGGGGGTGGTATTCCCTATCCTGCCCTGGGGCACCCTTGTCAGTTTGAGGGAAGAGAAGCTGATTTAAGATACTACCTTCTTCACACACGAGTGACCTCCCCTTGCCATAATCTGGCGACATATTGGATCTTGTGTGGTTGAGGACACCCTCCCATCCCTCCCCCCACCCCTCGGGACACTCATTAAGAGGACCAGCCGGGGGGCTTACTCTGCAAGACGTCACTATCCCAAGACGTCGTCAGTGACGGCGCGTTCTGCCGTATGTTTGTAGTCAACAAAGAAAGGATTATTCGGTGATTCAGAAATAGAGACACAACGCCCTGCGGATATTTATATTCTAATGGAGATGATAAAAGTAACCATTTAGTGTTGATTTAACTGAGACCTCGCAGGGGGACTGGTGGGTGGGGTATCAGGGCCGAAGCAGACAGCGGGAGGGGTGCAGTTTATATGGGGTTATAATCCAACGTAACATGAACCTAAAGCCGAGTTTATTATCATCACTAACCAAAGGTCAATACGTCTATCTAAAGAATATTACCAGTGAACATAAAACAAGTTAGATGCACCGACCTCTTATAAATGTAATATGGTGTTGTCATGGCCTTTTATAAACTGTTTCCAGAATGTCTGTGTGTGAAGCTGAAAGTTATAGCACCAATATAATGCAGGTAAAAGAATATGACGTATTTGTGAATTCATAGGGTCAATGTATACGCCTGAAAATTGAAGCACCATTTTCTGCATGATTTTCTTTAGGAACCTTAATCATTTATTATGATGAGCTTAATGTAAACGGTTTCCAGAATGCCTGTAGGTCATGTTCCTAGTAACAGCCCTGTCCTACATATAAATGAAAGTAATTTTGTAATATCATATGTTCAATGTACTCACCAGGAAGTAAATGAAGCACCACTTCCTATATATTTTCAAGCTTGGACATTTAACGTAATGAGCATAACCTTATGTGTGGACATTTCCAACAAGTTCAGGGGAATGAAAAAAATAAAGGAAGGTGTCTCTCCGTAACAGGGCGAAATACGGGTGCGTTTTCACGTGTTTGTTACGATTTTGCAAAAATAAATCGTGAGACTTGGGGTGGGGGGACTTTTAGAATGATTTTACCCCTATGAAAAAAACAACGCTTTTGGGTAAGCATTGTCCTTTAACATTTTAACGACAACAGCAATAAACCCCTACTCGTTTTTGTATAAAATAGTGATTTAATTCAAACTACACGAAGCCGATGAAACTCACGATGTCGCCAAAATCCGAGTAAGTAAATCAAACTGGTAGTAGATGCTTTACATTCGATTCTCACCGTGTTTATTGATAATGTAACTTTCTCAATGGATTATGTAACGCACAGTACGTCTATTGACTAAAAGGGTAAGTGCGCATATTGTGCCTTAAGCGGCATCAGCAATACCGGGGCTTCATAACTAAATGAGAGCATATACACGTGAAAATTCACATCTCACACTTGTCATCAATATGTACTGTAGAAGCGCGACCTAAATGTTATAAGATACTATTTGATATAATGCGTAAGATATTCCCCATACTACCCATATCAAATGCATCCCCATCGAATAACAATTACCCTTTTGTTTCACTTTTCTCTACCATCAAACCCGTGCCTAATATTTCTGTTCCGACAGTTCATATGACTGCTTGCGAGCGAGATACTGAATGTAGTGATGGCATGTTGATACACACACCTTCATCAGCCCAGCAAAAAGGCATTATGTACTCCCGCACAATCCGTTCCTACTCAAGAGAAACACATCTCAAAAAGACTATGGATAGATAATGGCCACAGTTTAAGAAATGTTCACTACCTATGCTGAATTTCATGAAAAATGGGTTAAAATAATCTCCATGACCAATCCCTACACAGGAGACATCCATCTCAATTAAATACATGTATTAGAAAATTGGAGGTTAAACAATGTTCACTGCCAGTGCTGAATTCCATGAACAAATGAGAAAATATAAAACGGCCTCCGTCGCCAAACTGTCACAACCACGGAAGCAGGTAAAAAAACAATCCCAAACACAGCTGAATGGGTAAATTGTATTTAACCAAACGCATTAATTTACAATACATTGGAGATTTTTCTAACGTTAATGCTTCGCTGAACATAGCATTTCCTGGAATGGCAACATCAAATGGGCAAAGTAATCCATACTACCGTGCGGATTTTGTGCAGAGTTTTCAGATATTTCTGTAATATCGCCTTTATTACAGAACCAGCTGGTGACAAAACCGAGTTTCCATGGCAACTATAGAGTTCTGTTGCGGTGTAGGAGTCGATGGGGGGATACTAACCCCTACCATAGGCGGCCGAGAGATATTGCAGCTTTAAACAAAATAATACCTAAAGAAAAATCAATGTTGACGTCGATGCACGTGTCACGTGACACAGCGACTTTGTCGACGGTAGCAAGGGTATTCAGATACATATGGCGAAAATCCCCCAACTATCGATATATGGAGCGTTATATATGTGTGAGCCGAACAGCTGTTGGAGTCGAATGTCCGCGATAAGTGTGCTCAAATACAGCTGGTCGCCTATCTCCTCGGCTGAGTCAACTGCCGAAATTTTGTGGGATTGAGTTGACAGCTTCCTGTCTCACGTGTAAAGTGGCACCTGTTAGTGCACACTAATTTCTGACCACAGTCGCGTTGTTTCGTCACGTCTACTCGACACTAAAGTTAACACAACCTGACGAAATATTATCACCTGACAGGTGTTAGTTCATGTTGCTATTCCTTGTCGTTAAAGGGATGTTGGTGGATGGGTATTGAACATACACCAGGGAGATAGCGGGGTGGGATATTAGCGGACACTGAACATACGCTGGGAGATATATGCAGGTAACAAATGTAAAGATGTGGGATGTTGTTAGATATTGAACATTCGTCCGGGGCACCTCTTCCTTTTATTTTTACTTACTACTCTCTCTCTCTCCCCTTCCCCCCCTCTCTCCCCTCCTCTCTCTCCTCCCCTCTCTGTTTCCTCCCCCTCCCCCCCCTCCCCTCTCTCTCTCCCCTCCCCTCCTCTCTCTCTCTCCCCCCCTCTGTCCCTCTCCCTTCCCCCTCTCTCTCTCCCCTCCCCTCTCTCTCCCCTCCCCCTCCCCCTCTCTCTCTCTCTCCCTCTCTCTCTCTCTCTCTCACGTGATTACATCATATGTTGTACCATTAATGTAAATCTGTGGTAGAAATGTGATAACGTTCAGTTAGTGACGCAACATAGGTAACATCCGGCGAGAGGAGTTATCGAGGTGGTACGCCATGTTTACCCTGAGAGTCTGGACAAAGGTCGAACAGGTCGAGCTGGGTTTTATTCATCTCACTACCAAGTGCAACACACCGTCGCTGACCCGCCGACGGTGAACCTCGTTAACTCTATCTGAACGTCCATCTGTAGCCTGGCCCGCCATTGTGGCCTGAGCTGACGGCCATGACAGCTGTTGCTGGGTGGCACCAGAAGCTGGATCTGTGTCACAGTTGGTCCTGATCAATCTGCATACACAACTGTCGTCATCCACAGTGATGGACTGGGGTGGCGGTGTCAGTGAACTCCCTCACTCACCCACTGCTCTCACTCACCCACCCACTCCTCTCACTCACTCACCAAGACTCCTCACTCACCAACTCACTCATTCACCCAGACTCACTCACTCACTCATCTACCAGACGCTCACTCGCCCACTCCTCACTCACTCACTCACCCACTCCTCACTCACTTACCCATTCACTCACCCATTCATCCAGTCTTCATTCATCCATTCCTCACTCACTCACCAACTCACTCATTCACCCAGACTCACTCACTCACTCATCCACCAGACGCTCACTCGCCCACTCCTCACTCACTCACCCACTCCTCACTCACTCACCCACTCCTCACTCACTTACCCATTCACTCACCCATTCATCCAGTCTTCATTCATCCATTCCTCACTCACTCACCCACTCAACCAGATTCCTCACTCACTCACCCAGATTTCTCTCACTCACTCACCCACTCCTCTCTAACTCACCCATTCATCAGACTCCTTACTCACTCATCCACCACTCACTCACTCACCATTCACCCACTCCTCACTCATTCGCTCACCCAGTGCCCGAACGTTCAAGAATTTGTGACTGTGTATATAAATCCTGGTTGTTGACGGCACACACACACGGACTTACTGGAGTTGTGTCATCATTCAGCCTACCTACACCTACCTTCCTCTTCGTCAACGCCTGACCTACATTCATGTCCGCTCGCTGTGAAACTTTTAGTAGAACTGTTTGTCACTTAAAAACAAGACTTTGGTGAATACATATTATATGCGTGACCCATTACTTTAGGTTTGAGTTAGTTGCATTGTACTAGAAACCTCTATTGTGAATCATTGTATCTTGCTATTTGTCTGCTCAATACTTGATATTGAATATTTTTGGCTTGTCAGTGTTATATTTTGCTGGTTCATAGGGGATTTCACATATATATCGTCACGGCAAATTATCAACCGTAACACATGTCAGTGTAGAGATATGTTTCAAAGCTATCCTTCTGTGTTTTGACATACTAGTATTTGTTCAGTGCCAAAGCCATCGATGTTGAAATATATTGTTTTCCTCGGTCCCCCTTCTAAGTAAGTGTATGATATTATGATATTCCTCCAGATAATGGAGTCATTAAACTGAAGATTTTGCTCTGACTTCATGCTCCATATGGGGATGATGATGAGAACAAAAATCGAGGGTGCACTGGTCAGGGCCTAGATTCTCGAAACGCTCCTGACGTCAAGATAGCGATGCATTAACATTAACTTACGACTATCATAGCGCTAAGAGAGCTTCGAAAATCTAGAGGCAGGTGTCCAGGGTAGTAATTAAACGCTCTGCGCATGCGTGTATTTGGGATATTCTGAATGTATTATTATCTCACTGGGCACGGAATCCTTGACAGACGGGGTTTCAATTAAATTCTTCACGTACACTTTGAGCTCCATTTTTATTTGAGTATACTGCGACATTACAAGAGTCTTGGCATGGCATGACACTTCCGCAAAGTGAACATTTTACAACAACTCCTTTCTTATTTCTTAAAATGCTATTGCAGTTTAAACTGACTCTCTCAACTGTGCTACATACAAATGCTAATTCATTTATGGGTATTGAGCGCGTATTTCGCCATGTTTTTTTTAACATCAATAATATTAATATACTTCCTCATCAAGATCATCATTCACAGAAGATGTTCCTTATTAATCGAAATATGAGAGAGAGAGAGAGAGAGAGAGAGAGAGAGACGGAGGGCGTGGGTGTGGGCGCATGCAAGCATTAGTGTGTGTGTGTGTGCCTGCGTTTGTGCGTTTATGTAAAGAAATATTGTGAGAACACGATTTTCACTCATACGTGTTTCAAAGTCAGGAACGTTTGAAAGGTTCAGGATTGTAATGAAATTTCACGCACAAAAGATTTGGACTACAGGTACATTTTTAATATTTTATTTCTGCACGCACTCCTACAAAACCTACCGCCAGCACTCATCAAACAGCCGGAACCACAGGAACAATTCAACTAGACACTTCAGTGGTATAATCAGCAACCTTCAGCGTCGGGAGGAAAACCTTCAGAGAATATACATACTCTGGTCAAATTATTGAACATCTAATAATTCGCACATTAAATGAAAGACAGTAACACATGCATGACTACCTATAGTTCTTAACATCTTTTTTATAGTAATAACTTTAAAATGTCAATAAATATTGACTTTAATTATAAAAAGAAAATACATATATATATTATTGTTGATTATAGTCACAGAAAGCTTCACAGTCTGAACAGCTGTCGCCTGGCAATATAAAATGAGGCAGGGACGGTGACAGCTGCATCTCTACCAGATCGACATCTACTACAGTTTACAGAGCACGTATCGACCACCGTGCTCGTACTGTTTCTGACTGAGTTAAAAAAGCCAAGCCCAATATGTTTTGTTTAGTGTGAAGGACAACCTTATATATTGGCTGCATGTTTATGGTGTGTATTTTTAACCTTACACGAGAACAACCCTTATAAAAGAGATGGGATAAGGAAATTAAAACACATGAGTATACACAGATGTTAACACGGACAATTAGAAGTGTGTGGTAGTGATGGTGCGCGGGGTTGGGGTTGAGAGACTAAGCTCGGTCCTCTGTACTGTTTGTTTGTATTGCCATATGTGAGTGAGTCATTAAGGTTGGTTTTACGCCACTTTTAGCAGTATTGGGGCAACATGACGACCGGGAACTCCCGAAAATGGGCTTCACACATTGTACCCATGTGGGAAATCGAACCAGGGTCTTCGGCGTGACAAACGAACGTTTAAACCACTTGGCTACCCCTCCACCCCAGAATTGTCACGAACTACAACCGCTACAGATGAGTCAGAATCTTTAGGGGTAGAGAAAGCTACTCGGAGAATAGTGCGCACGGATATAAACTGAACGACGACGACACATAAATCAAATTGAACAATACTGTGCGTCGCAATGGGAAATTTTGTTGTTTCCGCTCATCAGAAAAAGCTTCATGTTATGCCAATGTTATATTCAAGAATGGCTGCGTAAACGAGTCATCATACACAGTTTGTCATTGTTGCCCTCCCTCCCCCTACCCCACTAACCCTACCCCTACTCATCTTCACATGCTGATTCCCTCCCGCCCCACCACCACCAACTATTTTCGACTTCCCTACCCCGTTTATTACCCGACCCTCTCCCCAACCCTCTCCCCCACCCTCCCCGCATCGATTCCCTCAAAGCGTTATGATCCATTCACCCCCGCTACGTCCACCCAACGCGCACCTGTGCAATGTACAATGAATGCTCATGCTTCACAAGAAGACTCGCTTTGATGCTCACACTGCACCAGAGATTTAACCAGACCAAGTGAAAAGAATATTAATGTAATATTCTTCTATACTGGAACTATATTCTGTAATGACATCCAGTTCAAATTGGAATGGTCGCACGTGTCCCGGTCAATTCATTGCAGCCACAAGCGCTTTGTATGCTGGGATACAGTACAACTATGAGACGGATACACAGTTATCAGAGATATAATCTCGGTCTGCCTCAACGTAGCTAAACGATTAATGGTGTCCTTGTGTAGGACAAATTGATGTCCTCGTCACTGTCCCAGGGTGGAGGACAACAACGGCTGGTGCCACTGGCAGAACGGCTGTAACACCTGCGCCCATACGTCAGCATTTTGTGTCATGTTGTATGTACATATTACTTGTAATTCATACTCCGATAGAACTGTGCATAGTTATTTGTGTATAATGTCGTGGAATAACATAAAACTCTGTGGTACAATAAAGATGGTGAATAAAAAAACATATTCGCTCGCTCGCCTGTAAACCAACTCACTCACTCACGCATGCAATCAACTAATATCCTCCCTCGCCAAAGCTAAACGTGTATGTATGCTGTCAAGCTATGATTTGTCTTGTTTGTGCTGATAGGGTGGGGTAGCCTAGTGGTCAAAACGTTTGCTCTTCATACCGAGGACCCGGGTACAATTCCTTCTACGGATAAACTGCGTGAAGTCTATCTTTGGTGTCCCCCGGTGTGATGTTGCTGGAATATTGATACAAGCGGCGTAAAACCAAACTCAGTCAGTCTGGAAGTCAGATCGATAGCTCGCACTCGCATCACTCAAAAGAAATCATACTCACTCACTCACTCACTCACTCACTCACTCACTCACTTGTTTGTGCTGTGTTGCTTTTTCGCCAAAATGCATATTCACTCCAATGCCAACTTAAGGTACGATGCTTCTTGTACATTACCCGTGTCGTTAGAGTGTCTTTTGCGAAATATTCTGTATCCCACGCCGATATGTTAGTTCGTTGTTTGAAAGGATACTATTCCTAATGCTTATGTGAATCTTCACTACGCAGGGGTATACCTTAACCTTTGCTAAAGAGCCTCTTCTCTACGTGGAAATACTCTATTCCCTATGATGACCATCAACTACCTGGAAGCGTGTCTTACAATATGAATCCAGTTCACGCACAGGTGAACAGTAGCGCAAATGAGTTGGGCAGCATAGAGAAAATGACCAGTCTTCTTACATGCGAGCGAAGCGAGCAAAGGTTGGCAACGTACTTCCCTCGCTTCGGTTCGAAAAATATTTTTCATGTCAAAATAAAATATCGCCACCGTCAAAGGTATACTCCCATTACTTCACTGGATTGTGCTCTCACATTTTCAACTTCATGTTGAACTATCACTCACGTGAAATATTTTTAGTCAACATTTTAAGCGCAACTCGTGGTATATCAGACCGTTCTTCACCTCCAGTACCCCCTCCAGCTTCGGTTCAACGAAGTGAAGGAACAGGAGGGTATAATTCGATCTGGAATGCTTACAGTTACCTCCCCTGCTTCATTCGCCCACAACGCCAGAAGTGTTTTTATGTAGAAAAAATGTTACGAAAATTATAACAATAGCGATGACATGTAAGACAAATAAACTCCAACAGGTTCATGATAAAATTGAGCAATAGGATATTTCTTTTTAATTTCTGCTTAAACTTGTTCCGTCACTCCATTCAACCGGAAGCTGGCAGGGGTAATGGAGGAAAAGAACGATCTGAATCCCACGAGTGGCGCTTAAAATGTTGAATAAAACGTATTTCACGTGAGTAATTATGAAACATGAGGTAGGAAATCTGAGAGCACAACCAAGTGAGGAAATGGGAGCGTACCTTTCATCGTGGTGATATTTTATTTTGACATGAAAACTAGTTTTTTATCCGAAGCGAAGGTAGCACGTTGCCAACATTTGCTTTTCATATAAGAAGACATGCTATATTCTCTATGCTGCGCAACCCCATTTGCGCTACAGTTTGCCTGTGGTTCACGACGCCGAAATGGCTACAAGCTCGAGGAATGGTTATTTCCATGTTAAGAAGCTTCATGATCAACGTGGCCTTACACACATACAGACCCTAAAACAAATATAATTAACACAGCTGATGCAAGTCTATATTTGATGAAACTAGATTATCAAAGTTTCAGGACATGGGCATTTCTGTTTACAGCTGTTTCATATCGATGGCAAGGTATACTCTTCAAAGTAGGGGAACCTGAACTTTCAGTTTCCATAGGACTGCTTATACTTGTTCCATGTTCATGCTTATACTTGTTCCATGTTTTCCATGTTTTCAAAAACGCACATCTTATGAACGCACCACCATTTTTCTTTACAACCATTTCGAAACACGAGGCAAGGGTGCACGTGCACAATGCAGTAGCCTCATATACGTGCATAGGTGTTATTCTGGATATTGATTGTTTTCAAGAAGGTCAATAAATCACTGTAAAGCATTCATTTTGACAATCATTTTACGTCACATAGCTGCTAGTGCTTGTTTCTGTTTTCGTTTTTTTTTTTTTTTTTGAAAATGAAAGTCATATACATGCACATTTTACGTTATACACCTATCATCTTTCAAGAGCCATTACTGCACAAACAACTATGGTCATGAGGTGATACAATGGCTGATGCACTCTCAAACCATTCATTATTATTATATCAAAATTAACCGACTCTGATATTTCTCGCAAATGTTTCAATCATAAATTAAAAATGAAGGTCCCCCCCTCCTTTTTAAACAGTATAATTCATTGCCTAATGACAATGTGCAAATGTTCTGCCTGTACTTCTTGGTTGTCTCCCCTGCATTGAGGCATGTTTGACATATCGTATGTGTTTGATCAGTGACGAGACCGTTCCTCCCTTTGTATCAGAACACCCCAACAACTATTCGCATACATGTCTATTAATGTCATTAAGTGAGGAATAATTGGATCATCCCCCTTATATCGAGAACACGTGGTAGAGCGGAACCAGGCATTCAAGTCTTGCACACCACCACCCATTAAGTATGTCTCTGCAATATAGAAAATCATAGTCCTAGATGAGCCCTCCCTGCCACGATGTGGGTGAAGACTTTAGGCAGTAATGCTAAGAGTAGGCGATCACCCGGCAAGGCCTTCTTTACTCGAGTCGCTGCCTGCTTTTACGTCTAACAACCTATGACTGATTGGTATCTACCCCGGGAAGTAGATACATACGTCTCAGATATTAACTAGCAGAAAACAGCTGACAACCACTAACAATGTGACATAGTGTCGGTGCACTATGGTCTTCACAACTATCTAACGTGTGTAGTTTCTAATGACGTGATATTGTCATGTAACGGTACTAGTATGAAGCTTGTAAGGTAACAGCATTGCCTTTTAGTGATCGATGCGTCTATATTATTTGCAATATCTTTTTTTCTGAACAAGTTCTATATAATCAGCAACATGCTACATGGTGAGGGAACGACAAGGTAATATTCGAGATGAGAGTGAGTATGGTTTTACGCAGCGAATGGCAATATTCCGTAATGGGGTGGTGGGGATGGGGAGGACACCAGAACCCTCTTCCCCATTAAAACACACCGATTTACATACCCGCTTACCCCTCAAGTTTATACACGTTGTTGTTGTTGTTCCAGAAGTACTATTTATTTGATGCCTTTGTACCACCAAGACCGATTTAATTACACCCGATCCCCTAGCCGCGCAACTTGAGATCTCCACACCGTGGTTTGAGCGGTGCAGAGCCATTCAAATCATACGGTGTGAAGCGCCACGCTCAACATACGTGGGAGGTGGGTTTGAATACCAGTTTAGCCCTGATTACATCTCTAGGTTCTTTTGTACCATCCTCGCGGGTTTCATCACAGCGATAATTGATCACACGGGTGATGAGCTTAACTACATGTATTTAATTAGGCGAATGTCATTTGGAAGAGAGAGGAAATACCTAATTTGGAAACATTGTCACTTTAACCCCAAACATAACATGATATTATTTTTTCACCGCCGAAGATGAGGAACATTAAGAAATATGTAACATATCTATAATAATCAGGGTAAAGATCAAATAAATTTTCAGTTGTCTTCGACACATTATCCGTCATTTCGGAAATAACCCTCTAATATTGTTATGTGCACAACCTTTCATCTAATCATACTTGAATTGTCCCTCTGCTGCTATAGCTAGCAACCAAAGAATGAAAAAATTTCAATTCAATTCAGATAAGTTCAGATACAATTGCAACAATACTGTCAAATAAACGTTTGAAGCATAACAGCGGACCGAACCCATCCGTTTGTGATTTGTAGAACATGGCAGAACTTCTGCCATCCATAGGTGCTGTGGAAACTCGCAGCTTATTTACCACCCCTGCTTTTGTGAACGGATGCTAACAGTCGGACTTTATAAAGCGCTTCCAGCAAATGACAGTGTTGCACGTGTGACAAGCGTGGAAAGCACTTAAAGTATAATTATCTGCTATCGAATTCATAAAGCTTTACATACACATACTTATTGAGCTGTTGAACTCAGTGGTGAAAAACACACGTCTAGACAGCTTTCTGAGGGCTACATCTAGTCTTAAATGTAAAACTGATATCCCCACTAGATTAATTGTGAAATATCGTGCACGAATGACATTTTGTAAATATGTTTTCGAAATCAAGAGAAACGAGTATTGTCTGTCTTCACTGAATTCAATCGCTGTTATATTTCCCAATGAGATTATTTTAGAAATGTGAGTGAGTTTAGATTTACGCCGCACTCAGCGATATTCCAGCTATATGGCGGCGGTCTGTAAATAATCGAATCTGGACCAGACAACCCAGTGATCAACAGCATGAACATCGATCTGCGCAATTGGAAACCAATGACATGTGTCAACCAAGTCAGCGAGAATGACCACCCGATCCCGTTAGTCGCCTCTTACGACAAGCTGATCGCCTTTTACAGTAAGCATGGGCTGCTTTTGGAAATGTAAAATGTTAAATTTAACTTCACTTATCCCAACCGTTTGAAGAGTTTAAAGGACCACTAAACTCAATTTTTTGGTACTCTTTTTATCACTGCATATGAAAGACTTTTGGTTAGTCATAAATGAAACACCATTTGTTTTCTAAAAAAAGCTGATTTCTCGACGTCACCAAAGACATGCCGAATTGTTGCCGTCAATTGTTCCTTGGGGTCGGGTGATGGTGTCACTATGCACAGACTTCCACCAGACGCCGTAACAAATGTCATATTTGGGATTTCACTTTCTTAGTAAAGTACAAATTCTAGTACTTTTTTCGGTTGAGTCCCATCCGGGATTCGAACCCGCACCCTCAGAGTCAGGCACCTAATAGCCAGCACACAAAGTCAGCCGCCTAGCCCGCTCAGCCACCGCGACTTCCTGAGCGGGCTAGGCGGCTGACTTTGTGTGCTGGCTATTAGGTGCCTGACTCTGAGGGTGCGGGTTCGAATCCCGGATGGGACTCAACCGAAAAAAGTACTAGAATTTGTACTTTACTAAGAAAGTGAAATCCCAAATATGACATTTGTTGCATTTGACCACTTTCTAAATGGCATCGTGTAATCACAGACTCTGTAGTTTGTGCTTAAATTGGCTGTTAGTGTGTGCGAAGTGAGCTTTGTGGAAGCCTATGGTATATACTAAATCGGATGTTTCGCCCCCAACCACGCTTCCAGGATAGAAAATGGAGTTCAAGTTTCATCGAGTTTATAAAAGCTCGACTGCTTAATGCACATTGCTGACCAAAAGGATTTTGCATGGATATATCGCTTTCTTCCTCGGAAACGAGGTTGTGGTCGAAGTGACAATATTATCGTAAGTAATATTATATTGACCCCTTATATTGACCAATTCCAAGACTGAAATTGTTATGTTATAAGCGATGTCATGTGTAATCCTAATGTCCATCAATAAAATACATATTTTACTACCAGTAGAAAGTAATTTTGATTTTGTAAGTCGGTGAAAACAAACTTAAATAGCATTCATCCTCAGACAGGGCGCCGCCATTTTTGAAAATCCTGAAGTCACGGGCTAAAGTCAGTTAGAATTATTAAAATTATGATTTGTTCTCATCAAGTTAGAAAATCAAAACTACTTTTTACTGGTAGTAAAATGTGCATTTGAATCATGGCCAAAAGGATTTTGCATGACACAACTTTTAACATAAGGACTTCTTCCAAGGAAGCAAGGTGAGGGTCGAAGTGACATTTATATTGCAACCAATGTTATATTGACCTCCATCTTACTTCCAAGAGTGAAATTGTTATGTTATAAGGAATGTCATGCAAAATTCTATTGTCCATCAATAACATACATATTTTACTACCAGTGGAAAGTAATTGTCCCTTTGTAAGTCGATGAAAACAAACTTAAATAGCATTCATCCCAAGACAGGGCGCCGCCATTTTTTGAAAATCGTGAAGTCAATCCATTTGAAGTAATGAGATTATGTATGGTTTGTTCCCATCAAGTTAGAAAATCAAAACTACATAAATATGTATTTGAATCATTACCAAAAGGAGTTTGCATGACACAACCTGTAACATAACCTAAGCGAGGTCGGGGTCGAAGTGAAAATACTGCGCGATAAATTTCTTCACTTGCTAAATTGGTTTGGTTTGTAACGTTCACTCACCAGTATGTAGACACTTGTCAAGTTATACGTCTTTATACTTGGTCTCATAATCCTAATTACTTTATAATCATACTTGCATGCATTTGCTTGCAACGTAAATAAGTTAATAAAAAGAAGTGATCTGCGAATGTATAACAGGAATGTAATATGTAGACATTTCATAGTTTTCCTATATGTTTTCCTATCATAATTTGCACGCACGCCCTAGTGTATGTCGTCTGCATCATTACACTTAACGACGAAAACAATGATTCTGTTGAAAGGTACGACAACTTATTAAAAACAAAAATGCAAATATTAAAATTAAAGTTATAGGAGCAATGTCAGGCTATTACCTTCTTCGCGGAATGTATTTATCAATATCTGCAGCTTTCCCAAGTGATGTGTCTTTTAACAGTCTAATATACGAACACGTGATGTATTGTTTCAGGTTTTTCACATTGCTGTATAGTTTAATTGGTTACCCAAGACAGCACACCTGGCAACTAATTGCATAATGTGCGTCATTCTTTTTAAAAAGTTATTAGTTAGCCAATAATGAGCAAACAATCGATGTATTGGCGGTTAATCCTTTGAAAGAAAGGTGTTGTTTTACATAGACTCAGAAACGACAGAGTATATTCAGTATAGATTAGTAAATGTACATACATAAACACTACCTTTTGACAAGTCCCCCATTTTAATCCCCATAAAACTAATTAATCAATCAGCGTGTTATCGGTTAATCCTTTGATCGATCCAGACGAAAGAAATGGCAAATGGGGGCATTTGTCGGGTAATCTAAGTGGCGTTACCACTAATTATACCTGTTATAAATTCATTAACTTAGCACCAAGTGAATAATGACAAATAACGTGTAGGTTTATACCACCTAATACGGATTACAACCTAGCAACACCAACTGATTTTGACAGAATCGTCTATGAAAACAAGGGTTGTAACTCGAAAACTAGGCAAAGCAGGAGACAAAACTAAATGATAGTAGATTGTGAGAACATATAGCTTTCATTTTTCTCGACAGCTTTCGCGATTTCAGGTTTGTACAAACCTGTAAACGACGTTTGCGGTTGAGAATTGTGCACGGTTGACAAAAAGGTCGATTTAAGGTAACTAAAGATCGAAATGAGCAATTTTAATGACGGGGTTTCATTTATAACGATGTCAGCAAGTGATTTTGCATTTGTACCCTATTAGAGTATATATGACCTTTAACAATTGCTGTAAATGCTCCTTAAGGAAAAATATCTACATCACACAAAACATAACATGTAAGTCAGTTTCTACGTCTTGACCACATAATTCGTAATAGAAACGAATAGGTGACGAGAGTAAGAATGTTAACTTTGTTTATTGAAAAAACATTCAATACAAATTATGTACGATTTTTCGTTTAGACACTGTTAGTGTTATGTTAGGTTAGTGCATAAATGGAACAATTGAACTTTTGTAAGCTTCATGCAGGGAATCGGTACATGGACCACATTTTTCAAGGTCATGCGCACCTTCTTCCGATTATCGGGCCTCTGGAGTAGCCTAACGGTTAAAGCGTTCGCCAATTACGACGAAGACCTGGGTTTGATTCTCCCCATGGTTACAATGTGCACAATGTATGAAAGCTTATTTCTGGTGTGTCCCGTCGTGATATAGCTGGAATGTTGGTAAGAGCGGCGTAAAACTAAACTCAATCACTCACTTTTCCAGTCTAAGTAAACTTAGTCTCAGTGTTATTCGTGTATACTCCACCACTGAGTCTAACAAACCCTGGTAGATGGTCGCGTCAGGTAACCTTTGAGCGACCTATGACCGTCCAATCAATAGATATATCTAGCGAGACGGTTAAATAGATTTAACCAATCAGACAACGGCTACTACCTAGGAATTGGAGGGACTTACAAAATATTCAGCTCACCGACACAGATCTCCCCACAAATCAAAACCCGCATATAACACTGTTATTTGACCTGCAGTATGTGCGTTTGGGGGTTTCTGTTGGCATGGTTACCATTAGCAAATATTTCCGCAAGATGACAAGATGACATTCTTACTCACCGTTGTCAGGATTGTAACGTGCGCCGTGTGCATCACCCGGAAGCGATAATACGGAAAATAGCATTCGGAATCGTTCGGGTACGAACCTTTTCGAGATAAAAAGTTCAAAAGGTATGTGGGACTGTCCACTTTCGCGACTTGGTAAGCTGTGTTCTAATTTGTCAACCTCATAGGTTACCTGACGCGACCTCCCATAAGGTTTTGTTAGACTCAGTAGTGGGGTGTAGCGAAATGTACAGAGGATAAGTTTACATGATTGTTTCAACAGGATAAGGTTACATAACACACAACTCATGTCACTGTTTACTTACATAATTCAAACGTCAAGATCTAGCCAAAGCTAAGCAGATCTTCAGATCTGAACCTGAGCAACTGTAGCATCTGTGTTTTGAATTCGACGGAAGTTTACGTCAATGTCAACACAAACATACGTCCCACCACCCGATCCCGTTAGTCGCCTCTAACGACAAGCATGCTAGATCAGTTCTAACACGGGTTTTCACGCGCCCATTGAGGTATAGACCAGTAATTACAGTACACGGCGGTCACTGAAGTACTGATCGGGACACCCTGCTCGTCGTGTGGCCCATGTGGCTTCTGACAGGACAACTCGTATGTCATTATGTCTGCAGAACTCTTCTATGTGTCACTGTTGTCAATCACACCAAACCAAATACGGACATTTAATTGACTTCGTGTTCCATGCGTGTATATGACATGCCTAACGATAACCGCACATGTAGCATCCCTTTTGAGAGATTGTCATTGAAAAATGAGTTCTGAAAACACCTTAATGTGTTTAACACTATGGGATGTCTCGACACTTTACGAAGTACATAGTTTCTTAAAACATTTGGACTTTTTGACTAGGTGGATATTGGTATCTATTGCTCTTTAAGAGCTAGCTTGTTCCATTTGACAGAGAATGATCCAGTCGACGTTTTAATCTGTCAGTTCAAGACATCTGGGTGTGGTGTTCTGATACGTGTATAATTTCAACACATGCATTGTCGTGTGCAGCGGTAGTTGAATTCTTTTATGTTTAAAATCCGATAAGCCGACGTGATATTTTGTCCAAAGAGGCACATATAGAACCTCAATTCACTGTATCTCACCTCGCCCACACCATGCACATTTCTTGCACATGCTTTTCTGCAGTTTGATGCATGATCCTCGTGTAATTCATGTGCATCAGTTGGTTCCCCGGTGTAGTGGAGACATTCATCTCGAAACGATATAAACATACGTAGCATTTAGTGAGTGCTTTGAGAGAGTCCAAACGTTTGATGGTGGTATAGATTGTTTGCGAATCCACCGAATGGAACACGGTTTACTTCTTTAAACGTGGGAGAGTCACAATCCTGTGGTCAGTATCCGAGCTGTTTGTTGGCATGTCCCTCTGTGGTTTACACAGGTTATGTCGTCTGCTTCCCTGTTCCGGACTGTCAGACGTGATGTTCACCGTCTTCTTTGTCTGAAGCTCGCTAATCTCTTCACAGCGAACACAGCAGTGGTTCTGTCAGGAGCTTAGTTTGCGGGAACAGACGTGAGTTTGGGAGAGCTTTTGCTATTGTTTAACCATATTCTCTTGAAAATTAACCTCTGTACCTTTCAACTGGGCATTCATCAGCACAAAGAGAGAGTGCACTTTCAATGTGTTTACAAGTTCTTTATCAAAGATTATCAATTACATGACGTTATCTGACCTTGACCATGTAATCACGTGACACTGCCTTGTCAGAATGGTTGGTGGATATTGGTAGAGAGCGCTATAAACTACACGAGTAGATAACGTGGAAAACTAAGCATTATGAAAGCGCACAAAAATCTAATAATAATAATCATCATCATCAACAACAGCTAAGCATTTTATTTTACCCTTTGACCTGCTAAAGTTCCATTTGCATCTTAGCGGCGTTACCCTGGTGCAATGCAAATCACGAGGAAGTCTCTTCCCGGAAGTGTCACGGAGCTCATGCGCGAATCCACAATTATAATGAATGAGGTGGGTCTGCCATGTGAATGGGGACGATGTAGCATGCTCACTTCCAAGTGTTGCCGGGAGCTCTAAAACGCTTTGTCCCTAGTAGCAGCAGCAGATTTGAAACTAACTAAACTTTTGCTGCTACAACGATCTTAGCTAGGATACATAGCGTTCACTATCATGTTAGTGAACGCTATGCATCTTAGCTACAGCGATCTTTGGGGTTTGTATTTTCTCCTCCAAGACTGATACCACGTCGTAGGCTTCACCTGTGTCTGTTTAACGGCTCCTGTTACTTTAAGCTGTTATGAAAACTGAAAGCTTTATCAGTGCGACAGGAAACATGATTCTTTACTTGTTCCTTGCAAAGACGAATATACGTCTTTGTTCCTAGAACCCTTTTTTACTCGGATCCAAGAACACTATAATATTTACTGCTAGCTACAAGACTTTAACACGAGATGAGACCAAGTCAGCATACAGGGACATTTTAAGTACTAGGCTAAAATGAGTCGGGAGTTTTCATAAACATATTCATACATTACATTATTATTTACTAATAGACAAAAGTATTGACCTATTTTCCTCTGAAATTTTCTTATAACGACACCCGAAAAGTGTAAGAATCGTACTTTGTATCTACCTTGATACTCTCCACAAGGGAAAAAAATCGTACATTTTAATCATCAACTGTTTCACGTCAGCATTCAACTTCATTTTTCATCAGTCACGTGTATCCCGTGTACGACAAGATAGTGGTTGTTCCGTTTCTGCGCTTTCACTCCGCCGCAACAGATAACAACTTTTGCATTTTCAGTGATGATAGTTTCTTAGACAACTATTTTGGAGGAGTCCGGAAAATGTTCACATATCAGAGAGCTGTTGGGTATTAATAAATGATATGCATATGTATTATATGGCAATTTTGTGTAATGATACAATTTGCAGTTCATCCGTCCGTTTCTGACTCAAACGGACTGTAGGCATAACCCGTTGCCTGTGTGTGAAAGGTACCTCGGCAGCTCCTTGCAGGTTGTCCTGCAGTGGCAACTCCAAGCAAATGCTACAAACCAAACTAAAATAAAACAAACAAACATCAAATTTAATTTACATGTGTAACACTTTTAGGTAGTTAATTTTAAGCTTCATCTGCACTTGGACAAGTCCATTCAATTTTGAGAGAACTTTGTACGGGGGATAAATGGCACAAAAAATCCAAGATGGACAGCGGGATCCCTTCAACGTGTAACTATGGGGATTTTATGGCGCTTCATCAAGTTATACAACGTTATCAACATACGTGTGCCAACGTAAATCTCCTGCAGCGAACCATCTTCAAATAACACTTAAATATACATACGCGAAAGGACGGGTTTGTACAATAATTATGAAATCTTGCCCAAATGTTCGTCGGTCAGATAACTGTTAAGTGCCCCTTGTACTTGATGACCAATAAAGCCCTCAAGTGGACGTGTAATAGGCCTGGAAGGAGATAGTGGAGTGGGGTGTCAGCTATAACCGACAATCTACCTCTTAGTGTCAACACAGAGCAAGGGCACCTGGCAAGAGTTCCCTGGTTGTAGATACTACGTATTTGACTGTATCAGACGGTATAACAATAAACTCACCTATACCCGGACACGTGGGTCTATCGAGTCATCATTACGTAGACTTGTGCTTGGTACGTCTCCTTTAGCTGTCGCAACTTTCATTGAGGTTTGTCTGCCTCACAGCACATGAACCCTAATATCTTTCCTTACACCAGCCCTGTCTGTAATGCTTTTAATGAAGTCTGAACTGTCCTAAGGCTCTATATTGTCTATACCATGTCAATGGGGGCAACTTTCTGAATGAAAGCGGGGTTCTTTCTATCAAAGTTATATATTTTCAGAGACTAGGCGTTAGACGAAGGGAGAGGGAGAGGGAGACAGAGACGGAGACTGGAAAGCTCAGCACTATCGATCTATGATATCCAAGCTTTGGGGGTGGAGGGCATGTTAACGATAATATCCTTACGGTAGGAAACACATTGTAACTCTGTTAGTCTGAGGATACATATCTTTAGACAATATTAATGCAACACGTTATGCTAAAAGCTGTCCTGTTTGATATTCATATATATCACATAGTAACTCTGTTAGTCTGAGGATACATATCTTTAGACAATATTAATGCAACACGTTATGCTAAAAGCTGTCCTGTTTGATATTCATATATATCACATAGTTAAACGATGATGTCATTAAACGCATTTGCACTCATATTCTCAATAAAAGAGCGAGGTAAATAGTTGATATCGCATTAGCTTATTGCATCATAACCCTGACATGTACAATAACTTTAATTTCAGTTATTTAACTCTATAAATATGAATATAGTGCGTTTATTACAAGACAAACAATCTATAAATTCTTGTTTATCGATGTTAACAGACTGCACGTACATACGTATACTGATAGTACAACACAGAGACATCACACTCATGCGTTTATTAGCTAATGCGACCATAACTTCTGTATATTACTCTGACAGAGATACGGAATCTTCCCATACGACGCGCTATCCAAAAGACAGACCGCGTAAATTAACCCATTTCATGGTTGTTTGCATGCGGGTTAATTAATATAGCCTTGATAGCCTTGATAATAATGGTATGTGCCCAGATAAGCAAGACGACATTAGGCATTACCTATAGTTTTATTAATTCGTGTAATGAATTATGATTTTCAAATTAAGACATGTTGCAATTCTTGATTTTGGTGATATAAGGTGAAAACAAGAATTGAATGTTTCTTATCTGCCGGTCATTAAACAAAGACTCATTGACCATGCTTTGACGTTTATTTGAAGTCGTTTGTCCAGTTTTACTAAGTGTAGATTGTGTGAACATATAATTGATACTTTCACTTTGCAAAATACTCTTAAAAATCAATTCCTGCAATTTATACTAAATATTTGTCAAATCCTTACTCTCATCACAAAACGTATATATTGGAACAGGAAGGTATTATAATATTGACATGAAATGTAGAACATATGTGCCCTGTTCCATGTTGTAAAATGTCCTGTTTATCGAGATGTAAGGAAATTGAACTTTAAGCCATACTAATAGAAAAAGGCCATCAGTTTTCACACATGTCCAACTCTTGAGTACCCAAAATGTCAAGCAGTTCTGTAATTTCGATAATTTCCTATTCACAACTTCAAAATGAAGACTAAACTCATTGTAAAATGTGTATGTGTTCTCTTATGTTTATATATGCACTGAATCAACCACCCCGCGTGTACTAAGAATGTAAGCTGGCGTTCAAAAGAAAGTACACAGGCAAAGATTTGGTCAAATAGCACACAATTAACAATTTCTTAAAATATTATTATATGTGATATTAATACCCGGCAACTGTAACCTGGAGGCACCATGGGTAAGTGATTATGACCATGCAATGCATGAGAAAGTAACTAGGTCGTTTGTCTGTTACATCTCACCAGATTGCCTGAAAAGTGTCATTACAAAGTCCAAATCTAATACAGCTCCAGGGCCTGATGGCATTCGAATCCGGTACTGGAAACTGTTCCCTTGTGTCCAAACACCATTACTTCACTGTTTTAACTCTCTTGTGGACACAGGTGATGTTCCTCCATGGTTCTGCAAAGGTCGCACAATACTCCTCCCCAAAAAGGGAGACTTGACTGATCCCAAAAACTTCCGCCCTATCACGTGTTTGAATACTCAATATAAATTATTCACAGGGTGTTTGACAAACCTCGTGTCATCTTACTGCTCGTCCAATGAGATAATTTACAGAGAGCAGAAGGGGGCGAGAAAGGGATGTTGGGGGTGCAAGGATCAACTTCTTGTACAGAAAATGATTTTGGAAGAGGCTAAGACATACCACCGCAACCTCTCCATGTGCTGGATAGACTACAAAAAGGCATACGACACTGTCCCTCACGAATGGATTCTGAAGTCTCTTCAGTGTATTGACCTCCCTGAGCGACTACTTCATTTACTCAAGTCTTTAATGAGTTGCTGGTCGACTCAACTTGAGATGTACTCGCAAGGAGAGGTGCAGACTTCGGAATCTATTCCAATCAGAAGGGGAATATTTCAGGGGGACTCCTTCAGTCCATTGCTTTTTTGTCTGTCTCTAAATCCTTTGAGTTTCCTGCTCAACGGGGAGGAAGGGTACCATCCCGGACCTCCTCAGCACAGATCCCCAACACCTCTTACTCATCTCCTCTATATGGATGACATCGAGCTCCTTGCCAAAGGAGAGACCAATTTGAAAGAACAGGTTCTCCTTGTCGAGTCCTTCTCTAATGATATTGGCATGACATTTGGACTCGAGAAATGTAATACACTTCATCTGAAACGTGGCAAGGTAACTAATGATGGATCGGTCATGTTACAAGGGGGAGGAGTTATTGAGCATCTTGTGGAAGATCAGGCCTACACCTATCTTGGAATGCAAGTTCGAGACAAGCTCCAGAATGCCCAGATTCAAGATAAACTTCAGGCCGAGTATAAATCTCGTTTAAAGAAAATCTGGAGTTCAGAGCTAAATGCTCGAAACAAAGTCAAAGCCACCAATACCTTTGTTGTGCCAGTCCTCTCCTATTCCTTTGGAGTAGTTGATTGGACAAAACAAGACATCCAGAATCTTGACCGCCTGACCAGAAGGATCATGTCTGATAACAGAGCACACCACCCTCGTTCCTCTCTTAATCGTTTATATATGCCAATCAATTCTGGAGGTCGGGGTTTGATTAATGTGGAAGCTCTTCATGACAAAATGTTATTGTGTACTTTTGCACATATTTATTTGTCAGATGATCCTCTGGTGATGCACGTCAAGATTCATGATGAAAGCAAGGAATTCCACAGCTACTTTAAGCGTGCCAAGGTTGTTGGACACAATTTGAAATTTGAAGTTGATTTTGTTGATGGCGATGTACTGCTGGACGGTACAGTGATGGGAGTAAACCAGGTGAAGTCTTTCACCAAGTCTGCCCAGAGTCGGTCCTTTGTGGAGAAGCTGTCTGAGAAGCCATTGCATCGTGTGTATATGCAGTGTGTGGAACAGAACAGCAATCCAACTGACTCCTTCGCCTGGATGAAGTCGGCTGATCTCAAATGTGAAACTGAGGGCTTCCTTTTTGCTGCTCAGGACCAGTCACTTCCCACTCGCAATCGCCAGAATGTGATTCTTAAAGAAAATATCAATATGAAATGTCGTCTTTGCAATCAATTTACAGAGACTGTCCAACACCTTGTCAGTGGATGCCCTTCCTTGGCACAAACAGCATATCTTAAAAGACATGATGGCATGGCTCGCTGCTTTTATTATCGTCTCCGCCATGCCTGTGGCTTTGACTCCGAGGTCCATCCATGGTATGACCCTGAACATGTCCAGGGCATCCTGGAAAATGATGCTTTTAAACTTCTCTGGAATAGGCCAATATACAGCCTGAGACGAATTCCAGCCAACAAACCTGATCTTGTCCTTTTTGATAAAACCAATGAAATTATTTATATCATTGAATTTTCTGTCCCTTTTGACAGCAATGTGATTGGCAAGATTCAGGAAAAGCATGATAAATATGCGGACCTCGCCTTTGAAATGTCTCGCTTGCATCCCAAGTACACTGTCGTCAGGCTCCCCATTGTCCTCGGTGCCCTTGGTTTGGTACCTCCTGATCTCTTGGCGCAGATCAGGAGAGTGCCCGGGTTCTCCACCGGGAGCACAGCCCTTCTGACAATCTGGGTAATGCAGAAGGCTGCAGTGTTGGGGAGCCTCCATATTCTCCGGAAAGTTCTTGGTGGGTTCGACTAGGCAGTGCTTCCTGGGAGAAGTCCCATTCGCTGTCTGGGCTGCGTGTAGAGGGGGCGAGGGCCCTGAGCTGATGATGAGCTTGACCAGCCTGACTGTGCCAGGATCACCCGAACCCTCTCTGCTGCATTTTAATTCTAATCTGTAAAATATAATAATTTGTTTAATGAGACACACATTCAAACAGAACTCCTCACAATAAAATGAAACTTTAAGCGTGAAAATTATTGCCGTATGGTACTGTCAAACATGCACGGGGTCCAAATGACACATTTCAATGTTAATTAGCAGACACCCATATGTCACAAAACAGGTATCAAATTCAGTTTCTTGTATGTGCTCTACGGGCATCAGTGCAAGCCTGTACTCGTCTTTTGGCATTCTTGCCCATTCCTCATGGAGAGCATTTTCAAGCTGTCGTACTTTAACGGGCTGTTGTTGCTGTTGTCTTCCGAGATGGTCCCATAGATGTTCAGTCAGGTGAACGAGTGGGCCATGGCAATACATCAGTATACTACCGACAAGAAATAAGGGAACTAATGAAATAATAGCGAATTTGAAACTGCTTTAAATATCCACTAAATCAATTTTAGGCGTCAAGTTCAATATCTGGTGTGTCCACCATGTTGGGCAACACATTCACGGCACCTTGATGGCATGCTGTTAATCAATTTCCGGATGGTTGCCCGTGGTATTGCCCGCCATTCCTCTTGGAGAGCTGCACCAAGCTGGGCCAGGTTGGCGGGTCCTGGGTCCCTGGCGTACACCCTTCGACCAAGAACGTCCCAGAGATGTTCAATTGGGGACAGGTCTGGGGACTTAGAGGGCCAGTCCAATGTCTGGATACCTTCTTGTCGGAGATAAGCGGAGACAATTCGGGCCCGATGTGGTCTGGCATTATCATCTTGGAATACAAAATTTCGGCCGATAACTCTAGCCAATGGAGCCACAACAGGACGCAATATTTGGTCAACGTATCGCTGACCAGTCATGGCTCCGTTAATGATGACCAAATCTGATCGTCTGTCATGTGTAATCCCACCCCACACCATGACACTAACACCTCCATATCGATCATGGTCAAGAATTGCTGCTCTGGCATATCGCTCCCCGCTCCGACGCCAACAACGTTTTCTGCCATCTGTGAATCGTAGGCAAAACCTTGACTCATCAGAGAACATGGTGTAACGCCAGTGGTGCATAGCCCGTCCCTGATGCTGCCTAGCCCATGCCAATCTTTGGCGCTTATGGTGCCCCCCCCCCCCCCCCCCCCCCCCTCTCTTGGTGCCAACCGTTCTCTCCGACGCGACCCGTGAAGGTACCGGGCGAGAATAGGCCTTCAGCAACCCATGCTTGCCACAAAAGCCGACGACGCTTGTCGTAAGAGGCGTCTAACGGGATCGGGTGATCAGACTCGCTGACTTGGTTGACACATGTCATCAGTTCCCAATTGTGCACATCGATGCTCATGTTGTTGGACACTGGATTGTCTGCTCCAGACTCGATTATTTACAGATATAGTTGAAATATTGCCGAGTGCGGCGTAAAACTAAACTCACTCACCCCCACTCTCCTCGACGCCGATACACACTAATGCTACCGTCAGCATGAAACAGATTGAACCTGCCCTCATGAGGACACGTGTCCAGTTACGACACTGCCACCGATCCACAGTCCTTGTAAGCTGTAAACGGGTCCTGCGATGTAGAGGTGTCAAGGACATGTCACGGAGAGGTCAAAAGCCCCGGATACCAGCAGCACGGAATCGTCTCATCACTCATTGTACCTGCTGATGCGGTGACCTAATGCTGTCGCTGCTGATGCGGTGACCTAATGCTGTCGCTGCTGATGACGCTGCTGATACGCTGATGAGGACGCTGCTGATGAAATTCGATTACGTAAATGGGTTATCCGCAGGTGCTGGTCTTGTGGTGTAGTGACTCTCTGGCGTCCTGTTCTGGGTTGGTCAGCCGTCTGGCCTGTCTGATTATGGTTTGTATTGTGCACTGGAAGGTCCTTGCAATATGACTGTTGGACACCCCCATCTGTGACATGGGTCCTTGCAATATGACTGTTGGACACCCCCATCTGTGACATGGGTCCTTGCAATATGACTGTTGGACACCCCCATCTGTGACATGGGTCCTTGCAATATGACTGTTGGACACCCCCATCTGTGACATGGGTCCTTGCAATATGACTGTTGGACACCCCATCTGTGACATGGGTCCTTGCAATATGACTGTTGGACACCCCCATCTGTGACATGGGTCCTTGCAATATGACTGTTGGACACCCCCATCTGTGACATGGGTCCTTGCAATATGACTGTTGGACACCCCCATCTGTGACATGGGTCCTTGCAATATGACTGTTGGACACCCCATCTGTGACATGGGTCCTTGCAATATGACTGTTGGACACCCCATCTGTGACATGGGTCCTTGCAATATGACTGTTGGACACCCCCATCTGTGACATGGGTCCTTGCAATATGACTGTTGGACACCCCCATCTGTGACATGGGTCCTTGCAATATGACTGTTGGACACCCCCATCTGTGACATGGGTCCTTGCAATATGACTGTTGGACACCCCCATCTGTGACATGGGTCCTTGCAATATGACTGTTGGACACCCCCATCTGTGACATGGGTCCTTGCAATATGACTGTTGGACACACCCATCTGTGACATGGGTCCTTGCAATATGACTGTTGGACACCCCCATCTGTGACAAACCAACTGCTGTCTCTCTGTAAGGTGGTGTAAGTCTTGGCATTTTGTTCATGAGTTGATTGGCGTCTGCCATTGGGATGAGTGTCATTTATACCCGTTTACAAGTTTAGTGCATGTGCAAGAGGGAATAATCACAATTTCCACAAATCTCGTTCTGCCGCATATATGGCTGCATTTTGAACATTTTACTCCTATAGCGTTTGTGAGATGTGTGTCCAGTGCACATCTTGATGAATTGAAACGAGCTTCATGTATGGTGAACAATACATGTATGGTTTAATTGTGCACTTTCTTTTGAACGTCAGTTTATATTTTCATGTTCATCACTGATTATCTGCACAGCTAAAGGTAACTAAAGACTTGAATTGACTCTGCTAGTGCTTGGTCAGTAAAAGGAGAAGGGCACTGGATATATAAGTGTTTGTTAGCATACTCTGTAGTAACCCTGGGTGAGTGAGTGAGTCAAGATTTAACGTCACATCGGCATAACCCTGGGTGAGCTCATTAACGAGACAGGGCTGGACAGCGTGGTTGAGCTAATAAGTGTACTCACTGAGTCTGTCTTACAGAAGGTTTGACTTTTGGGAGTGAACCAGAGATACTAGTTCCAACTTGCATGAGCAGGGCCGAGGGTGCAGGCAAGGTTCACTTGATGGGGATCATGGTTGGGGTGCAGTGCTGGGGTGCAGTCAGGTTGAACTATTTCACTAAGCACATAACGCAGTCTCCTTACAAACGCGCGTGGAAAACGATCTAAAGATTGAAAAACATGAGCGAGTTTATGGCGACGATCTGCAAAAAGACCTGACAATCCAATTAACAGTATCACGAAGATCGATCGAATTGGGATACGATGACATGTGTCAACCAAGTTAGCGAGCCTGACCACCCAATCCCGATAATCACCTCTTGCGACAAGCATGGGCTGAGAAGATCAATTAATTGCGATGAGGATCTTCGCGGGTATTCAAGAACGCAGATCAGTCAGTACCTTGTGTGGCCTCAATTAGCATCAATGGTTGCCTGGTATCGGAGTCCCATAGACTGGACCAGATTCCGGATGAGGTGTCTGGGAATGAGTTGGTACTCTTTCCTCCAGGCCTCAAACAGAGCAGGTAACGTCTGTGGCTGAGGGTAACGCTGTCGCACACGACGATCCAATTCGTCCCACAAATGTTCAATAGGGTTAAGATCCAGTGATCGTGAGGGCCAATCAAGAACCTGAACGTTGTTCTGGTCAAGGAAATCCCTGGTTACTCTTGCTGTATGCGGCCAAGCGTTATCATGCTGAAAAATGACATTCTGGCAGTTCATGAACGGATGGACATGAGGCCTGATGATTTCATCACGGTAACGTGGAACTGTCAAATTGCCCTGGACCTAAATGAGATCTGTGTCCTTCCACTGTATGAGATTCCAGCCCAAACCATGACACTTCCAATCAACAAATCTGTCCACTTCCTACACGCACCTCCTGTGCGTTCGTTACGACGTCGATATACACGTGCTCTTCCGTGGGGACGTCGCAGCATGTAACGTGACACATCACTGATGATAACAGTTCTCCACCTTTTCAATGGCCATGGGAGATGTTGGCGACACCACTGTCGACGTGTAAGGACAGGTCCTCGCAAAGGGTCTTTTGGAATGAATACCAGCCTCTCGTAAGCGATTCCTCGCAGTCTGTTCAGAAATTGTTCGGAGTCCTGGCTCTACCGATGTGCTGTCTTCCCGTTTGTCTGCTGTCATTTCGTTAATGGCCTAAGCAATTTTACAGATTTTAGAATGTCACCAGCTGTGTTCTATGAATAAAAGCATCTGCATGCCCAGATCTTTGTTTACTGACAAAACGCACAAGTCAATGTCAAGGGCTACAAGTTTATAGCTCACCGAAATCATCTGGTCTTCAAGGCAACTAGGTGTTTTTAAAATTTGCTAGCCAGCCGTGTTACTAGCCCACAGAATAATTTACTAGCCCGAAATTTGAATGAAGAAACTAGGCTGAAGATTCCGCGAAGGTAAAATGCCATCAAAAACAAATAAGAAAACACATGTCTGAATATCTTGAATATTTTGTTTACGCTGAAATGAGTCCTTATTAAACTAACATTTTTATCAGGCCATAATAATGCATTATATAAAATTTGGAGAGAATGGTATATTTACTAGATGACTCCGTGAAAATTCAGTAGCCAGTCGGGCCGGTGACTGTAACTATTTAGCCCGACTGGATATTTACTAGCCTTGGACTAGCGGACCAGCAGCTATTTCGCAAATTGCTCTCATTGTTTTGGTGCTTGTAGCATGTGTATGTACGGGAGCTACTTAAGATTAACTCCTTTTAAGCAGTATGAACAGGATTTGCTCGCAATTTTGCAAACACATGTTACAACATCTGGTTTATAGCATTTCATATGTCCACCGAAATGTATAGTTTCCAAACGGTATTAGCTGAGATTACATATGGTCATTGCAGGCATTCTCGTCGCCCTGCTTTACGTATACTGTGGTGTGTCAATCATATGTTTTACCATAGATACATTCCAAAAGGCATGACATGAAATTATATAATATTTTATGCTTGTGCGGTATCAATTCAACTATGCCTAGTGAAGCTGTGTAGCAAGTCGCGGCTATTGTTCTCCAAAGAATAACGATTCAAAATTTTAGTGAGTAAAATGAAGAAAGTTATTTTGAAATTGTTCTCTTTAATGGTGAAATGTCACACAAATATAAATCCGTATTACTTCATTCAATCATGGTTAATACTTCATACTCTTTGCACTGTGAACACTGTTGTGGTAATGAATAGCTGTTTGATTTTAATGGAATGTGGAAAGGCTGCCATTTTACTTTACTGTAATACAGCGAGTGCACGTCCATGCGCATTGGATGTCAACTTCTTTATTGGTTTCGCAACGTTTCTGGGCTATTCCTTGCACCTTCGTCATCCACCTGACATCCATAACACTTTGTCGTATATTAGAATACCGACTTCTAAATGCCTCTCAAGAACCTCAAAATATACAAACAGGGCCGCAGGTAGACAACGGGGACAGCTGCTCCCCTAGACTCTTTTTACAGATTACTTTTTATGCCTTCTTCAAATGGATGAAGACTTTTATGGAAAGACAACTTATTTTTTGCAGTGGACGCAACGTTAATTGTAGATCCTAACAGCGTTATGAAGCGAAAGGTGCACAACATATGCACAAGGAGAAACACGTACACGGCAGGGATGTGAGTTTATACAATAGAGGAGGTTAATGTATAGTTCGTTGATGTGACGCTTGTGATGAGAGATGATGAAGCCAGTGAGCAAGGGTGGGTTATTCTTGATAAGGTTTGGTTAGTTGATCGTAATCCATAGGGATGTAGTAATGACCTTGATCTCTGTTGACTGTCGGGCTGAGTCGTTGGATGTTGACTGCCTCTAAGAGTTTCCTTGTGTTGTAATGCTGATGTTCCAAAGTATGGCATGGTTTGGGCGGTTTTGGGTGTGGTCGGAAATGGCTTATTTGGAATGGATTTTTTTGACAGATGTCTGATGTTCCTTGACTAACAGGTTGAAGGGTCGGGTCGTTTGTCCTGTGTACGAGTCACCACATGCGCATTGAATGTTGTAGACAACGCCTGAATGTCCTTCTTTGTCGCTTGAGGCTGGTTTACCGAGGATATGCTGAACTGGTGTGTCTCTCTGGAACACAACGTCTATGTTGGTTGCCTTCTCAAGCGGGTATGGTGTAGAAACGTCGCAACCAGTGCAAGAAAGTCCTCATCCTCTGCCTTTTATGCGTGACATGAGATTCTTTTAACGCTGATAGTGCCCCCCTTGTGAAGACAAGACAAGTTAACTACAGCCCTGACAAAATTTGCAAAATAACTTGGTTACTTAGTTCAACAGCTCCGGCTTTAACCCTTTGGAGCGTATCTGGGACATGACTGGTCACCGTATGCAGGAAAGGGATTCCTAGCAGCTGTCTGCGGATTATTTTACTACCGCTTCTGTGAGTTTTCACCTGTAACGGAAGTTTCGATGGCATTATAAGGTTGACAATGCGTTGACGTCAATGAGTGAGTGAGCACGGTTTTATACACTTTTAGCAATATTCCAGCAACGTCACGGTGAGGGACACCAGAAATGGACTTCACACATGGTACCCATGTGGAGAATCGAGCCCGGGTCTTTGGCGTGATGAGCGAAAGCCATGCACAAGGCTACCCCACCGCCCGGTCGTGTAATTGGCCCATTGTAGGATGCTATCAAGTAGATAGGTTCCTTAAATATGTACAGAGCGTGGAGCCAGTCTTTCATAGGATCCGCCGCAGGCAGGTATATACTAATTCACTCGAGCATTTGTCGCCGATAACACATACTGCTTGTTTATTTGGTGTTGAACATTTCCCCTATGTGATAGCAGTCTGACCACCCACCCCCGTTAGTCGGTTCTTACGACAAGCATGGGTTGCTGGCGACCAATTCTTACTCTGATCCTTTCGGGAAGAGATAAACAAATATGAAAGCATGAAAGCTGTATTTGTCAACGTATTTGATTTACCAGACAGTGAATAATGCCGAGTGGTCACCGTATTGCAAAGTAACTAAACAGTATTCAGAGGTTAAAAAATCCCATCGCCCGACGCCCGACGCCCGACGCCCGACGCCCGCGACAAGTAAGTTTTCATTACGAGCAATCAAATAATGGTATCTCTTTTCCTTTTTTTATCACTTTATTTCTTTTTGTTCTGGGTACAGCATTGACAAGTCAGCATATCTGTGTATACACAATTAGAAACAAACCAAATTTACGAAACTATCATTGTGTAAATAGATTATGGCAAGGAGACCAGAATGTCACACAAGAGTTATATTTGCTCTGGGAGTATGCATTAATTTTATGCAATTGGTAATTGTAATTCAATATTGGTTTCAAACCAGTGAGAGAAGGTACAATGTTTGCTACCTTTCTAGGATATATGTATTCTTTAGTTAATATGAATATGAAATTCAGTACGTCATTTCTTATCTCTCTAAGGCCGAGAATAATGGTTTCATTGTTTTGTTTAATTTGAACTGGGTGTCTGTTTCATTCTCAATCCATTCTAGTAGATCTCTTTTTGTTTTCTTTTTTTTTTTTTTTTTTTTTTTTTTTTTTTTTTTGACACTATGTCGGTCAGGTCCTCCTGTCTTTACTGAACCTTTTGGCTCTTGGTAAGAGCTGTACATACAAAACGTCAAGAGGTAGCAGAAAATAATTGGCCGCAGCTATCAGACGAATCAAATTCCAGTCGGATTTATAGGCAACAGTGACGATAAAAAGATAAAAATATGTGAAGTCACCACTGGAAACCAGTAGGCCTACCACTATCCAGGTTCAATGTTTTACAAAGTGTAAGCATGTTCTGCCCTACTGACAGCAGTGTCGTAATTCAACTTACATGGCTTCAGCTTGGTTGTTTAACGCCACATTCAGCAGTTTTCCAGATGTATGGTTGCGGTCTGGAAATAATCGAGTCTGGCCCAGACAATCCAATGATCAACATCATGAGCAGCAATCTACGCAAATAGAATACGATGGCACGTGTCAACCTCGTTAGCGAGCCTGACGACCCGATCTCGTTACTCGCCTCTTTCGACAAACATGGGTTGCTGAAGACGACTTTTAACGCGGACATTTACACGTGCTCTTCGTATTTGATCGAGCGAAACACACTTTAAATTAAATGATGTCCAATACCAAATGATGAATGTTATACTTGTTGACCTCTTTCTACTACTATCACAAGAGAAAAAAAAGTATTTTCTGAAGTCTCCCACCCTAATGATAACATCAGCAAGTCTAAACGATGGTTTTGTGATATTTCGGACCATTTCGGTATATCATTCGGGAACGCCCGTGGATATGCATAACCAAGGGAAGTGCCGATTGCTTCACGCACGTGAGTAATGGCGAGTTTTGGAAACACGAGATGGGTGATATTCTGAGTAATGAGGTGAGTAACTTCTGTCATGTTTATATGTTTTGGGTACAGAATTTCAGGACACGTCACATTTTGAATCGTCTTATCGTGTCTGCTGCGGGTCACCTATTGCGGTTGTCCCAGTGTCCTGAACCAAATACCGATGTGACTCTTCACACGTTGATCAAGACATGATACGAACATGTCACCGTTTGAGGCCTTCATCCTGAATGGGAGAGTGACGGTTGTCATTTTGCACATGATCCTAATCTATCTCTCTAACATGTCTAATATTTGTATTTGCTTTGTCTTCAGTTGAGATGTTCTTAATCATTTGTTTCCAGAGCATAACTCAGAAACCGTTCAATATTTTTAGACCAGACTTGATAGATATAGTAATCTCAGCGTATGGTTTTGCCTTTTGCTATTTACAGATTTTTGGCATTTATATTTTTGTTTGTTTTTCCATGGAACATTTTGGTGTTAGTCTTATGGTAGGGTGGGCTTCGTTTCCGGAGCAGAACTCAAAAGCCGTTCAATATTTTCCAACAAGACTTGGTAGATATATCAGTGAGAACCTGAAGTGGTGCCTTTTGCTATGTACAGGTTTTTGTGATTTATTATTTTCTCGGTTTCCATGGAAACGTGTCAGACATAGTTTCATAATGGAAGGATGGGCTTTGTTTCTGGTGCAGAACTCAAAAACCATTCATAGTTTTTCAGCAAAACTTGGTAGATATATCAGTCTGAAACCTGAAGTGGTTCCTTTTGGTATTTACAGGTTCTTGTGATTTATTATTTTCTTGGTTTCCATGGAAATGTTTCAGACATAGTCTCAAAAGTGAGAGGTGTGTTTCGTTTCCAGAGCAGAACTCAAAAACTTCTTAATATCTGTCAGTGTTACTTGGTAGATATGTGTGACAGACCCCAAAATGGTGCCTTTTGCTACTTACATGTTTTCTGATTTATTATTTTCTCTGTTTCTATGGAACTGTTTCGGATTTAGTCTCAAAATGGAGGGATGGGCATTTTTTCCGGAGCAGAACTCAAAAACCGTTCAGTATTTTTCTGCAAAACTTGATAGATATATCAGTTGGAACCGAAAGTGGTGCCTTTTGCTACTTACAGGATTTTGTGATTTCTTAGTTTCTCGGTTTCCTTGGAAGCGTTTCATACTTACTCTCAAAAGTGAGAGGTGTGTTCTGTTTCCAGAGCAGAACTCAAAAACTTTTTAATATCTGTCAGTGTTACTAGGTAGATATGTGTGGCAGACCCCAAAGTGGTGCCTTTTGCTATTTACAGGTTTTTATGATGTATTAGGTTCCATGAAAACATTGCTGGCTTCGTTTCCGGAGCACAACTCGAAAATCATTTCATATCTTTCAAAAGATCTTGGGAGATATATGAGACAGATCTAGAAATGGTGACTTTTTCTGATTACAGATATATGGCATTAATATTTTTCATGAATTCCATGGAAACAATAAACACAATAAGTAACTGTCAGATGATTTGTCCTTTCAAATATGTAGGGGCCAGGGGGAATATGTCATCTTCTGATGACTCTTGTTTATGAACGATTAGGTATAGTTTCATTGTGGTGTGAATTCTACTCATCTTTACACAACACACATCTTACTGAAATCATTATTCATTTTGATCTTGGGTTCGTCATTGTAACAACTGCATACATTCTTTGAAAGTCATGAGAGTGATATTAGTGAGTCATGCAACATTTACGTCAGAAATAAGATATGTAAAATAAATAAGATCTTTCTGATGTTGAATGGAACACATGTAAAAGTTCCTCATACAGTCCAGTGTGAAGTCCATTTCTGGTGTCCCAGGCTGGGATTTAAACCATGTACCTTCTGATCTTAAGTTGGACACCTTTTCTACATGAAGATACCTGTGAAGGTCCCAGGGTAGAATAGTCCTTCAGCAACCCATGCTTGCCATAAAAGGCGACCATGCTTGTCGTAAGAGGCGACTAACGTGATTGGGTGGTCAGGCTCGATGACTTAGCTGACACGTCATCGGTTCCCAATTGCGTAGAATGTATGCAAACACAAGACCGTAGAGACAATGTACAAATTGACAGTATTCAAATACCAGACCGTAGAGACAATGCACATAAAGACGGGATAAAGATATGTGTTCGTAATATTCATCGTATTAAATCATCGTCGCGGCTGCTACCGGTAACAGGTATGTGCGTGAATATTTGTTGTACGCATTTACAGCAGCCGTGCGTACCTTTCAAGAGCCATCAACGCGTGATGGTCTCGGGGTAGAATAGGCCTTCAGCAACCCATGCTTGCCATAAAAGGCGACCATGCTTGTCGTAAGAGGTGACTAACGAGATCAGGTGGTCAGACTTGCTGACTTGGTTGGCATATGTCATCTGTTCCCAATTGATCGATGCTCATGTTGTTGATCACTGGATTGTCTGGTCCAGACTCGATTATTTACAGACCGCCGCTATATAGCTGGAATATTGCTGAGTGCGGCGTAAAACTAAACTCACTCACTGTCACATACTAGAGTAAAAACCAAACCCCAGATTTAAACGTTAATGCAATTTATTAACTAAATCTATCTTATTTACAATAAAACATTTAGGTTCGCCTTCACACCTGCATTCTCACCTCATCCAATACCCTCGTACTCTTTCCCTGCACACTCACGCACGTCCATCACACTTCACTCTCCAACTATGCACACATACAGTCATGTCAACACTCCAATCAACTCACAATATCACAACACTACAAATGTCTTTAAAGAAACGCACAACAAATCATATACTTATATTATTTACACTGAAGATGGAATAGACAATAAAAATTCATTGAAAGCACACATCAGTCTATTATTGTTCACTGTTCTCATCACAATCGATGTTGTTGTCATGTCACCATGTGTAGGGGTTCAAACAGTTTATGATTTCTGTGGTATATTAGGGGTCCTTCCCCTGCGTGTTAATCTTCACACACTTGGTTGGCATGTCACTTTGGTCCCTAATGATCAAATGGTGCAGCCTTACTGGCGGGGCACGGAACGCTCCCTAGACACCCAGGTCAGTTCAGCTATACACAGGCGGCATATCGATCTCTCACGATCGGGGAGACAGCCTTACGGGGTGTAACACCTACCCCGGACAACCAGCTGAATATATAGGGAAACAGCCAACCTCACACACATACACTTTCCAACTGGTTGCCAACTCATAATCTTCAAATTAAACCTTATATACCCCCCAAGCTACATGATTGACCCGAAGCCTACTACCCAGCCACATACAATAGTCTTTCCTACTGCACACCTCAGATCCGAACAATAGCTCAACGCTTGCATCACTGCCCTCGCTCACAAGTCTTCACTCCACACTTATCACCCTTCAAATTTAACACTCGACATATACTGTATACATTATAATAATTGTGATCTTGACACTCACTCACTCTCTCATACTGCAATACAGGTCCTTGAATTGCAGTTTCTTGTGATACATATTGTAACACCCTTGGGGTGCACGTTGGAAGACAAATAACACAAGGAGATGATGAAGCAGAGTAGGAGAGTTTGCAATGATGCATGCAAACTTTCTGTTTAATTTTGTTATAACGGCAACAATGCCAATGCAACTTTGGCTAACAAAGTGATAAAATAAATGATGCCAATAAATATAGTCAGGTCTGATAAGACACTAGTTTGCCTATAGATTGGCTTAATGACAAGGCTCAGTCTCCAAGGAAAATAATGGTTATTATGCTACATATATTTTGACTCAAATTGTATCTTGCAGAAATGATACTCTGTATATAATGTTACCAAGTGATTGCAAATTTGACTTAAAATATATACCTAGTGATAGTCAGGATAATAAATGCAAGTTGGTAGGGATACCAGGTGAAGGTCAGTTCAAATGACTTCTACAATCGGAATCTTAACCTTGGAACAAGTAATGAGTGGATGAATGGATGAGGATCGAGTGAATGTGTCAGTTGTGAGTAATTGTAGTTGTCCTTGGGCCTTGACCAGTGATCGTATTTATAGGCATCATCAGGAGGTCATGTGACCTTTCTCAGCCAATCAGAACACAGGTTTGATGGCTTTCCTACACAAAGCACTGCATAGGCAGTATTGTTTCTAACACAAGTAAGTGATCACTAATTGTCCTGTTGTTGTCCTGTTTGTCCGAAATTGATTAGGACACAGTAGAAATAATTAGGACATCAAGACAATTTGTTATAATTAAACGGACAATATCTTTCTGTCAACGTAGCGTCAGCGGCCGCCATCTTGGTTGGTGGTCAGCTCAAATGACAGGTGAAATGTACAAAATATTCAGTTTCTTTATCATTTGGTGTTGTCCTCATGTGATAAAAAGTGTCCGAAAAGATTAAACACAATGGACATCTGTGTTTTGTGGTGACATTTGATATAACAAGAATAAGGGCAACGATATAGTTACACCAAGTGACTAGGACGACATTTTGACAGACGTCAAATGCATGCTACGTCTATTGACAACTTGGTGTCAATGTAACGTAAATGTGCCCTGTTTCCAGGAATTTATGTTGTCCTACGTGTCCTTTAATAATTCGGACACTAACGAGATTGCTAAGATATTTGGTAAAAGCAAACAGAGAAAACGGACAACAGAATGTCAAACAGTGCCATGAATGATTGTCGGCGAGAAATGTCAAAACATGGAATGACTGTCATGTTTGAGGTACAAATGTAGGAAATACAGGAGATTATATGTTGTCCTCTCTGTCTTAAAACAATGCATTTCTATCACAGATTTCAGGAAAATACCAGATAATGATTATGTGGCTTTTGATATAAAAACGGACATTCAGTTTATAAACCGTCACTCAACCTAACGTAAAACGTTGACAGGTCACCGTAACCTGAGAAATGTCAAATTGATCAAATTCATTATTCACAGCAATCAAGCGTAATTTATATCAGTATCCATCATGGAAAACACTTAAAAACACTTCTGAACAAGGAAGTTATCAGAAAACCGCCATTAACGAGTGTAATAGGTCATTGTTTACATGGGTCACCGGTCAGACTTACTTTCTATAAATAACCAGGGAGCAGGAGTCACACAAGAAATAGTCCCTGACAAACATTGTTGCTATCATCCACAATGCACAATGATTCCAGACATAGAATAAAATACCAGTTAGATACACTAAATACATAAGCCTGTACAATAACTGTGAAGGATGAAACACCAGTAGTAAAATCCTGCATGAATATAAATAGCGTAGTAACACGCAGTGGTAATTAGGTCATGTCTGACAAGTGCTGCTACCGGGAACGTTCAGTGCTAGATAAAACATAGATGTCAACAGTGGACATGCCCCCTTAAAGTGACACAAGTAAGTGAACTTCAGAACCAGGTAACTGTCTATGATGTTGCCATCTTATTATTTACTTTAAGGTTAAAAAAAATGTGAATGGACATTTGCAGGTAGATCATGATATAGCGAAAATAGGTGACATGCGTGATGGACAATGTTAACATTATGTTTTGGATACTTTTACTGTATTTACTTAGATTCCATTACAATATAGACAGACAAGTCATTGAATCACAATATATTGCAGTACATATAGCAATACAGGTACTTGAATCACATTATATAGTAATACATATAGCAATATGGGTCGACCCGTGAAGGTCCCGGGGTAGAATAGGCCTTCAGCAACCCATGCTTGCCATAAAAGGCAACTATGCTTGTCGTAAGAGGCGACTAACGGGATCGAGTGGTCAGACTAGCTGACTTGGTTGACACATGTCATCGGTTCCCAATTGCGCAGATCGATGCTCATGTTGTTGATCACTGGATTGTCTGGTCCAGACTCGATTATTTACAGACCGCCGCCATATGGCAGGAATATTGCTGAGCGCGGCATAAATCTAAACTCACTCACTCACTCACTCACTCAGCAATATGGGTCCTTGAATTGCAATATATCGCAGTATGTACATCAATATGGGTCCTTGCCTCACACTATATTACAATACATATAGCAGTACAGGTCCTTGAATCACAGTATGTTGCAATACATATAGCAATACAGATCCTTGAATCACAGTAAATTGCAATACATATGGAAATACAGGTCCTTGAATCACAGTAAATTGCAATACATATGGAGGTACGGGTCCTTGAATCACAGTATATCGCAATACATATAGCAATACGGATCCTTGAATCACAGTAAATTGCAATACATATGGAGGTACGGGTCCTTGAATCACAGTATATCGCAATACATATAGCAATACGGATCCTTGAATCACAGTAAATTGCAATACATATGGAGGTACGGGTCCTTGAATCACAGTATATTGCAATACATATAGCAATACGGATCCTTGAATCACAGTAAATTGCAATACATATGGAGGTAGGGGTCCTTGAATCACAGTATATCGCAATACATATAGCAATACGGATCCTTGAATCACAGTAAATTGCAATACATATGGAGGTAGGGGTCCTTGAATCACAGTATATCGCAATACATATAGCAATACAGATCCTTGAATCACAGTAAATTGCAATACATATGGAGGTAGGGGTCCTTGAATCACAGTATATCGCAATACATATAGCAATACAGATCCTTGAATCACAGTAAATTGCAATACATATGGCACTATGGGTCCTTGAATCACAATGTATCGCAATACATATGACAGTACGGGTCCTTGAAAAGAGAAACAAATAGTTTACTTCTGTGACACATATGGTTGTTGTGTTGAAGAAACCTTGGAACCAAAACTGGCAACCTGCAAGTTAGGCTGTCTCACTGAACTTGTATTCAAATTCTGAAGACTGTTAATACTTACCTGAAATGATACTTGATAGGTTATTTATTTATTCATTTATTTCTTGCAGGGCACTATAAAAAATCCAGGCTGCAAGATTAAGACATCAACTTGAAAAGGAACTCTGAAATTGGTGTTGAGTTTTTCAGAGAATGTGATGATTTTCTTTGATCAAAACTTCATTGAGGTAGTTTACCATTTAACAGTCGAAAATGGATTTCAGGTTTCGTCCAGGGTTGCTTGGAGACCCCACTTTAGCCTTTGGAAATATTCATTATTCCCAGACAAACATAGGATTCTGTGCTTCTGGAAACACAAACTTCAGCTCCTGTGGTCCAGGGCTATTTGGTGGAGGAAGAGGAAATTTTGGGTGTAGAAGTTTTCAGTCATTAACTCCCAACAACATGACAATGCATTATAGACAGCCTGGTCCCATAAATATGGCAGGTGGACCAATCCACCAGAATGTTTCCATAACACACAATCAGTGGACTGGAAGAGCCCAGCACAACATGGGGGTAACCAGAATGATGAATATCTCACAGTGTAGTTCAATGAACTGGAGTCAGAATAACTTCAACTGCAGACAGATGAGTCAGATGAACAATCAGTTTCCAATGTCTCAGAATACTCTCAAGCCAGTAATGTTGCAAAACCCATGCCTGAATCCATATGGAAACCAGAACAGTTCACATAGAATGAGGATGATTCAGCAACAGGACTACAGTTGGAATTATGTGCAGGACATGTCCAAGATGACAATGTGTCAGCAGCAATGCTTTAGCAGATCTAATGGTGTGTTGTCAGACAATCACATGTCAGACCATAAACGTTTGGCGTTTAACAATGCTGAATTTCATCAGTGGCAAGCAGGTCATGACAATAGCAACATGGTGAATAGTACACGATCAAGTACAAATTGTCCGACCTTTCTCAACCGAAAAATTTGTCAATTGAAATATGGAGACCAATCGGGATACCAATGCCGGTCTAGGTCTCTCCATACTAGTCAGGAGGAAGTCCAAGTGGAGAAAGTGGTGACACGTCGAACTGTTACAGGAACCTTACGAAGGTCTCGCATGAATAGAGATGATGAGACCTGTGGAGAAGAGACTGTCACAGTGCAGACCAAAAAGACACTCTTTAGGCAGACACCCTTACAAGAAGTGTTTGAGTACAACCACAACAGTTCGGTCCCATCCAATGATGTCAGACCAGTCTCTCTCTCCAGAGAGACACGTGATGGTAACAGTAGTAGGGACAGAATGTGTCAAAACGCACAAGATGGTGCTCACAGAGAGAATGACCACAAGGATGGATGTTTGGATGAGACTGACAAGAACCACAATTGTGTTTCCAGTGCAAAGACACTTGTTACAGAGTATCATCACAAAAGGTGTCTCAGTAAGAATCACTCTCCTACAAAGAACTGTGATAGCCCAGACTTGAATGTGGATAAGTTGCCAAAGAATGTACTGAGATCAGAAGGTAACAATTCAGATTCAGCTGATGACTTGACTCCGTGTGAAAACACTGCAGAAAAACGTAAAGACAAATCATTTGTGAGAGGATTAGAAGGTCGCTATCGAAGATCCAGGTTAGATAGATGGATAGAATCTACTGTAAAAGACAAGCCAGTTGAAGAAGTTATTCAGTGTCATCATAACAGTTTAGAAAGGATTCCTCCACATCCTGTTAACAAAAGTCTCTCCTTTCATCACGTTCACAGAGAAAAGGGAAGTCAGGCAGAAGGCAAGAGTCGTGAAAATAGACTGCATTTAGATTTAAAGATAGAGAAAAAAAAGCAAGCACCAGATATAACCAGAGAAAATACTTCATGTCATGTTTATTTGAATGAAAGAAGTGAACAAAGTAAAAGACGGTCTTCTAAGGGCAGTGTCACAGACAATTATCCATGTGATCGCAGAACGGAAAAAGGACGTCACAGGAACAGAACTGAGAAGAGTCTCCTATCAGATGTCAAGAGCAGTAAGGAGAGACGCTTTAAGTCTTCTGATGCAGTACCAAGTGTTCGGCATGTTGAGGTCATCAGTACATTTAGACAAGCAAATCCAATCAATGCATCGGCAGCTCGGCCCTATTCTTTTAGAGAAAAAGGCAAGTGTCATTCATCTCATGAAAAAGGCAAAACAGTGAGACACAGGGCTGAAATCAAAATAACAGAAGATAAGATGTATGTTGAGGAGAAGGCTAAGGGATACAGTCCTCGTCTCAGGGTTCAAAATGAGATTGAGAATTCATATCACGCGACTAAAAAGACAAGATGTTCTGATCCCATTGTTAGGGAACCAAGTCATTTATGCTGTGAGGAACCTGAAAAGAGATTGCATAGTGATAAGAATGAAAAGGGTCCTTCATCTGTTAAGAGGAATGGAAGAAGACATTCAGATCCTATTGACACATCCACGAAAAATCAGCAGAAAAATGAACATGTTGATTTTTCTTCTTTGTACGGAACAGAAATTGGACATGCCTCTCACAGCACAGAAACAGTTGTTCCTTTAAGATGTCCACTAAAGTCTGCCAAAGTTATCAAAACTTCTGACAAGAAAATGTCTGAAAAGCAAATAAAAACAATGAGTTCAACAGAAGCATCAATGGGATTGAAAAAGAACAATCTGAGGAAGATGAAATGTCAAGAGTTTGCTCTGGACAGAGATTCTTGCAATGACAGACCAGGATTTTCAATTTTGAAGCCCAAGCAAAATGGAAAACACAGCATTAAAACTCCTCCAAGATTCTGGTCATCTGAATATTTGAACTATGTGTCTTCTAGAAACAGAACCAGAAGCTCTTCAGACTGTGACAGTGAAACCAGCTTAGCCAAGATAAAATCATCATGCTGTTTCCTTCCACGATCTGTTAGTTTGGGTCATGTTGCTCCTTCTCTGCAAGATGCAAAAAGGAAAGTTACAAAAACAGCCAAGCATATGAAGAACAAACAACCACTCAAGCAGGATCCATTGTTTACACCTGATCCATTCACTGTAGTCACTAGGAATAAAATCACCTTAAATAAACAAACAAATGAATCTCTGAAAGAAGTATCATGTACAGGTCTCTCTGCTTGTCCCAGCTTGTCCCAAAAACCAGAACACTTAAGTGTTGCAAGTGGCTCACTTCCACCTAACCTTTCCGACAAAACAAGTCAAGATTCTCAGGCAGAAGTCCCAACACCCAAGGAGAGTGATAAAGCAGTGGGAAGTGGTCTGAAAATAACTCTCATAAGACGTGCAAAACCAGGCAAAAATAGTTGTTCGGAAAATATCAAAGGTAGTGAACCAAAGTCAATTCCAGTATCCCGTCGAACCAACCCTCGTACATGTGTATCTGCCAGGAAGCATGTAGTGACACCTTTGTTGGCAGGGGAGAAAAAACATGCAAGGAAGTCAAGGTCGCTTGAGTGCAGTCCAGTGGATGTCAAGAAGGAAGGTCAAGACGTGGTTCAGGACCGGAGGCGGATGACCAGGAGATGCTTGGGAGATAGATTCAGTTTACTGCTCAAATCTCCTTTAAGTCACGCTGAGTCTTTTGTGACTTCCAATTCTTGGGAGCAAGCTGAATGCAACAGAAAATCCCTGCAAAGACAGTTTGAATCACTTCCAGGAGAAACAACAACGGCTCGGTGCCATAGTAAAGCGTCAGTGAACCATTTAAAATCTCCTCCTTGTCCAGGGAGCCCACCACCTAAAAAATTAACAACACGTCTGTGCCACACTCAATCTCCACTGAGATTATTGAAGTCTCCTGAGGTTAAAAGACTTCCATTTAAAGCGAAGACATGCCAAACTCATCAGATGAACCACTTCAAGGTCACCCCAAGTTCAGTTAAGCTTGGTTCAAGTCAAGCTAAGTCGCTTTCTGTTGAAGCAAGGTCGCCTTTTAGTAAAAGCAAGACATTTGTGACCCCATCAAAATGTTCCCTTGAACGTAAGATCTGCAATAGAAAGAGAAAACTCAAGTCCCAGGTGATTCCAACTGTTGGTGTGACTCCATTTAAAATGGCCATGCCAAGATTACATGATGATCAAAAGGAACCTATCAAGAAAGATTCAACACTGTGTTCACATGCAAAATGTCCAAATCCTCTCAGGTTTTCTGTGACAAATCAAGGGCCTGCCAAAGAGATAACATCAAAATGTGGAGATCATGAAGTAGATCCTACACCTCAGAAAGTTTTGACACCCATTTCTCCCAGATCATCACAGATATTCGACACACTTTCCCCAACTAATAGTACTAGCGTGACTCCTCCAATGAGTATAGGACAAGAATGGGGAAAAACGACACTGACATCCCTGGATTCCACTCTTTCCCCTACCAGTAGTAACAGTGTGGCCCCCAGTGTGAGCCCCACCCTGAGTTCTGGACAAAGAGAGAGTCAGATGGTGTCCACACATTCTTTCACTCGTAGTGACAGTGTCACTCCCAAAATGATCTCAAAGTCACTGACACCTTTGAGATTATTCCCCAAATCTGCTGCTGCTAATGCTGCAGAAGATGTGGCTCCTGATCCAGAATGTGTCTACAAGAGACATGTACTTGCAGAGTCAAGAACTCAATACAGTGTTGGGACTCATGAACAGAGAATCAAGGATGATACAGGCAGCACTGATGAGCCAAGGAAGGCATCCTTGAGTCTAGACACGAAAAATACATCCCCGAGGAGTGGTAACGAGGAAAGAAGTACATCTCACTCTACAGATGGTAAGGATATCACAAGGATTTCTGAGAATGTCTTGGAACATGCTCTTTGTCCGTCAAGCGTTCTGTCAGCGATACATGCAGATTCTGACATTAAGTTAAAATATACTAGCATCAAGAAAGACAACTTTCACGAGCCATATTGTTCATCAAATCATGCAGACAACAGTAAAGGTACAGTTATTCCTTGTCTTCGGGATATGAACTGTATGGCTACAAGAAAGTGTGTTCCACAGGGTAACCATGGTGATTGTGAGAAAGTCCATGAAAAATCTTCCGAGGAACAGCTCCAGGCTGGAAGTGAACAGGATGTGAGTCACAAAGTTATATCGCATAAGCGATTGTCATCATCAGATGTGGCTGCACACTGTTCCTTGAAGAAGGCCAAACTGTCAGATAGTGACTCTGTGGTCCTCAATTGTCTTGCAGACAGTGAAGATCCTTTAACTCGGGATCTGAAGGTCAGTAGTCAAGGTGTGAGCCTTGATGTTGATGTACATACTTCTTGTGATGGATTGTTGAAAGGAGATGTAGAGTATTTAGGGCAGATTGTGGAAGTAGGGAATCTTGATTCTGGTGATGTCACCATTACAGAAGTAACTACTGTCTCAAGTGATACACTGACTGAGGAAGGAAGTTGGCCTGCAAGGAAAGATTCTGAAGGATCATCAGAAAGACATCATAGAGTTTACAAAAAGAGGTTTATTGAAAGCAAGAAGGACTATGATCTTAGAAACAAAAGGAAGCTGAATCAAAAGAAAAGCTCTGTTGGCTTGTGTGATGGGACTGTGAATCACAGACATACAAGAAAGAACAGGAGCAGGTCTGAGAATGAGAATGTTATCTCAAAAAGCAAGTATAGTAGCAAGGTAGGTAGAAGAAATGATACAGTCAGACATTCAAACAAGTGTGAAGTCTCTGAAAAGAAAAAACATTCATCAGAAGATACAGGTAGCAACCATCACAGGGGATTGTTAGGCAGGAGTGTGGACTGTGTGGATAGACATAGGAGGAAATACAAGAACAGGGCATCAAAGTCTTCCTCCAAATGTAATACTATGAAGCCGAGGACAGACTGCGTCAAGTCACATGGTAAGATGAAAGGTAGACTTGACAGCCGGGTAGAAGTGGAGAAGGAGAATACACGTCGCATCACATTCAACATAATACAGGGAAATCAGCTGACCCAGCCACGCCTCCGACTAAGGAAGTGTGTGTATTGCAACACTTTCTGTACCCGTCTCAGACACATCATGAGGGAACATGTCACCGTTGTCCACCCACACAAGTGCCTCTCCTGCCATGTTGCCTTTAAAAATAAGGTAAGGTGAGTTTTTAGCATTTTGGCTGTGCAACTAAAATGTTGTAGACTGCATTTTCCAGTTTGTTTGGAATAGCAGTTCAAGTCTAGATTTGTCGATTTATCAGTTGAATCAGTTGGTACTTTCTTCGGCCATGACTTCATTCATGTACTGTTTCGGTTTAAAGTGAATATTCTCCACAACTGTTTATTCATGCTTTATTGACATGTTTGCATTTCTTTCTATCCTAACCTGTGCCTGTTTTGTGTTCTTCGATGTTTGATGAGTAAATCATTTAAATTGTTCGTAAACAATTGTTGAATTACAAAGAATTACAAAACATCACTGACCAAGCTGTGAGAGCATGTTTTTGGAATGTATTTGTCATTTACTGGGCGAGAGGCTGTGGGGACACATTAAGACCAAAGTTCTGTTCCCCACATGTGTACAATGTAGGAAGCCCATGATTGGTGTTCTCTACCGTGATATTGCTGGAATATTGCTAAACGTGTTGTAAAACCAAACTCATTCACTCATTCTTTAACTGGAGGCTGGAGATTTGAATCTTGTTAAATGTGTTCTGGTTTCAGCTGGAGGCACGAGCACACAAACTTACCCAGCACCTGAAGGAGGTCCACCATTGCATGCTGTGTCACAAAGTGTTGATGTCCAGGGTTCGCTATGAGAGACACATCCAGTGCAAGTCACACTTGCGTCTGATGGAGGCACAGAGAGAGGCTTTTGGAGCCATCTGCAGGGCATTCTTTCAGGGAGGTCAGGAGGATTTCTCAGGTGAGGATCAGAGCGAGAAGGAGTGAGTGCATTATTTGCTAAATTTTACCAGAGTGAACTTGAAGCCAACCCTCCAAAACATTTGCATTCACATAACCTCAAAGTATGTATTGTAAAGGCATGTTTGTACAAGTCATTATGGGTCTATAAAAGTGAAAGTTCACTGACCTGTTTATGTTAATAGTCAAGGTGTTCAGTTTATGGATTTCAGTCAGAAGCAAAATGTGAAGTTCCTTTAGTCTTCTATGTCAAGGTCAAAAGGTTAATTCTGATTGGTTTATGGGATTATAGGTAGTTAAACACATTTGTTGCTGAATGTACAGGTAATAATACACTCACCCTTATGTAATAAAGATCAGTTGCAAGAGTTCGGTTTGATTTCCACATTATGTCTTTGGTCGCTAAGAATAGCTTCCTGTACTGGTAGGAATGTCCACAATGGATCTGGTCGTTAGGATCAGTGACATGGTAGCATGATAATATTTGAAATTCATGCAAGCCCAAAACTACTAAATTATGGTGGGAAAAAATAAAGGACCTGGTTTAAAATATGCTGAAGAATTTTCCGGCTATATTTGTGCTCTAGTTCTGAATACGTCAGTTTGTTACAGAAAAAGATGAGAGTGAACGAAAATTTATGCCGGACTCACTACAGACTCTCAGGACCAATGAACTTTTTACCACTTTGAAATTAAGCTGCACTTTATACCCGCATGTACGTAGCATCTGTTATATGTATCTTTTATCTGCAGAGACTCTCAGAAAAGTACAAAGCCAAGAAACAGGATTATGGAACCCAGAGAAGGGATGCAGAAAAAAAGCACTCCCATCTGCGGGTAATGAAACTGACTCTCATCCACAGCCAGCTCCCAACCTTTCTCATCTCCGCCATTTCTACTATGACAATCCAGAGCTAGGACAGATGGTCAAGAAGTTTGAGGAATTCAGTCCTGCCCAGAATGTAGTTCTTGGATCAAAAAATCCTTCAGCAACAGTGTCCTACACGGACCCTGAATCAGATGTCTTCTTCTTCCCGTTACCTCCGATGCAGGACTCAGAGAGTTGGACTCTTACAACTGAGACAGAATCTGAGACCGAGATCTCCACACAGATAACTGTGCAGAAAAGAGACCTTCTGGACTTAAGTCTTGGTGAAGCTCTTGGAACTGCTATTTCAGAGTGGCAGGATCCATTGCCATCAGGAAGGGATTCAGGAAACACAAACATTTCCAGCATGTATGCCACTGAAGAACAGTTAACCTCAGGCAACAGGCCAAACATAGGAGCAATGTCCATAGACACTAACGATCAGCCTTCCAGTTTTGTGGGTTGTGGAAATGGTGAACCTCACCATTCAGATACATATATCTGTCAGACAGACACAGAGCCAGTCGCACACTTGCTTACAGAATCGTCAGTCTTCTCTGATATGGATGATGCTCACAGGATGTTTCAACTTCTGCCTTTATCCAGCAGAAGTCAGGGATCAGTGGAATCAGCAGGGTCTGTAACTCTTACCAGCACTTCTACAAAGATGCCATCCAGTGTAGACACACTGCTTTCATCCAGTCAGAACCATTGTCCTCTGTTGCCTCAGGAGACAGCTCTTGCCACAGATGTTAAGGTTGTCATTGGTCAGTTTGGAGAAAGCACAATATGTCCTGTTGACAGAAATCTTTCTGTGGCAACACATCCTGTGGAGATTAGTGATGATACTGACAGGTGCCTGGCATATGGGAATAGTGTTGCTAAAGTAGACACACAGCTGGGCATCACTGATATGAACAGGTGTTCAAACAATGAGAATAACGAAAAGGCAGTTTCAAGGTTAGAAAGTCGAGACAATTCTCTTTGTTTCAACTTGACAAACATGGATGATGCTGAAACTGGTCCACCTGCCCCACTGATGTTACCATTAGTTACTAGCACTTCGGACAGATCAAAAACATGTGTTAATAACTCCCGAATGTGCAATGATGACCCACAGAAAACCAAAACTTCCTCAGCATTAGACACTGATCATCTTTGTTCGCTCATTTCACCACCTGTAGCGTCTGCAGTCATGGAACTATCAACTTCATCCTGCACATCAAACATCAGTCAGCCATTACCACTAAAACTGCTTGCCATTCCATCAGACACTCTCCCATCTCACCAGTGCAATGTCAGACTGTTGTGTGACTACACAGACTCCAGCGAAGATGAAAGCAGCACAGACGATGACTCTTGTGTGAGTCAGGTTTGGCCAGGACCGGACAAGAAAATTCCAGATTATTCGAGCAAGAGCCAGAAGGGGGTAGATGCTGAGGTAACAGAGAATCATTGGGAGAGAAAACCAGGTGTAGGCATTGTTGGTGACGATGAGTCCGGGAGCTTTGAAAGGTCAAAGCAGAGAAAGGTTAGCATAGGAGTTGAAGCAACTGAGAATATCGTCCAGTTTGATCGGGGAGGGAAACATTCATCTGTTCCAGGCAGTGTAGATGATGAGGAGTCTGGAAGCTCTGTATGGTCAAAGCAGGAGACACATACATCTCCTGTCCACAACAGATCAGATGCAGAAGTAACCGAGGACTTGGTAGAATCACGTCTGGAAAGCAGGAACAGCTGCTCAATAGAGTTCAGTGATGTTAAAGAAGTTGACAATTCTGAAGCGTGTCGTTTGAAGGCAGAATTCTGTTTACTTCTGAAGGAGATTGCTGAAGATGAGAAGTTCCTTGGCACTGCATGAGCTGAAGTTTGAATGCAGGGCAGGAAAAAAGAATACCCCATATTCAGCATTGATATCTGGATAGTCCTTTGAATGCAGGGCAGGAAAAAAGAATACCCCATATTCAGCATTGATATCTGGATAGTCCTTTGAATACACAGTGTATTGAGCACAAGTAAACATGATAAGGGTCATGGTTTCTGCTGATGCTTATGTTTGTGTAACCCTAAATAATGAAGTTAGCTGGAAGTTTTTTTTCCATTAAAGAATTTTGTTTTGTTATTGAATACAAGATATGTTAGTGTATATGGGAAATGTGTGTTAGTTTTGTTTTAGATTATTGTTTGAGTTCATTATGTTTAGTGATAAGGTAAATACTGTAGTAAATCACATTTGTAACTAGTAATTCTTTCACTAAGGTTACCTTTGGACTAGAATTCAAGGAAATATATCCTGTGTGTTGTAGAGAAACATAGATAGTTAAGGATGGTTAATTAGCAGGTAAATATTCTCTATCAATTGCCAAAGAAATAATTTCTTTAAGATTTTATTGTAAGTATTTTTTAACTTGTTGAGCTTGACACTTGTTTGTGTGCTTGTATGTGGAAGTATCCTGTTCTTGCTCTAGCCCCGATGTTCTATTGTTTTGTATTCTAATGTTAATGCTCTAGTGTTAGTGTTCTGCTGTTAATGCTGTAGTGTTAGTGTTCTGCTGTTAATGCTCTAGTGTTAGTGTTCTGCTGTTAATGCTCTAGTGTTAGTGCTCTGCAGTTAATGCTCTAGTGTTAGTCCTCTGGTGTTAATGCTGTAGTGTTAGTGCTCTGGTGTTAATGCTGTAGTGTTTGGTGCTCTAGTGTTAGTGCTCTGGTGTTAATGCTGTAGTATTAGTGCTCTGCTGTTAATGCTGTAGTGTTAGTGCTCTGCTGTTAATGCTGTTGTGTTTGGTGCTCTAGTATTAGTGCTCTGCTGTTAATGCTGTAGTGTTAGTGCTCTGCTGTTAATGCTGTAGTGTTAGTGCTCTGCTGTTAATGCTGTAGTGTTTGGTGCTCTAGTATTAGTGCTCTGCTGTTAATGCTGTAGTGTTAGTGCTCTGGTGTTAATGCTGTAGTGTTAGTGCTCTGGTGTTAATGCTGTAGTGTTAGTGCTCTGCTGTTAATGCTGTAGTGTTTGGTGCTCTGCTGTTAATGCTGTAGTGTAAGTGCTCTGGTGTTAATGCTGTAGTGTTAGTGCTCTGCTGTTAATGCTGTAGTGTTTGGTGCTCTAGTGTTAGTGCTCTGGTGTTAATGCTGTAGTGTTAGTGCTCTGCTGTTAATGCTGTAGTGTTAGTGCTCTGTTGTTAATGCTCTAGTGTTTGTGTTCTGCTGTTAATGCTATTGTGTTTGGTGCTCTAGTGTTGGTGCTCTGCTGTTAGTGCTCTACTGTTAGTTCTGTAGTGTTAGTGCTCTACTGTTAATGCTTGAGTGGTAATGTGGTAGTGTTAATACTTGTGTCAATGTTCTGTTACTGCTTAAGTGGTAATGGTAAAGTGTACTTGCTCTGCTGTTAATGTTCTAGTGTTAATGTGCTAGTGTTCATGCTCAAGTGGTAGTGTGCTAGTGTTCATGCTCCAGTGGTAATGTGCTAGTATTAGTACTCTCGTGTTAATACTCAAGTGTTAATGTTCTAGTTTTAGTGCTCAAGTGTTCATACTCTAGTGCATGATCTAATGTTAGGTTTCTAGTGTTAGTGCTTGTGTGGTAGTGCCTTAGTCTTAATACTCTAGACTTCTTGCTTTAGTGTTCATGTCAGTGCTCTAGTCTTAATGTGCTGCTGTTTGTGCTCTAGTGTTAATGTGCTCGTGTTAATGATCTAGTGATCATGCTCTAATGTTAGTGCTCTAGTGTTAATATTCTAGTGGTAGTATGAAGATGGCTGTATGACGCTTTGATTCATCTGGGCTGATTTTAAGCTGTAGTGTGTAGAATTCTGCAAAGCTAGGTATTATGGATAAACAAGAATAAACAGTTTTTCTATTATTAAGGATATTTTGCTTGCTATAAAACAGATTTGATGTTTTCATCAAACATGGTTGTTAATGATAGGTAGATATAGAATCCTGTTTACATGGTAGTTCAGTTTTTCATGGCTTGAAGCGTGACACCAGCACAGGAAATGTCATGGTCCATGCTTGTTTGTCATGAAAACAGTCTCTTTCATTGATCTACAGGTATTTTGTTAGATTGAAGTAGACGTTTTGTTGAATTCCAGAAAGACGTTTGTGTAATAGTGATGATTTATTAGATAAATGTTTTAAAGCAGAGCCATTTTCAAAAGCGAATTTTGAATGCATTTGAAAATAGCCATTATTTTCTAGCTTGCCCTAGTCCAGTTCAGGTCTTGGTGCTTACTACCACAGGAAATATCTGAGGACATCCCATTACGAGTTACGTCAAAACAATGCTTATCAAACTTTGAAAGCATTCAAAAAGAAACTTCTCATACTTAAAGACATTGGCTAGAAAGTAGCAACTTCCTGTCCAGACTATGAAGAGTGTAAAAATGGTTCTTATATCAAAATATGAACACTGAGTGAAAATAAATGTGTTCATAGATGTCCCAGGTTGGATTGCAGTATACCCACTATTATTTTAATCGATTTCATTTTGAAGGTTTTTCTCAGTGAATTAATCAAATAGATTAATTTGACTTTTAGCTTGGACAGTTGTTCAGGTTTTCCTCAGGTTTGTGATCAATAACATCTTCAGAATTTCACTTCCTCAATCCCAATTATCTGATCAGGCTCAGGTTTCTCGAAGCGAACAGTTTTTACTAAAATTTCAAACTGAGTTTGACGATTTGAAACAGCTGAATTGTAACTCAACTGTATTTTGAAAATTAGAAACTAGCCCAAATAATCTTAGTATTCTGTTCACCAAACACAAATTGTCTACCATGTTTGAATTTTATATTGATTTCGGTTCATTTTGGGAAAGGTGTTTTGTCAAATTTGAGTTTGTTCCATGAAGTCAGGGCCAGATGAGATACTGTTTCTGATGTGACCTGTCATGAAATGTCCTCAGGTATATAGGAATTATCAGTGCACAAATAGATTATATTTTAGTGAGATTTAGTGTATGTTACACTGATCAAACTTGTTTTCTTCTTAAGGAGAGTGTTGTATTCCTTCTAATGGTATTTGTCTCTGGCTGTTGGGCAGCCTTATTCCACCCTAATTCTTTTAGTAGGACATACATGTCGCTATGCCACTGTTGTTTTCTTGCCAGTTTACACCACAATTATATACTTGTTGTTTTACCAGCATTGAATTGCTACAACGTTTTTTACCTGTCTGTTTCTTGATCATGATTAGTCACATAACCTGTCACCACTGGTTGCTAGGAAACCAGATATCACTGGTTGCTAAGGAGCTGTTGTTCAATAGTCCTCAGCCATAGGTGTGAGGAGTGAACGCTTTACCCCTTAACCTACACCATCACCCGTTGTCATTATATTCAGCTGAAAGAGGATCAAATGGCTTGGCCCTTTGACCCATTCAGTTGCATGTCATCGTGTCCAGATGGCCTCGGATATTTATCATGCTGCCAGGCACCTGTTTTACTTTATTTACAGACAGACAGTTAAATAAGGATGAATTTAGCTTAAAATAACCTGTAAACCCAGCGATTTAGCTCATCAAAATATGTTTGACAAAGTCTTTGATAACATTAGGTAATTAATGTTTGTAAAATGAAGTAATTTGATATGTTCTGAAGACTCTTAAATAATTACATTGATATTCTTTTGTAGAAGGTCGGTGTGGTAGTGTAGTGGTTAAAGCATTTGCTTGTCATGATGAAGACCCAGGTTAGATTTCCCACATGGCTACAATGTGTGAAGCACATGTATGGTGCTCCCTGCCATTATATGGCTGAAATATTGATAAAATTGACATAAAAAGTGGTCACTTGTTGAAGGGGTGATAATGTAGATCAAGGTAGCAAAGCTGTACTTGATCTGATATGTTTATCTTTCACCTTGTATTCGCATGGCAAGCCATTCTCAAAATGTTCATAGCCCTACAAACTTCTCATTAACCCTTTCTTAACACATTGGTTATGATCAAAATTAAGAATTTGGGGGGCTACGAATGTTTCGAGAATAAGGGCCCTGTTATCAATGGTGACAGGTAGGTGAGTTTTAGCAATACCTTTCATAATGTGCCTTACTGTGTTTTAATGTACATGTTTCACAGGAGTGATTGAGATGTGTGTCTTCAGTAGTTGAGCTACTTGCTTCCTGGTTCATCCTTTGTTTTTACGTTTCCTGTTAACGGCACCTCTGATGATGATGACTGATATGCCGTTGAGTTCTTATTGAAAGTAGACAAAGCATTATATTAGACATATCTTGTTACGTTTTGGGGATGTGATCTTCAAGACGATGGAAGATTCTTTTTATTCTCTTATCAGGTTCCTACATTATCTAAAGAATTGTTGCAGATCATTCATGAATTTAGTTCATCTACTACTCAAGTCGTAAAGGAACACACAATTCTTCAATATAGCTCAAGTTAGTCTGTCCTTCCATGAACAATCAAATGGTTCAGAACATGTGTAAGGTAGTACTTTTCACAATTACAGAATGAGATATCTATAAAGTGCGCCTGAAATGTGTTTTGGTGTATCTAAAAGTAATGTAATACTCCCTAGAACATCCTCAGTAATCTCCAAGGTATATGTTCTGATAATTCTCCTATGTACCCTGAATGCATCTTTGACTTGGCCTAATAATTTTATTACCTCCCTTTACTGGCACTGCATATTTACGGTAGCCAGTCAGCTAAGCCACTGTTACACCCGAGTTTGCTAGTGTCAACAAAGATAGCAGTCGCAGAAGCAAAGGTTTGACACGTTTGGTGGGAAATCTTACAGGTAAGTTGAGAGGTCTGGGACTTTAAAAAAATGTATGCAAGAATTCTTCTACTTTTTTGCAGAGTATGTGTTGCAAGGTTAGATAATTTAAAGAAGCAAAAGAGAGTTCCCAGTATAGACACCTGATTTGATGAAAAGCCAGCCAAGGGAGGTAATAAAATCATTGAGTGGAGATGTAGATGCATCGAGTGGAGACTTATCATAACATATACCTTGGAGATTGAGGATGTCTTTGGAATATCTACATGTATTTATCTAAACTGGGATAACTGAGATGTGTTGATTGTTTTACAGAAGTTTAGAAATACAGTCTTCCAAAAGAAATTAAACAAGTAAAGAAATACATTATTCCAATACAAATCTCCAAAGTATTTAAACACCTAAGTGTTCAAACTTGGAGTCATGTTCTTGAATGAGATAGTGCAGAAGTGATAAAATCTGTGTAACAGTAAGGGTGGAACTTTACATGTGTGCATTGTGTGGTTCCATTGTGCAGGTGAATTTACAATACTTTTTACAATATATTCCCTGTACTGATACCAGAGACCATATAATATTATATATTATATGGTCTCTGCTGATACTAAATAAAACACCAGCTGGAAAATTAATTTGCTTCTCTTTCTACAAATCTTTTCTGAATCAAATATTGAAAAATGTGTGGTAAATCAAATTTCAAGTTTACTTTAAAAAGAGCAATAGCAGCCCAAGAACATGAGTCTAAAGCCTAAAGCTAGTTTATCTTTTTGAGCCTGCTCTGAAATATTTAAAGTCAAGAAATTTTTACATGATTTAGTATGATGTAGTATGTTCATAACCACAAATGTTAAATGCCTTATTGTGAAATTCCTATGGTTTCAATCCTAGTTTGCTGAATGTCTTTGTTCAGCCTGACATTAATGTCTAACATTAAGTTTAGTTCTCATTATTTTGACCAGTTTGTGAATAGACACTCAAGTTATCATTTTTGAGAGATATGTTTTGTTCAAGATATGACAGTCTCTATGTTGAGAAATAAGTTTGTTTTATTTTCTCAGAAAATGTATGTCATTGCAACAAACATCTTATTAAATATTTTGCATCAACTTACATGTTCCAGTGTTCTTTGTAGTAGTTAAATATTACCAAGGTGTTCAAAGTTTTAACAAAGTAACTTGTCCGGACTTATTTTCCTGATTTTTATGACATAATGATGATAAAGTAATTATGAAAGAATAAATCAACGTTGTACTTGATGCTAATGTTTAGTTGACTATTTATTGAGAAGTGATAAATAGCAAGGAAAGATAACTCTAGTTCATCATCGTTGTGAAATTTAATAGCTACATTTTGAGCAGATGTGAAATCCAAGTTTATTTGCAGTTTGCAACCGTAAGCAGAAAAGATGTGGTCACTTACTGACAATTATGATACCATTATTTGAATGCCTGAAATAAAATATGACTTGTCCTGTGGTCAGGCAATGGGATGTTTTTAACCCCTGTTATCTGATGTTTGTTGTCTGGAATCACTCCAGACATTCCCAAGACAAGAATATGTCAAGACTCTCAACTCGTTTCATGTTCACCCCTCGTACATGGTACATTTAACATTGATAAAAGAAAATGTCATGTCACGGAACTAATGTTTCCCAGATTGTTAGATGGTCTTACACAAAAAGTTGTGGTGTAATTAGCCAAATGACGACTGTGACCATTAAAACAACTCTTACAACTTAAATGTCACCTCCCCTACTAAACATTGGTTGCTGATGACCTGATTTAACATATCTTCACAGGTTCATTTATCAAACCCATGAAGATCTGGATTAGAATTTTTTTTCAGCAACCCATGCTTGTCATAAGAGGCGACTGACAGGATGTGGCGGTAAGACTTGGTTGACGTGTCGTATCTCGATAGTGCAGATCAGTGCTGACTAGACTGTCTGACTTTGCTGACACGTCATCAGTTCCCTTTTGTGCAGATTGATGCTCATGTTGTTGATCATTGGATTGTCTAGTCCAGACTCGATTGTTTACAGAATACTTCCATATAGCTGAAACATTGCCAAGTGCAGCATTAAACAACCAACCATTGATTAATGTTGTAATACTTGTACCAAAATGATGAAAAACAAAATGAATTTTTAAATCAACAGTGTCTTCAAAAATGAACAGTCTCTCAAATTAAATCAACAGTGTCTTCAAAAATGAACAGTGTCTCAAACCATAAACATAACAAAGAGTGATCAGGTATTAAGGGTTTATTGACATGGATTACCTATACAAGCACTCAAATACATGCTGGGTTGTCTGCTGCAAGAATAACTGAAGGCCTGCTAAAAAGCAAGTGTATGCACTGTATTAATTCAAGGCTGTGCCGAAAAAAACAAGTGTATATAGATCATCAAACCCATGAAACTGGTGACGTTATGGCATACCAAACTTGTGCCTAGATTTTATGAACCAAGAAATCAACCGATCCTGTGAAGCAAACCATGGAGTATAATGTTAGTTATTCTTAACTAACAATACCATATCTGGAATGGATTTCTGTCAGTTCAGACACAGATTAAACATCCAGTACAATGTATTTTTTAACCAAGTAATTACACTGGCTAAATTTACAGACGGCCAAGTGAACCGTGCTCCAGTTATGCTGACAGACTGCCGTCATAGAGCTGGTATATTGCTGAATGCAGCGTAAAACTTCACTACTCACTCCTGTTATGCTAGCAAAGGCATGCATTTAAATCCATGTTTACGATGTGCCTTGATTATTACTTCTGATTGTGAAAACTGGCTGTTTCTGTGTCATGAGAGCCTAGTTGTAGGAATGTCCTACTACAAACACTGTTAGCAATAGGGGATGTTACTTTTTGACTTGCACTGTTACATAAGATGTTCCTCGCCTATTTCTTGTATTTTATTTTAAAAAGAAGACAATTTATGCATATAATGTCATCTTGATTTCATACATGCCTTGCATGAAGCAATCAGTGCCACAGCTGTCATAACTGGAAAATAATTCTGTAAATTGAGTGAATGAGTTTAGTTTTACACCGCACTCAGCAATATTCCAGCTACATGGCGGCGGTCGAGTCTGGACCAGACAATCCAGTGATCAACAGCATGAACCGATGACATGTGTCAAATAAGTCAGCGAGCCTGACCACCCGATCCCTTTAGTCACCTCTTACGACAAGCATAGTCACTCTGTAAATTAACATGTTAACTTTGAACTAACTATACAAGCAAAAGTATGGACAGACACAGTAAAAGTCCGATTGCGGATTTTCTTTGGAGGCATTACTTCATGAAGAAACACAAATTCTGCAAAATTCATGGCTTGAAAAGGTTTCTGTATATTGAAATATCTTTTAGTATGAACTAGCCATTACAGCAAAATCATGGGCTGTGGTCAAAGACACAGAAAAGGTGCTACATGTACCTGAATTGTCAAGCCGAGCTATACAGCATCAACAAAATTAAGTACCTGTCAACCTATAACTTAGTTTAGTACCTATAAAGTACAATTTGGCTCAAATCACAATGTGTCTAAAAATATACATCCCTCTTTGAGAGCTGCAAATTTGGTAAGTGATAATGTAAAGATGTGCATGCCATAGAAAATAGAAAGTCTACCAAGAGTGATAGATCCAATTTTAGTGTTAGACTATACTAAACTGTCGATCCTATGGTTGAAAAACATGCAATACTTATGTAACACAATATTATCAAAGCATTCCAGAAGTAAATGTCATTTTAAACAAAAAACTGTTGTTGCTTGTGGCCTTGGCAACATATTCCATAGAATAAGGAGTTTAAAAAAATTAATATGTTTCAAACTACATCAGAAAAATCTTGTTACGTAAATCCTCTGGAGTTTCAAATATTCCAGCAACTCTTTACTCAGTGTCTATTCAAGGCAGGCATAAACATTTAAATCGCTGTAAACATATAATTTATACAATGTGTATCTACATTTTGCATGCTTGCAGCTTTCCTTGCAATATCACTTTATTTTTACCTAGAAGAAAATGTGTTGTTGACATTATCTCACAACTATTCAACATGGACAGCTATTACAGTAAGTAGTCCTCCTGGACTCCATATTAATACTGACCAACTCTCCTGTATACACACAAGGATCTGATTAACATGACAAAAGCAGATATATAAAAATGACATAACAAATTCGATCCACCATCCAGAATAATGTCTCAAGAATATTTGCCATAATAGATGGAAATAGAGCACTGAATATTTCTGCCCCATCCCGAAGCTATTGCCATACAAATATGCGTCAAACCAACCATCTTCTAATGGTGAAAGATTAAATAGACATGATTTATGAGGTCAACAAACAATGACGAACATATCTTCAACAGAAGCACTCAACTTATGACAAAATCTTTCATACAGTTACAATACACCAAAGTTGCTGTCAAATGGCATCCAAAATATGCTTACAGATTACTCGTGTAATGCTTTCCGATGATGCCTCGATCTCAATGTACGGCAAGATATGACACACAATGGGACATATACATCACAGTCTTAAGAAACGATAAACATTTGGGATGGGACTCAACCCACTAGAATCTGTCCTTTTTCGAGGAAGTGGAATCTAAAAATGACAAGTAATACTTAATCACTTTCTAAGTAGCAGTGTGAATTCAAATTTTGATTAGTTTCATTTACAACTATTCAGAATATCTCCCAACACCATATCCATAGACCACTACCCATGGCAGATATGTGAAATAAATGATGATGAAAAGGCTCATCCAATCAGATCAACAGGCCAGGGACAAAATAAGCGCTGATAAGGAGATAGTGACATATCTTGGTAGAAATGGGAATATTTTTGAATGACCATCTACAATCTGGCAGTTTGTGTTCCTCTGAACATTGGTCAGCAGTTGATGGAATTATGTACAGGTTGATATAGCTGGGCTAATGATGTGGGTGAAAACAATACATTTTCAAGTGGAGAGGTATCAAATTGAGTAATGTATGATTTTACTGGATTGGAGAGGTATCAAATTACAGTAACATATTTTACTGGATTGGAGAGGTATCAAATTACAGTAACATATTTTACTGGATTGGAGAGGTATCAAATTACAGTAACATATTTTATTAGATTGGAGAGGTATCAAATTGCAGTAACATGGTTTTAATGGATTGGAGAGGCATCAAATTACAGGAACATATTTCATTGGATTGGAGAGGTATCACATTGGTGTAATGTATCTGATTTTATGGGACTGTAGTAAAACAACATTTGCATGAAATTTGTGTCAACCCCTTGGTATGAATACATTAAGTATGGTAACACTTAGACTTGTCAACATAGTATTAGGAGTTCCTCTCCTTTTTATATGGAATTCTAGACAAGCATGTACAAAGAAGGCATGCCAAAATGTGGAATCATCTCAACTATTTCATTGTTCACAATATAAAATATACACATTTATATATCAGTACTAGAATGTGTAAAGAATCGACTCAAAAATCAGGTCAACAAACAACAATGAAGATATCTTCAATAATAGCACTTCGCTTATAATGTGCATTAAATTACAATACATGCACTTTTCACCCACAAAAATTTAAAAACAGAAATCATAAACTATTAACCTGACAAGCTTTTTTCTTACCATGATAAGCTTGCAATTCATCATTTCCAAACATCAAAGAAAACTGACCAAAATACCTCTTAAGGTAAAATATTTTGTGATTAAAATCAGATTAATTTCAGCATAAAAAGCAGTGTAAGTTATTGTAGGATACAAGTGAAGAAACACTGAACCGCATCCCTCCAAACTTGACACAGTACAGCTGCATCGACAAACTAGACAGCTGCATCAGCAGGTATAACGACCCAATGTCCAGGAAATATAGCACCAGCTATATGATGTAGTCACTTTATCACACTTCTAACAAACTCACTGACATCTATCGACACTTTACATCATCTCACGCAAATGAAGATTAGTTTTGGTTAACAAACATGTTTTATTGCTTGAGCGCCAGAACAGAGACGACCAACCTACACCTCTTTCTTAATTCCATTTTCTGTAAAGCAATAATGATTTGGGTTTTTAGTCCCTCCCATGCAATGCATTTCAATACAACCACATCATGGATATATATATATATATATATGGGAATCCTTCCTACCCATTTGGTACATGCAATATTGCATTTATCACACATGAAAGTGGACCTCACTGGTGTCAAAAATATACAATGTATCATATGCAATGCTAATTTATGTAGCTTGCAAGCCAGATTCTTGTAAACATCAGAAATATTACTGTTGAACTTTGTAGGTGTGAAACAGTATGCTGTGGTATTAGAACAACTGGTATTTTGTCTTCGGTTCGGTATGCTGTAACGCAATCCAAAATTTCGTCCTTTTGGTTTTCATACAAGCAATTTATTAATCTTTTTAAACCTTTTCTAAAATATCTACATATTGAATCATTTTATCCAAATCAGTGAGATTCTTTTCTAGATGGCCACTATTTTCCAAAAGTACATAGTCGAATACCTAAATAAAACATACCAAACTGAGACCCTGTATCGCAGTATGTACCATACCATGGAAAGAGAATATCATGTCACCCCTAGAAAGTTTACACAGAATTAAAACATGAATCAATAAATGGCTGGACGTAATAAGATTTCACAAAGTCCTAACACCCGATACCTAATTTCAACAGTTTACAGGAAGAGTCTCCCTGTTTATTCTGTACATTTCTGCATACAGGACACACATCTGTTGCGTGTAAAACAATGTTTAAAATGCATAAGTTCACAACATCTGTGAACCCTCAACCCCTAAACATCTATAAAGTGCACTATCTAGCTGTGAGGGTCCCAAGGCTTGTTCAGCCTGTGATGTCTGAGCGTGGGACTCCAGCTGCAGGTCTACGTAGTGATACTATGCTACACTTCCTGGCTTGAAGCACCCGATAACATGGGTCCAGCCCCAGTGTGAGATTCTCAACTCCAGAAACGTAACTCTTCATCCAGCTGCACTACATTCTAAAACAAAATGTCTGTGGTATGGCTGCCTGTGTCTATCTCTCTGTCTGTGATCTGTCTGTACTTCTGTATCTGGCTGTCTGTCCATCTGTCCGTGAGAGTGATGTTTGAATAAAAAAGAGAGATGTAATGAAGTGTTATGTAGCTTAACACTGAATCTGTTGTGGAAGCATTCACTCTGCATGATGTGATCTGTCTGTCTGTGGTTGTGATAGCATCAGAAGCCCTCTATGTGCATGATCTAGGAATACTTAGAGGGGAAGTTACTATGGAATCACCCTGTCTGTTGTCTGACTGCCTGTGTTTGTCTGTTCATGTTGTCTGTGTCTGCAACTGTCCGTTCTATCTGTGAGCGTGACCTAGGAATACTCGGAGAGGAACTTGTTATGGAATTCCCGAAACCTCTCCATCATCTCACCCAGCTTGGCCACAGGAGGAAGAATGGTGGTTCTGAGGAAGAAAACCCGTTCCTTTCAAACTATGGTCATATCTACCATGGTAACAGGGGTTTGCCGACATTTTGAAAATTTCAAAGAAGCTTCTTAAAAAGGAACGACTGAACAACTTGCGCAGAGGGAACATTAATGTTGTGTGATCAAATTCTCATTAATTTGTTGATTATTAATCTCTATTCAATTGTGAATGGATCATGGTGCAGACCTACTCACTGACTCACTTGCTGCCTCACACAGCTGGCTGCCTCAGCTCACTCTACTGACACACAAAACTAGCTCATTTTCTCTCTACCTGATCACTCACCTGTCTCACTCACTTACTCACTCACTCATTCACCTGACTCACAAAACTCATACATTTACACTCTACCTGATCACTCACCTGTCTCACTCGTTTACTCACTCACTTACTCACCTGACTCAGAAGAATCACTCCTTTACTTACTACCTGATTTCTCACCTGATTCACTCGTTTACTCACTCATTTACCTGACTCAGAAGAATAACCCATTTACAAAGTACCTGACCACTCACCTGACTCACAAGAATCACTCTTTTTACACAAATACCTGGTCACTCACCTGACTCACTCAATCACTCAGTACCTGACTCACACAACTATTTACTCACACACTTGCTTACCTAAAGTGGAATGTCCCTGGCAGCTGTCCAAAGCCACTTCCTGGCACCACACATATCCCAGTGTCCTCCAGCAGACTGAAGCAGTAGAAGGCGTCCGGTGCCTGTCCCTTGGCCTGCAGGCAATATTACAGTATAACATAACACCTCTCATGCCTCCGTACACGTGTGGAGTACCTTGGCAGCCTTGCTGCCTACTTTCAAGTATGTGCACATAAAGTCATGACAGAGTGGCAGTCTATGCTAGACTTTGCCCTTGCGCCATTGACACATAATACCAAAACATGGTGTGTTATTCCTACACCTGGTGGGTCTGGTTGGCACACCATAAAATAACATGACTCCTGACAGGCATGCAAAAACATTCCTTGCCCAACTTTCCAACATGATTTCAAGCGATCAATCGGTATTCATAATCCTTAAACATGCTTTCCAACATCCAGTGCAGTGCCTAAATCAATGCATGGAGCTCATAATATGTGACTTATTCAAGTCATGCTGTTTCTCTATACATAAACACTTATGCCCTTTAGTAGTAATTTTCTACAATGATTGGCATTAACTGAATTTGAAATCATTAAAATAACTGAGTGAATGAATTGTCTCCCTTGTTTTTTTCTGATGACCTCCCTTACAAAGGCAAATGTCCCACTTGTTTAATTACCCATGGGCCCAGAGCCCACTTCATCTGGAAAGTAAAACAGGCATTGTAGTGGTGGCCTACCTTCGCAGCATCGATGGCCTTTTGTGGCAGTGTGATACGCGGGAAGGCGTACATGGCTCCCTGCACCTCATTACATCGGATACCTTCCATGGAGTTGAAGGTCTTGGTCACCATCTTGGCTTTCTCTGCAAGCTGACTCAGGACCTCAGTCTTTTCCTTTAGAGGAGAGGCGACATATACTCACATAGATCAAACATCAATGCCATTGCTACAGTTGAACAATTGTGACAATTTGACTTGATTTATCTCCTAGCCATGTAGATTTCGTGGCCTCATTTGACAAGATGAGAAAACTTTCTCAGTGACATTCGTAACTACTCGTGTCATTCCAGCAAGCCTGATGGCATCTCGTACCCCTCTCATGGCAATGTTCACGACTGGATCCTCTCTAAGCGCAAACGGGCATGGAGATGAAAACAGTCTAGTACCATTATCAAGGAAAGATAACTCTGAATTTCCAAACATGGTTCTAAGAATATCCTACATCCCGTGGGTAAAACAGCAATACAGTTATTCCCTTTGCAAATCTCTTTCATTGTTGAAAGTCCTTCATGCTTTAGCTAAAAGTTTATGTTTAAATTGTGCTTTGTATAGTTTTGCAAAGTTTCAAAGTTTAACGGTTCTGCTATTTTCATGTTTTGAAATGCGTTTTGATTGGTTTGCCACGATTCTTGGCAAATAATGGCGTACGAGCGGGGTACGAGTCTCCTTGTAGGTCACAGAAAGAGACGAGTAGTTACGAATGTCTCAGCAATTGTCTGCCACTGCTTGGAAAGGGAAGCAACTCTGAATCAGTATTGTCACAGGAATGTAGCAATGCCAGACACAGAGGATCAGGAAGTTAGGTTATGGGTTTAGCATTCTAGTTTTAATGAAATGGGGTCTGCAATTATTACACCAACCTTATGTTAATTCATCAAAGTGACAACTCTGCCAGCTCAGGTGAAAAGAAATTTAGAGGTCTCATACTAACAAGATACGATGATACACAATCAGTTACAGCCCCATTTCTCAGTGTTCTTTGTACAAAGCCTGACATAAGCCAGAACACTGAGATGTTCTGTCTACCTCACCTTATTAAAGAGCTCATACGAAGGTTCACCTGGCTGTGGTGGGTTGACCACGACGTCCATCACAGCCTACAACACAGTACGACCAGTATGTGAGTAACATTTAACAGACAGACGACCTTGGCAAATCAGTAACACTCGTTCGGACAAGCGTCTTATACCACACTTATGTGAAACAGGTCACAAGACTTAGTGTCAATGCCTCAAACTGAAGTGGAGACAGACAACAGTACAGGCATCTGGGTCCTGCTTAATATTTAATACAAATGTCAAAATACCTCCAAATTTAAGGAGGACAATATGTTATCATCTATCAATGTGTTTGAAATCCCGACATCCTTTCAGTATTAGATGGATCATATGTTCAAATCCAAATCAAATAATATTTTAACTAACCATGTAATGTAAGGAAAAGGAGATATTATTTCAACAATCTTTAAGAAATGGCTTATATGTCTTACAATGGACGGACAATATCCTACTCACCTGGCCAGACACAGATGAACAGAGTTTTGCCGATATTGACTTCACTAACATTGCCTTTACATCAGGGTCAAGGTTAATGACCTCTGAATAACCTCCTCTAAATCCACATCTAAACCAATGAAAACACAAGGCTTACTTCATGATTCCTATTATTTGTCTGTAACAATATATTTCTCTCTTTGACACTAATTCACATTTTCATAGATTCTGCTACACTTTTCATGATCAAGTCAAAGATACACCCATCTTCCAGCAACACACAATACCAACACTAGTGAGTTAGTTAGTATGGTTCTATGTCGCTTTTAGCAATATTCCAGCAATATCACAACTGGGAACACCAGAAATGGCTTCAAATATTGCATCTCTGTGAGGAATCGAACCAGAGTCTTTAGCATGACAAGCTAACGCTTTAACCACTAGACTATTGCCCTTTCATTGAATCTCAGGTCATGCCCTTAAGAAAAAATAGTTTTGTTTATATTTGGTGAGGAAGTGAGTTATTACTGTGTCAAAATTTAGATAGAATCAGAATAAGGAATAAAAACTGTATCTCTAACATATCCCAGCCTCTAATGGACTTAAGGTTGAGATAATGCACAAAACTAATACATGCGCAGGCATCTTACAGAGGAAATACAGTACATATTTATGTCATGTTCTCCCATCCTCTCCTTCAGCCAGTGTAGGAGCAAGAAGAAGTAATCTGTAACCATTCTGTATGTGTATTTAACAATTTGCTTTGTGTGATATTTGTAATGAAGACACTCACTCTCCCATGTATCCTTTAGACGTGGACATGAATGACGCCATCTCCATTTCATTGTATGGTGATCCCATCTCCATCAAAACCTTCTTGAAGCTGTGAAACTCAGAGTTCTCAGCGTAGACATTGTGTTGGTATACCTGCATCAACATGGACGTACAGTCAACTCTCGTTAATCCGACATTGTCCATTACACAGCAAATTGTCACATCAAGGAGGATGTCGGACTAAAGAAATATCTCTGAATTACGTTTGTTAACAACAAAAGCGTTGAAAAAAGCCAATTGTCGGATAAATGGAGAATGGAGGTCAGAATAACGAGACCTGACTGTACACTAATATGCTTTCAAGTCAACATCATGCATTAGTTGTCTCTGTTGATTCTGAGCCAGGAACTAACAGACCATTCTGAATGCTTTACAATTAAGAAGGACACAACTATAGGTCACCTTACAAAGTTATAGAGAAGTAATGTCAGGACAAAATACACCAGTATGCAGGTCTGATTAATAGATGACGCCAGATGGAGATAGGCGTAACAAACAGCACAACCAAAATGAAGCAGATTGCTGCAAAGGGGGAAAATGTACACAAGCTGTTTGGATGCTAATTGATTAGATGGGCATTGAAGAGTAAATTAATCAAACCATTTAGTGGCCAACTTTCATGATGCTAATCAAACAGCATATACCCAGTTCTAGTGTACAGATGTGATGACAAATTAATAGTTGATGATAATACCCCAAAAGGTAATTACTGTTTCTATTCCATACATATTTAGTCAATAACATAACTAGTTACTGCTGACCTCATCAGCATCTGGTGTACAAGTGTGATAATGAATGCATAGTTAATGACTATACCGAAAAAGTAATTACTGCATTAACATGCATTTCTGGCCATTACTGACCTCATCAGCCATCAGCAGCAGGTTCTCCTCCTTGGCAAACTTGATAATATCTTCAATGTTCTTTCTCGTTAACACCTGGCCTACAATCACACATATGATGACAGTAAGTAACATCACCTGTCTAATCAGATTTCTAGTCAGCTAGGGTGACTATTCAGGGTATTTTCACCATAGTGACATTACAAAAGTAGCCAAGTCCTGTTCAAGTGAAGGAGTGTCATACTGTGCTGATGTTCAACTGAAGGAGTGAGCGAGTTAATAATAAATGTCACATCAGCAATATTTCAGTCATATTGTGACGATGTTCAACTGAAGGAGTGAGTGAATTACACCAGATATATTTCAGTTAATATACTCACCACAAAAAGAAATGCAAAACCAATACCTACTGTGACATAGAACAGCAGTGTTGAATAGTTTTCTGATATGTAATTGATTGGCAATGTTTAAGCCGGGATTTGAATCCAACAGAACACCTCCGGTGTGAGATGGAAAGACAAACTCACTAACAGTGAGTATGCCCAGTTAACTTTCAACAACTACAGCACAATGTTGTTGATGCTCTACAACAGCATTCCTAGAAGGTTTATTCACTGAGGATTATTGACATTAAAGTTTGTTTCCCTTTTAAGGACAATACATAAAGTCATGCGTTACATGGTTTCCATATTAATTTATTGGATTTTCATGTCATGTGGAGAATAAACACACTAAGTGTTTTTTTAAGTTATCACTGTTTCTCATGAATGTAAAGATAGTAGAACAAAATGCCATGTTTTCACTCATCGTCAATATCATCCCTTCACACTATTCGCATTTCTTTTGGCGGTGTCGGCAGTAGCATACTTAATGTCATGTGGGCAGTAGTTCAGCCATATTGTGACGATGTTCAACTGAAGGAGTGACATTTACCTGTTGGGTTGCCAGGGTTGATGATGACGATGGCACGAGGCTGACACTGAGTCCTGGCCTCGGAGATGGCCCTCTTCAACTCATTAATGTCCAGTGCCCAGCCATTGTCCTCATCCAGGAAGTAGCCAATCTGCAAATAAAACATTCCAGTGGCCAGAAATTCAATATATTCACTATATCTAGTACTGATATACCGGTAACAGCAAATAATAACCTTGACACATATCCCAGTGCTACACTGAAATTACTCATTTTGGCCATTAATCGCTTCTCACAAGATCAGCGATAATTTCAGAAGGCACACATTATGTACAAGTTACCTGCTATTCTCATAAATATCAGAAAGTCCTGCTTTTTCACACTGTGCTTAACTGCTGTGCACAACAAGAATTGGGTGTTGTACTTACAACATGAAGGTTGTATTCAGCTATGGTTGCAGTGTACAACAGAATCTTGGAGCTATACTTACAGGATGAGCATTGTATTCAGCTATGGTTGCAGTGTACAACAGAATCTTGGAGCTATACTTACAGGATGAGCATTGTATTCAGCTATGGTTGCAGTGTACAACAGAATCTTGGAGCTATACTTACAGGATGAGCATTGTATTCAGCTATGGTTGCAGTGTACAACAGAATCTTGGAGCTATACTTACAGGATGAGCATTGTATTCAGCTATGGTTGCAGTATACAACAGAATCTTGGAGCTATACTTACAGGATGAGCATTGTATTCAGCTATGGTTGCAGTATACAACAGAATCTTGGAGCTATACTTACAGGATGAGCATTGTATTCAGCTATGGTTGCAGTATACAACAGAATCTTGGAGCTATACTTACAGGATGAGCATTGTATTCAGCTATGGTTGCAGTGTACAAAGGGTACTGAGGAATCGGAATCATCACTCCGGCACGTTTGTTCCCAGTCTCTCCGGTCATTGCCAGTTTCATGACATTCTACAATGGAAAACATCTGTTGTTGCTGTATCCATGGAGCTAAGAGACTCATTGTCCCAGACTGTGCTAGTGGTGCACTTTTGGAAAGGCATGAAGTTCCTTCCCTTGCAACAGTTTCAAATTTTGCATGCACCTAATTTACAATCATGCTAACACAATAAACAGTTTGTAATTAATGATTTCATATGAACATTTAACAGTCTAAGTAACCTTAGTCTCCGTAGTTTTCGTTACACTCCACTACTGAGTACAAAATAGGTAGGGGGTCGCGTAACCTTTGGTAACCTTTGAGCGACTATTGACTGTCCTATCAAATGCAAGAAGGCCGAAAAGTTTTAACCAATCAGACTACAGCTACTTCTAGGGTTAAGCAGGACTTGAAAAGTTGTAGTAGCAACTGTGGTAGCTAAAGGATGCATGTACATGTATGTACAGTTCATGATCAAAGATTAACTTAACAGAACAGCCTACCCTGTTATCTAACACTAAACATGATTGGTCTAGAGAATACATTCAGTGACCATGTTCTGTTTGTTAAATTTGCTGTTGCACATGTTCACTTTTCACAAGGATTTGTTCTTTCAAATGTTTAAGTTTATCTCAGTACAAGAAAATTATCAATGACATTATTTTAACACCATATCTCAATTTCCTGTGTTTAATACACAGCTGGTTACAATTTAACAGGGCCAGCGACATTTTTCAGTTATCTGCCCTGTGGGCTTGCTGGGTAATTTAGGAGTGACTGCACTGACCCCTCAAAAAATTCAAAACAGCATAAAACACAGGTATTTGATCTGCAGTATATATGCTTGGGGCTCTCTATGACTTGGTTTCCATTAGCTAATATTTCCTTGAAATGATGAAGAGATCCTTGAATGCTGACAAAAGGACTATTTTCAGCGACTGTTTAGTCACTGTTGACCCACTGTTGACAGTGTTGTAGCGTGCTCCATGTGCATCACCCAATAGCGATCATGTGGAAAATAGCATTTGGAATCATTCGGGTACAAACCTAAAGCATACAAACATATGTACTCTTTTAGGGGATATATGAGTTAGCTTAGTTGTTAAAGCTTTTGCTCATCAAGCCGAACACTCAGATTTGATTCCCCACAATCAACGTATGAAGCCCATTTTTGGTGTTCCCTGCTGTGATTATGCTGAAAAACTGCTGAAAACGGCATAAAACTAAACTCACTCATGCAATTAATTATTCATTTTGTCATCTTCCACAACAGCAGCATCAAACACACATATCAGATACGTATTTGATATAATGCATTTGTAGCTTCTTAAACTGGTTTTTTTTCCAATTTTCTTGATGTAATTATGCCCTTAGTGGTATTATATGTATTTTTAGGTGAAGTATTTGTGTTATTGAGAGTTGGACTGTTTACCCACCTTTATTCCATCACTGGCCCCGGTGCTGAGGAAAATATCATCTGGGCTGCATGGGTGTCCATCACGAGCGGCGATGTAATTGGCAACATCCTCACGGATCACTCTCACACCAGCACTGTCGCTGTAGGCTCCTGAATAATGTCACTTATCAAGACAAAGTGGAACAGAGCATATTACAGGATCAGTTCTCTTCACCTGCACTCTCTCATCTCTCGCTTAACGCTCTTACTCCAAATGCTCTTTTACGTGGCACTCTCTTTCGTACAGATACTCTCTTTCTCCTAAAGCTATCTAAGAATGGATCTCTGAGATATGCTCTCACTCTCAACTATGCACTTCTTTACTGCCATGACTGCATTTCAATATTGCTCCCATCTCAATGGTCTTCTCCTGTGTTAAGACATTCTCTCTCACCAGTGCTTTCCCATCTCTCTCATCTATACGCTCGTTTTTCTCTCTCACCTGTGCGTTTCTATCTCACCTATGCTCTCTCCTCCACATGCTTTCAGTATCCTGCTTGCTCTCTGCTTGGCATCTGATGGCATGTTTGGATCATTCAAAAGTTCAGGGTAGGTGCACAGAGCTGACACCTGGTGGTAAAACAGAATGGTGATGGAGGTTAAAGTTTAATGTGTTCAAAATGAGAGATTTTGTAAAACTGGGGTACTGTACAGTTGAACTTATTCATGTTTTCCTTCACATTAAAATAACCTTTTAGTTCTTATTTCCACTAAACTAAGATCTGAGTACATGTGTGAAAGGTCATGTCTGGCAACATTTCATTAGACCAATCAGAGCAGTGCTTACAAGATCAGGAAAAAGATAGCTAAAATACTTTTTCTAATTCAATCATTTGGTGCCTGCTTATCTTATGATAATGAGATCGGTACACACCTTTGTCTGAAAACTGCATTAGTGCTCACCTATCTAGTTTCGACATCAGTACTTAAAATGACATCAAAACTCATTTGTCAAATGACCTGCCTGATGTTACTGACATTGGTTCTCACATGCCTGATGATACTGACATTGGTTCTCACATGCCTGATGATACTGAGAGTGGTTCTCACCTGCCTGATGATACTGACAGTGGTTCTCACCTGCCTGATGATACTGACATTGGTTCTCACCTGCCTGATGATACTGACAGTGGTTCTCACCTGCCTGATGATACTGACAGTGGTTCTCACCTGCCTGATGATACTGACAGTGGTTCTCACCTGCCTGATGATACTGACAGTGGTTCTCACATGCCTGATGATACTGACATTGGTTCTCACCTGCCTGATGATACTGACATTGGTTCTCACATGCCTGATGATACTGACAGTGGTTCTCACATGCCTGATGATACTGACAGTGGTTCTCACCTGCCTGATGATACTGACATTGGTTCTCACATGCCTGATGATACTGACAGTGGTTCTCACATGCCTGATGATACTGACAGTGGTTCTCACCTGCCTGATGATACTGACAGTGGTTCTCACCTGCCTGATGATACTGACAGTGGTTCTCACCTGCCTGATGATACTGACAGTGGTTCTCACCTGCCTGATGATACTGACATTGGTTCTCACCTGCCTGATGATACTGACATTGGTTCTCACATGCCTGATGATACTGACATTGGTTCTCACCTGCCTGATGATACTGACAGTGGTTCTCACATGCCTGATGATACTGACAGTGGTTCTCACCTGCCTGATGATACTGACATTGGTTCTCACCTGCCTGATGATACTGACAGTGGTTCTCACCTGCCTGATGATACTGACAGTGGTTCTCACATGCCTGATGATACTGACAGTGGTTCTCACCTGCCTGATAATACTGACAGTGGTTCTCACCTGCCTGATGATACTGACAGTGGTTCTCACCTGCCTGATGATACTGACAGTGGTTCTCACCTGCCTGATGATACTGACAGTGGTTCTCACCTGCCTGATGATACTGACAGTGGTTCTCACCTGCCTGATGATACTGACATTGGTTCTCACCTGTCTGATGATAATGGCATCAGTACTCACCTGTCTGACAGTAATGACACCATTACTCGCTTGTCAGGTTATACTGACATCTATACTCACCTGATGACATTGACATCTGTACTCACATGTCTGATGATATTGACACCATTACTCACCTGTCTGATGAAGGTCAAGGGGCGTTGTCCGACAGCATGACAGTCACCAATATTGGCTCTGATCACATCAGGAAAAGACTTCTTTACACCCTGCAAGCACATCAAGATACATAACTTGATGTTTCCCTGGATCACCTACGAAGTGAATTGTATGTTCATAACTGAGCCCCTTAGTAGGACCAGATCCCATATGTGCCCTAGTCACACATTCTGCCTGCTCCTTGTTTACTAAAGACAACCTGCAGCACTTCTGGTATTTTTCCAGAGTGCTGATCAAAGGGTCCTTGACCATTACCTGACTGAATGAAGATATTAGGTGAATTTAAAAATCAAAATGGCTACACTCAGTATCAGTGGCAAGACATTATTTAACACTACATTAAATATTGTCATGATGAAAGGACTAAAAGGTTCTGATCAAAGGGTTTGAAAACTTCATATTTTGAAGTTGTAGAGCAAATGTTTCTGAAGGTCAATATTTCTGTGGTACTTGTTGCTGTTAGCTGTCATAAAATATGAAAAAATAATCCCAGGTCTGTTTGTTTGTTTGTTTGTTTGCAGCTGTATGTTAAGTGTGTTCACAAGCTCAGTAACATGTATTTATCAGCTGATTGGTGTAAAAGTACATTAACCCCCAATGCACATAAGAATAATTCTTGAAAGGAAAGAAACACTGTTGTCAGCTTGTCAGGATGTTTCACAGGTATTCCAATATGAGGACACTGAAACTCTAGTAAATGCTGTCCTGCTTTTCAGTCCAGCATGTATTAGTTGCAGTGTGCAAAATAGTTTCCAAATTCTGCTGGCCAGTCTAGCTAGCTATGACTGTAAGTTACTAGCCCACAAAATACTTCACTAGACCCAAATTTGAATGTTGAAACGAAAGAAAAGATATGATTACACGATGCCATTTAGAAAGTGGTCAAATGCAACATGTCATACTAAGAAAGTGAAATCCCAAATATGACATACGTTGAAAGAAAAGATTACAAAATTGGTGAAATACCATAAAAACAAACAATCCCATAAAAATCTGCTAGCCAGTCAGGCCAGTGACTGTGGAGATTTTCTGGCCCGACTGGATTATTACAAGCCACGGGTTAGCGGGCCAGTGTTTATTTCGCACACTGATTTGCTGCTAATGTGTTGCTATAAATCACTCTCACAGAGTGCTAATTCATGCCTCAAGAGTCTGACAATAGTTATAACAAGGTGTTTGTACACATCGCAGTTACTGAACCAGTTGCCTATTAATACACAAAATGTTTGAAAAAGCAGATCATTTAATAAAGACATGAACCAGAAACACACACTACATATTAACTCTTACCGGTCCAAAAATATTGAACAAAAAACCTAAAAAAGCAATATATGTACACAATTAAGTAAACAATTTTATGGATAACTTCTTGCTTATTACACAGCAATGTTCCTGTGAAGACACCGGTATCAAGCTGACAGAAACAACTAATTGGGGGGTGTTTGAATCAACATTTCATGAAAATGAAACAGACAACAAAGTTATGTAATTGGGGCATGATGACACATGTTAACAAAATAAGAGAGCGTGGCCACCTGATTCTCAATAGAGGACAAATACACTCTTAATCTTGAAGTACGTGATGTGCATATTGTGAGACCTCATCAATCCGGAAAGCAGCCCCTTGACACAGCTTGCAACCTCTCAATTTGTGCTTTTAACAGATTTCTCAAAAACAATGAATGTAGTACAGGTTATTTCGGTGTAATCTGGCACTTAACTTGACAAAGAAATAAATCATGATGAGCAAAAACCTATCACGATGTGCTTAATCTAACAGCGTCTTAAATAACTTACTATGTATCGTATTATCAGGTGTGTGACGTCACAGTGACGTCACACTAGGTTCACGTTTCAGTGAAACTACACTTATGTCTCTTTGACCACTCATGAATGAACACCTGACGAGTTGAGATAGGGAGGGGACGTAACTCTGATACAGACATCACTCCCTCCCCGACCCACTACCTGCTGGCTACGTTTGCTTTGTTTGCTTGGTCAACATTATCAAGATAATAAACACGGCAATATTTAAAATATGTCACCTTTGCCAGTTCCTGTTCTATTTCGCCAGCCCTGATTACGATGGGACCGCGAACAGCATACTCCATCGTTTTCACGAAAGGGTTCATATTTGCGACTGTCAACACCTTCCCTCTCGAGCACATCTTCTCCCCAGTCTTTCCTCTGAGAGCAAGACATCCTGCGCGTCTTGCTGCGTTCTCAAGGCGTCTCTCAGCCGTTCGTAACATCTCCGAATTTCAATTTGACTTAAAGACAGGGCAAAGTGTGGGAACGACTTTCAGCAACCCTGTCGGACATAAACAGCAGGGGTGAAGGTCGCGGGTCGAAAGAGGTCAAACACGTGGAGTTATCACTCCGCCCACAAACACTGGAACAAACAAATACTGCCAATATCATCACATTCATCATGTTAACCATATACAGTGTTGAATTTCTTTAAGTTGATTGACATATATTAGCCCACAAATGGGCTATACACATTGTACCCATGTGGGGAATCGAACCCGGGTCGTTGGCGTGACGAGTGAAAGCTCTGACCACCAGGGTACTCCACCGCCCCCTTTTCGAAGACATCGTCAAGTGTCAAAAATACATGTATGTTGTTGTTGGTGGTGGTGGTGAATTAAGGTGTTTGTTGTTATATAGCCGCACTCAACAAGAATCACGTTTAGGCCAGAAACTCCAGTGATAAATCCAGTCGTTGGGGTAAGATCACATTCGATAGCCAGTCATAGGCCCCTAACCCACTTGGTCGCCTCTGAGCAATGCAAGTCACTTGTGAATAATTCAAATTTGGAATCCACATGCAATCAACCATCACTTACAATGCTGGAAAGGTCATAAGCTTATAGTTCATTTAAACATACAGTAGCATATTGAACCAGTGTGTATACAAATTCTATACCCTCATGTCATCTCACGATCAAACAGTCACAAAGTATCTTGCAATGTACATATACACGTATACGTACCATGCAATGAATATCAGATCCTCTGCATTACAAATGTGATATTATTTACGATAATCCTTTGCTACTGTAAGCATAAATGTACTATAGGCCTACGCGGCCTTTTCAGTACTGTAAACAAAGATTGATTAATTTGATGATTGATTAATTGATGTATTAATTGGTTGGTTGGTTGGTTGGTTGATTGAATGATTTATTGATCGATTGCTTGATTCCATGCACGTGCGTATCCAAATGAAAAAAGTGAAAAAGTGAAAAAAGTGATGTAATTGTAGCTTCAATTATAGTCAAAAGTACATGGTGGTAGAACATTAAGTGACTGTCTCACTCTGTGTAGGGACTGACGAAAATATGCAAATATATTCCCTTCATAATTAAACATCATTAAGCAGAGAGTACACCTGCTGCTTCAACTATCAATGCACATATTCATGTAACTAACGCTTAGTCATACATAACATTCATGGAAACAGTCAATATGATTGCAGCCTGACTGTTGTTGTTTGTTTGTTGTTTTGCGCCGTAATGTTTACAGCTATATGACGGCGGTCTATAAATAACCGAGCCTGGACCAGACAAACCATTGATCAACCTCATGAACATATTGGGATACGATGACATGTGTCAGCTAAGTCAGTGAGCCTGACCACCCGATGCCCTTAGTCGCCTTGTACGACAAACATGGGCTACTGAGGACCAGTCCGGATCTTCACGGGTAGCCTGCAACTGACAGTAGGTGGAGAGGCAAACATGATGGTACATGGACAGTGAGACAAATTACGTGCATGGAGCAAGTGCACGTGTGATGTTTCATATTTATGTCGGGATGTAAATAGAGGTTGTTTGTTATGGTATCCCTACAAACAGCAATCGATAAAAAATGATATTGAGAAGCACACTATTTTGACTGAAGCTAAATTCATATTACTCATTTAGCTGCGTGTTCACTTGTCCGGTCGAAATATTACGGAAAATGTAACATGTCTATGTTTTAAGCAAAGCTTAGAAACAACTCTGCGTGCCGACGGCAACCTAGTCTGTCTCTAATATCAGAGAGTCTGTATGTGTTTTGAATAATAACTCGTTTAGTATAGACATGATATACTACCACTAACCCGGCAACCTAGTCTGTCTCTAATATCAGAGAGTCTGTATGTGTTTTGAATAATAACTCGTTTAGTATAGACATGATATACTACCACTAAGACGGCAACCTAGTCTGTCTCACAGTCCCTGAACAGAACTATTTCCCCTTCTGTCTAGCCCTTTCTGCAACGTAAATCAAGTCTAGATTATCTACCTTTTGACGGTTTGTTCATTTTTAAACTTAATAGGAATTGTTTCTGCCAAAATTCTATATTTTCAGGGACTAATTTCTAGTCCAATGACTACCCGTTCATGCCTGTAGCACAGAGAACAAGGGTTCAAGGAACAGAGATGTGTGACTTGTGGAGGAAGTGTTATGTATACATTATACATTTAACCTAAGAAAAGACACGACCTACACAAGGACGTAACCCTGGACCGACAAGCCTGAGCTTCTCAGCACCACGAAGGAGCGGTTTTAAACAGTGTTACTTACATCCACTATATCACATAGTCAGTACCAGAAAGTATCGTGCATAACTTGCATAATTAGGCATTGCAGGCGACATATGTAGGAATTGGAGCAGTATACATGTGCGATTGGTTGAAAATGTCTAATGGTTTGCCAAACCAGGAAAAAACAGCTTTGAAAACACAGTAACAAGTACGCCTGTCGTAGTTGTATATAGTGTACAAGACGTGGCGACGGAAAGCGGGAGAGAAAGACCCACGGAGGCGAGGGGAGGGGGGTGGGGGTGGGGGGTGGTGACAAAGAGAGAGAGAGCACTTTTACTGGACGGACAGACGGACATATGGCCACTGATGTAGGTTTCAGTTTGTGTTTCTCCACGAAACATATGTCAGAGCGAGTAATCAATATTAATGTTTCCCCCAACAGCTGACTAAATACTCCAGTATGACGGTGTCATTGGTAGGTATACGCTAATTTTATATATCTTCACTATACTGTGGCCTGTTATTAATTTAAGTCTACACACCGTCCGGGTTGTCGCACAAGGAGTCATGTCTGTTTTCTAAACCCTGGATCTCATGCACCAAATGGCAGATATCTGACAAAACCCACAGAAGATCCATGGCTGTACACCCTCATACATGCGAATGTTTATTACCTATATAATGCCGTGGACATAGTGTACCCCACAGTCTCAAAATTATATTTTTGCATAGATTATTTGCACAGAGTTCATCGTAACGACATTGCCCTACATGAAGCAAGTGGAGATTCCCTACAGGTTCACTGGCAGGGACGTATGTTGAGCCGGCCGCACAGACGTAGCTACTGTTATAAACAAAAGCTCGGTTTACACATGATCGTAAGCCCGGCTTACACAAGCCCTCGGTATTATCTAAATGTAAAGCTTTACAACCTATCGGGCTTACACGAAAAAATGGTTTGCTACGCGCCTGACTAGCATTTCTTTTCTAGTTAAGTCAAGTGTAGTTTTCTTATCAAAACGACCCCATTCTAGAGGTTAAACCATAGACTACCGTGGACAGTACCAAAATAGATTAGCATCGGTCGCCATAGAGATGTAATTTTGAAGAAGATGTGACCCTGGTTCCCTTCCCTTTAAGTCAAGTTTCAAAAGAGATGACCGAAAAATACAATATACGTGACATTTATGTCGTGAAAACGCCATCGGCCAAACCGTCTCTTGTGCAGTTAACACAATTATAAGATTAGATATGCGACGAGGACAAGCAAGTGCACTTAGGAACTCAGATGGTGCAGTTAATACAGATATACAGTCAACTAAAACAATCCCACTCGCAGGTAAAACAATTAGATAATCAGTTTAGACAATCACATAATTTACTAAGACGATGTGATTCGCACCTTAGTCAAGTCAGATTGGCAACTAAGACAATCTCATACGCAACTAAGACAATCTGATACGCAACTAAGACAATCGAATGTAATACGCAAATCGTGGACGTACTGCTACCCTGTAATCGTTAGGTCAGAGTATACAGTAGAAAACGTCTCTATTCCGTCGCTTTTGACCTGGAATCCGAAAACAGTTTCTTTGAATACCTGATTCGTTATTATGGTGATTCCTGGTTTGTCAGCGCTAGAGTGATCGTGGATTCCCAGAATGGCAGGTGCCCCTAAGTCTTTTAGCGGGTTGGGTAACTTCGCTCGTGGTCAAAGCGTTCGCTTCCATGCGTCAGTACAACATGTGAGGTCAATTTCTAGTTTAGGATTTGTGTTAATCTTAAGAACGATTTACGGTTGTTAAACACGAGGAGTACCTATAAGACCCACGTATGTAGACTGTTTGCTTATTACCGTGCCCCAGATAGATGTATTTCAGGTATGAAAAGTATTTAGGCATGGAGTTTGATATCGGAGTGACCTATGTATGATAAAACATCCTAAAGTTGATAGCATTTATCATGACTCGTCGATCCTCAATCAATCAAACCCCTAAATCAAGCAGCCATAGTGAATTAAGTTAGATTATTTCATAAATGGCATAGTAGGCGGAATACGGTTATACGTCGCTTTTAGCAATATCACGTCGGTGACACAAGAAACGAGCTTCAAACATTGTACCCATGTGGAGGATCTTCAACGTGACGAAGTGACGCTTTAATTATTTGGCTTTAATTATTTGGCTTTAATTATTTGGCTACACCATCGTCTCATAGTGAGTGAGTTAGGTTTTACGCCGCTTTTCGCAATATTCCTGTGATATCACTGAGAGGGACATTAGAAATGGTCTTCACATATTGTACCCATGTAGGGAATCGAACACGGGTCTACGTCGAAAAGAGCGAACGCTTTAACCACTAGGCTACCCAACAGCCCCGCCCCATAGTGGATACAACGATTAGCAGACATGTATTGGATCACTTCTCAATTATCTATGCAGGAATCTAGCCGTATTTTAGTTTAGGGCTAGAACATAAAATAGTTATATACTTTCCTCTAAGTCCTGGACCCGTGAAGGCATGGGTTAGAACTGATCTTCACTAACCTATGCTTGTCGTAAAAGGTGACTGACGGGGTCGCGCGGCCAGGCTCACTGACGTGGTTGATACCTGTCATCGTATCCCAGATCGTAGATCGATGCCCGTGCTGTTGATTCCTGGATTGTCTGGTCCAGACAATTTTTTACAGACCGGCGCCATATAGGTGGAATATTGCTGACTGCGTCGTAAAACTAAACTCACTCATTAAGCATGCACAGATAAACTTAACGAAAGTTCACGCAACTGAGCTGTCAACTGGACCAACAAACCACATCGCCCCTTTGCATATTCGTGTTCTTTATTGTAGCCTTCAAAATGTCAGTGCGTGCTTTTAGTGTTGTATGTCCACTACAGCGCTGAATCGCATTCCAATATACACATCTCATTTGATATTTCCGTATGCATAATGTTTCATTGTAAATTTCTTTGGTAAGTGATGTTTAGTCTAAGTAAACTCAGGCTCGGTATTATTCGTTATTCTGCTTATACTGTATGGCCGTGAAACGAATAATTATGAGGCTAAGTTAATTAGAGTTTTTACTTTTCTTTGGCCCCTTTGACCTGTTCTCCACACAAACAGACTTTAAAGGTTAATATCCTGTTCCCTGATATGACAGATATCATTTTAGGCAAAATAAAATGTCTGATCTGTTTAAACACAAAAAAACTAAGTGAACCATGGTTTAAACTTTATTCTGTAAACACTATCATCAACATAATAAACAACATTATCACTATGCAGCATATATGGGATATAACAGTTATACCATGATGTTTGGTAACAATACATCAGGCCTACAGCATGCACTACTAGTCTCTAGGGACTGTATCTTGCCACATAGCAGGGTCTACAGGTGGGACCTCGATAAGTCTCAGCTTGGTAATACTACAGACTAGGTAGTCATTACTTTTTGCAACAAAAATAAAGGCTGAACATCATCAAACTTGAACTACAGGGTTCTGTTGAAGAAAGCTATCTTAATACTAAGTTGACTCCCACACCTCAATAAGGACCCTTGTCATCCCAGTGTTAACAAGATGAATAGGCCAAAAGCTAAGAAAAAAAACCCCATTATTACATCATCATAAACTGTAAGGGATATCTTTTGATTTCTATAATTGTATGTACCGGTATCTATATCCTGCTCAAGTAATTCTTACCCATTTGTCTTTCTCCTTCGGTGTCTTATTATTATTCTTATTATGAAGCACTTTGAAATTATGGACATGCCTATACTGATGTAACATATGTTATATTTGGGATTACACTGTTTTAGTAAAGTACAAATTCTAGTACTTTTTGGATTAAGTTCGAATCTCAGATGGGACTCAACTCAAAAAGTACTAAAATTTGTACTTAACTAAGAAAGTGAAATCCCAAATATAATATATGTTACATTTGACCACATTCTAAATGGCATTGTGTAGTCATGGCAATACAGATTTTCTTTTGATGAGCAATAACCATCAGTTACAGAAAACATTCATAACGACATGCTGCTCCTGTTTAAAGCAAAAAAACATGAGCAAATGTCTTTGTATACATTTCTGCAGCAGCAGACATTATACAAGATATTTGATTGCCCTCCGTGTGGTCAGTGTGTTTAATGGCATACAACAGCATGTATCTAATATGTAGACACAAATAAGCATGACAAGAGACTTAACCTACTATGACAGTGGCAGTGAAAGTGAAAACATTAATGGTCAGTTGTCCCCCTTGTCTACAGAAGCTGCAGACCATTGGCACTGTGGTAAATACAACAGTATATTGCATACAGCAGTTTAAAGTTGACTCATTGCAACATTCTTATTGCAACCTATTTCATCCGTTTGCAAACCACCAAATTAAACAATAAATTCTTTGAATCTGAATTTTCCCAGCTTGAACTGTTTCATGAAGCCCTTATACACCTGCAGTTGTATCCCTTTCACCTTAGCACTTTAAGTTAACTGTCTGGTTAAGTTATCATAAAACTAACAAAAATGATTTTAATTCTCCCAAGTTCTTTCTGATAACAAAATGACAGCAGGGGGATCTTAAGTTTGAAAGTTAGCAACCGGCAGACATAAGTTAAGTGACTGATGCAAAACCATTGTGAATTGATCATAGGACCATGCAATGGCATTACAAGACCTAACATGTAGCATAACGGGATGAACATGACCATGAACATCTTGATCTGAACCGTCTAGCTCTCCAGACTCACAGACTTGGCTTTCCTGGTTGGCAGGAATGTCGACTTGCCTGCAAAAAATATATATATGTGAATACATGTTTGCAAGTATGTTTACAATTTAGTCTGTGCTGGGTAAGTTATCATCAATACTGATGCTAATTCATGAAATTCGAATTTCATCATGCAAGGTTTCCATTGTTTGAGATCATAACATTAACATATTCATGATGTATATATCATATTATATTTCATATTAACAGTATATGAATTTCCTCTGAAATGAGCCAAATAAAACTGGATAACAAAGTTGGAAACAAGTAGCAATCAGATTCTTCTTAACGTTCATCTTCGCATGAACACTTCTTGTGACAAGATTTTCATCAAAAGCCACAAGGGTTAGATACTATTTATCATCAAAAATCACTCTTCATTACTTTTCAATGAAAAATGTCTGAACACAGTACTACCATTAGACTTGCTACACAGTGATGTTACAGCATTGTGATGTCACCTCCTAGGACATATCCTTTTGATCTCACACAAGGAATATCTCCTGTGGCACAGTTTTGGATAACAAAATAAAATACATAGAGAATCTCACCCAGTGTCTACTGATATCAATCATATCAACACGAGTTGATAAAGCAACAGATATCCGAGGCTTCCCGAGGATATTTTTACCTTTATCAACAATTGTTGATATAATTGATACCAGTAGACATGAGGGTGAGATTCTATTTATCATCTCAAATCATTCTTCATTAGTTTTGAATTAAAAACATACATCTCTCAACACAGCACTGGCATTAGATTTGCAGTGCATCAATGTCTTAGCATTGTGACATCATCAAGTTCATGATGTCATGGCACTGTCAGGACATCGTGCAAATCTACTGTCAAAGCGATATCTCCTAGCAAGTCTGATCTAACAAAAGCAATACCTCCTGTGGAACACAGTTTTGGATGATAAATAGAGAGTACTAAACAATGTACTATGTATTAATGTATTAATGTAATGTATTACCATATTTATGAAACAAGTGAATGGTTTGGTATTTAATGAGCGAAAGCGAGTTTGATACTGATACCATTCACAAGTTTCAGAAATATGGTATCACATGGGACATTGTTTAATATTTTATTTATTACTCACCCAACATTAGCAAAATAATGTCCAGCAAAGATATTCTTTCCTAAGAATTCAAGGAGAGTGAAGACTATTAGCTTTCCGCGGGTCTAGCAAGGTCTAAAACTATTTTGACAGAGTTATTAGCATTGTGACGTCATAACTGTAAATCACTTTGACGTACAGCATTACGTGATGTTATTAAATAATGTGTGATAAGTTTGTAAAATTATTAAACAGTGATATCTTCAACGGGTGAGTAATAAAAGACAATATGCATAATATGAGGTAAACATCTTTTAACTACTGATATTTCTATACAGCTCCAATAATCCCTGACACATGGCCACAGATACTCACTAGGTGGAGTTGTGATCTTGGATGCCAGCCACACAAATGGTTCAACAAGAGACTGGCGGTTTGTGACAGAGACTTCCCAGAGTCGCACTGATAATAGAGTAGTGAATTACATCACAAGCAGATATCATTTGTTTGTTGTTTAACACTGCACTTAAAAATATTTCAACTAGCAGACTGTAGGCCAGACAGACAGGCTATACAATTAGATTACAATGATATGCATCAAACAAGTGAAGAGAGTCTGATCACCCAGTCCCACTAGTCGCCTCTTATGATACCATTATAACATACTTATATTATACCCTATACTTATATATTACTCATACTTACTTATATATATGTTCTATGTCAATGACAGCACATATTGCTTGGTGCAGCATAAACCCATACTCACTCACTCAATCACACACACACAAACATAATTACTTACATTTCTCCTTGCCAGCCCAGGCCATGGCGGTGTTGAAGTCCACCTGTCGGTGTTCTGTTAACTCACTCTTGTTGCCAATGACGATGATGTGAATCTGTGGAAGAATATTCCAGGCAAAATACAAGATTTATCATCTGCACAAATTTGACAAAACCAAGTGAAGCAGAGCCAGAACTAAAATTTCATGAAACACATTAAATAGTTACTCCTTAGATGGCACAGTTTCAATAAACTGCCAGGAGAACATGAGGTGTCAAGCTACTTTCAAATAAAAAACCTTATGTGAAAGAAATTACGTCATGGTTAGGTTCCTATTTATTCCCTTTTATGAAGGGATATGTGTCCTTGTCTTAATGGTCAGCAGGATTTAGCGTTTGCCTGAGGCACAGAAATCAGAGGTTCAGTCCCTGTTTGGGTCATGTCAAAAGGCACTATGAGACAGTAAACTGTGACATGGGTTTTTTTAGTGTATGTTGGTATGTCTACAGTAGCATGTGCACTCTTATGCACCCTACATAAGAAAAATAATCTTCAGCAGGACATAAACACCATTTCATCACATGGCAGCTATAAGAGTGAATGAGAAGATTTATGCCACAGGGATGTTACGGGTATATGATATAAATTATCAACTCTGAACAAGGCAAACAAGAGGTGGCTAGCATGGGCAAACATCCCACCCTGAATGCTTTGTATGGTTAGTTTGTCAACATGCATCGGACCTATGCTGTCCCAGGGGCCCTACATCAGGAAAGGACTGTTAATGACAACATCACCTCACCTCCTTCTTGTCCCTTGTTTTGTCAATGTCTCGCTTCAGTTTGTCCAGTTTCTTGAAAGACTCAAAGTTTGTTACATCATAAACCAGCACAAAGCCCTGTAACAGAGATTACTATAAACTGGAACAACCAGTTATAACAGAGAAAGAGTGGAGGATATGAAGGGGCCTTTTCTTTCATTTCCCATACATAATACAAATCAAGGGAGAAATATAAAGCTTACATGCAATGAAAAACACAACTTTGCAGATTCTGATACCTTTTGGTATGGACTTACAGTAACAAATTATCCAAAATGCAAATTCAACTTAGAAAGCTGAAAAATAATGTATTGAAGAAATTCCACACAATTGGAGTTCAAACGATTCACTAAGGAAAAGTCCAGCAGGGCCTGTTCCTCAAGGCGGTCATAGCACTACAATAGTCACAAATCAATGTTAAAGTATGGGAGTTATGACTGTCGTTCCGCTATGATCACCTTGAGGGACACGGCCCTGGTTTGAAAAGTGGTTCCAACAGCTGTGCTATGCTGCGTGCATGTGCATAAATAGGTTCATGAGGCTTGAACCAGGGTTGCCCTGGGCCTAGATTTTCGAAGCTCTCTTATCGCTAACGTAGTTGTAAGTCCCACACATTAACATTAACTTACAACTATCTTAGTGCTATCTAAGAGTGCTTCGAAAATCTAGGCGCTGATTAAGAGGCTGTAAGCTGGAGTAGTCTAACCTTGGTTGTGAACACAAACAACAAATAGTAAATAATCTACTTGTTACATAAAAAAGCATGTTGATTGTGATAAGCAGCCTGTTTCACAGACAAATATCAATGTTTGTTTCAATGACATCTTAGTGTCTGCCTGCCTGTCTGCTAATGACAATATGCGATATACAATTTCAGTCATTGACCACAAGCAATTTGAACTTTAATGCCTTTCAGGCTATACACCATAAACAAAGAGCCCTGAGTCTATTGGCAAATGAACCAGCCGATGAAAGTTTTCAGTACATTTAGGGCACGCCCACCCACTCTGACTGGGCTTGGTATCCTGAGTGCTTCATTTAAAGGGTAGAAAAACCCAAGAACAAAATATTGCACTTTTGATTTGCGATTGTACACTTATAATTTTGTTCATTTACTCTTGCATAATCAGCAACGTATATTATATGTTATTAATAAATGATAATTGTGTTTTAATCATGGTTAGTTTGTTGGTAAGGTTGTATGTAAGCTTTAACAAAGATGAAATTTACAGATCTCATATTAATGTTTTAAACAGATAAATACTGAGTAATAACTAACATGGTACTCCAATATTTATTCCATTGATTGGTATACTTACATCGGGAAAGTTGAGGTAGTGTTTTGGTAAATCTGTGTTGGTCCCATCCTGTAACACATAACAGATGGAACCTTCACAAAACCATGGCAATGTCAAAAAATGTAACCTCAACATCAAGAATCAAGTCAAATGGTCCAAACCATATTTTCTCAGGACAAGAATTAAGAGTAACAAACATCAGAATTATTGATTATTGCCAAGAATGACAAAGTTTTATGGTATAATGATATGTTTTCAGGAGAGCACTAGCACTTGTTATTTCTGTGAAGGTTATAATTTATATTCTGTACAGCATGTTATTATTCAAAACTGGTCTCAAAACATATTTAGTGAAGACCTGGGTTTGATTCCCCAAAATTTCTGGTGTCCCCCACTATGATATCCCTGGAATATTGCTAAAAGAGGTGTAAACCCAAACACACTCACTCAAAATATGTTTAACAAAATGCAAGGGAGATTTACGTTTTTGGAGAATTGAGGTTGAACCTGTTTTTTGGATAATATTGTATCTGAGAAGACTTACAAGGCCTCCGATGTCGAAGATGCGGATTTTCTCCTTTACGCCACGATCAGTCTCAATCACAGCAGTGTAGATGTCTTCTATGGTGGCCTGCATTGGCTAAACAACAACATGGATACATAACATGGGTACATAACAACATTTATAGAAATACAGAATCGTCATTGATCAGTGATTAAATCACTCCTAATTACTGATGTTTCCATGCCAGACTGATCTAACAAATTCTCTATGATTATATTACAAACTGAAGGTTCACTAAGCAAATACTGCTGAAATGACTGATTAAAGTCATTTAAGTGGTCTTAATACATTAGGCCAGACCAGTTTTATTTCTTGTTTTACGGATCTGCCAGTCATGTTTTTTCATGAATAAGAAAACAAATAAACAGAAATTCAAACGGCCAAATATGTAAACTTACATTAAAAATTGTTTTGGATTGGGGGTTTTATGGCCCTTGAAACACTTCATTTAATTTGCCAAAAGTATAATGCTTTTAGAAATTAAAAAGGAATATTACTTTGACTGGTGATTTTGGCTTGGCCTTATGGTGTGAAAATACTTGGCATCACAATCATCAGTACAGAACCACTTAAAAACAATTCAAAATGAATATACTTGTCACTAAAACAAAATCCTATATGAAGTAAACTAACATCATCATCATCATCATTTATGAAAACAAGCATTATGACATAAACAAGTGGAGAATACATAAGCCATGAATATTCATTAACAACTCTAATATATGAAACATCACTGGGCAGCTTATCCTCTATATCTTCAGGTTTACACTTTTGTCAAACCTACAACAACCCGTGGATCCTTTCTCATGTTTGAGCACGAAATGTGTAACTTTCATTTCAGTTTGCCCAATTGATCGGCAACATTAATACATTTAGTTTACCAATCAAAATGAAAGTTATAAACCAGGGCCTAGATTTTCCCGAAGTTCTCTTTGCGCTAAGATGGTCAAAAGTGCCATACATTAGCTGAAGACTGTATTTGCATTAAAAGAGGTTAGAAAACCTAATCCCATCTTATATATTTGCCATATCAATGACATGGTGGTCAGTCCCATCCATAGTGATCGCATCTGCATAATTTCAATACTGAAAAACTGACACAAGAGAAAGTTCTCAAAATCTTTTTCGATGGAAAGGATGTCTGTCTCACAATGTTTGATTGGTTGGAAAAAAAGTTAATGAAAAGCAAGAACATTTTCATTGATAGGACCATGGTACATATCCTGTGGTACATGTATTATTTTCAAAATGCAAGCCCTGGGGATATAGATTATGTGGAAAGTTTCTCATCATAACCACTTTTGAACCACTGTCCTCAGTGGTTGGTGGGGCAGCCAAGTGGTAAAAACACTCGCTCATAATGTCAAAGATTCCCTGGTTTCAATTACCCATATGGATACAATGTGTGAAAACTAATCACTCTCTCAGTGTTCCTTGTCACATCATGTGCATGTCATGTATTGTAAGATACTCACTGACAGTACACATATAAGACCCATATCAAATGCATCACCATCACATAAATATTTCATGCATGTTTCATTTTTCATAACGAACAAACATATGGGTGTATACTTTCTTTTGTACAGCAGATCATATACAGATATTTGTGACCCTTGATTTGCAAAGTATGCAAAACTTGTACAACACAAATCTTAGGCTCCAATAATGTCAATCAAGTATTATGATACGCACAAGAAAAGTGCAAATAGAAGTTTCAAATTCTGTCTCCTCTTGTAGAGTTGAATGTTTTGTACTGTCTAATGTGACAAGTTCTAGTATATTGGAGAGCCCCAATAGACTACAGTGGAAGCTGTCAAAACCGACATCTGTCCAAACCGGCAAGTTGTCAACACTGGCATAAAATCTCAGTCCCATCCCTGGCATGTACATTTATCATCAGTTCTAAACTGGATTAATTCTTCAGTCCCGATGAGTACCGGTTTAGACAGCTTCCACTGTAGTACGATCTAGTGACTGACTGAGTGAGTTTTGTTTTACGCTGCACTCAGAATTATTGGGAATTGATGACATGTGTCAATCAACTCAGCAACCGTGACCATTCCGTTAGTTGGCTCTCACTTCAAGCATGGGTTGCTGAAGATCTATTCTACCCCGGATATTCACGGGTCCAGACATAACCCTATATCCTACAGTTACGAAATCACTAAACATCGCGATGTTGTGTCATGTCGTGATGGTAGAAACCTATCATGGCTCTTAGATAAACTTCAGGAGAAATATGTTTCCACTGTGGTTGATGATAAACCACTATACAAAATCAGTCGGATGATGACGCCTCACCGTGGCTTCGATGACGTGATTCGCATACAGCAGCTGCTCAACCATCGATGTCTTCCCAACACCGGTCTGCCCGCACATCAACATTTTGCCAATCTTCACGGGCATCTTGAGAAGTTGCAGCTGTCAATGAAAGTCTGCAAACATCTTAGTCCGGCAATCCTAACCTCAGCAGTTTGTGACAGTTTGATCTCCTGTCTCCGTTAGTTATCAAATCAACACATGGTGTTCAGCATACTTTAGGTGGTGCAGCAATAACAGCGAACATGGGAGGTCTGCCTGTCAAGAGCAGTTCTGTCAAATCTCTAAATCTCCATTACTTCCTGTTTATGGCATTATCTCCCCTTGGGTCAATGCAATGTTGGTTACTCAAACAGTTGGATTCTATTCTGCTTCTAGAGAATGTAACAGTTATAGCTTTCCGTTGTAGCTAGTCTCGCTCCAAGGCTTTACTTAATTCTGTGCCCATGACTGTAAAGATAGCAAGTTTAAATAATCTCAGAGTGCAGGGACGCCACTGTGTTTGTGTATTTAGATTTATGTAGAAAATTTCCATTAACTATTAATTAGTACCTTAGAGAATTGTACAAGTTTACGTTGTAGCTAACGTTTTAAACTGTCGATTTAGAGAAAATACCTTTGGTTTAATTCAGTGGCATTTAAACTGGTGTGAAGAGGGCGTATTCTTTTGCCCTTATGCATATTGACAAGAACTGACGAACTGAAAACAGATTTGAACTGTGTATTAACAGTTCAACTTTGGATACAGCCAACATTGTGGCACAGCATTAATTTTGATTAAATGTATATGACTTCTTGTGCCTAAGGAGAAACCCACAAAGAAGCGCTGTCACGTAAGGTGTCAGCCAAAAGAAAGTTTAAGCTTGAACCTTAACATTTCATTCCGCTCATAGCTGTGTAATTGCAACCGAAAATCTTCCCGGATTCGAACCTGTTCTGGACTTTATTTGGCTCACCCATACCCAAAGGTGGACAGAAATGGTGAGATTGACAACAAAATCAGTACTGGGCATGTTTCCTTTCCTGGTATCGTAATGAAATGACAGGTTGTTGCTATTTACACACAGTCACCTGATTGTCAGGTCAAGTGACAAGTGATTAATATAAAGAAGAGAGTTACAAACCTTCCTGAAACAGCTCGGATACCTGGAAGTAAGGGCTGTAACGATGCATCAAACTATCGATGTATTGCAATTGTTGAGTCTCCGATAGCAATTAGTCGATGCTAGGAACGAAAACCTATCAACGCATCTATATTACGTGTGACTGTTGATATTCAGAGAGGAAAAACACTTTATTGTCTACTGACGCGAAGATTTGGCAGAGGCTTTCTGATGGAGGTTCATCTTGGGGATGAGTAGTGATTAGGAAGCCAATTATGTGACGTCACTAATTCATAATCGTTGTGTTGTGTATAACTGCGCAGCTACGATGAGGAAATATTAAATTTTGATATATTCGACCATAATCTATATAGATATAGTTTTAAACATCCACATGTCCTTCATTATATTGTATTTTATTCAAACTCGTGCTGTCCTTCTGAGTCCATAAACAAATATGGGTATACCATGAACATTCCATGTAATATAGGATCTGTTTCAAACGGTATAAACTACAGCAGAAGCGAACGGTGTATATTATGAAAACAAAAAAATACTTAGCTGTGACGTAATTATATTGGTTTGACGTCCTAACAAATGACAACAATGGTATCTACACTAATCTAGCGGGGAAATAAAACAAACGACTTTTTTTTAACATGACACACGATTATCCGTTTAGGATTATGTAATATAAGTGTTTTACAACTAATAACCATATTAAATTGTTTATTATAGGGTATTGTTGGAAAGAGCGAAACAAGCGTCTAGAGATGCAGCGGCAGTCCCCTTGCAAACATGGACCCCGTGGCTATGTTGGAAATAAAATCACCATTTCGGTTTAAAGAGGAGGTTGGAGATTTTTTTACACCCGCTTTACGATTTGTTGAGGCTCTCGCACAAGGACTATTTCGTTTTAGTAATGCTGATTATTTATGCAATCAACCGACAGGAAGTTTTGCTAGAAGAGTTTATAATGTTTTAGGGGTGCGTATTCTTTGACAGTTACTATAACAGGCTAGATCCAATGCTACTTACCATGTCTTAAAACATTATTAACTAACAACTTATTATAAATTGTACTGACAGTAATGTACACCTTGCCAGCTGTTCTTTATTAAATAGTAACAAGAAAAACATATAATGCACTACCTAGCGTCAGAAAGATTTAGACCGCTCCCCCACTGGAGACGACTGACTGGTTCTTAGTTAAAAGTGCGCTTGCAATTGTGAAAACCTGTATAGCCAAAACACAGTCAATACAACGAATGGATTGACAACACGGCAAGGAGTAAGTACTCCCCACATCTCAATTCGAACAAAGAATTATTTTGAGAACAACTTTGCAAAGTGCAGATCTACGACTTGACAATGGTTTTTGACGATGGTCATATATATTTTGCAGTTCTAGATTATGGTCACATAAAAAGAATACTTTGCTCTGTTACTGTTTTGCTTGCCTTTAGCCAGTTAACCTATATACTCAAATACTACTTCATCGGGTAGTCTCACAGTCCCTGAATCACATTATTTTCCTAAATGCCTATCCCTCCCTGCATTGCTAAAACCCTATAAATGAAGCAAGTTTAGATTCCCACGGGTTCAGGTAATATTTAATCTTACTGGGGCTCCTTTTCAATTTTAAGGGTTTTATTTGTTACTGTCAAAATTCTATATATTCAGAGGCTAGATGATAGCAGAGACCATATAATCTATTATATGGTCTCTGATGATAGTCTAGTGAACGGTGTAAACCAGCATTTATTTATTTGTTGTTGTTTTTTGTGCAGCTGTATATTCCTGCTTTCTAACCCAATTCAAAAGTAACCACACGCAAAATAATAGTAACAAGTGTTAGTGTTGAAAGAGTTCTGAATCATGTATCCTACATTTGCAAAGGCAATAAACAATAATACAATTCCAAGGGTAGAAATTTTCATTTTTTAAAGATTATTTTGTTTAGCTTCATATTCCTGTAATTTAAATAAGTTAGCACTGAAGATTTAGTACATACTTACAATGTAGTAGCACTGGTCGTTGAATTCAGCAGCCTTATAGATATATTTTAGAAATAAATTGAAGAGATTATTTCATAATTTGCAGAGTTGATCGAGAATGGGATAAGATTGACGACTGGAAGTTACCGTAAGGAGTGAGAGTTCAGGCAGATACACAAAATGGGGAGGAAGGACGCAAGTGGTACAAGTGCACACCTGCCTCCGGTTGATCACTACAGAAAACAGATAGGTAGTACATCATCATATTGTGTATATTTTAAGTCAGTCAAGTTGTTTTGCAAATTCAGTGAAGACCAGTGGGTGTAAAATGTGTTGAATGTACAAAATAAATAAGAACCACCCAAAGGGATTCTCCTTCAATCCTGTATTTGAGGGTCCCTTGGACTCATAGTCTTAATTTTCAGGGGTCTTTTGGCCTAGCTTTTCGAAACTCTCTTCGCGCAAGAATAGTCGTAAGTGCCATACATTGACATTAACTTACGACAATCTGTGTACCTGTGGGCACTATTAAAATTAATGTTTTGCATCCATTGTAAATTTTAATGCATATAGGACACATGAATTTGTGTCCTGTAAATCCCTGCACCCATTGAGAATGATAATGATGGTGTAAGTATTGTAGTAACTTCATACACATCTGGGGCAGCATCCCCTTTCTTTAAGTATATTTATTGATATATTTTTTTAAATTTTATTGATTGCATTCAACTTCTGTGCACTTGTTATGAACTAGTGGGATATGTTTTTTGTCAGGGCATGTAGCTAACAAAATGTAAAGGGCAAACATAAGTTTTTGCAAATTGTAACTATATCTCACAGGTAAACAAGATGTGAAAAAAGGCAAGAAAGATGCTAAGACCAAGAAGAGGCAGACTGATCAGAAGAGATCAGCCATGACAATACAGGTTAGTATGTCAGTAAAACAAATGTAAAGGCCCCATTACCATTCTCTGATGGGTCGGAATGAATTATACTGCTTTATGCACCCAAGGTTTACACCAGATGTCATAGGTTTTGGCATTGCCACTGAATTTCTTTTTCAGCAATTTAGTAAAGCATATTTATGATACTGTGTTACTCTTTAGAACCCTTTGTAAACCTCATGTGAGTGAAATTAAATTACCCATGAAATATAATTTGTCTCAGGTTTACACGAAAATAAGGAGATACATTGTTCGCTGAAACCCCATGCCCTACTGGGTGTTGACCATGTTGATTCTGGCAAAGACAAAAAGTTCAGTCTCAAAACTTGCGCTTATATTGTAATATTGGTGAACATAGTGGCCACCTTGATAAAGACTAAGCTGATAGAATCATTATCAGAACTGTGATAAATCAATAGTATTCTTTTTTCTGTAACCAACAGGAGATAGTACTGGTGACGGGGTCAGGGCTGGCAATGCTGATTGGCCTCTACATGCTGCTGTTCTGGTATCTCGGGACAGCAGAGTATGAGAATCCAGTGAAGGAAGAGCCGCTTTCATAGATGGAACCATGGCTTCCCAGCAGGGAATTAACATCTTGTATCGCCAGTCCCTCTGTGTTCGGACATTAACTAATCATAATCATCATGATTTTAAATTGGCATTTAAAGGGACTTTGGTCCATTCTTCAAGTTTAATTGAAATTTTTGTTGTTTCAAGGATTAATTGTTAAAGGGACCCAGTTCTTTTGTCTAATTTTAAAGAAGACTTTGTTGAATGGTCAAACTGAAAGGAAATTTTCGTTCTTTCAGGGTCTAATTAAAAAAGGGACTTTGGTCTCTAGTATAATTTTAAAATGGACTTGTTACAGGGTCTGGTGCCCATTTCAAGACATTATGATTAGTGTGAAATGTAAAATTGAAATTTTATCAATGTGTTCATTATATGGTGTCAGGCGGCTATGGATTATGATATGTGATAGACAAAGTGATGGTTGAATAAGTATATCACAGGACTGCCAGATTGCCAGAGATAAGTTTCCCTTTAAGGGAGCTCTGCGAGTTTGCATTTACAGAAAGCTTCTTATCCTGACAAGGTTGAACCATTTCTTGTGTTCAGATCATAAATATAAAATCATCAAAACTGACTACTGTTCTTGACTGAGTAAGGTCCACTTACTTACTGAGTTCATATTTCTATGCAAACTTGTACTGTGTGTGTTCTGCTTTGTTTGTACTTTGTTGTTTTTTGGGTCGAGTAGGGGCAAAAACAACCTTGGAAATTTGACTATAAGTGAATGTTGTGGGATGTTGTAGGAATGGTTATAATTTCATTCTTGACTTTGCATAATTAACAATCACTATGTGCTGAGAAAGTTTTAATTTTGTAGTGAATAAATCAACACCACATTAGTTTGCAATCATTCATATATAAAAGATGTTATCTTACTTTAAACATAAAAAACTGTACAGAAGAGTGAGGATTGACATAAAGTTCAATATGATGTTGATTTTAATATTTGGTGGAATTGAAGGGATTTTTGTTCGTGTCTCAATGTTTGTATAGTTTGTGAGATTCTGTACCTGATTTTTGTTCAGAATTGATCACCAGTAACCTATGCTTGTCGTGAGAGGCAACTAATGGCTGACATAGCTGACACATGTCATTGTATCCCAGTTGTGTAGATGGATGGTTATGCTGTTGATCACTGGATTTTCTGGCTCAAATATTTACAGACTGCCGTCATGTAGCTGGCATATTGCTGAGTTCGGTGTAAAACTAAACTCACTCACTTTTATGTGTAAAGAAACTATTCATGTGATATATTTGTGTTAAGTGTGATTAAGTCAAATTTGCACTGTTACTGTAATTTATTAGCAATATCAAAATGTTATCAATGCATAATAATGGAGAAACAATATGAAATAAGGCTTTCATTGGGTAGGCTTCAGGATAGATTATGATTTTTCATTGAGTTCTATTCTCCCAATATGTGAGACAGTGGGGTAGCCTGTGGTTAAGGTGTTTGCTTATCATGCTGAAGACTTGGGTTTGATTCTCCATATGGGTACAATGTGTGAAGATCAATTCTGGTGTCCCCTGCCATGATATTGCCAATAGCAGAGTAAAACCATACTCACTCACTCCCTCTACATACATAGTGTGAAGAACATTCTTGGTATCCCTGTTTCCCTCATAAATCTAGGTTTACTATGACATGATAAGCAAACACTTCAATCGCTAAGCTTTTGCCAATGCTCCTGGTATTGTATCACAAGTTCTGTGTCTTTTGAAGGTTGTTGCTGAAAGAGCTGACTGCAATCGCTAAGCTTTTCCCAATGCTCCTGGTATTGTATCGTAAGTTCTGTGTCTTTTGAAGGTTGTTGCTGAAAGAGCTGACTGCAATCGCTAAGCTTTTCCCAATGCTCCTGGTATTGTATCGTAAGTTCTGTGTCTTTTGAAGGTTGTTGCTGAAAGAGCTGACTGCTCAGGAAGAATGTCATTCAAAGAGTCGCTTCTCTGAGATTTCCCCTTCAAATTGTTCATCACAGTAGCATGAAAAATTGGGTTAAAATTACATGTACATTAATGTAATCACAGGTGCTGATAAGTCTTCATATCGACAAATTTGTTTATTGATAATACTGTGTCTGGTCCATCACTCAGTTCTTCAGCCACAAAGAGCTGTAATACTGATGTGACTTTCCTCACTTGATTCTTCACAGACCACCACGTCTTGATCATGTCTGAGTGCTTCCTTGACACAGAGCATATAACACAGTATGTATGGCTCTATGAGAGTGTGTTTGTGTGGGATACCCTGTGTCAGTTTGCTCATAATTATTCATGAAAGTGGGACCAAGTTGTGATGTTTTAGAATCTTCACATGTAAGTGTCTGCCAGTCCTATACATTTTTCAGGCATTGTTTAACTTTTTGTTAAAAGAAATAATGCTAAGATCTCTGGAAATGAATTTGAAAATATCATAGATATTCTTTCTGATGTATTTTACACAAGTTGTAAATTTTATAAACAAATCATCATCTGATGGAAATAATACTACATTATGACACAAGATGCCATAAAATATTCTCAGATTTTTCCAGGCTCATAACACAATCCTGAAATTCATATGAACTTAATTTATTTTGCCACCATTGTATAATCTACCAACAAGATATACACTGTAACGATGGTAACAAGCCTGTACAGAAGATATCATTGTACATGAAGACTATAAATACACTTGTATGCATAAAAGTATGTACATATATGTACATACGTAAAACTATGAAAATAAACGATGTAAAACTAAAATGGTTATGTTTTTCTGCTTGGCTCCATTCATGACAGGGGAAAACCAAGTTCAAATCCACAGCAGATGATAACATGAACTTTTACAAATAATATTTTTTTTTTAGGCCAGACCAATTTTATTTCTACTTTTATGAATCCGCCAGTCATATTTTTTCACATCCTCGATATCTCCAGGGTATACGTTTCGATAAGTCTCCACTATACCCTGGACGCATCTACGGCTCTGCCCGATAAATTTATTACCTCCCTTTGTTGGCTCCGCCTTCTCACAGTAGCCAATCAGCTAGGCCGCCGTTATAACCGAGCTTGCCAGTGTCAACAAAGGTAGCGGTTGCAACTGCGAAGATTTGCTCGCAGTGCGTCCCAGATTTTAGGGAAGTCATACAAACAAATTGACAGGTCCGAAACTTTAAAACAACATGTGCAAGAAAGCCTCCTACCTCTTCCAGAGAACCTCTGCATGGTTTCTGTTGCCAAGTATAATCGGTTAGATAATTCAAAAACGAAAGTGAGTTGTGATTGGTTCGCTCAACTTCCCAGCGTAGACACCTGATTGGATCAAAAGACAGTCAAGGGAGGTCATAAATTTATCAGGCAGAGCCGTAGATGCGTCCAGGGTATAGTGGAGACTTATCGGAACGTATACCCTGGAGATATCGAGGATGATTTTTTCAAGAAAGTGAAAATATTGGGTTTTTTTAAAGTTTTAAGCTTCCCTACCTTATGTTAATGTGATATAAGTGAAATACTCATGAAATATGGGTGAAAACCAAAATCACTCAACTTATTTTAGTTGATATAAACAAACCAAAAGGTTTACATGGAAGCTCAAGTGGGTTTTTGCTTTGATTGGTAATTTTTTTAAAAATCAAATTCCTCCTGCATTTGAGTATTTTGGGGATAAAAATCTGTAAAACGAAATAAAATTGGTCTGGCCTTATTCTTTGTAACCATGTTTCAGGACTGCCATCTGTCTATTCATTTTTCACTAAAACGTGGCTTCAAATTATAATATTTTTATCCATAAATTTTCATGTCTGGCCACATGTAAATACCCTGAAAGTCAAATGGGTTGAAACCCTGACAGTCTTAGGTTCAGTCTGTGTTCCTGCTAGACATCAGTTTTGTCTTGTCCTTCATCCTATCTTCAGCAACTCCAATGGCTCATGTTACCAGATTGTTATATAACCAATAGGTGCATAAAGTAAGCTGTTTAGATAGTATTACCAAAGGCTGAAGGTGAAGGACACACTGCAGGCTCACATCAATACAAGAAGCTGCACGGTAACATGACATTTTCCTTTCAGCTCTGTGGAACATCACAATTAATAGACTTGTGTTTCATTTACTAACCATGCTAACACTAAACCTTCTTTTCATACCCTACCTTCCATATTAGATTATTTCCTTTTTTAACATTTCACAATGATTGACAAAGAGGATCAAGAAATCATTTTGGTTACTAAATAGCCTTGATTCTCTGTTCCTTCGTTACTGTGTACCAGCATTATACCTTTGTTTCACCCACAGAGCACATTTGCTTTGTACTTGAAAAAGATACCCCAAACTGGTCATTTTAGCCAGCTACATGTAAAACTGTTTACCACAACCATTGTAACAAGTAGGGCACTCTGCTTTCTCTCACACACTGGAAATACAATGGCATGGTAACATGTTGGGCACTCTGCTTTCTCTCACACACTGGAAATACAATGGCATGGTAACATGTTGGGCACTCTGCTTTCTCTCACACACTGGAAATACAATGGCATTTGCTTTCTCTCACTTAAAAGGAATACAGTGGCATGGTAACACGTTGGGCACTCTGCTTTCTCTCACTTAAAAGGAATACAATGGCATGGTAACATGTTGGGCACTCTGCTTTCTCTCACTTAAAGGGAATACAGTAGCATGGTAAAATATGGATCTTTCACCTGTCTCACATACTGGGAATACAATACCATGGTAACATATGGATCTTTCATCCCTCTCACTGGGAATACAATACCATGGTAACATATGGGTCCTCCACCTCTCTCACATACTGGGAATACAAAGGCATGGTAACATGTTGGGCACTCTGCTTTCTCTCACTTAAAAGGAATACAATGGCATGGTAACATGTTGGGCACTCTGCTTTCTCTCACTTAAAGGGAATACAGTAGCATGGTAAAATATGGATCTTTCACCTGTCTCACATACTGGGAATACAATACCATGGTAACATATTGGTCCTCCACCTCTCTCACATACTGGGAATACAAAGGCATGGTAACAAATAGGGCTTTCAACTCTCTCACACACTAGGAATACAATATCATGGTAACATAAGCATGTTTCAACTCTCACACACTGAGAAGATTACAAGATGGTAACATTGTTTGACATTTCTGCAAAGCTGGTCCGAGTGTCTAGTTGTAATTTCTTGTCAGTATGTGTTCAGAGAACCACCAAGTCTGTTAAAATGCCATACACTGTAAATGTCAGGTTTGAAAAATATTTTGTTAACAAGCCATCCTGGCCAGTGACCTTTGGGACCTAATGTATACACTGTAGAGTATGTGTAGTATTACTCAACAGTCTCAAGCACTGGAAACATCCTGCCATTGCAATGATTATGGCCTAATACGTTGAATTTTGACTAGTCCACAGTGCTGATCCGTCAAATCATGCTTGAGCAGTACTGTTCTAATCAGTCGAATTTCAGACCATGTTTACACACTTGGAGAGACTTCATTTATAAGGGGTTGGCTTGTCTTTGATTATAAGTTATGTATTTATATGTGGTTACATCATACATGATTTTCTCCCCTGACTTAAGGGAACCAACTGCAAACCTTGTGCAGATGAATTGCATGAGGATCATGCATCAGTTTGCTGAAAAGCATGAACAACTGCATTTTGATGTAAAGATTTCTTCACAATTCACCAATTATCACTGTGTTTCATCATTTATTGAACTCATGACAATAATCTTTTCAACATTATGATTTGTTTTACAGTGTATCAGTTCATGTGTAAATAATACCTTTGAACAGTATGGAACATTTTGCAAAATTATAGTTTAGAACAGTTGACTGAAGTAAATGTCTATGTTTGCACTGGTGAATGTAAATTCTTGATGGGGAGCATAGTAAAGGGGTTCTCAGATTAGGAAGTTGATGTTAGCAATGAATCTTTATGTTTTATTAATTAATTATAAAATTGGTGATTTAATGTATTTTATGTACTGCATCAATCTAAATTTTGTACAAAAGTAAGAAAAAAAAAAAACAGAGAGAGTCCAAACATATAATTAATGCATCAGTTTCTCATTGTATCATGAGTAGTCAAGTCGAAAGTCAAACCATCCAACTTTCCTTGCTTACCACAGATCACATGATCCCAATGTAACTATAAATAGGCCATTTGACCGCAACAATCTCTTTCAAGTATGATTCAAGGCCTTAATAACTAACTCATAGCTAAGATCACAGTGATTATTCCTCGAATGCATTTTCCTACTCAGAAATCAGAAATTCGACGCATCGGTATGTGACCCATGGCAGTTTGTGAGTCACTCTCTCTCACACTGATATGATGGGGATACCATGTGATGAAAACTTTGGCACACATACATTGGGGAAAAGACTACAGTATTGTGCGAAGGTTATTGAACACTTCCTTACACACGCTGTACACACACAATGCTATCTAAAGAGTGGGTTCTCTGAACACTATATCTCATACGCCATGATAATATCATCACCATTCAATTCTTTCTCACAGGCACACACAATGGGGGAAACGCAACAGTATTGTGGAAAGGTCAATGAACATTCTCTCACACACACTAGGGAATATGACATTATATCATATGGAGATCACTTAACACTCTCCGTCATACATTTACTAATATGCCACCACAGTGCTGGACATAGAAATGACACAGGCAGACAATACTGCAGCAGATCGGTGAATAATCAATAGGCTCTGGCTGGCATGGTAACTAACTTTTGTGAACAAGACTGTAGACTTTGTCACGGTTGTGTTGTCTGGCTTTAAGAAGGAACTCCAGCCACTGTTGGTCTCCCTCCCCAGTCATGTGAGACTGCCTGCAGCAGAAAGACAGTTGTAATTGGTGTGTTTGTTGATAATGCCACTCCGAGAAAAAAGCTATATCGCAGTGGTTTGTAAACAATCATGTCTGGACCAAACAATCCAATGATCAACATAATAAGCAACGATATAAGCAATGGGGATATGATGACATGTCAACCAAGTCGGTGAGTCTGACCACCCAATCCTGTGCATTAGCACTCTTCTTAGAGCAGGATGTTAAAGAGATATTAGTTTGAATAATAATACTGTTCATATGATGATAATGTTGATGAAAAGAAACTTATATTTCATGACAATAATTAGGACTGGAACATCTATGAAGTATGCATTAGGATCAAATAATGAAAGCTTGATTTACATAGTGTGTGTCAAGTACTCACTTGAGGAACTGTAGGTACTTCTCTATGCACACTGATAGCTCATCCGTCTGCAATATGCAGTGTGAGGAGTTTGTTATGTAAACAGACTAATGCAATTTATAAAATAGTAATTCTGTAGACTTTGTACGAGAGTGATTTGTTTTATGCCGCACTTAGAAAATATTCCCAAGTATATGGTGGCAGTCTGTAAATACTTAAGCCTGGACCAGACAATCCAGTGATCAACACCATGAGTATCAATCTGCACAAATGGAATACGATGACATCTGTCAACCAAGTTAGCGAGTCTGACCACTGGATACCGTTAGTCGCCTCTTATGACAATGATGGGTTACTGAAGATCAATTCTTGCCCAGATCTTTGCAAATGTTTTGTGCGTATGTAATAAAACTTGTTCTTAATCCAGCTACATTGTAGAGGCTTGAAAATAATCACATTTGGATCACACAGTCAAGTGATTGATAACCTGAAGAACAATCAACACTGTTGTACTGGGTACAATGAGAAATAATCCAACTTAGTCACTATTCCGGACAATCTGATTAGTTTAGTCACTTCTTCCAGCTAATATATTCCTACACAGAATCCTCATGAAAAATATTCCTGATCTATTTAATCACTTCTGACCAGAATTGGTTGCCGGGAGCTATTCTTACCCACAATCCCCATGGAGAATATTCCTAATCCATTCAGTCCCCTCTCCCGACCAAAATATGTCACCTTATCTTATGCACATTCTTCATGGAGAATATTCCTGGTCCATTTAGTCCCCTCTCCCGACCAAAATATGTCACCTATTCTTATGCACATTCTTCATGGAGAATATTCCAAATCCATCTAGTCCCCTCTCCCGACCAAAATATGTCACCTATTCTTATGCACATTCTTCATGGAGAATATTCCTAATCCATTCAGTCCCCTCTCCCGACCAAAACATGTCACCTATTCTTATGCACATTCTCCATGGAGAATATTCCTGGTCCATTTACTCCCCTTTCCCAACCACAATATGTCACCTATTCTTACCCACAATCCCCATGGAGTATATTCCTAATCCATTTAGTCCCCTTTCCCGACCAAAATATGTCACCTATTCTTACCCACAATCCCCATGGAGAATATTCCTAATCCATTTAGTCCCCTCTCCCGACCAAAATATGTCACCTATTCTTATGCACATTCTTCATGGAGAATATTCCTAATCCATTCAGTCCCCTCTCCCGACCAAAATATGTCATCTATTCTTATGCACATTCTTCATGGAGAATATTCCTGGTCCATTTAGTCCCCTCTCCCGACCAAAATATGTCACCTATTCTTATTCACATTCTCCAGGGAGAATATTCCTGGTCCATTTAGTCCCCTCTCCCGACCAAAATATGTCACCTATTCTTATGCACATTCTCCATGGAGAATATTCCTGGTCCATTTAGTCCCCTCTCCCGACCAAAATATGTCACCTATTCTTATGCACAATCTCCATGGAGAATATTCCTAACCCATTTAATCCCCTCTCCCGACCAAAATATGTCACCTATTCTTACCCACAATCCCCATGCAGAATATTCCTAATCCATTCAATCCCCTCTCCCGACCAAAATATGTCACCTATTCTCATGCACATTCTTCATGGAGAATATTCCTGGTCCATTTAGTCCCCTCTCCCGACCAAAATATGTCACCTATTCTTATTCATATTCTCCAGGGAGAATATTCCTGGTCCATTTAGTCCCCTCTCCCGACCAAAATATGTCACCTATTCTTAAGCACATTCTCCATGGAAAATATTCCTGATCCATTTAATCCCCTCTCCCGACCAAAATATGTCACCTATTCCCATTAACAATCCCCATGGAGAATATTCCTAATCCATTCAGTCCCCTCTCCCGACCAAAATATGTCACCTATTCTTATGCACATTCTCCAGGGAGAATATTCCTGATCCATTTAATCCCCTCTCCCGACCAAAATATGTCACCTAATCTTACCCACAATCCCCATGGAGAATATTCCTAATCCATTCAGTCCCCTCTCCCGACCAAAATATGTCACCTATTCTTAAGCACATTCTCCATGGAGAATATTCCTGATCCATTTAATCCCCTCTCCCGACCAAAATATGTCACCTATTCCCATTAACAATCCCCATGGAGAATATTCCTAATCCATTCAGTCCCCTCTCCCGACCAAAATATGTCACCTATTCTTATGCACATTCTCCAGGGAGAAAACTCCTGGTCCATTTAATCCCCTCTCCCGACCAAAATATGTCACCTATTCTTATGCACATTCTCCATGGAGAATATTCCTAATCCATTCAGTCCCCTCTCCCGACCAAAATATGTCACCTATTCTTATGCACATTCTCCAGGGAGAATATTCCTGGTCCATTTAGTCCCCTCTCCCAACAACAATATGTCACCTATTCTTATGCACATTCTCCATGGAGAATATTCCTAATCCATTCAGTCCCCTCTCCTGACCAAAATATGTCACCTATTCTTATGCACATTCTCCATGGAGAATATTCCTGATCCATTTAATCCCCTCTCCCGACCAAAATATGTCACCTATTCCCATCAACAATCCCCATGGAGAATATTCCTAATCAATTTAGTCCCCTCTCCTGACCAAAATATGTCACCTATTCTTATGCACATTCTCCATGGAGAATATTCCTGATCCATTTAGTCCCCTCTCCCGACCAAAATATGTCACCTATTCTTATGCACATTCTCCATGGAGAAAATTCCTGGTCCATTTAATCCCCTTTCCCGACCAAAATATGTCACCTATTCTTATGCACATTCTCCATGGAGAATATTCCTAATCCATTCAGTCCCCTCTCCCGACCAAAATATGTCACCTATTCTTATGCACATTCTCCAGGGAGAATATTCCTAATCCATTTAGTCCCCTCTCCCGACCAAAATATGTCACCTATTCTTATGCACATTCTCCATGGAGAATATTCCTAATCCATTCAGTCCCCTCTCCCGACCAAAACATGTCACCTATTCTTATGCACATTCTCCATGGAGAATATTCCTGGTCCATTTACTCCCCTTTCCCAACCACAATATGTCACCTATTCTTACCCACAATCCCCATGGAGTATATTCCTAATCCATTTAGTCCCCTTTCCCGACCAAAATATGTCACCTATTCTTACCCACAATCCCCATGGAGAATATTCCTAATCCATTTAGTCCCCTCTCCCGACCAAAATATGTCACCTATTCTTATGCACATTCTTCATGGAGAATATTCCTAATCCATTCAGTCCCCTCTCCCGACCAAAATATGTCATCTATTCTTATGCACATTCTTCATGGAGAATATTCCTGGTCCATTTAGTCCCCTCTCCCGACCAAAATATGTCACCTATTCTTATTCACATTCTCCAGGGAGAATATTCCTGGTCCATTTAGTCCCCTCTCCCGACCAAAATATGTCACCTATTCTTATGCACATTCTCCATGGAGAATATTCCTGGTCCATTTAGTCCCCTCTCCCGACCAAAATATGTCACCTATTCTTATGCACAATCTCCATGGAGAATATTCCTAACCCATTTAATCCCCTCTCCCGACCAAAATATGTCACCTATTCTTACCCACAATCCCCATGCAGAATATTCCTAATCCATTCAATCCCCTCTCCCGACCAAAATATGTCACCTATTCTCATGCACATTCTTCATGGAGAATATTCCTGGTCCATTTAGTCCCCTCTCCCGACCAAAATATGTCACCTATTCTTATTCATATTCTCCAGGGAGAATATTCCTGGTCCATTTAGTCCCCTCTCCCGACCAAAATATGTCACCTATTCTTAAGCACATTCTCCATGGAAAATATTCCTGATCCATTTAATCCCCTCTCCCGACCAAAATATGTCACCTATTCCCATTAACAATCCCCATGGAGAATATTCCTAATCCATTCAGTCCCCTCTCCCGACCAAAATATGTCACCTATTCTTATGCACATTCTCCAGGGAGAATATTCCTGATCCATTTAATCCCCTCTCCCGACCAAAATATGTCACCTAATCTTACCCACAATCCCCATGGAGAATATTCCTAATCCATTCAGTCCCCTCTCCCGACCAAAATATGTCACCTATTCTTAAGCACATTCTCCATGGAGAATATTCCTGATCCATTTAATCCCCTCTCCCGACCAAAATATGTCACCTATTCCCATTAACAATCCCCATGGAGAATATTCCTAATCCATTCAGTCCCCTCTCCCGACCAAAATATGTCACCTATTCTTATGCACATTCTCCAGGGAGAAAACTCCTGGTCCATTTAATCCCCTCTCCCGACCAAAATATGTCACCTATTCTTATGCACATTCTCCATGGAGAATATTCCTAATCCATTCAGTCCCCTCTCCCGACCAAAATATGTCACCTATTCTTATGCACATTCTCCAGGGAGAATATTCCTGGTCCATTTAGTCCCCTCTCCCAACAACAATATGTCACCTATTCTTATGCACATTCTCCATGGAGAATATTCCTAATCCATTCAGTCCCCTCTCCTGACCAAAATATGTCACCTATTCTTATGCACATTCTCCATGGAGAATATTCCTGATCCATTTAATCCCCTCTCCCGACCAAAATATGTCACCTATTCCCATCAACAATCCCCATGGAGAATATTCCTAATCAATTTAGTCCCCTCTCCTGACCAAAATATGTCACCTATTCTTATGCACATTCTCCATGGAGAATATTCCTGATCCATTTAGTCCCCTCTCCCGACCAAAATATGTCACCTATTCTTATGCACATTCTCCATGGAGAAAATTCCTGGTCCATTTAATCCCCTTTCCCGACCAAAATATGTCACCTATTCTTATGCACATTCTCCATGGAGAATATTCCTAATCCATTCAGTCCCCTCTCCCGACCAAAATATGTCACCTATTCTTATGCACATTCTCCAGGGAGAATATTCCTAATCCATTTAGTCCCCTCTCCCGACCAAAATATGTCACCTATTCTTATGCACATTCTCCATGGAGAATATTCCTAATCCATTCAGTCCCCTCTCCCGACCAAAATATGTCACCTATTCTTATGCACATTCTCCATGGAGAATATTCCTAATCCATTTAGTCCCCTCTCCCCACCAAAATATGTCACCTATTCCCATCAACAATCCCCATGGAGAATATTCCTAATCAATTTAGTCCCCTCTCCTGACCAAAATATGTCACCTATTCTTATGCACATTCTCCAGGGAGAATATTCCTGGTCCATTTAGTCCCCTCTCCCAACAACAATATGTCACCTATTCTTATGCACATTCTCCATGGAGAATATTCCTAATCCATTCAGTCCCCTCTCCTGACCAAAATATGTCACCTATTCTTATGCACATTCTCCATGGAGAATATTCCTGATCCATTTAATCCCCTCTCCCGACCAAAATATGTCACCTATTCCCATCAACAATCCCCATGGAGAATATTCCTAATCAATTTAGTCCCCTCTCCTGACCAAAATATGTCACCTATTCTTATGCACATTCTCCATGGAGAATATTCCTGATCCATTTAGTCCCCTCTCCCGACCAAAATATGTCACCTATTCTTATGCACATTCTCCATGGAGAAAATTCCTGGTCCATTTAATCCCCTTTCCCGACCAAAATATGTCACCTATTCTTATGCACATTCTCCATGGAGAATATTCCTAATCCATTCAGTCCCCTCTCCCGACCAAAATATGTCACCTATTCTTATGCACATTCTCCAGGGAGAATATTCCTAATCCATTTAGTCCCCTCTCCCGACCAAAATATGTCACCTATTCTTATGCACATTCTCCAGGGAGAATATTCCTGGTCCATTTAGTCCCCTCTCCCAACAACAATATGTCACCTATTCTTATGCACATTCTCCATGGAGAATATTCCTAATCCATTCAGTCCCCTCTCCTGACCAAAATATGTCACCTATTCTTATGCACATTCTCCATGGAGAATATTCCTGATCCATTTAATCCCCTCTCCCGACCAAAATATGTCACCTATTCCCATCAACAATCCCCATGGAGAATATTCCTAATCAATTTAGTCCCCTCTCCTGACCAAAATATGTCACCTATTCTTATGCACATTCTCCATGGAGAATATTCCTGATCCATTTAGTCCCCTCTCCCGACCAAAATATGTCACCTATTCTTATGCACATTCTCCATGGAGAAAATTCCTGGTCCATTTAATCCCCTTTCCCGACCAAAATATGTCACCTATTCTTATGCACATTCTCCATGGAGAATATTCCTAATCCATTCAGTCCCCTCTCCCGACCAAAATATGTCACCTATTCTTATGCACATTCTCCAGGGAGAATATTCCTAATCCATTTAGTCCCCTCTCCCGACCAAAATATGTCACCTATTCTTATGCACATTCTCCATGGAGAATATTCCTAATCCATTCAGTCCCCTCTCCCGACCAAAACATGTCACCTATTCTTATGCACATTCTCCATGGAGAATATTCCTGGTCCATTTACTCCCCTTTCCCAACCACAATATGTCACCTATTCTTACCCACAATCCCCATGGAGTATATTCCTAATCCATTTAGTCCCCTTTCCCGACCAAAATATGTCACCTATTCTTACCCACAATCCCCATGGAGAATATTCCTAATCCATTTAGTCCCCTCTCCCGACCAAAATATGTCACCTATTCTTATGCACATTCTTCATGGAGAATATTCCTAATCCATTCAGTCCCCTCTCCCGACCAAAATATGTCATCTATTCTTATGCACATTCTTCATGGAGAATATTCCTGGTCCATTTAGTCCCCTCTCCCGACCAAAATATGTCACCTATTCTTATTCACATTCTCCAGGGAGAATATTCCTGGTCCATTTAGTCCCCTCTCCCGACCAAAATATGTCACCTATTCTTATGCACATTCTCCATGGAGAATATTCCTGGTCCATTTAGTCCCCTCTCCCGACCAAAATATGTCACCTATTCTTATGCACAATCTCCATGGAGAATATTCCTAACCCATTTAATCCCCTCTCCCGACCAAAATATGTCACCTATTCTTACCCACAATCCCCATGCAGAATATTCCTAATCCATTCAATCCCCTCTCCCGACCAAAATATGTCACCTATTCTCATGCACATTCTTCATGGAGAATATTCCTGGTCCATTTAGTCCCCTCTCCCGACCAAAATATGTCACCTATTCTTATTCATATTCTCCAGGGAGAATATTCCTGGTCCATTTAGTCCCCTCTCCCGACCAAAATATGTCACCTATTCTTAAGCACATTCTCCATGGAAAATATTCCTGATCCATTTAATCCCCTCTCCCGACCAAAATATGTCACCTATTCCCATTAACAATCCCCATGGAGAATATTCCTAATCCATTCAGTCCCCTCTCCCGACCAAAATATGTCACCTATTCTTATGCACATTCTCCAGGGAGAATATTCCTGATCCATTTAATCCCCTCTCCCGACCAAAATATGTCACCTAATCTTACCCACAATCCCCATGGAGAATATTCCTAATCCATTCAGTCCCCTCTCCCGACCAAAATATGTCACCTATTCTTAAGCACATTCTCCATGGAGAATATTCCTGATCCATTTAATCCCCTCTCCCGACCAAAATATGTCACCTATTCCCATTAACAATCCCCATGGAGAATATTCCTAATCCATTCAGTCCCCTCTCCCGACCAAAATATGTCACCTATTCTTATGCACATTCTCCAGGGAGAAAACTCCTGGTCCATTTAATCCCCTCTCCCGACCAAAATATGTCACCTATTCTTATGCACATTCTCCATGGAGAATATTCCTAATCCATTCAGTCCCCTCTCCCGACCAAAATATGTCACCTATTCTTATGCACATTCTCCAGGGAGAATATTCCTGGTCCATTTAGTCCCCTCTCCCAACAACAATATGTCACCTATTCTTATGCACATTCTCCATGGAGAATATTCCTAATCCATTCAGTCCCCTCTCCTGACCAAAATATGTCACCTATTCTTATGCACATTCTCCATGGAGAATATTCCTGATCCATTTAATCCCCTCTCCCGACCAAAATATGTCACCTATTCCCATCAACAATCCCCATGGAGAATATTCCTAATCAATTTAGTCCCCTCTCCTGACCAAAATATGTCACCTATTCTTATGCACATTCTCCATGGAGAATATTCCTGATCCATTTAGTCCCCTCTCCCGACCAAAATATGTCACCTATTCTTATGCACATTCTCCATGGAGAAAATTCCTGGTCCATTTAATCCCCTTTCCCGACCAAAATATGTCACCTATTCTTATGCACATTCTCCATGGAGAATATTCCTAATCCATTCAGTCCCCTCTCCCGACCAAAATATGTCACCTATTCTTATGCACATTCTCCAGGGAGAATATTCCTAATCCATTTAGTCCCCTCTCCCGACCAAAATATGTCACCTATTCTTATGCACATTCTCCATGGAGAATATTCCTAATCCATTCAGTCCCCTCTCCCGACCAAAATATGTCACCTATTCTTATGCACATTCTCCATGGAGAATATTCCTAATCCATTTAGTCCCCTCTCCCCACCAAAATATGTCACCTATTCTTATGCACATTCTCCAGGGAGAATATTCCTGATCCATTTAATCCCCTCTCCCGACCAAAATATGTCACCTATTCCCATCAACAATCCCCATGGAGAATATTCCTAATCAATTTAGTCCCCTCTCTCGACCAAAATATGTCACCTATTCTTATGCACATTCTCCAGGGAGAATATTCCTAATCAATTTAGTCCCCTCTCTCGACCAAAATATGTCACCTATTCTTATGCACATTCTCCAGGGAGAATATTCCTGGTCCATTTAGTCCCTCTCCCGACCAAAATATGTCACCTATTCTTATGCACATTCTCCATGGAGAATATTCCTAATCCATTTAGTCCCCTCTCCCGACCAAAATATGTCACCTATTCTTATGCACATTCTCCATGGAGAATATTCCTGGTCCATTTAGTCCCCTCTCCCGACCAAAATATGTCACCTATTCTTATGCACATTCTCCATGGAGAATATTCCTGATCCATTTAATCCCCTCTCCCGACCAAAATATGTCCCCTATTCTTACCCACAATCCCCATGGAGAATATTCCTAATCCATTCAATCCCCTCTCCCGACCAAAATATGTCACCTATTCTCATGCACATTCTTCATGGAGAATATTCCTGGTCCATTTAGTCCCCTCTCCCGACCAAAATATGTCACCTATTCTTATTCACATTCTCCAGGGAGAATATTCCTGGTCCATTTAGTCCCCTCTCCCGACCAAAATATGTCACCTATTCTTAAGCACATTCTCCATGGAGAATATTCCTGATCCATTTAATCCCCTCTCCCGACCAAAATATGTCACCTATTCCCATTAACAATCCCCATGGAGAATATTCCTAATCCATTCAGTCCCCTCTCCCGACAAAAATATGTCACCTATTCTTATGCACATTCTCCAGGGAGAATATTCCTGATCCATTTAATCCCCTCTCCCGACCAAAATATGTCACCTAATCTTACCCACAATCCCCATGGAGAATATTCCTAATCCATTCAGTCCCCTCTCCCGACCAAAATATGTCACCTATTCTTAAGCACATTCTCCATGGAGAATATTCCTGATCCATTTAATCCCCTCTCCCGACCAAAATATGTCACCTATTCCCATTAACAATCCCCATGGAGAATATTCCTAATCCATTCAGTCCCCTCTCCCGACCAAAATATGTCACCTATTCTTATGCACATTCTCCAGGGAGAAAACTCCTGGTCCATTTAATCCCCTCTCCCGACCAAAATATGTCACCTATTCTTATGCACATTCTCCATGGAGAATATTCCTAATCCATTCAGTCCCCTCTCCCGACCAAAATATGTCACCTATTCTTATGCACATTCTCCAGGGAGAATATTCCTGGTCCATTTAGTCCCCTCTCCCAACCACAATATGTCACCTATTCTTATGCACATTCTCCATGGAGAAGATTCCTAATCCATTCAGTCCCCTCTCCTGACCAAAATATGTCACCTATTCTTATGCACATTCTCCATGGAGAATATTCCTGATCCATTTAATCCCCTCTCCCGACCAAAATATGTCACCTATTCCCATTAACAATCCCCATGGAGAATATTCCTAATCCATTTAGTCCCCTCTCCCGACCAAAATATGTCACCTATTCTTATGCACATTCTCCATGGAGAATATTCCTAATCCACTCAGTCCCCTCTCCCGACCAAAATATGTCACCTATTCTTATGCACATTCTCCAGGGAGAATATTCCTAATCCATTTAGTCCCCTCTCCCGACCAAAATATGTCACCTATTCTTATGCACATTCTCCATGGAGAATATTCCTAATCCATTCAGTCCCCTCTCCTGACCAAAATATGTCACCTATTCTTATGCACATTCTCCATGGAGAATATTCCTGATCCATTTAATCCCCTCTCCCGACCAAAATATGTCACCTATTCCCATTAACAATCCCCATGGAGAATATTCCTAATCCATTCAGTCCCCTCTCCCGACCAAAATATGTCACCTATTCTTATGCACATTCTCCAGGGAGAAAACTCCTGGTCCATTTAATCCCCTCTCCCGACCAAAATATGTCACCTATTCTTATGCACATTCTCCATGGAGAATATTCCTAATCCATTCAGTCCCCTCTCCCGACCAAAATATGTCACCTATTCTTATGCACATTCTCCAGGGAGAATATTCCTGGTCCATTTAGTCCCCTCTCCCAACCACAATATGTCACCTATTCTTATGCACATTCTCCATGGAGAATATTCCTAATCCATTCAGTCCCCTCTCCTGACCAAAATATGTCACCTATTCTTATGCACATTCTCCATGGAGAATATTCCTGATCCATTTAATCCCCTCTCCCGACCAAAATATGTCACCTATTCCCATTAACAATCCCCATGGAGAAAATTCCTAATCCATTTAGTCCCCTCTCCCGACCAAAATATGTCACCTATTCTTATGCACATTCTCCATGGAGAATATTCCTAATCCATTCAGTCCCCTCTCCCGACCAAAATATGTCACCTATTCTTATGCACATTCTCCAGGGAGAATATTCCTAATCCATTTAGTCCCCTCTCCCGACCAAAATATGTCACCTATTCTTATGTACATTCTCCATGGAGAATATTCCTAATCCATTCAGTCCCCTCTCCTGACCAAAATATGTCACCTATTCTTATGCACATTCTCCATGGAGAATATTCCTGATCCATTTAATCCCCTCTCCCGACCAAAATATGTCACCTATTCCCATTAACAATCCCCATGGAGAATATTCCTAATCCATTTAGTCCCCTCTCCCGACCAAAATATGTCACCTATTCTTATGCACATTCTCCATGGAGAATATTCCTAATCCATTCAGTCCCCTCTCCCGACCAAAATATGTCACCTATTCTTATGCACATTCTCCAGGGAGAATATTCCTAATCCATTTAGTCCCCTCTCCCGACCAAAATATGTCACCTATTCTTATGCACATTCTCCATGGAGAATATTCCTAATCCATTCAGTCCCCTCTCCTGACCAAAATATGTCACCTATTCTTATGCACATTCTCCATGGAGAATATTCCTGATCCATTTAATCCCCTCTCCCGACCAAAATATGTCACCTATTCCCATTAACAATCCCCATGGAGAATATTCCTAATCCATTCAGTCCCCTCTCCCGACCAAAATATGTCACCTATTCTTATGCACATTCTCCAGGGAGAAAACTCCTGGTCCATTTAATCCCCTCTCCCGACCAAAATATGTCACCTATTCTTATGCACATTCTCCATGGAGAATATTCCTAATCCATTCAGTCCCCTCTCCCGACCAAAATATGTCACCTATTCTTATGCACATTCTCCAGGGAGAATATTCCTGGTCCATTTAGTCCCCTCTCCCAACCACAATATGTCACCTATTCTTATGCACATTCTCCATGGAGAATATTCCTAATCCATTCAGTCCCCTCTCCTGACCAAAATATGTCACCTATTCTTATGCACATTCTCCATGGAGAATATTCCTGATCCATTTAATCCCCTCTCCCGACCAAAATATGTCACCTATTCCCATTAACAATCCCCATGGAGAAAATTCCTAATCCATTTAGTCCCCTCTCCCGACCAAAATATGTCACCTATTCTTATGCACATTCTCCATGGAGAATATTCCTAATCCATTCAGTCCCCTCTCCCGACCAAAATATGTCACCTATTCTTATGCACATTCTCCAGGGAGAATATTCCTAATCCATTTAGTCCCCTCTCCCGACCAAAATATGTCACCTATTCTTATGTACATTCTCCATGGAGAATATTCCTAATCCATTCAGTCCCCTCTCCTGACCAAAATATGTCACCTATTCTTATGCACATTCTCCATGGAGAATATTCCTGATCCATTTAATCCCCTCTCCCGACCAAAATATGTCACCTATTCCCATTAACAATCCCCATGGAGAATATTCCTAATCCATTTAGTCCCCTCTCCCGACCAAAATATGTCACCTATTCTTATGCACATTCTCCATGGAGAATATTCCTAATCCATTCAGTCCCCTCTCCCGACCAAAATATGTCACCTATTCTTATGCACATTCTCCAGGGAGAATATTCCTAATCCATTTAGTCCCCTCTCCCGACCAAAATATGTCACCTATTCTTATGTACATTCTCCATGGAGAATATTCCTAATCCATTCAGTCCCCTCTCCCGACCAAAATATGTCACCTATTCTTATGCACATTCTCCATGGAGAATATTCCTGATCCATTTAATCCCCTCTCCCAACCAAAATATGTCACCTATTCCCATTAACAATCCCCATGGAGAATATTCCTAATCCATTTAGTCCCCTTTCCCGACCAAAATATGTCACCTATTCTTATGCACATTCTCCATGGAGAATATTCCTAATCCATTCAGTCCCCTCTCCCGACCAAAATATGTCACCTATTCTTATGCACATTCTCCATGGAGAATATTCCTAATCCATTTAGTCCCCTCTCCCGACCAAAATATGTCACCTATTCTTATGCACATTCTCCATGGAGAATATTCCTAATCCATTCAGTCCCCTCTCCCGACCAAAATATGTCACCTATTCTTATGCACATTCTCCATGGAGAATATTCCTAATCCATTTAGTCCCCTCTCCCGACCAAAATATGTCACCTATTCTTATGCACATTCTCCATGGAGAATATTCCTAATCCATTCAGTCCCCTCTCCCGACCAAAATATGTCACCTATTCTTATGCACATTCTCCATGGAGAATATTCCTAATCCATTTAGTCCCCTCTCCCCACCAAAATATGTCACCTATTCTTATGCACATTCTCCAGGGAGAATATTCCTGATCCATTTAATCCCCTCTCCCGACCAAAATATGTCACCTATTCCCATCAACAATCCCCATGGAGAATATTCCTAATCAATTTAGTCCCCTCTCTCGACCAAAATATGTCACCTATTCTTATGCACATTCTCCAGGGAGAATATTCCTGGTCCATTTAGTCCCTCTCCCGACCAAAATATGTCACCTATTCTTATGCACATTCTCCATGGAGAATATTCCTAATCCATTCAGTCCCCTCTCCCGACCAAAATATGTCACCTATTCTTATGCACATTCTCCATGGAGAATATTCCTAATCCATTTAGTCCCCTCTCCCGACCAAAATATGTCACCTATTCTTATGCACATTCTCCATGGAGAATATTCCTGGTCCATTTAGTCCCCTCTCCCGACCAAAATATGTCACCTATTCTTATGCACATTCTCCATGGAGAATATTCCTGATCCATTTAATCCCCTCTCCCGACCAAAATATGTCCCCTATTCTTACCCACAATCCCCATGGAGAATATTCCTAATCCATTCAATCCCCTCTCCCGACCAAAATATGTCACCTATTCTCATGCACATTCTTCATGGAGAATATTCCTGGTCCATTTAGTCCCCTCTCCCGACCAAAATATGTCACCTATTCTTATTCACATTCTCCAGGGAGAATATTCCTGGTCCATTTAGTCCCCTCTCCCGACCAAAATATGTCACCTATTCTTAAGCACATTCTCCATGGAGAATATTCCTGATCCATTTAATCCCCTCTCCCGACCAAAATATGTCACCTATTCCCATTAACAATCCCCATGGAGAATATTCCTAATCCATTTAGTCCCCTTTCCCGACCAAAATATGTCACCTATTCTTATGCACATTCTCCAGGGAGAATATTCCTAATCCATTCAGTCCCCTCTCCCGACCAAAATATGTCACCTATTCTTATGCACATTCTCCATGGAGAATATTCCTAATCCATTTAGTCCCCTCTCCCGACCAAAATATGTCACCTATTCTTATGCACATTCTCCATGGAGAATATTCCTAATCCATTCAGTCCCCTCTCCCGACCAAAATATGTCACCTATTCTTATGCACATTCTCCATGGAGAATATTCCTAATCCATTTAGTCCCCTCTCCCCACCAAAATATGTCACCTATTCTTATGCACATTCTCCAGGGAGAATATTCCTGATCCATTTAATCCCCTCTCCCGACCAAAATATGTCACCTATTCCCATCAACAATCCCCATGGAGAATATTCCTAATCAATTTAGTCCCCTCTCTCGACCAAAATATGTCACCTATTCTTATGCACATTCTCCAGGGAGAATATTCCTGGTCCATTTAGTCCCTCTCCCGACCAAAATATGTCACCTATTCTTATGCACATTCTCCATGGAGAATATTCCTAATCCATTCAGTCCCCTCTCCCGACCAAAATATGTCACCTATTCTTATGCACATTCTCCATGGAGAATATTCCTAATCCATTTAGTCCCCTCTCCCGACCAAAATATGTCACCTATTCTTATGCACATTCTCCATGGAGAATATTCCTGGTCCATTTAGTCCCCTCTCCCGACCAAAATATGTCACCTATTCTTATGCACATTCTCCATGGAGAATATTCCTGATCCATTTAATCCCCTCTCCCGACCAAAATATGTCCCCTATTCTTACCCACAATCCCCATGGAGAATATTCCTAATCCATTCAATCCCCTCTCCCGACCAAAATATGTCACCTATTCTCATGCACATTCTTCATGGAGAATATTCCTGGTCCATTTAGTCCCCTCTCCCGACCAAAATATGTCACCTATTCTTATTCACATTCTCCAGGGAGAATATTCCTGGTCCATTTAGTCCCCTCTCCCGACCAAAATATGTCACCTATTCTTAAGCACATTCTCCATGGAGAATATTCCTGATCCATTTAATCCCCTCTCCCGACCAAAATATGTCACCTATTCCCATTAACAATCCCCATGGAGAATATTCCTAATCCATTCAGTCCCCTCTCCCGACCAAAATATGTCACCTATTCTTATGCACATTCTCCATGGAGAATATTCCTGGTCCATTTAGTCCCCTCTCCCGACCAAAATATGTCACCTATTCTTATGCACATTCTCCATGGAGAATATTCCTGATCCATTTAATCCCCTCTCCCGACCAAAATATGTCCCCTATTCTTACCCACAATCCCCATGGAGAATATTCCTGATCCATTTAATCCCCTCTCCCGACCAAAATATGTCACCTATTCCCATTAACAATCCCCATGGAGAATATTCCTAATCCATTCAGTCCCCTCTCCCGACCAAAATATGTCACCTATTCTTATGCACATTCTCCAGGGAGAATATTCCTGATCCATTTAATCCCCTCTCCCGACCAAAATATGTCACCTAATCTTACCCACAATCCCCATGGAGAATATTCCTAATCCATTCAGTCCCCTCTCCCGACCAAAATATGTCACCTATTCTTAAGCACATTCTCCATGGAGAATATTCCTGATCCATTTAATCCCCTCTCCCGACCAAAATATGTCACCTATTCCCATTAACAATCCCCATGGAGAAAATTCCTAATCCATTCAGTCCCCTCTCCCGACCAAAATATGTCACCTATTCTTATGCACATTCTCCAGGGAGAAAACTCCTGGTCCATTTAATCCCCTCTCCCGACCAAAATATGTCACCTATTCTTATGCACATTCTCCATGGAGAATATTCCTAATCCATTCAGTCCCCTCTCCCGACCAAAATATGTCACCTATTCTTATGCACATTCTCCATGGAGAATATTCCTAATCCATTCAGTCCCCTCTCCCGACCAAAATATGTCACCTATTCTTATGCACATTCTCCATGGAGAATATTCCTAATCCATTTAGTCCCCTCTCCCGACCAAAATATGTCACCTATTCTTATGCACATTCTCCATGGAGAATATTCCTGGTCCATTTAGTCCCCTCTCCCGACCAAAATATGTCACCTATTCTTATGCACATTCTCCATGGAGAATATTCCTGATCCATTTAATCCCCTCTCCCGACCAAAATATGTCCCCTATTCTTACCCACAATCCCCATGGAGAATATTCCTAATCCATTCAATCCCCTCTCCCGACCAAAATATGTCACCTATTCTCATGCACATTCTTCATGGAGAATATTCCTGGTCCATTTAGTCCCCTCTCCCGACCAAAATATGTCACCTATTCTTATTCACATTCTCCAGGGAGAATATTCCTGGTCCATTTAGTCCCCTCTCCCGACCAAAATATGTCACCTATTCTTAAGCACATTCTCCATGGAGAATATTCCTGATCCATTTAATCCCCTCTCCCGACCAAAATATGTCACCTATTCCCATTAACAATCCCCATGGAGAATATTCCTAATCCATTTAGTCCCCTTTCCCGACCAAAATATGTCACCTATTCTTATGCACATTCTCCATGGAGAATATTCCTAATCCATTCAGTCCCCTCTCCCGACCAAAATATGTCACCTATTCTTATGCACATTCTCCATGGAGAATATTCCTAATCCATTTAGTCCCCTCTCCCGACCAAAATATGTCACCTATTCTTATGCACATTCTCCATGGAGAATATTCCTAATCCATTCAGTCCCCTCTCCCGACCAAAATATGTCACCTATTCTTATGCACATTCTCCATGGAGAATATTCCTAATCCATTTAGTCCCCTCTCCCCACCAAAATATGTCACCTATTCTTATGCACATTCTCCAGGGAGAATATTCCTGATCCATTTAATCCCCTCTCCCGACCAAAATATGTCACCTATTCCCATCAACAATCCCCATGGAGAATATTCCTAATCAATTTAGTCCCCTCTCTCGACCAAAATATGTCACCTATTCTTATGCACATTCTCCAGGGAGAATATTCCTGGTCCATTTAGTCCCTCTCCCGACCAAAATATGTCACCTATTCTTATGCACATTCTCCATGGAGAATATTCCTAATCCATTCAGTCCCCTCTCCCGACCAAAATATGTCACCTATTCTTATGCACATTCTCCATGGAGAATATTCCTAATCCATTTAGTCCCCTCTCCCGACCAAAATATGTCACCTATTCTTATGCACATTCTCCATGGAGAATATTCCTGGTCCATTTAGTCCCCTCTCCCGACCAAAATATGTCACCTATTCTTATGCACATTCTCCATGGAGAATATTCCTGATCCATTTAATCCCCTCTCCCGACCAAAATATGTCCCCTATTCTTACCCACAATCCCCATGGAGAATATTCCTAATCCATTCAATCCCCTCTCCCGACCAAAATATGTCACCTATTCTCATGCACATTCTTCATGGAGAATATTCCTGGTCCATTTAGTCCCCTCTCCCGACCAAAATATGTCACCTATTCTTATTCACATTCTCCAGGGAGAATATTCCTGGTCCATTTAGTCCCCTCTCCCGACCAAAATATGTCACCTATTCTTAAGCACATTCTCCATGGAGAATATTCCTGATCCATTTAATCCCCTCTCCCGACCAAAATATGTCACCTATTCCCATTAACAATCCCCATGGAGAATATTCCTAATCCATTCAGTCCCCTCTCCCGACCAAAATATGTCACCTATTCTTATGCACATTCTCCAGGGAGAATATTCCTGATCCATTTAATCCCCTCTCCCGACCAAAATATGTCACCTAATCTTACCCACAATCCCCATGGAGAATATTCCTAATCCATTCAGTCCCCTCTCCCGACCAAAATATGTCACCTATTCTTAAGCACATTCTCCATGGAGAATATTCCTGATCCATTTAATCCCCTCTCCCGACCAAAATATGTCACCTATTCCCATTAACAATCCCCATGGAGAATATTCCTAATCCATTCAGTCCCCTCTCCCGACCAAAATATGTCACCTATTCTTATGCACATTCTCCAGGGAGAAAACTCCTGGTCCATTTAATCCCCTCTCCCGACCAAAATATGTCACCTATTCTTATGCACATTCTCCATGGAGAATATTCCTAATCCATTCAGTCCCCTCTCCCGACCAAAATATGTCACCTATTCTTATGCACATTCTCCAGGGAGAATATTCCTGGTCCATTTAGTCCCCTCTCCCAACCACAATATGTCACCTATTCTTATGCACATTCTCCATGGAGAATATTCCTAATCCATTCAGTCCCCTCTCCTGACCAAAATATGTCACCTATTCTTATGCACATTCTCCATGGAGAATATTCCTGATCCATTTAATCCCCTCTCCCGACCAAAATATGTCACCTATTCCCATTAACAATCCCCATGGAGAATATTCCTAATCCATTTAGTCCCCTCTCCCGACCAAAATATGTCACCTATTCTTATGCACATTCTCCATGGAGAAAATTCCTGGTCCATTTAATCCCCTTTCCCGACCAAAATATGTCACCTATTCTTGTGCACATTCTCCATGGAGAATATTCCTAATCCATTCATTCCCCTCTCCCGACCAAAATATGTCACCTATTCTTATGCACATTCTCCATGGAGAATATTCCTAATCCATTTAGTCCCCTCTCCCGACCAAAATATGTCACCTATTCTTATGCACATTCTCCATGGAGAATATTCCTAATCCATTCAGTCCCCTCTCCCGACCAAAATATGTCACCTATTCTTATGCACATTCTCCATGGAGAATATTCCTAATCCATTTAGTCCCCTCTCCCCACCAAAATATGTCACCTATTCTTATGCACATTCTCCAGGGAGAATATTCCTGGTCCATTTAATCCCCTCTCCCAACCAAAATATGTCACCTATTCCCATTAACAATCCCCATGGAGAATATTCCTAATCAATTTAGTCCCCTCTCCCGACCAAAATATGTCACCTATTCTTATGCACATTCTCCAGGGAGAATATTCCTGGTCCATTTAGTCCCTCTCCCGACCAAAATATGTCACCTATTCTTATGCACATTCTCCAGGGAGAATATTCCTAATCCATTCAGTCCCCTCTCCCGACCAAAATATGTCACCTATTCTTATGCACATTCTCCATGGAGAATATTCCTAATCCATTTAGTCCCCTCTCCCGACCAAAATATGTCACCTATTCTTATGCACATTCTCCATAGAGAATATTCCTGGTCCATTTAATCCCCTCTCCCGACCAAAATATGTCACCTATTCTTATGCACATTCTCCATGGAGAATATTCCTGATCCATTTAATCCCCTCTCCCGACCAAAATATGTCATCTATTCTTATGCACATTCTCCATGGAGAATATTCCTAATCCATTTAGTCCCCTCTCCCGACCAAAATATGTCACCTATTCTTATGCACATTCTCCAGGGAGAATATTCCTGATCCATTTAATCCCCTCTCCCGACCAAAATATGTCACCTATTCCCATTAACAATCCCCATGGAGAATTTTCCTAATCCATTCAGTCCCCTCTCCCGACCAAAATATGTCACCTATTCTTATGCACATTCTCCAGGGAGAAAACTCCTGGTCCATTTAATCCCCTCTCCCGACCAAAATATGTCACCTATTCTTATGCACATTCTCCATGGAGAATATTCCTAATCCATTCAGTCCCCTCTCCCGACCAAAATATGTCACCTATTCTTATGCACATTCTCCAGGGAGAATATTCCTGGTCCATTTAGTCCCCTCTCCCAACAACAATATGTCACCTATTCTTATGCACATTCTCCATGGAGAATATTCCTAATCCATTCAGTCCCCTCTCCTGACCAAAATATGTCACCTATTCTTATGCACATTCTCCATGGAGAATATTCCTGATCCATTTAATCCCCTCTCCCGACCAAAATATGTCATCTATTCTTATGCACATTCTCCATGGAGAATATTCCTAATCCATTTAGTCCCCTCTCCCGAGCAAAATATGTCACCTATTCTTATGCACATTCTCCAGGGAGAATATTCCTGATCCATTTAATCCCCTCTCCCGACCAAAATATGTCACCTATTCTTATGCACATTCTCCAGGGAGAATATTCCTGGTCCATTTAGTCCCCTCTCCCGACCAAAATATGTCACCTATTCTTATGCACATTCTCCAGGGAGAATATTCCTGGTCCATTTAGTCCCCTCTCCCGACCAAGATATGTCACCTATTCTTATGCACATTCTCCATGGAGAATATTCCTGATCCATTTAATCCCCTCTCCCGACCAAAATATGTCACCTATTCCCATTAACAATCCCCATGGAGAATATTCCTAATCCATTTAGTCCCCTCTCCCGACCAAAATATGTCACCTATTCTTATGCACATTCTTCATGGAGAATATTCCTGGTCCATTTAGTCCCCTCTCCCGACCAAAATATGTCACCTATTCTTATTCACATTCTCCAGGGAGAATATTCCTGGTCCATTTAGTCCCCTCTCCCAACCAAAATATGTCACCTATTCTTATGCACATTCTCCAGGGAGAATATTCCTGGTCCATTTAGTCCCCTCTCCCGACCAAAATATGTCACCTATTCTTATTCACATTCTCCAGGGAGAATATTCCTGGTCCATTTAGTCCCCTCTCCCAACCAAAATATGTCACCTATTCTTATTCACATTCTCCAGGGAGAATATTCCTGGTCCATTTAATCCCCTCTCCCAACCAAAATATGTCACCTATTCTTATTCACATTCTCCATGGAGAATATTCCTGATCCATTTAATCCCCTCTCCCAACCAAAATATGTCACCTATTCTTATTCACATTCTCCATGGAGAATATTCCTGGTCCATTTAGTCCCCTCTCCCGACCAAAATATGTCACCTATTCTTATTCACATTCTCCATGGAGAATATTCCTGATCCATTTAATCCCCTCTCCCGACCAAAATATGTCACCTATTCCCATTAACAATCCCCATGGAGAATATTCCTAATCCATTTAGTCCCCTCTCCCGACCAAAATATGTCACCTATTCTTATTCACATTCTCCAGGGAGAATATTCCTGGTCCATTTAATCCCCTCTCCCAACCAAAATATGTCACCTATTCTTATTCACATTCTCCATGGAGAATATTCCTGATCCATTTAATCCCCTCTCCCAACCAAAATATGTCACCTATTCTTATTCACATTCTCCATGGAGAATATTCCTGGTCCATTTAGTCCCCTCTCCCGACCAAAATATGTCACCTATTCTTATTCACATTCTCCATGGAGAATATTCCTGATCCATTTAATCCCCTCTCCCGACCAAAATATGTCACCTATTCTTATTCACATTCTCCATGGAGAATATTCCTGATCCATTTAATCCCCTCTCCCAACCAAAATATGTCACCTATTCTTATTCACATTCTCCATGGAGAATATTCCTGGTCCATTTAGTCCCCTCTCCCGACCAAAATATGTCACCTATTCTTATTCACATTCTCCAGGGAGAATATTCCTGGTCCATTTAATCCCCTCTCCCGACCAAAATATGTCACCTATTCCCATTAACAATCCCCATGGAGAATATTACATATGAAGAGGTCTGCTTACATGCTTCATGATGTTGGCATAAACCATGGGAGGGTAGAGGCTGGCGGCGAGGTTGTCGACAGCAGGACTAAGGTTGCCCAAGTGGTCCACTAGGTCATCCAGCTGAGCGATGTTCGCCTCTGTGTCACACACCGCATTCTGCTTCACTGATTCCTTTGACTTCTTCAGCAGGGACTTGACGGTCTTGATGAGACCCATGCTTGCAGCCAGGACCTCCTTATCCGAGTCTGTCCATGTATCTTCATTAGACATCACAAACCCATCAGCAATCAGCAGTTCGTCGAGGTCATCTGTCTGGCCTTCACTCTCCAGAGCCTACAGAAGGAATAAAACTGAGCTGAAGAATAATAAGACTGAGTTCTCAAGAATAACAGGTAGCCTACTGGTTAAAGTGTTTGCTCGTCATGCTGAAGACTTGGGTTCATTTCCCCATGTGGGTACAATGTGCGAAACCCTTTTCTGGCATCTCCAACCATGATATTGCTGGAATGTTGCTAAAAGCAGTGTACAACTAAACTCACTCACTCATAGAGGTGGCAGAAGTGACATAAAGATAGATATCAACCACGAAGACTGTTCAGCATTCTCATAAGACCAATATGCATTGCAGTGCGCTTAACTTCATGGATTATGTGCATGTACACATCTGATGATTTCAAAAGGTGGAGAATATACAAATGGCTATGAGAAATATAACATCAAGCTGGAGAGATCTTACAGAACTAATAGAACATTCCTTTCCTTTTCCAATCTATGCTCGTAAATTGGTGAGTGAGTTTTGTTGTGTTTGTTGCTTAACACAAACTCTGCTATATTCCAGCTTTATGGTGGCCTAGTCTAAATATTCAATTCTAGACCAGACAATCCAGCAATCAACAGCATGACCATTAACACAGTTTGGACAAGATGATGTGTCATGTGACACGCAACTCTACCCGCCCGATCCCGTTAGTCACTGAGTGAGGAAGTATCAATAACGTATATCATGACATGGAAAGAGGATGTGTGAATATTGTCCCAATTGCGGCACATTCTAACTGTCAATCACTTTAGGGAAACTAACTTGCACATTACTGACCAAGGATCATAACAGTATATACACTGACTGCACACGGAAGAGACTCTACAGAACACTGTGAACAGTGTCATCATATTCCATCATTGATGCCAGAGGTTGGTATTCAGCCACTGTGGCCAGTCAATCATATTTGTAGATCAAGTTTCAAGTCTTATGATATATCACATCTCCACAAAGCTGAGTCAGACTAGAGGTTAAATCACTGCTCATTCAGACAAAGGAACAATGTGTGCAGTACATATCATGTGGCTTCCACCATATTGCATGAATGTTGATAAAGTGTAAAGCTATCCCTCACTAACTCACTCACTCCACTGGGTGAGCTGTATCCCCAAACCCTGTCACCCAACAATATCTCCCAGTCTCACCTTTTGCAGTTCATGTAATGACTCGCTTGTTCGCTCGCTCACTCGCTCGCTCGCTCGCTCGCTCACTCACTCACTCACTCACTCACTCACTCACTCACTCACTCACTCACTCACTCACTCACTCACTCTACTGGGTGAGCTGTATCTTCCAACCCTGCCATCCAACAATATCTCCCAGTCTCACCTCTTGCAGTTCATGTAATGCATCCCTCACCAACTCAGAAGTCTCTTCAACAATGGCGAGTGAGGCTCTCTGGTTATCTGTGGAGATAATAAATACATTACTGTAAGATCAGGTTGGGTATGGCCAAAATTTTCGCACTGTGATATATTGTGATTTGTGTTGGCATAGTGCAACATGTATTGCAGTATATTATAAGAGTTTAACACATGGTTTAAGGGAATGTAATTACTGTTTTCTTTCTTTTCAAACAATGCCACTGGCCACTGTCATGGCTCAAATTTGATTGTAAAAGCAATCAATTGAAAATGTTTCCAAATTACAGACTTCGCTCTAAAGTTTGGAATGTGAGACATCTGCAGCAACATCCATTTTGGTTTTTTTATCAACAAGTGACAGTACCAATCTATTATTTCTTATTTACATGGTTTAAAAGTCACGCAAATGCAATTGCACGACCAATAAATATTCACAAAACTATTAATGTATAATGACATATAGGAAATACATCATCATGAAAGTTACTGATTGTGGTCAAGGAAATTGCCAATCGTATTGGGTGAACTGCTTCGTGAAAGTGTACCGCAATAAATCATACTGTGAACTTCAAATTGCAATATAGTTAACCAGTTTTATCGCCAACCCCTAGTAATAATCTTAAGCAGGGTTTTCAATAGGATTTAAAACCCAAATATCTCGAAGACAACATCAGGAACTGCAGCTCACCTTCATTATGTGGTTCTAAACTTTTGGTGTAGTGCACAACTGTTCATTTTGCTATGATTCACAAATGAAGACTGCATGTTACAATTAGTATCCTCCCTCTCACCTTTAGGTAAGGTTGACAGAATGTCTGCCCCATGCCACACAATGCCTGTAGCTCGCAGCTGCTCAGGGGACCTGTCAACAACAACAATAATAATAAATAATAAATAATAAATATAATAAGGACATTTGTAATCCACTGAATTCCACACCACAGAGGGGCACACTAAAAGCGCTACAATCTGAATTATCATTAACCCTGATAACCCATGCTGGAAGGTAAATAGTCACACGACTTATTCCATCAGGTACTCATTTTCTGCTAGATGAACAGAGGCACAATGTGTCACATGTGCTTTGTTGTATGGGATGAATTGAAGTCCTAGATACCCTCAGGAGTCAACCTGCAAAAGACGGTCAACCATCCAAGGATTGACGTTGCATATCTTCATCTGATTTTTTAACTGTGCTCAGTGCTCGACACACAGAATATTGCACAGAAAAGTCCAAAGGCAAGGCATTAGTTTGAGAATGAATAACATTTATATATCTCACTAACAAGTATTATAACATTTTCATGGCACTGAAATGTGCAGCAGGCTCGCTTACACATGTCAGTCGTATCTTAATTGTGTAGATGGATGCTCATGTTGTTGATCAATGGATTGTCAGGTCCAAACTCCATCATTTACAGACTACTGCCATATAGCTGGAATACAGCTGAGTGCAGCGTAAAATTAAACTCAGTCACTCACTCCCAATGTGTTATTATATGGTCTCTGGTGATCACATACCACTTTCCAGTTGCCACAATTTGCAGTGAAGAGTTATGTCCATATGACGAAAAAAAGTAAACAATATGTTCAAATCTGGTTCACCCGATTATGCGTCCAGATCTGTCGGCAGATATCGTAGTTACTGCAATTTGAATCCTCTGCTTGACTAAAAAACATTAAGTATTGTTTTACACTCATGGTTGAACCATTTTTCAAGCCTGTTTACCTACCCAAGATCAAAGTCAGCGATGTTCTGAGCCAGAGTTCTGACACTCTCTATTATATTCAGGACAGCTGTCTTCAGAGCCTTTCGTAATGTCATGCCTGTCAAAGAAACATTCAAACTGCAGCTCACATTCATTTAATAATATGTAGCTGATATGATGAGTCACAATCATATCTGTAAACCTGAGTGAAGGGTGAATACTGAAAGTTGCCAAAGTCATGAAAAAAGACATCATTCCAGGCAGTTTGTCCATAATAAGTCCAGGTCAAACATATCACTGGCAGTGACAATATTTGACACTGTCAATGTTGGGTGACTTTCCACATCATAATCCTATCCCAATCCTTGTCAATGTCTATATATGGATATGGCTTCCATGTTTTACCCTACAACATAACAATGAAGGCTCTTCTGTGTCTTAGATTATGTAGCTTACCTCTGTCTTGATTCATGACATACCTGTGTCCCAGCTTACATGGCATACCCGTTTCTAAACTTACATGACATACCCGTGTCTCAACTTACATCACATACCTGTGTCTTGCTTCATGACATACCTGTGTCTCAACATACATGACATACCTGTGAGACACACTTGTGTCTCAACATATATGACATACCTGTGTGTCAACATACATGACATACCTGTGTGTCAAAATACATGACATACCTGTGAGACACACTTGTGTGTCAACATACATGACATACCTGTGTGTCAACATACATGACATACCTGTGAGACACACCTGTGTCTCAACTTACATGACATACCTGTGTCTCAACATATATGACACACCTGTGTGTCAATTCAGTGATATACATATGTCTTGACATGCAAATTTTACCTTGAGTCTTGGGAAAGGAGTAGTAGGCAGACACAAGAGCCAGGGTGGCTTTTTCCAGGGATGTAATCATGGGCTGTGAGTGCTGTAACAATCAAACAGATGGATATACTGCTATTGTGCATCTTTCCGCTTTCATATAGAATATATCAGCTTGTGAATGGACCTGTACACGTGACCTGAAAGTTGCTTTGGTAACTAACTCACCTCAGGGGGCGGGGCTGGAGGCTTGGAGAATGCCATGGACAGTTTGGTAGCTTCATTTGATATAGCTGTAAATACGGTCCCTGAAAATGTAACTCACAATATAATACAAGTCTTCTGATAACATTAGGGTTGCACATCTAATCAGAAATGTGTTCTGACAGATATAAAAACTGAGATAACAAATAATTGATTAACTAACACTATGAAACCCTATAAAATCAGAGCTATTTCTTCATGAGATTATGCTAGAAGCTCCAGCCTTTCATCAACATTTTAAGGTACAATTTAGCATCATCTTTCAAAGAAGATTTCAAAGTACAAAGCCTTAGTATCAGTGTAGATATTAGTGGAAGTGTTTATGGTGGACATGCTGAGGACATTTCTCAATTTGAAACATCTGTGAACAGTACGATGCATGTAAACTGCCAACTTAGATATGTTCACTTTCTTCAGGGTAACAGTTGCCTTTGTATGTGTTTATTATTAGTGCTGATGTCTTAGCAACCCAAAAATATACATAGGTTTAACTTTCTAGCAAGTCACCATGGTTACCCCATTTTCTTAACAAAATGATTGATAAGATGGTAAATACGATCCCATACCTATGTGATTCCAATAAGCCTGACGATCAAACACATCCTTTTCATCCCTCTGCGACTCTCCTTCTGCAACAGTCAAAGTTTACAGATCTAACTAGTCCTTCCCATATCATTTATACTACCCAACATTTGATTGGGATATTCTGAGTGTCCGGATTGGGAGAAAAACTAAGTGAATGTTTGAAGACTGTTAAATACAAACAGGATGTGAGTTTTCACACTAGGCATCAATGCAAGTTACCATAAAAAACATAATATAGGTGCATCTCAGATTACATCACAACATCTCCCAACAATCAGTCACTGTCTGACATTAAGGTGATCTCTTTCAAATGTTGAGAGGTATATGGTGTAACATTTCTATAGCAGTGCAGAGTCTTATGAGCACTGGCAGCTTGAGATCTACTGTTGTGTCAAGTGTAAACATGGCTAAGTGGGTGAGAGAATGAGTTTAGTTTTACGCTGCACTCAGCAATATTCCAGCTATATGGCAGTGGTCTGTAAATAATCGAGTCTGGACCGATGACGTGTCAGCTAAGTCAGTGAGCCTGATCACCCGATCCTGTTAGTAGCCTCTTACGACATGCATAGTCGCCTTTTATGAGAAGCATGGGTTGATGAAGGCCTATTCTACCCCGGACCTTCACGGTTGGTACAGGTGGAAGTCTTTCCCTATTCCAAACTTACATTTGACTAGTCCAGGCTTTGCCCAGTTTTATAGTGTCAACCCTCTGAGATGAGATACAACCTTTGACATGAAATGCTCATACACTCAATACACTAAATATGGACCTGTTCTTGTTTCATAATCTAAATATTGAGTGCCTTCACTACTAGTCATGTTTTGGGATAGAATGCAGTTTAGTGGGCGGAGCACCCTTTACGATCCTTAGGGTTAGGGTTTGGGATTACGGTTAGGTACCCTTTATGATCCTTAGGGTTAGGGTTAATGCACCCTTTACAATCCTTAGGGTTAGGGTTTGGCACCTTTTATGATCCTTAGGGTTAGGGCTTACGGTTATGGTCAGGTACCCTTGCCGATCTTGAGGGAGCGCTAATTATTCTGAAAAAGTGTGCCCGGTCGGTAAAGTTCAGTACACCCATATTTTGGCATGCAGTTTCCAAACCGATCAAATCAGCCACGGGTAAGAGTTTTGCCCGTACCCACTGCTCCCAACAAAAACCCAAATTACAATCTGACATGCATACGTCACCCTAAATATGCATTCAGTGAACTAGAACAGGTATTAAAAACAATCAATAAACTAATTTCAGTGTTGGAATAATATTCTGGGAAAGGGCTCCCCTGTTGCAAATTTACTAGGTAAAAAGATGGCGGGGGTACGGTCTGAGCTCTTTCCGAATGATCTTCTACTCGTCGACCATACACTCTTTCTTACCTATGATACACCACAGTTGCACAACTAAGAGTAACCTAACGAAGAATATATCCATCAGCATGGGAGCTATCTACAAAGCAACTATACCAACATTTCTCATCAGAATCGAAAAAGGAATTCACATGAATGGTAAACACATGACAACCTCTTATTTGCGACAATACAAGCTGTAAATTATCAACTAAGTTCCTCATGACGTTCGCATGCGCTCCCTTTTCCGCCATTGTTGTTTACACCGGAAGTCTTGAAGGGGCGTAAACTCTACACATTACTTTTTCTATTACAGAACGTTGGTAGGCGATACCTTTCAGCGGTATTGTGATCTAATTTCACAAAAAGTAAATTCCAAAATAACGAAATAGCATTATTTGTGTTGTTGGATCTTGATAAGCCTCAGAATTAAATTGGAGGAATCATATGAGATAATTCATCACACATTTTATTATTTGTTTGGATTGTAAAGGTTCTGTGGCAATTGTCCCAAACTTGCATTTCGCTGTAATAAAATATGGAATTGGTTGTTCCGCAGATCAAGTTTTCAACTTTGTTTGATCGCTTATTCTAGAATCATGGCTGACGACGATTTGGAAGCAATCCGTGCTCGCCGCATGGCCCAGCTTCAGCAACAGTATGGGGTAGGTACATTCATGTATTTTTTAGCATCTGATGTTAACACACCCGGAATAAAATGTGAAAGAAAATACCGCGTGAAAAGCCATTCAATCTCCTGAAAACAACAATTCAAAAGCCAGTTAACAAAAATCATCTTGCCTAACACAGTTGCTAAGTATATTGTAGTGGAGAATCGGGCGGATTCCAACGGTCAAGTTCAGCCTGACTTGGAATGATCGACTCTCTCTTAAGTTTCTATCAGTTATGCATAAAGTATACTGAGCATCTTGTGTTGGATACTCGGACTGTGCACTGCACAATACATAGAGAAAAGTACAACCAGTCTCATTACATACGAATTATTGGAAAAGCAATGGTATCTGCCTGACCGAAACCATACAAAAGTCATGATTTTGTGAGTGAGTGGGTGAGTTTAGTTTTAAACCACACTTGTCAATGTTCCAGCTATATTGGGGTGATCTTAGTTCAGCTAGCTAAACTAGGGTGATCTGTGAATTATCGGATCTGGTCCAGACAATCCAGGGATCAACAACATGAACATCAATCTATGTAATTGGGATTTGATGTCATGTGTCTGTCTAGTCAGCGAATCTGACCACCGATCCCATTATTTGCCTGTTACAACAAGCATAGGTTACTGAAGATCATTTCTAACTAGATCTTCACAGGTATATTTCATAAGTTATCAGACATAGTGTAGCATTTTATTTAGACTTACCTCAAGAATACAGCAACACAAACTATAAAGACACACCATGATACACTTTTATGTAATTGTAGGTGATGAGGATTAGGGTTAGATTAAGTGAGGTTAACCAAACCCTAATGTCCTCATGAGAAGTTGTTGTGCTGTATTCTAAAGATGCTCCTTTGTTTATTACCCATGTCTTACCTGCATAAAAGTGTCAAAATAGTGTATTTTTGATATTTTTTGTAATTAAAATGAGACATGAGTAGAGCCATGTGTCAGTTAGCCCCGACAGAGTGTTGTTAATTCAAGTCATCAACACCATCACTTTTCTGTTTGTTTTCTGCCTTGAATTTTTCATAGTATTAATTTGGCATGTTAGAAGAAAAAGTACATTTTGCTATCCTCCATGTTTAGTGTAATAAAGTACACTTTGGGCCTGAACTATTATAACATGTATTATAAGTTGTAGAATGAATGAAATCATGTGTTTGTTATTAATGATAAAGAAGTTCTATCACAACCTGACCTAACTGAGAGGTCATCAGTTATCCAATCAAATCAATGGATAGTCAGTTGTCGTTGTGGCCCAAGTCAATGCGCTACAAGACTCATATGACATACGATGTATGTATGCAACTACCCATACACTGACCATGTTGACCACATGGGTGATAAAATACAGAAAGATATTTGTCACCAGCTCATTATAAATGATTTTTATTTGGACTTTCTGCAAATAAATGTGTATTCAGGAGTACTGTGCTTTCCTGATGCACTTTCCAAGAATAATTACTGGTAACACTGTGGTGTCTGGAACATGCTCTCAAGATTGCATTGTTTGTAAGTGGCATTCTTAGCAGACACTTTCTCTTGGGACTAGGATTGCCATTGCAGTTCATGGGTACACATTATATCAATGTGCCTCTTGTGCTTTCTAGGGATCTGGTGGTGGGCCCTCTGAAGAAGAGCAACAGCAGGCTCAGAAACAGGCTCAGGATATGAAGAACTCCATCCTCAGTCAGGTGTTGGACCAGTCTGCCAGGACAAGATGTGAGTGCAGGGTCTTTACACTTCTTAGTCATATTTCTGTAATTTATGCCGAAAAGAATATGGTTAATACAATCTGTATCATGCATATACAATCAGGTTGTTTTGTCGTGTAACAGTGACTATTACTGAAATATGTTTTAATTTGGGCACCTTTCATCAGCATCAGTGGATTTATTTTGGTTTTTGGAGTAGCTTAATCATTGACAGGACTATTATAGGAAGTACAGTGATGATTGCAGTGAATTGAACTTGAAGGTCATGACAGTGGGGTCTACAACATTTACTGAACTCCAGTATCAACTTAACAGTACAACAGTGATGGCTAAAAGAGTTAACATTTCTTCTTGTTTATTCAGTAATAATTTAATTGTATTGTATTTATTATATTGGGAGTAAGTTAGGTTTTGTATTGATTTCAGTAATATCCCAATAGAATCATGGGATGTGTAATGGGTTATAGATAACCTCTTGATAGAAAGCTGCAGGTTTACTTCATGGCTGATGTTTAGGTATTAATGTATATAAAGAACATCTTGGGTGTGTTTAAAGCATTCACTTTTTGAGCCAAAAGACTGGGATTGTTTCATCACATAGGTTAAATGTGTGATGGCCCTTTTTATGTCCTCTCCATTCACTCAAGTAGAGAGCTGCCATATTAATATCTATGACTATAGTTCATTCTGGACCCAGTTTGGTGTCATTCACTGACAGCAGGGAAATGTTTGTAAATGTTTGTAACTTGCTGTTTGACAGCTACCAGTATTGTTCCATCACACTCATGTTTGTATTGTAGTAAACACAATAGCTGTGGCGAAACCTGAGAAGGCACAGATGGTAGAGAACCTCCTTGTGCAGATGACACGTACTGGACAGATACAGACAAAGGTAACCAGTGATTCTGTATTAATTTAATAATTAACGTGTCGGTGGTAACAAAGGTAATCCTTGAATGATAACAGTGTCAGTTATTGTACTGGATTCTTGTGATTATAGATAATGGGGCCTAGATTTTCGTAGCTCTCCGAGCGCTAAGGTAGTTGTAAGTTAATGTTTATGTCGGGCTTTTATCTTACCGCTAGGAGAGCTTACAAAATCTAGGTCCTGGTTTTTACTCTATATTTGATTATTTTCTGAATTTTAATGTTTATCATAACTGAGTTATAAATGTGTATGCATTCTGTTGTTCCCCTCTGTGACATTGCTGGAATATTTCCATACTGTGTGTTTGATATGTATGTTATTTTCCAGCTCGATGAACATCAACTGATTGGTCTCCTGGAGAAAGTGAGTGAACAGACTCAGAAGAAGACAACAGTCAAGGTGAGGAGTCTTTCTTACCTAGAGACCCGTGCATGTGGAATACAGACATTTATATCCAACAGGTTATTGTTAAATATTGTGTCAGGACATTGTGTCAGTTCATTGAGCTGCATGATGGGTAGGAAATAGAAGAATTTTGATATCGATCTTCAGCAACCCATGCTTATCGTAAGAGGTGACTACTGGGATCAGATGTCATCGGTTCCCAATTTTGCTGATTGATGCTCATGCTGTTGATCACTGGATTGTCTGATCCAGACGTGATTATTTACAAAGCTCATATTCCTGGAATATTGCTGAGTGCCGCATAGAACTAAACTCACTCACTTGATGACTCAAATTGGCATTGCCACCCCTTGTAAAAAATCACTGCTGTTAACTGCTTGTTTTCCTCTATTGCAGTTTGACCGGCGAAGATGTCAGATGGATGATTCAGATGATGACATGTAACTGGAAGAGCTGTGCTAAGTTGAGAAGATTGTAACACTGACCCAGAGCACGCAAGGTGGGACCTCATCTGTGTTCAGGCAGCAAACCACCTGTGATATTCACAGGGCGTTCTGATTGGACAGTTGACATAACCCCTGGAAACTGCCCAGTGTTTCTCTGTCTCCCATTGGCCAATAAAAATATCCATGGTAAACACATGTGAATTATGCAATGATAATGGTTGGATTAGTATTGAATATACTTGAGCTCTGTCCCTGTTATATTGTATGAGGTTCTCCAGCAGTTTTAATAGATCAGCTTGCATTATTTGAAAAGTGTGAAAGAGTCATCATTTTCTAAGGCGATGTTAAGAAACGTCCATTGTCATGGACCTTGTAATTTATTTCTTGTCATGAATAAGTCCTTTTGTTAATGATACCATTCCGCATCACTTGTGGATGAGTCCTTTGCCATCATGTATCCAGCAGTGCCATATTGTCTAATTGCTTATCCAAAACCAATCTGTAGCTTGTATCTGAGAATGCAAATGTACAATATGCAGTTTCTTTATACCTAACAAACCTAAACACTTGTTTCACTGAGAGGGAAACCACAGAGAGAGTGTCCAGATTACATCACAGTGTATATTATACCACTGCTTCCCTAATATAAGTCAGCATAGTCTCCACACAAGTCTATGCAAATTGTCTTCATGCTATCAACCACTGTTTTGTGTGGACCTGATTTGGTTATGAGCAAGTCATTGTAATGTAAAACAACATTCACCATGGTTACCTGCTTTATCTTTCTTCACACTTTCCATCTGTTCGTAAATGCTAATTTTCTCAATTTGTCCAAAATTTAAATTGATTATGAAGTGTATATGGTGTATGTTGAACATTTTTTATTTGTCCATGCATGATACATGTACTTTACAGCATTAAAGGGACATGCCTTGTATACCCTGATAAGAGAAATAAACCAGTACTCGTCGTTATGGGAGTTGTCACCAGCCAAGCAGTAGAAGTGTTTGCCCATCTCAACAAAGACCTGGGTTTTATTCCCCATATGTGGTACCCACCGATGCTGTTCCTTTCATTCTATTGCTGGAATTTTTTTAAAAGTGGATTTAAAGACATACTCCCACATTCAAATAAAGCTTTTAATCTGCTTAACTATTTTAAATAACATGAGTGTTACAGATCTCTGAATGCCAGTAGTCTACCCATGTAAATCAATCTATCCATGTAATTTACATGCAGTGTATGTGTGCCATTTCATTGTTCTATATTGTTTGATGAAGATATTCAGCCCTAATAAATATTCTTTGTCATAAGCATTGTAATGGTTCCATTTTTCCAAAGAACATCAAGTGTCTCTGTACAGTGTGGATAAGTGAGATCTTTGAGAAGTACAGAGAACTGCAGAAGTCAGACATTACTGAGGGTTCAAGGTTAGCATTGGTCCCTTAGCCCATGTCAGTCTTAAGATACGACCAAGTGAATCGGATGCCCAGACTTGGTTTATGTCATGGATCATTTGTCAGTTTCATTCAGGGCGGTATCCGAGTGGTTAAAGCATCTGCCTGTCATGCTGAAGACCCAGATTCAATTTCCCACATGGGTACAATGTGTGAAGCCCCATTTGGGTGTCTTTCACCATGATGGTGCTATAATATTGCTAATATCAGCATAAACCAAAACCATACTAATTCAATCGAAATTTCATTCAAAGGATTGTCCGGTCCAGACTCAAACATTTTCCAGGCAGGAATATTGCAGTGTCACATCAAGTAATAATAAAACAAACTGAAGCAACAGACTGTGGAGCAGAGCTGGAAAGTGTAGACTGAATCAACCAGAGAAGATAACCCTCATGCTTATTTAGAAAGTGTAATCCCAAATGTAACATGTTTCACCATGCTTCTGTGTAACCAGGGAAGTGACTCGGTTACACCAGTTGCATATATCTTGCTGACGAGTTTGTGGAAGCAAAGTTAATGGGCAAACTTGGACCAAGGGGAGGCCAGGCTGCACTATGACATTTAAGTATAGTGTCAGAGTTATTTCCCTTTGATGTTGGATGGAGACAAGCAAGATTGGTTGTTCTTTGGAAGGTAAAACACAGCAGAGTAACCATGTAGACTGGGAAAGGTTTCTCTTCTAATGTGGCAATTTCACAGTGGCAATTATCTTGACTTGATAAATTATTCACATTCTACCTGCCTGGATTGTCATGTAGAATAGGCTGAAAGAAAGCTCATTTAACATGAAGAGACAGATCTGGTTCATTTGACTGGTCTCTGATAAACTGTGATATCACTTATTGTTACAAGTATTTGAATTTTCTATGTGGCTTTCATCAGTATCTTGTATATGCCAAATACTGCTAGATAGACAAATAATGGAAGAAAATCTTCAATTATATCAGTTCTTTATTATTGAAGTATAAAAATACTTGCCATGACATACAAAGAGCAATGGCTGCTTTCTCTGTATAACATTGTGTACATGTTAAATCAATATAAAACATTCATGAAAAAAATCCAGAACTACTTCATAGTGATAATTTTAATGTTTGTTTTTCAAACCATGAGAAGAATTGTGACAATATTTATGGACATACAACTTCTTTTATTCTGTGAAGATTGAAGTTTTGACATAGATTTTAATGTCGTTATTAAGCCATGATGCTTGCTAATTTGCTTGATAACGACATTAGAATCTTTGTCGAAATGTTGTCTTCACAGAATGAAAGTTGTATATCCATAAATATTGTCGTAATTCATCAACACAACTTCATAAATGCCCATCAAAGGAAACCTTGACAATACTGATTTTGGGGATGGATATTTTTAACAAACTGGTTCTATTTCACCTACCAAAGTAATTCCAGTTCAAAAGTCACTCCATGGCTAAAGTAATGCTGGTGCAGGTTTAGCTTTGAACTCATTACAGGAAAAGATTATGGATAACAACTTCTTGAATTTATTTCTCATTACTTTTCAGGGCTTGTTCTAGCTACTCAGTGTCACAGAGTCATATTTTGAACAAATATATTTTCCTGAGGAACCACAACATGCACTGCATGTCTTGCAGAGACAGCAGGACCAAAAACAAGAAACTCCCAGGAGTGAGCACTGGTGAAGCTACCAAAGGCTGTCACAACTCTCCACAACCAGTGTGTTCCTAATTTCACATCATCAAAGGGCTGTGGGGTCGCCAAGCGGTTAAGGCATTTGCTCATCATGCCAAGGACCAGACTTCAGTTTCCCACGTGCTCAATGTGTAATGTGCCTATTTCTGGTGTCCCCTGCTGTGATACTGCTGAGATATTGCTAAAAGCGGCGTAGAAACTAAACTCGCCAACTTCACATAATAAAGCTCTTCAAAGGTTCGGGTCTAAGACAATCAGTAAGCCTAAACAAGACTGCCTAAGAGGGAGGGGTAATGTGAAACTTTCTCCATCGCTGACGACTGGTCCTCATCCATGAAAGGATGTCAGTACAATACCATGAAGAGACCAACAACATCAAGGTGCCGCTACAACCTTGGAGTGCTGTGCTGAGTCAGAGGTCATGAGTGAGAACCAACAAGTCCACCACAGGTTTGTGGTGAATGCATGGTAAGGTCTTATGTTGTATGTTGGTTAACAAGAGTTTCCAACAAAAAGAAAAGTGTAATTAGAACTTGTTTCAATAATTTCAATTTTCCATTGCCCTGTTCTAACACTAACACCAATGGAAAAAAAACTTTTTGGAAAGAAATAGTCTGTGATATTTATGGAAAGACAAACAACAATCAATTATCTTTCATCATTCTTTCACATCTATCTTAATTGATCAGATTAGAGTGGTTACTCTTTTGAAATTGTTTTCATAATTATTGGCAAACAAGGATAGGTTGGACCGGTGCAGGGAATGCATTTACAAGGAGTAGGCAGTGCAAGGCAATGAGTGAATCCATTTGGTTTGTGAATGGTAGAGCAGATGGAGGCTAGTGCATGTGCAGTGTATAACAATAAAATTGATTCAGCACGTAGCTGCACATGGTTTGCTCTCATGGTCGATCAAACACTTGATCGTAGACAACCTCAGACCCCTTTGCTCACAATGGCAAGCACCACTGGGCGTCCCTCACATATGCTACATGTCAGGTCAGTGCTGAAGTTATCCTCGTTTGCCAGTAGAAACATTACTTATCCCAAAATTAAAATCAAAAACCAACTGAGAGTACCAATAGCTCTTCCAATTACAGGTGCTTCAACTGCCATGTATATATGTCTTCAACAACAGTGCAGACTACAGCTTATACTCAATGGTACTCGAACACGACATCCATGATGTAATTGTTATCACAGCTGATGCTTAATAATATGTAAATGAGGTTATATTTGATTAGATACATAAACAATAGCTGAAAATGTTTGGGGCAAGTTGATATACAGTGGAAAGAACGAGTACATATCACAGATGTTGATAAATGACATCAAATGTAGAAAGAGAGCATCGTTGTTCAGATTTCACCCAATATCTGCACCCATGCACCCATTGGTAGAATCCAATGGTTAAGCTCTCCACTAGAGGCAGGGTGGTGGGGGTAGCTTAGTGGTTAAAGCGTTCCCTCGTCACGCCAAAGGCATGTGTTCAATTCATCACACGGGTACAATGTGTGAAGCCCTTTTCTGGTGTTGTCTGCTGTGAAGTTGCTGGAGTGTTGCTAAAAGCGGCATAAAACCAAACTCTTTAACACACTCTACTGGAGGCCACAGTTTGATTTAAAAAATGGGTGGAACATATAAAGTCTATTTTTTATGTCTTCTGCAGTGATATGACTGATTGTGGTTGAAATAATTTCTACTGACCTACTTTTCACTCAAAGCTAACACACACAATTGATGGTGAATTAATCATAAACTGGCTTCAAGATTGGTGTCAGAAAGTGCATGCAATTTTAACATTTTTGTGTATATTTTTTCTGGAAACTAAAACACTGTATAGCCAAATATAACACATGCAAAATTAGATAGCCCCAAGAAAATGAAATCACCCTACTACATTCTACTAACCTTCTTCTTGTGATTTAACAAACATAGAACTACTGAGGGAAAATTCAACACCATAAGTATGGCCTGTAAATATTTCTGTGATACGTAAGTATGTATCAACCAAGTCTTGGAGCCTGACCGACCTGTCATGATAGCCATCCCCTAAGCACGGGTTCATTTGCTTGCAGAAGACCAATTCTTAGCTAGATCTTCCCTGATCATGGTGTCTACTGCCAACGTGTGTTTAAGCAGCATTATAAACTCATTAACAAAAGTTTAGCAACATCCAAATCTTGAATGTTGTAAACTCCAGAAATGTTATCTAGTTAGTAATGTCTGGTAAGACCTGGCATGTCATATTGTACAAAGACACCAAATTGGCCAAATTTTAATTTAAGTGCATCCTGTGAGCTACACTGCACATGATATAACGGACCATGGGTACCACTGGAATCCAATCTTTAAACGATTGACGTCACAACTGCTTACTGTCATAAAAATACACCACATCACAAGGTTGTAACACAATGGGGCGTCACAGGGGAATTACAGAAAATGCCATTGGAATGCTGACAGCCGGGATGAGCTTACGACAGGTTGCTAGACATTTTCCGGTCCCCCACAGAACCATTTCATGTCTCCAGTCATGTCAGGCACAAAATGAAACAGTGACAGACCTCGGAAAACAACACCATGTGAAGATTGTTATCTCATGACATCATCACATCGCAACGGATTTGCCAGTGCACCATGTCTTGCTGAAAGTCCTCAGCGGAATAGAGGAACATGACTGGATCCACTGCTCATCTGTAATCATCTCTGTTCTGCTTGGCCCCATGCCTCTTGTTCGTACATGTGAATTTCACTGACTCACCCCTCTCGCTTTGTAGTGCACAGGCTTTCGATTTCGTACTGACATCACAACTGTTTGATTCAGATTTGTGATTGAAAATGGTCAAAGTGATAATATCCTCATTTCTTTCTGTTTAGTGGACTGTTTCATTGGGCGTTGCTAAACTTTTGTTACTTTTGTTAGTACTTGATCACCTTCTAGTGAAGGAATATGCCAAGATGCCTCTAACATATAAAGCATGTAACATAATGACTGTATACAGAGTCAACTTACAGCCTTTTTTCTGATTACTTGGTTAACTTACAGCCTTTTTTCTGATTACTTGGTTTAAGGATTTTAGAAAAATAAATTTTAGGTCAATAGAGAGGGTATAAAGTTAATACAGTGTATAAGGATGTTATTTGCATACCAAGTATATCATACATGTATATGCAGGTACAGCATGCCAGCTGAGGAGTCTGTGGCATTACCTTTCTCTCTGTTTCAAGGGAATATTTCAAAGGTATCATTTGCTTTTTTTTCCTCTATTTTTTCACTTTCTTTCTTTTTTATCGGGTTGGCAGCATACTGGTATAATGGCAAAAATATATATGCAAAAACAATTTATTTTCCACACTTCCTTCACATCTGGGGGTCCGCGAATCCATAAACTAAGTAAAATAAAATAGGCATAATGGAAGACCCGAATCACCTGAACGTTGGACCCCACATGAGATTCCAACAGCAATTTCTATACAGATGGAAGCTGCTTTAAAAGGATGATCAAGGATTGGTCTGTGTGGTTGTCGGGTATTTATTATTGCTCACACTGTTTCACATTATAGGCCTCGATTTTCGAAGCTAACTTAGAGCTAAGATGGTTGTAAGTTAATGTTCAGGTATGGCACTTAAGACTATCTTAGCACCAAGAGAGTTTTGAAAATCTAGGGCCTGATCCTCTGTAATGAAAATAGTGGATCTTGCTCATGGATCTACACTAAGAGACAGTGATCCTCCTGATCGTTCACTGTCTGAAACACACTGTTTTCGAGTTGATGTACTGCTGATGTCATACATCGGATGACACATTGGACTCAGCTGTCTATAATCTGGTTTTCTTCCTCCTGCTGAACCTTTTCTGTATTTTCTTCAGAGTCTTTCACTTCCTCTCCCTTCTCCACACCTTCCTCTACCTCTTCCGTACTCCCATCATCACCTTCATCTACTCCCTGTCCATCAACACCCTGACCATCTGACTTCTCTTGGTCAGCCACTTCCTGGCCAGTCTGAGCCTCACTCTGATCCACTTCCTGTGTCTCTGTCTTCACAACCTCCGTGGAATCTGTTTCTCCTACAGTGTTGTTATGATTTTCATCAGTATTCCTTGTTTCATCATGGTTGATCTCTTTTTCTAAATTGGCACTGTCGCCATGGTTACCTTCTGCTTCACAAGAATCACCATGGTTACCTTTTGTTTCACCAGAATCACCATGGTTACTTTCTGCCTCAGCAGCATCACCATGGTTACCATTAGTTTCAGCAACATCACCATGGTTACCATTAGTCTCAACCGCTCCTTCTGTGACAAAAGTGCCACCACGGTTTCCATCCTCAGATTTTTCGCCCTGCGGTGCTGGGCATTGATGAGACTCAGTTTCAGGCACCCATTCAGCTGGGTGTGGACTCCTGTTATCTGCAACAGAGTCTCCCCTCTGGCTGGTTCCTACTGACCCCTGGCCTGAAAGAAAGAATGCATAGATGTATATAAATAAACACTCAAACTCACACAACCAAATAAACTTTAGCTGATGTAGCTGATGTGATACTGAAATCAGTAACTAAGTAGGTCTCTTCATGTATAAAGCATTCTTCTTAACATTACAAATGGACACTTGACTGGGCAGTCACTGAGGTGGGTGAACGTTAACTTGGCTGTCTCTTCTTGCTGACATAACAAACATTGATCTGCATGGGTTGGAAAGTGAGCACAGATTCAGCCTACCTTGTATGTGGATGTCTGGGTGGCCATCTTTGTGTTTCACACTCTGGAATATAACATCAGAGCTTCATTTATATGAACTGACCAATTCTTGACCAAGTCTATGCATCAGGGCTTTCTAAAATTCTTCCTGTTAGTAGGCAAATGCTGGTGGGCAGCATATATAGATCCTGTGTCTTAAAAAGGAATGTAAGCCTCGGCAGTGAAGAATTAAAGACAAACCACTTCTGACAAAGCTGTCATCACTTATCCTTCATTTGAATTGGCTGGTCAAAGTTCAGTCTGGGCTAACAAAGTGCAACTTGAAATTGACTGTTTGTAAGAAAGATTTCTTGAAACAGAGAAGACAAATATCCCCCCTCGAGATTTGTTCTTGTCTGTCAACCCCCCTATCCTTCTTACATGTTGGAGAATTTCCATTTTCTGTTTAACTTAACGCTTACCTTCATGTAACTATGGTCCAAGCTTGTCTTTGGTGCCTTAGGGATTGGACTGAAAATACATTAGCATCAACAAGTCACTCTAATTTGTATACATGTGTTAGAAATATTACCCTTTCTACTGAAAAATAATATACTTGAATATAACTATGACAAAATGATGATATATATATGATAATAAGGTATTAATTGAAAAGTGTCAACATGACATATTATAAAAAGGAACAACCAAACATTGAATATCAAGAAAGGGGACAACTCTTAAAATACAACAAGGGAGAAAACTTACCAAGGAAACAGGCAGGAGTGACAGACAGCAGCAAGTGGGAGAGTAGATGAATGAAGACACTGATGTAGAAGAATGCCATTTTCCTACTGAAGGTTTCACCATGAAGAACACATGACAGACAACACATAGTGACAAGTTTTGGAACAGAATGAGGATATTTTGATGAAATGAATAAAAATGATATCTTTGTTCATTGCTTCATGAGGCAATATGTCTCCTTATTCACATACAAAATTTTAAATGTATCGATGAGGAGTCGTTCCATAAAAGTAGGATAATATTTTGATGAAATTAATGAAAAATATCTTGTCCATTCCTTGATAAGGTAACCTGTCTCTTTATTCTCATGCAGAAGTGGAAGTAAATTGGGTGTAGTCATTCCAGTAAGCAATATGAATCGTGTCTGAATGTGATACAATACTCCATATTTCTCTGGCCATCTGACGAAATAATCCTGTTGTGCAATTTTTGCTAGTCAATAGTCATCAACTAGTATGACTATCCTCTGTCCAAAGATAACACGGGTTAGCCCTGTGATATTGAAAACAGTCAACATTTATTAGACTAAAGTTGTCTACTGATAGGCAGACAATTGTAATATAGCAATACAACTCCTTCAACAGTATGTGAGTTCTGATCCAGAAACTGAAGACAACGATTAGAGTCAAAGAACTGGTTGAGCACTTTCTGCAGTACAGAATGTACCATTACATGTGTATTCCGAATTTGGCTCAGGTACATTTCTACTTGCTGAAAGTGAGTAAGTGAGCAGGGTTTTACACCACCTTTTGCAATATTGAAGCAACATCCGACAAGGAGTACCAGAAATGTTCTTCAAAGAATGTAGCCATGGAATCAAACTCGGGTCTTCAGGGTGCTTTAACCACTAGGCCATCCCACAGCTCTTCTGCATGCAGAAAGCTACCTGTCATGGGTTCCCAACTGCGCAGATCGATGCTCATGGTGTTGATCACTGGACTGTCTGGTCCAGACTCGATTATTTACAGACCACCGCCATATAGCTGGAATATTGCTGAGTGCACTACACTCTACACTCACTCACTCACTCACTCACTATGATAGCCATATAAACATGATGGTTAAAAAATCTGTTTAAACAACACACCAATGAACTTTTATTATTTATTTTCCCTTTTTTCAGTAGTTCAAGTATGAAAAATAGAATATATGGTGGTGATTATGATGATATGAAGCAACAAAGGAAAAAAAAGATCGAGCATCTGAAATACAAAAATAGGTTCAATTTCTTCCTCTTCAAGTAATTCTTAGTGTAAAAGTCGCATAATGCATTCAATCTGTATTTCTGACCTCAGTAAGAATATAGAAAGATAGTGTTCAATGCAGCTCCTCCTGATATGCAATCAACAGCAAATGTCAGGTTAAAAAACTAGCAATGAATTCCTTCATCCTAAATTATGATAATCATAAGAACACTGGCACCTTCAGAGCAGTTTATGGAACCAAAAATGCATTTTTTCAATTTATTAGTTTTCAGACAAAAGATAGCTTAGATATGTGTAAAAATCTTGTAGTCTGTACTGAACAAAACTGGAGGATATAACTATATTATAATGCTTATTAATACCTTACTCCACAAAACATAACACAAATATAATACAACTTGTAGAGGTAGAAGTAGCACCAGGGAGCAGTGTCAACATTCAACAGAATGTAAAATACACTGCTTTACCAAATATTTGAACATACAAAAATACAAAAAATGTCAAATTGATTGCCTGGAAAAATCACTTAAGTAAAAACATGTCATATACACCTTTCACAATATTTCAAGAAATAATGATTGCCCGCTTATATCATCTACAAATAAATACTGAAAATGAAAATTGTTTAAGTGTTCCGCAGCTTCCTTTATGATCATCTTTGAAAATGAAACAAATCTCCATGCCAGCAGGGGTCAGTACTGCTGAAAGTCATATGACCGCCTTTGAGAACAAAACATGGTACCCCTGTACTGACAACATCTGATACGAACTCTGACGACAGTTACACGTGACTGGGTTTTGCGCCACAACAAATCAGTCAATGTAAAATAGATTGCCTGGAAAAATCACTTAAGTAAAAACATGTCATATACACCTTTCACAATATTTCAAGAAATAATGATTGCCCGCTTATATCATCTACAAATAAATACTGAAAATGAAAATTGTTTAAGTGTTCCGCAGCTTCCTTTATGATCATCTTTGAAAATGAAATAAATCTCCATGCCAGCAGGGGTCAGTACTGCTGAAAGTCATATGACTGCCTTTGAGAACAAAACATGGTACCCCTGTACTGACAACATCTGATACGAACTCTGACGACAGTTACACGTGACTGGGTTTTGCGCCACAACAAATCAGTCAATGTAAAATAGATTGCCTGGAAAAATCACTTAAGTAAAAACATGTCATATACACCTTTCACAATATTTCAAGAAATAATGATTGCACGCATATTACATCTACAAATAAATACTGAAAAATAAAAATTGTTTAAGTGTTCCGCAGCTTCCTTTTTGATCATCTTTGAAAATGAAACAATCTCCATTCCAGCAGGGGTCACAAATGCTGAAAGTCACATGACCCTCTTTGAGAGCAAAACGTGGTACCCCTGTACTGACAACATCTGATACGAACTCTGACGACAGTTACACGTGACTGGGTTTTGCGCCACAACAAATCGACTGCTGGGTTTCCTTATAGGAAACTGCTGTATTGGTAAGACTTGACGGTTGGTCTTTTTCTTCTTCACTAGTGGTTGACAACATTCACCCTTGTGCACGTAATTACTTCCCGTGACCTTGCCCTTCCTGATGTTGTCGTAAGGATCAAAAGGCAGAATAGTGTAACTGCCATGGCCAGGCGTTATATGGATCTTGTGTGAGGAGGACTCACGGGCTGGGGGTGTATCATCGAGGTTATCATCGATGCCGTAATTGTTGGGAGAATGTGTCACCATGTCCAGCATGCACTTGTCCTTGTTGGTACTCAGTTGGTGCTTCAGGATATCCACGATACCTAAATCTTGTTCTGAAGGTGAAGCTGGTTTGTGCTGACGTCGGATCTCGACACGACTGACTGGACGATCTATGTAGGAAGCGTCAAACTCTCTTGAAATCTCCCCATGACTTTCTGCATCAATGCCTCTTAGTTCCACTTTCATAAGTTCCGAAATATCTGGTTCTTCTTCCAGATCTTTTGGTCCTTCCTCCATGTCTTTTGGTTCTTCCTCCAGCTCCAACAACTGATTATCCTGTAAGTCTTCCTCTCTCTGTACATCAGCTTGGATCCCAGACTCAGGGCTGTCAGCACGGTATTCTGGTGACTTGCTCTTGGTTCGGGATAAAATGCCTGCCTCTGGGACCTGCTTCATGACAGCTGCGTCACTGCGAGGGGAGACACCCTGTCCCGAGTCTGGTGTCTCCAGGGACTGATCAACATGAGTAGGGGTGGTGTCTTGAGTATGGGATAAAGTAGATACCCCTTCCTCAAACAGGTTAGCTGATTGAACCCTGAGGATAAGATGCACAAACAGTCAGTTGTGTTTAACGCCACTGTGAACAACCTGTGAACTAGCCTTAAGTAAGTAGAAGGGTCGTGATGCACTGTGCATCCTCAAAGTGATTGCTAATTGCTAATATTTAGAGTACTATAAGACTGATGGTAGGTGAGTGTATTTGGGTTAACACCCTTCTGAACAGTATTTCAGTCCTTGAACCACCTCTCAGATTAGTGCAGAAAGACAGAGAAGCAATGAAGGTTTTAGATATTTGGCAATACCTATGAAATATGAGTATGAAAGATGAAAAATAAAGTATAATTATAATGTGTAAATCTTGATTCTTGCAGTGCTGACAAACCAGGGATCATATTCTAAGATTCGAACCCAGTTCCTGACACATCAAAATCTAACCACTAAATGAAACAATGGCACATTCAACACTGGGCCATGAACACCACCAAGAAGATGACGACAATGATGATGATGATAATGATGATGATGATGATGATGATGATGATGATGATAAGGATGATGATGATGATGAGGAGGAGGAGGAGGAGGAGGAGGAGAGACGAGTACAGTACGAGTATGTATGGTCTGACTTGACTTCCCCTGTGTACATCTGGTTCCACTGGGTACTCACTGTGTCTTGCGAGACTTGTCTCTCAGCACCTGTCTGGCTTCTGAAAGGTCCTTGAGCTGCTGAAGCTCATCATCGTTGATCTCATACTTCGGCCTCAGTTTGATTCCTGATCCACTCATCATGTACATCTTGTCCACACGATGTCGCAGGATCTGACAAAGAGACAAATCATCAGTAGATTCACAGAATCTCAGTGGTTCCAATGAGTGTGAGTGAGTGAGTGAGTGAGTGAGTGAGTGAGTGAGTGAGTGAGTGAGTGAATCTGTGTGTTTAGTTTTACGCCGCACTCAGCATATTACAGCTATGTGATGGTAGTCTGTAAATATTTGAGTCTGGACCAGACAATTCAGTGATCAACAGCATGAGCATCAATCGGCACAATTGGGAACCAATGACATGTCAACTAAGTCAGTGAGCCTGACCAGCCGATTCCGTTAGTCGCTTCTTACTACAAGCATAGTCGCCTTTTATAACAAGCATAGATTGCTGAAGACCTATTCTATTCCGGACCTACACAGGTCAGAGGAGGGATGCATATGGATGATGCTCACACTCTCTGTGCAAGTGAGTGAATAAGTGAGTGAACTTAGTTTTACACTGCACTTAGCAATATTCCAGCCATACGGTGGTGGTCTGTATATAGCTGAGTCTGGACCAGACAATCCAATGATCAACATCATAAGTATTAATTTAAGCAGTTGGGATAGTCTATGTGCAAGGACCCAACAGAGATCAGCATAACTATCAAGAAAAGACACTAAAGAAAAAATAGTATTAACACTCGGGTTAGTTTGTGTGCCACACCTTGCAATTTTCCAAGTATATGATGGCTGTCTGTAAATAATCGAGTAAGCTACAAACCAGGGATTGACATCATGAGCATCGAGCTATGCACTAGAAGTATAATGACATTCATCTATCAAGTCAGTGAGCCTGACCACCAGATCCCTTTGTCACCTATAACAGATTCCTGATGACCAATTCTAACCAGAATCTTGAAGGATATATTAAACACTGGGTGACCGATAAGTTATTTTCATATTGTTATTGACAGTATCCAAACCATATTAAGTGGAAATAGGAAATATTTTATAGGAACAGTCTACTCTCTTTTTACAGCACCTTTAAACACTTTCCAGGTTGCTTGAGCACATATGCTTGATCTAAATCTCAAATTTGAAAAACAAAAACAGCATCAAACAGATGGTAACAAAATGACAGGAAACGTGTCTAGATAAAACATAATGAAAACAATTACTATGAATTAGTAGGAGTGTGAGACTGTTTGGGCCTTCTTTTGTCCTCTGTTTTCATTCTGCTTCAATACTATCCAACTGTCAGTAAAACATGGGTTGTCACTCAGGGGAGCTTTGTGCTAGCATAAGACATAAGAGGAGTGTCTCACAACCATTCATATATCAAAAACAAAACATAAATGTCTCAGCAGTCTACGGCGTAAATTCCATATATCTCAAAATGAGAACTGAATGAAGATTTGAAAACAATGAATAAATGCAGCATACATATTTTGAATTCTTAAACACACCAACAATCTCATAAAAAGGGTTGAAGATTTGAAAAGATTCTATTTTAGAGAATATAAAAGCAAGATATACAGGAATAATGGTATAAATTACTTTATATATATAAAATTTGAATTGCTTTCATTTTCTCTCGTGTCTTTAACGCTAGATTTCACTGTGAGGACAAACTGAAAAAACAAAATGTAATTTAATTTAATTCTGACATTGTACTCACCCCCAGTCTGACATATGTTTGTATACACACAGCAATATTAGTTTCTGTGCTGATAAGACCTGACACATGTTATTGTGCTCCCAGAACATATTGGTCATGTGCGTGTCACCAGATTAATGGATTAACAGATTAACAGGTTACTACGATTAACACAGACCCACAGCCAACACACACTGAAGGGGTCAAGCTAGCAGAGATCATAGCAGGACCACTGTCTTAACTCATTTATTAGTGTTTGTTGTCAAACGCCTCAGTAACATTCCAGCTGTCATGTAAACAATGAAGTCTGGACCAGATTATCCAGTGATCAATACTGTGACCAACAATCCAGGCAGTCAGGGTACTATGACATGCATGCAACCAAATTACTGAGTCTCACCATCTGGGATCCTTAAGTTTGGCATGGGTTACTAGTGAAAGTGAGTTTTTATGCAACTTTAAGTAATATTCATGGCAGGGTACACACCAGAAACGGGCTTCACACATTGTACAAATGTTGAGAAACAAACTCCAGTCATCAGCATGATGAGCGAACGCTTTAACCACTAGGCTACCCAAATGCCCCTATTTCTAGTCATTAGGGTGTGTCACATGTAATTTTCACAAGGTGAAACAAAAACTAGCACTTTTAGGCATAATAAGGAAACCCAAACTCTCGATATCTCCAGGGTTTTCATTCCAATGAATCTCCATAATATCCTGGATTCATCTTCAGATCAGCCCCATAATTTTATTACCTCCCTTTGCTGGTTCCACATTCTCACAGTAGCCAATCAGGTAAGCGGCCATTACAACTAAGCTTGCCAGTGTCAACAAACATAGCGGTCACAGCTACAAACATACAAACTGACAGGTCTGAAACTTTAACAAAATATATGCAAGAACTCCTTCTACCTCTTTCAGAGAATCTCTGCATGGTTTGTGGTGCCAAGTTTAAATGGTTAGATAATTTAAAAAGCAAAAGTGAGTTGCGATTAGTACACTTAACTTCCCCATGAAGACACCTGATTCGCTACAAAGCCAGCCAAGAGAGGTTATAAATTTATAGATGCCGTAGATGAATCTAGGGTATAGAGAGGTTCATCAGAACGTACACCCTGGAGATTCCAAGGACCAGGGTCCGGTAACCAATGAGACAAGCTTAACCTCCTCACCTCTGAGTTCCTTTTCATGCTGCGGCGATTGTGGAGTTCTGTCCACTCCTTCTCCAGACGAAGTGCCTGGTAGCTGGTGTTCCACCGGTCCTGGTTATCTAAGTCAAGGATTTTCTTCTCCACTCGGACGCCAGTCTGTAAGATAACCACACATAAATAGCATGGTAGTTAGGGGGAGGGAGTGAGTGAGCAAAAGAATAACATTTCTGAAAGATTGTTTGTGTGTGTTAGAATCCAAAATATAAACACTGCATTTATTCATCATTTTTGGCCAGTTTTCAGTTTCAGATATATGGAATTTAGCTCCATAGTCTACAGAGGCAATCATGTGTAGGAATGGTTGTCAAACACTGCTCTCATGCCAGCACTAAATCTCCTCTGATGTGACAACCCATTTGGCAAGTACTGAAGTAGAATGAAATATGAAGACAAAGGAAGGCCAAGTCACTCACACCTGTTATTCCATAGCAATGAATTCTATTTGTTTTCTTCTAAGTGATTTATTTTATATCCATCAACATAACCTAATTCTGAGTGAGTGTGTGAGTTTAGTTTTACACTGCTTTTAGCAATATTCCAGCAATATCATGGCTGGGGTCACCAGAAATGAGCTTGACACATTGTACCCATGTGGGGAATCGAATCCAGACATTCACTAGGCCGCCCTTCCATCTCTGTTGTTTTGGGTATGAAGAAGGAAGTGGTAGGTGGTCGTGGATGTCGATGCAACAATACAAAAACTCAAGAAAATCAGGTGACTGAACAACTGAATTCCTGGTGTGCTACAGGTAATGCAACAGACAGGTACTAAACTGAAACATTTCATTTTCTTTGGAACATCACCTGTGAGATCATAGACATGTGATATTTGTATCATGTTCTGTATAGATATATATTAACCATTAATCTTCTTGGTACCCTTTTCCCCATCACTTCGATGTTTTGACCAATTGCATGTTTTATATGTACTTCCTACCAGATGTTTGTCTCCCTTTGAAAGCACCCTTGGTGACTTGGTGGGTGTGCTGCTGTTGGCAACTGCCCGCTTTTTGCTTGCATATGATTGGCCAGTGTGTGCTGTTGAGACAGGTGATGAATTCCTGCAACCACAGATGATATTGTATCAAAGTATCAGAGCAGAATCATTCTAACCATTCTATAGAACAAAAACATAACAATGTCTTTTCTTATGTGACTTCATGAACAAGGTGGTAGATATGATATCTAGAAAAATAGGATAAAGTTTTATCTGGGGATGTGTTATGATAAATCTCATCTAAGGATAAAATGTGATGAATCTCATCTAAGGATAAAATGTAATGAAGTTCATCCAGGGATAAAACGTGATGAATCTCATCTGGCAATAAATTTTGGTAAGTGCTATCTGAGAATAAATTGTGGTAGGTGTTATCTGAGAATAAACTGTGATTAATCTCATCTGGGGATGAAATATGATTTATCCTCTATGGGATAACTCTTTCAAAAATTTCATTTGAGGATGAAAGAGATCCTGTGAATTCATCTGAGATGTAATTATCTTTTACACAATTAAACCACATCACAACTCTCATCTGTGATTAAACCATGGACTACCTGTCATCTGAAAAATCCCAACACATGGAACACATGTCAGGTATCATTTTATCTTAGACAAAGAAGGCCACACATCATCAAATCAATGTATCATATTCATATCATCTCACAAAATGAAATGTATGATATGGTGTCTGAAGACAAAATTCAAAACCTATAATTCTTAACTTAAAAATATCAGATAATTTTCAAGTTACGCACATAATGTCCATTGAACATCGATATTTTTCACTGATGTTATATTCTCTAACATCTCAGTACAGCTGGTTTCCTGGCTTATGTGGCAAGGCACCAAGAAATATCTTTTTACTCACAAACATAGGTTCTTTTGAGATAAATATAATTCATAACAAAATTCAAGTATCTTTCATATATTTCTTTGATCTTTTTTTTATAACAAACTTAAAGAGAGGTACACATTTTATATATATTTTTTAATGATAGGCAAGAAATGTTATTTCTTGTGTTATGGATCCGCTGGTCATATTATTACAAATAAGATAAACAAAAGCCATCAAAAGATTACATATATATCACCTCGGCTCACACATATTGGAAACAACATATCATCTGACAGTTCCTTGAAGTCCAGCTTGATGTTTTGGGGGGGTTAAATCCAAATCATTTCCTTGGAAATGATGAAAAGTATAAATGCCCAAAATCAGTGAATTGCAAAACAAAACATAATGTCTAGATCTGCATGAAAAATACAAAATTTCCTCACTTGAAAAATAACATCTAACTGTAAAGAATGAGTTTGGTTTTACACGACTATCAGCAATTCTAATGTTAAGATATATGGGAGCAAGACTTTGACTAAGCAAGGCAGTTAGTTTGACACTGAAAAACTGGCAGCTGTTCTCGAAGGCTTTAAATTGAATTACATAACAACATTTGTGTTAGAAAGCAGTGCTTTGAGCTCCTCAGGAAGAGTGAACTGGAAAACTAATGTCTTTGAAAAACTCACGTCATAGGGTTTTTGCCTTGACTAGTGATTTTGACCCCTCCTCCTACCTTTAGGTTTCTGAGAACAAAAATCTGTAAAACGTGAAATATAATTGGTCTGGCCTTAGATTACATTAAAACCCAATATGTTTCCTGATGCGTAAAATTGCCTGTCATTAAATGTGGCACAATGTATAAGGACAGGAGGTCTTATGTACAATAAGCTATATTGAATATGTTGAACTGGTATGTAAAATTGGACATGTCTTGAAACAGCTACATCTTTTGTTTATAGGTAACATAACAAAAGTGTCCAAGGTACATTTTTTGCCTTTAGATAAAACAAGGGTAGAACCTATATCTTTGATCTGGAGATAAAATAACAATAGTGTCTAAACTATATCTCTTGTCTTTAGACAACATAACAATAGTTAAGCCATATTTTTTCAGTATATTGATGCCATCAGTTTTCACTTGGATAAGACACACATGCTCGCAAAATAGAAATGGATAACAAATAGTTATAATGGTACCTACATGTTGATTATACAGTTAATGATATTTTAATCAGACTTTGATGTGGCAGTCTTTGAAGTGAAAGTTTGTATGTTCACAGTTCTGAGGAGTACCATGAGCATTGACACTTGGAAAAAATGTGACATGTCTTTGCCCATCTTTGGTATGCTCCTAACACAGAAGATTCTTGCAGATTCTTGTACAAGCCATGTGATCAACACCTACTGGATTATCTATCATTTTGGGGTTTGACAGAGCAAGCAATTTTAACAACCTTCTCAAAGACCATTGTGTCAGAGAACTCAGTTAGGGCTTAGTGGTCACTGTTTCAAACTCAAGATTGACCAGAAACACATGTTTTGCCACTTGAGTCTTAGTGTTTTGTCACTGAGCAGTAACGTGAAGGTTCTTGTTGACAAACAAGCTGCTGGTGAAGTTCCATCACATAAAATAGCAGACAAAAAATCAAAACAGTTGAGTTGAAATATATGCTGAACAAAAACGTGATGGCACAATAATAGAACATATATAGTTAAAGAAACTGATAAGGCCTGACCAATTTTATTTCTTCTTTTATGGATTTTTGCCCTCAGAAAACCTAAAGGCAGGTGAGAAAAAATGAAATTAAATAAATCACCAGTCAAAGCAAAAACCTACTTGAATTTTTCATCGGCACTGTTTTTCAAATTCAGACATGCGGAGGTGCTTGAAGCACTGATTTGTAACACAAATATTGTTTTATAATTCAGATTAAAGGCTCTGACATTAGATACCTGTGTTTTAGTGTCCAAGCATGTGTGTCTTAATATTTTTTTTTTTTTCGTATTCTTGAAAATATGACCAGCAGATCTGTAAAACAAGAAATAAAACTGGTCTGGCCTCAGATACATCAATCAAATAGTTGGCACTTAATACAAAACATGGTCAATATTGAATACATTGTTACAATCACCATATCACATGCAGTCCACCATTAATCTTTTGAAGTCAGATCCAGAGAAAGACATATAGTTAACGCACTGAATAACTGCCAAGATTTGTATACCAGTATGAAATATATTGTATGCCTCACTTGAAGCTCAACAGAAGAACAATGCACATGTGTTACAAGAGTTATTTTCCAGCTCCTTTACTCCGGCACAATGACATGATGTAAATCTCGTACTGACATGATCCAGCATTCCCTGATCACACCAGTAGTGAAAGGACTGTATTGACCGACAGGTTGACCATGTCAGGGACAATAACACTCACTGTGGGACACTTTCAGCTTGTTACTGGAGACACACTTCCTGACAATCTGGTCCAGGCTGTTTTCAAAGACAACACTCACTGACTTAATCTGCAATGATCTCCTGATTTCCCTCTCTTTGGTTTGGCTACGTTTATGACTGTGACTCTGGCGGAGATATTTCACACCAAGGGGTGCCAGGAGATCGGAAGGGAAGGGAAAGGTGAGGTGGGGGGGTGGGGGGATGGGGGGGAGAGTTCAGGTGAGATATGGGGATTGAGGGTAGGCACAAAGCTATAGTCTGTATCGATCTGCTCTCTTGACAAGACTTTTTTGACATTCAGTCTTGAGATCTGACCACGGCCTTTTTGTAACAACAAACCAACAACCAACTTTTATTTCATTTTGATGTTTAGCTTTTGTTATATATTTTTCTTAATTTGTCTGCCAGCTTGCAGTAGAAAACTATGAACATACCACAACCGTACTTTGGTAGTGTGCCAACACTAAATAGTTTAAATAGATTCAGCTTTGATGTTGTCAAGGTATACAACCCAACATGCAAACAAAGTCTAGTTAAATAAAATAAGCACATTTTTTTTTAACGAAACAATACCAATTTTAAACAACTCACAAAACTATGTAAGCCGAGTTCAAGAAAACACTTAGTGTTGTGTGACAGACAAATCACAGTGATCTTTGGATTGGTGAAATTGCTTTCCAAGATGACTGCAACACTACACTTTGTCACAATACACACCAGTCAAAGGAATGTTGCAATACGATACATGAAAATTACACGACTGTAAGACAGCCATAACATAATTAGTAGAGGCAATAAAACTTACAATAGCCTGAAAACTAGAAGTTTCACGTACATGTACTATAATTGTTCATGTACTGTCTGGTGACTTATAAACTACTGTGTATAATACAGAGAATCTGATGTGAATTAAGTTGTTGGGGGCCTAGTAAACTGTAGATGGTATAAATACACTATTAAGTGTCATATAACTGTTGAGTGTGACATAAAACATATGGCTGTAACGATTCATAAAACTATCAATGGATTGCAATTTTTGAGTCTCCAATCGCAATTAATCGATGGTAAAAACAAATTGATAGTTTGTGTGACTATCAATAGTTCAGTAATTCACTTCACTGGAGAAATGCACAGCTCAAAATACAGAAAGTATCAGATTTGTTCTCTTTGATATAGAGTTATCCACCCCTATTACCTCTTACATAAACATGACTACTTGATCAAGTTTATTGACAGTTACCAAATGAGACTGAAAGTACTTCAACATTGTATTTCACAAAAACTGTTCATATGGGAAATGACTCAAAATGAGACAAAGCCAAGGAGAAGAAAACTATTGCAATAGTATTGCAATAGTTGGTTGCAATAGTCGTGCAATAGTTGGTAGCAATAGTATTGCAATAGTTGGTTGCAATAGACTATCGTTACCACATCATTTGTTTCCCACTCAAGAATCACCAGTATTGAATACCTACCTAGAGTAGAATAAAGCTACCAAGAGAGGGACATTACATGTAAGTACAATGTTAATGGCTCAAAAACATATCTAGAGGTCTGATATCAGGATCAGCTGATTAAAACAAAATGACAGGTAATCTGGATAAAATATAAACATGCTAAAATCTGATATGTACATTCCTCCTTTCTCCCGGCTCATGTGTGAAGCCCTTTTCTGGTGTACCCCGCTGTGATATTGCTGGAACCAGTAAACCAAACTCACTCACTCACTCTTCTGGTTCTGTTGGTTGTCAAACACAAAGTCTCATCTGCAAAGCCATATAAGCAGTCCTTGCTATAAAATCATGAATTAAGGAATTCTTATCCCACATTTGAGAATTTTACTGACATCTGCCGCAGAATTGAGGCCAGCATTCTGCTTTCAGGCAGGTCCAGTTAAATCCCTTGACCTACTGTACAGTGTTAAATACATTATCAAGAACGGCCTATAGGAGAGAGGGGGGATTCCTCCATGGTGACAGTCAGGGCACAGTCAAGTATGTGGCCAGTGAGAGGCACCAACACACTCGGTTGAAGAACACGCTCATGATCTAGTGCAGCAATAATCACCTATAGAATCAGGATCTCTTTTGTGAGGCTTCGACAAGGGATTAGCAGAATCATGGAAAGAGCGTACACCATTTTTTCATTTAAAACCCCACATATGCAAAAACATATGGAAGTTAAGTATATAATAGTATCAATAACTTCTTAGACCATGGTATTTCATCATAAACACACAAAAATATGTAGATAACAATTTAATCAGTAACTTTGTGTTGTCCACATTCCTTGCAATTAATAGAAATATAAATGATAAGGAAATTGTGTTTAACCCAAAAATAGCATGGAATAACTTGCAATTTCATTTTATAGCAATATATCTACCATGCATATTCCAAGTATAAAATCTTTTCTTTATCAAAAACAAGAATATATAAATATCTTAGTCCCAGATTCTGCCTGGGTGGCTGCAAACACAAAATCACAATCCTTTACCTAGTGTGTGAAATGGTTTCCCAGTTTTGACAGCCAATCAGACTAGCTATGCACACAATAGCGAAACAAATGTATGTGCAGTACATGATACACGTGAACAAAGACCAATCCTGCTTGTTCTCTGTGTTTCATCCAATGTGCAAAGACCCTTGTAACACAAACTCATCATTGCAATTTGAAACTATGACCAGTCTGGCTGAATAAAATTCTGAGACTTAAATGCTCAGTTGGCAAGGAAAACTTACGAGGATTTGCAATCTTAACTTCACTTTATTTGACTTACATTTTTGCTTAAAGTGAAATCCATCAGTATGTTTTCACTGCAAACAGACTATACAGTCCGGTGATATGAGTTATCACTAGGGTCCACTTGCTCCCTCACAGGCAAAAGTAGTGATAGTTCTGAATAACATATTGTGATATGACAGTTATCACAGGGGTCAAATTCACCCTTAATGAAAAGTCGTGACAGAATGGTGGTATGATACCGTAGTTCAGAGGTCTTCTGTCCAGTGTCAGAAATCAGTAGACCTCTACAAGGCAGTATGTCTGTGGCTGATGAAGCATGGCGATCTGTGACTGATCTGTGGATTGTGGCTTAGCTTCACAATGTACAACATTGTCCCATGTAATCTAGCATCACAACACTCTCACAATCATGCACACATACAGCTTTAGCCATGTATTCTCTTGTACCAACACTACACAGCTTTGTTGGGGGAGGGTGACCATCTCTGTCAACAGTGAAATAAAGCGCCAACAACAGCCTACCTTTGGGGAAAATCCCTTTCACAAGGGTAGAAGATACATTGTTTTAAATCATAAATTTTTGTCCTTCATTTTGTCAGAGAGATTTTTCTCACTCCCCTGAGTTATTGGCTAAATCTTACTAGGATTTAGCTTGTTCTTGTATGTTATTTCCTTGTACAATCTCTGGCTTTATATTTATGTACATTTTTATTACACAGTGCCTTGTCAGAAAATTATCATTTCTAAGAGTGTTGCTTAAATACTACACCATAAAGATTTTAACCACACCATGAAGATTTCAACCAAACTTTAGCTTGTTCTTGTATGTTATTTCCTTGTACAATCTCTGGCTTTATATTTATGTACATTTTTATTACACAGTGCCTTGTCAGAAAATTATCATTTCTAAGAGTGTTGCTTAAATACTACACCATAAAGATTTTAACCACTCCATAAAGATTTCAACCACACCATAAAGATTTTAACCACACCATAAAGATTTCAACCACACCAACCACACCATAAAGATTTTAACCACACCATAAAGATTTTAACCACACCATAAAGATTTTAACCACACCCCATATAGATTTCAACCACACCTTAAAGATTTCAACCACACCATAAAGATTTCAACCACACCATAAAGATTTTAACCACACCATAACGAATGTATCCACACCATAAATATTTCATCATACCATAAAACTGTATCCACCCCTAAAAGATTTTAACGACACCATAAAGATTTCAACCACACTACAAAGTTTTCAACCACATCATAAATAGTTCATGTTGCCACCACAAAAACAGTTGTAAGCCCACAATGTGTTTCCCTGACATGACCACAACACCTCGCTACTTGACGTAATGAAGTAAGTGACAACACCCCAGTGTTTGGTTCTATCCAGGCGACACGATAATTCAGTGGAGGTGATGACCCTTGTATTGAGCCAGGTCTAATGTGGGGAATACTTATATTAACATGATAAAGAACTGCCATAGTACACAAGGTCCCCCTGGATCGACTCTCATCACAATGTATCGATTCTGTCACCAACACAGCAACCCAGTGAATTAAACACCTCAACCTGATCTGCACACATCAACATAAAAACCAATACGACTGTCTACCCAGTCAAGCCTACCAGTACTATACAAGGCTCAGGCCCATATGTACGCCTTCTAAATCCAGTATTAAAAACCGGAATCAGTGGTCACATTTTTCTGTAGTATACCACTAATTAGGGAACTATAAAATATCAGTAAGTAAGAGACATTATGGAGTTCTTTGTCATATAATTATATCCTCATACTGTCACTGCGTTATTGCCACTATTCATTGTTGTTGTTGTTAATCCCTTTGATTCAAACCTACTTCTTGTTATTACATGTACTTCATCCCTGTTGATGTACTGTAAACAGCCAAACTTTCACGACTGTTTAATTTTCACGAACTACCCATCAGACTTCATGACGTGAGAATAAAAACATGTGGTTATATAGATATATCATTGACTATTCAAATAAGTCAACAACATAAAAGCTATACAGGTGTCATTGCTCAATCACATGTCACTGGGCTAATCTGGTTATTACATGGCTCAATCATGTTTTATTTTCATTGCTCTAATACACAATCAAAAGTATTAATTTTGAATCAATTACATTTGTTTTTAGATCACTACACAAATCTGATTATTCTATAACAACTCAATGGTCATCCATCTGCGTGCCGTGTAAAAACGTTCACTGATGCCCTCCGTAACAAGATCACCTTGCAAAAATATGAGGGCACGAAAAGTTATAGTGACCATCACTTGCGAAAATTTAAAGGCACGGAAATAAGACAGTTTACAGTATATAAGTCTGTTCTCTGTTGTAGAAGTTTACTCTTGTTTGACAACAGTGTGAGCATCCATGCCAAAATGTAAGATCTTACATAATAAGAACTTCTCATCCATGAACTATCTCTCTTATTCCTCACCAACTTCTAAAATGCAAATCAAACTGATCACAACAAATAAACATCAACTTCAGACAATCAAAGTAATAAACTTTTTATCAGTGAATATTGGACATAAAAAGATGGTCTGTTATAGTCTCTTTACTAGCCACAAGACTAGCAACCAGTGTCTTGTGGCTAAACACTACAGCTGACCAGCCTCAGCTGGACAAAAGTGGGGGATGCCATTTGATTGTGACATCATTGTGGCTGGTGATATGATAATAAATATACTGAATAAAAATTTTAGGGATATACATAAATTTTGAAATTATGAATAATGATCTGTTTATTCATTGACAATCTGATCACACATAAGTCATAAATATACTAATATCCCTAAATTATTTTGTGCAGAACAGAAGTCATTAGATACATAAAAATCCTGCCAAGTCCTGGTAAATGCCCTCTCCTCTTTTATCAGAATATGATCGTACAGATAAGAATGACAAATAATCACAATTACACCTAACTCTGAACGACCACAGCTCTTGAATAAGACATATTTAAGTCCCTAATCCCCAAACAGTATTATTTAAGCAAAGCTGTTTTTATGTAGTTTACTGATTATGCCAAAACTGGAATGATGAACAGTGAAAAATCATCTATATAGCATTCAAACATTCATTTTGTCCACTGAACGCACACTCGTCAAACCAAGTGAGAGGACACCCTCTTGTGAAGCCGTGCTAGTTTCTAATGTTGCTAAAAAGTAATGCTCACAAATACCAATTACATATTTTTGCTCAAGATTATGTTTGGTCTGTTATTAGCATCACAGCTTTTATGTTGTATAAAGTATTTCAGGTTATTTATCTTCCGGGTTTGTTGCCAATTCAGAGAGAACATATCATCCATCAACACATGAGCCTAAGGCAAAGAATTTCTGCCATGGTTCCAATGAAACAAAGCATTTTGTTTTGAACTTATGGATGAAATATGGTACTCATTTAAAAAAATATATATACATATTTCAACTGACAGTTCATGTTATGCACATGATGCATACACAGGGTGAAAACCAAAGCTTTATAATACTTGAAAAATGATCTCAGTAAACATGTAAAATGACATATAGCATGATTATGTATTCACATCAATATCTGAAGTTACAGTAAGTTTGGCAATTCAAAAGGTATACTATTAATTTCTCAATATTGTGGGATAAGTACTGTTATAAAGAGACCACTGCCATACATCATATGGACAAGATTGCTTCATCAATATTATTTCCACTATGGAACAATTTTAATATCTAATATAGGTATCAATAGACATCAGTGATGCACAAATCTACTTGTAAGTTGACAGATTTCAACTGGAAAAATATTTCAAGATTTATGTAATCTATGAATATGTAATTTCTAAATCTATGAACATGTAATTTATGAATCAAAGATAACAGGTGTACAAAACTCTAGTCTGTCAGTCCAACGTTTAGGACACCTCTTTTGTCAAATATCTTCCAAAAAACATCAACTAACATCAAATAACATAACATGTCGTTAACAGATATCTTAATGATCCCCTCTGACATAATAAGAAAAAACAGTTTTAAATTTGTTGGTCACTTGGAGAAAAACTTATTATGCAACTATCATTCCTATCAAATTTCTGTTTGTTTTGGAGTCAACAGACAGGGTGTAGTCGGAGTAAACATAACAGCTTATACAGTTAAGGTCAGTGCGCAATTCACATGCACGGTCACGGTGTATCTGTGTAGACATCACAACTCACCTGTATGTGTTGACTCCATCGTGGGTCCTCTTCAATACTGCTTCGTTAGGATCTCCTATATTCAGGTTCATCTGAAAACCATATAAAATATCCAGTGGACAATGGAATGGAGACCCATTCTTTTAAGCGATCGTAGCAATATGACTGTCGTAAGGCTATGTTAAAGTATGGGAGTGACAATCACTTTAGCGCTACGATCACTTAGTGAAATGGGGCCATGGGCCTCATCCTTGAAGCGATCATAGCACTGCGACTGTCGTAAGTCTATGTGAAAGTATGAGAGTTACAATCACTTAATCACTATGATCACTTAATGAAATGGGGCTATGGGCCTGATCCTCGAACCGATCATAACACTGTGACTGTCGTAAGTCTATTTTAAAGTATGTGAGTTACGTTCAACTTAGCGCTACAATCACTGTGAGGAACAGGGCCCAGGAGATAGGAAGTAGTAAGTATGATGATGTTGAACAGACAGACAAATAAACACAACAAATCTCTGCAAACAATCCAGGTTTACTAGCAGATTATCGGCCAGTTCATGTCTTATACAGTCGTGCCCCATTTATCCGAACCTCAGATATCCGGAAAAAGAAAATTCCTTAAAACGAATTCACAACGTTGGATAAATATTCACCTATCCAGAAATCCGGTTTCTGTAACCATACGGTCATTTTCACATACAAAACACTAAATTATGTGCATTTTTTGTGTCGTATATCCGGATGGTTGAGCACCTGTATGGCATAACAACGAAGTCGGCAGTCTTTGAAGCGTGAGAAGATTAATTAACCTCTGAGTAGCAAGGTAACACTGAGTTAATTTTGAGGTGTGTCAATTTGTGGGTAACTATAATTAATTAATCCATCCGGATGATGACGCAAGCCTGGACAGCTGTGCACGAAAAGACAACTGCTAACTGATTTCGTTATGTGAATATTATCCAATCAAATGAGGACTCATAAGAAGACATGGCCTTGTCGGAACTTCGCAATGTACTATGATCCTGTGCACTAGTTGAAACTGTGACCGTTACTGCCGATGATCTTGTGAATGTCAACAGTGATGAACTGACCCGTGAAAGTCCTCTCACTTTTCTATACAGTCAGCGCAAAAGGCTGTAATTGATTTCTTCAAGTGAGCATAACTGCATGAACAGGTATGAGACATTGTATGCACTGATATTTGTTTATATGTACCGTAATCAATAAAGATTGTGTCTCATGCCTACTATGTTCGTTTCTTTGTACGTTTCTTTATACATATGGCCTGTGATTCAGATATCCGAAAATTCGCATATCTGGACAATTTCAATAAAAACAAGAATGTTCCGATAAACAGGGCACGACTGTACATATTAACTGTTGTTGGAGTGCTAGGAAAGAGAAATGGTTAAAGTGGTCATGCTGAAAGGATCAGGTTTGATTCCCGACAATAGTGAAATGTTTGAAGCCTATTGTCCCCCGTGATGACATATCAGGCATATTGGTAAAAGGGTCCGGAAATGTGAGTCACCCACAATATTATTCTGAAACTCAATGTATTATTCTGACCAACTCTGAAGGTTCTTTTCCATCAAATGTGTACATTATTGCAAATGAAGGAAGGAAGATGATATTATGAACCTACACTGCATTTTAGAAAGTGGTTTGACTATGGACTTTGTGTGCTGGAGATTAGGTGACTAAATTTCAGAGTCTGGGTTCAAATTCCAGATGGGATTCAACTGATAAAGTACTCTATTAAGAAAGTGTTATGCCAAATATAACACATGTGAAGATACTACTGTTTATCATTTCCTTTCAGATTTGTATGTGTCATAATCCCCCAAATATACTTACTGACCTAAAACATTTTTAAAAATATTTCTTAAATGATTCTTGTGGTACAAAGCTGGTTCAGTTCCTTTTGGTTTGGTATATGAGATATGATCATAAAGCATAAAATTGACAAGAGCCATACTGACAATATGAATCCATTTCGAGACATTTTAGGAAAGGTTTAAAAAGGTTAATAAAATTACCGTACAAAAACCAAATATACTGAACCTTTGGAATGCATTATGGTTTACTGAACCAAAGACAAAATACTGTGGTTCTACTGATACCTCCGTATACTGTTTCACCCCTACTTTTAGGACTATTTTCAACGCCCAAGTAGCAGAATACTGGTAAAATAGAACACAATTTCTAAAAAATGAAAAAACCCAAAACAATCAATCTTTGTCCATGAAAATACCTCACTAATGAAATAGCAAAGACATATATAGTTGATACTTATTTCATCTAACATCCAAAACAATAAATGCGAAAGCATACTTGACATATTACTTGATATCTTCTACAACTTATATTATCTTTGTAAGATCCGAGACAAATGGTTACTGGTATTCAAGAGTGAAAACCACTTCCATCTACCACAGTCCCTACCTGCAGCTGGGTTGCACCAGGGGTGGATTTGCCCCCGACCTCCGACTTCCGTGAAGGGGATTGAAACTTGCGAATGGGGCTGCCACGCAAGGGGACAGAACTCCGTCCAGCCTTGTCAGAGAAGCGGCCTGTTTCTCTCCCAGTGCTCATGATCTTGCGGAAGATCTTCTCCGTGGCATGCAGATCTGGAAACAGTGTGTACAATGTATAAACATATATGGGCCTCTCTTGTTCCATCAACAGGGAAACTGATTTTTGGTTTATATACATATGTGGTCCTGAAGTGGTTGGTTATTTACAGCACATGATATAAAAACAGTGATCCACTCGCTTCCATAGCTCACCCTATTTGTAACAAAGAATGTCATATATCTCAAAGTAGACCTTGAATTCTGTGAGCACTGATTTGTGACAACTTATGGGTTTGTTCATACAAATCCTGAAACAGACAGAACACTGGACAACCACATGACAGAAAATACATCCTTACATACATCAGTTTCAGAAAAGTAAGCTAACTATAGATATGATTGAAAATCATAGCAAAGGAGTGTGGGTGAGAAAGTGTTTTACATGAAAAAAATAGAATCCGCAAAATCTGACATTTTGATACAGATGACTGAGGTTTCCCACCTGATTCCTGAAAGTTATCAGTAACTGTAAAACCAACTTACTTGTTAACGGTGTTAGTACCCACACCAAAACATCACACTCACTGCATGGTTCATCATTTGACTTATTTTTTATTAGCTAAGTGCAAAATAAAATCTCCCTTGCAACATTTAATGTTAGGTGCGATACAGAATTTCAGTTATTGTTTACATACTGTCACATTCAATAAGTTAGAGATACTATTAATAAATATTTTGTAAATAGTCCCTAAACTCTAGATAATCCATAAGTTGCTCATAACTAAACTTAGCAATCATTATCAATAAATTCTTAATTAAATCAAAGTAAAAATTATTTATGATTAAAATTGGAACAACTGCCTTAATTTATTGAATACTTAACTTCACTCACCAAAGGCTATGCATTTCGTATCATTTGGTTTCATTTTTCATATTTTACTCACAAATGCAACCAATTCACTAGCAGCTTGGAGCTCTGCATTGCAATAAAGTAATTGACCATCCATAGAACTTGGTTTTCCTTTAATTATAATATTGGTAAACATTGTACTATTTGAGAAAGCAAAGTGAAGATTCAAGAATATAAATCATACTTCCACAGAATGCCAGTTTGTCCAATCCTACTTCCCTTTTCATACATAGAACTGTTTAATTACAAATTCCCAACATTAATTATGCAACCTCATGTTCTAAGTGCACTTTACACACACCTATCACAGACATACCACACAAACAAGAGTGACTACACATCAACACACTCATTCCACATAACTTATAACATTACTGTTGTAACTAGATGTAATCTGTGACAAGTAATAGAGCTTTGTGTGCTCAACAATTACAGTTTGTTTTTGACATTGTACCCAAAACATGTGAATGAGAAAGTTGAATTTGACAAGCTAATCAGTCACACCTACAGGACTGACAGTATCAACCAGACAATCACACTTTCTGTATTTGCAGGACCAAAGTATTATTTATCTTGTTTCTGGTGTTGTCAAAGACATAGCCTGTTTGAATCAATAACCTACTGTATGTCTCTGAACTCAAATGACTAAGTAATGGCCTGTTGATGGCTGTTGATGCGGCCATATTGAAAATCTGATTTGAATCTTTTAACTACATCTGGATGGAATCGTTGGTGGGATGCCATCATTGGTGAAAAAGGTGAAGGGGATGAGGAGTGATTTTAAGACCATAGTAAAATTGGACACATCAAAAGAAGGTCAACCAGTGCTCAAAATCACCACTTGTCCACTACCCTGTGGCTTGTAAAAATCCATTTGGGCCAGTAAATTTCCACTATTACAGGCCCGACTGGATAGTGAATTTGCATGGGGTCATTTTGAAAATATTTCACTCTCTCTGGCTGGTAGTCTAGACCGGGGACAGACAAAATCCCCTAGGACAAAATATCTTTGGACAAAATCCCACACCAAAATGACAAACATAGGGACAATGTGTTATTGCTCTCTTTTTCACCACTTTTAATTAGTTTGGTTTTATGACAGAAGACAGTGAGGTTGATTAGCATGTTTTTATTTAGATACCAGAATATAACAGGATGTAGCATTATGATATAAGATTGAGCTGAATCATGCTAATAGTGTTTATGATGGATATTGCTTATTTATGAATAAAAATAACAATATCTATTTCAAAATAAAATATATGTCATTTTTCACACCGTTGGGACTTTGACTACAGTATGCAAACATTTTGTCCTATGGAATTTTGTCTGGGTGGGATTTTGTCACCAAGACCACAGACTTGCATGTGTGTGTGTTTAATGTCACTATATTCCAACAGATATGAGGTAATCTCATCTGGAACAGATAATCCAGTGATCACTGACATGAGCAATGATCTACACTTTCAGTATTTACATGGACACGATCAACCAAGTCAGTGAATCTGACCACCTGACCTTAATGGATCATATGTCCAGGACAGGCAGCAGAATACCATTCCTGTTCTTGAATATCCAGGGGACCATATTTGCTTTCCTATATTCACATGAGTCTTTTGATGACAATGCAGTGAATGGCAACTGTTAAGAGCATTACAAGATAATTTATGCTGCCTTAAAAAAATTAAATGTTTCTCAGGCACATTTTTTTTCAAAAGTGACAAGGGTGGTAGGACTTTTTTAACAAAAAATTAATAGAAAAAAAGTGATGAGGGAGGAACACATTCTAATTTTTTTTCTCTCAGAAATATAGCTTGGAGAGTTCAGCCATGTTTTGAGGAGTTGTAGATTCAGTCACACTCATTCCTACCGACACTCACCCTTATGGTGGACAAATGGATGATCGGGACGCGGCAAAGTAAAACTTATTGTTACGTGCACAAATTAAAGTGACACGCCGATGCCCGATTTTTATTTAGCCTTTTGAGATGCATGTTGATCACCTGAATGGTGTGTTGACCGCAGCATGAAACAAACTAACAAACAAACACACCTTTCAACTTATTTCTGTTATAGGACTTGTCACCTTAAAGGTTACTTTTTGAGTCTTAGCCCATAACAGAAACTAAACCTATTGTAATTTATACCCTTGACACATTTCGTAGCCTGTAGAAATGCCCCTAGCTCCCAGCTTGCTTACAGTTCATGCACAACAGATTAAACAGATAGCAAAGAGTGCTTACTACTTTATTACCAGTTTCTATCAATGGTGGACAATGTTATCTCGACTTCCACATCTATAAACCTCTCTCCTATCAATCAAGGATCTCATAAATATATACACACTCTACCTTGCAACAGTTTGTTTGTATAGTGAGGGTATGCTGACCAACTTAGTTAACACTTGTTTAACAAGCAGCAACAACTAAGATATCCATCAGCAAAGTGGTCATCAAAAGTACAAACAAGGTTTAAAGGCAGAAATTCTGTTTCAAGTCTGCAGCGAATATCACTAATAAGCAAATGTTCCACAATAGAAATGAAAATGTCCCCATTCATATTACCTATGAAACTAATGATATGGTCCCGAAGAAGTGAATCAAAGGGGGCGTTAAGGGGGCAGGCTTCATTGCTTAACTGTGCATTAACACTGAAATGACTGCTGAAATAATCATTATAGAAAATAAAAAAATCTATTAAGAAAAAGAAAATTTATTTTTATCATTTATGCCAGCCAACGATGTATAAGTTCAGAATCCGAGTTATATCCATGATTATGGTGTTACCACTTCAGGTCACAGCAGTTTGGTGAAGTAAGGAATGATTAAAGAGAAACACTGTCTAGTCTATCATCTTTCATTTGTAATCAACTACACTAATAAACAAATCAAATCAACTCATCATTATACGTTTTAATTATGTCTTGGGCATAGACTTTTTAAGAATGTTTTTGCGTTGCATTCCATGTATTTCTAAAATTAGCAGTGACTTTCTCTAGGGGTTATAGAACTGTCTTATCATGGCCTGGGTCAGGTCGCTCTTGTGCATCACAATATGGATGAAAGATATGCAACATATGATCAGCCATTTCACTAGAATTTCTAATACCTCAACTGAAAGTTTCTTTTCTTAACATTGAGATTAGTAGCGTTATCTCAAATGAAAGTATTCTTGTGTTTCTTCACCAACTGGGAACAACCCAGACTCATATATATAACATGTACAATTTTTACACAAGTCAGTCATAATACATGTTTAGAAATTATTAACATCAGCAATGTATAAGTCACCAAAAACTTGACAAAAATCTTTGAAATATTTTGTAATTTTAGAAAATCCAAAATCTGTAACACCAATGATGTGAAAATATTAAAGAAGACAATTCTTCAGCATAAAAGCCCAGGGCCTGGAAGACCTGTTTCATAAGCCAGGCACCCAGTTTGGGCTTACATTCAAAAGTAATGACTTCATTTTTGAGTATCTTGTTGCCATGGTTATGCTGCAGTCCACTGTATTACCAAACTCTGACCATTACCCACTCCACAGTGCACTTCCATAAAGGACTAAATATCATCCATCTCCTTCAGATCAGTACAATCGCAGTTAATCAAAGTCAATGCTATCCTAATCCACATATATCCTAATATCCCTCATAGAGATTGGAACATACCTCAACAGAGATGACAGTGTTTCACTCTATCCCGACATGCATGTACTCCTGTTTCCCCGTCAGAATATCCAGTATGCGTCTCCAGAGCATTTAGCCTACTGGTCTCAAGTTATTACCAGCCTTGTCTTTAGACCTGAGTGATCCTCTTGTCAATACTGACAAATCCACCAGGTGATTGTATTGTAGATGTGACGGGCCATGTTACCTCCATACAGGACGACAATGGAGCTATTCATGGTCAATGAACACACGTAATCTACCGACGTACTTACTGACATATTAGGACGTGTATGAAGGACTTGTGTCTGCAAATCACTTTTTATAATGGAAACTGATCCGTACTTACCTAAGTGGTTGTAAATATTGACTTTGTGGGGGTGTGGGGTGCATGCTGTTGTATGAGAAGTTTGAACTGGGAATTACCCAGAAACCTAGTACATACAAACAAGTTTGTCGTTTTTTATTCATGCTATTCTTGCCATCTAATAGTAGCATACTTGAAAGGGTTCAGATTGTCAAAGATAAAATCTAATTTCCTAATTAGGGCTGTAAACATATCAAGGGGAAAAAAAGCTTTCAAAACTTCCCACTAGGCCACAGGACCAGTGAGTGGGCAGTAATTAGTGGTCCTGTGGGGGACCACAGGGCCAGTGTAAATTTCACACTCTCGATATTTACGTTGTTTAATTTGTTAAACGTCACACACAACATATACTCAAGGTAGATTACATCAGTCCATAAACCATTCTATCAGACATAAAAACTACTGACCAATAAAACTGGTCCAATGTTGTCAGGGTTTAGTAAGACAATGTAAGTCAGGCACGAAGCCTGACCATCATTTTGTAGGCTAACAAGCATCCAGTACCTATTTCACCTTGGAGAGCACAAAGTGTTAAGAAGCTACAGATTTTACTAATGCTTTAATCTGAAGGGTACATCCCTCCATAAGTCTCACTCAGTACAAATGTATTGGTTGTCCCTACTACAGTTTTGAAAGATGTAATGTCCATCTATTCTGGAGACATCCGTTAATCTGTCAGTCAGGCAACTAGGGGCAAAATGTTACTGCAGGAGGTGTGAGAGTGAGTGAGTAAAACTACTTTTACACCGCACTCAGCAATATTCCAACTATATGGCAGTGGTCTGTAAATAGTCGGGTCTGGACCAGACAATCCAGTGATCAACAGCATGAACATTGATCTACACAACTGGGATATGATGGCATGTGTATACCAAGTCCAGTCCAATCTCCTTAGTCACCTGTTAAGACAAGCATGGGTTACCTAAGATTTTTGTACTGGTTAGTGAGAATTTAAGAATTTTTTTTTAATGATAGTTGTACCCTTGTTGGTAGTATCTACATAAAACTCTCTACTCGTCAATGCATAGCCAAGGATCCATTTTGCTATATCCATTCTGCACCAGTACAGATAAACTGTTGCGAGTGCAGGTAACCCTTGTTGTCAGCTTGCATCTAGCGCACTTAACATCTTCCACCATGAGCAGTTTTATAGGTATTAATTTCAGGTATTTAATAAGTTTTCTATCATGTGTATCAGGTGAATCAACTACCAGAAGCAGAAAAAGTACACTGGTCTGTTTCTATGCTCAGTAATCAGTTACATAGGCCACACACTGTGTACATATCTTCTGACACTTCTTGAAAGGCCAGGGTTCACTCTGCTCTGTGTCACTTAAAATGGTGGACAAGCTGATTTTGTCAAGTGGAAAAGAAAATACCTCAATATCTCTCTCATTCTGTCAATACAGAATAGCTTGTTGTCAGTGACAGTGATAAGATTGTTAATAACATGGTGCAGAGTGCGAATGATTAATTCATGTTGTTGCAGGTTCTATAAAAAAATCAGACCCTGCAATTAAATCATCATTCAATGAGAGATAAGTCTCTAATGCCCCATATGACTGAATCGCCCTATCTTGAGTCCATTATTTACAGAGCAATGGGGTAGCCTAGTGATTAAAGTGTTAACTCATCATGCCAAACACCCGAGTTTGATTCCCCAAATAGGTACAATGTGTGACATCCATTTCTGGTGTGTCCTGTCATGATATTGCTGGAATGTTGCTGCATCTATAGTCTGGTTCATAATTATTGAGAATTTTTCTTCTTACTTTGAGCTATCCTAACACCTCAACTGATTCACTGATACTTAAAACTAAGTAATGGTATAAGGGAGGTAACTCATCTTGGCCTACTGAGTATAGTACAATTAGAGTTACCTCCCCTGAATTTGTAGCAGACGTCATTTTCCTCAGCACTGTCAACAATGTCTGCTGAAGATAAAAGAAGGTTGATTTTTGAGTTGTGTAATCAAGGAATTGATGATGTAAATACACTGGCAGAGACAACAGGAACTCCTCTTTCTACTGTGTATAGGATTAGGAAGAATTTTAAAGAGGGAATAGATTTTGGGCACCAGAAAGGAGCAGGGAGACCCAGAAAATTGGACTTCTCAGATCGCGTCCGGCTGGGAATTTTAGCGTCTAAAAAGCAAAGGGCAAGCATCTCCAACATCAGGTATGAAATGATAGAAAGGGGATCAACAGTTGTATCAAAATCTACAGTTAGAAGAAATTTGATTGATCTTGGATGGGAGAAAAAGACTGGAATTCCTTCTCCTCTCATGAAACAAGAACATAAAGACAGGCGTGTTGAGTCGTGTTTGGCACATGAAAACTTTGACTGGGAAAATGTGATTTTTACTGATGAAAGCTCAGTATGGGTATATCTCAATAATGTGAAAATATGGACAAAGTCTGCGTCAGCACCGTTGTATCGACGACCTAAATACAGCCCAAAGTTTCATGTATGGGGAGGGATATCCTTATTAGGAACGACCCCGCTGTGTGTGTTTGAGGGAAATCTGACAAGTCAACGCTACACTAACATATTAGATAATTTTCTCCTTCCAAGTGCACATGTGTTTTATGGAAATGACTGGATTTTGCAGCAAGATAATGATCCTAAACACACCGCAAAACATGCCAAGCAGTGGTTTCAGGAGAAAAATGTGACTGCATTACCATTTCCTGCATATAGTCCTGACTTAAATCCCACTGAGAACATTTGGGGGATGATGAAGGAATGTGTGAATCAAAAGGGGTTGACAAAAATTGAAGACATGAAGAGAGAAGTGGTCCGATACTGGGACAGCATAACTCACGAGACACTAACCTCTTTGATAGGAAGTATGCCTACCCGTCTTAGACTGTGCCGTGAAGCTCAAGGAGACTTGATAAAATATTAAATTGTTACCTACACAACATGAAAAGGTCAGTTCACTTTCACAATACATTCAGTTTTATCTGATTTGGTCTCGTTTAATAATATGAAATGCTTTAGCTATTCTCAATAATTTTGAACCATACTGTATATGCACTCATTTGCTGTTACTTACAGGCAGTTGTGATAAAGCTGAAAACATCTGACTGCAGCATCAAACTTGGATTCCAGGGTAGAGCCCTTACTTCCATCAGTGCTACTGACTCGTGAAAATCTTGGTTAGAACTGATCATAAGTAACTGTTGATTGTCATAAGAGGTAACAAATAGGATAAGGTGACCAGACTCGCTGACTTGGTTGTCATACGTCAGTGTAACCCATTTGTGTAGATTGATGTTCATGGGGCTGATCACTGGATTGTCTGGTCCAGATGATTATTCATAGACCACCACCATATAGCTGGAATATTGCTGAGTGTGGTATTAATCAACAAACAAAACATTATGGCTGAGCAAAATAAGGATCAGATGGTTACAAAGCGTCATTTCATGTAATTTCTCCAAAATGGTGTGGATTGTAACTATACACCACTGACCTTGTTAACAGGACTTGGAGATATTGCTGCAGCTTTAAACATCAGTGAATCAGGCTTGTGTACATTTTTAGTTCTGGCAACTGATCCACCTGTAGAAGATTTATTAAATACCTGACATTCATAACAACTTACTTATCACACAGAACCCAGCTTGCCACATAATAAATGGAACTAGCAACCAGAAAGTTATGACTTATATACATCCTCAAGTGTACTCTGAACAAAGTCCTCTTGAGCTGACAACTATACAACCATCTGGCCGACTGAATATTAAACATACACTCTACTCCATGGGTTTATCAAGGTTTATACTTGCGAGTCATAGAGACTCTTGATAATATACTTTGACAGTCTCAGGTATTGAAATTTAGGTGGCAGTGTGACAGCAAATATTATACTGCGTATGATAGCTTATGATTATCATAGAAAGAGATTTTCTTGTTTGAATGGGAACTTTGTAATTTAGTGAAGGAACTCTGACATGCACTGATCAACCACTGATTGCATATTACATCAAAACAGAATTATTGACAAATCTGCTCAAATTCACATGGACAGTTACCAAGAAAGTGACAAGAAGTGTGCAGTGTGAACAACGAAAGTTAATATGCTTAGTATGGGCCCTTTAAAACATGGATGCACATGAACTGTGAAGAGACTAAACTAAACCCAAAATGTCTAATTTTGATACAAAATGTTTTTTAAATGATAAATGGACTGAAGTGGGGTGTAAGAGTTAGTATGACTTAGTATGATTTTACACAGCTTTTAGAATATTCCAGCAATATCACAGCAAGAAACATCTGAACAGGTTTCAAACATTGTACCATGTGGGGAATCGAACATAGTTCTTTGTTGTGATGAGAGAGCACTTTAACCACTAGGCTACAGAGAGAAACATTTCTACATTTTCCTTGGTGCATCAGTCAATATCTGTACAGTTGTGGTCGTGAGGCACCACGTCCACACATGTCCACAAGTGATGGGATATCAAACGGTTATCCTTACAAAGTGTGAGTATATCTCTTGCATCTCATGGAAACAACAGAAACAGGCTCACAGTTTGTACCATTCAGGGAATCAAACCTATACTTCAGTGTCATAAGTGAACCCTTCAACCACTAAGCTACTTTCAAACGTGAAAGTATACTCATATGTTGAGTGGTTAGTCCCAAAATTAGTTTGTTTTCCATCTCAGCAGAGGCCAAAACCTGAAAGGCTTCCAGTGGCCTATCAAGTGAGCTCCAAACAAATCAATTATCAGCTCAGATCCGAAGAAATTGTACACGTACCAAACCCTGATAAGTACACACACTCTCAACGACAGTGTTTGTCCGGTGCATTAAGCTAAGAATGGGACAAACAGTACTGAGCCTCTCACATGACTGACTTGGGGCTGATACTGACCTCCATGACCACTACCTCCACCACTGTAAGTCACACATATGGTACAACCTTCATCTAGCTGACAAGGGAAAATGATTAAATGAGCTCACATGTGAACCAAAATAAGCTTGTTCTGTTATTGTTGCCTGTTATACAAAAGCAGTTGTAATGTATGTGTTTGTCCTAGTTTGACATTTATTCATATAATGAGACCAAGGGATATTATTCACCTTCAGTGTAACATTTATTAATACATAATATAGAGTAATACGGAATTTTTTACATGAAGTTAACAGTGTCAAATTATGTCTTAAATAAACTCGTAGGGATCATTATTTAGCTGCATGGGCTCTCATATTGTGTGAAAATTTTGTTAACTTCAGATATCTCTCATATTTCAGGAATACATTGTAATTTTTTATACCTGAATCTGTTATAAATTTTTTGGGTGGCAATGCTCAGCAAAATTTCCATCCAGGTTTGTTCCCAGATATATGTATATGTTAATACTAAGATATTCACTTTCTTAGATTTCCTCATTACAAATTTCATATTTTGTTCATAAACACACACAATGAACATTCTGTTTGCATCTTTCATTTGTGCCTGTATTTCAGCAGAAATGGAGTTTTAAAAACTATATGTGATACTCTAGTTCTTTTAAAGTCATTCAATGTCTGGTTATTTAAGAAAATATTTTTTTTGTGTGTGTAAGCAAAACCTTTCTATATGGCTGAAACATTGTCGAGGTGACCTTAAATTCTCACTCACTCACTCACTCACCGTAAAGTACGGTTCCTTTCAAATAAATAGCACCCTGCAGTAACGTCAAGGGTCTACAAACGCATTACCTGAATCAGCCGTCAACATACATGCATCTTGTATTTGATTCATATTTTCATTTTAAAATCGCAAAAATAATATTTAGGCAACTGTAGCACAAATACTGGCAATAGGTCTACTACATCCAGCATGAATGAGGCTAAATTACAATTTTCTATGTTTGGGGGAATTGACAACCAAACAGAACTAGTGCACCCCCTTACCTGTGTCTTTAAGCGCGTAATGCGCCATTCTCGGCTCCTCTCCTTTCACGCTAAAGCCGCTGTCATCGCAATGCGATAGTCAACATCCATGCGTGCGGACGACCACTACCGCCATAGAGCATGTTTTGTGACGTCACGTTACTATGCGTAAACACAAGGGAGTGATTATTATGTCAATTCCAAGTGATTCAGACTAACGTTAAATCGTTGATCTTTTCACCATACAATTTAGATATAAGTGTGTATGTGAAATAAAATCCAGATCTGTTACTATTTTTCAACTTTTCTGATTATTTTTTTTATTACACAGTTTAAAAAACAGGATAACCTTTAATACAGGAAATTGAAGGCAGTAAGTGAAAAATAGAGTTCGTAACCTGCCTGACTGGTGCCCGACTCTCAGGGTGTGGGTTCGAATCCCGAATGGGACTCAACCAAAAGAGGACACGAATTTGTACTTTACTAACAAAGTGTAATCCCAAATATGACATATGTCGCAGATGTCAGATCAATCATACAAACCCTGTTTGGATTTGGTGTCACGCAGTTATAAACTGTATTAATAGACAACGGCATATAGTATTACTGACAGTTAATTTCACGAGTAATGAGTGTACATCCCAAAAGGAGTTCACATCGTCTCAGCAGGGCGGACTGGACGAGGAAGAGTCGGTACTGAGGTATGTCCTTAGGCCATGTTCATTAAGAGTGGACACACCTTTCCGGTTTACCCTGGGCATCCATAGCAAGACATAGATAATCAACACACCGGGTATAAGTCATTTCACATATTTTTATCCCTTGGAGATATTTTCAATCAACAATTTCTTCATACTAGAGAATCGTACGACGCCGTACGACGGGTGTGTTTCGCGAAGAAAAGAGTATATCTACTGTATTAAAGAAGTTGTCTTTGTATAAAAAATGTTCCTCTTCGTCGTACCAGCTTCTAAAGGCCACTCAAAGAAGTTAGGTGCGGTTAAGATAAGTTCTAAGTTGCATCAATGTGGACGAATTTAAGGAATGTCGCGCAGCCTGTTCTGTTCATTGATACTATGAAAATGAGCAATGACCCGTGAAGATCGTGTGAGAATTGATCTTCAGCAACTCATGATGGTCGCAAGGTGTTTCGTATCCCTGACTTTATGCATGTCATAATGTCCACATCGACATCAATGCTTATGATATCAATCATTGGGTTATCTGGTCCTGAATCGATTATTTCCGACTGCATTTATTTTCTGTGTTCGGTGAGAGAAATAACAAGTCATTCTTTCATTAACAAAAATAGGTCACAGATAGGGAAGCTGCTAAGCAAAGTCAGGAGACCGAGGTGAATAAAATAACCAGTAAAATAGAATAAATAACGCGGTTTTCGGTGTCTTCTTTCAGGGAAAACACCCTGGATTCCTTTGGACACACCATATAGACCTCAATTTGATGTTATATAGTAACGTCGACAACCACCCTACTCCACCTGTTAAAATAGTGGATGAGTCTCTGACATCCGCCGTTAATCAAATGCAGGAAAGGCCACTCTCTAAATTTCATTAATTTATTGCTATGTATTTCTTATAAACCTGTCGTCAGCAAATGAAATAGGTGTTTCTCTAATGTCTCAATTGGAACGTCGAGAAACTGGCATGCCTCTACTTTAGGGATGGTCGACTGTCTGTATATAATGATTACTCCCCGTGGAGCTCTTCTTTCAAGGAGTCTGAAATTCCAAGATGGCGGAGTAAGTATCATTTCGGTGTGAACTACGAACAGATTTCCAAATTAAGGACTAATTTAAGACATTGAGGGAGGAGAAATATATTTGCTGTAAATTAAGTTGATATGTGGGTATTTTCATGTATTTTAGACTATTCCGGCCTTTTTGTTATCACTTGAAAGAATTTTTAAAACAGGTGGATAAAAGTTGAGACAGACTGTGAAACAGACGAAATAGGTGTCAAATCAATTTGCGTTCGGGGTGTTTTGCGACCACCCAGTAGACATGCAAACATGATGCAGGACAGGAAAACCGACTGAGGCTACGGATTTTATTTATTGAGGGCATGATGCCATATGGGAGGACAAGAACTTTATGAGAACGTTATCAACGTGCTGGTGAGGCGTATTGTCATTGCCTCCAGGCGCAGGCATTGTGCCAACATGCCAGTGTAGCAGAGCCTATTGCAAACGTTTCTTGAGTATCCTGAGCTCAAAAGTCTTGTGTCAATATCTCATTCAGATCGGTCTCCCAATGGATGAATAATTGTCCAAAAATCATGTGATTTTTTAAAAGAAACTTTATAACTTCATGTGCCAACATACATTTTGCTCAGGTGCATGATTATTGTGGGGATGAATAGTGTAGTTATCATTGGCATGATTAGATTTATCACAGTGTCCATTAACATTGGTTCAATAAGCAATCAAATTCTATGAAAAAGACAAGGCTATTACAGCCACAGATGCAGGACGCCTAGACATATTGATACTTGTTTTCAGGATGATGTATTTGATTATGTTAATTAAAGATCAGCTGGAGTTAAGGATAAAAAATCACCGTAATTTGACATGTGTTGACTATTTTAGCCTTCAAGAAAGAAAGATCAAGGATGCTCAAATGAGAGCCACCATTAACCAGAAGTTGGTTGAGACTGGCGAGAGAGACAGGTGGGGTAACACTTACAATTTAAGATTTAAATCTTGAGAATGTTGAGAAGTACAGGTACTTGTACAATCTCACTACCTTGACATCTGGATTCTGATGTAAAAACAGAATAATCTGCTTGCTAATTGCTGTTAAGTTTTATTAGTATCTGGTGTTTTGTAGAATGGTTAGTGCAAACATTGTATTTTGTAAAATGGTTACTATATACATGGTATTTTGTTCATGCAGACTGAAGGAGTTGTTGCGCACTCGACTGATTGAATGTGGGTGGAGAGAGGAACTCAAACAGTACTGCAAGGGTGAGTCCCTCAATGTTAACTGACATATCTGACAAGCAATGTTGAGGACATGATGGCAGAGATGGCTCCTGCAGTTAATCACAAATCACAGTATGCAAACTCCTGAAGGTGTTGAGCAAAACCGATATGGTGCTCAGCTAGTAGTCATCACATACAATCTACTGCATGTGTCTACACACATGACATGCGGTATTCGATTTGGTGTCACTACCTAAAAGCTGCTGCTGATATGGATGTAGCACTGAGGCTGATCTGTGGCCTATTTGCAGACAGCATACTAACTACTGCAAGTGTTGGATGAGGCATGTGTTATATTTTATATGGAGTCATAGCCTACAAGCTGGAGTAGAGTTTGCAAGCAGGCTCCCAGTGACCATATGGGAATAGTTTGCAGGGATTTACTTTGAGTCCTATTTTGCAGGGTCCAAAGGACTCCAAATTTTCAGAGGTCCTGGACTACAAAATGGGGGGTCCCAGACACTTAAATATTATTATTTATACTATGTTGTAATATTGGGTAAATCAGTTACTGTTATTGTTTATCATAATCATCACAGGAATTAAAATACAAATGATACCATAACCCAGCTAGTATCAGACTCGGTGATCACGTATTGTTACTTGATTGAAAGTTTTACAAAAAGTATTTGGATTTTTCCTGAATCCTTGTGGATGCAATAATAAATATTATTTAGTCCTTTTTTCATTTTTATGCGTATAGGACGCAGGAATTTGCATCTCATAAGTGCCTGAATTTGGGTTAGTGGCTATTTAATGCCATATTCAGCAATATTATAGCTACATGGCGATGATCTGTAAAATAAATAAATGAGTCAGAACCAGACAATCAAGTGATCAAAAGCATGTGCATTGATCTGTGTAAGCGAGATAGGATGATGTGTCAACGAAGTCAGCAAGTCTGACTACCCAATCCCATAAATCACCTCTTATAACGATAAAACATGCATCTTCTGCTCAGCTGATGTGAATGGGTTCTAGAAAGTTTCTCTTTAGCATTGTGTTCAAGTTTGTATTAATGTTTTCAGATGTTCATAAAGTATGGAAGCTAACTCAGAAATGGTTGACAACACAGTTCATAAGTCTCATGTAGGTTAAAATGCAGCAGAAGTTATTTTCAGCTGGATCTAAGAGTGTGATTTTTCTTTCTTATATACCAAAAGAAATGCCTGAAACATTTATCAATTCTAAGTGTTATATATTTCAAACAAATTTTATTAGAACCATAACAAACACATGTAAAGTACCTGGTGTTTACATAATGTTTTCAAAAAGTCGATTTTGAAAAGCATTGTGAAAATACTGAAATATCAGTCTCAGAATTCAATGAATTGTTCCTCACTGTGAGAAATCAACACATCTGCTTTACAGTTTTTCTCCAATACAGCTTCTGTATGTGGACCTTTGGAGTTTAATGCTTGATTCACAAGTTTCTGTAATTGTGGAGTGCCTGTTCTTATCTGAATCTTACTGAGAATTAGTGTTTTTTTTAAACAGAAAACATGGTATAAAATAAGAGTCAATGCTGTGTATTAAATGAGAACCTACTAGTATGTTTTGTATCAGCAGTCCATATTCCTGTCCCTGGGATCCTTGTGATTGAATTTGTCATTATTATATGACACACTCTAGTGAAAGGATAGACGCACCTCAGCTAATCTTCAATCAACTCCATTCTGTCTGTAAACAGATGATATTCAGGGGATGTGGAGTTTGTATACTTACTAACTGAAACATTGATTTACAGAACATTGGGTACAAATACAGGGGATATGCATGTCTGCATGACTTGACTATGTTTGAATGTACCCATTTTGTCCATGGTCTTGTCATATGATCACAGAGTGGCAGTGTTGGCACAGGTAATTCAAGCCCTGGAAGCTTGTGATTTGTGTAAGAAGTGAATTTGTTCCTTTTGTTGTTTATTGATTGTTGTTGTCTTGTCACACAGAGATTGTTCAACAGAAGGGCCTGGAGCACATCACTGTTGACGACCTAGTAGCAGAGATCACACCTAAAGGCAGAGGTAGGCCCAAACACTTTACAAAGCGTTGTGTGAAGGGTTGCCTCCCTTAGATGCCATGATGCATTATGCAGAGATGCCTTTAGATGCTAGAGTACACTATTCAGAGTTCTCTCCCTTAGCTATAAGGACACATTGTACTAGGTTTCCTACCATCATGACCATAGTTACCATACTCAGTTGTGTAAAGCTCCTCTCCTTAGCTACCATGCATCACCTTTGTTACATTCCCAGATTCATTGCTAATTACTATGTTTGTGCAATCAGCATCCACATGATTGTAATCTTGGTAGAATCTCTAAACTGGTCTCTTTACTCGACTTTAGTCTTTCCTTTCACATAAGGTTATCATCATGATCCGTTTAAAATCAAGAATTATTCAGGATGTAAGCATAAGCATGGTTAGACAGGTATTATACACACCTGTAGCTGTAGTTGTCCAGATTGCAGTGAAACATCATTTGCATGCTTTGTTCTGGATGTATGTACACACAAAAACATACATTACTATATACTTATGCATGCCACACTCATGACAATAACATGCGTCCCTATATACTTAATAGGAAGAGAAATGCAATTTTTTTTCCAAGGGTGCCATAGGGCACAAAACAGGTTATGTAGATGTGTCCTTGTGAAAACATGTCTGCCCATACCTTTTGATGATCCTGACTTTAAACATCACAACAATGTATCATTTCAGTTTTGTAGTTGATAAAACATGATTTTAACCATTAATTGACTCAGATTTCCTGGATGCTATCATGACTTCGAGGCTGATTAAGCTACACTGGTCCTTGACTAATACACTAACTCACACACTATCCCACAAACTATATCATCCTCGAAACCAAGATATCCTGTCAGTGGCACTGGGATTCAAAATGGCCATGCTCATGTTTAGCTGTAAGACTGAGGGCCATAGCTGAACTGTTTGATTGGATACAAAGATAGTTGTTAGTGGTCTGATATTGATCTGATTTATAGCCTTTAAATGAATCCTGTTGAATGTTATCTGTATAGTATCAGGCATGCCACCTGGGCTCTTTGAAAATATTTCATCCATGCCATTTCAATATTTACTGTTACACGACAGGAAAATCATTTTACACACCAACATTTTCATCACTACAATCAAACAGATATTTTGACAGTACATTCAATACAATGCCTCTCTCTTTATTATATTTATTGTTCAAGGTATCAGTGAAATACATGTCATTGCCATAATCTGTTATATTTTATATCACTTGCAACAATATAACTACACAAATGGTCATTTTTAAATTAAAAAAAAAAATTTTTTTTAATTTTTAAATTCCAGCTAAGGAACTAATGCTGAAATTTTAGCAGCCATGGAGTAAGTTTTCTCCCCATGTTGAGTGGCTTGTAAATCGTTGATGAAATATATCATTTCAAAGAAGACTTATTCAGTCTCTTTTGTTTGTGTTTTTGATAATTGTTATTTGTTTCATGTCAGCTCTCGTCCCAGACAACGTGAAGAAGGAGCTACTCCAGAGAATCCGGACCTTCCTTGCCCAGCAGTGAGGCAATGGACATAGCGACAAGGGAGATAATTCATTCTAACTGGTGGCCATTACATCATACCTGAACAAAGCACATCATATGTTAAGATAGTCAAGCTGGCATCCACATGGCTTGCTGGCTGACTGCAGTATATCTCATGGTCCACCACCATCACCACTCTCGCAGATACTCATGTGACTGTTTTAGATATGTGGCATCAGTTATAATGTCATGAATGTAAATAACAGTATTATTTCTGACACCTTTATGTAAGTTTGCACCTTTTTTGATGAGTAAGATATTACATATCATAATTTATTTTTTCGGAAAACGCCAGCTGTCATTTTGAGTCGGTCCAGAATTTGTCAGTATATCAATGTATATCATGTTAAGAACGTTGCCAGCACAAGACTTGTATTGATCTCACGTGTTGGTAGTGTGTCCATTTATGTCATAATGTCTTCATGATGTGGTTGCCATGGAATTAGCTGCTGATGTTATTACCATGGTGACCTTTTTGCGAGCTTCCATTACTGGTGAATATGAAGCATTGATTATGATATTGATATTTGTGCACATCTTCGGGTGTAACATTACTTGAATGATTGTGTCCAGCATTACCACCTTATGTAAACAACATGAACATTCAATGCTGATACTATTTAAATGATTATGATCAATAATCAGTTATATGGATTGTGTGTAGTTATTAGTGGTCCTACCTTTTGTATTTTGTAATTCATTAGAAAAAAGGCAAATATGACTCAGCTGATTTCAGGGTAGGTTTGGTTGAGTGTTCAGACAACAGGAGAGAAAGACCATACAGACTGAAAGCCTGGACTGTATGAGGCTTTGCTACTCATGTAACCCTACACAACCAATGAGTAGCTTGATTTACATGGCCAGAACGTTATCAGCTTTCCTAAATATGTATGTACCTTAACTCAAACGTCCTTCATGACCGTTGTCCAGTCTTTTTACATTTGTGTAGTCTGATCTTATCTTTATCTAAATAGGATGACCTCACCTGGTTCTGTGCAGCATTGTGTATTCACATTAAGTTCTAGGCCTGTCAGCCTTAAATGTAGATATTCATTTCCTGTGTTGTTTTATATTTCTCAGTAATACAACCAAAGGTTTGTAGTCATCACATAAGGTGTATTTCCTTGTCAGTACAACATTGGTTTTGGGGTTCTGGTACTGAATCTGTCCAATGTCACAGTGTCCTGCCTTTCTGAAAGGTAACAGTGTTTGAAACCTCTGTCTGAAGCCAAAGCAGATAAATGGCCATGCAACACTTACATCCAAATATTATATTTATGATTAAAGCTGTCAATACTTCAAGTGATGAATTTGTTTTCTTCTTGTATTGGGTAATGAGTGAGTGAGTTTCATGTTGCATCACTTCAAGCAATATTCCGCAAGTATCACAGCCCGGGACACCAGAAATGGGCTTCACACAATGTACCCATGTGGGAAATAAACCCAAGTCAGCATCACCAGTGACTTAGATCTCCAGTCTACCCACATGTCATAATATCCCAGTTGTGTACATGGATGCTCACGTTTTTGATCACTGGATTGTCTGGTCCAGACTCCATTATTTACAGACTGCTGCCATATAGCTGGAATAATACCAACTAAACTCACCACAAGGATACCCTAAGCTCCACCAAAGTAATTTGACCTTCACCTTCGCAAACGCTGTTCTCTGATTCAGCAGTGATAAGGATGCAGTTGATGTAAGTAAAGCACTGACTCGGCAACATGAGACTTATTCTGTATTCAAAACACTGGACTGATCGATACCGCCAACCAGCTGTTTTCCCAACCTGATCTGATAACACACACGCCTTTGAGAAATGCTTGTTAGCTGTTTCACATAGATGTCATCAATATTCTAGCTATATGATGGCGCTGTGAAGACCCCTCGTACTCACTGGCAAAAGTTGACTGAAATGTGTTGGGTTGTTTATTGTTTAATGCCACACTCACTATTCTAGACATTTGGAGGTCTGTAAATAATCGTAGGTAATCCACTGAGTGACTTCTTGAGCATCGAAACGGGGATATGATGTTGCATGAACGATTTCTGCGATTCTGACCACTGGATCCAGTTTCTAAAGATACGTTAACACGTATATTCACCGAGTTGTTGAACGTATGCAAAGGTTGCTGTCTGCACAACCCATTCATCCAAAGGGTAGCCCAGTGGTTACGTGTTGGCTTGTCAGGCCGAAGACTAGCTCGATTCCTGTACACTGGTACACTTTATAAATATATGTCCAGCCCCCGACGTGATATTACCAGAGCATTTGTAAAGTGCCACAAACCAATGTTCATTCATACCTGAACATGACACCACACTGCCGGTAAATATCACTACTGGCTGAGTGAGTTTAGTTTTACGCCGCTTCTAGCAATATTCCAACAATATATACATATATTTATATTGGTGAGGGGCTCCAGGAATGGGCTTCACAAATTGTACCCATGTGAGGAATCCAACCCGGGTCTTCGACGTGACGAGCAAACACTTTATGTCACCCCATCGGTCCAAACACCTTTGGGAAGACATGTTGACAAATGAAGGAATCACATTTTCAACTTGGCTTGGAGGCCTTCGTGGCCCAGTCATCTTCTGTCCGGAGAGTGAATTACAGGTGGTTTTATCCTTTGGACGCATAATACCACATGAGATAAAAACAACAACAACAAAAAACAAACAATAAAATAATAAATAAATGTATAAAATAAATAATAAAAAAACAAAAAGAAAATAAATAATTGAGGGGGAGACAACTACTGGGATGGCGATGGTCTGTTGCAACCGCCTATTGCACGGATAGTTTTTCGATTCTACAAACTGTTATCTGGTATCGGAGACTCCACAATTGCAATCCATCGTTAGTTCGATGTGTAGTTACAGCACTAGAAACTATTACGAAACCATAAACACGTAAGTCCCGATTAGCCAAAGCTGCAACACAAGTGCAGGAATCTATAATCTTCAACGAGCCGTTTGATCCCTCTCCTCGCCTATACCCACTGTCACCGGTCGTGCCATATTTACAACTTCACACTCATAAACCATCTTTCACCTTTTTCTTGAAACTGTTGCGATACTTGTACAGGAGTATGTTAAGCATCTGTGAGTGGAGGAGTCAAGCACAGGGCTGTAACGATGCATCGAACTATCGACAGAGATTGCAATTGTGGAGTCTGTTCAGCCTGTTCTCCTTAACCTGATCAAGTGACTCCTAATGCATTGCCTGACCGTGTCACATCTGGTTGGGTCTATTATTGTGAAGAGGTGTACCTTTGTCAGCTGATTGTCAACATGTCCAGACAGCTGAGACAAAGTCTGACATTTTTGTAACGAGAAATCGTCAGCAATGTCCTAACTAACTTTAAGAAGTATTACAAGAAGTACTACAGATAGTTTAATGCTTCCGATAACGATTTAGGCAGCGAGCAGCAATAGAAACTTGCGTTTCCAGTATTAACTGAACTGGGTGTATAGAGTGATAGCGAATCGGATTGTGAGAGCAACTGACACCTGTACGTTGTAAAGATAGTAAACCAGAAGATAGTATATGACATTATGAACAATTCAGCTAAAACATAAAATGATTGTGTTTTTCAGAAGTGTTGTTTTCCCGAACAGGTTCTGATCCATGTATCCATTTTTTCGCACGAACGCAACATAAATAACATTCTCTATTATATCTCTATGATATGATAATAATAGTGGTCATACCGTTCGTTCGTCACGCCGAAGGCCCGTGTCGATTCCCCTTATGGGTACAGTGTGTGAAGCCTATTTCTGGTGTCCACCGCCGTGATGTTGCTGGAATATTGCTGAAATGTTGCTCTAAAACCCAACTTACCCATAATAATGTTATAGTGTCTACTTCAGGACAGCCATGTCCAAATACTTCTAAAGACCAAAAAAACTATGTGGCCAGGCTATATGATATTTTGTTATTATTATTCAATCTGCAATCTTGATCTTTATCACTACCGCAGAGCACACTGTTTTGTCAGCTACCTTGTTCCTCTTTGTCACTTCTATTAATTACTGTATATGACATTTATGGCCTTTATTGGTCATCCTCCATGGCTGTGTCTGTCATCACATCAACTGTAGAAGGAAGTGCTATCAGTTTCTGTATCTGTCCATTATTGAATCTTTGCCTGCCTATTGTTGTTAAATACTATATATATATATGTATGTATGTATGTATGTATGTATGTATGTATGTATGTATGTATGTATGTATGTATGTATGTATGTATGTTTACATACATGTATGTATGTATGTATGTATGTATGTATGTATGTATGTATGTATGTATGTATGTATGTATGTATGTATGTATGTATGTATGTATGTATGTATGTATGTATGTATATGCTCACATGTATACTGTACGTGAGAGGTGACACGTGAGATGTGAGTGTGGAGGCCGGCATTCCGACTGTCTTTGTAGGGACGACCGCTCGCAGGATTATGCCGCTCGCAGGAAAGGCTCTGGGGTTGAGCTGGAAGTCCGCTCACCTCATTCATGTATACTTGTTTGTCATGTCTTGTGAAACTAACTAAAGAAGTTTGAACAACTAAACTATGCCTTCGTCTTCATCAACGTATTCATTTGTCTTCGTCAACATGATGCTCTTCATCAAAATCATGAGCTAATTCACCATGAGCCGATGACTACACCCCCACCCCACCGCGATGACAATAAGTAGAACGCCTTAATCAGTGGTACAGCCTGCGTGTCTCCTTCCACAAAGCGGTCTCAGTCGTAGATACTCGTACTTTAACAAAGTCATACGATAGGCGTTATGATGATCGTAAACCCATACTTTAACATAGGTTTACGATAATCTTAGCGTTACTTAAGGTGATCGTAACTCCCATGTTTGAACATAGGTTTCCGATAAGCTTAGCGTTACTTAAGGTGATCGTAACTCCCATGCTTGAACATAGGTTTACGATAATCTTAGCGTTACTTAAGGTGATCGTAAACCCATACTTTAACATAGGTTTACGATAATCTTAGCGTTACTTAAGGTGATCGTAACTCCCATGTTTGAACATAGGTTTCCGATAAGCTTAGCGTTACTTAAGGTGATCGTAACTCCCATGCTTGAACATAGGTTTCCGATAAGCTTAGCGTTACTTAAGGTGATCGTAACTCCCATGTTTTGAACATAGGTTTCCGATAAGCAGAGCAAAGGTCAAGCTAAGTTCCGTGCTTTACGACTGCCGACACACATTGGGACACGTAGTCCAGGTTTGATCCCTCACACTGTGTTAAACTATGATTTATGTCAGTCTTCTCCCGAATGAATAGTGCAGAAAGCTACGCAATACACAACTTTTATTAACAACGCTGAACAATGGCATAGCATCCACCATCACAGACAAATATCCAACAGTTCTGGTTTCCATACTGTAATACAGCACATAATATCACCTTTGCATCAGTACCACATGTCAGGAATGTCATAGAAACCACTGTGCTTGTTCACATTTACAAGAACAAAATGCACACAAGGTTAAAGTGACCCAAGCATCCTGAAGCAACTACATATGGCTCAACATTAAACATTCTTTTAAATGCAAGGAAAATAAATAATTGATGTTGTAACCTCAAAAAAGACAAGGGTAAAAACCAATAATAGATGTAAAGGGGTACTGTGAAGGCGATTGGTCAAAATTACCAATGAATCTATGTGTTACTGACACTATATACCGTTTCAGATGATAATTGCGTATATACACCAGCATTGAGTTGACATAGTGTTGTTGTGGTGATATGGACAGAATATAGGCTATCGAGATTTCCAAAACAGTGACATCCATCGCAAAATATACTGGAGCAATTCAGTGTCTCTGGTTTCTTGTGATGATATTGCCCCTGTGAAAAATAACGTATCTTTTGGACACAATGTCAAATGCTGTATTTCTCAAGGGTTGAGTATAAAATGTTAGGGTTACCAGAGCCCTGGTAAAAATATAAACATATGAACGTATGACCATACACACACTGAGGCTGTGACTTTATATTTACTGAAATATATAAAAGTAACGAGTCAGTCAGAATGTAACGAAATCATTGCAAATCAACTTGCAGTGAAACAATAGAGGTTTAATGTTATCTCACATAACATCTCGTGACTGACAGCGAGTCCCGGTAGCCCTGTGGACAGCTGGGGTCAACTCAAGACACAATCTTAATGGGGTGGAAGATTCATTTCGGTGCCTTTCCTTTCCGCCATATCTTCCAGTTCATGGATATACAGTGCCGACAACTTGTCCCGACTAAACGTCTACATAAAAGTCGGTTGAATGTAAAATCTATATCATATCCCGGTTCATTCATCGCCACTAGCCCCTTTGCGTCAACTTTAAGAAGACTCTAGTCGGTTTGTCCCGGAATAACACGAGTTGGTCCCGAATGCCCCGGAAAGACACGATTTTGTCGCGAATAATCCCGAGCGACAATACCCATATCAGAAGAGGTTTTGGTCACTGGGGTTCCTTATTTCCAAAGGCAACTCCGACTTGCCAACATCGACTTCATTAATAAATACCTATCTCTAATATATCTAAACATATATTTGCCATTCCTGAGTCGTTTGTGTTTCCAGACACCCACTTCAGTGTGTATAGAGAAGGAATGTTCCTCTGGCTCACCAATAACAATGTCTTCTCGAGGTATCCTTGATGTATTAATAAATATTCAGCACAGGAACACTCTGACTGGTCAAGACTGGAAAGATGCTCGACATTTCCGCCCATGCAGAGGTTGGACTGGACGAAAGTTGTCCACCATCATCCCGTCATCCCCCGCGCGAAGTAGGTCTCCTTTGCCCGTGGTGCGCAGGCGCCGGAACTCTTCAATCTGCCAACAAGTGAACATTGTGGTTTTGCTTCAAACATTAGTTCCTTCCATGGAAGAACTAAAAAAAATTTTTTTTTTCAGCTTTCTTTCCGTAGGTATTTAAAGTCAAGTCAGTAAAGTAAATATCGACCATCTTACACAATCGGCTTCAAACAGAATACCTCTGTAGATTCAGTTATGTATTCCATGATATAAAAGACCCTGATAGATTGGATCGTTGCTTATAGTGAGTAAATATAGTTTTAAGCCGCACTAAGCAATATTCTAGCTATATGGAGGTGGTAAATAATCGACTTTGGAACTGACAATCCAGTGATCAAAATCATGAGTATCAATGTACGCAATTGCAATACGATGACATATTAACCTCGTCAGCGTCCCGTTAGTCGCTTCTTACGACAAACATGAAGATCAGTTCTAACCCGGATCTTCACGACTGAGCGTTGCTTATATCCATCATCGGATTGTCTGACCTATACATCCCGGCGTCATGTGGGAGGAACATTGCTGACTCCGGCGTTAAATAACAACTACAGGTCGATGAACGCATCCTATATATGTACCTGCGGATGTGAGATCATTAAGGGGTATCGGAACAGGATCCACGTCACCTCCTCGCTACAAGGGGGCGCTGTGAGCGAGCCGTCGTATGTCCAGAAATCTCTCAGAGAAGGGTCTGAAAGTAAACATACCTTGTGAATGCTTAAAAAAACAGGAGAAACATTTTAGACACGACAGAAAGTCGTGAGTTAGCGGCTACATATGTGATCTTTGACCAGCGACTATGCATATAACAAATGACGCTGTAGGTCACCGAGTGCCACACCTATGCGACACGTGTCTGCTTATCTGACTCTTAACTATAAGGGACGTGTGAATTTGTATGTGACATTCACAACATGTGACATGTGAGAATTAATTAGTACCAACCTGGCAGGAGGCACGCAGGGTTGAAACCGGTCAGCAGGGATTTCTGGCGACCCTAAACAAACGAAAAAAATGATTGTTTTTCCAAAATGAATTTGAACATTTGATTTTTTTAAAGACTGACATTAGAGCATCGACTACCTTATAATGAACATCTTCCAGACCGTCGGTGATAGCTCGCAATCCTTGATGCTCCCGACCTATCTGTAAAGACAGTTCCAACCGTTAGATAAATATAATTCAGTTTATACACTTTAAAAAATGATCGCATATCGATGAGCGCCTGTGAGTTTGGTTCACAGAAAGAGGCGTGTTTTCTGCGACAATATTCAAACCATAATACGGCATTCGGAATACGCTTCGTTTGTGTCGAATTTTCAAAATATTTTTTTCATTTTTCAATTATTTATTTTTGAAACAGAAACTGTTTCCAGTCAAGAAATTGATTCACTCACCTGAGTGAAGAGAGATACTATAGCGACTCCTCCTGGCCTACCCAAGGCATCCTCCAGGTTGTCATGGTGACGGGTATTCCAGTGGACAAGTTGCACCTTATAAAACATGATAAACACATTTATATATGCATGGGGTGCGTTGATTTGTGCAATGCAAACTAAATATCCGATGTGGTATAACTATGTTTCATGTGGAGTACCAAGATTAAAGCATCGCATTAGACAGTAAAGATTCATTTTAAATAGTCCAGGATCTACATACAAATTACATACATAGTTCTTTTTCAAAGACACTTTCCTCACTGAAGAATGTTTCATGTCTTGTGACCATAACGTTGCAAAGTGGTTACATTAATAAGATGTCTACATGTCATACTGCATTTGTCACCACTCTATATATTCAGTTTGATGGCTTCATTAACCATTCGTGAGTGAAAATCTTTAACGTTCAGAAGGTCGCGGAAAGACCCGAGCTCTGACGAATGCTACAAGGGACATTCGTGACTCATTCGTAACTACTCGTCTCTTTCCGTGACCCCATCCGGTTTGCCGGAATGACATGAGCAGTTACGAATGATTCGTGACTAACACGGGCAATTTTGTTACGAGCTTTAGCATGCAATTAGGTTACGGAAAGATCAGAGCAATGACAAATGTTGCTAGGAATCGTCTTGACGACTGGTGCCAGATTGTATCAGCTTGTCTTTGAATGTCCCCAGCTGGTGACGAATGTTTCTTATAGGTATCGGAAAGTTGCGAGCTGTGACAGACGCTGTAAGGAGGGTTTGGCTTGTGGTGTCTCTGTTGTAGATATCCGCATGTCATCCCACTTTAACTCATGGTGAAAAATCGAAATTGTGCAGATATATATGAGTCAAAGATTTGTCCCCACCACTGATGAGAATATTACACCATGCACCAAGGTTAATGGCATGCTGATAATAGACGTGCTTCACACTCATTTTAAATATTACGTGTTGATTCAGGTGTAGAACAAATCCGCCGTGTCCCATACCGAAGTTTGCCTGTTGCATAGATGGTGGACTGGACCGTTAGCATGAGTCAAGTCAAAATCCGTGTGCGTTCCAAGAAAGACCGACTATAAAGTCACAGCTCCAGATCCACTTTGTGGCTTAGCTCGGAATTCCAAGGAAGGCCATAATGGTTATCACGCTGTTGGCATGTATATGTCCTCGCGTTTAATCCTGCTCGCGCCATCAGTGAGTGAGTGAGTTTAGTTTTACGCCACTTTATCAATATTCGAGCAATATCACGGCGGGGGACACCAGAAAATGGGCTTCACTCATTGTACCCATGTGGGGAATCGAACCCGGGTCTTCGGCGTGACGAGCGAACGCTTTAACCTCTAGGCTACCCTTCCGCCCCGCTCGCGCCATCTGCCATCGGTCTGCCCGTGAGAAACTTAATACTGTGACATTGCTGAAATATTACTTAAAACGTTGGAAAACAACATTCACCCACACACCTGGTGTTTCCCCCATCCCACCCGTCTCCTCCCCATCCTATTCGCTGTATCCACATACTAGCATGATATCTGTACGTACTTACCTCCATAGGAAACGCCTTGTTGTTGACGGTATGTTCGGAGCCCCGTGAGTCATCCCGACCCCAATGGAAGCGGATCTCCCCTAGTTCGTACTCACTCCCGTGGGACAGGGGGCCCCCGCTCAACACTGCCGGAAGCAATAGAACAACTTGTGAAAAACATCTCCGCGTGCGTAACACATTACATAGCGGGCGTAATTTACAGATGTCAACCGTTTTATCATAAGAATATGTTATAAGAATATTGTTTTCAGTGAGTGAGTTCAGTTTTACGCCGCTTTTAGCAGTACTCCGGCAATATCACGACCGTGGCCACTAGAAATGGGCATCACAAATTGTGCCCATGTGTCTTCGGCATGAAGCGAACACCTTAACTACTATTCCAGTGCCCTGTTGTTTTCTGAGCAAACTTCTGAGGATATACTTAATGGTCCCTGGTCGGACCATTTCAATTTCGATCTGAACATATTGACGTGGGATTAGAGTACCCTATGGTTATGTAAATAAATGATAAATAACCGCATGTTGCTTAACGCCGCAGTCAACAACATCCAGGCTATGTTGTCTGAAAATAGTCAAGTCTGTAATATGGGAGGTAGGAATGCTACGAGACATCTTAGGCTTACGAGAGCTTTGTGAAACGGGACCAAGAACACGATTCTCGTAATGTTTCTCGTAGCATTCGTACATCCTGTAGTTTAACATATGAGGTACGAATCCTACGAGAAAAGTTACGATATCTTTGGCTAACAACAGCTTTGTGAAACGGGGCACTACCCTTGTCAGGAACTGAAAACTTTTTATCTGAGTGGAATGATACGACATCGGTTTAAATGTTTTGCAAGTAGTGATGCAGATTATCCTTGTTTCCTTTGCCACACATCCGAAATCCGAGTTCGCATTTGTCATGACACAGTCAAATCATAAAATAAAAAGTTGAAATGGAAACTTCCTGAAATTACCTTGCTTTGACCTCGGGTAGATGACTAAAGTGTGACCGTTGTTAAATATATCAGTGTCACGCGATGTGCTGTATGCGAAGGTCATCTGACAGTTGTTCAATGAAGGGTCGAACACGGCGTCATGTGATATCAAGTTGATCGGCGACTGACGCTTTCCTGTTGATTCCGGGTACATAGCTTTCCATTCGGAACAATCTGCGAAAATGATTATTATTTTCCAAAAATCAATCACTAACAGCAGGGTTTACTAACACTAAGTTCCAGGCATACCGTTATCCTACAAAATATATATTGACAAAATGAAAAACCATACCAAATAATGCTATGGGTTTTTTTAGCCACTGCGATCTAGGCTTGCTAAATCATTTCAAACTTGTGTCAGTTTAATTTTAAGTGTGGCGGTGGTGATGTATTTTCGTTTTGTTTATAGTGCATGACAAATGAAATCGCTTCAACTCAAATAGATTCATTAAACACAGAAGCACGCACATACATATACGATTAATAATTATAATATATGGAGATGAGTGAGTGAGTATGGTTTTACACCTCTTCCAGCAATATCACGACGGGGACACCAGAAAGGGAAATCACAAGTACCCATGAGGAATCGAACCCGAGTTTCGGCGTGGCGAGCAGACGCTTTAGCCACTGGGCTACCCAGTTTTTGAAACTCCTAAAATACCCAGCAAATCCACCGTTCTGATAACTGAAACATGTTGCTGGCCCTGTGAGAATGTAACCAGCCCTGTATTTCAAACAGGTAACTGAGGTAAGGCGTTAAAATTATGTAGTTAATGAATTAATGTGGGATTGTTACATACTATCAGAAAAGAACAACACTGTACATAGGCTGAAAGCATTCTGTAGACCAATCACATTTAGCGTTAGATAAATGCGTAGTTATGTTTTGATTGATCATGAACTAAACATACATCATCTAGCTACAACATTCATAAATTATTTCCGAAATATTACCCGCAGTCAATGACACGATCAAACTCATACTCTTGGAAAAAGTTTTGCTCCATAGGCCTGGCTATAAAAAAATGTTGTAAGCCCGCCATATAACCAGCAAGCAGCGGACTCTGGGCCAGTTTTGACCACCAATGCCCTTAAATGGTTCAAATTGAATCACACTGTGTACGATAGCATGTGACATACACAGGGAAGATACAAACCTCCATGCAAAAATGTATGTTCTCGCGTCTTGTGGTAGTTCGAATCAGATTTATTAAAAGCGAAATAAAAATATTTGACGGTGATGTTAATTATATTTGGGTACTTAACTTTAAATTGTTTCGGCCACTTGTCTGAGCCAAGAAACGTTTTAATGACGTTCATACTTATAGGGTCCAGTCAAATTTTCAAGTGAAATTATTTTGCCAAGGTCTTCAGGGGCGGATGCATATTTTTGAGAGAAGTGGGTGGGATGGGCATGCGCACCACGGCACCTAGGCAATTAGTTATTTCTCACCCTCTAACTCTGGTATACCGTATATATGGACGGTTGTTCCGACAATCATTCATGACCTTTTGAGAACTACTGAATTTCAGCTTTCATCGTTGACTGATGCTGCCCCTTTGTCAAATCAAGCATCCTCGACGCTGACTTACAGTGTACGTACTTAGGCTTTTCTTGCAAGGTGTGGTAAACCTAACAGCGCATCCTGGTGGCGGTTCGTGGGAACACGAGCAGACAATTAACATTCCAACTTTTGTCATGCCAGCTTGTAGTACATACCTACAGAATGATAAATATTTTCCCACATTGTGTTTATACATAGTACGACGATTGTGACTGTATACACGGAGCACGACTCCAGAGAGCTATTGTACAGATCAGAAGGCTGGCGTTGAAGTGAACACATTCGAGCGTTTCCTATCAAGAATACATTTATGAATAGCAGTTGATAAAAGGCATAAACCATAGTAATGTTGTTCGTCGGTTTGGTGGTCAATCTGAAACCAGTCAATTTTTATTTGTATCTTCAAAACTGTCATAAGCAGTTTCACGTGGCCTTAAACAATATCCTATATTTACATCTACGCATGTGCGTGCGTGCCAATTATTATTGTGTTTGCTTTGTCGTTAGTTTGTGTGCGCGCGTGCGCGTGCGCGTGCATGCGTACGTTTATGGGTGGTTATGGTGGTCGTACTGGTTATATCAGTGAGTGAGTGAGTCTGTTTATTTTTGCACTCAGACATATTCCAGTTACATGGCGGCGGTCTATAAATAATCGAGCCTGGACCAGACAATCCAGTGATCAATACTATACGCGTCGATTTACGCAAATGGCGAACACCTGTGTTGAATATGGCCTAAAAGTGTTAATAGAATATTACATTAGTGGTGTATTCACCAAAATAGAAATCCTAACAATCCATCATGATTAGAAACATCACTACGATACACAACATAGATTGTTTCGTATAATCCAAAATCCCAAAGAGGAAAATGAATGTTTTCGTACGTAAGAGACCTCTCTGGTGTGATGCATATGAACACGTGGCAGAGCAGAACCTACGTCAACAAAAAACGACACGATGTACTGGAGAGTCAATGTATACCGTAAAACTTCAACCACATGACCACCAAATTATACTGAAGTTGCCTAGTGGTTAAAGTGTTCGCTCGTCACGCCAAAGGCCCGGGTTCGATGTTCCATATGGGTACAGTATGTGAAGCCTATTCCTGGTGTACCTCCGCCGTGATATACCGCTGGAATACTTCTGAGAACAACTGGGTTTGACGACGACTTTGACGGCCTAAGCTTATGTGATGCCGGTATAAGACATTTACGTCCTTGAAGCCCACACAAAGTTAATATTCCTGAACAACCTAGAAACATACTGCTTGTTCAGCTTGGCCTGACAAGTGAATATTAATGCATTGCATGGCCGTGTCACTACTGGTTGGATCTATTATTATGAAGGGGTGCACCTTTGTCAGCTGATAAGCAGAGAAAGGATCGCCGTTCCACATCTCAGTGTCGAGAAATCGTCAGCAATATCCTAAATTTCTTTAAGCAAGAAACTACAGATGGTTTAATGCTTTTAGGGGGCGAGCAGCGGAAGCAACTAGGTGTAGAGAGTGATAGGTAGAGAGAATCGGACTGTGAGAGTGACTGACGTTTGTACGTTGTAAAGTTAGTAAACCAAACAATACTATATAATATTTGACTCTAAAAACAAATCAGTTAAAGCATGGAATGATTGTTTTTCTTGAGTGTTGTTTTCAGGGACAAGTTCTGTCACGAATCTATGTATCCAGGCTTCGCATGAACGCAGCAATAATAACACTACCTCCATCCCTATTTAATGACGTTAAGTCGACCTGCCGTTTGTGCCACTGACCTCAGGTGCCATGCATATGAAGAGAACCTCGGGTCAAGTTGAAAAGGCTGTAACCGAGGTGAATAATGCTCAAATGTTCGATCACAGGTGTCTGGCGGCTGCAAGGGACGTAACTCTTGAGATGAACTGTGCATTAGACAACTACTACCACCATAAGACGTGTGTATATTAAGCACAAAGACTATTCACATGCCTATGTTGTGCTTTGTAGTAGGTCAAGTCATCCCGTTGGGATGTCGTAATATTTATGGGTCCCCTGAACCACAATCCTGTACTTACCCAACTTTTCTAATCCATTGACACATTCCAGTATTTCCAAAATTAAAATCAAGGTTTAACTCCTAAATGAATGCATTCATTAAAGAGTTGAAAAAAATTAATGACAATATGTGACCTCTGGCTTCCCTCTCAAAAAGCTGACATGCCGTGTCAGAGGTGAAGTGTCATTCAGTGCGGGGCTAAACAATCCCTACTAACTAGGTGTGAGTTTAACGCTAATCAGTTAACCACAGCTTAGACGCGCTGACATTCCCCTGTCGTACAATAAGCACTTACGACAAAGTCACTTGGCTCATGAAACACAAACATATGTTACCATGCTAGTGTACCATAAAACAACAAAAACAACAACATTAAAATATGTCACAATGGAAGCTATTTTTGTCCTACAATTTCAAACGAAAACGACTTCCTAATTCGTTTACCCTTTGCCGATGAGAGTGTCGATCAATAAACGTTGACAGTAACGGCACAGCATGGTGGCTGTTTACCCCCATTAGACGACATGAGCATCTGTTGTCGTCACCAACGATATCATAACCCAGATCCGTATGTATTTGCATACAACCTTGCAAGTAAATGTTCAAAAAGAGAAACTAAATTTCTCTTGAATTAACACTGTTCTCTGTCTTTGACGTCATCACCAACATGCAGTACGGGCGACATATTGCGGATTTATCAGTAAAATGCCACTTGGTTTGTCATGACAACGGTAGGACACACGAACAAAGATCAATACATAACATTGTTGATACTTTCAGACAATATCGAGGCTTCACGACATATCACTAACGTCGAGAAAAAGACGAGATAAGTACTTTTCGGAATACCAGTTAAAAACAAAGTTAAATAGATTTAAAGAGTACGTACTTGAGGTCATGCCCTCCAGCCGAACAACACTGGCTCTCTGTAGCTTTCCTTTAACTCGAGTAGAGGTATCCATGGCTTGGTTAACCGATGGAAGGGGCGGGGAACGCTAAAGGGTCCCGGGACAGTGGAGCTGGTTCGGGGTACAGTGCAACGCAGAAGCTACCCGTATCTTCCATGCATGTCTCCTGATAACGCTGTTACACATTAACTGCAACTACCGGCATACCCGTGAACAATGCGCACGCATCGTTATCATTTATCGGTATCTAGGCGTGGCTCTTGCTGGATGCGGATGTACTGTCCAGCTTTCTCATGGCAACCGGGCAGTTGTGGCCATATTCCCTTATCTAATCCTTTATGTTGTAAGTATTAAGGCGTGTCTTAATAACGAGGCGATGGTTTAATGGAGCTAATTAAGGCTGTATAAACACGTTGTATATACTCTAGATGTCACCACCCGATCCGCATGGCCATCAAACATCGATTTAGACAATCCCTATATGCAGTGACAATTAGAGTAATTATATATCAACTTGACCCTAATGAACCATTGATCAAAGCGTAAGGTTAAGGGATTAGGTGGCGCAGCCTTGCGAGCTACCTGCCATTCAAGTCATTAGTAGGAAGAATGTATATTCATTAAAAGGTTTCAGAATGGAAACTTGTAACCAATGTCAACAAGTATTTTCCTAAGTGGCACTGATAGGGCTTACAATAAGAAGTAATTTATGTCGTCCTCGGCAACCATGTGAGTAAGTTGGGGCTAACACCGGTTTGAACTACCTCAGCGGTGTCCTTCCATTAGGCATACGTCCCATTAGTCATACGGGTTAAAACAACATATGGTATAGTTGACTGCATCAACAACTACCCTTAGAATCAAATGGAATGATCCAAGAAACACAAATACAGCTCCACATCAGTGAAATTTAATGATTATGCATTAATTTAAATGTTTAACAATATATATTTTTTGTAATCTTACGTCTAATCATAGCTCTTAACATATTGTGCTTTGAACATATTGCAAACACCAGACACGTGAATATATATAAATTTGTCTGTCTTCAGCATAGTATACGGTCATAATCTGCACATTGAAACCTACGGTATCATTAACATATTATTCAGAACTTTAATAACTTAAATTCACTGTTTGCCATTAATGGTCATTTGGGTAGATGTGGCCAACAGCACTCAGAAATTGAACTGAAACTGATACAAGTTGATCCCACAAATCTGTTCTCCTTTTCGCGATACACTCGCTTAATGGTGGAGAATACCCAGATGTGATGCATTACTGAGATGTTTTTTGATAACAGAAAATACTCCAACGAACAGACCATGTTGACAGACAAAGGAACCCAATCGGAGAGGACAAAGATTGGAAACAAAGACCATCGGTGTTTTGTGTGTCAAAGGGAGATAACTCTGTTGAGCGAACCGACGTTCCTTAGACTACGCCCATGTCCTGTCCCCAGACCAGAAGAACAGACCAGTAGGTGTTGCAACAGCCCATAGCCACGTTTTGAGACTGTAACCATGGTGATGACAGATTGGCGCGCAGACCCACATTTGTATCATGTTATACATGTATTAGGGATTACACTTCCTCAACAAAGGATTACACTTCCTCAACAAAGGATTACACTTCCTCAACAAAGTACTTTTGTTGGGTTGAGTCCCATCCGGGACTGGAACCCACACTCTCAAAGTGAAGAACTTTTTCGCCAGCGCACAAAGTCAGCCATCTAACCTACTCAGACACCGTGCCTTCTACAGAAATGTAACTGGTAGTACAGACGAGCCTGGCTGTGTACTGGCAATAGTTACCTGACTCGAAGTGTGAGTTCGAATGCGTCACATTGATTTTGAAAGAACATACCTTTCCTTCAGTTCCCACTATTGCACGTCTTCTATTTTTATTCCACAATTGTCTTGTCTCTGGATCCTGACAGTCTACCATGATGATACACTCGGCATTTCAGAAAACGGAGGTTATGACGTTCCTGTCAGTTTATCTTCTTTGGTGGGTGCTGTAAGGTAGTCAGATATGGCTTTATTGGAGCCCAACAAGCTATTATCTTCATTGCCAGACAGACTATCAATATCATGTGTAAATGACTGCATGGCGGACCTCTGGCCTTTCACTGAATAAACCTGTCTGTCTGTCTGTTTGTTGTCTTCACTGCCAGCCCGTCTTTTATGATGAAATATTCTTTGAAACTGCTTACTGAAGGGGTGCAATTATTGCACTGATGCAATATGAAGTGTTTCTCAAGACTATCATCGCTTTGGAATCCTGCATCATTTCTAGTGTTTTATAAACCCCAACCCATAACGGGAAAGGGCGTCCTTCCACAAAGCTGTACTTGGCTGACTCAGGTTTGGGGGGCTTTAACCCAACACCATGAACTGTCCATTACAAATCTTTTCAGTATTACACAACACATTCCATATGGGACTCAGAGCAAAACAATCAACTATCGTAAAGGCGACCTCTAACACGTCTTTATGCCCGAATATCTTTGTAACATGAATGGAATAATTCATATCAAGTTGAAATAAGAAGAAAAGTATGAATGGTTAATTTCATGACTTATCATTTTATTCAGTAATTGCTTAAATAAATCAAGGTCTTTTGTCTCACATATGTGTTCCTGTAAGTTACTGTATAGCTAATACCCACCTAGTGTAGTTTCACGAACTAAGACTGGTGCGTTTTGAGACTATCGTTTCACATGTCCAGTGATATATTTCACGAATCAGCTTATAAATGGAATATCTTCTACTTCACTTTAAAAATGTGACATATATCATATATCCTGATTTCTTCGTTTGTCTACTGGAACATGTACAGTTGTAGGGCTTGGGAATTTAGAGGTTTCCAATAAATTGATCGTATAAGTTTAAATTCAAACTATAGTAAATTCATCTCTTCTTGTACAAATTACACTGTCCAGGGAACAGTTCAGTACGGATTCCGAATGCCGAGTACAATCTCCAGGAATATCGAAATCATATCGAACACAAGCAAATCAATATTAATAAACCAGAAAATATCCCCACTGGCACCAGTTGCCATGGTGACAGTGCCATCATGTCAGATTTGCCATGCCTTGAACAGCATTATTACGGGAGATGTGGCACGTCAGTGTCAAGGCTGGAATGTTGTGAATTATTCATAGACGAACAGACTAGTGACACCGTTATGAAATGTCAGGGCAGTGTGTGTAGTTACACGTGTTTCATTGACCTGTTTCTATAGACATGTCGTGTTAAAGGCAGCTGTTGGTACATCCAGTCGTACACAGATAAACCGTGACACAGACAACTGAAGGTAGATCGTGTTACATCCAGCTGTAGATGCAGTGAGTGAGTGAGTGAGTTTAGTTTTACGCCGCCTTTAGTAATGTTCCAGCAATATGGCGACTGGGGACTGTACATACCGAGAGTTACACACACCTACAGATATCTTTGTGCAACAAACAGATGCGTCTTGTTACAGACAGCTGTCGATAGTCCGTGTTACAGGTGTCTGCAGCTGCAGGTGCCTCTGTGTAACACGCGGCTGTAAATGGCAGGGAAAGAAAACTTGCAACATTTTCGACTAGACTAGTGAGTGGACAATAATTAGTGGTCCCGTCTGTACTTCACTGGTCAAAAATAACATTTGAAGATTTATTCAACTATCGGTACAAATGTACAGGTCACCAGGACCATTTCAAATATATTTAGTGGTCCTGATGGATGTTTACTGACCAGGGACCACAGGACCAAAGTAAATTTCGCAAACTGAAATAGCCCGTGTTACTTACACCTACATATGCCTCTGTGGCTTATACAGCTTCACGTGGGTTGCCCTTGTCTCGATTTACAGCTGCAGCTGCCACCTGTTACAGACAGCTACAGATGCATTTGTGTAACACACAGTACTTACAGCTATATAAGTCTCTGTTGACGTGTAGAACCACGTGAACCCTTAATTATATGTTCACAGTAGCAAAATTTTATGTTCACAAGCACAAGGTGCCAAATACTATTCCAAAACTAAAGGGTTTTAGGAGGGAACTTTTCAAACCGTTAGAAGTAATAAACCGTAGTCCTCATAAATATACAATCATAACATCATCCACTTTGGACATTATGTTACAGCAGAAAATCGATAAACTTGTTTTGGATTACACGTATGTCTGAAAACAACCGCGGTGCCCAGGTGGCATGTACATGTACCAAGTGGTCTTTACATCGGTTAATAAGTAGGGAGGATATTTGTGTGTGTGTGTGTGTGTGTGTGTGTGTGTGCGTGCGTGTGTGTGTGCGTGTGTGTGTGTGCCTCTGTTGCAAACAGCTGCATGTGGATGGCCCTATTTTCAGTTTACAGCTGAAACAGTTGCCCCCGAGTCACTTACGTTTGTACATGTAACGGTCCGTCCAGTCCTTCATTGTTGGTTCCAACGTGATTATACCAGCTGAGAGGCTGTTGGAGAGTCGACGGTGTTGCGCGTCCCGGGGGTAGGGAATGGTGCTGCCCGAGTTGCGACGGGTGTCGTTTGACGGCTGCATGGACGTCGTTCCCGGCAGGGGTAGTGTGGATAGTACCTGAAATGGATGTGATAGCCTATTTAAACCGGAGATAAAGTGTTATTATTCCTTTCATAAAATGAGTGAGTGAGTGAGTGAGTGAAGTTGTAAGTCTTTTCCTTGTATAAAGAGATCCGTTAAAACGACCCGGTTGTAGGTTATAAAAGGTGAATGCAATCCTTTCCATGCTAAAAGAAGTGAATGCAGTCCCGATTTGATTCATGACAGGTAAATGTAATGACTCTGTACGTTACATGATATGTGAATCTGACACTGTTGTTTATCAAAGGTGAATCTCAACTGGCTGCGAGTCTTAACAGATGCATGTAATCATGTTGCAGGTCATATATAACAGGTGAACGTGGCACTGGTGTTTCTGAAGGTGAATCCAAAATAGCTGTCCGTTATATCATGTGAATGTAATCACGTTTAGGTGATATGACGCGTGAATGTGACACTGCATTTGTAACTACTCGTGTCACTCCGGCTTGTAGGTCACGGAAAGAGACGAGTAGTTGCGAATGTGTGACACTGGTGTTGACGGAAGCTGAACCTAAACCCCCTGTACGTTTAAACCAATATATCCATACTCATTTTGTTGATAATTAACAGTTAGGTTATGTTTGCCTAAAAAATGTCGGCATGTAGTGGAGTTAAGAAATAGACAAAATCATGAAAACTAGTATAACAAACTATAATCACAGTATTGTCAGGTTTACTATGAGGAGCCTGAGACGGCTATTGCAGAAGGACCGGACTCGACTCCCCCTATGGATACATACTCCAACGTCCGCGGGACTCGAGTGTCTTTGAGCTGTGTTTTAGATACGAACTGATGAGTATCAGATAGCCATGTGATAACTGTTAGTAGATCACGTGACAATATAGTTGCGATTCCTCCGCTGCCAAAACATCTGCCCATTACTTAGCTCCGGCACGGCTAAGACAAGTAATATTTACAAGCCTGTAGTGCTTAGAGATGAGTCGTTTGTTTCCACTGCCCTCCCATTGTTTGACTGAAGACGCCATGTACAAATACAATTTGTTTTACCTCCACTGACTCAGACACGACATACAAAATATTTTGTTTCAGAAAAGAGTGAGGAAGTTTAGTTTTAAGCCACTTTTAGCAGTCTCCCAGCAATATCACGACGGGGGACACCAGAAATAGGTTTCACACGTTGTATCCATGTGGGAAATCGAACCCGAGCCTTAGGTGTGACAAGCGTTCGCTTTAACCACTTGGCTACCCCGTCGCCTCTGGTTTTAGAAAATAACAACATCTGCTGTTGGTCTGTTGTTGTTTAACGCTGAATTCTGCAATATTCCAGCTAAATGAAACCTTCTAGCAACAATCGAGTTCTGATCAGATAAACCAATGACTGAACAACAATCCAGATAAGCTGAATAACCTGGCATGCAGTGAACCATGTCACTCAGTTGACCACTGTCCCATGTGGTTGATATAATGAGTAACCATCCGCTCCCCCACCCCAACCCCCGTCTGTGTACATCGCCAACATTGACCACACAAGAACTTCAGCCCTGGTCCAATTCCCCTAACTCATCCTAGCCCTACATCTGTCCTAGCACGGACCTTGGCTTCATCTCAGCACTGAGACGGGCTCAACATTATAGGCATTTAAAGCCAAACAAACCTGAATCTCATCGGTGCGCATATTTCATAAATGTTTATTTGAAAGTATGACAATAAAGGCTTTACAAATCACGTGGTCAAATCCCTCTTTTGGCAACACATTTCTCGATCCCTCAAGCCGCATGAATCTTATTTAGCAAAACATGACTCTTGCTCTGCGAACCAAGAAACTCATTATCGTTACTCGGCAGGGATCGTTCAAGACCAAAATGAAAGGCGCTCTAAGTGCGAACATGACAAAACAGCGCATTGACCACACGTCTGTAGAAGTCTAAGGAGATTGTTCCCTCATAGCATGCTATATATATTTAATGTTGTAAAAGTCAGCAAGGGTGGACCACGTAGATATGTCATTGCTAGGGTGCGCGGAGGTACACAAGTGTTCAAGAGTACATTATTACTCTGGACAGTCAGGCATGAAGTGTTTTATATCGCGGCAATAAACAATACGTGTTGTTGAGATCGAGTTTTTCCCGTAATTTCAATCTGAGGTACATGTTTATTTATATATACCTTAGGAGGAACACACGCTTTTCAAACTAAGTCTTGTATCAGATACCCCCCGAATTAGGGGTAGTTTGAAGGAAAGGGATAATCCCTTGCCTCTTAACGCTGTTCTTATAGTACTCGAGCTATAGAAGGACACGATGCCTTTTCTTTCAAGAGGCCTGCCTAACTCCGACTTGAGTAACGGCTACACTACCTGACGCTCGAGCAATAACTCGCACTGCCCTGTTTCTGCTCTTATGTAATTAACAAGCTGGACATTTGTTGATTTACTTAATCCACCCGCCCCAATTTCGATTAATGTTTCCCCGCTGACTCAAACTAAACGAATGGCTCTATCCGACTCAAACTCTATTTCAACACCTTGAATCTGACCATACCCACTTGCACAAAGCGATTTTAGCGATACGACTATCTTAAGCCTATGTTGGAGAATGGGAGTTACAATCATTGTAGCACTAAAGTCCCTTGTGCAAGTGAGCCCAGACCCCTTCTCAGTTAATAGTTGCAGGCGATTACTATTGGAGTAAACGGAGTAATGGATAGTAATTGTATTCGACTGAGTAATGATGCCAACCGACACCCACTCGAGTAATGGATACATTGGACATCCGACTACTGAATAGCTCCACTCTAAACTTGAAATAGAATTGCTCCATCAGACTCGAGAAATACCTCAGCCCCACTCGAGTAATGGATACATTGGACATCCGACTACTGAATAGCTCCACTCTAAACTCGAAATAGAATTGCTCCATCAGACTCGAGAAATACCTCAGCCCCACTCGAGTAATGGATACATTGGACATCCGACTACTGAATAGCTCCACCCTAAACTTGAAATAGAATTGCTCCATCAGACTCGAGAAATACCTCAGCCCCACTCGAGTAATGGATACATTGGACATCCGACTACTGAATAGCTCCACTCTAAACTTGAAATAGAATTGCTCCATCAGACTCGAGAAATACCTCAGCCCCACTCGAGTAATGGATACATTGGACATCCGACTACTGAACAGCTCCGCTCTAAACATGAACTAGAATTGCTCCATCAGACTCGAGAAATACCTCAGCCCCACTCGAGTAATGGATACATTGGACATCCGACTACTGAACAGCTCCACTCTAAACATGAACTAGAAATTGCTCCATCAGACTCGAGAAATACCTCAGCCCCACTCGAGTAATGGATACATTGGACATCCGACTACTGAATAGCTCCACCCTAAACTTGAAATAGAATTGCTCCATCAGACTCGAGAAATACCTCAGCCCCACTCGAGTAATGGATACATTCGACATCCGACTACTGAACAGCTCCACTCTAAACTTGAAATAGAATTGCTCCATCAGACTCGAGAAATACCTCAGCCCCACTCGAGTAATGGATACATTGGACATCCGACTACTGAATAGCTCCACTCTAAACTTGAAATAGAATTGCTCCATCAGACTCGAGAAATACCTCAGCCCCACTCGAGTAATGGATACATTGGACATCCGACTACTGAATAGCTCCACTCTAAACTTGAAATAGAATTGCTCCATCAGACTCGAGAAATACCTCAGCCCCACTCGAGTAATGGATACATTGGACATCCGACTACTGAATAGCTCCACTCTAAACTTGAAATAGAATTGCTCCATCAGACTCGAGAAATACCTCAGCCCCACTCGAGTAATGGATACATTGGACATCCGACTACTGAATAGCTCCACCCTAAACTTGAAATAGAATTGCTCCATCAGACTCGAGAAATACCTCAGCCCCACTCGAGTAATGGATACATTGGACATCCGACTACTGAATAGCTCCACTCTAAACTTGAAATAGAATTGCTCCATCAGACTCGAGAAATACCTCAGCCCCACTCGAGTAATGGATACATTGGACATCCGACTACTGAAAAGCTCCACTCTAAACTTGAAATAGAATTGCTCCATCAGACTCGAGAAATACCTCAGCCCCACTCGAGTAATGGATACATTGGACATCCGACTACTGAATAGCTCCACCCTAAACTTGAAATAGAATTGCTCCATCAGACTCGAGAAATACCTCAGCCCCACTCGAGTAATGGATACATTCGACATCCGACTACTGAACAGCTCCACTCTAAACTTGAAATAGAATTGCTCCATCAGACTCGAGAAATATCTCAGCCCCACTCGAGTAATGGATACATTGGACATCCGACTACTGAAAAGCTCCACTCTAAACTTGAAATAGAATTGCTCCATCAGACTCGAGAAATACCTCAGCCCCACTCGAGTAATGGATACATTGGACATCCGACTACTGAATAGCTCCACCCTAAACTTGAAATAGAATTGCTCCATCAGACCCGAGAAATACCTCAGCCCCACTCGAGTAATGGATACATTGGACATCCGACTACTGAAAAGCTCCACTCTAAACTTGAAATAGAATTGCTCCATCAGACTCGAGAAATATCTCAGCCCCACTCGAGTAATGGATACATTGGACATCCGACTACTGAATAGCTCCACTCTAAACTTGAAATAGAATTGCTCCATCAGACTCGAGGAATATCTCAGCCCCACTAGAGTAATGGTCCCGTCGACACTTTCTCGAATAATGGATATATTCGACTTCTATTTCATGAATGGAACCACACCTTACCTGCTCCAGATACAGACCCATCTTAAGCTCGAGTAACAGCTCTAACCCACACCTACTCGAGAATCTATCTAGTAGGCTTCTACTCGAGAACTGTCACCTAATCAAGTAATGGATTCACCACAATCCTACTCAAGTAATCTCTCTATCCGTCTCCTACTCGAGTGAGGGCTCCAATCCACCCCTACTCAAGATATGGCTCCAGCAAAATCCTATTCAAGTAATCTGCCTTCTGTCTCCTACGCGACTAATAGCTCCAGTCCACACCTACCGAAGTTATGACTCGACCACAATCCTACTCAAGTAACCTATCTACCCGTCTCCTATTCGAGTAATGGCGTAAGTTCACACCTACTCGAGTCTTAGATCTATCCATCAAGAGTGATGGTTCACCCCGACTGAACGTGATCTACCGGACTGAACGTGATCTACCGGACTGAACGTGATCTACCGGACTGAACTGGATAGATAACCGCTTCAACTAAACCGGTCTATCCAAGTACCCGGCACCATAGATTCCCCGTGCACAGTCACAGACCCACCTACCTTCGATGCCCCTCCCTGTCCATGTACATGTCCGCCCGTCTCCATGTTGAGATGGTACGCCAGGCACTGACTCACAGCACTGTCTTCACCATCTGTTCAGATGCTTTCTGCTACACCTGCACTCTATCTGTCTAGTATCTCCAGCATCTGTCACATATAAACACACGTGCCCTACATACACCACGCCAGCATCACCGATACATTGATACGCGTGATGCAGTGATGCATACTCCCAGCGTCTTTGAACTCTGCTGGTTACATTCTCGTATCCGTCTGTCACACAGCCTCACGACAGCTCTAGACAGCGGTGTTTACCGTGCCATGTCGGTGACACCGTAATGGAAGATTACCTCCATCACTGAGCTCCACACAGCTGACGGCTCCACTCAATCACAGCTATTTCGGTCTCTCGCATCTAATGGACATTTCTTAAAGGATTTTACCCGCTCCAAAACCCCACGTGTCACTCCGCAGCACAACTTTCATTACTGCCACAGGTGCAAATTACTTTTTATTCAAACTGACATATAAGTAAGTTAACGGACAGCGCGTTACCGGTGACTCTTACTAATCGGATAAGCTGTTTACAAAAGAGCTGGGTTGACAGTACACAAAGGACATTCCACAAGGTCTTTACCTGACCAGCGTTCTGGGTTCAGCCTCCGAATTTCTCCATTATATCATCATCTCGATCAGTGCGAAGGGAATATTCCATATCCCCGTGTGGTGTCCGTATACCTGGATGGTGTCCCTATACCCGTGTGGTGTCCACATATCCGTGTGGTGTCCGTATACCTGGATGGTGTCCCTATACCCGTGTGGTGTCCACATATCCGTGTGGTGTCCCTATACCGGGATGGTGTCCCTATACCCGTGTGATGTCCACATATCCGTGTGGTGTCCCTATACCCGTGTGGTGTCCACATATCCGTGTGGTGTCCCTATACCTGGATGGTGTCCCTATACCTGTGTGATGTCCACATATCCGTGTGGTGTCCCTATACCTGTGTGATGTCCACATATCCGTGTGGTGTCCCTATACCCGTGTGGTGTCCACATATCCGTGTGATGTCCGTATACCTGGACGGTGTCCCTATACCTGTGTGGTGTCCACATATCCGTGTGGTGTCCCTATACCTGTGTGGTGTCCACATATCCGTGTGGTGTCCCTATACCCGTGTGATGTCCACATATCCGTGTGGTGTCCCTATACCTGTGTGGTGTCCACATATCCGTGTGGTGTCCGTATACCTGGTTTGTGTCCATATATCCGTGTGTTGTCCATATACCTGTGTGATGTCCACATACCTGGATGGTGTCCCTATACCCATGTGATGTCCACATATCCGTGTGGTGTCCACATATCCGTGTAGTGTCCGTATACCTGGTTTGTGTCCATATATCCGTGTGTTGTCCCTATACCCGCGTAGTGTCCCTATGCCGTGCGGTGTCCATATATCCACGTCGTGTCCCAAACCGAGTGTGCTATCCCTGTACCTGGATGGTGTCCCTATACCCGTGTGGTGTCCCTATACCTGAATTGTGTCCCTATACCCGCGTGATCTCTATATACCCGTGTGTGCTGTCCCTATACCCATGAGGTGTCCACATACCCGTGTGATGTGCACCACCTAACTCGATCAGCAGGAAATGATTCACCCCGAATTCTTTCGTATCAAAGCGACACAAATGGACTTCGTTTATCCCTTAAACAATAAACCCTTACTGTGTGAATTTGGTGGACCTGTTTACCCTATACTGACCTATGTCAATAAGGTTTGGGTGCTTCTTAATGAACACTTCAATTCAGTTACCTTTGAAGACTGTACATCATCTGTTCTTGCTTGTTAGCGTTGCCGTGTGAAAGTAACCCGGCAATTGTTAAACGATCCCCAGTTTTGTCGCTGTTCTGACTAAACACTGCATGGCTTGATATGTCACTCTACACTCTTACATATATCGCGCTTGTTTTCATGAGTGAGTGTGTTAGGTTTTACGCCGAGTTTAGCAATAACCAAGCAACAACACGGCGAGGCACACCAGAAATGGGCTTCACACATTGTACACATGTTGGGAATCGAACCCAGGTCTCCGGTGTCAGGAGCAAACGATTCAGCCATTTAACAAACCCTACTGCCCCTTGTTCGTGAAAAAACAACTACTGCGGACGTTAACTATGGACTACGTACATTCAGAGTTCGAAATAACCACTAGCCCGGTAGCCTGGTGCTAGGTAAAACTTCTCCGGGCTGGTAAAAGTAGAATGACGATAACCCGGTTTGCTAGTGTTAATTTTCCGTTTTTGAAAAAGTCTCATTTGCAAATGGTGCCATGGTGTCGTTTCCATTCTGATTGACTGGGTGTTTAACTGGACTCTCACTGTTTAAATAGTTATAGACCTAAACTTTTTGCTGAACCATGGGTCAATTTGTAACGTTGATGTTTAACCTTGAACTCTATGAAAGAAATAATAAGTAACACCTTTTGAGAGTTTTGTGTCGTTATTTATTACCTGCGAGGTCGAACATATCGGGGTCCATATTGTTCACACGATGCCCTTGGGCAAAACATCACTTCGTCATGGTAACGTGACGTTATGAACAATGCCATGACTTCCCGGTTATTCTGTCACGTTGCGTTCAACATGCGGCGACGGCAGGTAGCCAGTCTGTGTTTGAAAGTAGATTTGGGTTTTTTTCCCACAATTTAAAGACTTCTCAAATAAACAGAGTATTATATTCATGTCCGTAACGTTCTATGTTTCGTGCCTTAATATCGGTATATCACTTGGAATTACCAACATTTAGGTAGCCGTGTCGTAAACATTGTATGACATGGGCACTCTGTATATCCGATCTTCGTTGTCGGCATTTCGAAATATACAGCCACGGGCGGGACCAAAAACCACACTGACCGATATCCACCGGTTCGTTATAACCACGAGTTCGTTATATCCATGAGTTCTTTATACGGGTATCTTCAGTAGTTTACCGGATACACCAATATCGTGAAGGAATAGGTGTGTGGCATAGGTGATTCTGTCAGCAGCGACCAACATCTCAGATTTGCACTAAAAGATAGCTTTAAAGAGTTTTAAAGATGACTTCTAAAGAAATTTTCATACGATAAATTACTATACATCCATGGGCTCAGCATACAGTACAGCACTGGAGTAAACTATCTTAGTCTATAATGAAACTGTTTAGATTTTGTTTATCTATTGTATCTCTTCACAATATTCCAAATTTATGACAGAGGTAAACAATCGAGTCTGAGCCATAAAACCCAGTGACTGGTATCATTAGCAACGGACGAGATACAATGGCCAACAAGTCTCAACCCGATATTGTTCGTAGTTCCTAACGACAAACACGTAGGTAACTAGGTGTAAATTCACTATTACGACAGGAGACACCAGGAATGGGCTGCACACATTGTACCCTCGCGGGGAATCGAACCCGGTTCTTCGGTGTGATGAGCAAACGCTTTAACAAATAAGCTTCCCAACCGCACTAACTTCATTTGAGGTTTGAAAGCAAAACACCCACACTTTAGGTCAAGATTAGAAACTTAAAAGATTATTTTTGTGTAATTGGGGAAATTATCAACAACAACCCTCTTACCTGTCTCACCATTTACGTGTTCCTACAGGTATGGCATTGTTTTCACGACTGATTCCATCTTGCTAGGGATACATGTTGGTCACAGTTACGTAAGTGCCCCCTTAACACCACCACGCTCGTCGCGCTGCTCAACTGGTCTAGGAATTGCTGCAAGCATTCGTATCAGCGTAACATAGCAACCGTTTTATTGCATGACCTGATATGATTACATGGCTAATAACATAAAATATCCCAGATTTGTCCCGAATTGCATCATACGCGCTAGTTAACTTCTCCCAAGGGACCATAAGGCAAATAGAGACTCGGCTTCCCTGTCACATCAATTTACAGCACGTATCGAAATGGTGGAAATATCGTTCAGAGACAATTTAGACCCAGCTATTTTCAATCAGGGCTCCTGTAACCTGTGGATTCATTCACTCATTTATGATATGTGCCATGAAGAAACCTGAGGAAAGTCTTATATTCACAAAGCTTTCTTTCTGAGGGTCCAAAGGTTAAGCCCATTCAGAATGCCACACATGGAAAAACACGGCAAGTATCAAGAAAATAAGAAAAAAAAAAGAAAACAAAAAATAGTGAAAATATCAAAATATACCCAAACGCTACAATGGGACATGTGGACAATTTCCCTCGTGTCATGTCTCCCTTTTGTAAACTAAGAAATATCAGGCAATGTTCGACAAAATGACAACGCAAATTTGTCGCATGTCGCTATCTAATGCTTTAGACAATATTACAATTGATGTAAGACTCAAAACTTGATACCATAATTGGGTGTAAAGGTAACTACATGCCTCGCTCTTGAACTCAAAATCTGTTCGATTGCCAAGATTTTCAAAATAGGAAAGAGTGAGTGAGTGAGTTTGGTTTTACGCCGATTTTAGCAATATTCCAGCAATATCATGGCGGGAGACACCAGAAAATGGGCCTCACACATTGTACCCATGTGGGGAATCGAACCCGGGTCTTCGGCGTGACCACTAGGCTACCCCACCGCCCAAATAGGAAAGATTTCAACAGCATGATGTTGCTGAAAATGACTGGGAAACTTTTCAAATTATCGCAAACGTTCGCGAAGCACAGGCTTGAAATAGCTGCAATATAGAATTATGCACAAAATCCTCCCAACAAAACAATTACATTTGGTCAACTTTACATTCAGTACTTGGAAACTAACCCTGCCAATTGTTTTGGGTTTTTTTTTTCAATATTGGTCAACTTTACATTGATTACTTGGAAACTAACCCTGCCTTCTTATAAAATTAATATATGTATACATGTGCCGCCGTATTATTAGAAAATTTCTCTATACATGTTTGCCTGTACCATGAAATATGGATAATATTTTCAACAATATAATAAATAGTCGCATTTATAAAATAAGAAATATCATTCAATGTTCGAACAAGTGACAGCGCGAAATGTCCCATCTGGGCTTCCAGAAGACACTGGGACACTGACGCCCGTGTTCGCCTAGTAACCAACAGTGAATACTAACCGTCTGATTATATTCAGTTGCACTCACACTAAACACGCGTGTTTGTCACCTTTACCTTAAAACTAATACAGAAGAGAAAGGTAAACTCACCTGTATACCGTTTTCTTGTCAGCGTTAGAGATGGGAACAGGTGTTCTCAGTGGTCATCTGCAGCCTACTGTGGTCAGTCGGCGGGCGACGATACTCGCCTCCCCACGGAACAACCTTCAACCAGCTTGTAAACCAGATGTTAATGATAACGCAGGTGAAAATACAGTGCTAATAGAGCACGTGTGAGCTGGCGTCTATATCAACGGAAGGTCAGCAATAGTCGATGGACAGAGCCGCTTATGCAACCTGGAACCAATCTACCGAAAACGATCTACCTGCACCTCCAAAGCCGCACTGTTCTTCATCCACTGTGTCGATTTATAGATGTCACCATCAACCGCGCATCGTTACCCTTTACCCAGTTTTAACGCCCATTTGTTCACCCACACCCACATACCTCCACATCCCGTCCCCCTACACACACCTGAGACCATTCGACGGACAGTGTCTTCAACCTTACCTGTCTGAATGATGTAACTCAATGTCAATTGTACAGGTGACAGGTAATATCGATGTATCTGTATGTCTGTACTGATGTATCTGCATGTCCTTATAAGCAAATCCCAATCAATTATTATTATAATGCAACATAATACGCATCCCTGCACACACACACGCACACGCACGCATGCACACAAACGCACATCCTTTTTGTCCTGAAATGTTGTTAAATGACCATTGTTACTCGAGTTAAAATGAAGTGAGCGCACGCACGCACGCAAGCGTATTCTAAAAAAGCTGTATCCGCCCCTGCCGGTTAACTATGCCATATGGATATTTCGAGTATCTCTCACCTCTTTCGGACCCGTGATGATTTGGGTTAGAATTGATTTTCAGTAACCCATGTGTGTCGACATAAGAGGCGACTGACGGGATCGGGTGGTAAGGCTCGCTGACTTGGTTGACGCATGTCATCGGTTCCCAATTGCGTAGATCGATGCTCATACTGTTGATGACTGGGTTGTCTGGTCTAGACTCGATTATTTACAGACCGCCGCCATATAACTGGAATATTGCTGAAGGCGGAGTAAAACTTCACTCACTCACTCACTTTTTGAGTGATATATTGGTCTTGGTGCGACTGAGAATAATGTTCATGCTGTGACAGACAGAAAAAGCTTATGACAGGAGTGGACAGGTTCCTTTGTATCTGGATACCGCAGCATGCATGCTTTGGTTGAGGTCATCCATTAAAGTGGTCGTGGAATTTAGGCCCTCAGGTAGATCAGCAGTCTGTCTAAGACTAATTAGTTCAGTCCCTGAACAGTTTAATTTCCCATTCCACCCAGCCCTCTTTCCAATGCTGAAGCACAGGTAAACTGTAGTGCAAATGGGTTGGGCAGCATGGAGAAATGACCAGTATTCTTATATGCGATCTTCTCTCGCATATAAGAAGACTTGCTATATTCCCTATGCTGCGCAACCCCATTTGCGCTACAGTATGCCTGTGGCTAAAGCCTTAAATGCATCAAGTCTAAATTTCCTCAGGTTCTGAAACCCCCACCTTGGACTCCTTGTCAGTTTACAAATGAACAAGGGATTGTTTGTTTCTATCAAACTTATGTATAGTCAGAGACTAAGCGTTAGTCTAGTGGATCATATAACGAGGACCTTTCTGCGATTTCTGGATACGACAAAGGCTTCCGATCGCTGTTAGGGATCGTTCATAATTTATAGGGGTCTGAAGACAACTTTTAAGAGAACGGGGTGGGAGGATGTGTGTGAGGGAGGGGGTGGGGCGCATTGTGTTCTAAGGGAATTAGGTAGGGTCATCAGCTTTGTACACATGTACTGGCGGGGGATCAGCAATTTTGAACAATTTCATACATATTACAGCACTGTACATAGATATAAGGGCGGGGTGGGGTAGGGTGGGGGACATTCTAATTATGTATATATGCTTTTCCACAACAACCATCATTGTAGACAAAAGTATTCCAGTTATAGATACGTCCGTGTCATTTAAATTGGGCGGCATCGTCTTGTACAGTTCTTTAATAATTTACAAACATATTCAGAAACAAAAAAATATCCAAGAAAGCTCAGAATATGTCTAGAATATGTTACTAGTTTAGATAACCACAGTTTTATGAAAGAAGAAATCTCTGGTTTCCTTTTCACAATTTATTGATGATAATTTAGGAACCGTTTCGTATGTGGAATGTGTTCATTTCACAGACTACCGTATTTCCTCTATTATTTCATCTGGTAGGCGTCGGATATCTACGGGGTAAAGTGACCGGGTAAAGCAGTTTACCAACAAATACGATAATTAAATTTAGTAAGTGCAATAAGCGCGGGGCCTCTAATATACGTCGGGTCTGAAGTCCGTTGAAAACACAAGTGCCTGGGCGCTAATTAGAGCAAATACGGTATATGCAAATCCCGATAATTATCAGTAGAGAAACAAATATCGTTTATGAAGACAAAAGCATGGTTGAAGTAAGAGAGAAAATTTTCACTCGAAAAGACAGTTTGAACATCGAATCTAATCATGGAAACATAACGTCTAAGACTGGATCCATTCAGGAGCAATGTGAATCCATATACACAATCATGGATAATCTACAACAATCTATAATTACATAGTCTCCCTGATACAATGTACGTTCCCAAGCACGATGACCAGTGAACATTCAGACATCGCGTATGACGTTACACTACAGATACGGACAAAAACTGAATATTTTACTAGCGCTTCTTTAGGTTTCGTATTGCTTCGCGGCTCTGTGTTAACGATCGGGCAGAAGAAAGTATACAGATTTGATGGCATTCGCTTCCACGGAAAAGTGTGAGTGAGTTTAGTTTTACGCCGCACTCAGCAATATCCCAGCTACTAGTATATGGCGGCGGTCTGTAAATAATCGAGTCTGGATCAGACAATCCAGTGAACAACAGCATGAGCATCGATAAGCGCAATTGGGAACCGATGACATGTGTCAACCAAGTCAGCAGCCTGACCACCCGATCCCGTCAGTCGCTTCTTACGACAAACATAGTCGCCTTTCATGGCAAGCATGGGTTGCTGAAGGCCTTTTCTACCCCGGACATGCACGGGTCCCCAACAGAGAAGAGAATTATTTCATGGCCGCTGAACCGAAACGCACACGATAAAATTAATAGTAGTGACGTATGTCATACGAGTGTCATATTTGTGTTTCAGAACTTAGGTTTGTTGTATACGATTGTAACATATCATCTAAATAAAATACGACATTTAGTGGCACCGTGCAGCAATCGGCCTTTTAACACCATCGATACTGCAAGTTTAGGCAGGAGGAAATGAACAGGCGCGAGACTGTCGCAGTCTGCATCTGTCTGCTTCCACCACTCGTGACCAACTCGGTCACGGAAAACTTCTTGGAGGTTATGGAAAGGGGCGAGTGATGACGAATGTCTATTTCCAGTGCATTCGTAACTACTCGTCTCTTTCCGTGACCTACAAAGGCTTGGCGGAATGACACGAGTAGTTACGAATGTTTCCAGTGCAGCACGTGACGAGCTTCACGACGCCCCTTGTTGGATTAATTATTCAGTGGTGAATTATGTGATACGAGTGTCATAATTATGATCTGGAAATCTGTTTTCAGCCTTGTTACTCTTTTGTGTAATTTGATGTCAAAATATCGCTTTTAAAGTGTGTAGCTTTCTTTTCATCGTGGTAGTTATGTTGCAACGATGGCAATAAAAGTATTTTAATGAAGTGTGGTTCTTGGAATCAATCGAATATGTTACTGTTGCATGTAAAAATATTGGTATGGGTGTAATGTGCACAGAGGATACTAAACGCCTTTCAGTGTAATATTTTTATTAAACGGCATAATGATTGGGTATCAAAGCGAGTTTGATACCAAATCTTACATGAGTTCAATCACAATGTTTTACAGTTATGACGTCACGATGCTAATGCCTCTGACGCTCGCTTGATACCAAATCATTAATTCGTTTAATAAAATTGCTATTACACTGAAGATCGTTTAGTATCCTGTATATATGATCCTTGTCGAAAAAGAGTGAGTGAGTTTAGTTTTACGCCGCTTTTAGCAATATTCCTGCAACATCACGGCGGGTATCATCAGCAACGGGAATCGAACCCGGATCTTCGGCATGACGAGAAAACCCTTTTAACCACTAGGCTACCGCGCCCAAATATACTAGTATTGTTTTAAATTATATTCAAGATAATTTCACCTGTTATTTAAAATTTCACCGTCCGCTTTGGGAATCACGTTGTTTTTCATCGCACAATGCAGGGTATACACAAGGGAATAATTACAAGCAAAAGTACGTACCTGTCTACTGATCACGAGACTGTCGCAGCGCAAAGACTAAAGATAACCAGTCTGTATATGAAGAACTCCACTGCAGCGTATGAACAATTCCATAAGGTCCGTGTAGGAAATAGTATTTCCTTCATTTCTCACGATCTTCCATTCAGGCGTGATCACGTGACTGTGCACGGTTCCCACTATCAGAGTAAGATGGTACGGATATCCTTGACGTCAGAGGTGAGCTCGCTCCCGTCAAGTCATGCTACAGAGCAGCTGTTGTCCAACTGATGGATGTCACACATTAGTTGTACGCTGTCCAAAAGACAAAATGAGTGGGAACAATTGTGTCCTGAACATCTACAAACTTTACATATATGTGGTAAAGGTGTTACATATAACGCAAACTTTATAGGTAACAACTTCTACATATCGTGAGTGAGACGTTTTGATACAGACTCTTGTACCGTTGTCATTCCTAGTTAACAAGGAACAAGAATCTGCAACGAAAATCTCACTAATCTCACTCACGGAATAAACAAGCTCTTATCCATAAACTTGGTCTATGTTGTACTTCCCAGATTCTAAACTGCCGCTAAACGAAATTACTCGCTGTTGATTACACTCAATCCGAAACAGTAGAGCAAGACAGATGTTCGATACATACAGCCATATGTATTTTCTGGTCTCTATACACTCACCACACAGCTATAGGATACACCACACCCCTCTATACACACACCACACAGCTATAAGATACATCAGTCTCCTCATAGGATACACCTTTCTCCTCTATATACACATACCACACAGCTATAGGATACACCACACTACTCTGTACACACAAGCTACACAGCTATAGGACACACCATGCTCCTCTGTACACGTAACCCATCTGTACGACACAGCACGGCTACTAACATGAAATCAGATTTAGATGTTGTTTTCTTACAGAAATTAATCTTTCTTACATGTATAAATATAAGATTGTGTGGAACGCAGTGGAAATTCTGTTCTTACACTGAGTGTCATATTGAATGCACAGGCGTTTTCTTTATACGTGGTTAATAAAGAGTTTCTATACTTTGTACCGTTAATCCTAAGATGACTTTTCGTGTGTTGTCTGGTGGATTATGATGACACGATTGAGAAGTTGCTTATGTAGTTAATCAACTCCGGGAATGTGTGATTTCAAATTATAACGAGGTCACCTCTCGCCCAATTTCTTGAGTGAAAATACTGAAGAGGACGTTTGTTCGTCTTCAAAACCATTTAAAGAAACGTGGCCGGACATCGCTAAAGGTCGAAAATTTGCACTTGAAGTCTGTAAAGAGTGAGTGGACAGGGTTCTATGCCGCTTTTACCAATATTGCGGCAGTATCACGACCAGGAACATCAGACATGGGCTCCACACATTGTTCCAGGAAGGTAATCGACCTTCTGTTTAGGGCTACCCGTACGCCCTGCAAGGAGTTGGAGAAATGATGACGACGGCGATGACGATGACGGCGATGACTACGACGATAATGATGATGACGACGAGTGAGTGAGTGAGTTTAGTTTTACGCCACACTCAGCAATATTCCAGCTATATGGCGGCGGTCAGACCAGACAGTCCAGTGATCAATAACATGAGCATCGATCTGCGCAATTGGGAACCGATGACAAGTGTCAACCAAGTCAGCGAGCCTGACCACCCGATCCCGTTAGTCGCCTCTTACGACAAGTACAATCGCCTTTTATGACAAGCATGGGTTGCTGAAGGCCTTTTCTACTCCGGGACCATCACGGGTCACGACGACGACGACGACGATGATGGTGATAATGATGTTTGTGTGTGTATATATGTATAACCAACCTATCTCAAAAACGGCAAGGAGGATTTCATTGAAGCTTACAGGAGCTCTTGGGAATGTACCCCGTGCAACTCCGTTAGATGTTGAAGAAAGCATACTCTTTAAAAAAAGTAAAAAAATGAATGTTATTCAGATATCTGTAAATCAACGAAACACACAGAGTTGAAATTACGTAGAGCGATACATTGGTGTCTCATGCGCATGTATGACACTCATCGTGGTCATTACTGCTTACTACTGCAAACATTAACGTTACTACCTTGTTTGACCACCTCTTACTACTACTTACATTGACGTTGCTACCTTGTTTGACCACCCCTTACTACAGCTTACATTGACGTTACTACCTTGTCTGACCACCCCTTACTACTTCTTACTTTGACGTAACTACCTTGTATGACCACCCCTTACTACTGCTTACATTGACGTTACTACCTTGTCTGACCACCCCTTACTACTTCTTACGTTGACGTTACTACCTTGTCTGACCACCCCTTACTACTGCTTACATTGACGTTACTGTCTTGTATGACCACCCCTTACTACTTCTTACGTTGACGTAACTACCTTGTATGACCACCCCTTACTACTTCTTACGTTGACGTAACTGCCTTGTCTGACCACCCCTTACTACAGCTTACATTGACGTTACTGTCTTGTATGACCACCCCTTACTACTTCTTACGTTGACGTTACTACCTTGTATGACCACCCCTTACTACTGCTTACATTGACGTTACTGTCTTGTATGACCACCCCTTACTACTTCTTACGTTAACGTAACTACCTTGTATGACCACCCCTTACTACTGCTTACATTGACGTTACTGTCTTGTATGACCACCCCTTACTACTGCTTACATTGACGTTACTACCTTGTCTGACCACCCCTTACTACTGCTTACATTGACGTTACTGTCTTGTATGACCACCCCTTACTACTGCTTACATTGACCTTACTACCTTGTCTGACCACCCCTTACTACTGCTTACATTGACGTTACTGTCTTGTATGACCACCCCTTACTACTTCTTACGTTGACGTAACTACCTTGTATGACCACCCCTTACTACTGCTTACATTGACGTTACTGTCTTGTATGACCACCCCTTACTACTGCTTACATTGACGTTACTACCTTGTCTGACCACCCCTTACTACTGCTTACATTGACGTTGCTGTCTTGTATGACCACCCCTTACTACTTCTTACGTTGACGTAACTACCTTGTATGACCACCCCTTACTACTTCTTACGTTGACGTTACTGTCTTGTATGACCACCCCTTACTACTGCTTACATTGACGTTACTGTCTTGTATGACCATCTCTCACTACTGCTTACATTGACGTTACTGTCTTGTATGGTCACCTCTTACTACTTCTTACATTGACGTAACTACCTTGTATGACCACCCCTTACTACAGCTTACATTGACGTTACTACCTTGTATGACCACCTCTTACTACTTCTTACGTTGACGTAACTACCTTGTATGACCACCTCTTACTACTAGAACAGTGCGACACCTCTTTGGCACAGATCGAATCAGTTGTTTCATAGTGTAATCCTTCTCCATCCCTCCTGCAGCATGTTGAACAACTGTCAAAGGGTCAGTAGCAGTTTACGATGTTGACGTAAACGTATGTCGATCTGACCCCACATATAATGATCTGGTTTCAGATCTGGGGATCTGGAGGGCCAAGGGAGGACATTGATGTCTTTTTTTATTGGCCAGGTAGTCCACTGTGGCAAGTGCTGTGTGAGGTCTGGCGCTGTCCTTTTGGTACAGCTCCCTCTGGCAGTCGACAAGGACTGAGGACAGAGAATCTGGTCGGTATATCGAGTGGCCATTATATTGCCTTGGACGAGCACCAATTTCGATCTACATGTGTATGAGATGGGTTTCCACACCATGGCCCACCAGCACCAGATCGGTCCACTTGTTTGATTCAGTTGGGTGCTAAACGTTCGTTGCTTGGTCTGTAGACACCATGTCTTCCGTCGCGTAGCTAGAGGGGATACCGCGATTCATCACTGAACCATATCTGCCTCCATCTTCCATGGTTGGTAATCGTGTCAGAGATGGTGCAACTTTTGGACGTCTGGTACGCATACCTGCCTCTCGGAGACGGTACCTGATTGTCTGGTCGTACATTCTCCGGGCTCTAAAACCGTGCTGTTATCCCGGCGGAACGATGGCAATCACGTATGGCACGATGACTGTGGGTTACCCGGATGTAGCGGGATCTAACGCTGGTGTGGTGACTCATGGTCTTGCTGGTCATGGGTGGTCATCTGTCGAATTAAAATGTACAATACGACTCCACAAACAAGTTATTGTGCTTTAGTTAACACTCAAGGTCCTTGGCACGACATTCCTTCATTCTTTGTAATAGTCCAATGGCAATATCTCAGTCGGCACTGCTGTGGCGTCCCATTTTCTCATCCAGTATTTGCAAACAGTGTTGTATGAATTTCCGAGATGCATTTAAGTCTTTTATAGTCATAGGCTGTACTCAGACTTTGAAAGTGAATAACTGTGGCGTTTGGTTTTGTTCCATAACAGTCAAGCTCATCATGGCAAACATGATCGATAAAACCATTCAAAATAGTTTATGATTGCATTCGCTCACGCATGTTCTTCTAAGTCACAACAACAATATTCAACTCTATAAATGTGCTTTAATATTTGATATATTTCGATCGTTATTTTCAAATTGTATTTTGCATTTCTATTTGTGAAGAGTGTATGTTAAAGTGCTTGTACGCAAAGCTACTTTTAAAAATAATCACAATTTTAAGTATATGCGGAATTGCTATCCGCGCACAGTTTGGTGAATATATAAAGTACAAGTGCACAGTTGTATGTTTGGCGGAGGCATGTTCTCTAACCTGGGGCCGTCTAGTTTCCAAATTAAAAAATTATGGGTGTAGAATTCATGTTTGTGTTTGTACGTCAAATTATTTCAAAACTTGTATTTATACAGTCTATTTTGTTCATGCAGGTTAAGGACGGATTGGTTGACAATGCAGGTTACTTAACAATGCTAACTCCTTGTGGAAGATAGAATAGATATACTTACTAGTACACATTATAAACTGCACATTCAAACTCAACTTGCTATATGTAGTTGTCTGTTACTATGATATAATTTGCCACTTCTGTATTAATACACTCAGTAAATATTGACTGCAGATTTGTCTTTGTGATTTAATTACCCAGACACGTGTGTCAGTGTGTCAGTTCTGACTGCACCGCGGTAGGCCTGATTTGACATGATCACGTGATAGTCACATGACCCTTATCTGGGTACTGTCATTACTAAACCAGTGTGTCATGGTATGAAATGGGAGAATACATTAATTGACTAAATGATTTACATTAATATGTGTACAGGCCAATGCTTGGATTTTTCCTGCATCCATACACAACAGTGATTACAATTAGTATTGGTTCGTGTAATTCCCAGAGAATTACAGAGACCCTAGCACTAAATCCTGAACAGTTCCGCATGGGTACCTGTGTAAAACCCCGTGGATCCAATAAAACAGATGCCATGAGGGCGCACCCTGAAATTTTGTTAAATGGCCATTGAATTTAGGGTGAAAATGGACTGTACATTCCCACTTTCTCAGAAAGCTATATCCGCCTCTGCTGACCACGCCGCTACATCATAAAAAAGCTTATATAAGTCTATATTCCTGTAAATAGCACAATATTCCAGTGTATTACTTACTTACTTATTGCTTAACGAAAAGACAACATATACGCTTGGACAACAATTTCACTTGTCATTCTGGATCTACCTTAATAATGACTGACGCAACGATCAAAGAATGGCGCCGAACGCAATAAACTATTAAGCTGTCAGTAATAAGGCATATCGGTGCATGTCTTTAATTAGCACGTGGACAATGCAATCAGCACGCCTCCCTGCCAATCAACAAGACACTTGAAAGGGAAACCGCTAAGTCAGACCCACCAGTCAGTTCTGTGTTTATCTTACCGGGATAATCCGAGCTGTTGTGTTTATTAGCCAAATTAGATTACTGTTGTCGCCAGAAGGATTTTACAAGACGTGTCAAATCAGCAAACTGTTCAATAAACACTCGTCGACAAACAGCTCATAGCTGTTAATCGGCATCCGACTCAGCAATGTGGGTTTTCATGTATTCTGCAGACTGGCAGTGAATACTAAACAAAAGCTACGTATCAAATCGCGTCCGGTATATCTGATACTCAGTGTAACTAACTGAGCTTTTTATCTCGAAAATATGGAGCTATATCTCATATCCAGATTACAGTGTCATACGACTGGCTCGTGCTGAGCGATCTGAAAAGCTAGCTCGAGGCTGTGAACGGACGCTCTGTCACAATCCATGGGAAAAACAGGCTATGACGTCAGTACTTCATTTATCAATCATGACGTCACCCGTTCAGGGCGCAAATATGTATAATATTCTAACATTAACCGCAATATCCTGTTTTACTGCACGCGTTGTTACTGTGTACACATCTGACACGGATACAAGCATTGAGACTGGGGTGTTCTATAGTAGTTTCAAGTCATTGCTTACACAGATAAGTAATCCCCATTCATATCTATTTCATATATCCATGTACTTTGATGAAGCATGATTACACGATGCCATTTTATGATGAAGCAGCAGAGCAAATAGGTAGGTGAGTGAGTGAGTGAGTGAGTGAGTGAGTGAGTGAGTGAGTGAGTGAGTGAGTGAGTGAGTGAGTGAGTGAGTGAGTGAGTGAGTGAGTGAGTGAGTGAGTGAGTTTAGTTTTACGCCACACTCAGCAATATTCCAGCCATATGGCGGCGGTCTGTAAGATAATCGAGTCTGGACCAGACAATCCAGTGATCAACAACATGAGCATCGATCTGCGCAATTGGGAACCGATGACATGTGTCAACCAAGTCAGCAAGCCTGACCACCCGATCCCGTTAGTCGCCTCTTACGACAAGTATAGTCGCCTGTTATGGCAAGCATGGGTTGCTGATGGATGGTAGGTAGGTAGGTAGGTAGGTAGGTGGGTGGGTGGGTGGGTGGGTGGGTGGGTAGGTAGGTAGGTAGGTAGGTAGGTAGGTAGGTGCAAACGAATTTGACAATATGACGTATGGGGAAGTGCGTGGTGTGTGTGTGTTAGGAAGTAGGTGGAAAGGGGGGTAGGGGGGTTTATCTGAGAACAGCACCGCTGCAGACCCCTGTGGCCCCTATAACTACTCCAGGGGTAGATCTATAACAGAATCCTACGGATAACAATGTTGTTTTCTAGCCACACGCAGTTCCATGAACAACGTAACCGGGTATGTCATGTAGATATGTTACAGCGACGTGCTCGAGTATACCAACACATATGTTAATGGGACCGAAGAGTTAGCTTGAATTTACGTTACCAAGGAAATCTGTCAATTTCTGTTCCTATGAAAAAGGTTTCGTAATGTTTCAACAGCAGGTATTACGTGAAGGTTTCAAGCCTACAACGAACGACAACGTTAACGACCTTAAATTGCTTCATGCCACTTTGTAACCAAAAAAAATTCTTTTAATTTTGTCAATACATAATTCATATTTGTGTTACAGGGGGGAAAAATTATACTGGTCATTTAACAATGAAAAGAAGTGAAAATATACCCGCCCGTAATGCTCTCAACTGAGGATCCTTCAGACTTATCGAAAAAATAAAAACATATACAAGGTACACTCAATTTCGTAACCGCAGCCATTCGTTCCGAATTGCTTTGTCGCAAAATGAAAATGACAAAGGCAGGTGGAAACGATGTTTCAAAAATAGTTTTCCCCCGACAAACAGTATCAGATACATTCCTATGGCAGACCTGTAATTTTTGTACACAGACTGCTTTCAGTTTTGGGTATCACTGATGAACATCTAAAATTATAGTTAATTTATTACAATTTCGAATGAAAGATACCGCTGTATTTCATTTATATTTATTATTTTTAATAATGTCCGTTCTTCACACTGGTCGGTTGTGTTACTGTTTTATTCCAGTATAGCGGCGCGACACTGAGCGGGAGTACCAACTTTAAAAAGCCGAATGTCGTTTACAGTACTCATTCTGGTTGAAATTTCATTTCTTATTACATTAACTGCTTTTCAAAGATATTTCTTATGGCATTACATTCATAATGCGTCATGAAGAAGTTGTTTTCAATTAGGAAGTGCTGAGATGGCAGTATTCCTCTTTGTACTGTTGTTTACCTGTCACTGTTATGTTGCGTGCGCGAGTCACAGTCTGCGCATGCTCAATGAGATAAAATTGGGACTTAGCCGCACACGCAGATAGATTTCCTCCGCCATTGCATAGAGGAATATCAAGCGAAAAGATTTTGTGAATATGGCAACTGCCGACGAATTGAGTCGTGTTAATCACTCGATGGTGAGTTCGATTTTATTGATGAACATTTTGAAACGGTTACAAATGTTCTACATTCCCTGTGATTGTTTGATTTGTCGAGGGCCCAGGGTACCAGACAAAGCGCCTCGCTGAGACTAAGTCAAGATGGCTGAAAATTTTTCAGAGTCCGAACTGCTCGGCAGGTCAATGTGGTCTTTTTGTGTTTAAATATCAGAGTTCCTCGGCGATAATCGGTCGGACTTTTGTTATGTATTTATTTTGTGGATCACGGACTCTTTCTTATAATTTTCAGGACTCTGGTAGTTCCTCGGAAAGGCCAGAATCTGGTGAGTAAATGTGTAGCAGGTGCGAAATAGATGTTCGGACTTAGTCTCGGGAAAGGACAAATCAGATTCCGGCGTACGAGTCTATGTCCAACACAATCGTGTTTTCTTTGAAAATATCTAATCTGTAGTCCGTTTGTATTTTAGATGTGAAACTGTATATGGTTTTATTGTGTGGTAAAGAATTTAGCGCTTACTTCAACTTTTCGATGCTGGTAACAAGTGTTTCGACTTAGGCGATGAAAGCACGGCTTGGCTACCAAATCAACACTGGCTTCGGGCGCGGGAGACTTTTAAATATTGATCGATTGTGGGCTTTTTAATTGATTGTTGTTAATGTCCTTGATTTGTTATTTTAGAGATTAATATGTCATGAGCTAGATTTAAGAAAGCGGCTTATCAAAAACTATTCGTAGTGTTGTTAAACTTCTTTGTTTCCGCTTCGAACTAAATGTTTCTCCCTCACATGTGACCGCACTCACCTCATTTGCATATTCATGAAGATTCGTACCGCCCCTTTTACTTGTTCACCTTTGCAACACAGCAAGAGATCTTTATTTAAATGCCAAATGGTTTACCATTATTTGCACTGCAAATCCATTTTCTTTTCTGAAACAACAATGTTTTCGTCCAGTAAAACATATAAAGTTAGACTGGGTTTGAAGACTTTATAATTTTTGAACACTATAATTTTTCAGCCTTGGGGTTCAACTTTACACATACAACCTTTTGATATAACCATAAGTTACGAAATACGATATTTGTAGAAGTGACAAAGAGTGAGTGCGTTTAGTTCTATGCTGCTTTTAGCAGTGATCCAGCAATACCACTTTGTGGTACACCAGAAATGTGCTTCACACAATGTACCCATGTAGAAGTCCCGAAGAGAACCTAACATAGGCATTTCACAAGGTGAAAGTGAAATACTTTGATAGAATTTGAATGTAAACTTCAGATTTTAAATAATTTTGAAAGTCATTGCTTGTGGGTTTTTTTTCAAAATCTCTAAATGTTTGCTTGTTTAATCTCTTATTCCATTTCCCTACTAGTTTTAAAGGACAGATGATGTTACTACTTGACTTCTTTGTACTGTTCAAATATTATATATATATATATATGTATGTATATTTGCACATTGATAGAATTCCACATGTAAAAGAGATGTTTAAACAGTGGTAACCTTTTCCATTGGACTGTTTGATATATTACCATTTACCCATTGTCACAATTATGTCATGGTTTAAATTAAGTTTAAGCAAATTTGTTTTCATTAAAGCCTGATTCCAACAGTATTAGGTATATATGTCTTTGTTCTGAACCAGTAGCCTGGAGTCCAATCTTATATGAAAATGTAGACTAACTGTTACATGGGCGTGTTGTGGGAGCCTAGTGGTTAAAGTGTTTGCTCGTCACACTGAAGACCCTGGTTCGATTTCCCACTTAGGTACAATATGTGAAGCCCATTTCTCATGTACGATATTGCTGGATTATTGCTAATAGTAGCGTAAACGTAAACTCAATCAGTCACTTGTGCATGTTGAAGGTTGAGGTAGAAGATTTTGGATTTTTCGTTTGCTGAAAATATTTGCTTGTGTTTGCAACTGAAATGGTGATTATTCTGAGAGTTCTGCTTTCACTACTGCTTTAATAATTTTAGTAGTTCGGAAAACTTTGTAAGTGATCATGGCATGTCATTTTGCCGATGTTGTGGTTGATATGCTTGTATTATTAGAGTTTGGTTACAGCCGAAGTTCTGAAGAAGAAGATGCAGAACGGAGGGAGTGGTGAACCAGCTGCCAACCATGTCTCATCTAATGGTCTGTCCAACCATGTGTCTGACAAACATGAAGGGGGAGACAAACAAAAACACCGTGACCACAGCAGCAGCAGCAGCAAGTCGAAAGACCACCACCATAGTTCCAGCAAACATCATAGCTCCTCGTCCTCATCCAAGGACAAACACAGAGATGGAAGCTCAAAACATAAAGACGGCAGCAGCTCAAAGCATCATTCCTCCAGCTCCTCCAGCAAGCATAAGGATGGCCACAGCTCCAGCAGCAAACACAAGGATGGGAGTTCTTCCTCCAGCAGCAGCAAACATCACAGTAGCAGCCATTCCAGCAGCAAAGACAAACACCATAGTAGCAGCAGCAGCTCCTCAGATAAACACAAGGACCGGCATAAGGATGGACACAAATCTTCATCCAAAGAAGACAGCAAATCATCATCTTCATCACCAGACAAACACAAGTCATCAAGCTCATCGTCATCTGATAAACACAAGTCGTCAAGCTCATCAGACAAACATAAGTCCTCTTCACCGGATAAGCACAAGTCAAGCAGTTCATCGAGTAAGAGTAAAGATCATTCTTCTTCATCACACAGCTCCAGTAAGGACAAGTCAAGGGATAAGGAGAAACATCATAAGGAAAAACGAGACAAGCATGAGAAAACAAGCATAAAAACAGAGCCAGGAATGCCATCTATTGGCTCAGATGTTGACATGAAGTCTGATGAAGATTGTTCTCCACCAAAGCCAATTGTAAAGGCTGAACCAATGAGTGACGATGATGACAAACCTCTGGTATGTACTTTCCTCAGGTCATGGTGTTGTATTTTAGTACATCTGCAAACATCTTGACGTGAAATGGTGATCAAGAATGAACTTGTTATAGTTATGTGGTGTAGCTATTATCCAGTTGTGGTTTTAGGTAAAAAATGAAAAGGGTATTCATCAGAATAAAGCTAAACTTAATTATGAGAGTCTATAGTATCTTTACAGAGAATGTTTTGAATTTGTGGCATGTTCCTTTCCTGTTTATTTCCGATGTACAGTAAATATCTTAAAACACAAGGGGTACGTGAACAAAAGACAAATCCCCTCTACTTTCATAATATTTCATTATTTTTCACTCAAACATAATTTGCAACCTGGCTTTAAGCCTTTTTTTTTATGAATCCATCATATGATGAGCAGTGGCAAGACAACCAGGTATTAAATTGTTTGTGTTGTGCAGTCTGCCAGAATCAAGGAAGAGCCTGTTGCACAGAAGAGGTCATACAAAGAAGAATCTTCAGATGATGAACCCCTGTCATCAAGGTCAGTCACCAACATCTGATTTCCTGGGAAGGATGTGCTCCGAGATTTATCTATGATTCTAGACTAAGTGCCCTTGGCAGGCAGTTTTGGATGTGGGGAAGGTTGCTGTTTTCCTCAAACTGTGGTTGATGATGCATCAGTCTAGTCACATGCAAAGTGATATCATTAGTTCCCATATGAACTCGTTTAACTGCAAAAAGGCGACTCAGCTTGTCGTAAGAGGCGACTAATGGGATCGGGTGGTCAGGCTCGCTGACTTGGTTGACGCATGTCATCGGTTCCCAATTGCGCAGATCGATGCTCATGTTGTTGATCACTGGATTGTCTGGTCCAGACTCGATTATTTACAGACCACCGCCATATAGCTGTAATATTGCTGAGTGTGGCGTAAAACTAAACTCACTCACTCGTTTAACTGCATTTTGAAATTTGAAATTAAAAATTTGTAATGCCAAAAAAGTGGCACCTGACTATTCCTAGATAGATTCTTAGGGCCTGTTTGGTTGCTGATATATTGTAATTGCATAGTTATCATTTATGAATATATGTTGTTAGATTTATACCTTAAAGCATGAATATTCCAGTGTTTTTGTAGTCGTGTGGTTGTTGTCAACACCATATTTCAACATGCTTACAGGAAGTGGCTTTTTGAATACTGTAGGACCAATGAAAGTCTGGGTTAGAATTGATTGTCAGTAACCCATACTTGTTGTAAGAGGCGACACATGTCATTGATTCCCAGTTGAACTGATTGATGCTCATGCTAATGATCACTGGATATACTGGTCCAGACTTGATTATTCACAGCCCACTGCCATATAGCTGGAATATTGCTGAACGTGGCATAAAACTCCACTTTCTCAAATACTGTGGCAACAAACTTGAACCTCAAGAATTAGTCAATAGGCACTCACAACCCGATTATTTTGAATGGTGCAGTAAAAAGAGTTATACAAAATCAGCACATTTAATTCGATTCATTAGTAAACTAGTCTGACAGTGTGCAGTGGAAGCTGTCTAAACCGACACTCACTGTGACTGAAGAAATAATCCAGTATGGACAATGTACTGTATTATGGACCTGATGATATATACATATGGAAATTAATTAAGCAACACCAAATTCAAAGACACATAAAAACTTAACAAAGTCTAACGAAGTAATTTTGATGATTGATTATTCAATTTTGATGTATTGACATACAGCATGAGCTTTTCATGGGTTGATATGACGCGCGTGAAGCTTGCACAGCGCACGTGCATTGCTTTAACCTCAACTTTCGAAAAATGCACTTTTTCCCTGGGGTGTTTACAAGCGCAGGTTGTCGATTGCATTCGGTTTTTCATTCATTTCAATGTCATGGCACGTAGGAAATTATCAGAGGCCACTCGTTGGCAAATAATCGGCATGAGGAATGCTGGTATGTCTCTAAGACAAATCGGGACTCAAATCGGACGACATCATTCCATAATTTCAAAACTTTTGAAAAAATACCGGGCCACTAATGAAGTTAAAGACCTGCCTAGACCAGGAAGACCCAGGAAGACCACAGTCCGGGAGGACAGAGCTTTACTGAGACTTGTACGGCGCAGGTCCTTCGACTCGAGCTCTCGGTTGAGACAGGAGTGGCTTCCAGGGAGACCCATCTCGAACAGGACTGTTCGGAATCGTCTGAAAGCTGCAGGATACCGGGCAAGGAGGCCAATCAAGCGACCCAGACTGTCTCCAGCCCATAAGGCAGCCCGACTGGCCTGGTGTAATGACCGTTTGCACTGGAACATTGCCTCTTGGAGGAAGGTCCATTTCTCAGATGAGAGCCGGTTCTTGCTGCACATGGTGGACGGTCGTACTCGGGTCTGGAGGCAGAGGAACACAGCAATGGCTCCACGGAACATCCAGGAGACTGTGGCCTTTGGGGGAGGTTCCGTTATGGTATGGGGGTGCATTTCCATGAACTGCAAGTTGGATATCATTACCATCCGTGGCAACCTTAACGGTGTTCGTTACCAACAGGAGGTTCTTGACAGGGCTGTGGTACCTCATTTTGAGAACCATCCTCTGGCAACGAGACCCATATTTATGGACGACAATGCTAGACCTCACAGGGCGCATGCTGTAAATGATTTTTTGCGGCAAAATGCAATTGACAGAATTCCATGGCCTGCCATGAGCCCTGACCTCAACCCCATTGAACATTTGTGGGACTTTATTGGCCGTCGTGTGAGGCAGAGAGACCCACCAGTCCATAATCTCAACGAATTGACGGCTGCCCTGCATGAGGAGTGGAACAGGATCCCCCAGAATCAGATCCGGAGACTCATCCAAGGAATGAGGAGGCGTCTGGAATCGGTGGTGCGTGCGCAGGGAGGACACACTAGATATTGATGAAAGTCGGTGTGCAGACTCTCAGATGACTGTTCTTTCTTTCCATGTGACATTTGTGTTAATACACCTGACAACAACGTCTGTGGATGAATAGTAAATTGTGTCCATTTTTTCATGAATTTAAGACAGTTTTAAGAATTTGGATTTCGTTGCAATAAAGCAAAGTCTTGATACTTTTTCCCTTTAAGTTGTTTGTCAGAGATCGTCTGTTGAATAAAAAAGTGTCAAACTATATCAACCCGGCATATTTTGATTGTCAGAACACTTCAAAGTTGCTCCAATAGAAAAAATTGGGGTGTTGCTTGATTAATTTCCAGGTGTATATATACAGGCCACGGGTGGGACTGAGATTTTATGCCGGTGTTGACAACTTGCTGGATTGGACAGATGCCGGTTTTGGCAGCTTCCACTGTATATGCATTTCTATACCAGCTCTACAGTTATGATTATTATTGGTTTACATTTTCAGGGTTGAGAAAGTTAAGAAAGTGAAAGTTGAGGACAAGAAGCTCAATAAAAAGAGGAAAGCAGAAGATGAGGAGGAAGAGGAATTCAAACCGGTTGGTTCCTGTTTGACTGGACCTGTCACTTAATATTCTTTGCAGCGTATTGTAATGTTAATGTGATGTGCTGAGCATATTAATTATTATGCCAAAGATGTTTTACTAGACTCTGGCTTTGTAATAGTAGGGATGGTGGGGTAGCCTAGTGGTTAAAGCATTCACTTATCATATTGAAGTCAGATTTGATTCCCCTACATAGGTACATTTAGTGAAGCCCATTTCTGGTGTCCCCTGCTGTGATATTGCTGGAATATTACTAAAAGTGGCCTAAAACTCACTCTTTAGCAAAAGAGTAATGGATACATATACACGTTTGATCTGTATCTATGTGTTATGCCACCTGGATGTTAGGGGTTGTTCACTTTGTGATAATAGCTTAGGTTGCAGACTTTTGTTAAACAACAAGTTCATAGCTTTCTCACGTTTTACATTGATATAATTCCTGTGTGTTTAACCCATGTTTGATGTTTTCGAGTAATTGCTAATCTCTAGTCTTCATCTTCTTTCTTATAAAGGAAATTAAGAAGAAAAAGAAGGACAAGCTGAAAAAGAAGACGCAGCAGATACAAGAATTACCCAGCCCTAACAAAAAAACCAAGAAGGAGAAGGCCCCTGAACCAGAAGTGTGGAAATGGTGAGTGACCAGAACATAGCTGAGCATTTGCAGGGATTACCATCTTTGCCATAGTAAGCATCTGGGACACTTTTAGACACCTGATGATGACACATGTCAGCAATATGAAAGAAGTCAGTTCAAATGCAAATGAAACATAAACGTTTGGATTCTTGTTAAATATAGGCCATACACCATGTTATTGTTTGAAAAACTGAAATTTTGGTTTGCTTGTTATGTGCATGTATTAGTAATAATAAATAATGATAGAATAGTTTATTTCTGTGTCATGTCGTTTCAAAGTACATACTGCCATAAAACATATCAACAGCCGGACATCATAAGGCCTAAAAGACACCACATTTAAAACATTATTTTACATTTTAAAAAATGTGCAGGTGGGAGGAGGAGCGAAAAGATGATGGAACCAAGTGGTATTTCCTGGAACATAAGGGCCCAGTGTTTGCTCCTCCGTATGAGCCTTTGCCCAAGTCTGTCAAATTCTACTATGACGGTGAGGACATGTTTGGTTCTGGTGAAGATTTAATCAGACTGCCATACCATGTTAAAGCAATGGAGCAGTGGAAAGTTTCTGTCAGTTGTTATATTGATTGTATACTAAGTATTACTAGAATCTTTGACTGCCCATTTTAATCTCCTGATGTTTTTATGGGGGTTTTTTCCTCAATTATTCCTGGTAATAGTTGTAGGTTCATTCCTATCACTATTAATATTACAAATAAATAGGAAAGTATTCTTGGAGAAATCATATATGAAGGTTTAAAGGTTTCTCTTGCAAATCAGGAATGTGCAATTGCACATTGACTTGATATTTGCTTTTTGTTAGATCCTGTGCTCAGCATATTTAATCTATATGGCGGCATTAATTTGAATAATGATGGAATGGTAAAACAGGTTGCATTTGTTGTAGTGGCAGGAGTAATAGTCTTTGTAGTGTTTATTGTCAGCACAGACTTAAATTATGGCTCATACATTTCTAGGGAAGGAGATGTCATTGTCAAATGATGCAGAAGAAGTTGCTACATTCTATGCCAAGATGTTGGAACACGACTACACCACACGTGATGTCTTCAACAACAACTTCATGAAGGACTGGAGGAAGGTGAATATACCAGTGTTACTTGCCAAGGAAGTGCATACCAATTTCTACACAGAGGTGTCCATGGTGTCTAATATGCTGCAGGGCTGGTGGTGTAGCCTAATGGTTAAAGCGGTTTTGGTTGGCTTGTCACAACGAAAACCTGATTTGATTCAGTGTCCAGTGTGTAAAGCCCATTTCTGGTGTCCACAGCTGTGATATTGCTAGAATAGTGCTAAAAGCAGCCTAAGAGTCACTCATTTTCCACAAGGATAATATACCGAACAAAATATTTTAGGGATGTTGATATTTGTATTATCAATATTTTGTCAGATTGTCAGTGAATATATAGATCATTATTCATCATTTCAAAATTTACGTATATCCCTAATTATTTTTGGATAGTATAGATACATACACACATTTGATCTGTGTGTATTTGTTATGTCACCTGAGTGAAACCCAACTCACTCTAAAATACTGCACCCCGCTGAAATTGCTTCCCTTAGCAGGTGTTAATCTAACCGTTTGATCCGAGCCAGCATGCCTGTGATCTGTTTGTAGTCAATGACGTCTGAAGAAAAGGAGAAGATCAAGGATCTAAAGAAATGCAAATTCAACGAAATGGCTGACTATTTCAAAATGAAGACAGAGGAACGAAAAGCGATGACAAAGGAAGAGAAACTGGTAAGCCATATTTACCGTATAGCCATATGACATGTAACCAATAGTTGAATAGAGCAGACACTTGAAGAGCTACCTTGTCCTGTAGTGTAGTATGAGTAGAGTGGGAAGAAAGTTAAAGGGTTGCACCCAGCTGAAAATTTGATACTTTGTAAGCATGGGAAAGCCACAGCCTAGTGGCTGCAAGGGTTGTATGGTCCCCATGGAGTTGAAATTGATAATGCAGTGTGCCATTGAGGCTATCATCCAATGATTCAGGGAAAAAGTAAATGCCTTTAAGCAGCTGGCCTGGATGTTAGTGCTATACAAATATTAGAATAACAAATAAGTTTAAAATGAAGGAGCTAGGGAGTCCCTGGATACAAGACTATAAAAGAGCTATTTTTCTGTTTTGAACATTTTTTTGACAGTCACTTTCAATTAATTTCACAGTTACCTTCCAAATGTTTGAGACTATAAGTGATTTTAAGAATTTCCTTTATTGTGAAAACAGGTAATTAAAAAGAAGAATGAAGAGCTAGTGAAGGAGTATGGCTTTTGTAAGATTGATGGCCATACTGAGAAAATTGGTAACTTTAAGATAGAACCCCCAGGCCTGTTCAGAGGGCGGGGAGACCATCCCAAACAAGGCATGTTGAAGAGGAGGGTACAGCCTGAAGATGTCATTATCAACTGTAGCAAGTAAGAGAGAAGAAAAAAATAATTTGACATTTTTCTCTGCGCATGCCATTTACTGTTGAATCTTTGGTCTTTTGTTGAAACATCAAAAATGGTGAGAACTGATTTCTGAAATTGTATATGATTTCATGAAGTTGGCAATACAATAATTATGTTGACTTGAAGTTCGGAGATTTTATTGTTCAACTTGGTTTACTTCTGCAGAGATTCTAATATCCCAAAGCCTCCTGAAGGTCACAGGTGGAAAGAAGTCCGACATGATAACTCAGTAAGTTTTTTTTCTTGTGCAGAAGTGGTTTTTAGGGAATCTATATAGCCCAGTAACTTTTCTTCATCAATGAAAAATTATGGAAATGTTGCTGAATGTGGCCCTTGTTGATACCTTCCAGAAAGAATAACGTGTTATTTGTTATAAGTCAATGGCTGTCATAGGTTTTAGAGTGGTTGTTTCTAGTACTGCAATGATTCGGTTTGATTTAGTTTCAAGTTTCTATAACCATTAATACAATTTTGACTAGTATTTGAAATCCTATTTAGATCATTTCCACACAGCCAGAATGTAACTTTGACTCCAACTTGAGCTGTTGTGAGGGCTGAATCAAGGGGAAATGTGATTGGTTGGCGTCAGACAAATTATCCTATGAAAATCCTTAGTAGACATTCCCAAGTTTGCGATTTCATGCTAAAAAGCAGAGTCTGAGAGTTAAGTGAAATCTGATGTTTTTACATGTATAAAGAATTGAATTGAAAATGAACGAATTGAGGGTTCACTATAAAAAATTGAATAGAGATCTAGGTGAATTGATGCAGGTCTAGATGTCACTGTGCATTTGGCTTGATTTAAGACATTGTGATTGAAAGGACTTTGTAAATAGATATTTAATTCCACGAAGGACATCAGTTGAATGTTGTGTGGTATGTGGCAGGTAACATGGCTCTCCAGCTGGAACGAAAACATCCAGGGTCAGACCAAATACATCATGTTGAATGCTGCTTCCAAACTCAAGGTAAGTTTCATTTGCAGAACACTGGGTATGGTGAAGGGTAATATGGTTTTGGTGATTTCAATCTTGATTGGACAATAGATGACCCCTTTGTGTTAGGCACTTCATTTCGCTGCAGTTTCATGATGTAGTCTTGCCAGACAGCAATGTTTCAGCTATACATGAATAACTGAGTCTGTCCAAACAATCGAGTGATCAACTGCATGAGCATCAATCTGCAAAATCGGGATATGATAACGTGTGTCAATACAATGACAGTGAGCCTGACCACCCAATCCTGTTGCCTTTTACAACATACACAGGTTGGTGAAGACCAATTCTAACACTGTAGCGTCATGGGTCTAATAATGGGTTAAGACTCAAACCAGTTGCGGTCATCCCTCTGTTATTAATGGTTGGCCTGATATGAATGATAATGCAGTAATTGTTCATTTTTCTTTCACATTTCCTTCAGGGAGAGAAGGACTGGCAGAAGTATGAGGTTGCACGTCGACTGCACAAGTGTGTTGACAAGATCCGTGCTCAGTATCGTGAAGACTGGAAATCAAAGGAGATGAGAATACGTCAACGAGCTGTTGCCCTCTACTTCATAGACAAGGTGATTCCCATACATATATTAAGATACAAGCAGTGAATTCATCATACATTATGAGCAGATGTAGGTTAAGAGACATGTTTTAATGGTCACATGTTACCTTTTTAGTCAGTTGTATTTACAGAGTAAAATTTGCTGCTGTGTGTATTTCATCTTTACATTTATACAGATTACCGATATATATTTTTGATTGTTAGTTCAATGATTGACTGGGAATAAAACTCCCCTGTAATATGTTTAAAATATATCCGACCAGATCTCCAGATGAGCTGTGTACTTGTGTAAGATATGCCATAGAAAAGTTCAAATATGCAAGAAAAATAAATGAATATATATGTTTATGCTATGTCAAAATAACAGTGCATATTTACCCAATGCATCAAAATCATATTGCGTATTGTATCAATTCAAGCTAATTGAGGTTCCCACACACTGAAATGCTTAAGCATTTTGAAAAAAAATTAAGAGTTAGGGTGAAGATTATATCATCTAATAGTCATCTTGGTATCTTGTTTGACACCAGTACAGATGTAGTGTAAGGCACATATTATTTCTTACAGCACATATGGATAAAGTCTGTATTAGCTATGATTTGGCATTGTTGGATGGACTTTGTATTGTTCTATTATTGTATAAAACAATGTTGCTCCTGTTATACTTATTTGACATGAATACCCAGATTTGTAAAATATGATGGGTATCTACAACTATAGATACCCACTTGAAATTGGAAACACCCAATTTGTTTCATAAGTATGGGTATCATACCCATCCGATCTTATAACACTTACCACAATCAAACAATGCCAAGTTGATAAATTTTAACTGATATTTGATGTAGATTACTGATTACTGGACTTTTGAGAGCCCCTGAGTATATTCCTGTGTGTTTGTTATCCAGCAACTTACTCTGTATTGTATTTGTCCAGCTGGCTTTGAGAGCTGGTAACGAGAAGGAGGAAGGTGAAACGGCTGACACGGTGGGCTGCTGCTCCTTGCGAGTGGAACACATGACGCTGCATGAGGAGAAAGACAACAAGGAGTGTGTGGTTGAGTTTGACTTCCTCGGTAAGGACTCCATTCGCTATAATAACAGCATGCCTGTGGAGAAGAGGGTCTTCAAGAACCTGCAGCTCTTCATGGACAACAAGCAGCCTGAAGATGATCTCTTCGACAGACTTAATGTGAGTTCACAAACGAAAACACATGACAAAAGTCACATTATCCATATCTGAATGTAGGAATGTAAGTTGTGTCAAGCATGTATCCAGTGGAGTCTGTATTTTGCTTCTTGTAAGTGTGATATTTCATGGAGTGTTCTACCCAATGTCTTCAAATTTTGTGGCAGCCTACATTGTGGGATTACACAGATACCAGTCAATTTGGGTGGCCTTTACCCTTACCATGTTAGTGGCAAACACTTGTTCCTTTTTTCCTTAATCACATATGTGTGTCAGCCAACCTACCACACGTCTGGATAGAATGTTAATAATCTCAAAAGTTCAGTTGTAACCCAACTGTGACGCGATGTTAGGAGATGAAAATTCCTATCAGTGGTAACAGTGGAGTGTTGTTGGATGTAGCATATAGTCCTGTGTATGTATCAAAGTTACAGTCATACTGTACTAGTGTGCCTTGTCTTACTAACAGTTTACTTTAAAGCTGACCCATGTTCTCCATTATCTTCAGACTGCCATTTTGAACAAACATCTCCATGATCTGATGGAAGGCCTGACTGCTAAGGTATTCAGGACATACAATGCTTCCCGCACCCTACAGGAACAGTTGGACATTCTCACAAATCGTAAGACTTCCTTCTATCTAGCACATATCCATAGATCTGTGTTCAATTGATCCCTGTCCCCGAAGAACCTACCTGCTTTGTGTGCCTGACAAATATCACCTTGTCATGATGTGTTGAAAAATGGATATCTGATCATTAATCTTTTTTATATCCTCCAGCCGAAGACCCTGTTCCAGCCAAAATCCTGTCTTACAACCGAGCCAACCGAGCTGTGGCTATCTTGTGTAACCATCAGCGGTCTGCTCCAAAAACATTTGCCCAATCTATGGACAATCTCATGAAAAAGGTAAACAGAAACTGTATCCTACCAATTACTTTAAATGCAGATCAATAACATTTCAGAAAGAATCTGTTGCATTGTCTTAATTTCAAGCCATGTTGTATGTTGAGTTTGTGTTTTTGTCGTGAATAGCATTTCAGAAAGAATCTGTTTCATTGTCCAAATTTCAAGCCATATTGTATGTTGGGTTTGTGTTCTTGTCCTGAATAGCATTTCAGAAAGAATCTGTTTCATTGTCCTAATTTCAAGCCATGTTGTATGCTGGGTTTGTGTTCATGTCATGATAGATAAATTCTGTTGTGTCTTGCTCTGTCTACCCAATGCTATGTTTAAGTCTGTAGGCCATGTTTCGGTACAGCAGCAGATGGGATTGAATAAAGCCTTTGTGAAGGCTGGATAGCTGATGGAAGGTTGTTGGTTGGTTTGTTGTTTTATTCGCCACTCAGCAATATTCTAGCTATTTTGCAGCTGTCTGTAAATAATTGAGTCTGGACCAAACAATCCAGGATCAACAGTATGAATATCAATCTTCATGATTGTGATCAATGACGTGTCAACCAAGTCAGCGACCTGAGTACCTCATCCTATTAGTCACCTTTTACGACAACCGTTGGGTTGTTGAAGACAAATTCTAACCCAGATCTTCATGGGTCGGTAGCTGATGGGGTAGTTGACATCTGTTTCAGATTGATGAGAAGAAGCTGCAGGTGAAGGATGCAAAGAAGGCTGTGAAAGATGCCAAGTCTGACTACAAGGCCCACAACACAGAGAAGGCAAGACAGTAAGTGCAACACACTTCATATGTAAATGTCCTACATATTTAGGTGTGGGAGGTCTAATTGTGATAGTATGCATGTCACAATGGACAATATGTCAAAGTAGTTTGGGATTTTTCAGCTTCCAGATGACATTACATACATTCATGAGTGCTTGTTACCCAGAGCATAAATATCAGGGCTTTGAGGGACTGTTCATAATTTATGGCTGGGGTGGGGATGATGCTTCAAGTAGAAGCATGTACAGCATGAATGCCATCTGCTCTCTCTCTCACCTTCCTTCTCTCTTCTCTCCCCTCCTTTGTCCCTCATATTCAGTTACAATCAAGTCCTACACAATTGTGTGTTACAGGACTGTTGAGAAAAAAAAGAAGGCAGTACAGCGGCTGGAGGAACAGCTCACTAAGCTGGAGGTGCAGGCCACAGACAAGGTCAGTTGTCAACATAAGACTATTACACAATGTGATTTGGTTGGTCTCGTTTTAAAGTGGTGGGCCTGAGTAGATCTGTTTTTTACAGTGTGCAGGTTTTTATGAACAGTCAGGCATGCCAAAAACCTAATTTAGCTTGTGATATGCTCTGATTCTTATTCTTGTTCTTGTTCAATACCTTCCAGAATTTTGTTTGTTGTTTTCATCAGTAGATCACATGTTTCAAGCAAGATACTCTTGTAGCATACTGTTTGATGAATGCTATGCATGTTACTGTCCCCTGCTGCAGCGTGAAACTCGGAAACTATGCATTCAGCAGCATTTGGACATACGAACACACATCCTGATTCTTGTCAGTGCGATGTCTCGTGAACTGTTGTGCCCAATGTCATCAAGTTTGGTGGGGATTATGCAGTCACCAGTCGATTTGGGTGACCTTGACCTTATTTTCAACCACTCTGCTGACTCATATTAACGCAATATCTCATGAACTGTGTACTCAAATTTAGTGACAGCCTACATTTGGGAATTATGCCGACGCCAGTCAATTTGGGTGACCTTGACCTTATTTTCAATGTCACCATGACTCTGACCACTCTTCAAACTGTTTAATGTGATATCTCACGAACTGTTGTACCCATTGTCATTAAATTTAGAAATCTAGGGACAGCCTACATTGGGTGATTATGCAGACACTAGCCGATTTGGGTGACCTTGAACTTATTTGCAAGGTTACGACTTTTGACCACTTTTAAAACTTGTTAATGCAGCATCTCATGAACTGTTGTACCCAATGTCTTCAAATTTGGTGACAGCCTGCATTTGGGGATCATGCAGACATCGCTTGATTTTGGTGACCTTGACCTTATTTTCAAGATAACCACAATTTTTGTGGACGCGATAACTCATGGGTAGTACACATATTACCCTCCATGAAATAATAGAGGATGTTATAAGAATGTAAGTGAATGGACTTGGACATTCAATAAGCCTTTCCCTCAAATTTTAATGTTGTATCTGAAATACATGGCCCTTATTTTGTTTTGCAGGAGGAAAATAAAGAAATTGCCCTGGGTACGTCCAAGCTGAACTATCTGGATCCCAGAATCTCAGTGGCTTGGTAAGTCCGTTTAGGAAGGTGATAACCATTCTATTTGCCTGGGTTGAGTCTGTGTCAGAGTATGGGATCAAGATGATCAACAAAACACTGGGATAATTTCTTCAGTTGTTTTCAGCTTAAAACTGTCTTGATGGTTGCTTGTCTTCTGTCACGTCAGATATAGCTTTTATTGGATAGCAACCTTAGTGGATGCTTGGACATCTGTGCTGTTTGTAGACAGGTGTTCACCCATTAAGTATACCTCTGATATGCTGCCTGTGTAGTACTTTTGTCCGTTATGCCCTCATTAGGGTAAACATGGCAAGATATGCTTGTATTTTTTTGTTATGTGCCTTGTGAATGCCAGGATCCTATCATTTGAAGTCTTATTTTGGGCAAACTGATTCTACTCTGCCTGTGTTTAGATATTTCATCTAATAGGTAAATGTCTAAGCCATGTGTATCGTTCGGTTTTCATACCACCTGCTAAACATTTTTAATGCAGTTATCTCCCTTCCCTCACCCAGGTGTAAGAAGTGGAATGTGCCTGTGGAGAAGATCTACAACAAGACCCAGAGGGACAAGTTCCGGTGGGCCTTGGACATGGCAGAGGCTGACTTCTGCTTTTGATATGGATGTGTCTTAGGCGTCAGTGATCAAATGTTATTTTACTACAGAGCATTTTGTTGCCAGTCATCAATGACTTGGCAATGTACAGATTTTAACAAGGGTATTTAATATGGTTAATTGTGGAGAGGAGATGAATGCAAGGTGTTATAATGTGTGTTAAGAGATGTGGATTTGTCATGGGATTTTATGGACATCATTGGTGCCAGTGTGAGAAGTTCTGTGACATACTAGAAAGCCTTGAATTGTAGTCGCTATTTTTTGTGGAATGACCTTTTTACGTGCTGCTTGTAAGTATACCCTGATAAGCTGCTGTTCATACATCCTTATATTCAGCCATGCATCTCATTCTCTGGTATTTCCAGCAGGAATTCTAAACTCTATTGTCTGTGCTAAATATGTAAGGATGGCTAGCTGTAAATTTTGACCGTCTGTCAGAAATCTAGCCTGTCTCAGGCAATCAATCTGCCCTTACTTCATATACTGTATTAAGTTATTAGGTCTTTTGTGCAATAGTAAACTAATACCTTTTTATGAAAAGCTAATCATTTTGTTTTCAGTGCAAGATATTGTTTGCCGTTATGACTGTCATAAGTAAGACCTTCTGTGGCGATATTGGTCCTGTCTGGTTCAAGGCTCATGGCCCAATGTTGTGACCACCCTATCTCAAAATATATACCAACTGCAAATGTATGTAAGGTTTAATTTTGATTGTAACTTGCCTTGACTGGAGAAGAAAGTGCTATTACTTGTTGTTCAAGTTATTATTTCCATGTTTAATTTAATATGACCATGAACACAACATATATTACTATGTATGTTAATGTGTTGTGTGTCTCTGAATGTGTCCCTACACCCATGTGGGCTCTTATTATTCATTTGTATGAAATAGTTTGATTGTACAGTGTATTTGTTGATAGTTTGTACAGTTGACAGTTACTTGTCATGGGTACACATAGATGATAAGGCAGAATGTTACTTATGTCATCTGGCCAGAGTTAAAAGTCCTGGAAAAACTCACCAGTTAAACACCAGTAGGTTCCAATTATGACAAAACAAATTCCTCATGAATTCTGTTGTCAAATTATGTTCTTTTTAACCATATGCACTTACACCCCCCAAGTCTTTACCCCATTCTTGTTCCAGTATTTGTATCTGTGTGTTTGTATTGTGTAGAGGAACATGACTCACTGACACATCATTCGATAAGAGACCTCATAGACTGCATCACAGTGACCAGAGTGGTGTTGTACAAAACAGTCTTAGCACCAAGACTCTGTTATGTGGGGTATGTGAGTCACCATGGCACTAAGATAGCTTTGTACACCAGCACCCTGCATTGCATATCTATCATGGTCTTAGTAATGTTAAGTTGAACCCCAAATATGAATTTCATGTCATTACTTTCTGCTGAGGAGTATTTTGAGAAATTATTGAAGTCAGGTAATTGTTCCGATGGCTTTAGCAATCATATCCAAGGTAGACATGTCTCTGATTGGTTACTCTGTGGTTCTATTCCATGGTTTGGATGATATGTTCTATTTATCCAAATATTATACCTTTACAAAAATGATATGGCACAGATATCGAAGGTGAATGATGTTACTGCAGTTAAACAACTGAATGTCATGTCCACAGTTGATATGCTCGTTCTAGTATGAGTAGGTTTTTTGAGAGTATAACATTAAATGTGGAGGGATTTCTTATAGACATGAAAGTCCTGGTAACCACAGAATCATGTTTCAAATAACTTAATAATAATTCTCTGAACACAGGGTAGCAGTGCAAGGTCGTTAGGAAGATCTGATATTGTGGGCACTCAAAAATGATTTTACTTTGTACCTTCAGTCTCAGGATATTAATCTCCCAATAAACACATGAATAATTTGTATTAAATAATTTCTTCATTAGACATGTAAATACTACCAATATCTTTCAATGAAAAAGTAGCAAAAAAATAAATAAGACTTTTACAAATGATGATTTTTGTGATGCTGAGGTGGATGTGGTGTACTTTTGAGTAGATATTTTTGATTACTAACACATGCATGTACAGACAGCTAACAAGCAATAATTAGAAAACAGTAACTGAAATGTCTCAAGATTTTTGTTCGATTTATATTCAAATGTCAGTTTAAAGATCTTGCCACAATGTCCAGTATTGACCCAAATCATTCCATACTCTTTTTTTATTATGCATAAGCCCTAAAATGTTTCATATTGTCTATCAGTATGTGAAATATGTATTTGTGATTATTTTACAGTGGCTTAGCAGGACAAGCTGTACACCTTGCACACTGCATTGCATGGTAATCAAAACTTGCTAGAAAATTAATGTGTACAATCAGTATTAATGTTGTCACTTATTGTCTTGTGTTTAAGTCCTTATGCCAAACTTTACACTGGTGTGACATGAAACACTCTTAGATAAGGACCTAGGAGCTATGATTTATGTTGCACAGTTGTGTTTTTAACACATGATATTTTATCCTTGTTTGGTTGAAAATCTTTTACCTCCTTCCATTTTTTGCTGTTTCTTTTGATTTTATGTGCAAAATATTTAGTTAAATCATTAATGTAAATATTTCACATCATGAAATTTGTTTGATTTTAAATGTGAAAAAAACGCTTGTTTGATTTTGAGAGAATGAAACAGATGTCATGCTTTATTAAAAAATTCACCAAATTTGCATCACTCTGAAGAGTAATATAAATGATATACCCAAATGAAATTCATGACAATTATTGTGCAGGTAGATAGGGGAAGGATTGAGTCAGTTGCAATACTAAATAGATTCCCCTTGTTTTGATGAACACAACTGTCAGCTACCTCGGATCAGGTCTGTGTGGTATGGGAACAGCATGAACCATGTCCTCATGCTAAATGTGAGCTGTATTTTAGCTATTTATTCATGTAAGTCAAGGACCACCTGTCTTGTGATATTGAAGCTGAAGTGATAGTACGACTCTTAGTTCGCTGCTTGATGTATAAACACTGCTAGATTTGCTGTGCTACATGCAATACATTAGCTTTAAGTGTTCTGTGTTAAATATTTGTGAAATATGCACATATTTTGTAATAAATCAAATAAGGTAATAATCCGTGATTTAAAGTAATTTGTTTCTGAACTATACTCAATATTTGTGTAGCCCACCTAAGCTAGAGAATGTATGACCTAAGTATGGTGATTGCAAGACTGAATCTCAGTAATAACGGTAAAGTATGATCAGAAAGGCAGTTAACAGGAAGTATTAGTGCATGCCACACAGAGTATTTTCAGAGACTGTTATTTATGGACCCAACATAGGAATCCGCACTGTGTGGACTTGTATTCCTCTGCCTTAAGGGAGAGCTTGTGCTCCATTGAACTCCTCCGTCTGTCCATTCCTTGACAATGCCAGGTGAAGTGGTTTGTACACAGGAATTCGATGAACTATTCCTGGAAATGTGTTTCTATGACACTCAAATAGTATTGAATATTCCCATATATCAGATGTACATATCTTGTTATCAGCCATTGCCTTTTTTCTTTTGTGTAGCATTGATAGAAGTGACACATGTATTGAGCTCTGATTGATCATTACAAAACACTCAGTGTCATGACTGGTCATTGCTAACTTTCAGTTGGCATCTCGCCCAATGAAAATACAGCTCAAGAGCTCCCATCTAATGGTGGCTGGTGTTTCATATGTTTAATTTTGTTATAATTTTGATCCAACAATCAGCTCAATCATCAAGTGTTGTGTCCAATATTTGTTTGCATTTTAAACACATTTTTGTTTGATGACCAACTGTCAGAGTGCATCTCTGTATGTGGCCACTCACCATGTATATCAACCGGAAACTGAATAAAGATCATAGCGCAAGCTGCCATGTTGTATGTTGTGAACAGTATTAGATAGAATAGGGACTAGGTTGGCCCAGCTACCTGAGGCAGGTATATTGAGTTACATCGTCTGTCAAAGTTTTTATTGCAGGTTTAAGTCATGTGTCGCAGCATTGCTTCAGTTAGCTTCATAATGGTGTGGTTAGTTCTGTTTTTATCAGTATTCCAGCTATATCATGGTGGACACCAGAAATTGGCTTCACGCATGGTATCCTTGTGGGGAATTGAACTGGGTTTTCAGTGCAATGAATGAACAGTTTAACCATTGTACTACTTGGCCTCTCCTGATAATGGTGTAAGAGTCTGCATCAAGATGTCGCTTTAGGCAGCAAACAAAAGGTTGTTAGCCATAGTTTACCGTGGACCATGTGAGTTTGACCCAAGTGACAAATGTGCAAGGAATTGAATACCGCATTCATTGAGGAACTGAAACAGGTGTTATGAGTAACTAAAGAATACATACAACTACCAAAGAGAAGATTTGGAAAAACTGTTTGCCGGAACTACCAGTATATAAGAAACAAAGTGCTGGGCCCTTTGTGCCAACTCATTTGATGTTGGTGTGAGAGTCAGTCTTGGTATGGTTTGTTTGTTTGTTTGTTTTTAATGTCACACTTAGCAATACACCAGTTCTAAAGCTGCAGGTCCCAGGGTAGAGTAGGTCTTCAGCAACCCATGCTTACCATAAAAGGCCACTATGCTTGTCATCAGAAGCGACTAATGGGATCGGGTGGTCAGACTCGCTGACTTGGTTGACACGTCATCAGTTCCCAATTGTGCAGATCGATGCTCATGTTGTTGGTCACTGGATTGTCTGGTCCAGACTTGATTATTTACAGACCGCCGCCATATAGCTGGAATATTGCGGAGTGCTGCGTAAAACTAAACTCTAAAGGTGAGATCTGTAAGTATTTGACTCTGGACCAGACAACAGTGATCCACACTGTGAGCATTGATCTAGATATAAAGTATCAACTACAATGATGTATCAACAAGCCTGACCACCCAATCCAATTAGTGGGTTCCTTTGACAAGTATGGGTTGCTGAAGATCCAGACTTTGACAGGTTCAGGCTAAATCATCATACTTCATGGGCCTGGTCAGGCAACTTCAAGACATGAGTGATGACCCTGGTCATCATGTAACAGAATCAAATCAGATACGATAATTGTTAATTATCCCCAGGGAAATTTGTTATGCATCAAATGCCTGTATCCAGTTAATTTTTTCATAAAGCAGCGATGCATCACATTGCAAATGGCAATTATAAAACTATTGTCCATAACTATCAGATGATGTTTGTGTGCACATCAGCCAAGTTTCATTGCGGTTCAAGGGTTGGCAATGCAACTGAGTGAATGTTAATGAGTTTTCGTCCATGTCATAATGGTACCAAAGGTGTCAGGGTCAGCAGATGTCAATACCCAACAACATTCTACAGAACAACTGGACGAATATGGTCTCTACAAATGTACAAACCATTCTGAGCGCTAATATAGATGAAGAAGGTCAGATATGAAACATGTTTATTTACAATTCTCTATTAAGAGGAGACTATTGCACACATTACATTCAAGATAAACCAGTCAGTAACAATGTACACAATGCTATGGTCATATCATTCTCTGATGTCTACAGCTTGTCTCTGTCCATGGACATCGGTAACCTTAGTAACCATTCTTCGTTACAAATAAATATCTACCATTATACATTAAAGTTCAGCATGTTGTATCAGTTGGGACACATTTAATATTTGACACCATTAGACCTGTTACAAACAATCTTCTGAATAAATTGGACTTACACACAGGATTGTATGTAGGCCTTTCACAAAAAGAAATTCAAATTCTTTCTGTATTGAAAGGAAACTACAGTAAATATGAGTGTTTGGAAAATGATGGGTTCTTCGTTGAGTCAAAAATAGTAACACTTCAAAAACCATGTGGTTAATTGGAACATTTTAGTTGTCTGCAAGTGTTTTGCAGATAGTTGCTGACACCTGTCAGCAACTACAGGCAGGCAGGAGACAATCCACTGACTAGTACACTAGATAGTGACCAGCACCTTCAACTCTGACTTGACTTCCACAAGCACCTAGAATGTACTTGTATGGCCTCTTGACTCCACTGATCCACAGGGTGACGACAGGTGAGTCTATTCTTGTTGCATCATGGAAATCACAACATTTTCAAAATTCCTGCAGCAGAAAATAACTCAGTCTTTTAACCGTTCTTTTATTAAAGATTTACACTGATCATCAATGAAAAGAATATTGTTTTGAAAGTATGTAATTGCTTTTATCAAGCCTAATGTTTTAAGTAATTTACAAACTAAAGAAAAAAATGTAATTATAACTTCTTGATTTTCTATTAAATATTCACTGCATTACAGCCCTGTCAAAATCCAATCTCTACCTGGATGTGATGTTTTCTCCTGGGTTGTAAAAGGGATTGCACAGCATGTCGACATAGGCGTGGTGAAGTTTCCGAAACATCTGAAACACATCACAGTTCACGATTCCTACCAAAACGTGTCGAAGGCACAGTATGGTAATGATGGAAATCGGCGTGTTAAATGCATAAATTTCTAAAGATGTTTCTATAAAAAAATAAAGTATGTAATCTGAAATACCAGTTACTGACTTTGTGTTTTCGGGAGCTCTGGTGACTGAGCGGGTTAGGTTGATGACTTTACAAGTTCTTGTAGAGTGCCTTGGTTGTTAATTCTGGTTTGAATCCTGGAATGCACCTCATCCAAAAAAGCACCAGATGTTTTACATTCTTAAGCAAGTGTTATACCAAATACCACAGTATGTCAGGTTAGATTGATGAATTGTGGCTGCATCCGAGCTGCTCTGACTTGACAGGTAGAGCAATGGCAACATTATTCAATCCTCTTGAGTGAGACACTGGTTTCAAATTTCCTGATCGTTACAAAATGTGAATGTATTATGGGAATGAGTGACTTACACCTCGAATATCATTGTCTCTTAGCGTGAGGTTCGATGACTCCACAACCACAACAAACTTCACCTTGGTGTTTGTCACATAGCCATAGCTGGGATAGGAGTCAAGGAGACTACTGGCAACAGGGCAATCAGTCACTGGACTGGTCTTTATTGGTCAAGTGGAAAGGTAGTGAAACGAGATGTGGCATCACATTCACACTACAGCAATGTGCATGTTTGCTTGTGTATCTGTATTTGTCCTGAGAGATAGATGTACAAAGAAAGCAATGCCCACTGCATGTCAGGTGCAAAATTAATGACCCCACCCTCCTTCCCATAATGTTTAAGCATAATGTACTAATATATGTTCACACACAAAATTGCTGAACCCTCCCCCACCCACCAACCCACCCAAAACATATGTGCACATCATTAATTTCTGGTGTCCCCCATCATGACAGTGTTGAGACATTGCTAAAAGCAGCATAAAACTAAACTCACTCTTAATGCAGAGCACCAGGCAGAGAAACAATAAGTATCGGTACCAGATTTTACTGTTTGTAATTGTAGAGTCAGGGAACTGAACTATTGACTTTCAGCTTTCCAAAGGCCATGGGCATTCAATATTTTTTATTACTCGCCCGTTGAAGATACTGTAGTGTAATATTTTTACAGCAATACTGCACAAGTGCAATACCGCTTGACGTCAATATGTGTCAAAGTTGTGATGTCACAATGCTAATGCCGATGTCGCAATTTTAATAGAACTTGCTTGACTCACGGAAAGCTGAGAGTGATCACACTGTACGAGTCCATTATTAGCAATATTCCTACAATATCAAAGCTGGTGACACCTGATATGGCCTTCACACATAGTGCCCATATGGACTCTAGGAAGGATACACTTTATAATCTTCTGTTGGGTACAGGAGTCCAAGATATAGCTCCCTAAGGTCATTGGCATTTTTTCCAATGGAGCTAATCTTTTCTTCAACAACATCTAGTGATGTATGAACAGTATAATAAAACTTGAGTTCATTTTCCGTTGGCATGGTTTTGATGAACAAGGGATAATTCTGAAACAAATGAAACATGTCATGAAGAATAGTAAGATGCCTGCACGCAGTCACTATTGCTTAACACAGCATGAACCCAGAGACGAGTCCATTTCACATTCAGCCTTTAGCTTGATCTGGACCGTCATACTGTTGTATTAAATACATTTGATTGCGTTATATAAGAAAAGAACTATTTACAGTAATGAATATTTCGTGGTGCACATTACCAAACACAATCAGTTGAACAGGAACAATTACAGTATATTATCGTGTATATGCCAAATTTTGAGGACCAAATAAAGGAGTCTGTAGAAGGGGTTCGGCATATCTATGAGATATGATTTTATGAAAGTATTTTTCAGGTCGTCAGGGCCCTGTCAGGATGATCGTACAGATTAGCGGTACACCTGCCTGGAAGTTTACAACGATTACAGCCACTTTGTTATGATTGATCAATAAAATACATTTTAAACTATACCGTGTTCATACATACAGTGTACATGCGATCGATTTTGCTTTTGTGTTGTGACAAAATTGCTTGTCTGACATTTAGAGTATCTGGTGTATTTGCGTTAAAGATAAAAAACCTAGGTATTTTTTTTATTTCAGGTCTATTTTGGGCTATTGCTTCATTTATGGAAGCACTGACTCAACCTACGAAAAAGGTGGGAAAAATATATAATTGTTTTTGAATTTTTGTTTTGCCATTATATGCCATAGACATGATAAATAGCAAAGAAAGTGAAATGTTTTTAGAAAATTATACCTTTCAAATATTCCCCCAAACTATTTTATTCATGCATGGTTGATCAAATGATACTAATGTAAATAGATGGGTAAGTCATGTCACGAAGACACTGTACAAGATCTATGTGTTCTAGAACAGGTAGAACTGGCCATCGTAGGATATATGAGGTGTAGGCGATATGAGAGCAAACTGGCAGTGCATGGGATTGACACATCAGTGAATAGCGAATTAAAGGTCACATGCAACCGAAAATCCAAACATAATTAAAATACAGTTAACACTTATTCATGATATGTAAAATGCATTGCTGGTTAAGAAAAAAACAAATTAACAAAATTATTAGCGTATAATTGCAAATGAAAAGCGCAATATTTTGTATTTGGGTTTACGGCCTTCAAAATGAAGCAGCTGCTATACCAAACCCAGTCAGAGCTGGTGGGTGTGTACTCAACTGTAAAAAAACCTTTTCACTGGCCTCTGGTTCATTTGCCGATATGCTTAGTTGGCTTTGTTTATGGCAAATAAGCCTGATGGGTGTTAATTTCAAATTGCATGAGGTCAATGTTTGAAGTTGTGCACTGCATATTGGGATTAGCAGACAGGCAGGTGGACAAATAGGTGACAATAAACCAGACACTGAGTTTTCTCTGTGACAGAGTTTCCTTATCACAATCAACATGCTGTTTTTTATGTATATTTTATGTAACGAGTAGATTATTTACTTGTTTGTGTACACAACAAAGATTAGACTACTGCTCATGACCTCATACTCTAGGCAGGCATACCGTTTCAAGCTCCATGAACCCATTCACTGCGCATGCATTATGAGTGCAGCATAGCATAGCCATTGAAACCACCTTTTCCCCCAGCGCTGATTTCACAGCCTTTTTTCCATCGCATTTTTGTTTTTCAACTTTATAGTTTGAATTGGCATTTTAAATTATTTGTTTGTGCATACCGAAAAGTATCAGAAACTGCAAAGTTTTGTTTTATGTTGCATGTGAACTTTAAGTATCCTATTTAATTCTGTTTCATTAATTTAACGAATAGCGGAATAATTTTGCAAACACCGCAAAAATATGGTGATAACTGTTCGACAGCCAGTAAATACCTATAGTAGCAAGTGTGTTTACTTGTTGGTTCAGTATAGACTAAATCTGGTTCAATACTTTAGCGGTTGCTGAGTTGCACTTAGTAACTGTAAACTATCCATTCACATTGGGGCTAGAAACAAGAAGAATTTTACATTGGTTACACTATTAACTCTTAACCACCAGGTAGGTCATCCTGAAATTGAAGCCTGATTGAAATATAGCGCCTTTAAACTAGCAGTATTAATCACACTCTTAAAACAATGTTAGTAGACGATGTATTAAACGACAAATATAATTGAGTTCTCAAATGAGAGCAATTGTCAAAGATTTCCTCCACACCTCCTTCGCAATTACTGCTACGCACACCGCCATGATGTTTACGGAAGCATTACTTCAACCAATTGGAAAAGCTGTCTTGAATATTACGGGAGTATAAACCAATCGACATCAGTTTAACATAACCGCACCGGAAGCACCTTTTCTCCCGCCGTCTTGAAATATCCGCCATATCAGCGAAGACAACATCATTACGATGTCTTTGCGTGTGGATAAAGACGCCTTTTACAGGCGAATGAAAAGGATTTATACCTCTTGGGCTGTAAGTTGTCAATCAGACTTTACATTCTCATTTTGATACAGAATTTGGACTTCTGTGACGAATGTAACATCTCTAAAATCCAGATAAGCACGTGATATTTTTGCTCATCCTGAACAAAAACGTCAAATTGTTCGTCCATGACAATGTCATGCTCCTTGGTTTGATTAAAAGTGCTGACACATGCATATCGACCAGTTTCAGCCAGTATGAACTGCCACTAAAGTTGAGGCCAAAGATGAACACTGTGCTTATGTGCCAAATGTGAAATTATTTATTGCATTCATGTAACTATTGCTAAAGAGAATTAAATGCTGTTAAAAAACCCCCAGAATTCCAGTTTCTGTAAGGTTGTATATTTGTATTACTTCCATTTTTTACCCCTCTGAACCTCAAATAAACGTAGATCTGTTCACCTAATTATTGTCTAAATGTCAGTTGACTAAACAAATTACTCCCATGGAGAGCAGGTACAAGAGAGGTTCCTGGCACTTGTTTGCGAGGTGACAAAATTACATTGTTGCAGTGTCAGACATGGTGATGGGCGTTATTGTATCAACCTATCATTAACCAGGCCCAGAGCAGTGTTCACGATGGTTTTTCAAAGAAACAGGACATTAGGTCCTGTAAGTTTCAGTCTGACCCACTAAAAATTCACAGGACCCACAGAATAAAGTTAAACAAACCTTTCAGATTTGACATTTCTTACAATTGGCATTGTAATTATTAACATTATATGATAACAAACATAAAAATTCTAAACAGCAAACAAGTGTCACATGCTGCAAATAACTCCACACAAAGACATTGTGAAATATTCAGTCAGACACTCGGGTTGGTGGGTTGGTGATTTCTATCTGACCAATGGTGAATCTGCCAGATTTGTTAGAGGGTCAGACGCTATTCATGAACACTGCAGAGACAATGATTCAGATGCGTGTGATGCAGTAGAAAAATTGCTGACAGCGGCAGTAATCATGGTAATAATTATCCAACACTACGTTGATATTTCCAAGCTCTACCACACAGTTGTGAGACTGAAGAAATGTCCATTTAGAGAATCTCTCATAGCAGTGGTTACAGTTGTAGTGAATGCCACATATGAATATAACAAGGTAGCTTCTTTGGAATTTGGAGCATGATTTTCTAGTTGTATTAGTATACCATGCAGCACAAAACGTTATTACCACAGCAAACAAATTAAACGACTCATGGTATTAATATCTTTCTCTACCAAAAGTGTTTGAGACTATTGTCATGTTTCTGCTTTAATCCACAACTATATTCTTTTGAACGTGCAGAGGAAAAGACATAAGTCTACACATTAGTTTGATGATCATGATGACTATTTTTCTTCATCTGCTCATGCTTGGGCTATTCACATCGTGATATTTTATGACGTTGTGGTTGTTATGGCTTCAGGCACCAACAACTACCAGCATAAACTTTGTCTTAGCATTGTTGTTATTGGAAAGTAGTGTCATTTTATGTACTCATATTAGCTTAGCTTTTTAGAATGAATGGAAAACAGTAAGGTGTGGATTTGGATTAATGCATAAAGCCACAGTAATGTTTCTTGCCCTTGTTCTCAGGTGAAATGTTAATGTATGTATGTATGATTCTATCATTTAATACTATGAAACAACCCATGTATTGTAAAGCATGTACTTTCATTTCAGCAATCTTCAGGAGATGACAGCTTGGCAAAGATAGATGCCATTGTAACAGCAGTAGGTGTGGATGAAGATGTTGTCTACTCCAAGTCCACAGCTCTGCAGGTATCAGCATTTGTCAATCCACCCTAATCACCTACAGTGACTAACTTGGAATTAAGGGACTAATTTCATCAGTGGCATCATTCCTGCTTGACAACAAGATTGTTAATCTTCATGTCTCGCTCTCAGAATAGGGGCAGTGGGGTAGCTTAGTGGTTTAAGTGTTCGCTTGTCATGCCGAAGACCCAGGTTTGATTGCCCACATGGGTACAATGTGTGAGGCCCATTTTCTGGTGTCCCCGGCGGTGATATCGCTGGAATATTACTAAAAGTGACATAAAACCAAACTCACTCACTCACTCTCAAAATAAAAAGTTGTTATCCAGAAAGTTTGTTCATTCTTATACTTGTAACTGATATGTGAATGATTAGTATAAATCTGTTGTTGCAGACTTGGCTGTTTGGTTACGAGTTGACAGATACTGTGATTGTGTTCTGCGAGAGCAGAATTTACATCCTGGCGAGCAAAAAGAAGATTGACTTCCTACGTCAACTGGAAAGTGCTAAGGAGAATGACCAGGGTGTACCACCGATCAAACTACTCACCAGAGACAAGGTGAGTGTGATTATGTTACTTCATCTGACATATTGAAACTGGTGGCTGAGTGTGTTTGATGGCTGACTGTGTGTGCTAGCAGTCAGTTGCCTGAGAGATTCACAGTTCAAATCGCATATCGCACTCAACAAAAGTACTAGTGCTTCCTTTGTAATGTGTCTTGGGCCTAGATTTTCAAAGCTTTCTTAGCGCTAAGACAGTGGTAAGTTAGTGTTAATGTATTGCACTTATGACAATTTATTACTAAGAGAGCTTTGAAAGTGTAGGCCCTGGCAGCTCTCTATAAGCACTTTTGATTTTTACTTTTCATTGCTTTGGGATATGGGTTAGTCCTGATCATGTTGATTCTCAATTTAAAGCATTCCACACTTACCAACCTGCCATAGCATGCATGTATCCATACTTGAAGACCAGTGTTCAAGGAAATGATTCAATTTGCATTTGTCACTCAATCACTTGAAGTCTGGTGCACCTTTGGCTCAGTAATTTATTAAGGAAACACTTTAAGAAAGGTGTAGCTTTGTGTAGCCATAGGTTTACATCAAAACAGGGCTTGATTTAAGAGATGTTAACATACTTGTACCAGGTGCAGCCTAAGATAAAAACCTAATTGCACAAGTAAAAACCCTGTTGCACTCATTTTATTGCAGTATGTGGATGCAGTTATTTAGACGTTTTATTCAGATGTGTATACCCACTCACAGTTTGACTTGCACCTGGTACAAGCGAAACTTTACAACTAGGTTGCACTTTGTAATATTGGGTTACACTAGTGTAAGGAACAAGGTACTAAATCAAGTCCTGCAGTCATTCGTTGAGAGCAGTAGAGAGACATGGCAGCGGTCTATAATTATAATCGAGTCTGGATCAGACAATCCTGCGGTCAACAGCATGAGCATCAATCTGCAACATTAGGAACCGATGATATGTGTTGACCATGTCCGTGAGCCTGACCACCTGATTTCGTTAGTTGTCTTTTATGGCAAGCATGGACCTTCACGGGTCTGTGTATATAAAAACAGGGTCTGATGATTTGATGACTATATTGCCTGACAGAAACATATAGAAATATATTGGTCAGTCTTAAGCACTTATATGTATGTGTTTATGAGTCGGTAACAGTAAGATATATCTTTTACCATGGTAATACTGATTATCTTTTCTTGTTTTCAGGCGGACAAAGACAAGGCTAACTTTGCCAAGCTGACAGCGTCAATCACCGACAGCAGAAAGGTATTGCCCTTCATACCTGTGATGAATTCTTATAGACATGACTGTGTTAAAGTCCTTTTTATACTTATCTGCAGCGCATTATCTATACCATTCTTTATGGTATACCATTTATCTATGCCATTCTTTATGGTATGCCATTTATCTATACCATTCTTTATCTATATCATTATCTATACAATTCTCCATTATCTGGTTGACTTAACAGCGTGTTCAGTTGGACCTGATATACCTTTCACAATAATAGACCCAACCAGTTGTGACACGGTCATGCAATGCAGTGACGTTCACTTGTCAGCTCAAGCTAATCAAGCTGTAATATTGTCGAGTGTAGCATTAAGCAACAAGCTAATCGAGGATTCATAGGAGTCAAGATGGTTGTACTTAAGTAGATGTCTCTTTGATAATGGTTGTGCATTAAGAAAAACATGGGTATTTTGAGAAGAAAACTTTTAAATTTCAATGTTTTGACTCATGTTCTCTCCAATGTCTGTTTAAGGGCAAGATAGTAGGGGAGTTCAGCAAAGATAAATTCCCTGGGGACTTCATGAATGACTGGAGGGCCGTGCTCAAGACAGCAGGCTTTGAGAAGGTATGTATACCATCCTCTACAGTTAATGAGGATGGTATTAAATTATGGAGTTATGTTGTTCCAGCAAAGGCAGAAATTTGTCTTCACCCATTGTACCCATATGGGACAGTCAGACTCGGGTCTTCAAGGTGATGTTAGACTGCTTGAACCACTAGGCTACCCCACTGCCACTCTTACCATTTGCAGGAAGGCAAGTGTGTGACTTGCGAGGCGTGGTCTGTTAAGTTATGGGAAGAAATGTATGCAGTAGTCAGCATGGACGTTTCCTTTTTAATCCTTTGTAAAACTTGTGCAGTGACCTGAACACACACTTTTTTTGACCCAATCAACAGATCACAAGTTTGCTACAAGGAAATGAAGCTAAATTTCATGTCAGAAAATTGAACTGAATTTGCCTGAATTAGCTCTGATTTGAGTTATTTCCCTTTGTATGAGTTGCAACAGATAGGGAAATGGCCAACTTTGCCACTAAATTCAATGCATCATTCATTTCTTTCACCTAAATTGATATAATTATCAAGCATCAACAACAGTTGACAACCATCAAGATACTATATTCCAAAAGCAGGCAACTATTGCAATACCATCTGCCACAAAAGCTTAATTAATGTACTCTGTTGCCTTGTCTCCATTCTAGTCAGACATCAGTGTGCCGATGGCATATATCATGGCCCCAAAAGAAGAGCCTGAGCAGAAGACGATACAGAAGGCATGTCAGGTGACATGTGACGTGTTCCAGAAGTACCTCAAGGAGAACATCATGGAGATCATCGATGCTGAGAAGGTTAGAAATTCTTTCTGTGACCCTGGCTGAATGTGTGTCTTAGTTTTGTTTATGTTAATGATAAACGCACACATACACACACACATGCACACACACACACACACACACACAACAAATTTTGCTTGTGTGTTTTGGATGCATAGATTCTGATCTTAATTTTAGAAAGTACCTAAACACATCAACATATAGAAAAACAAAAATTTTGAAATGATTCAAAATTATAATGAAAATTTCAAAAGATTTGGACAGCATATTTATAATATTTGTAACTTATCTTACCATAGGTCTTATGCATATTACCACAAGCTCCGCTTAAGAGAGATCGGACAGTCTTTGATTTGTCATTCTCTAGAATGGCTACTTCATGTATTGATGAATGTACAGGAACAGAAGTTACATGATCTCCCCTCCCTTGCAAGCGTGGACTATAAAAAAAATTGACATTTTTTATTATCCTTCATGCTTTATTGCTTATCACCCCTTCCTTCGGAACAGTCGGTGGAAATATGAATCCCTTAAGATTCCCTAGAAGAGAACGTTCAGTCACTCACCTTGAGCCACCTCCCTTTTCCTGCCAAAAGCACCAACGTGACCATACACACACCAAATCTCACTCCCTGCTATATATGCTTCTACACAGGCCTACAAGGAAGCCTGAGTGGTGAGAGGGGATGGTTGGGAGGGCTTAATCTCATGAGTCAGGATAGGTAAAAAATATCAATTTTATCGTAAGAATTACATATATTTCCTTATTCTTACTTGTGCTTTATTGCTTACTGAATCTGACGGGGAAAAAGTGCCAGGTCAACCACCTTCGGGATTCTCTAATAGATTCTACTCAGATCCATGTTCACTTTTACACCTTTCTTGTGGCTGACAACCTTCTTATACCAGGTATGAGAAGTAATCCTTACAGATTATGTGGATTTAGATATTCTAGACGCCTTGTTGTCTAGATATCTGGAACTACCCATATATTAAGGACTATTACCAGAACTGGCGTTGCGACTCATATGTTAAGGTAAGAAATTTACCAACAACTTGGCGCTACATGCAGTTATTATAGCGGAGGCTGTTACTGCGAAACACCAGACTCCTGACAGCATTGGAGAGTTCCATGGTGGTGTGGTTGATTCACAACCAAGAAACGGCCATATCCAAACAGCTGTTGGAACAGACGTTCCTGTCAGCCAGTTTCCTTAATGACAGTGGCGGCATCACAGACAAGGCTTGGCACATTCCAAGGTGCAGGACCATTTTAGCAGACGCTCTTTCACGTCCACTCAAACCATCCACAGCGGAGTGATTGCTGTATGTGGAAGCCTTTCATCTGCTTTGTCTCAATTACGGCTGTCCTCTGATTGACCCTTTTACGACCTGATTCAACAATCCAGCTCCCGTTGTACATGTCTCCCATTCCAGATCCGGAGGCAAGGGCAGTCAACACCATGTCCTTGTCATTTGAGGGTCGGGACACATACGCCTTTCCACCACCAGTTGGCCAAGGGTTTCTGCATGTGGCTAAAGTTATTGCTCGTGCACATCGAGTTTCCAGAAGATCGATAAGTGGATGTCTTATGAGAAGTTTTGTGTACAGAAAGGACCTGCTGAACGTTTCTCCTCGGTTCATCACAGAGTTCCTCCTTCTCTTTAGGTCCTGGCGTCTCAAGGGCAACACTATATGGATTTATTCGTCAGCTTGTAACTCTGTTCTGGCGGTCAAACAGATATCCAAGGTGCCAGAGCATATAGCAGTGCTCAAAGCCTTCAAGCTGGAGGATCAGAAGGTCCAGTTTCATCCTCCTGCTTGGGACCTTAGCATGGTCCTTGAGCATCTGTGGGGTCTTCTTTACGAACCTTTGGACGTCTTTTGAGAACCTTTACAGAAAGACAGCTTTTCTCCCTTTCTCACCATTCAGCTATCTTGGAAGAGTGTTTTTGGAAATCCCGTAAGTCTTCCCTAGCCACTACCTGCGGGATCTAGCAGTCAAGAACGTGGAAGGTCTCCAGTCTTTTGGTCCACTGGTGGTTGACCGACAGTTCACCCGACCTTCCGTCCATTACTTAACTACTTCTTGTTACCTTATGGTCTTAAGGATAACTCCCTCCTAACACTGGATGCTCCTCCACTCTTCTGGACTCTTCAGACTTCTCTTTCTGAACATTCGTATACATGAGGTAGCCATTCTAGAGAATGGTAAATCAATGACTGTCTGACCTCTTCTAGGTGGAGCTTGAGGTAATATGCATAAGACCTATGGTAAGGTAAGTATTTAAATATCTAAAATATTTAGAATTTCATAATTTATTTCTGCATGCACTTGCGTAAAATCTACCGTGAACTGGTATTGCAGGTGAAACATCAATATTAGAAATTGTGGGAATTACCACCACACTTATCTTTTTGTGAGAAGACATGGCCCCGCACAGTTATTCTTGTTTAGTTGGTTGTAGAATTCTGATTGGTGATCATTGCAACCGATTGATTCTTAGAATTAACTGGAGCGTCATCTTCATAGCTAGCCAATCGTTTGTTCAGTAAATCTAGTTCACAGTCAACAACCGCAAATATGTTCTGAGGACTCCATTTTTAAAGGAGTCTGATCTCATCTTTTCACATTTCTTTGTCTCTAAGTACTGACAATGTATTGTATGAAACTCTTCATGCTGAATGTACAGAAATGTGTTGTTCACAGAAAGTGAAGCACTCCAAGCTGGCTGATGGTGTGGAGCAGGCCCTACAGAACAAGAAGTATGTGACAGGGGTGGACACCTCCCAGCTAGACATGTGTTACCCTGCTATCATCCAGAGTGGGGGCAAGTACTCCCTCAAGTTCAGCACCGTCAGGTAAGCCCACCCATGTTCACCTTCAATACGATTTCACATCTAGCATTGCGGGGCACTTGTTGCTTTTCACTTTGAAGTATTGTATCATCTAGCGTGTCAGAAACGTTTTGGTCATTAGTTAAGATCCTTGGTTCCCTTCAGTAGTATAAGTAATAAGGGCACTAGACCAGTTCAAACTAATTAGTAATTAATATCAATAACATGGTTCACACCTGCTCACAGTGGTCTTATGGTCGTCTGATTGGTTGTCAGCCGACACGACCGCTCACTACTGTGACCCAGTTTAGACATGTGTGCAATAAAGTTAATACAAGCCCACAGTCGTTGTCGCCCTTCCACAGTGAGCTTGTGTGAATGGGAGATGGGTTGTGTCATGTGGGGTTTTGGTGTTTTTGAAAGGTGGTCTAGAACCATGTTATTGATATTAAGTACTAATTAGTTTGAACTGGTCTTGTGCCCTTATTACTTACACTACTCCTTCATTTGGTTTCCAGGTTTTGCAGATGTGGTAAACATTTAAGATCTGCATCAGTTTGGAATTTTCTTTTCATAAAAAGACCAGTGAAGGTCCCTGGGTAGAGTACGCCTATTTGTGTGATCCTGCTAAATGTGGCATAAAACCCAACTCATTCACATTACCCCATGTTTGTGGAATGGACGGCCTCCTGTTGCTTTTCAGTGATGACTCTCCGGTTCACTTTGGTGCTATTGTCTGCTGTTTGGGAGCACGGTACAAGTCGTACTGTTCCAACATCTGCCGCACTCTCCTTGTAGACCCAACAGATGAGATGCAGAAAAACTATGACTTTCTGCTGAAGGTGGAGGATGAGATCCTCGGCAAACTCCAACACGGTGAGTGAGATGCTATTTTTTCATCAGTTTTACTAATCAGTAGAAAATAGAGGAGTCACTAATTATTGTCCACTCATGTGGTTTAGTGGAAAATTTGGAAAGGTTTCTTTTCCTGTTTAGGTATGGGACCTGTAAAAGTCCCAGATTAGAATAGGCCTTCAGCAATCCATCTTGCTATAAGCGGTGACCATGCTTGTTGTAAGAGGCGACTAACTGGATTGGGTGGTCAGGCTTGCTGACTTGGTTGACACATGTCATCGCACATGTCGTTGACACATGCACAGATCGATGCTCATGCTGTTGATCACTGGGTTGTCTGGTTCAGACTTGATTAGTTACAGTCTGCCACCATATATCTGGAATATTGCTGAGTGTGGCATGAAACTAAACTCACTCACTGTTTAGGTCAGGCAGATTGTTCGAGTGATGAACCATTCTGGAGATCTTTTGGCAACTGGCTGTACTTATTAAGTAAGATCATATGTTCTGTATATCTGAATGAGTGGTTCTTCCTCCAGGTACAAAGCTGAGTGAGGTTTATGAAGCTGTGATGAAGCTGGTCAAGTCTGAGAAACCCAACCTGATGGAGAAGATGACCAAGACGTTCGGCTTTGCAATGGGCATTGAGTTCCGAGAGGGCTCCCTCCTTATCTCCCCGAAGACTAATTCTCCTGCCAAGAAGGGTATGGACTCTTTGAAAACCTTTCTCTTTACTGGGGAGAGAGTATGATGTGGTCATGTTGGATAGAGAGTGTGATGTGGTCATGTTGCTCTTGGTAGTTAAGGGTTGTCATGATCAGGAACAATTCAAGTACTTGTTATTAACATTCTTAGTACAATCAAGTTCAAGAAATCATACAGGAATTTTTTTATGTGTGTTCTATTCCCTTCTGGACCCTGAATGAGTGATCAGGATCTGTTGAAATAACAGATTCAGTGCTTTTTGTTGTGCAGAGTTGTCAACTTTGACCATTTTAGGATGTGCTTATCATATGGTTGTGAACTCCAGCAATATGTTAACCAACTATTTTAAATCAGGAAATTATGCCGTCGATAAAATTTTGCAATTGAACAGTCAATACCAAAAATGCGACCATAAAATTTTTGCGACTTGCAAGATACTGATCAGTATATTCACTTTGCTATTTTCTGTTATGGAACACCAAAGCGTCACTTCACATACAGTGATTGCTTCCTGTTGTTTTGTAATGCCACGCAAGCGATACACAAGTACTGTCACTTTGATTAATTATCGTTATTAAACATCGTTACTCTGCTCTTTGACAACTTGATGATATGGACCCGTTGATGAAGCATGTGTACGAGAAGCATACATCCTGTTTGTTCGAATCAGCAAAACTATTGAACATCGACATGAAAAATCAGCTTTAAATAAATATGATGATTTATTAATGTGACACAGTAAACATTGCATTTTTCTCATTTATTTATCTCTCGCAAAATTTCCTGGTTTACAGTATTGAGTTCAAGATCAGAATTATTTTTCATCAATATAAAAGAATACTGAAAACACTGGTTTGTCAGACTACCAGGGAGCACTTTTCAGCACTTCAGAATACCCTCCCCGCATCGGTGTGAAGCCCATTTTTGGTTGTCCCCTGCCACGAGATTGGTTGAATATTGTTAAAAGCGGCATGAAACCATCCTCACTCGCTTGTGCACAACAGAACACCCTTCACTGTCATGGTTTTTGGAACATAATCATTTGAGTAATCAGTTAATTGGAGTTTCCCAGTTATTATTGTACATTTGAAGTAACTCATCTGCAACTTTGTTTTCAGGTATGGTGTTCAATGTGAACGTTGGGTTTTCTGGTCTGACAAATAAAGAAGGGAAAGATGAACACTCAAAGACATACGCCCTCTTCATTGGTGACACAGTTCTAGTCAATGAGGTAGGTTGGACATTGTTGGTTGCATGCCCTGTGCATTGGGAATATAGCCCTAGTAACAATTTAGGGTGTATACCGTCAAGATCAGTAACCCCTGCTTGTTGTAAGAGGCCACTAACGGGATTGGATGATCAGGTTCGCTGACTGTTTGACACATGTCATGGATGCTCATGCTATTGATAACTGGATTGTCTGGTCCAGACCCGATTATTTACAGACTGCTGCTGTATAGCTGGAATATTGTCAAGTGTGGTGTAAAACAAAATTCAAGGTCACATGCTCTGTTTATTGAGCTTGACAGTGAGGCAGGTAGATACTACTGCCTTGCATATGACAGATTACAAGAAGGATAAGAGGAAGTTTGTGCGTATTTTGGAACCATTCTTCTGGACATCTACCTATCAGCAGTCTAAACCAGCCTTCTGGACGTGCTCTTGTTAACAGGCGAAACGAAACCAACGTTCCAGATGTCTGCTTGTACTCAAACAAAATCAGCCTTTGATACATCTACTTGTCAGCAGGCAAAACCAGCCTTCTGGTTGTCTCTTTGTGAGCAGGCTAAATAAAACCAGCCTTCTGGACGTCTGATTGTATGGGTAGATAATCTGGTTGAATTCAGTGAATTATGTCTGTCCTAGGGTGCCCCTGCTTCAGTCCTGACTGGTGTCAAGAAACGTATCAAGCACATCGGTATCTTCCTCAAAGATGAGGAAGAGGAGGAGGAGGAAGAAGAAGAGGAAGAGGTGAAAGAGGAAGAAGTGCTTGGCCGTGGTCGGCGCACAGCTGTGCTTGAGAGTAGAACTAGGGTAAGTGCTCAAAAACAGCCCCAGACAAATTCATTGGTAAAAGTATCAAAATTCAGCTGAAACAAATTACAAAATTCTACTGTAGGAACATATTCTTTTTCCCTTTTAACAAATTAGTGTTTTTCTTGAAATTCTTTGTCTCTCGCATTTTTGGAAAAGATATTAACAGTTTGTTGCCAAATATCAGAATGTTGTAAAAGTTTGAATCATTTATTTCAATTTTTTTTGTGTGGTAAGATTCATATTCGGTATGTCTGAATGACTTGTTAGATGTTCATTGTAGTTTGGGTTCAGAGGTTGATAGAAGTAATAATTAGACATGATGTTAGCATCAGTGAATGTTTCCAGACGGATGTGTCTTCGGAGGACAAGCGACTGAAACACCAGAGAGAACTGGCCCAAAGGTTGAACGAGGAGGCCAAGGAACGACTAAAGGGGATGAAATCAGATTCGGGGGAGAAAAAGTGAGTCATGCTGGTGTAGAAACGATAATAAAGCCAACAATAATAGTAAAGATGTGATTACCGTGTTGACCATAATTTAAGCTGTATCCTTGATCTCAAGATCATCGCAGTGCATGCTTGTCTGAAATGGTGTCTGTTCTTCTAGTTATTGGGTTAATAGCACCTTATGGGATCTAGGGTCCCTCATCCATTCATTTTATGGTCCTTTGATGGTACTGTGAGGATCCTGTAAAGTATTGAAACTACTGTTGACATTCTTTTGTAGAGTGCGCAAGTCCAATGTCTCCTATAAGAGCTTCAACCATTTCCCTCAAGAATCAGAAGTTCGTGATCTCAAGATATATGTTGGTAGGTAAATATAGATATGTATCGGATATCAGATATATGATCAGGGAAAGAGTAACTGCATGATTCCTGACTAATAAAGCATGTGGCATCACAAAAACTGTATTCTTTTTCAGAAGAAGTCCTCCTTGGGGTACATATATAGCATTAAAATGTCCATTTAAAAATGCCTACGACAGTTGTAACAATATTGAATAAATATTTTACAAAACAAAAACTCGTTTTTGTCTTGTGAGACCACCCCTACAGGGCCCCCACCCGGGCCCCTTAACAGCCAAGAGCAGGTAACTCTCGCCGTGTACCTCATACCTCACTTTTCATGCTGTCGTCTTTGAGGACAGTCGTCCATCAGCAAGCTCTCATACTTAGAGAACCTACGAATTGAAGAGAAATGAGTGAGAAAGCTACGAAAACCGTATGTATGGTTCCTTTTTAACGCACGGGCGGTATTAGGAATGCATATTTCACTCTTTTTCATTCATGAAATGTTGTAACGTTCCGTGGCTACCGTGGTCTTCAGTCATGTGGCTGACAAGATGGCGGGCGGCACGTACCTGGTGGTTATTTCTTCTGCCTATTCTTTTAGGTGGTTTTAAATACAAACCGGATATTTGTATGGTTTTTTACCTTTCTTTTCCATGGTAAAGAAATCCTTATATGCTATTGTATGTTTTCATAAATAGCTTTCTTATTATTTAACGGTTAAATATCGCCAGTGCGTATTATTGTTTCTGTTAAATACTCATGTGTTTGTTGGATTAACGGGCCTTGCTATTAATCATAGCACGGTTCGGTTTTTTCCAGTTCAAGGTGTGTGCTACTTGTAACGCAAAACTCCCCCCGAGGGATAAGCATATTCTGTGCCTGCGTTGCTTGGCGGAGGAAGCTCACGACGAGCAAGGATGCGCCGTATGTCAGGACTTTTCCCCCAGGGCTCAAAAATCCCGTCATGCAGACTTGATCTTTTATAGATCTTTGATCCAGGCGGGGGGGGATATTTGGGCTCAGGAGCCGCCTTCAAAAAAAGCTAAAAAAGATATTAAGAAGGCGTCTTCGGCGTCAGTCTCGGGGGGGGATACGGCAAAACCAGCGAAGGGTACTTCGGTTCCACCTCCAGCGGTGGCTTCTACCTCCGCAGCACCTCCCACTGAACCCTCGCAACCGTTAACTTTTGATTTACTTTCGTCTTTGTTACAGCAGCAAATGGCGTCGGTGCATACCCTGATTTCGGATGCGATGTCCGGTCTCCGTCAGGAGATCGGCGTTCGTCCGGAGTCGGGTGTGTATCCGGCTTCGGCTTCCATGGGACTCCCCAGCCACGCCTCTGGCGCCGGTGTGGGGACTTCCATTAGGGGTGCGCAGGAACCGACTTTAGAGTCGGTTGCCAGCCACTCCGAGGTTGCCAGTGTTGGTCATGGGACCATGCCTATGTTGGGAGCGTTGCCGGCGATCCGCCACCCAGACTCAGTCTCGGGCGTCGGGTCTATGGCGTCGGGCCGCTCGGCTCTGCTCGGGCCTCTCTCTCTTTCGGATGTTCCCTCGACCGATCCCCCGGAGCTATCCTTAGATGACAGATCTGAGGTGTCACTCATGGGGGATCGCGCCGAGGAGATAATGGAGGAGGGGGAGGACCGGGGTGGGCCGAGTGAGTTTTCGTTTTCGCTCGGCGCCTCGCTGAGGCAGGTACGGGAGCGTATTGCTTCTGTCCTGCCGCAGGTCGTGGTTGCTTCGGCGACACCTGACCCCGAGGAATTCCGACTGCCGGGTGAGGCTTTTGCCCCAGCCAAGGTGGTGGATTCTCGGTTGCGCATCCTCCCTTCTATTTTGTCAGAAGTGATTAACCCTCTTTTAACGGGAGCGCGGTCACGCTTCGATTTGCCGGAGCTAGACCGACGTTACCTGATGGGTGATCTTGACTTGTATAACCCTCCAGTGGTCGACGACTGTATCTATGCATCGGTCGCCCTGGGGGGTTCCTCTGGCAGCTCCTTAGCTTCGGCTAAGCAAGGACGCCGCCTGCCTCCGTTCACCTCTAACGTTACTGCCCTCAAATCGGCTTATAGGTCGTTTGAGGAGCAGTACCGAAATGCAGCTCAATGCCTTAAGGTCACAATACACGCCGCATATACTTCGGTATTGCAGCGTCGGCTTGTTGACGGCGGCGGTGTTGAGGAGGAGTGTGTTTCCCCTACGCTCGCTCAACAGCTTACGGAGGTGCAGTCACATCTGGCGCGGGACTCGATCAGGTCCTCGGCGTGTCAGATGATGTCTGCAGTTATGGGCCTCCGTAGACTGTGGCTGTCCGTGGCACGGTATTCGCCGGCCACTCAACAAGCGCTACTTTCACTGCCATTCCGGATGGGATCTACTCTCTTCCCGGGAGCGGCATCAGTAGTCCGGGAGGCCGCGGAGGCTGTGTCTACATTCAAGGAGTCTAAACCCTTGTTAGAACAGCCTCACACTTCTCGTGCGCGTCCCCCGGTGCTTTCCTCCGCTTATCCTTCGGCTCCGGCCAAGGACTCTGCTAAGTGGGCACAGCCCTTGCAGGCGCGGAAGGGTAAGGGTAAGGGTAGGGGCAAGGGCAAGGCTGCGGCGCCCCAGCATCCTTTTCCGAGGAAAGGGAAGTCGGCCCCGGCTTCCCAGTAAGTCATCCTCCGGAGCCCTTGCAAGTGATCCCGAATCAAGCAGTCGGAGCACTGCCGACGTCGGGCATTCATTGCCTTCTGCCAAACCTTCCTGTGGGTGGCCGCCTTTCCCACTTCCTGTCGGATTGGGAAAAGGTAACCTCCAACCCCTGGGTCCTATCCACACTCAGGGACGGCCACTTACCACTATGGAAGAGAGACCCGCCTCCCTTTTCCGGAATTCGGCGCACTCCTGTGCCGGTAGTTCCGGAGAAAGCCGAGGTTCTCCGCGCCGAGGTTCAGTCTTTACTGGACAAGGCGGCCATCGAGGTGGTTCCAGGGGGCCAGGAACAAGAGGGATTTTACTCCACTTATTTCCTGGTCACCAAAAAGGACGGAGGGTTCAGACCGATTCTCAATCTCAAACGGCTGAACACTATGCTGCAGGTACCGTCATTCAAGATGGAGACACTACGGTCAGTGATCTCATCTGTAGAAAGAGGCGACTGGCTTACGTCCATCGACCTCAAGGATGCGTACCTGCATGTTCCGATGCATCCCGAGTTCAGGAAGTACCTGCGGTTCTCCTTCGACGGGGTATGCTATCAGTTTCGGGTGCTTCCCTTCGGCATCGCTACGGCTCCGAGGGTATTCACCAAGCTTATGTTAATCCCAGCGCAAGTGGCCAGGTCACAGGGCAGGTGTTGTCACCCGTACCTGGACGATTGGCTTATACGAGCACTTGCCGCTCACTTGAGTCGAGACGCAACATTCGCCATAATGTGTATTCTCACCAGGTTGGGCTGGATTATCAATCTCAAGAAGTCAGACCTAGTTCCTACACAGGATCTGATCTTCTTAGGCGCACAGTTCGACACAGCGAGAGGCATAGTCTCCCTGTCGCCGGATCGGATCTCCAAAGTTCAGAGAGTTGTTATGCAATTCCTCGAGTCCCCCTCGGCTTCGGCTCGGGTTTGGCTCCAGTTGCTAGGCAACATGGCAGCGACGGTGGACGTTGTTTGGAGGGCGCGGTTGAGGATGCGACCCATTCAGTACGCCTTGGCGCGAATGTGGCCCCACGGCAGGAGTTACGAGATGATTCTCCTCACTCCGGAGTGGCTCCTTCCTCATTTACGGTGGTGGACAGTGGTAGGGAATCTATCCAGGGGGTTACGTCTGGACGCTCCCTCACCAACCCTTTCAATTCAGACGGACGCTTCCCTCACAGGGTGGGGTGGCGTGCTGGGCGCCCATTCAGTTTCGGGCCTATGGTTACGGCACGAAACGCGCCTGCACATCAATGTGCTCGAATTGAGAGCTGTCCGGCTAGTGTTCCAACACTTTCGGGAGACGGTTCGAGGCTGTGTGGTACGTCTAGAGATGGACAACCAGACGGCAATGACCTATATCCTGAAACAGGGCGGTACGGTTTCTCCGTCCCTCCTAGAGGAGGCGTGGCACTTTCTACAGTGGTGCGACCGGTTCAATGTTCGGGTGTGTCCCGTGTATCTCCCCGGGGTGGACAATGTTCGAGCAGACGCGCTCTCTCGACGTGTCCTAGCTCCTCACGAGTGGATGTTGCATCGGGAGATATTCGGGATTATCTCCCGGTTGTTCGGATCGTTCCAGGTGGATCTGTTTGCCTCTGGGGGGACGAACCAGATTCCGGTGTTTTGTTCTCGGATACCGGATCCGAGAGCCATCGCTCAGGACGCTTTCCAGCTCGATTGGACGGACAGGGTATTGTGGGCGTTCCCACCTCTGCCGCTGATTCCCAGGGTCCTCTCGCAGCTTGCCACCCAACCAGCTCGACTGTTAGTGCTTCTTGCTCCTCTTTGGTCGTCTCAAAGCTGGTTTCCGGTAATGATGAGGTTTCTGGCATTGCCTCCTGTCCTTTTACCCTTTCGACCGGACTTACTATCCCAGAACGGAGCGCCGCACCCGAATCCCAGGATTCAGTGGGTGGCCTGGCCACTGTCAGGAATCGCCTCCAAGCGAGCGGAATTTCTGCACCAGTTGCAGACACAATTCTGGCTTCGCGGAGGGATTCGACAAACGTTCAATATGAGGATAGATGGGCCTGTTATGCGCGCTGGTGTGTCAACAGGGGGATTCTTGATCCCTTTTCTTCAACTCTAGTTGAAGTACTGGAATTTTTGCAGTCCCGGTTAGAGTCAGGCCTAGCCGCCTCTACTATCCGGGGCTATTCCACGGCCATTTCGGCATTCCATATTCCTGTTGACGGTGCTCTCTTGGGGCAGCACCCTCTTGTTCAGCGTTTTTTAGCGGGTGTGGATAGGATCCGTCCGACTGTCCGGCGGATTAGTCCCCCGTGGGACTTGTCAGTCGTTCTTGACTGGTTGTCCGGTCCTCTTTTTCACGAGCTATCGTCTCTTTCTCTCCAGCTGTTAACGTGGAGGGCTGCCTTTCTTGTGGCGGTAACGTCTGGCAGGCGGGTAGGTGACATTCATGCAATGTCAGCGGATCCTGCTTTGACCGTCTTTCACAAAGACAGGGTCAGTATTAGACTGCCGGATTCTTACCGTCCTAAGATCGCAGGCGCTTTTCATGTTACAGCGCCTATCGAGCTCCCTAAGCTCATGCAGCCTCCCTCGCCCGGTACCTCTCTTCGACGTGCTCACGTCTTAGATGTCCGTAAGACCCTTAGGGCTTATATCAAACGAACTGCTGATATCCGAAAAGATAACCAGTTGTTTTGTTGTTATGGCGGGGGAAGAGCTGGTCTGCCAGCGAACAAGCAAACCATATCTAGGTGGCTTGTCTCTGCCATTTGTATGGCATATACTCATAAAGGGTTACCTATCCCTAATGGGTTAAAGGCTCATTCTGTTAGGGCAGTGGCTACGTCACAGGCTTATGCCGCGGCTCTGCCCATTGAGGAGATCTGCTCTGCGGCTATTTGGAGCCGACCGAGCACGTTTATCCGTCACTACCAACTGGACAAACATTCACGGGAACGTGCTCGGTTTGGCCATACAGTTCTCACCAGTGGGCAGAGTCGTGATTCCCCTAGCTGAATGAGCGTCTGAGATCTCGACTTTGTTTATCATGAAATGTTCCTGGTGGTGGGTTTTCACGAAACATTTCTTGTTATATTGGTGACGGATATCCCCTGGTGGTGGTGTTTTTATATATATATATATATAAAAACAACAAAAACACAAAGAGAAACTACCTCTAGACGGTTTTTTCACTATTAGCGTCGACATACGCTCATATTTACCCTTGCACTGTTATTCCCGGCACTACTTCGCTGGTTTGGGGGAATATTTACAGTGAATGGCATGAGGTGTGGTCATATGTCCATCACCTTTGCTGGGTTATTGTCGATTGGCTCTTTCGGCCCTATGTTGCCACGCCCCCGCCTGATTGACATCAGCGGCTTGGTGATTGGGTAAGTGTATTCTATCTCTCGCAGCTTCGGCAGTGTATGAGAGTGTGTGTAGGGTACACATCAGCAGACAGAATGCCGCTCCCGACTCACGTTCGTTGGGAGTCTGTCTTATGCTATATATGTACCCCAAGGAGGACTTCTTCTGAAAAAGAATTATACAAACCTGTAGAGGTTATGAATTCTTTGAAGAATGTCCTCCTTGGGGTACGGCCACCCGCCTCCCCACATTCTGTCTGACAATCTCAGCATGAAAAGTGAGGTATGAGGTACACGGCGAGAGTTACCTGCTCTTGGCTGTTAAGGGGCCCGGGTGGGGGCCCTGTAGGGGTGGTCTCACAAGACAAAAACGAGTTTTTGTTTTGTAAAATATTTATTCAATATTGTTACAACTGTCGTAGGCATTTTTAAATGGACATTTTAATGCTATATATGTACCCCAAGGAGGACATTCTTCAAAGAATTCATAACCTCTACAGGTTTGTATAATTTTAGCTGATCCTGCTGTAAATGTCTGCAGATTTTATCACGACTATCCATAATAATAAGTAGTAGTATCGTTTTAACCTTGCTGCTTGTGTAATGTGGGGAAAAACAGTTCTTCCTAGTTTCGTTTAGATACATCTAATAGGAGGACTTAGGTAAGTTTGTCACATGCAGTAATATTCCAGCTATATATAATCAGGTCTGGACCAGACAATCCAGTGATCAACATCATGACCATCGATGTATACACATTAAAGGCAATGATGTGTCCACCAAGTCGGCAAGTCTGACTACCCTGTCTCATTAGTTGCCTTGTACAACAAGCATAGGTTGCTTCCATAATAATGAGTTTTGCAGATAATAGTATCTTTTAACCATCCAGCTTGTGCATGTGTAAGATGGGGGAAAACAGCTCTTCCTGGTTTCGTGTAGATACAGGTATTTGGAAGAGGGGAATTGGTTGACCACTGATGTGTAGGTAGTATTTTTAGTCTCATTAACAGCGCCAGCTTCTGTTTGACATGAATAACAGTATATAAATATGAGGTGTCAGTGGCAACAGGTTTTCATGGTTTTTCTTTATTTCAGACAAACGTTATGAAACAATCATCCTCCCAATATTTGGCAGTCCTGTACCTTTTCATATATCCACAATCAAAGTGAGTATTTCTACAGTATCGCTGTGCAACACACTATTGTCTTGGTTTCCAAACTTGCTGCACTTGACAATCCAGTGAAATCAGATGTGATAGTTTACAGTGGAATCCGGCAAGTTAAAAATACTGGCATAAAATCTCAGTTCTATCCTTGGCTTGTACATTTATCATTAATTTGAGTAGAACATGGAACATGCTTGGATTTTCCTTTATAAAACAAAGGGCTCAGAGGCTGTAGTAATTACTGTATGCTGTATGCAAGTTTATGAGCTGTTCGGATCGTTGATGATCGTTACGTGGAATGAAGAAAGATGATTATTGAAAGACAGTAAGTTGTTCAAACAAGTATCGTTTTAACCATGCCGCTTGTTGTTTGACCGCTGTGATTGTTTTTTGTGCCTAGAATATATCGTCGTCGGTGGAAGGCGACTACACATATCTGCGAGTCAACTTCTTCCACCCTGGAGCTACCCTGGGGAAGAATGAGAATGCCTTTCAGCAGCCGGATGCCAACTTCCTGAAAGAAATGTAACGTTACACATCAGATCTCATGTTTGTCACTGTGTGACTCTGATTGTTAATTAAATTCTACCACTCAGTGATAAGCCACAAGCATTTCTTAAATTCTGACCCCATATTTCCACAAGTATTGGCAAATATTTGTACAAATTACCCTTGTGTCAAACATACTTTTCAGAATATTTGGGACAGTTAGTGATGTGACCAAGGTGGAATATGTTGATGTTATCGTGAAGAGATCTTCAATTTGCTTTGACAAAATAGCAAATCAAAATATTGGTAATTGAGTATTCGTAGAATCTTTGTGAAGACGTAGCATGCATGACCAAGTGAAGTGTCTCTTTAGGTTGAGCTTTGCCCATGAAGACCAGAGTTGGTATAGGTCGTCAGCTACACATGCTTAATGCTTTGGGAGGTGGTGGTGGTGATGACATTAAGGGTGGGGCTACCCAGTTTGTTCAGGGCAGGTGGGGATTGGCATTTTTTTACATGAAAAGATATAAAAATCATGAATGGTGGGGTACTTGAATTTGTGCATGACATGGGGGGGGGGTTGGGGGGTCATAAACAAATACAGTCGTGCCCCGTTTATCTGAACACTTGTGTTTTTATTGAAATTGTCCAGATAAGCGAATTTTCGGATATCTGAACCATGGCCCATATGTACAAAGAAACAAACATAGTAGGCATCAATCTTTATTGATTACACATAAATAGATATCAGTGCATACATAAAATGTCTCATACCTGTTCATGCAGTTATGCTCGCTTGAAGAAATCTGTCATAGCTTTTTGCGCTGGCTGTGTAGAAAAGCGAGAGGTCTTTCGCCGGTCAGTTCGTCACTGTTGACATTCACAAGATCATTGGCAGTCACAGTAGCAACTTGTGCATAGGATCGTAGTGCATCGTGAAGTTCTGACAAGGCCATGTCTTCTTGAGGGTCCTCATTTGATTGGATATCTACATGACGAAAGCAGTTAGCAATTGTCTTTTCACTCACAGCTGTCCAGGCTTGCTTGATCACATGCTACTCAGAGGTAGTTAATCTTCTCACACTTCTTCTCACACTTCAAAGACTGCTGACTTCTTTCCTGTTACGGAACACGAGGCCCTCGGAAATCGCTTGTGTCAACATGCAGGTGCTCAGCCATCCGGATATACGAGGCAAAAAATGCACATAATTTAGTGTTTTGTATGTGAAAATGAACGTAATTTTACATGAATTCGTTTTAAGAAATTTTGCGTTCGGAAAGCGAGTTTTCCGGATATATTAGGTGCAACACTGTAGTGTCAAATAACAGGATATTCTGGTTTTCCAGACTCTTACAAACAGTGTCTTATCGCAGAAATACTGCTACAAACGTCATCTGTTCAAAGCTAAAATCGTTCATTGTGAATCGATTATGCAGGCTCACGCTGTTTCACCCATGTTCCTATATGTTCCAGTACGTATCGTAGCTCCAACACCAAAGAGCCTGGTGAGATCTCCGCACCCTCGTCCAATCTCAACACAGCCTTCCGACTCATCAAGGAGGTGCAGAAGAAGTTCAAGACAAGAGAGGCAGAGGAGAGAGAGAAAGAGGTGACTGCCAACAGGATTTATTGTTTGGGGAATGCCAAAAATAAGTCTCTAGAGAAGGGTCATAAACAAAACTACACATATTTAGCGAGGTTTATGATGAAGTAGACTTTGGTAAAGTATAAGTGATCTGCATATTGTTATCTCTGGGAGAGTAATGATGGACCCGTTGGTCTCTTTATGGTCAACCCTAAAGATAACAAGGACATGGAATGATTAGGATCATTATATTAAGTACGTAAGTGCATCAGGAACTTAGGAATGCATGCTTTTGTAGTAAATGATTCGTAACATAGGTTCATTTTTTGCAAGCTTCATTACTGAATTGTCCTTGTTAAATAAGTTGTATACTGTTCAGTTGTCTCCCTTAGCTTCTATTGTTCTGACTCCACAGCATGCAGTCTTTGTGGATTTCCCTGAAACAGTTGATGTATGCAGACTGCATCACTGCATTTGGCGTATCAAACTGGTGAACCGGTTAGTGAGAGTTTGTTTCTTTTTCTTTTTTTCAGGGCATTGTGAAACAAGACACCTTGGTTGTAAATCCCAATCGAGGAAATCCAAAGTTGAAAGATCTATACATCAAACCAAACATCGTCTCCAAGAGAATTTCTGGCACCCTGGAGGCTCACACAAATGGTGAGTCGTTCACTTTCAAGAAAGAAGTTTTTGTCCATAAAGTTTGCTCAGTACTGTACTTCTCAACTTCTAAAATGCCACTTTAGGAAAAAAGGAGGACATGGCTTGATAGTGGTGCTAGTATCTACATCTAAATGTTGGCAAAAGAAATTAGTTTATCCGTGAGAGTTGTATATCTTCTGATGTCTTTTGATGTGTTTCACAGACTAATAACCTGTGAACAGCGGGGTTAGAAGTAATTTTCAGTAATGCATGCTTGTAAGAGGCGATTAATAGGATCAGGTGGTCAGGTTTGCTGACTTTCCTGAGACACTTCATCATATCCCAATAGATTGATGTATATGCTGTTGATCACTGGATTGTCTTGTCCAGATTCGATTATTTACAGACTGCTGCCATGTAGCTGGAATATTGCAGAGAGTGGTGTTTAACAGTCATTAAACCTCAGCCCAGTTTGGCCATCATGTATTGCAGGATAGAGAAAAATAACTTGATTACATTGTGCCCCTCTGTCCCAGGTTTCCGCTTCACATCAGTGCGAGGGGACAAAGTGGACATCCTCTACAACAACATCAAGCATGCGTTCTTCCAGCCGTGTGACGGAGAAATGATCATCCTGCTTCATTTCCACCTCAAGGTCAGTCTCATGAACAGTGAACTGTAGTGTGTTATTGTCAGATCTGGTCCATTTGTTCATCTTGACATGATGTCAGGGAGAAACAGTTCATAGCTTGTTCCATTTTGTGAAAGGTCAGCTCAGGTGTTTTAAGAATGAGAAATCATGTGTGGGTTGTCGTCATACTGTGGCACCTTGTGTTTTAATTACCACTTGCCATGACAATTACTGCATATCACCATGATGGTATATTTGTCACTGTTTATATGTGAAATATCTATATGAATAGGGCTTGCGAGTCTTGAGAGACAATACTTCCAATACTAAGATGGTTCTTGGCTCTCTCTGTGCACACTAACTTGCAATACGTGAGCAAGGTTACTTTCGATACCAGATTTCCAGAACCAGTTTGAATCCAAATTGTGTGACCAACAAATATGAATTTACTAGAACGGACCCAGTGTACACCTATACTTGGCTGTCACAGCTGTTGACAGCTGTTAATAGTTATTTATTTTGGGGATGGTTAGATCGGAAATTTGTTGTTCCACCAAGGATTGTTGGTCCCTTACTGTCAACCAACAAACATGAAATCAAATCGAAAAAGTATGAAACATCATGGGTTCCCAATTGCACAGATCGATGCTCATGCTGTTGATCACTGGTTTGTCTTGTCCAGACTCGATTATTTACAGACCACCACCACCCCATAACTGGAGTATTGCCGATTGCGGCGTAAAACTAAACTCACTCAGGATGTAATATTAGAATGATTACTTACCATTCCAGTTGTATGTATTGAGAGGGTTTTTTTTATGTCAGTTTGTGACCCATGTATTATCCATCCAACAGCATGCCATCCTGTTCGGGAAGAAGAAGCACATCGACGTGGCTTTCTACACTGAAGTTGGAGAGATCACGACTGACTTGGGGAAACACCAGCACATGCATGACAGAGATGATCTCCATGCTGAACAGGTGATAAGCTCATTGCTTAAATATATGACATGCTTCAGATATTCCACAGTCATGTACCCATAGAGGCGCAATGTGTGAAGCCCATTTCTGGTGTCCCTTGCTGTGATATTGATGGAATGTTGCTGAAGGCGACATAAAACTGAACTCGTGACATGGATGCAGGAGGGTAGGTGCCTGCCCAGGTTAACCATTGGTGTAATAAGTCATTGAAGGGCATTTAGAAGTGAAATACATAAGAGTGAAGATTTTTATAAGGCTTTGAGGATGTTATCTTGTCCGGAGCAGATCTCCCAAACTTGGTGCATTATGAAACTTGGTACACATGTTTGCCATGTTCACCATGATCCCTCCATGTGCCTTTTGGGGGTTACACCAGTGTGTGAACTTTATTTTTAGTGTGGTTTTTATGACAGTATGTTTGGCTTTGAAATTGATGGTTGGGCTCTTTTCCAGAGAAGAACTTTAAGACCATACACTATTTCTTCACCAAACTAGGCATATAGACAAATCTGGTGGTACAGTGGTGCCTTTTGGTCGGTTTGGATTTCTGAATAAAATATTTTTTGTTTCCATGGCAGCAAGATTGACTTCGTCTGAATTTGGTGGTAGTGTTCTTTTCAGGAGCAGGACTGTAAAACTTTAAGATATTCTCCCGCCTCTCTGACATGCACTCCAAAACAGAATACTGTAATATATAGTAGAAGAATATTTTTCTGTTATGGGTAATATTGATGACTTTGTCTTCTTGTTTTCTTTTCATTTTATTTCTTTTTATTATATGCTTCCTGCAGCATTAAGACAATAAAACACCACCTGCCCTTTCCTCTCACAACTGTGGAATCTAGGTTAGAATTTGCCTTCAGGTGCCATGCTTGTTGGAAATGGTGACTAACAGGATTGGGTGATCAGACTCGCTGACTTGGTAAACGTGTCATCATAACCCATATGAGTAGATTGATGCTCATGCTGTTGATCACTATATTGTCTGCTCCAGACGCGATTATTTAAAGGTGGAATATTTTTCATTTGCGCATTAAACAACAAGCAAACCAAACCTTTCTTCCCGCACCAACTTGTTTCTCACTCGTTGACTTCACATTACAGGCAGAGCGAGAACTCAGACAGAGGCTTAAGTCTGCCTTTAAGAGTTTCTGTGAAAAAGTGGAGACAATCACGAAACAAGAAGTTGAGTTTGACACGCCCTTCCGAGAACTTGGGTACCACGGAGCCCCCTTCAGAAGTACAGTATTACTACAACCCACCAGTGGCTGTCTTGTCAACCTGACAGAATGGGTGAGTCAAAGTTCTATCTATGATTCCAAACTGAGATTTTTGTAATTTCTATTTATCCTTAAAGCCAGTCGTAAAAATTTACACCTTAACAAAACGATAAGACCTGTTCTATATTAGTTGGCGATTCACTCATGTATGCAGTGAATGGGGGTCCATATTCCTTCATGAATTCAATTCATTATTTGCGCTCACTAAACTCAAATCTGCATGAATGTTTCAAAAGTGATGTTTTCTTTAAGTTTGGGTGTTATTTATCCAAGGAAGATTTACAAAAGGGAATGAGAAGTGCAAGATTTGTGGATGTCAAGCAAGATTTATATATGTCAAGTTCTTTGATGTGAATAACACGTCTCAGGAATGTATCTGATGCAGCACTTGACTAATTAAATGTGATGTTGTCACTAATCATTGCCCTGATGGATTAACACTGCTGACGAGATATAATATTTCTCTCATGGTAGATCCATTACAGCCCTAATGTTAGTGTTGTGTTTTCTGATACAAAGCTATGCCAACAAAGATTGGAAAAGTTGTAACGCAAATCTTAGAACTTTTGCTGTTATTTGAAACAAAATTTGTTTAAGTGTCAGTCAGTGAGTGGGTCATGATAAATCCCTGTGAGTGATAAGAATGTGCAAGACAGATGCTTCAGACACTGCAGGTGGCTCTAGAAATAATTCAAAGCTGAGCTGTGTTCTATGGGTTTTGTGTTTTCGGCATATTTGTTTAGGAAGTCAAGGAATATATCCAGCAGTAAATTGGCTCACACATTTTACAGATAATTGTGTGTTCAGTGTACATAACTTCATGAGTGGCATTGAGTAAGGTGCCACAGTTTGCCTTGCAAGGTGGCATCCCTTGGTTGGTTGTATCAGGATCTGTTAATTGCAGGTTTGAAACCAAGATTTGCCCTTTTTTGGATTCTTAACACTGCAAAAAGTGTAGCGCTAGGCATTCCAGGTCTGATGAAGCGCGCCAGTAGCCTATACTGTTTGAAGCAACCAAATGGATGGGATGTGATCATGCCATGATGAAATGATTTACCATTGTGGCATAAAACAAAGAAAAAATTACACTTCCACACCACAAATACTTTCCAAACCAACCACCTCTCTTACTGACTGCTTCTGTGTTGCAGCCTCCATTTGTAGTGACACTGGAGGAAGTAGAACTGGTCCACTTCGAGCGTGTCTCCTTCCAGTTGAAGAACTTCGACATGGTGTTTGTGTTCAAAGACTACAGTCGGAAAACCTCCATGATCAATTCCATCCCCATGAACATGCTGGACCACGTTAAGGAGTGGCTCAAGTGAGGACTTAATAGTAGATCAGTATTCTCAATTATTGTTTGTATGAAGGAAAAACTTATTCCGTAAAAAGTGCCTGTCAGAGCAGGTAAAATATTCAGTTTGACAACAAACAGATCAGCTGGTTTCTGATTCTAGGATGGTAAGATCCAGGTGTATAATGTGTGGATATTGCTGGAATATTGCTGGAATATTGCTTAAAGTGGAGTAAAACTAAACTCATTCATCCATTCATTCATTCGTCCATTCAGCATTATGATCATTCATCTCAAGGGTTTTGAAGACAAGCAAACCATGTTTCTTTTATCATGGTACTTTTGACTTTTTGTGTTCTTTTGTACTTCATGTCACCACAACAGTAAATATTCTAGATAAAACTAAAATTACTGATATTAATTCTGAAAATGAAAACACTTTGGACAGTGGGTTTAATGTCTTGCATTGCTCTAGATGAATTTGTTTTACACATACCCCTGTCAACATTATCTTCAATGCCTGGATGTATTTGTAAAGAAAGTCTGAATGTGATTAAACATCTGTCTGCAGTTCCTGTGATATCTGCTATACCGAGGGTGTTCAGAGTTTGAACTGGGGAAAAATTATGAAGACCATCACTGACGACCCAGAGGGATTCTTCGACAATGGTGGCTGGAGTTTCTTGGGACCTGATAGTGATGTGAGTTCCTGTGTTATTTTTTTATGCCCTATTTGTTAGTCCATGAGATGGTCAAGCTGGATTGCTTGTGTGGTCACCCTTAGTGTACCAGTTACACTAAGCTGATTTTTTTCCTACAGACTGTAAATAAGGACATAATGCCTTAAAGCGGCATAAATCAACATTGGTTAATCAACACCTTTCCCAAGGAAACTGAACATGCCGACCCTAGCTCCTCACTCTGCATAAGACCAAAGAAAAATGACCTCACTAAATATTGGTCAGTTTAAGTTTCTGGGTGGATGTACATTTAAAAAGTCTTACACAAAATCATCCAGTCACAGCTGACATATGATTCCAACTACACATGAAGACTCTTGATGAAAAGTGCTTGTTAAGCCATGGACTCAGATTTGGTGTAGTATAACCTAGGATGCAAGGAATGGCTTAGAGGAAACAAACGAAACACTCATCCCAGGATTGCAACAGCTTGAAGCATTTCTCACTCCTCCAAAATGGCGAAGTGATAACCGGAGCTCGTCTGGCCCTAATGAAAATGGTAAAAGAAGAGTTATTGATGACGAGCTGTTGAATTTATGATTGTTGATGACTACATTGAACTTGTGGAACAAACACAGGATGCTGGGATGTAAGCTGTCTTCACCATTTCCCAGCTGACATTCTTGTTCAGCCGTTAAATTCAAATTTCCCAAAGCAACCATTTTGGTTTGAGAACGAAACGATCTCATACAGCTATTTGTACGATTGCATGTACCTGAAAGTTAACACTCTGTTGTCAGATAAATCGCTGAACATCGCTTGCAATCGTTTGGTTGTTTGCAACGCACCCTTACACTACTTGAAGCACATGCAGATTCAGTGTGCAACAAATGAAAACTACAGCAGTATCATACATAGGCACACGATATTGGGTGTGCTGGTGATTATAACCTTACCTTAGCTATTTCTTCTACAACTGTGAGTAGCCGAGTGGTCAAAGAGTTCACTTATCACAGCAAAAGATCCGTGTTTGATTTTCCACATGGGTGCAATGTGTGAAACCCACTTTTGGTGTCCCCTGTTGGGATGCAGCTGGTGTAATGTTAAAAATACCCTAAAACAGAACTCAGTACTACAAATGATAGGTACAGTATGGTGTTAATACTTAGTTTCATGCTGGTAGGTTCTGAAAATGAACAGGACTTACTGAAATGTTTCCAAGAGCATGGGTATAAATATTAAGGGCTGTCTGTGGCTGTCGGTACTTGAGTTGGTACTTGAGTTGGTTATTAACTGTCGTAACCCAATTGCATAGATTGATGTTGGTCACTGGATTGTCTGGCCCAGATTATTTACAGACTGCTGCCATGTTGCTGGAATATTGCCAAGAGTGTTGTTAAACACCAAACAGTGATCAGCTGGATTTATTTACTGTGACACTGAGCAGCATTCTCAATCCAACTGTTAACTTCCCCAACACCAATCTATGTTTGTTTATTTGCCTGATATTCATTAGCCATTGTATTCTGATGTTGGATGAATGTCTTATTGTGTAGGCTGAGGAAGAAGATGATGACGATGATGAAGAGGATGAGCATTACCAGCCAAGTGGGAATGACACTGAAGCTGAGAGCAGTGACGACTACAGTGAGGAGAGTGATTGGAGCGGAGAGGATGAGGACTCTGGTACGGTCACATACTCCGCTCTGAAAGGGTGATGTAGGGACCTCTGGGGGGTGATGTGGGGAGCTCTGCGGGGTGATGTAGGGAGCTCTAATGTAGGGAGCTTTGGGGATGATATAGTAAGCTCTAAGGGTGGTGTTTGGTGGCCTTGTGGGTTGTGCATAGAGCTCCGTGGGATTGCAGTAAATCTTATATTTAATGTATAATATCTTGTATTTTGTCTCTGTATTGTCATCTGTTATAGTTGTATGTATAGGCGCATATTGCCTTGTATTTACATATGTTTAAGTATTTATACCGGTCATTATGTCTGGTTTTGCAGAAGAGGAAGAATTGGGGTCCAGTGAGGAGAGTGGCAAGGACTGGGATGAACTCGAAGAAGAAGCCAGGAAAGGTGAGCATTCCTAAATGTCTAAAACTAGGAAAACAGCTGAGGTTTATTGATACCATTCATGCCTGAAAAGTAGAGCATCTGGCCAGAGAGAATAATGTCCCTGATATTATCTCTCAGTTGTGTTATTTCATATGAAGAAACTTGGAAAGAATGTACTTTTTCCGATCATATCAGACCGGAATATTAATTCTGTGTCATCAATTCAAAAGAAAAAATGTAAAAAAATTTAACTTACCTTACCATAGGTCTTATGCATATTACCTCAAGCTTCGTTAGAAGAGATCAGACAGTCGTTGATTCGCCATTCCCTAGATGGCTACCTCATGTAATCTACGAATGTAGTCACGGAAGTGACGTGATCTCCCCACTCGCGCAAGCGCGAACAATCCAAAAATCACTTTTACTTCTAGCGTTCGTCTGTTCGGACGTTTTTGGTTCGCTTAGTTTACCTACTTTGTGGTTCAATAAAGTTGTTTCCTCACGGGTAGGTATGGTTTGTATCCCTTAGGTGTGCGTGTTAAGGTAAGTTATCTTTTAACTGCACTTACTTTGCTACCTCGTGTTGTTTTTTTCTCTCACTTCGGGGTGGGTTTGCCCGCGTCGTGTGTGAGTGCGGCATGGCGTCCGTGGGGGTATTATATCTTGCTGGTTTTCTCCCTCCATGTGGTTTTCCATGTCGATAAGTATTTTTGCCAGGTTTCACTGCATTTATATGTTTTTTCGTGCCACGTTGCGATGTACGCAGGCAACCTTTTTGGTTGTTTGCCCTTCGCTGTCACGAGCTTACGGGCGTGCCTACTTTATAGTGGGGGTGCGTTGGTGCTGCATTTCTGGTATAGGGGTGTTTTTTCTACCGCCTAGCGTTGGTTTCAACGCATTGTTATGTTTTGTATGTTGCACTTAACTGTGTATGTCTCGCCAGTTTAGCACCGTCTGCTAGGGGCAGGATTCGGCGAATTTCCCCACCCTTGGTGCCCGGATTGTGCGTCTCTGGCCTGCTCTTTTGACGGACGCTGCCAGTACTGCGAGGCGTTGTTGGTTGCTGGTTTCAAGGCTTCTTTTGCGGCTAAGAGGAAGCATTTTTCACAGCGGAAGAGAAGGTTGTCGTCTCCAGCGTTGTCGTTGGGATCTCTGCCGGACGACCCTGACTTACAACCGCCTTCAGCGCCTGTGCCGACGCCTGGGATGGGGCGTTCGTCCATGACGCCTGTACGTTTGTCCCCGGAACCACCTCGCTCGGATTCCATCGTGGATCTGTTTTCGTCCGGAGGCTTGTCTCATCCGGAGGTCCAGAGGTTCCTGCGCTCCCTCCTCACGCCCGGTGCTGCTGCGATGCCAGCGCCTATGCCGACACCAGCGCCTACGCCGACACCAGCGCCTATGCCGACACCAGCGCCTGTGCTTAGGCCAGCACCCTATGTCTGCGCCAGCGCCTAAGCCTACGGCGGCGCTTACGCCAGCGCCTGTGCCTGCGCCAGCGCTTACGCCAGTGCCTATGCCTGCGCCAGTACCTATGCCTACGCCAGCGCCTATGTCTACGTCAGCGCCTGTCCCAACACCAGCGCCGACGCCGGATACTGTGCCAGCGCCAGCACCTGCGTCTTACCGTATACCCAGGGTGTTACATATGTTGTCCAGGGAAGAGGTTTTGCAACGACAGTTGGATGAAGGGCGCGCTCGGCGCTTGGAGGCAGAGAGCTCTCGGCGCAGATCGCGCTCCAGGTTCCCTGGGAGTCTGCGATCCTATACCCTCCACAGTAGTCTTTGTCGGAGTTCTCGGTCCCCGCGACGCCCTTTGAATGTGGACTCTCGCTTTACTACCAGGTGAAGATGTTACTTGCTCTCCCAGTCCATATCACCTCGACGTTCCTCTAGAACTCTGCGTTTGCGGTCACCGGAACCACCTTGGATCCCGTCCAAGGAATCTGCTGCTCATGCATCGACTCCGTCTCTTACACTGCGGCGTGATTCGAATTCCATGTCCTGGGAGGACCTGGAGGTACAAGGTTTTTGCCCGGACTTCGACGAGGAAGTAGGAGGCGACGGCAATGGTGATGGCACTTGACTACCCTTATCATTCGTCTTCGAGTGGATTGCTGACAGGTTACCGGACTGCCCTTCGCCTTCGGCTGATTCCAGCAACCCTGCAGCAATTCATTTATCACCGGAACTACTCATCCCGCCTCATCCTATGGTGGCGGACGCCATGGTTGTATTACATGCGGTCTATGCGAAATTGTCAACTAATCCGAATTTCTAAGCGTGTAAGTCGAGGAAGTCAGATTACAAGATAGACAGCCTGGTTTTTGAGGACAGCGTGGCTGTCTTGGTTGTATCTCTGTAGCGGTTATTGGGCTCCTCGCGGCTCTCTCATAGAGTGCAGGATTCTAAGCAGGTGGCCATTGAGACTGAACTCAAGCGGATGCTTAAGCCGTTGTCTGCGCTGGCGTCAGCTACCTCGGCGGCGGCGATGGACTTGTCTGAAGACAACGCCTCGAGGATCGATCACCGTACCAGATATTCCTACGCCGGTAGGTGGGAGGGACTGGTCGCATCCCCGTAGATCCTTACGTTACAATTTGTCTACATATACTTCAAGCGGAGAAAGATTTCTTTCACGTGCTTTACTCATTTCGTCACGAAGATTTTTCGAGACAACAACAAAGTGACACGCCTAACTACACCTCTTATTACAAGAGAGGACGGCATTTATCTTCGGGGAAAATTCCAACACATCTATCTGAAAAACAATTTGTCTACGTCAGTTTCAAGCGGCGGAAGGGTTTTCGCGCGCTTTACTCATTTGGACACGTGCTCGCAAACAACATGGTTACGGTCAAGCCTGTAGGCTAGCAGGGTATCACCGTTTACAAGATTTCATGATGATCAGTTACCTGCTACACCGGTGACGTCACGTCTATATTTTGATTGGTGCCCGAGAGAATATGTTGTGTCGAGAGACGTTTCAAATAATCGGCTTCCAGAGTGGGACCAATTGTTGTACCATCCTCACAATTGGACACTGCACCTGGATCCGTCACGGTTTCATCTTTGCGCCTGGACCATCTGTGATAGTCTTGAGGGCCAAGGGGTACTCATCTCAAGTGGCGAAATTAATCACCCTGGAGCACAGGGTTTCCACTCAGTCACTTTATGGACCTGCAGGCGTGGGCGATCGACACGATCCTGCGACTGCTTTTGGTGGCACCTTGGTGGCCAGCCAGGCCATGGTTCCCCGACCTGCGTCATCTCGCCAGCAGAGAGTCATACCAGCTCCCAGATTAGTTACGTCTGCTTCGACATCCGCACAGTCGGCAGCTGCATCCGGACCCACTGAGATTTCATCTTCACAGTTGGGTCATCTGCAGAAGGCAATAAGAGTTAAGGGCTACTCCTCGTGCGCGGCAAGCGTCCTAGCTTGTACGCATCGAATGTCCACTAGGTCCTTATATGACGACAAGTGGCGCTCATTTGAGAGTTTTTGCGCTCAAAGATCGCAAGACCCTATGACAGCTTCTCCACAGTATTTAGCGAACTTCCTCCTGTTCCTGCATAACTGCAAGCATCTTAGAGGCAGTACCTTGGGGACTTATCTGTCGGCTTTGAACTCTATTCGATTAAAGCAGATAAACAGATTTCCAAGGTACCAGATCTTATTGCGCTACTCAAGGCCTGCAAATTGGAGGACCGGAAAGTTAAGCTTCGTCCTCCAGTTTGGGACCTCAACATCGTCCTACAACATCTTAGAGGACCTCCGTATAAGCCTTTAGAGGAAGCCTCCTTCGTGTATTTGTCTCGAAAAAAAAAAAAAGAAAAAAAAAAGGACGGTCTTCATTCTAGCGTTAGCTACCGCAGATAGAGCTAGTGAAATTCATGCCCTGGACGTCACGCAGGTTCGCTTGGATCAGTCGAGGCATGGACCAGCCCACTTGGGTCTCCTGTGAGATTTTGTGGCCAAGAATCAGCTCCCTGGACAGCCAGACAGGCTGTTCTCCATTCCTCTGTCATCTGCAGTCTTGGGACAACATGACTTGGAGGAGGAGCTGCTGTGTCTCGTTAGAGCCCTCAGATGTTACATCCAGAAGTTGGCTTCTAAGAGACGTTCCCCTAAAAGACTGTTCATCCCACTTTCAACTACCTGCAACAGTCTACACAGTCGCCTTATGGCTTCGATCTACGATCCTGGCGGCTTTTGATGCCAAGCGTCTACCTCATCCAGTGGCGAACAACCCACACGAGATCAGAGCGTTGGCATCTACCATGGCCCTCCATAGAAATTGCACAGTGCCACAAACTATGGAAGGCTGCTTTTGGAAGTCGTCGTCTACTGTCTTCGCTTTCAACTACCTGAGGGACTTGGCAGTTGAGGACATGGAGGGGGAGCTGCTGTGTCTCGTTAGAGCCCTCAGATGTTACATCCCAAAGTTGGCTTCTAAGAGACGTTCCCCTAAAAGACTGTTCATCCCGCTTTCGACTACCTGCAAGGGGAGGTGAACAGGAACACAGTCGCCTTATGGCTTCGATCTACGATCCTGGCGGCTTTTGATGCCAAGCGTTTACCTCATCCAGTGGCGGACAACCCACACGAGATCAGAGCGTTGGCATCTACCATGGCCCTCCATAGAAATTGCACAGTGCCACAAACTATGGAAGGCTGCTTTTGGAAGTTGTTGTCTACTGCCTTCGCTTCCCACTACCTGAGGGACTTGGCAGTTGAGGACATGGAGGGACTACAGTCTTTCAGTCCATTGGTGGTTGCCCAGCAACTTACCCGGACGTCCGCCCATTAGGTAATAACACTGTTACTTACCGTTGGTCTTAAGATTAACCTCACCCTCAGGGTGCGTCGGTTTTTCTTTGGAGTTCCCTTGGGTTACTCTTTGTCCTGCTTCCAGGTTTGTCCTGTGACTGTTGGCATTGGTCTCCCAGGTTCTCCTAATGCATGTGCACTGGTTGCTGAGGGATGGTCCTCCGGAGTCCACACCACCATCCATCTGTCGAAGCCATATGCATAAGACCTATGGTAAGGTAAGTTAAAAATTTATTAAAATCTAAATATTTTAGATATTTAAATACTTACCTTACCATAGGGCGGTGACTCCCTCCCAACGCTGGATGCTCCTCCCCACTCTGGACTCTTCGGACCTTCCTGTTGCCAGTAAAAGTGATTTTTGGATTGTTCGCGCTTGCGCGAGTGGGGAGATCACGTCACTTCCGTGACTACATTCGTAGATTACATGAGGTAGCCATCTAGGGAATGGCGAATCAACGACTGTCTGATCTCTTCTAGCGAAGCTTGAGGTAATATGCATAAGACCTATGGTAAGGTAAGTATTTAAATATCTAAAATATTTAGATTTTAATAATATTATACTACAGGCATCCACCAGAAGGAAAGTCTAGACTTAGCCCAGAAACATTAAAATTATTGTTGTTATCCATGAGATCTGTCTTTTATCATTCTCACTAATATAAAGTGACCCTGTTCTTACAACTTACTGTACTACTGTTTCAGCTGATGCTGGTATTGAGGAGGAGGTTGAACCCAGACACGGCAGCAAGCACCGAGATAAGGGAGGGAAGGATCGTCATCACAAAAGTAGCAGCAAGAGCAGTCACCGTGACGACGATAGGAAGCGAAAACGGTCAAGTGACAGAGTTGATGATCACAAGAGAAAGAAGAGGAGGTGAAGGCCAAGTTAGGATTTCATCTCCCAAGATGATCTGTTCTAGTTGAAAGAGATGATTGAACTGGAGGAAGATGATTGTTTTGAAAGTTGTCTTTTGTAGTCAAGAGGACCCATAACATTAGTTCCAGTAATGGCTGGGACATGTACATGTTAGTTATGTACCTTCAGACTTTTGTCGTTCTTGATCCTGTCATTCTTGATCTTGTGCATTACATTGTTGATCAATATTGACCAAAAAAAAAAAAAGCTCTATGAAAAGAAAACAAAAGTCTGATATCATTGTTCATTTGTACTTAAAAAATAAAGGGAAACAAGAAAACATCACTCACAAATAGCAGTCAGTGATAGGTCGAAATAACATCATTTTGGAACACTTGCATCAATTTTATTATCTTTAAAATTAAATTTGAAATAAAAAAACTGCAGGAGATATTCTAATTATTATTGGCATTATATCAAGCAGCTTGTGGTGTCATTAGCTCTATACATTTCATTGGCAGAGTCGCCTACAAGTTCTCTTAGCCTTATTATCTATGTCTGTATAGTGTTTTCGTGGACCACTTTTATGTATTGTAAAGGATCATGTTTTACAGTTTTAGTGCTCAGATCAAATTTCAGTTGGGGCTGTAATAAGTCCTTTTCTAAGAGAATACAGCACGTATCTGGGTGTGATACATGTGTTCCTTGTGAGATATGCATTATACCACAGTTCATTGTTATGTCAAACATGCTGTAACACAAGGTTTTTGGATTTTTTAGAAAGCTCTGATGACTCATTACAGCCACAGTTTCCATGGTTTCCTGCATGTGTAAATATTCATATTATTGACTGAAGCTTAGGTGTAAATATCCATGAAGATTCAGCAGGTTTGTTACAGTAGCTTGGTTCCAACGAATCCTGTAGCATTTGGCAGACAAACATTGTCAGTTGTTGCAATTAATGTATTTGTGTGTCAACCTGTTGCAATAAAACTGTTTGCCAGATTTAATTGGCATGTTTTTGTCTCTGAAATACGTATGTACTCCTACTCCTTCCTTTAGGTGGTAGCCTGGTGGTTAGAGCATTTGCTTGTCAGGCCAAAGACCTTGGCTTGATTCCCCACATGTACGGTGAGTGAGTTTAGTTTTACGCCGCTTTTAGCAATATCATGGCAGGGGACACCAGAAAATGGGCTTCACACATTGTACCCATGCGGGGAATCAAACCCGGGTCATCGCGTGACGAGCGAACGCCTTAACAACTAGGCTACCCCCACTGCCGCCCGCCCTTTCCCCCCGATGCGAGAAGTGAGAAAAGCGTGCATCGACAAGCCTTTAGTAACGTGCCGTGCATTGAGGTCAAACGATCAGCTGGTGTCAACATGGCAGCAAGTCGATTCGATGCGTGTTGTTTTGTTTTGATTTAGTGAAAACATTCAGCTAGATAAATGCGTTATCACATCGTGTCGAGGGAAATACGGGGGGCTTGGGGAATACAACCTTACTCGGGACTGATAAAACCCTGTATTTCCCTCGACACGATGTGATACCTTATAGTACATGGCATGATATTGTGGAGGACATGTACAACATGACAGATGTAACCCCATATACAATATTGGTAAGTCTGATATAGTGCTATATGCAACATTGTACGTTGGTGTTGTGCTATATCCAGCATGATATGTCAAATGTGGCACAATATGGTATGTGGGATGCTATAGCAGGAAAGGTAATGTGGGTCAGTATACAAAACATGTCAGATACAATGCTATATACATGAGACTTGAGAGACCTGATGATATGCTATATACGATTAGATATGATGATAATGATAATAATTCACTTATATAGCACCTAGTATCCATCTGACTAGTTGCTCACTGGACGCTGTAATCAGAATCTGATTATCATTACCCCGGATAACCCAAGCTGCCCTCTTAGGCGCTAGAAGGTTATAGTCACAGGACTTTATCTCACTGGGTACCCATTTTTTGCTGGGTGAACAGAGGCAAATTTGAACAAACTCACTTGCCTAGGGTGAGACCACATTTCTCATGTGCTTCATTGTGGGGCAGGACTGAAGTCCTAGAAACTCTCAGGATGTTGCACTATATATAACATGTTGGATATGACCCGTCACACTGTACGTTACCAGCATCTAAACATGGCAGCATGGAGATAGTTCGAATTAGCAGTCTTCTACCATTATTCAATCAAAATTATTTAGCACACTGATAAAACTTGACGATGCAAATATACTGAATGCTCCAAATTTGCTGATTAATGTCTGTGTTAAACAAGAAGCACTTTTTAAATCATATGATGTCAGCAATTCAAAGTCTGGACGTCTGTTGAGTACCTTGGGTACAGTGGTTAATTGTAGTGAAGGTGATATTCATTATTCCCTTCACACAAATTCGAGTTAGTTTCTGCAAGTTGCAGTTGCAGGAAAATGTTATTTGTTGTCCTCCAGCACAATGCAGAACTGGGGACTCTATTCAGCAGCATTCGTAAATCCAGACTCTTGTTAATGATATCTCATGAACTGTTAACCCAGTGTCTTTAATGACGCCCTACCCTGGGGGATTACAAAGGCACCAGTCGATGTGGGTGATCTTGACCTTATTTCCATGGTCACCACAACACCTAGACCACCTTTTAAACTTATCTCTACTTGATATCTCATTGCATCCATAGATTCCAAGCTGAAGAAAAAGTTACCATTTCCTACAAATTTGATATAAAGAATTAACATACTGTATCAGAGTAGGGTCATAGGGGGTGGGTAGAGAATTAGACCTGAATGCACACCGATACTGATACTGGCTTTTTAGTCAATAGGGTATCTGCACTGGGAAGTTAAGTGTAGGAATCACAGCTTACTTGAGCTTTTTGAATTTTCTAACCAATTAAACTTGGCAACACAAGCCATGCAGAGGGTCTCTGAAAGAGGTGGAAGGGGTTCTTGCATGTTTTGGACTAGTCAATTTGTATGATTTCCCTAAAATAGGAGTCAAACCTGCGCCGCTGTGACTGCTACCTTTGTTGACACTGGCAAGCTCGATTGTAATGGCGGCTTAACTGATTGGCTGAGAGTCGGTAAAGTGAGGTCGGGCCGAGCCATAGATGTATAGTAGATATTGAGGATGCTGTCCACCAAGCAGGATGAGATGGAAAGTTCCTTATTCTAAACCTCAAGAGCTACTAACCAAGGGATTGGGAAACCTGGGGCCATGGGCCATTTTGCACATTAGAATTAAAAAAGGCCCATTAAAACTTTGAAGTTTACAATTGATAAAAGGGCAGTGGACCATTCTATGTTCAGAAAATGGCTCATAATCCAGAAAATGGCCTAATGTCAAAGTTCTCTTTCCCAATCCCTGCTAACCTGCTCACTGATTTCTTCAGAAGGGCCAGGTTTGAGGAGACTGTTGATGTAAGAACTGAAATATTTTATTTGCACTTGATGTAAATATGATTTCTGTGGTGAGTCAATGTCTAATTTAGGACAGCATCTGAGTAAGGCCACTAGAAGAGTGAGTGAGTGAGTGCCGCACTCAGCAATATTCCAGCTATATGGCGGCGGTCCGTAAATAATCGAGTCTGGACCAGACAATCCAGTGATCAGCAACATGAGCATTGATCTGCGCATTTGGGAACCGATGACATGTGCCAACCAAGTCAGCGAGCCTGACCACCTGATCCCGTTAGTCACCTCTTACGACAAGCATAGTCGCCTTTTATGGCAAGCATGGGTTGCTGAAGGCCTATTCTACCCCGGGACCTTCACGGGGCGCTACTAGAAGAAGTCAGCCAATTTGGTCTTCAGGGGCTATTTTCTCTTCTTTTGCTGTATCTGCAGATCCCCAGTGATTAGTGACAGCTATGAGTTGCTATCACCCAATGTTTGAAGAGAAAAGAACAAAAGTCAAAGCAAAGGGAAATAATTTAATCACAAAGTCATATTTTTTTGCATATTTGTAATCCAAACTTTACATTCAAAAATTTTAACAAATGTTTCTTTTGATATATATTTGATGGCTACTTGAGATCCATACACAGAAGTAAAATGTCGCTGCCCATTACTCTGCCACAGACAGCAAGCACAACAGGGTTGAAGACAGGAGGATTGTACAGCATGAAGACAGATAGGAACAGACAGAAATACATCTTCATGTTTTACCCTGTGATATAGTCTATGGGCTAACATACACAAACGTTTTTAAGATTATGGGAACAGAAATGCCACCCTCGATAGGGATGTTTTCTGTGTTGACCACCAAAGGAATATGTGTACATAAGATTACATTTGAAACTACTTGAAAACATTGGCGATAAATGCCTCATACGCATAATAAACACCACAACATAAGTGTCTGAGGAATCTCTTCGAAGGGACTTATGTTATGCATGCACATGTATATACAAAGTTATTGCAGTGCGGTGATGCATGTCGAAGTCGCAAGCGGGACCGCACGAGAAACTTAACAGTCCCTCATGACATGATTGCATATGTACAAAGTTTTAAGTCGTCCTGATCAGTGCACTGCACTAAATGGTTTATGAAAGTGTTCCTGCTTATAATATCTGCATGTTCTTAGATTGATCAGAAACATGAGAAAGCTACTTAGATGTGCAAGTGAGTTGAGTAACAAGGCACATTATCACATTCAACAAATGATTAGTAAAAAAATAATAATTGTATAAAATATAAGACAGCTTTAGGAAATATTGACCAGTATCACATTCCTAGCTAAAGTGCAACACTTCATCCTGGCTATCTCAGATTATGAGACCGGCACATCTTGATTGTCCCCGAGTAATCCACATCAAGGTGGGTATGTACAGATATGTGGCCACGCCCCCAGCCTGTCAAGCACTGTCACAGTCTCAGCTTGATCATCCTGGTGAGGTGCATAGTTCCACAGCTGGGGTGGCTGTATCTACATAAGGCTAGGTGTGGTACATGAGCAAGGCTCTGCTATACACTGCAGTCTAGGAAGGAATGTGATCAGGACTGGGTTGTTGATGATGATGTTGATGATGATGAAGATGAGGTTGTCTGAGGCATGGTTGCATTTTGTTTGATCCAGGCATGGTTGATCACTTCAACCAGAGGCAGCCGATTGGCTGGGTTGTGTCGGAGGAGCTGAAGCAGAAATAATGTGTTATCAGTCACAGTTTATCAGTGTTTGACCGAAGTAGAACAGTTCGTTCCTGTTTTCAAAAATGACAACACCTCTATGCCACTCTATTTTAATACATGAGTTACAACTAACGTTCTTAATCAGCCATCCATACAAATAGCAGATGACCGTGTAGCTGTAGCTGTCTTTGTGATACCTACAAGTATTCTGCAGTTTGGCAGGGGATGTCAGTACACTGTATATGGTAGTTGAAACTGGCCTCGCTACACCCATACTTTGGTGATCATATATGTGATCAAGAATACCAGGACCCAACACAGAACAAGGACATAACAGCCCTATTTATAAATTATTGGTGCTACTGCTAGGGGTGACTAGTTAGGGTATACAACTGTTGCAACATTCCCTCCCTGAATCGTCTCATCTGAAGTCATTTCCCAAATGAATGTATAGTTCATATGAAATACAAACAAGCTGAATTAGTTTCAGTCTCTTATTTTAATAACTGACGAACTTGAGACCCAGTGTAAAACCCATGTTAAAGTATGGGCTACACTGCTTTGTACAATGGCACCCTGATCAAGTTTGTTTAAGAGGTAACGGCCGCATAACTTTAAATCAAAGTGAACAAATCTGGTAATTCCTATATTTTGCGCTGTGCATTTATCATATCGGAAGTCAATTACTAAACAATCAAAAATGTTACAAGTGTCGAACTGTTAATACTTTTATGTTCTCTATTCCTCAAATTTCTCTAAAAATGACTGTCCAGTTAACACCCCTAGTATCATTATTATTTCTAGCTGTCAGGAAACACAACAAAATCCATCAGATGAAACAAGGCAAACAAACTACACATTCAGTCACCTTTGCTATCAAATCCCTGGCTCCTGCTGACATATAATCTGGGAACTGGAGATCAACTTTGGTGATTCTTCGATATGTCTCTGTGTGTCCCTCAGCCTCAAATGGTGGCTTGCCCACCAGAAACTCATAGCACAGCACTCCAAGACTCCATAAGTCCACCTTCTCATCATGCATCCGACCCTCCACCATCTCTGGTGGAAGGTAGTCAAGAGTGCCGCATAGCGTAGTTCGTCTGAAGAATATTATCATAATAGTTACACTTCAGCACCTTTAACATGAAAAATCCACTCATTAACCAGTATCCTAATGTCAGTATGCTAGAAATATCATTAAGAACATTACCTAGATGATGGATATGGTAACACTACCTTGACGATGGGGCATGCACAGACCAGCCAAAGTCAGCAATCTTCAGGTCTCCCCTGAGGCCCAACAGGAGATTTTCAGGCTTGATGTCACGATGGATGACTTTACGACTGTGACAGTAAATGAGGGCATTGGCCAGTTGGCCAATATACTGAAACAGGCATAACAATCACAATAGTGAGTCTGTGGCCTTAGGGTTGGACATTAAGGATTGACTATTCTCAAAATCGAAGTTCACACCTGTAACATGAAAAGTCAACCAGAGCTAAAGAAAACATTTTGGGTCATTAAGTTATCTACTTGCTTGTGTCAGTCTCAATGAGTATCATAGTTTTCCTTAAGCAACACAATAAATCCCTCACTCAACCAGCATATTTAACCATTTTGAATCAGCTGTAATTTTTAGTGTAAAAAATATAACAAAATTTAAACTAACCCTTGGCCATACCTCAAGACGGACAAGAATGTTGAAAAAAATCAGGTTTAAAGTGGATTCATTGCCAGAAAAATGCAATACTCTCTAATAACTGATAACCCCCTTCTATATGGCAGCAGACTGTAAACAATTGTCTGGACCAGACAATCCAGTGTTTAACATTATGACCATCGATCTACACAACTGGGATACGATGACAAGTGTCAACCAAATCAGCAGGTTAGACCAACTAATCCCCTTTCTTACAAGGATGGGCAGCTAAAGATCTTCACAGATCCTGATTTTGCACTTGTATAATACAAGTGAGTCTTAATGAGTCTTAGTGCGCTGTTACTCACAGTGGCTGATCGCTGTTCATCAAATCTCTTGGCCCTCTGTAGCTCCTTGTACAGTTCCCCTCGTGGAGCATACTCCAGGATAAGGTAGACACGGGTCTTGTCATGGAAGTAGCCATACAGACGCAGTATGTGAGGGTGTCTGTAAAAACAAGGTAGGATGCGAATGAATGCCAATTTACATCACAGTAATAGACTTTACTGCCTCCAATTTGTTTCTTAACTTCACACAACATAATTCCAAACAATAAATCAAGTTAAGTCAATTCTGAATCTGTCAAATTAGTGGTCATTTTCATAAGCAATGATGCAGAAATGTGCATCCAACACAAACTGATGGACAGATTGGAGACAGAAAAATAATACATCCACGGTAGGCACAACACTATTCATCATATCAATATCATCACAAGAAACAAATTCTTGTAATTACAGTAATTATTTAACTATACAGCATACTACAGAATATAATACTTTATGACATCCTCCCTTTTTCATCTAAGGATCAGAAATAAGTAACTGAGAGTCCTATGAAACAGTGGGTTTTGCAAGTCATGGTTAAACACAGATAATACTAACAGTAAGAATCCACAAATGGAAGTTGCTGGCAGATTACAGCTGACAAAAATATCCATGCCTGACATGTTTTGGTTCTCAACCACGTCAACTGATTATCCATGGAGACCCTACCTGAGATGTGACTGAATCTCGATCTCACGTCGCAGCTGATGTTCCACCTGAGCTTTCTGCAACTGGGACTTGAACAACACCTGAATGACAAGCATGCAGCACTGTTATCAGTGGGAAAAGACAGTACATAAACATGTAACATATGCCATATTTGGGATTACACTCTCTTAGTAAAGTACAAAATTCTAGTACTTTCTTAGTCAAGTTCCATTTGGAATTCAAACCTGCACCCTGAGAGTCAGGCACCTATCGCCAGCACTCAAGGTCAGCGGTCTAGCCCGCACAGCCACCACTATTAGGTGCCTGACTCTCAGGATGCACATTCAAATCCCGGATGAGACTCAACCAAAACAAAAAAGTACTAGAAAATGTACTTTATTAAGAAAGTGTAATTCAAAATATAACATCTGTTATATTTGACTACTTTCTAATTTGGTATCGTGTAATCAGCACATCAGCATGTTTGTAGGGATTGTCCTCTGAACCATGGTACTTTGACCAAGAACATTTGAAAAAGCACAGAATAACAAGAACTTTCCTAGCATTGAACTGCATCTAGAACACGCGTTACAACATTTTGCATTCTTTTAAAACCAGTATCCATGTTTATTGGTTAGGTTGCTTTGTCATGTTTCTTATTTGAGGCTGCACTCAAATAATAATTGATAACTGATAATATTCCACTTCTACTGTAACTGTAATATCTGCAATACCAAGTAAAGTACTTCGCCAAGGCTAAATCAATCACCATGATACCAACTCAGGTGAATATGGTAAGTGTGATTTAAGCATCTTTGTAAAATAATTTATAGGACAATTCACAAAGCAAATATACATATTTAGAATTGATAAACCATTAACCTAAATAACATGGAAGGAAAGAACTTTCATAATTACAAGTATTTTCTTGACATTCACCAAGTTTGATGGTGGATCAAATGTATCTGTTAGAGTTTCAAAAGGCACAACTATACAAATGGAAGGGAGTAAGTTGTGTCTCCTGTTGCATACATGAAAGAAACAATACATTACTCTGCAAACATCAACATGTCCACACAACCCATCATTACTTACTTTCAGTGCAACAATATATTTGCTTTTCTTCTCTCTGGCAAGATAAACATTGCCAAACTTGCCCTTGCCCAGTGGCTTGCCTATATCAAAATCTTCAAGTGACCATTTCCTCCTGAAACACAAACATCAACCTAAAACCATGCTCATGCAAGTTGTGTTGAAGCTTGTATCATGTGCATTGCTGAGTCATTGAGGCAACACACAGTCAGCACCCAGTATTAAAATGGAAGAGCAATCTGGCATTTGTAATTAGAGGTTTACTTAACTACTTACCAACGACAAAGATGTTGTCATAAACTGTTGGCAACTGTCATAACTATCATTATCAAGGAATTGTGTAAACAAACAGAATGGGCTTGACCCCTGTACTTGGCTAGAAAATCTAAATCTATAGCGAGTGAGTGAACACCTCAATTCACAACATGCCTGCAATATCATAGCGGGGGACACCAGAAAATTGAGGAATCAAACCTGGGTTTTGCTATGGCAAGCAAACCCTTTAACTACTAGGCTGCCCCATCACCCGTAACTAAATCTAGATCATAATATTAACTGTGTGCGTAGATGAAGACATGGATAGAATGGCTTCTCCATATTTGCTCTACACATTTGGCAACAATAAACTCCAATGACCAGATAAAAAGGTATCACTTTATCAACCTTGTATGGTTTTAATTTCATAGATTTCATACCACTATACAAAATGTCTGACTATCATCCTCATGAGTAATAAATCAACTTTTCATCCAGTCACTCGACTGATTTTTTTGAGGATAACTATGGACTCCTTAGCATGCTCAGATTAAGGAGAGTGACTGGCGAAATAGCAACTGTACTCACTTTAAAGTATCTCCTTCAACTCCATCTGTCACATCTCCTGTCTTCTTCATAACGCCCTCAGCACCCTCTGTTGATTGATTGGAGTTCACAGGCTGCAGAACCCGCTTCGCTTCCATACTCCTACACCCTTTACTGGAACAAAAACAGGATTGATGTACACAGAGTTAAGAGGTACAGTTCTTACTACTGGGTTTCATCCACAATTTAGCAACTCATGCAGTATGAGTGAGTGACTTTAGTTTTACACTGCACTCAGCAACATTCCAGATATATGGCAGTGGTCTGTAAATAATTGAGTTTGGACCAGACAATCCAGTGATCAACAGCATGAGCATTGATCGATGCAATTTAGAACTGGTGACGTGTCACCAAGTCAGCGAGCCTGACCATCCAATTCCGTTAGTCGCCTCTTAAAGTCTTATGACTGAAGGCATATATTCTAACCCATACATTCATGGGTACACAAGTAAAACAAGTGCTATCTCATGTGCAGTTTTAGTTTCTGAAGATACGGGAAACACATGTTCTGTGAAAAGCGTCCCTATCAGATTAGTGTCACCAGTGAGGTTGCCACATGCCATCCAGGAGCCTCTATTTTCCGAACTTCTAGCAATATTTCTTTGATGATGCCCAATTTTTAAAGACAGTTTGATGTCTTCATGATACTGTCATTAAACCATACAACATCTGCCAATATTTTTTATCCTGAACTTCGTTTTTTTCTTCCATATCAAGAACTTTACTTTTCACCGCATTTTGTGTTTCCTTAACCTATATACTATGAAAATCTTAATGAAAATCATGTGAAACAACAATTATTCGAAGTCAATTTCAGAGTGTCAACTGAAAATATATTGAAATCATCGGTAATCCATCAAAAACTGTAAAAAAATGTGAAAGACTTAACAAGAGTGAGTGACTTTAGTTTTACGCCGCATTCAGCAATTTTCCAGCTATATGGCGGCGGTCTGTAAATAATCGAGTCTGGATCAGACAATCCAGTGATCAACAACATGAACATCGATCTACGCAATTGGGAACTGATGACATGTGTCAACCAAGTCAGCAAGCCTGACCACCCGATCCCTTTAGTCACCTCTTACAACAAGAATAGTCACCTTTTATGGCAAGCATGGGTTGCTGAAGGCCTATTCTACCCCGGGACCTTCACGGGTTTTTAACCAGACAGTTAACAAGACAGTTGACCAGATGATACTGAATTGAAATATATCTGCCTATAACCTTTAATTGCAAGTTCTTTCGAGACAAGTAATACTACTAATACTTCTAGTCAAACAATAATATTTCAACATTTTGAGGCTGGGTTTATGGGTGGAAGCTTCAACATCATTCATTTTAGGTAAACTGATACAATAAAATTTAACCAATGCAATTTTCCAAATTTTCATGGCTTGTATTTGGAACTTACTCCCTTCTATCTTTTTGGCGGACAAGGTTTGATTTAAATCATTTAATTCAAAGACTATTTTACTTTCACACTGCTTCATGATATCCCACGCTTCAATTCAACCATTCAGAAGGGTGGTGGGGTAGGCTAGTTGTTCAAGCTTTCCTCATCACACTAAGGACCTGGGTTCAGTTAATCACATGGGTATGATGTGAAGCTTATTTCTGGTGTCCACAGCCGTAATATTACTAAATGCAGTGTAAAACGTAAGTCACTCACTGAAACACTGAGTGGAGCAAAGAAATATGAAGGAATGAAGAAAAGTTCCCCTTCGGTAATGTTTAGGACCTTTTTAGATGCAATGGTTCCATAAGACTTAAGAGCTGTGACTGGCTATTTGAAATTTGAATTTAGTTATCATTCAGTTTCACTACTGGCGATTAGGTGCCTGACTCTGAGGGTGCGGGTTCGAATCCCGGATGGGACTCAACCTAAAAAGTACTAGAATTTGTACTTTACTGAGAAAGTGAAATCCCAAATATGACATATGTTATTTGACCACTTTCTAAATGGCATCATGTAATCACAGTTTCACTAGTTTAGAAAACCAGACTGTTTTTCTAAAATATGACAATATAGGTGCTGTAATAATGTACAATTCTTTGAGGATAACAACTTCATTTTTATATGATGCAATGCCTCAGTATGGATTCTTATACTGTTGTCAAGCATGAGTGAGGTACTACTACGGTACCACTACTACTACAGCACACCACAGACTTATATACATGAACAGGGATAAAGTACTAACAAGTATGTTTGAATCAAAGGGATTCACACCAACGACAATGGATGGTGATCATTATGTGGAGACAATAAAAGGAAGTCAATGGTAATAGAGGTAGACACAAAATATACACGGCTGATAGGATCAATTAGCAATGATAGCTCATCATTGCTCATGTGCTCTGGTCTGTTGTTTTTATGATTTCATAGTATGCAGATGGGATGAGATATCCCTGTTCTCTGTTGATTAAGTACAATTAAAGGATTGTACTTTGTTACTGCTAACCAACTTCTAAAATGCCAATCAAGACTACAGAAAACTGGATACCTTCCGCCATCATAGAAAGCAGTTTACATTTGGCTAGGGTTAGGGTAAGAGTAAGGTTTAGGGTGACCTGACACTAAATAATATGGCTGGTAGGTATCTGGTATTCTGTAGGCATACCTGAGTGTTGTATTGAAATATGCTGACAAATGATCTTCAACGTCACAACTTATACAAGGTGTCGTTTCACACAGGCTTTGCCAAAGGTATCATTACAAGATATGAATGTTATAAAACATTAAGTACAGATCACCTTCACACATGATTTGACGGTTGCGAGTACCCTCAAATGATTCGTACGATTCACAGTGGCAGACATTATGTCCGAAAAATCAACATGATCAAAATAGTTTGCATCAAGTTCAACTCGAGCGAAAACGTCAGGGAACTTTCCCCAGTCTGTCTGAAAAGAGAAACATACGTTCGACATGAAAACTGATTAACCAAAGCGAAGATGACATTACGTCATGGTAAATGCATTGTAAAACGTCTTCACACATTACCTTAACGCGACTTAAAGAAGAAATACTGTCAATATCCCCTTGTCTGAAAAGAATGGCAGCCCTGGTTTGAAATTCGTATCACCGCTAATGATTGGAGTGTGGCTTTGGGTAAGGCATATGAAACAAACAATGTGATTGGCCGAAACAGGCAAGGGGGATAACTCTTTCTCGTGCACGTATGAGGGATGCACAATGTTTACACGAGGATAGTCACGTTCAGCAAAGTTAATGGGGTAGCCTAGTCAGTATGATTTTACAACATGTAATCATATTAGATACCTGCGTCAAATATACGACACAGACATTAGGGACGTTGGAAACGAAAAGATGGCACTAACTGCTTGTATAAATATGAACACTCGCCGATCAACATAACCTAGGCTTGCTACAAGGCTTTACCGTATATGACATGCCAGTGGATAGTCAGGTGGTCTAGGTTAGCGGACAGACCCAGTCTGTTAAGAAAATATTTATGCTTGTTGGAAATTGTCGTTTAAATTAGTAATTATTAAGTTTGGGATTTAGGCAAGTCAGCCAGGCAAGCGAACAAGGGAGACTATATTCAGAGGGAGATGAAACTCCTCGATAAGTACGTATGCCGCGGGTCGTTACGTAACCAGTGTAGCCAAGTATTTAAGTATGTAAGACTGAGCCCGGTTTATGTTCAACAGCTAGTAATATTCGCTGAGTTTTGTGACAACTGAAACCCTACATGTAGAAGATAAGTTAACAGTTTAAGTCAAACCTGAATTGTTATTAGTGTCAGTATTAGGACAGTAGATTTGTAGTAAAGTTTCAAGTCGGTATGCTGGAGCTCACTGACTTCTATTCTCGATTCACCGCGAAGATAGACTGTGTCGATATAAAAACGTCTTTCACAATTTCGTTTATTTTTAGAAGGGAAACATACCTTTAACTGAAAGGTATTTGCAAGCAATAGTGATAGTTTTATGACTTAAAAATGGTTACGGTGTATTTGAGGTGTGTGAAAAGTATGTCATATCACCGATCTGTTCTGATCCGCCATTGAAATACTACAAGGCGTTGTTTGAGTGTGTCTAGTTATTGCTTCAAAAACACCTTTCACATACACCTTTAATTCTTATGAAAGGAATATACTATCAAGTGATTTTTTTGCAAGTAATAGTGATAGTTTCGTAGTCTAAAACAACATGTTAGGGTGTGTTTGAGGTGTGTGAAAAATGTGACATCGCTGATTTGATCTGATCAGCCATTGAAATACTACACTACGTTGTTGATTGTTTCTAGTTATTAATCTAAAACTTCTTTCACGTGCACCTTTAATGTTTATGAGGGGAACAGGTTAAAGATGTTTGCAAGTAATAGTGATAGTTTCATGATTTTAGAAACACTGTTAGGGTGTATGTGATGTGTGTGCTAAAAATATGACATATCGCCGATCTGATCTGATCCGCCATTGATGCTTGGCATTCAACATTTGAATTTTGAAGTTCAACTTCTATACAGAATGTTTGCTTGACAGATTTTATCACACACATGATAAATAAGTAGGATGAAATTGTTATTTGGCTAAGATTATATATAGGTTTCCAGGAACAGAGGAAACAGTCGACTAATATCTAGTCTCTGAAATTCATAGAAGAACTGTTAATACAAATAACCATAAAACATAATGACAAGGAGGCAAGACACTTTCTCCAGTTTCTGAACTGGAAATCTAGACTTGCCACATAGTCTAGACGCTTTCTTGGATGTATTATTTTACGGTCGGTATGACAGACTAGGAAACGATGACAAGTTGCGACAGAGAAGACCCCAGCTGAAGAAACGTGCGAGTGTAACCGGCATTTATTTCATTGTCATGTGTACTTGGAGGTATATATTAGGCATTCCCGCTTATGTCCACAGTTATTGACCCGGGTGGCAAGTGAATTTTCATGGGGTCATTTTGTAATTATATAGAGAATCTCACTCAAGTGTCTTCTGATCTCAAATATATCAACAAGAGGTGGCAAAGTAACACATATCCGAAATAGTCTGATCTCACACAAGCGACATCTTCAGTGGAACACAGTTTTGGATGATAAATAACTGTCTCGGACTTACTTAATTTTATGTGAACATTAACAACATTTTTCAGAAATTCAGACATTATTTATCGCATTTACTTTGATGGTATTTTATCTTTATTTGATACTTTGCTTGGGTTCTACATTCAGATTCATGACTAGTGAATTATTTTGTAACCTCTCAGGCATAGCTTGCCCAACTGACTTGCAAATTTGAAACTATTGTGCACACTGGATGCATCGAAATATACGGATCTGAGTATGGCGTGATCTTCAAGAAAAAACAAGAAGTGCCGGAAAATCCCCTTTGTTTGTATGACCAAACAGTCAATATTCCCTTCCTCTGCGTTTCTCACTTGAACTGGGTATAAAGCAGACCAACGAGACCGCATCTTCGGGTTCATAACAACAGACTTGACACTGTGTAATAACATCCGGTGATATCGGGGGCGGTGGGGTAGCATAGTGGTTAAAGCTTTAGCTCGTCACGCCGAAGACCCAGGTTCGATTCCCCACATGGGTACATTGTGTGTTGCCCATTTCTGGTGTCCGCCACCGTGATATTGCTGGAATATTGCTAAAGACTGCTTAATACTAAACTCACTCACCCGGGTGATGCCGGTCTTATGATGTCATAATGGTTTACAGTTATGTCACAATGCCAATACCCCTGTCACAATGGTAATTAGACCTTGCTTGACTCGCGGAAAACGGAGTCATCACACTGTAGGCAGTTTACGTTGGAGATAAATATACAGAATACTAAACTCTTCCGTGAAATACCATTTTGATAAAACTCGTGAAAGACATAGCATCATACCACATCATTAACTCGTTTAGTATCCTCTATGCCTGCATAAGAAAAAATTCTCTTCATAAGACCGTCACCGTTTCACCAAAGGGATGATATTTCACACAGTCTTTTTTGTCGGAGTTTTTGTCTCATCCCCATTCGAAAACCCTTTTCTTTTAAAAAAATTAAGTTACCCATTGTCTTAATTGCGTGAACGAATAGGAAAAAATAAACCTCTGCATAAGGTTTCCCCACATGTTCAATCTTGACTTGATTAAACCTAAAAATGACGTGCATTTGCAACACTGAGACACTGTTCTGACCAGAAATCGTAAGGTATAGGGCGATTAATTTGTCAGTATAATGTGTACATTTGCAACAGTGCTGCACTGCATGAGTGCAGGTGCCCCTATTGTGATACATCGCGTACCGCTTCCAGTAATATGTTACAAACACACGTGGTGTTAATTATATACCTGTATGTGTCTCTTTGCGGAATATACGAAAAACAAAAGAAAACTGAAAACTGGGTGGTTATATTATTTCCACCCCTCTTGGCAACATTTGAGGCTGAAATCAGTAACATGACCTCAGGTCCAGGAACGTTCAGGATAAATGGAATTCAAATTTTATTTTGAACCCTCAAACGTTTCTGACACTTCCTGCACCGGACACATGATCGAATCTGACTCGGCAAAAACATTAGAGTTATCGTCCTTGATAAGAAAGCCGAGAGTTGTCGAGAGAACACGGAATCTCCCGACTTGGCTCTACTAATATCATGGCCGAGAAGCTGGAGGACTGTGTTATCGGGTAGAGATAAGGTGAGTCGGTAATATTGTTTTCCGTGCTCTGTTTGTGCACAAGGTTTGACGTGTTTTGTCAAATGATTCGTTTTCAACAATTTGTACACCAAGTTTGAGCACGTCTGGGTTGACTTGAATCAGGGCAAACAAATGATAAAATAATAGAGCACCTGTCACGCGAGTGTCCTATAGATGCAACAGAAAAGCCCACAAGTGACCTACTTGGGTGGATCCTCATAACATGTGAATCTGACGGTCAGGGTGTAGTGACTATGATGCTATAGATAGACACGTCGGAATGACATGTCAGTTCTGGGTAGATAATATATAATCAACAACTTAGGGTATGTTACTACATAGCCAAGAGGCAATTCCAGTTTTTAAATGCATGTTAAAATGAAGTGTCCTGTTTAATTTCTCAAGATAGTTGATCGTCTTCATTTGAATGGTTATATGTCTAGTTATATCAAATACAAGATATAAAGGATAAGTAACTGTATGGGGAATGCCAAATCAAAAACGTCATCCTAATCACATTGGTCATGGATGTATGCATATGAAACACAAACTTCAGTGTTATTGAATTTTATTATAGGATATCTATATAGGGCACATATCCATGCAAGCAGTACATGGATTTTTTCCCACAATCAGTGGATGTCAGTTTCAACAGCAGGTCATATTATCCATCTTAGCTCCCTGTGCATCATACAACTCAATGACACTCAGGTTGTACACATAGGATAGATTCTTTATGTAGTGTGCTGTTTATTGTCATACAATTAAATAAACAGTCATAAATGTAAGATGAGTCAAATTTATTGAGTGAAGGATATGTCCATAAATAGTGATTTATGTAACAAATTTATTGTTCATCAAACATCATGGTAAAATCTTTTAACATGTGTATAAAAGTAAGTCATATGTCTCAGTGATAACATGCTGTTCCATGTTTCCCTTTAAACAGAATTAAGATCAATATTTACAAAGAGATGATTTCGAATTTTAGCTGACAGCTTATCTACTATTCTCATGTATGTGTTTTTACTGAGATCCAAATTAATAGGGCTGCAAAGATTCGTTACAAGTTGAATTTGACATATTAGTTTTGAGAACCACCACCATTGTTTTGATTCAATATTTGAATATCTACTTAAATTATTTCCACACAGCGAGAACGTAATTGACGCTGGGCTATTTCTCCAGTGAGAATTGTTGTTGGTAGACATTGCTAAGTTGATAGTGGATTTCATGCTAAAGGGCCTACTCGCTCGAACTCTAGGAATCAAATGTATCTAATATGTTTACTTATGTGAATAAGCCAATCGAAAATGGTCAAATCTAGGGTCAAATATCTAAAATCAAACCAAATCGAGATCTTGGTTAATCGTTGCAGTCATACAAATTAATGGCCAGATTCTGATTCCAAATATTCTGACCTGTTAACCTCCATGTCAATACATTTGATGAACAATCACATACATCCGATTACTAAAAATATGAATAATTGTTAAAGAATAAGTTTCAAAAGATTAACTCAAAACATATCCTCTCTCCTTCATGGAGATACAACATAGATCTAGAAGACATATGCCCATAGCTCTTTGTTTTAAACTTTGACAGGAAAGAAATATTTCTTTTTGCATATGCTTCTTATTTGTACATGTTAATGTTTTAATGAATCGTTATAGACAGGTGTTGCAATATCATGATTAAAGAGCTGTCTTCCTTACATCTGTATGGAGATGTCTTGTTACAGAGAGTTGAAATATTGAACAGTGTAGATATGATGTTTTGTCACAAAGTTACAGTTGTGCCATGTCATATATCCCTACATTTGAACACATACTCACTTGGATTCAGAGCTTATTCTGTTAACCTTTCTTAGCTATTAACCTGGTGCCATTATTTTCTTCCATTTAAGCACAGATAATTCAGCATGTCCAAATTGCTTAATGGTTCTTGAAATATATCAGTCAGCATGTCAAACTGACACAAAATGTGCCCTGCATTACACTGAAATGCTAAAATGTAGGGGTTCAAAATGTTTTTAATAGCCACTCTCCACAGGGGAAGTGACTTAAAACAAGTAAGTTGTCCTGACATATTTTCACCTTGCCCTAATTGTATGACATAATCATGATGATGTAATTAAGAAAAAATAAATCAACATGGTATTTCATGTTGATGTTTACTTGACTATTTATGGAAAAGAGATAAATAGCAAAGAAAGATAGCTCTACTTTGTTATCATTGCGAAATTTGATAGCTATGTTTTGAGCCGGTATGAAATGAAATCCATGTTTGATGGGATTTTTGAACACTTGAAATGAAATCTGAAATATTTACATATACATGATACTATTTTTATGAATAGATTTGTCATTTCTACAAGTGCACATGCTACTGATGAAAACATCCAAATGATGTACTGGAATATAGCTGAGAGTCATTAAACAACAACGTAGCAGTGTCAGTCATCTGTGTCAGTGTATGTTATGTTGTAACCCTCATTATATTTGTATATCATGAGATTAAGTAACTCAGATCATGCCAACAAGTGCCAAAATACATGGTAGTGATACTTAATGTTTATCTCTTATTAGCAACAAGTCTATGTTTCTGGTGTTACTGTCAAGGTTTCATTATTGATAACTGGGAAAGGCAGTAGTGATTATTGATTCGGTACCTTGATTCTCCTTCCCACCTGGATCTATATCATGTTTAGATTGGGGCTCTTAAGGGCGTCTGTGGTTTCACAGAAACACTTTAGATCAGTATTTGATTAGAGGCTGTATATCAGTTGATGTACATGATATTTAGTTACAGCTGTGTTTAGTTATGGCAAGACTACATGCACCATATTTCTTTCATGCCAGATGAATTCCCCACATGGGGTACAATGTGTGAAGCCCATATCTGGTGTCCTCCGTTGTGATATTGGTGGAATGTTGCTGAAAGTTCACAAAACTCAACTCACTCACTCACAGATACGACAGCATAGTAACTGAGAGAAAAATGTCAAATTTCAGGATCCCTGTCATCCTTTTTAACTTCCTGTAACTTCTTTCCATGTATTGTCATCCTTCCTGTCTGTCATCCTGTTTATGATAAGTGAAGTATGTTCTTCCAGATTTCAAGTTCATGCACTTTTGTTGGTGATAAATAGACTGACCCTACAAGGGAATTTATCTGACGTCAGTTGCTTTATACAGTAGTTGTGTTTCAAGTGTCAGGGGGTAATGTGTTTGCTTGTCACACTGAAAGCTTAAGTTCAATTCCCCACATGGGTACAGTCATGTAAAGCAGATTTCTGGACACTGCCCTCCACTGTGATATTGCTGGAATAAATGAAAACTCACTCACTCATTTTCTAGGGCTGAAACTGTTGAAATGCCAGTGAAAGAAGTAAGCATGTGAGTTTGGTTTTACACCGCTTTTAGCAATATTCCAGCAATATCAGTGTGAGGTTGAACCTCACACATCAATATTGTATCCATGTGAAGAACTGAACCAGGGTCTTTGGTGTAACTAGTGAATGACTTAACCATGTTAACCACTAGGCTTTGCCTATGCCAGTGAAAGAATCATATGAGATATTAATTCATGAACAACGTGTGCATTGAGGCCGGTAAACACAGAACCAAGATACAGTGACAAATATACCAAAACAGCTGCCCATTGATTTTCAACAATAGTCAGTCAGTAAATACTCCTTGGGGAGCTGCATGTTGGGTTTGTTTGCTGTGGAGTCATGAACGAAAGAACGATCATAAACAGCCACAAGCGGAACAGTCTTCTGCACAGTTAGGTAACTGGTGGTATCACACCTATCACAGCTGGTATGACAATTACCTCTACCTCACTCTTCATTTTCCAGGTGGGCCATGGGGTAGCCTAGTGGTTAAAGCATTAGCACATCTTGCTGCTGACCCGAGTTCAATTCCACATATGTGTACAATGCGTTAGGTCCATTTCTGGTGTCCGCCACCATGATATTGCTGAAATATTGGTAAAAATGGCATAAAACCAACCTCACTCATTTTCCAGTATGAGATACCATTAGTTGTATTCATTTAGGCTGATGGGTTTTTTTCACACTTTTTTTCACACTTACTTCATGTTACGTGTCAGTGGTGCTGTAAAGCAAGTAATAAAAAAAAGGATGCCTAACTGGTTCTTATAAAACTGGTGTGGGGCAGTGGGGTAGCCTAGCAGTTAAAGTGTTTGCTTATCATGCTAAAGACTTGAGTTCAATTCCCCTCTTTCTGGTGGTACCCTGCTGTGATATTACTTGAATATTGCTAAATGTGGTGCAACACTGAACTCACCCACTCACCATAACACTGATGTCCTGTGCGGAAATAAAATACCATTATTAGAACTTAAACAGTATCAACAACACAGACTTTACAATTGCAAATGTCAGTCTAGTTTTGTTTGTTGTTTCATGTTGTCAAAGGCTTCATGAAAGTTCAAGGTCATTGAAACTGCAGGGATGTGCAAAGAAAGTTTCATTCGACCTTAAGTAGACAAAGACTTTCAAAGGTTTGAAGTAAAAAATTCAAGCATTTCAATTATAACATCTTAACTTTTGTCACACATTGCCATGGCTAATAATTGTAATATTTCATTTGTTTCCAGGATATTATTGCCGTGATTGCCAGCGATCATATTACTTGTTGTTATTTGTGTCACAGTTCCATATGGTATGGTGATACCTTAATCTATACTTCCCTTCCAAAGTTTAGACTCGTTTAATACTCTCTCACGATATGTTATGTATTTTTATATAGTTACATAGAATATTTATTTCTCCATTAACTTGGGGGAAGCAAGTGCCAACCTTATGCAGATGAACTGCACGAGGATCATGCATCAAATTCCTAAAAGGCATGTGCAAATATTGTTCATTTGAACAGCTGCATTTTGGTGTAAAGTTTTGTTAAGAATTCACCAATTTTTACTGACTTTTAGAATTTATGGATTAATCTTTTCAACATTACAAATTTGTTTTACAATACATCAGTTTATGTGTAAACAGTACCTTTTAACAGTGTCAAAATTTTGTTCTGAACAGTTGCCTTAAGTAAGTGGCTATATTTACACCAGTGAATCTAAACTTTGAAAGGAAGTATATCAAATGAAAGTGTAGAAACTGAGTAAGGTTGGTCACAGATTGTCAAGAGCTTTTACGGAAATATGGAGGATTCATATTTTGAGTGAATACATGAGTTTGGTTTAATGCTGATATCAGTTGTATTGCAGATATCATATCATGGTATGGCAGCTTGATGTGTGACAGATTGTGGCGTAAAACTCACTCACTCACCCACTTATGTGTGACAAAAGCTCAAAGTGATACAGGTTAGAGACATTTTGATTGTACTATTTGTAGTGATACCCACGAGTGAAGATATGGAGCTAAAATACTATGAAATATAATTTAAGCTGTCCTGGATTTGAACCAATTTTGATAGGTTTGTGGCAATCCTACGGATGGAGCTCTGTTCTATCAGTGTTATCACCCAACGCAACTGGACCACCTTTTTATCATTTTTTTTCTTTAAAATATAATAAAACATTTCATGGTCTCAACTGGTCTCAGAATTCAAATCAGAAAATTAGAAAAAAAATAACCTCCATTAGATGATGAAATTTTGTTAATTGATATAAAAGAAAATGTTTCTTTTTTCTAAAAATTCAGTTTCCTAAAATTAACTCTGTTCTTCCTCCCTTGAATCACTGAATAATTGTCTTCTAGCCAGAGTGGAGCCTAAAATTTCCAAGCATGCAGTTGTTTGTTGTCTTCAACATGGCGGCCATTGCAGGTTACAGGAACATCAGTGCAGACGTCTTTTTGGTTTTATATGAAAATAATGCTGACAGAGGTGACTGATGAAGAAAGAGTACTATCACTTAAGCACTTGTCCGAAGAGTTATTCAGATTTGTTGGGACTGCTTGAGCTCGCTGACAGCTTTATTCATGGTCGACCTCAAAGAAACGAAAATCCGCAAAATATTTGCTGATTGTCTTGAATCGGGTTTGCTGGAAGTGAAACAAGAATGTGTGAGAGAGGACGTTTGTGTAGGGTTATCTCCCCTTGTTTGATGAGGATTAGCATATGCTAGGTAACATTACAAACAATATTTGTTGAAGATTTTGAACTTGTTGCCAGCAGAAGTCAAGGTTACGATAATATTGAGTAAACATAAAGCATCTCAATAATTCTTTTGGCTCAAACTATAGAACTGGGGATTGTGGACAATGTCTTGAAACTGACGTGAAGAGAGTGGACATCACTGAAGCAAATGTAGAAAAGATCCATTGTTACAGTTTTTCCATCACTAGTAGTGGCAAATTTTACTGATCCTCAGAATGTGTAGCTACAGCACCTCGATTGCAATAACTGAAACTGAATACAATTGACATTGTATTTGTTGTCATTAAATGTAATCGAGTCATTTTCCTCAGAAACAGTATTGTAAATCATTGTGTAAAAAGCTATTATAAGTGTTAAGGAAAAGTCCTGTCGTGCAGCTAGTCATTGTTCACAGGAAGTACTTGTAATCAATTACACATCATGTCAGGTAGCGCCCAGGTGATTTCCAGAGGGGTTTGGTAAATATTTTATTTGATGGTCCATTTTTCCTATGTTCATGATCTAAGTTATTTCCATTCATACAGGTGCTCTTTATTGAGTTTTTAATGAGTGGGTGTGTTCCTTGGACACTTACTGCAAGAAAGAGCTTGTTATAATTTTTCAGATATTTTGGATCTCAGTTATTTTCCAACATACAAGCGATATTTCTTGCCAGTGAATAAGTTAGTTTAGCTTAAGGCTACACTTGAATGAATGAATGAATGAATGAATGAATGAATGAATGAATATGTTCTTAGGCTACACTTGAATGAACGAATGAACGAACGAACGAATGACAAACTGTATTCTTTGGTCACTGTTTTGTAACCTGCAAAAAAGAGCATGTAATTTTTCCCTAAGTGTGAAGCAAGTTATTTCTAGGTAAACAGGACCATCCTTCTTCAACCTTCTTTGAAAGTCTAATAGATTCAACAACAAAGACTCCATTACCTTCTTAATTTCTAACACTACTATTACACATAGCAGTGTGTTTAAATGATTGAGTGTGTCAATGTAGAGGCAAGCAGATCAATATTGCTACGTAACCCACAGCGTTAATTTAGAACCCATGCAGTTTCAATATTGAACCATTGTACTTACAACTTTTCTTGAATAATCCCGAAACCTCTTCGTGTGCCATTGACAGCTATATAGTTTTGCTGTTAACTTGTAGAGAAAATACAATTTTACCTTTTCCATGGAGTTTGTTAATTTTACAAAACTGGTTTGATTTGAGAACACATTCTCTCAACTGTGAACATGCTTTGGGCATGGAACTAGCACTATACAAATGGACTTATGCTGTGTTATGTTATGTTTAAGGGAAGTTTTCTAATTTTTATGATATAACTTTTTTTAACATCAGTTTTTGTCAGTACATATCCTTGTGGAATGTACTGTTTTTGACATTTCTTTGATTGGCATTTTAGAAGTTGGGCAGATAAAGGATGAGGACCACTTTTGTGGATATACAACTCCTTTATTCTGTATAGGTGATGGTTCAAAAATAGAATCTATGTTGAAACATCGCCTATACAGAATACAGAAGATGTATATCCACAAAAATGTCCTTATCCTCTATTTTTGACACTGATGAGAGGTTACAACACAGCAAGTATTATGACTTGCAAGGATGAACCTGGTCCCTGGATTACTGCCAAGATACCTGTGAAGATTCGGGCTGGAACTGATCTTCGGCAACCCATGCATCATTAGAGTAGCTATACCACATGATTTTTTCATATTACAGATAAGTGAATACAGATAGCATTGTGTGATAGCTGACATTTTACTGATTTCACATCACTTTTCCTGTTGAAAATCGGATCACAAATAAATATTTTGGAGGCAGTTGAAATTTTGAAATTCTGAAATTCTGGGTTCAGGTCTAGATCGAGTTTGTTCATAATTATTGGAAATCGCGGACCACTTTTTTTGTTGAAAACATCTTAATTTTTGCAAAAATTTGCTTGTTTTGGGATGTATTTAAGCAAAAACTGATACATAGAGTAATTTGATACCCTGATTTCACATTTGGCATCAGAATTCACATAAATGTAATGGATTAAAAGTTAATTTATATATTTAAGCACAAAATTAAATGAAGTGCCCAAGTCATATGGACCATGACTAAAGGGGAAGTACATTGTCTGCAAATCTGGAATTCATATAAAGATGACTCCTAGGCATCATTAAATAAACAGCAAACACACTCATACTTTTTAAACATTTTTATTCATCTGTTCATATTCTTAATGTACTCCATAAAACATGACCAGTATGAACTTCATAAAAATATCATGCTCAAAACCCATGGATTATTTTAAGTTTGGAGGCAACTACAGGGATCCTGTGGTGAGGCTGACTGACTTGGTTGACACGTCATCATATCCCAAATGTGTAGATCAATGCTCATGCTGTTGATCACTGGATTATCTGGTCTCAACGCGATTATTTACAGACTGCCGCCATACAGCTCACTGCTTTCAAGTATATGGGACTGTAATACATTGACTGTAATACAATGACTTTAATACATCACAGTAATGAACAAGGGGGACCCAGACTTTCAAGATAAGGCACGATTCTTTACATTACTAAACATTTAATTGTGTCGTACCATTGCTCATGTTCAGGAGACCCAGACCTTGAGAAGGTGAATCAATTTTAGATTGAATAAAATCAACCATATAAGCGGTAAACTCTATTTATAATGCAATGGGGAAATGTTGATCATATTTTTCATTTAAGCCTTGTGATATTGATGCAATTTATGTATTTGATAAACTTCGTATCATGATCCAATAATCCTGATGAATATGGAATTGCAGTTGCTGAGCAAAAACTGCTTTCAAGCACTTCATAACAATGTTCTTCTCTCTTTGTTGTTACAAACATTCCTATCAAGAAACACATTATGTTTACCCAGGACTTTCAAGCCTGATGTCAGAACATGGCAACAAGCTTGTGTGCAAATCATTTGCCACTGTAGGTTTACTAAAAAAATTGTATTCATATGCAGTTTATAGAACTACATACACATACCACATTCAGTGACGTTAAGCACAAGGATTTGCTCAGATTATCTCTTCTGAGTGAATAAATTGTGTTAATCACCAGCCTTTGGCGAGGAACTTACAGCATTTATTGACAGAGGGATAGTCAGTAATTCTGAGCATTATTAGTTCATTATTAGGCTAACAACTACTCTCTGAAATGAACATATTTTACTGAAAGAAGTTCATAGTTAAAAAATAATAATGTATTGAAATGGAGCCCTGAGACTTTCCTCATTTTCAGAAACTAAGGGAATCTAGACTTGCCACATTTTCAAGACTGGCATGTGCTTTCTGGGATATATTTGCTTCAGGGTCTCTACAACAGACAGGTTCATTATTAACTGTTGTTCAGCTGAAGTTCACCCAGGGAGACACAGTTGAGGGTATTTAGTGAGCCTTGCTCACATTTTCAGAGGGAAAATGATGCAGGAGGTTAATTGACTTCAGCCTCCTGTTCAGATGGCAGATTGTGAAGTCTAGCACTGCTGACAATGCTGTAATATATTTTTCTCTACAATGAAGCCTCTATTTTATAAATTTATTATTTATTACAAAGGGAGAACAATTAGATTAAATAAATCATGAAAGTCTGTGGTACTAGGCCAGTGTTCTCTGGTCACAGCTGATGGCTGATTAGTGTTGGTACAGAATTATAAATGAATCAATAAGTTCCTTATTCACCCCATCCTTCTGTTGTAATGCCTACATGCTGTGTACTGCATTATGTATAGTTTTTGGGTGCAGTGGGTAGTCTTGTAATGAAAGCATTTGCTTGTCATGAGAAAACTTTGATGGTTACAATGTGTGAAGCCTATTTCTGGTGTCCCCTGCATAAAACCCATCTCTTTCACTCACTCACACACACATACACCCACCTACCCTACCACTTCCTACCCTACATCAATGTGAATTGAAGATCCAAATCAGTTATTTGATTGACCAGAATCATGCCCTTTTTTCTGGAAATGCTGCATTTCAGCCACCATGTTGTTTTTAATGTAATCAGATCAAATAAACTGTTAGAACATCCTTGATGAAATAACTTAAAATAACATTCCCACTAGAAGTACTACTTCCTTCTGACCAATAGGAGGCATTGGAAAAAACAGTGTACAAACAGAGGCCGAGGGAGTCGTGGATCCAGATACACGCGATGCCCCTCAAAAGACACACAGAAACAGGAAAATGGGTCTAAATATAAAGTTGAATCTGGTCGGTGACACAGCCGGATGTGGGGGGCAGATGAGACAATGTGTGACATCTTCTTACACCAGGGAATTTGACAGGCTGCAGCAGCCACACACAGTCCAGGTGGTCATCTTTGATGATAGTAGTGGAAAGTGACCTTCAGCTCATCATCAAATGTCGAAAGTGTTAAACCTGGACATGTATAGATTACAACGAACACATGCGTCAACCAGTGAATGTGTTGAAAACACTAGTGTAATATGAACATACCATGTTCGTGTTGAAATGTTTGTGACGATGGTTGTCTGACAATGTTTCTCAGAATTTTCTTCTTTTCTTTAAGGGGCATGTGGAAGTTCTTATAATAATGAAAAGCAATAAATTTTATTGACAACTACTTTACTGTAGGAGTAGATGTTAAAATCGATATCAAGTAAGTAATTAATTGCGTTTATTGCAATAAAGAAGTTGACAATCCCTAAAATTTGTTCCTCTTCATCAATCAGAATTGGTATATTATTGTGGCAAGAACAAACACATCTTGGAAGAAAATATTGAAAAATGTAATTTCCCATGTTTTCTGTTATAGACAATATACATAAGTGCAATGTCCCAAGAGAATTTGGGCTTGATATTGACACAAGTACAATCGCAAGTGTAGTCTATTCTTAGATATTGTTGTAAGTAGTACTTGACATGCAATCTTCACAGGTACAGGACCCATGAAGATCTAGGTTAGAACAAGTGTGCTCATTGTAACAGGATCGGTTATCTGGCTTACTGACTTGTTTGAGATATGTCGTTATGTCCCAGTTGTGCGGGTCATTGCTCATCCTGGTCATTGTCTAATGTCCCATCTATATACATTGTCATTTGCTGTTGATCACTTGATTGTCTAATCCAGATTTGATTTACAGACCGCCACTATAGCTGGAATTTGCTGAACTGGAAATATTATGGCCACACATACAACCACATGTGCAGTCTCTGCTCAAGTTATTATTGCCATAAGTACAACCTTAGGTGCAATTTCTACTAGATATATTATTGCCATAAGTACAACCTTAGGTGCAATTTCTACTAGATATATTATTGCCATAAGTACAACCTTAGGTGCAATTTCTACTAGATATATTATCGCTATAAGTACAACCTTAGGTGCAATTTCTACTAGAGATATTATTACCATAAGTACAACCTTAGGTGCAATTTCTACTAGATATATTATCGCTATAAGTACAACCTTAGGTGCAATTTCTACAAGATATATTATCGCCATAAGTATAACCTTAGGTGCAATTTCTACTAGATATATTATCGCCATAAGTATAACCTTATGTGCAATCTCTACTAGATATATTATCGCCATAAGTACAACCTAAGGTGCAATTTCTACTAGATATATTATCGCCATAAGTACAACCTTAGGTGCAATTTCTACTAGATATATTATCGCCATAAGTATAACCTTAGGTGCAATCTCTACTAGATATATTATCGCCATAAGTACAACCTTAGGTGCAATCTCTACTAGATATATTATTGCCATAAGTACAACCTCAGGTGCAGTTTCTACTAGAGATATTATTGCCATAAGTACAACCTTAGGTGCAATCTCTACTAGATATATTATTGCCATAAGTACAACCTTAGGTGCAATTTCTACTAGATATATTATCGCCATAAGTATAACCTTAGGTGCAATCTCTACTAGATATATTATTGCCATAAGTACAACCTTAGGTGCAATTTCTACTAGATATATTATCGCCATAAGTGTAACCTTAGGTGCAATCTCTACTAGATATATTATTGTCATAAGTACAACCTTAGGTCCATTCTCTACTAGATATATTATTGCCACAAGTACAGCCTCAACCACAGTTTCCTTTCAGACTTATTTCATCGTGACAACACTCATAATGACACTCTTGCGTTTCTATGGTGAGCCTTGCCTGATACTCTACAGAGTCTTACATCACCTGAACCAGACAAAGCTTTATTATTCAAGTCAGTCTCTGTTATGCTGACAATGCAGGCCTCAGCTATAAACATTATCCCTGGTCTCCGAGACCAGTACTGCATATGTCATAAACGTGTCAACATGATAAAGCTAACTTCCTGGAGACCAGACCCATGAAAATCTGGGTTAGAATAGGTCTTCAGCAGCCCATGCTTTTCGCAAGAGGCGACTAACGGGATCAATGGTTAGGTTCGCTGACTTGCTTGACTGGGAATACTGCTGAGTGTGCGTTCAACAACAAATGAATCAAAAGAGGAAGACTGATCTCACTCCAAGATATTGTTTCCATCATCATTCAGTACAAGTTTGACTTTCCAATCTGACAAATCTTGAGCATCGATTCTGCCAGCTTTTAAGGTTAGTCACTGCAGTAATGACATAATGTATGGTTTCTGGTCACTGACTTCCGTTTAAAACTAAATCATTTTGTTTCTATATTAAACCTTATGTTCCATGTCATCCTCTATCATACCCACAATGTTCTGTTTTTAATATTTTGCGATCATAAACTAATGTCTAATGTGCTTAGATATTCCACTTTGTAAATATACCCCAGATTGATATTCATGGATTTCGTGTAGATTTCATACACTGTCAGTAGACAATATTTGCTAGTTTGCGTCCCAACTGCTGAGGGGAAAATTGGTTAGGAAGGTACAATTTGGTTAGCTTTTACACGTTTACTGCTTGACACATATTAGATGAGCCTGTGCAGTAAATGCATTTGTGACAAGTAGGCGGGGCAGGGAATATAAACGAATACATGAGGTAGATTGGGGATTAAGCACGAGCAATAAACACTTTGACTGTGGCATGAACTCAATGCCACTTCTGTTTAACACGTGTCCTGCAGACCCGATTCGCACGAGAAAAGTTGTAGGCGACAACCTGTTTCACTCATTTTTCAAATGGAATGTTCAGGAGAGCCTTCCCATATATGCAAACTAGGGTCATTTGTCAGGTCATCGCTCATCTAATACTGGTTCATCAGTAAGTTTGCTTGAATGGGGATCAAAATCATTCAAGTTTAAAACATTCTGAACAGGGTGTCTGGAATTTTCAAAGAATGAAAGAAGATAAAATAAAGCCCATTTTTTTCCACCAACTTCATTTTGGGGGGGAAAGAATTGCTACAGCCCCATAACACAGGAAGGAATTGCTGTAGCCCTATAACATGCCTCTTGGACAAAAAGGAAAGTGGAAGTTGCTAAGAATTCTTGCATTACTGTATTTCCATCAGTGAAACACTGATTATTTGTTTATTCTCTGTCCTGACATGCTCTTTCGTATTTTTGTCACTATGGTCTGCAGTTCCTATCAGAGTGAGTCTCTCATCCAGGTAAGGTAAAAAGTATGCCATATTGCAGGGCTGCCAGGTGTAGATGTATCACCTGCACATCCCCACTTCCTCTGCCCCAAATCCAGTGTAGACTGCAAAATCCGATGGTAGGGGTTGAGTCACCTTTCCTGACAAACTAAGAGTTCATACAAATAGTGAATGAGTGATTTCGATTTATTCAGCTCATGGTGCAGAGATAGAAATGAAGCAGTGCAGGATACAACACTGAGAGAGATGTTTTGGAGTGGCTTTTGGGATGTAAGTGTGCCAGCCAGTGAAAGATTTCGAGGTACTCTAGAAATAGGCTTCTCACTCATTGTGTGTTTGTGGTAAACTAGGACTTTGAGCAATCACTTCAAATACCAGGCTACACGAAATGAACCCCAAACTTAAGAAATTTTTTCAACCGAAAACTGAAAGCTGTGCAATTATGTGAAGTTCATTTCTCATTTTGATCCCAGTAGCTTTGCTAGCCATATCTCAATGGGGGACACCAATACTTAACCTGTTTTAAGAATCAGTCTGGGGTCTTGGCATTATGTACCACCAGTAAACCCCAGGCTACCCCTGCCCCAGAAACTAAATGAAACATTCAGTGACATTCATTTACTGTATTAAAAAGCTGGTCAGAGTCATTTCTTATTTCAACCTACTCTTTCTATGAACCAAGGTTAGTTTCAGATATTGTTCAATACAGGCTAGTGTGATAGTGTCATTGTATTTGTTGTTGTTGCCTTTTTTTGTAGCTTTTAACCAGAATTGTCAGTGTTTACAAATTCTAGGAAACTGAAATGTTAATTTTCTGAAATGTAACTTATTATTATTGATTTCTTCAATGTTTAGTGAATAGGGATAATATTAGTTTGGGAATATGGAAAGATACAAGTTAAGAATTACCTCCCTTATTTATTTCTTTAAATTTTTCCTCAGTTCATCATAAATCTGTGCTTTTGAATCTTGATGAAAAAAGCACTATGATGCAAATGTTTTAGACTTTACAAATTTGTAAACCCAAGTTTTAAAAAAGCTAGTTTTAAGACTTTGAATAAAATTGATTGGTGGAAAAATGCTGTGTTTGCACAAACGTGATAAAAGAATCACCTAGACGGTTAGGGCTGAAGGTCATGTTGTAAAGGCAGTGAAGTGACTGCCTGACTGTGTGAGGCTGATTCATTTTGTCACCTGCCTGTGGTGTGTTTGGGTGATAAATCTGTCACCTCCTTTAAACTTGCAGAGGTTACACCTTCTATAGTTCCCACAGTTACGTCATTGTACTTGACTGTTGCTAATTTGGTTTGGTCGCTTGTTTTGAGAAAATGTGCTTGGCGGAACTGTTATTGCATATGTTAACATGGTGAGTGAGTGAGTGAGTGAATGTTGGTTATCACTGCTGTGTTCAGTATTATGGGTATATCACAGTGGCTTGTAATACACAATATGCAATGGATGCATTGGTCGCTCCACCCAGCTCCATCCTACCCGCTGCTCTCCACTCCACATTTACTCCATTCCACTCCTCTCTGCAATTTCTCTCCCCCTCTTCTATTCCACTCCATGTACCCCCCAGCCCCAAACCCCCACTCCTTTCCACTCAACATTTACTTGGCTCCACATTACTTTACTTCTCTCCAAACCACTTCAGTCCTTTCTACATTTACTTCTCTATACTTACTCATCTACACATCTTGAGGTATATAGATATGCAGGTATATAGATACATAGAATATTGTGACAGTATCTATAGAGGGTATATACTATTAAAACCCAAGGCAGACTAGTGTGAATGGATTGGGAGAAGACTGGAAGTGTCAATTGATATGATAAGAAATACAAAATAATTACCAAATGTGGAGCTGTTAATTGAAATAAAAAAAGTATAATGCATGCATTTTGTCTCTTCATTCAGCTCCATCAACTCTGCTGCACTCCATGTTCGCTCCTTTACATGTCACTCCAATACCACATGGGGACTTTGATACAAAGTAATTGTCATCTGTGGACCTGCAAACAAGAAACCAGAAACATGTAACACTTGGCCTTGACCTGTTTCACCCTCAAACACTCGACTGCACATCTCTCCTATCTACTCCAGGACAATCCAGTCCACAAGGTGACTGTAATCATGGTAACACAAAATACCCAATCACGTGTGGATTTGCATACAAGGGACTGAAAATATGTAACAGTACATGCTTCAGGCCGTCCACTCCTCTCTGTTCCACTCAATCCTACTTGACTTCATAAGCCCAGTCAGGTTTTTACGTGACCTTCTAATTACCCTTAGTTTAAATATTTATTCAAACTACTTTCACAAGATCTGAAACAGAAGAGATTCAACCCGGATTGGCCTTATAAGATTTCCTTTGAAAGATTAAGTGTGAACAGACTAGCTCATGACCTGTGCAACTTTTCTATCCCACTGAGTGAGAATCTAGGCAGTGAAGACTAGTCCGTCACAGTGTGGACTGTTTGGTCAGACGGAGCGTGCAAACACTGAGCTATCGCACACATCATCTCATCACTGTATTTCCTTCACTAGCAGCACAGGTGAACAGCGTGTGGTCGTTACAAGTCATACGCTGTATGGCCTGAAGGTAGAGTCATGGCACAGGTATGCTGTTGTCTTATGTAAGGTGATATTTGACTTGCTTCAGTGAACTCTTCAGCTTCAGTGAACTCTTCAGCTTCAAGGATAACACGTAATTGGACTACTTCAAAGCCAGGATTTGAGTTGGAACAAGTTTTGTTTTTAAATCCAGTAGTCCAGTTGTTTGTTCAGTGTTTGAATAGTGGTTCTGTTGTGTTACATTCGCAGATCGTATGGAGGGCAGAAGACAAGCAACTCACTGTTAATGTGTTGGTTATTGTTTTTCTGTGCATGTGCTAGTGTATATTGGGAGTGGACAAGTATGACGACAGGACACTTCGCTCTGCAAGTAGCAGACGTGAAGCTTGTGTCAAATTAAAAAGTCATTGTCTCATGTGGAAACTGCTGTAAGTACATTCTTCATATATTTCCTTACTACAAGGTCTCTGATCACAATGTTGTAAAATCTGTATAGACCAACACATCCCTGACTTTCGTGGGCTTTGTTGAATATATATATATATTTATATATGTATATATGTATGTGTGTTTCAGGGTATGTATGACAGGCTACTGTCAGAATCTAGTTTTCTGGTGTTGCACTCTTGGAACTCCTACCGTTTCACTCACTCATACATATTGTTTGTTTATATGTTCATGAAAATTTTGTCAAAACTGAAGCAGATTCCATGAAAATCCTCAGTATTGACTGTTTGTTGGTAACAGATGTGTATAGGTGGGTGATATTTGCAGGTATAAGAATTATACGGTAGAGATGATTGTATCCATTATCAACAGCTACTCCTAGATTTTCAAAGCTCTCTTACTGCTAAGATAGTTGTAAGTCCCATGCATTAACATTAACTTATGACTATGTTAGCGCTAAGAGAGCTTCGAAAATTGATACAGAGTTGTGTCTCATTTTGGTTCCCCTTTCCTTAGAGCATATTTTTTACAGGACCTTCAGTCTCCATCCTCCTGTCAGCTCTGACATCTGTGTCCCTTCATCTAGCTCCTCAAAGTAAGAACTTCACTGCTCCTTAACACCTCAGGCATCATGTATACAACTGCATTATGAGCGGGGCTGGGGGGGGAGGTGGAGCGGGGATGTGTGTGGAGGATTTACCTTGAGTCCTATATTTGAGGGTCCCTGTGATGCATGCTTATAATTTTCAGGGGCCCTTGACAACAAATTTTGGGTCACTTAAATATTATTATCAGTACTGTTATTGTAATGAGTATCATGATCAACACATTAATTGTTACAGTGATGCAACTGCAAGTGATACCATAACCCAGCTTGTAGCAAACTCAGTGATAACTTATTTTTGATCTGTTGGAATTTTTACAAAAGTATTTGGACTTTTTCTGCATCCTTGTGGATGCACTGATAAATTTCAGTCAAATTTTAGGTGCGTAACTTTTGTCTCAGGGAATAATGAATGGTATCAGTGAGATTTAGGGGCAGACGTTGGTTTAACCTTACATCCTGTTGTTTTATGTATCTCACTAGTATGAAACACTTTGTGAACAGGTAGGTATTAACATTGTCATTTACCCCAGAACAGTGATATGGCTTTCATTGTCTGTGACGAGATTAAGTAAGATTGGGATTTTTAGTTTTGTTCTAAAAAATTATGATTTGAAAAGAATTGTTTTCTGAAACAAATTATTTCTTGTGGTTAGTAGTTAGTGCTGTGTAGCTGACATTGTCTCAATTTAATTTGATTTATGAGTAATCATAGGGGTGATAAATATTGTAGAACTTGAGTCCACAGACCTTCCAGTGTTTCCTGGTTTGCACATAAGCTTACGGGGACTGACAGTTGTCCCCCTTTAATTTCAAAATGTTATTGACTTAGGGTGATATTGAATCCAACCGTACCATGTTGGTTGACCTCCAATCAAGAAACAGTTGTCTGCTTGCTGCCATACAAACATGCTTTTAGATTTATGGCAAGCCAATAAAATACCATGTAATTACTTTCAATTTGTTTCTTGTTTTTTTTTCAAAAGTTTAAAGTGGCAGGCATACATGTGTCTAAATCTTGAAGTTATAACAAGTGCTTTGTTTGAAAGACTGATGTGTGTCATTATATGTGAGAAAGTTTGTTTGAACACTTGAATCCATCAGGCTGGGTGACTGCCCATTGACAGCGCCAAGTGCTCCTTTAATTAGCCTCATTACTGTAAGTAGATCTGTGTTACAACACTGACCAGTGGAATTTAAATTGAGGAGATATATGTAATCCCACATAATAGGGTTATACAACGGGATATGGCGTGATATAACCTAATTATCAACCTTAGGAGGGTGATAAAGCTTCATTTAATCAGAACATAGTTCCTTTCTGCATATAGATGCATGTACAAACACCCATACATTGATGCAGAAGGGGGTCCTAATAGAATTAATATCTGTAAGATAAGAGTAGTGTGTATTATAATAGATCTCTCAGACGTAAGAAAATGCCTTAAAATTTGAATCCAATTCAAGTCTCAGTTGTCGCAGGTCGATAAATTAAGCACTGGACTGGGACCTATTCAGGGTATTTTTTGGTAAATAGTACTATTAGTAGGTATTGGTTCTTGATGAATTTGTTTTGGGACAACTAGCCTCTATATATTGGGACTGTCGGTGGTCAGATTGACAAGCTCATGGTTAATGATCTGTTTTTGAAGAACCTCTCTGGCCATCTGGGCCTTACGTTTACTTTTATATTCTCTTTGTTACCGATTGTGCAGGCTTGTTATTGGTTATTTGTTGATTTACAAACTACTGTTTTCAAATACAATGTAGGTGGTTGGAAAAACAAGAATAGAAAACAATGTGAACTTGTTTGTATTGTTCAGCTTGTGCCTGCCAGGAATTTTGGTAAAAATTTCATGAAATATTTCAAACAGCTATCAACCTGTTTATGGTTGTGGTATGCTGTTCCAAGTTTTCTCATCTTGTTATCACTTTCCTGGAATGACACCCAGGGAAACAGTCAGACCTTCAAAATTTGATTGATTTTGTTAGTTTCTGTGTCAGTGTTATAAACCAAGTAATAAGACATGTTAGTTATTACTTTATTATACTGGACACCATCACATGAACACTTAGTTGCTGAGTGTGTATTGTATTCATAGTATCAACTAGTTCCATTTAAAATGAAAAAGAGCCCAAGTTCCAAAATCTGAAGAAAATCAGTCTTCCTTCAGTGACATCTTTTGCTTTGCAGAAAGGATTGCGCGGAAGTTAAACGTATGTTGTTCAGGGACTGTGAGACAGACTACACATTAGTTTCCATTAAACAAAAATATACGAGCATTAACCACTATGTACAGTTACCAAACAGCGTCTGAACACAACAAATAATATGAGAATATCCATTGTGCCCTTCTCAGCATGCAAAGTCATGTGTCTTTACAGGCCTCACGTTTTGTATCAACTTTGCATCACTTAACAATGCTGACAATAAACAAAGCCCAAGCATGTATGTCTCATTGTTTCAATTTAATTTTTGTTCACTCATTGTCAGAAGACTTAGGATAAGGAAGCAAAATGTCAGTCAAAAATGATGGGTCTAAGAAAATGTAGGACATCTATATGAGCTTGAGGAAGTCATGTGAGACGGTTTTGACGAGAAAGCGGGGTTTCCGATGGGTGAGTGAATTTTTCCTGTTCTTCTTGTAACCATCTAAAGGGAAAGGGAGATAAGCAATATAGCATGAGTTGGAATAGATATCAATTTTATCATAAAAAAATACATTTTTAGGGAAATACAAAAATGATCATGTATTTTGAATATTAGTTCATCTTGATTATTTTTATGAACCTGAAGATATGGGTTATAATTCGTCGTCAGCATCCCATGCTTGCTCCAAGAGGGGACTAACAGGTTTTGTTGGTCAGGCTGGCTGACCTGGTTGACACATTCCAGTTGCGTTGATCGATGTTCATACTGTTGATCGCTGGATTGTGATTGAGACATGTCATTATATCCCAGTTGCTCAGGTCGATGTTCATGTGTTGATCACTGGACTGTGGACAATCGTGTACAAAGCCACAGTTATACACATTGTCAATAGCTGCTGATCACTGAATCTTCTGGTTCAGACTCTAATATATACAAACCGTGCAATATTGCTGGAATATTGTAGTGTTAACAGTTAATCAATCAGGATTTTCATTCTTGGTTTGTCGGAATCATATTTATCAGTGTCCTCTTCAACATGTAATTAGCCTCAACGCAGCATGTATTCAGCATGTTCTGTGTGAGGACTTGACCTGCTGTGAGGGATTACATGGAATCAGCTACACTGGATCACTGTTTTATTAATTATACCTCTTCAGTCAGACAGTCCTTATAAGTGGCATTGCTCATAAGTTACTGGATTACTTCTTTCATAGCTAATGAAAGTTAACCAATCTGGCATGGTGACTATGGGGAGTAATTATGCTAATGATCTTTGTTATGTGTGTGTAATTAGTGTTTGGTTGGTAGGCAGTGCATCAGTTTATGTAACTGTGACTGTAGCTACCTACCACAGGAAATCTGTTGGTTGTTGTATGTCACAGCTTTATTCAATGTAGGATACAATTGTGTGCTGGATATTACACTGCTTTATTCAGGGTAGGATACAAGTGTGTGCTGGATATTTACATAGCTTTGTTCAGGGTAGGATACAGATGTGTGCTGGATATTACATAGCTTTGTTCAGGGTAGGATACAAGTATTTGCTGGATATTACACAGCTTTATTCGGGCTAGGATACAAGTATTTGCTGGATATTACACTGCTTTATTCAGGATAGGATACAAGTGTGTGCTGGATATTACACTGCTTTGTTCAGGGTACGATACAAGTATTTGCTGGATATTACACTGCTTTATTCAGGATAGGATACAGGTGTGAGCTGAATATTACATAGCTTTATTCAGGGTAGGATACAGGTGTGTGCTGGATATTACGCACTTTTATTCCTAACAGAATAACCTACCCTGTGCAACATCCACCTACAAATTTGCATCGTAGGTTTAATATAGCTGTGTAATATGCAACAACATACTTGTATATCACACCCTGAATAAAGCTTTGTTAAATCCTACTACAGATCTGCATCCTCGGCTCAATATTGCTGTGTAATAATGTGACAACACACCTGTATCCTACCCTAAATAAAGCTGTGTTACACAGCTACTTTAAGCCTACAATGCAAATTTGTAGTTGATGTTGCACAGGCTAGGGTACAGGTGTGTTTCTTGATATTATACAGCTATATTGAGCCTACGATGCAAATTTGTAGTTGATGTTGCACAGGCTAGGGTACAGGTGTGTTTCTTGATATTATACAGCTATATTGAGCCTACGATGCAAATTTGTAGGTGATGTTGCACAGGCTAGGGTACAGGTGTGTTTCTTGATATTATACAGCTATATTGAGCCTACGATGCAAATTTGTAGTTGATGTTGCACAGGCTAGGGTACAGGTGTGTTTCTTGATATTATACAGCTATATTGAGCCTACGATGCAAATTTGTAGTTGATGTTGCACAGGCTAGGGTACAGGTGTGTTTCTTGATATTATACAGCTATATTGAGCCTACGATGCAAATTTGTAGTTGATGTTGCACAGCATTATTCATCTTGTTTAGGGTAGAAGTAAAAAACCCAAAGCCTCTCAATGTCAAGGTAGTGAGTCATGAGTCATGGGACCATGCTAATAGCTACGCATGTTGTGGTGATCAAGCAGGCCTCCTGTTGAGAACATACAGGATATCATTTGTCATCATATACGACGTAATGTTTACTAGATTCTCATTGTATAACATCTGGTGGAGATGAATTTCCTACAAAATGGGAAGGAACATTGTCTCAGTTCAGTGAATTTTGTGTGATTTCCTTGATGCTTTGTGATTTATTGAGAGCAAAACAAGTTTATTTCCGGGTATTTTTGTACTGATAACTAAGTACCGGTAAGTACTCTTTACTGTGTACAGCTGGAAGACAGGAGGTAGGTAAATAAGACACTGTGTTATTGAACATCTTTTGTGTACACTTTTAGGGCTGGTATGTTTTTGAGTTAAGGCTGACATTTGTATACATGTAGAAATATTGTATTGTCATGCTGAGGTAAAATGAGATGAGGTTTTATTGGCTTTAAAATTGCATATTATGTTTTCACTCATACATCAGAGTTAAAAAATCCCATCACCCGATGCCCAGGACAAGTCAGTTTTCATTTTGGACAATCAAATAATAGTATCTTACTTGTCTGTGGACTGCTCGATAATTTCTACCTATGGTTTCAAACTGTGAATAAAGTTCGATTCCATTTCATATTTGCTGATAATGTAGCTATTACATTTCGCAATAATAGTAATTTAGAGCTATCGTTCTTTGAACTTTATCACTTTTCGGTAAATAGTCCAGTAAACATTTACTTCAAACATTGTGTCGTAAAATCAGGGAAAGTGGAAAATTAATCAGGACAAGTTACTTTCTTGAAGTCACTTGCCCTGTGGCAAGTCGCTTTTAAAAAAAATTGAAGGCCTGTGTATATTCATGTGTATTCCTGTGCGTGGATGTTTGTACTAGTCTGGACTTATGAAGGTTTTTATTGTATCCCTTAGGTACCATGGTGTAGTTAACATGGCTACCCACACAGGCACAGCAAACTGACCAGTTCTTGTATTTTCTTCTGAATGACCAATTGCCTGGCCATGTTTCCACAAGTACTTTATTTTATTGTGTTTTTATCTGATGTGGATGTTGGTTGGCCACCACCCACAGAAACTGTCCATTTTGACCAGTTATATGGCGATTTGTAAGAACAAATCCTATGTTTTCTAGCCTGTCTCACAGTCCCTGAAACACATCATTTGCCCTTCAGCCCAGTCCTTTCTGCAAGGTTAAAGCCCTAATTAAGTTAGTCTAGATTTCCTCATTTTCAGTAATTGCTGAATTGTGGCTATAAAACTACTTGTTTTTTTCTTTTGAAATTAAATTTATTCAAAGACCAAGGTTGATTCAACTGAGTTGTGTCCCTCATCTACACTAGACTGATGTTTTTAGTCTTTGGATAGATATAATTTTGATTCATGTCATCTTAACTACAAATAATGCCATTTGAACCCACAAATAATAGTGTAATGTTAACTACAAATAATGATGTCATTTAAACTACAAATACTGTCATCTATACTGCAAATAATGTCATTTAAGCTAAAAATAATGTCATTTAAGCTAAAAATAATGTCATTTAAGCTAAAAAGGATCCCCAGTGAGATGGGGGAACTCAAAAATACATTCCTTACATGCCAAAATGAAGTACCTTCAACTGTAAGGTCTTAAACTTATTCTCTGAAAAAAGATACTTTTGATAAAAACAAATAGCTCAGTATGCTGTATAATGAAAATAGCCAGATTCAAAACCTGTGAAATTGTAGATATGCTTCATTTACAACTTTAGCATTGCAAAATGGCTTGGTGGAATGGAAAATACTGCGGTGCAGGGACTGTGAGACCGACTACGCCTGCAACCGAACCTGTAATTGTTTCTTTGTTTCTGCTCATGGGAAACATCTGAATACTGCTTCATATACTTCTTTCGACAAAATAAAGTTGAGGTGTGGGGACATAAGTGGGTTACTGTATTAAACCGTACACACTTTCCCTTTCAACATTCAGTTGGTATTGTACTCAGATTGTGTCCGGGATTGTGAATGTTTTATGATGTTTTATGACGGAAGTGGCATGTCCTAAGGGTTTTCTTGATTGTGTTATACAGGCTTGGTCCTGTAAACATATGGTTACCTTGTACACTGTCCCAGCCACGACTGCTGTGCCGAAGCATTAGGCAGACTGACACGTGCTTTGCACTGCTCACCTGGAAAATCAAAATGGCTGGTGACTGCATTGCTCTGAGAGATGACAATTGATTTGATGTTGCTGGCCTCATCAGAGCAAGTTTGGAAGGTTTCAGTAAGATGATTTATTAATATTAGAATAATGTTTATATGATCAAATTGCTTATCAAGATCCTAAAGCTAAATGGACAGTGATGGGATGGCACCAACTGTAGCTCGTCTGTACCAGTGCTGTATAGTAATGATCTGTGTTATTGCTAGCTTTCTTCAACAGCTTAACTACATTTGGCATGAATCACTCTAACTTATCAAAAGCATGTCAGACTAATCCAATTTTTTCAGGGGAAGATTCCCAGTTCATGAAAGTATGTTTTATTGACCTGTTATGTTGGCGGGAGTTCAACCTGTGTACAGTCTGTTTGATTTCCTTGAGACTGATGAATGCATACTCCATTAAAGTCATGAACATGAAATCTACAGACCAACTCTGATAATTTGTCTCACAATTTTGGACACCTGGAGAAAAATGTTTTTTAATGAACAATCATTATTTTGTAGTCACTTTGCGCAATTTTGTACAAAGGATGGGGACCACTTGTTGGCAGAACAACCAGGTGTGCATGTTTCATTTGTGAAATTTAAGTATCACCATACAAGCATGTTGATTATCTGACTGTTCTACCAGTTCCCCCCTCTTGTACGAAATAGTGGAAAGTGACAACAAAATAATTATCGTTCGTTGAATGTTTTTATACTGGTGTCCAAATTTATGAAACAAATGTTCAGAGTAGCTGTGGCTATGTCATGTGGAATCAATATTTGGTTTTGTAGCAGGTATTATATTTTGTAATAATGAGCAATTCATTGGTCTCAATTGAAATCAAACTGATTGTAAACCATCCTCGAGTTCTTGGATATTTTGTAAAAGTTTTGGACCTATCAATTTGTCTGTGTGATTTCCCCAAAATCTGAGTCACACTGCAAACAAATCTTCGCGGCTTGTCTTTGTTGAGTGAGAATGTGGGGCCAACAAAGGGATGTAAAAAATCACCAGGCCAACACATAAATGCATCTATGGTATAGTGGAGATTTAATGGAGTCAGTGATCTAATGGAACATATTTTATTTATACCAAATGAGCTTCCTGGGTGTTCTAAGTGTGGAGCAGGTCAAGGTCAAGGTCGTCAATGGCAAACAGGCACAACACAATCTTGTTTGCGGTGAATAAATGTACGTAAACTTGTTATGACAGTAAGGTGTAAGTTTCTCTCAAAAAAAATGGCGATTAGTGTGCTGATGGTTGCCATCAATTTGACATGTTTTGGTGCACGTCAATTGTGTGTACTGTGAAATAAGCAAGAGAATAGGTGTGTTACCGCAACAAATTCTGACCAGGGATTTTGGCTTGGAATCGAGAAATCACATTTTAGGGGGGGTTCCGAATACCCTAGCTCCCAAAGTACTGCCTCGATTTTAATGCTGTGTGTCTCATTTTGTAGGTAAATCAATTGGCTAGAAATGTGTGCATACTTTTTATAGGATAAATTCGGTGATCATTGTTGAATTTGCCAGGAAACAAACCAATGGTGTGTTGACCTTATTACATCCCCTTGCTTTTATATAGTGCAAATACCTTGTTAATGACAATATATACCTTGATGGCAGTTTTAAGCGGTATAAAGCCCCAGATAATGTTGTTCAGGGATTGTGAGACAGTCTAGTAGTAAATGAGGAACAACAATATCATGGTGGTGACACCAAAATGGAATTCACACATTGTACCCATGTGTGGAATCAGAACCAGGTCTTAGGCACTATGAGCAAGAGCTTTAACCACAAGGCTACCCCACTGCTCATGTATTTACATGAAATCTCTAAATGTGGTTACTTGTTGCCCACCTCGTCTTGCAATATTAATGGAGGCTGACTCTCCCAGCAAGTTGATCAGTGCAGGGTATCATATGACCGTGTGGCATGGAGATCTGTGTTTATGGTATCCTCTTCACTTCCTCTTGTATCTTGAGATTGTGCTCACAGTGTAATATTTATGACAGGTTAATAAGTCAAGAAGGACTTCAGTCAGACAACCTGCATATGTGTATTTGGATTGCTGGTGTTGTATTACACTTTGACATGAGTGTAGCTCGATCTGACATGACAGTGGTTTATCTTAGTCTTTCCTGCAGATACACAACACAGTGTCTGTAGGAGGGTATGTACCACGATCTGACATGACAGTGTTTTATCTGGATCCCTTTTGAAGATACACCCCACAGTGTCTGTAGGAGGGTATGTACCTCGATCTGGAGACATCACACTGTATCAGTGGAAGATATGTCATGTTGAAAGCATAGTGTTATTAGGGAGATGAAAGTACATTTCCTGTATATACACAACTTTGATCTTACTGAATACCTTTCTCTCTAGTGTAGTAATGGAACTTCCTTGGGTTGTTACAAATTTCAGTTATGTTTGGGGATATTATGCATTATTTGTATTGCAATTAATACTGAAATACTCCAGAACTATCTCATTTCTGGTACGTTGGCATGGACACCTACATTCAGTTTATTTGTTGCCTGACTATTTTTCTGCTATATTGGTGATCTAGCAGAACACAAGTGTGTCTTATCTTGGTTAATGTTGTCCATGAGAGTGGGGATATATTGAATATCACACATGTAATTGGAATCACTATCTATAACCTGATCTTGCATTTTCTAGTACCTAAAACACACCACTGTCTGGTTCAGCAAAAACTCATTGTTATCACACTAATTCAGAGTAGTGCCAGGGGACTTTTAGATTCAGTACTGACAGGTGTTTGAGAAATATTTCATAAACTTGATATCATTGGGAATAAATTCTAAAAGTCCTTAGACCATGGCGGCAGTGTGGTAACTAATGGTTAATGTGTTCACTAGTAGCGCTGAAGAGTCGGGTTTGTTTCCCCACATGGGTACAGTGTGTGCAGGCCATTGCCATGATATTGTTGGAATATTGGCAAAAGCGGCGTAAAACCATATTCACTCTCTCACTTATATAACTATGATTACACTAACAGATGTTTATCTGTTCTGTCTCCGATGTCAGAGGTTTTGAGTATGCAGCAAATGTCAATATCACATTCCTAAATGATGAATATTGTAGTTCCAGTGACTTGTTTATACATATATAGCTACAACTAATGGGAAGAATGTGTCAATATGACTTATATTTCACTGTAAGGCCTGGCCAATTTTATTTCTCATTTTTGCAGTTTTTGTCGTCAGAAAACCTAAAGGCAGGATGGAAAAAGGCCCAAACAAATCAGTTAAAGCAAAAACTCGCATGAATTTTTCAGACATTGGTTCTCAACTGGTTGAGGTGCCCGAAGCACTGATTTCCAACACAAATATTGTTAGATAATTTCATTTTAGGTCTGAGAACAGATTCTGTTGTTTTAGCATCCAACAAACTGCCTTGTGTAGTTTCATTCTTCATTCTATATCTTGACAATAGGATATTATTTTTCAAGTGGGAAAAATTTATTTGTATTTTTTCTTATGCTTGAAAAAATTTGACTGGCAGATCTGTAAAAGAAGAAATGGAATTGGCACAGTATGGGATTGAAAAGAGATACCAATTTCTTTAAGTGGTATTTACAACCTGAAAGGGTATTATTCCTCATCGTGGGATATTTCATCCATGAAGAACCAGGGTTAGAATTGGTCTTCTGCAACCCATGTTTCTTGTCAGGGACAATTAACAGGATGAGGTACTCAGACTCACTGATTTGATTGACACATGTCATCGTATCCCAATTTCGTAGATTGGTGTTCAAGGTGTTGATCACAGGATTGTTTGATCCTAACTCGATTATTTACAGACCGCTCTGCCATATATCTGGAACTCTGCTGAGTGCGATATCAAACAACTAATCTACCAACCAACCAATCAAGGAATAATTATGCGAACTTCACACCAAATGTAATGTCAGTATACAGTGAGAAGTACAGAAAATGATTAATACAAATCACCCTTATGAAGAAAATAACAATTATTTCCCCAATTGCCTGTCAAGGGCATCATTTGGAATCGTAGATAAATGATTATCTAGTTGTAACTTATGTGACTCCATACCTACAACCCTCATGGTTTTCAAGTATATACTAGGATGTAATCAGTGATGTGTTCATGCTGGTGTACATACATATGTATATACATGTGTCTAGTTGGTTCAATATTATTGATCATGTGCTAGTGGGTCTAGTGCAGCTTATAATACAACAACGTGTGTCATAAAAATGTCAGTCTGTTTTATTGAACATTACTGAGAATTCTCCCTGTAAGTTTATTGTTTCTGGACTTGAGTGTTTTATTAGGCTTTAAGATAGCGGGTTTTGCATCTGTTGACAAAACCAGACAGTAGTAAAGGGCTTATTTCCTTACATGCGTCTGTTGCAGAAAGATAGGGAAGACTGATATGATCTGCCCTGCTTGCACGCAGTGCATGTGTATTGATGAAACATCCAGTGAAATGATACAAAGGGCAAGTCAATACAGCCATCTTGGCAACTAACGCGTAGTCTCTGATTTTTATTGTAGCAAATATACACAGTTAAATTGAAAAAGAGCCCAAGGGAGACCAGATATTAAATCTAGACTTGTTTGTGTATCTAGACTTGCTTGTGTTAGGGCTCATTAGCACTGTAGAGAGGGCTAGACAGAAGGGAAAAAAATATGGTTCAAGGACTCTGAGACAGGCTACTATCTTTGCGGCTATCATAAGTATGAGAGTCATGTTTAACCTTAGTGCTAAGATTGCCGCTTGGTATGGGGAATATACACAAAGATTTTTTCTTTACCTGCAGGACCAAGGGTCCTCTGAACCCAGTGATCAATTCCGAGGCTTTTTAAAGGAATTGTTAGGATTCTCAAAAGTTATGAAATGGTGAATAGGATGAGAAAAATGGTCACCACAATTGCCTTTACTGCCATCGTAATATTAATGAAATTTCCAGTATGTATAATGTATACCCATATGAACTTTTGGCTTATTGTGTACATGTTCTGTAGCGTTATGTCTTTTTTTGATACTTGTATCTACTAATTTGAATGAATTAAAAAAAAATAGAATAGTACATCCCTGCCCCTGTGATCACAAAAACGTTGAACTGTGATCACCTCTTGTTGGTTTGGTGTTGTTTCGTTGTCATCCTTTGTTGAACTGCTGATGATGTAGATGTTGATGTTGGTGTTGTAGAGTACCAGCACCTGTTGACACTGCTGATGCTGCTGTTGTTGTTGCTCGTGTTGTTGTGATTGTCCTGTTGCCAACACTTGCTAATCATATTGATGTCTGTTACAGATGCACAATATGGGATAAGGCTGCAGACTAATGCAACTCATTCAATGATGTCGTCCATTGTCATGATGTTGCTGACGCTGTTCCTGCTGGGTAAGGCTAAATGTCGTTTGTGAACAATTAACTATATTCATTCCAACAAATGCTCAGAATTAAGTCAATTAAGTGAGTCTTAACTTTTGATTGGTAGTGTATGATGCTAGGAGCTTCCCTGAGTTTCAAAAAACTTTTGATGAACTGAGTTCACTACATACACATTTATTTGACTGACTTTCACTGTTTTGTCTAAATTATTTTATACATTGAATCATTTGCACGCTCAGCATAATTAACCATTTTTATAGCAGTTTTAATGCTTGAATATTTTTCACTGATTTTTAAATCCAATCAGAAGGCCAACACCATTTTGGTTACATGTCATATAGTTGGTAGCAAGTTTGTCATTCTTCAAAATAAAATAATATTCTACAAAAAGGTATACATCAGACCTTTTTACCCTTAAGATAAATTTGTCAAATTGATTGGTTAATAGCCAAAGTGTACAAAACCATCTAGGGGGATTTGTAAGGGTGTACGAACCATACATCTCATCAAATCTTTCATGTAACAGTACACAGATTGTACGAATGAGCTTGACCTCAGATGGAATGTGGCTTCCAAACATCTGATCGCTTCTAAATTTAACAGTTGACGTATACAGTTATGAGTATAAGCAGTAATAAAATTGTTGCCATAAGTTCCTAAGTGTGTGTTTCAGTAAATGTATCCAAAAAATATAATGTTTCTGTATTTCACTTGTCATTTAACAAAACCTCAAATTTGATCATTTTCATAATAAACTGAGCCATCCCTAGTTAACTCCCTTTATGACCATTCAGGAAATAGCATGGCGAAACATTTTGCGTCTCATTCAGCCGAATTTTGAATGTTGTTTAAAAATGAGCAAATTAAAGATCTTAAGGGGAATAAATTCATCCCACGGTGTTTTGAAAGGGTTACAGGACTGTAAGACCCTTATAATTTCTGAATTTCCTTCAGCTGGGAATATGGAGTTTACAAAGATCTTACGGTCCTGTACACCCTTTCAAAACACAGTGTAACTAATACTATTACCCTGAAGAGAAGCATGAAGCTCATAATGTCATGTAACTGCTAAAGTCGTGTTAAAAGAATAAGAGATGACATTTCAGTGATATGTATGATACACACACCAGGAAGTGATTTACCATGCTTATTATTATGGCCTCTATCTATGTGAACATTTAAGATGTATTAAAAGGGAACGTTTATGTACCCTACTCCACTTGTCTGGATCTGTCTTGGCTTGTGAACATTTAGAATATGACCTTCTTTGGAATAGGAAGCCTCATTGTATGCTTTATTACTGTATTATTTTCTGTTTCCTATAATCGTTTGTCTAGACAGATGTATCTGTATGTTATATGTTGTATTTCCAGGTGTCCTGAATGTGTTCAGACTAGCGAAAGGAGTCGAGCCATGTGAGTCTACCTGTTCACTGTACCCGTCATTAGTGCCTTGTTTCTTGCACTAGTGCAATCTAATATTGCCAAATGGAAAGTTATTTGTCTAAGGTGCAAGTCAAGTTTTTGAGTGTGTGAACCTCTGAATACAACAGCAAAATAATTCAAAAGCATATATCTTTCATTACTCATCACAATAAAGCAGTGCAACTTTGGTTGGTGCTACTAGGTTTTCATCTCAGGTTGCACCTGGTGCAAGTAAGTAGACATATCTTAAATTAAGCCTTTTGTGAGTAATGACTTGATTCTGGATACCCGTCTCAATACCTGGATCTGTTATGATCATGGTACGATGTCGTTGCCTCTTCATGCGGAAGATCCGGGTTAGAATACCCAACGTGCGAAGCCCATTTATAGTGTCCCCTGCCTGATGATATTGCTGGAATATTTGATGAAACCACCACACAAATATAATTGATCTTCTGCTTGACGAGGTGATGTTATTGATGCGTTTTAAAGAAGTTTTCAGATTTCACAATATATAAACAACCAGTGATTATTTGTCCACAGCTTACAACCTATGTGATGTAAAGCAAGGTTTCACCGTGAATGGTGATTACTTCCCCGAGGTCAATGACACATCCAGGGTGTACATCAACCTGACTGGTGCTAGCCCCGATGCCAAGTACCACTGTTTCATGCGATTCACCACCTGCAATAACTGCAGCTTTCGTGTGGAACCCATCAGCGACTTCAGATACCACAACTGTCTCTGGAACAACATGTTACGGAGTTATGGAGGGCAGTGTGCTCCAGGGTGAGTAAAGATCCATGTAACCCAATGTAACTTCATACATGTCAGGCTGTTATAGGTAGTAGTATGTGTGGTATATAACCTATGTAAAGCTACTGGAGATAGTACTATATGTGGTATATAACCTTGGTCAGGCTACTGGAGACTTGTATATGTGGTATATAACCTTAGTCAGGCTACTGGAGGTAGTACAATGTGTGGTATATAACCTATGTAAAGCTACTGGAGATAGTACTATATGTGGTATATAACCTTGGTCAGGCTACTGGAGACTTGTATATGTGGTATATAACCTTAGTCAGGCTACTGGAGGTAGTAGTATATGTGGTATATATCCTTGGTCAGGCTACTGGAGACTTGTATATGTGGTATATAACCTTGGTCAGGCTACTTGAGGTAGTAGTATATGTGGTATATAAGCTATTTCAGGCTACTGGAGGTAGTACAATGTGTGGTATGTAACCTATGTCAGGCTACTGGAGGTAGTACAATGTGTGGTATATAACCTATGTCAGACTACTGGAGGTAGTAGTATATGTGGTATATAACCATGGTCAGGCTACTGGAGGTAGTAGTATATGTGGTATATAACCTATGTCAGGCTACTGGAGGTAGTAGTATATGTGGTATATAACCATGGTCAGGCTACTGGAGGTAGTACAATGTGTGGTATATAACCTATGTCAGGCTACTGGAGGTAGTAGTATATGTGGTATATAACCTATGTCAGGCTACTTGAGGTAGTAGTATATGTGGTATATAACCTATGTCAGGCTACTGGAGGTAGAAGTATATGTGGTATATAACCTATGTCAGGCTACTGGAGGTAGTAGTATATGTGGTATATAACCTTGGTCAGGCTACTGGAGGTAGTAGTATTTGTGGTATGTAACCTATGTCAGGCTACTTGAGGTAGTAGTATATGTGGTATATAACCTTGGTCAGGCTACTGGAGGTAGTACAATGTGTGGTATATAACCTATGTCAGGTTACTGGAGGTAGTAGTATATGTGGTATATAACCTATGTCAGGCTACTGGAGGTAGTAGTATATGTGGTATATAACCTATGTCAGGCTACTGGAGGTAGTAGTATATGTGGTATATAACCTTGGTCAGGCTACTGGAGGTAGTAGTATATGTGGTATATAACCTATGTCAGGCTACTTGAGGTAGTAGTATATGTGGTATGTAACCTATGTCAGGCTACTGGAGGTAGTAGTATATGTGGTATATAACCTTGGTCAGGCTACTGGAGGTAGTAGTATATGTGGTATATAACCTATGTCAGGCTACTTGAGGTAGTAGTATATGTGGTATATAACCTATGTCAGGCTACTGGAGGTAGTAGTATATGTGGTATATAACCTATGTCAGGCTACTGGAGGTAGTAGTATATGTGGTATATAACCTATGTCAGGCTACTGGAGGTAGTAGTATATGTGGTATATAACCTATGTCAGGCTACTGGAGGTAGTAGTATATGTGGTATGTAACCTATGTCAGGCTACTGGAGGTAGTAGTATATGTGGTATATAACCTATGTCAGGCTACTGGAGGTAGTAGTATATGTGGTATATAACCTATGTCAGGCTACTGGAGGTAGTAGTATATGTGGTATATAACCTTGGTCAGGCTACTGGAGGTAGTAGTATATGTGGTATATAACCTATGTCAGGCTACTGGAGGTAGTAGTATATGTGGTATATAACCTATGTCAGGCTACTGGAGGTAGTAGTATATGTGGTATATAACCTATGTCAGGCTACTGGAGGTAGTAGTATATGTGGTATATAACCTTGGTCAGGCTACTGGAGACTGGTATATGTGGTATATAACCTTGGTCAGGCTACTGGAGGTAGTAGTATTTGTGGTATGTAACCTATGTCAGGCTACTGGAGGTAGTACAATGTGTGGTATATAACCTATGTCAGGCTACTGGAGGTGGTAGTATATGTGGTATATAACCATGGTCAGGCTACTGGAGACTTGTATATGTGTTATATAACCTTAGTCAGGCTACTGGAGGTAGTAGGATATGTGGTATATAACCTTGGTCAGGCTACTGGAGACTGGTATATGTGGTATATAACCTTAGTCAGGCTACTCGAGGTAGTACAATGTGTGGTATATAACCTTTGTCAGGCTACTTGAGGCAGTACTATTTATGGTATATAACTTTTGTCAGGCTACTGGAGGTAGTAGTATATGTTGTATATAAACTATGTCAGGCTACTGGATGTGATATGGAACCTACATCAGACTGTTGGTGTTAGTGTGGATTGACCTGTCTGATGAATGAAAGATGAATCAAATATTAATCATCCTTTAGGAGCCGTCAGTGTTGGATTTTATGGAAAATGATATATATCACATTTGAAACCCGAGCCCACGCAAACAATGGTATTTCAGTCTTGTGGAACAGTTACCAGGTCAATTGGGACAAAAACTGAGAACTGAAATACCTGCAAGTTTTAATATTTGATGCACAGTCGCAGCGACTTTCATGTGCTTGATAATTTCTGATCAATAAGCACAGTCAGCCTCTCAGTAGTGTGTAGGATCTAGGTCTGTTGTATTTGTTGGAATTGATTTGTTTCTATGGCAATACTGCTTGGTGAATGACATACTCCTCCTCTTATGATGAGAGTATTTTCATCTTTCATGCTGAACAGAACTGAATCTTGTAAAATGTCTAGTGTATAGTTAATCATATGTTACTTTATTGGTTGTTGGTACCTACAGCTGGATAGGGTGTATTGTCGGGTATTGTTAACGTTTTATTGATAGTTCACTCATCTAATTATTGGTGCTCAGATCTGATGAAGTTCAGTTTTCATAGGTGTTCTTTACGTTTGGCATGGCAGATTAGATATAGTGATATGGACGATTTTTATGGTCCAAAAGTTTTTGTGAGTAGTGTAAAACCAGCAGATGTTGGTTAATATTTTCACCAACTAAAACTCAGTGTGATGGTAAGATATTACTGCTGGCTGTACACTAGCAAGGGTTTAGAACTTACACAGTATGGTTGGTTGCGTTTTTGTTCCTTGTAAATATACTATTGAAAAATTCCTTGAAAGGCCAGAGCAAATTTATTTCTTGTTCTACGGATCCGCCTGCCATGTTTTTTCAAGAATGAGAATAAAAATAAAAATTAGTTTCCCCTTCTCAAAAAATAAAATCCTAATGTTTTTATCGGCTAAAAATGTAAACTCACAAGAAAATACTTTTCAGGTTGTTTTTTTTACCCATATTCATTTCATAAATAGCCAAAAGTAAACTATTTTGAGTTTTTAGAAGGAATATTACTTTGATTGGAAATTTTATCTTTATTTTTTTTCCTGCCTGCCTTTAGGTTTTCAGAGGACAAAAATCCGTAAAACAAGAAATAAAATTGGTGTGGTCTAAATATACAATTGAAAGATTCCTTGTAAATACACTATTGAAAAATTCCTTGTAAATACACTATTGAAAAATTCCTTGTAAATATACTATTGAAAGTAGTAAAGAATATTCCATTTTGTGAGCATACCACGGTCCAATGAAATGCATACTGGAAAAGAAATGTATATATCCATACAGATGAAACAGTTCCAAAAGAATGGAATAAATTGTCCCATATTTCCTTAATTTCTTTTCATCATCTGTTTCCTCCTTGGCTTCATTATTTACATTTTTTAAATCTTGTAAATCCAATATTCCCTACTCTATTTTAAATGGGGCATATAGCTATCTGTTTTTTTCACATGTTCATGCATAGCTGTATGTTTTATGCTGAGCTGGCAAGAGTATATACAGTCAGTGAGTGAGTGGGTTTAGTTTTACGCTGCTTTTAGCAGCTTTACAGCAGTATCATAATAGGGAACATCAGAAGTGGGCTTCACACATTGTACCCATGAGAGGACTCAAACCCATGTCTTCTGTATGACAAGGAAGTGCTGAAATCACTAGGCTAAGTTGCCCCTGCAAGATTTTATGGATCTATTTTATTGTTATGACGTCTCCAAATTTTGTTTGTGCTGGAGAGCGTGTCTCTGGTGTAGGGGTTAGAGTGTGGACCCATACAGCAGATGGTCACAGGTTTGATCCCTAGCCATGTCACATGAAAAGACGTTAACATATAGAACTTGTTGGTCCCTGCCTGGCATTCGGCATGAATAGATATAACAAGGACTGGTTGGCTTAGAGTGAGTATAAATGTCTGAGAGGGTATTCATGCTTAATTGTCTCGTGGTATCTCAGTGAACTAGCACTATAAAACCACCTTAAGTCTGGGTCAGTATAAATAGTTACATACACACACACGGATGCTTGTTGTCATGAATGTGAATGAAATAATGTTATGTGCAATGTTAAACCCCATTTCACTTCACCTCAGCTTGTTTGTGCTGGGGCTGGTATCTAAACATTACTATGAGGAACTTGTCGCTTTTCTCTGGAAATCAGCATTAGTGACGAAGAGTTGGCATGTGGATAGAACACGGACCAAAGAAACCTTTCCCTCCTGTGTAACAAGATTCAATCCATTACAGCCACTCAGTCCTTTGCAGCTACCCACTTCACCATCTGCTTATCTAAGCATACAGGGCTCAATATAAGAGATGTTAACCTACTTGCACCGGGTGCAACCTAAGCTAAAAACCCAGTTGCACCAGCCAATTCCAGTTTGACTGCTTGTATAGCAATATGTAGATCCAGTTATTTAGATGTTTTATTCCGAAGTTTACCCACTAAAACTTTACTTGCACCTGGTGCAAGCTAGACTAATAACTAGGATGCACTTTGTAATATTGGGTTGCACCAGTGTAAGTAACAAAGCACTAAACTGAGCCCTGGCATAGCAACTACCCATTTCGCCATTACAGTTATCTTTTACGTCATACAGCTTTCAATATTTCCATGACAAATATTTGACATGACACATACCTATGTCAGCATGGACACCATCCATTTCACTGTGACAACTATCTGTTTCTCCATGACAGTTTTTTACTTCGCCATGACAACTGCCTTGTTTGTTTCAGATGCACATACCTGCAACTGTTCGACCCAGACTATATGAATGAGACGTCCCGGGCATTCACCTCAACGCCCTGGCCACAGAGCCCATATTACACTCTGTCAAAGAAAATTTACATTGTTGTGTGTTCTGACCGAAGCATGGTGAAAGATATACATCTGAGCCTTCAACTCACAGTCGTAGGTAAGACACCGACAGCAAGTCCTGTACAATGAACTGACTGATATTACAAACAGCTTTTGTTCAGTCATGATGTTTATATTAGTAAAAATGCCCAGAAAAACGTGTGTTTCAAAATTAACTGAGTAGCTCATTTGAGTTTGCTATAGCCGTAATTTACTACGTAAGATAGCATCAGATTCTTATCTTTTCACTGATGTTAGTTTGATCTCTGAGTCTCTTGGTTTCAGAAAAGAAGAAAAATATTCGTGGGTCAGCCTATGACCCGCCCTCAGATCCAAAATACATCACGTCACCAGCTTTCCCCAACTTCTATACAGAGAATGATGAAGTGTACATCTACCAGTTCACAGCTGTCAACAGCGATGAGTACATTGTACTGAACTTTGACGATTGGAACATGTCTCCTAGGTCTATCTTATGGGTGAGTTGATGTGTAGGTGGGGATCTTGTAGGTGAGTTGATGTGTAGGTGGGTGGGGATCTTGTGGGTGAGTTGATGTGTAGGTGGGGATCTTGTAGGTGAGTTGATGTGTAGGTGGGGATCTTGTGGGTGAGTTGATGTGTAGGTGGGTGGGGATCTTGTGGGTGAGTTGATGTGTAGGTGGGGATCTTGTGGGTGAGTTGATGTGTAGGTGGGGATCTTGTGGGTGAGTTGATGTGAAGGTGGGTGGGGATCTTGTGGGTGAGTTGATGTGTAGGTGGGGATCTTGTGGGTGAGTTGATGTGTAGGTGGGGATCTTGTAGGTGAGTTGATGTGTAGGTGGGTGGGGATCTTGTGGGTGAGTTGATGTGTAGGTGGGGATCTTGTAGGTGAGTTGATGTGTAGGTGGGTGGGGATCTTGTGGGTGAGTTGATGTGTAGGTGGGGATCTTGTAGGTGAGTTGATGTGTAGGTGGGTGGGGATCTTGTGGGTGAGTTGATGTGTAGGTGGGGATCTTGTAGGTGAGTTGATGTGTAGGTGGGTGGGGATCTTGTGGGTGAGTTGATGTGTAGGTGGGGATCTTGTGGGTGAGTTGATGTGTAGGTGGGTGGGGATCTTGTGGGTGAGTTGATGTGTAGGTGGGGATCTTATGGGTGAGTTGATGTGTAGGTGGGTGGGGATCTTGTGGGTGAGTTGATGTGTAGGTGGGTGGGGATCTTATGGGTGAGTTGATGTGTAGGTGGGGATTTTGTGGGTGTCAGTGGAGGGATGGGTGTGTGGTCTGACCTGAAGGTGTTGAAGTATGGGTGGTTAATCTTTTTACTTGACAAGAATGTCTGTCGTTTCTGTTTTCAGTTTCTGAAAAGCGACATTGTTGGCCCAATCTATGGATCCAGCAGTCGCCCAGTGGTTGTGTCAGATGGTCCTGAGCTCACTGTCAAGTTCAGAACTGGGACACAGCTAAACTCAGCTAATCGCAACTTTCTTGGCTTTAAGGCCACCTATTCTTTTGAAAACAGTGAGTACATGACAACTTTTTGTGTGGGGGTGTTGATATCGCCTGTACAGTGATGTCTTTCCATTTGAAAACAAAATAAAGCATGTTTTTCTGTTAACCTGTATAATTGACATTCAGAAGTTGGTAAGTATTAAGAAAGTAAGATACTTTATGGATAACAACTTCTTTATCATATTATCGTATGTATTTATTAAAGTATTTTTTCTGTTAACAAATATTATGTGAAAACATTAGGACCTGGTTACCAGGTTGCTAGGAGATGCAGGCTGAGAAGGGCAAAGGGATATAACTCTAGTTCACTTGAAGAATAAGTCTGACATGGATTTCTTATATTTCAGATCGGCGGCACACAGAGAGGCCTATCACAGGTTTGTGTAGTGGTATAAAAGCTGTTTGCAAGTTTTCAAAGAAGGGTTTTTATTGAAAATTTGATTTTTTGAGCTTTCTTATCAAATCCCAGCTTCAAGATAGTTTCTGTTGCACGAATACCAGCTACTTCTTATTCAACTCCAAAGTTTGTTTTGTAAATTTGTACCACCCACCTTGTGATTTTGAAGACTGATTACCTGATGATCAAGCAGATAATGAATTCATTGTGCAGAGTTACTTCCCTTTGGTGTGCAGGATACCTTGATTGTCTGTTTGCCCTGACTATGTTCCAAGGTTTTCCACACCAAAGTAGAAAATATCAGTTTCACTTTAGGCTTGCCTTGTACATAATGCAGATGTGATTGCGCTAATTAGGATGCTGTTCAAAGTAACATTAAGACAACTTGCACAAATACATTTTTTGTCATTTGTGATACTTTCTGGTTGTAGGAGTAGTAAGGTGTACTAGTAATTAAATCGTTCATTGAGATTGATTCCGAAATGTGTACACTGTGAACATCTGGTGAGCCCTGGTGTGGTATTTCTGGATTATTGCTAAAAATGGCATACAACTAAACTCACTCCTTTTATGATTGTATATGTTTATTTCTCTACTTCTATCCAGACTGTGGAGGATTCTTGAAGAACAAGGAAGGAGGCGTGGTGACCTTTAACCCTGTAATGAGCACCAATGAGTACTACGACTGTATATGGGTGATCCAACGCCACTCGGAGTATAGCATGGTCCAAGTCAAAATTGTGGAATATGACAGTTCACCAAGTGAGTGATCTCAGTCATACACACCTATACAATGAAACAAAGGCAGTACAGGCTAACCTACTGGTTAAAGTGGTCGCATGTCACACCAAAGGCCTAGGTTCAATTCCCGACAAGGGTAGAATGTGTGAAGCCCATTTCTGATTTCCACTGCTGGAATATTGCCCCAAACAGCAAAACCACATGATCAGTCAATCATTCTCTCACGCTCAACAAACTATGGAAGTCAGGTTTCAGCCATTGCTGAACAAAGCTTGGTTGACATCCCTTCATTACAACATTTCACCTGTTTTATTTAAAAAAAGCCTGATTATTTTCATATCTTCTGAAAGTGATCTTAATTTCCTCAAACTGTTTTCAGTGTACTACCCACAACAGCGGGACCGAGTGGAGATTCGAGGCGGACTTACCTCCCTTGGTGGGCAGGAAGCGCTGGTGAAGTATGAGAACCTGGATCGCTACAAGAACCATGGCTTTGTAAACAGCAGCGGGTTCTATATACGGCTTCAGGGACGGTACCAGAACGCCCGTGACTTTGTACTGGCCTACTCTTCGTACAGCTATGGTGAGTCAACTCAATGCATAATTGTTGTGACGAACACTCGGGACTTGTTGGGTGAAATCATAAGACTGTCCATTATGTGCATTCTGTGCCCAAATTTCCCTCTTTCTAAAATGTTAAAAATTGTTTTCTCGCTTTTAGGACAAACACCATTGTGTGAAAGTTGAAGAATCTTACTAAGTAAGACTAAGCTGATTTTCGACACAACCAAAAAATAATGCACAAACAAAGCATACAAAGGGACCAAACTTTAAATTGAGACAAACATAAGTTTGATACATCAAAGTTTGATGCAAACGTGACTCTATTGGTATTAGGGCTGTGACAATGTATCAAACTAACAAAGCATAGCAATTGTTGAGTCTCTAGTAGCAATTAATTGATGGTGGCATTGAAAAAATGTTGATGTAGTATTTTTGACTATCGATAGTTTAGTAATTGACTTCCCTTGATGATTGCACAGCACAATATGCAAGATGTTTGGGTGGAGAGTTACAGCTTCACTGAGTTTATGTCTTAAAGGAGAATACTAACGTAAAACTAGTTTTTGATATATAGAAAAGGGCATCCTAAAGATCACTTTCCATATCAAAATGTCTCAAAAAGTTTGTAAAATTGCAGTAAAACCCTGAAAAACGAACTGGGATTTCCGCTTATTACGGAAACACCCGTGTCACGTGACATGACGTCCAATGTGACTATAGCCGGTGGCATCCTCTTTGGTTGTATACCAAATACCAGCTGATTTTACATCGTGCAGCAGAAACTACCAATGGAGATGAATAAAAAAGAATCCATCGAAATGGAGGCACCAATTTGATTAATTTCAATTCAATTTATTTATTCGGTAGTTTGGCCATGTGACCCAAAGTACAGTTGATTGTGACGACATAACCGTAACACGTGACAGGAAGAACATATGTACATCTCCATGAAAAGGAAAATTCATGTTTCATGAAAGTAGCGACAGAAGTTATGGTTTGGGTATTTTATGAACCGAGAACAGACTTTTGAAATTGATACTGTGTAATTATTTTGTTCCGAGATGCTCATACCTTTCACATACAAATAATATGCATGGTACTCATCTTCGAGAACTCCTAGATTATTACAACATACATACATAGTGCATACAAGGAGTGCTTTCATTAGTATAGTGTTCTCAATAAATTAACTTTAACCTAAGGCAATGCAATACATAATTTACAAAATGCACATGGTGTTATTACTTAGTACTGTAAGGTTTTATTTCATGCTGTAATTCTAAAGCCGAGTAATTCCTTAAAATTGTGGATGTACAAAGAGCGTCATGCCAAATTTGGGAATATATATCACAGATTCTTTATGCAAAAGTGCTGTTACACATTTGTATTTTTCCTGCATCTTTCTCTTTCCGAACATATGAAACACCAGTTGTGAAAAATATGTGGCAGACATCTGAAACCCATGTATGCTTACTAGTTTCATCAAGCTTTTATAGGAATAGATAGCACTGGTGAGGAAGGAGGTGTGATTCCATTCTTAATATTTCAAACCAAAACTTTATAACATACCTTTGAGTAGAAACGTGCGCGTATCTACCACACCAGCCCAACATGGCCTTATTTGACTGATTTTACATTCAACTGTGAAGGAAATATGCTTAATAATCTATACATGGAGCAAATTACTTTCAATTTTAACATCTTGACCAGTTGATGTCAACATCGGAAAACTCAGGAACACAGACTAGTAAGTTCGTCAGGTTGTGTTTATTTCGTAAGTGGGGGTGGCACATACCCATGATACAGCTACCATAGCACAGATATTTGTTGAGTACAGAGAGCTTGAAATGATGACTAACAATTATGATAAATGTATTTATACAAGAATAACCTCTTTTACAAGATAAATGAGTTAGAAATGTTTATCTAAGAGGGACATCTTTGAATAACATTTCTCTTTTCGTAAGTGCGTCATATAAACAACTGTCAAATAATCGGTTTTATCGGTTCAGTTATATTGTTAAGGTGCCAATTGTCATATATATACTATATTCATGAAGAACTAATTAATCTGTTTAAACAGATGAATTACATAAATGATGGTATTACAGTTCAACTCACAGAGATGTTTTCATTGTACTTTAATATAGTGTGTTATGGCAATAGTGGGTTGCTATAGAATGTTGTTATGGCAATAGTTGTTTCACCATCAATAGTCACCCCGAATCAGTATTTTGAAATGTAGCTTCAGGACATTTAACATTTGTTTTGTCAAAGTTGTAAAAGTATTGTCCTTGGGCTTTATTCCTATCTGAAGCTAAAGAAGCATGACATGGCTGATTGTTCAAAGCAGCAATAAGCAAGTTACTGTAGGAAATGAGACACTGAAATACTGAAGTAAAACTGAATTTCACTCACATGAATAAATTTAAGTAGCAGGCTGTATTTTTTATTGTGGACATGGTTCATTAATGTTTCCAATAATATATATCATTAATATTCCCCATTTTCCAAGATATTGTCAGGAAACTCTGTTATGTGTAACGGTTGGTGATTGCTGGGTGTAGACCAAGGGAGATAACCATGGTTAATGGAGGACATTTTCTTACCTTTGCTTGCATACTGCATTCTTTTAATTTGTATTATAAGGACATTATAAGTATATTGGTCTATTGAGGTACTTTCTTTCTTAATAAATTGTATAATTATTTCTTATTGCTTGGCATGTCAGGTGATTTCAAATTGTGGTTGTTAAGTGTTTGACATTATCCACTTGCCAGATACCTTCAAAATGTTTCTGCAATTTCAGACTGCATGTCCATTTGGATAAAAAGTGAATTCTCAATTACCTCCCTTATACGTATATACACTTGCATCTACACCATCCCAGTTTCAATGATGGCAGTTTTTGCCTTTTATCGGTCGTTATCACCAACATTTTGTTTTATTCTATTCATACACTTCAAATCATTCATTAGTCTTTTCTGATTGTTTCTGAATTCAACATTTGGAATTATGCAAAATATTGTGACAGTTACAGCAAATACAACCCTATGTATTGCAGTATGTTGTAATAAACTTGAACCTTCAATACTCATTACTGGTATTCAGTGCTGTTGAGGTTGTACAGTCGATATGTAAATTTTATGGAAAATATTATGAAATGTACAGATATTGTTATCATCTCTAATGCAGGCGCATGTCGACCCCGTGACTTCAAGTGTTTCAATGGCCGCTGCATCTCCGACGACCTCACGTGTGACAGCTATGACCACTGTGGCGACAACTCAGATGAAAGGTCCACTCTCTGTGGTAGGCAGTTTTTAAAACGTCTTAGAATCCTGTGTTGACGACCTCTTGGACTAAAGGTCCACTCTCTGTGGTAGGCAGTTTTAAAACGTCTTAGAATCCTGTGTTGACGACCTCTTGGACTAAAGGTCCACTCTCTGTGGTAGGCAGTTTTAAAACGTCTTAGAATCCTGTGTTGACGACCTCTTGGACTAAAGGTCCACTCTCTGTGGTAGGCAGTTTTAAAACGTCTTAGAATCCTGTGTTGACGACCTCTTGGACTAAAGGTCCACTCTCTGTGGTAGGCAGTTTTTAAAACGTCTTAGTATCCTGTGTTGACGACCTCTTGGACTAAAGGTCCACTCTCTGTGGTAGGCAGTTTTTAAAACGTCTTAGTATCCTGTGTTGACGACCTCTTGGACTAAAGGTCCACTCTCTGTGGTAGGCAGTTTTTAAAACGTCTTAGTATCCTGTGTTGACGACCTCTTGGACTAAAGGTCCACTCTCTGTGGTAGGCAGTTTTTAAAACGTCTTAGTATCCTGTGTTGATGACCTCTTGGACTAAAGGTCCACTCTCTGTGGTAGGCAGTTTTAAAACGTCTTAGTATCCTGTGTTGACGACCTCTTGGACTAAAGGTCCACTCTCTGTGGTAGGCAGTTTTACAAACGTCTTAGTATCCTGTGTTGACGACCTCTGGGACTAAAGGTCCACTCTCTGTGGTAGGCAGTTTTAAAACGTCTTAGAATCCTGTGTTGACGACCTCTTGGACTAAAGGTCCACTCTCTGTGGTAGGCAGTTTTTAAAACGTCTTAGTATCCTGTGTTGACAACCTCTTGGACTAAAGGTCCACTCTCTGTGGTAGGCAGTTTTTAAAACGTCTTAGAATCCTGTGTTGACGACCTCTTGGACTAAAGGTCCACTCTCTGTGGTAGGCAGTTTTTAAAACGTCTTAGAATCCTGTGTTGACGACCGCTTGGACTAAAGGTCCACTCTCTGTGGTAGGCAGTTTTTAAAACGTCTTAGAATCCTGTGTTGACGACCTCTTGGACTAAAGGTCCACTCTCTGTGGTAGGCAGTTTTTAAAACGTCTTAGTATCCTGTGTTGACGACCTCTTGGACTAAAGGTCCACTCTCTGTGGTAGGCAGTTTTAAAACGTCTTAGAATCCTGTGTTGACGACCTCTTGGACTAAAGGTCCACTCTCTGTGGTAGGCAGTTTTAAAACGTCTTAGAATCCTGTGTTGACGACCTCTTGGACTAAAGGTCCACTCTCTGTGGTAGGCAGTTTTTAAAACGTCTTAGTATCCTGTGTTGACGACCTCTTGGACTAAAGGTCCACTCTCTGTGGTAGGCAGTTTTTAAAACGTCTTAGAATCCTGTGTTGACGACCTCTTGGACTAAAGGTCCACTCTCTGTGGTAGGCAGTTTTAAAACGTCTTAGAATCCTGTGTTGACGACCTCTTGGACTAAAGGTCCACTCTCTGTGGTAGGCAGTTTTTAAAACGTCTTAGTATCCTGTGTTGACGACCTCTTGGACTAAAGGTCCACTCTCTGTGGTAGGCAGTTTTTAAAACGTCTTAGTATCCTGTGTTGACGACCTCTTGGACTAAAGGTCCACTCTCTGTGGTAGGCAGTTTTTAAAACGTCTTAGTATCCTGTGTTGACGACCTCTTGGACTAAAGGTCCACTCTCTGTGGTAGGCAGTTTTTAAAACGTCTTAGTATCCTGTGTTGATGACCTCTTGGACTAAAGGTCCACTCTCTGTGGTAGGCAGTTTTAAAACGTCTTAGTATCCTGTGTTGACGACCTCTTGGACTAAAGGTCCACTCTCTGTGGTAGGCAGTTTTACAAACGTCTTAGTATCCTGTGTTGACGACCTCTGGGACTAAAGGTCCACTCTCTGTGGTAGGCAGTTTTAAAACGTCTTAGAATCCTGTGTTGACGACCTCTTGGACTAAAGGTCCACTCTCTGTGGTAGGCAGTTTTTAAAACGTCTTAGTATCCTGTGTTGACAACCTCTTGGACTAAAGGTCCACTCTCTGTGGTAGGCAGTTTTTAAAACGTCTTAGAATCCTGTGTTGACGACCTCTTGGACTAAAGGTCCACTCTCTGTGGTAGGCAGTTTTTAAAACGTCTTAGAATCCTGTGTTGACGACCGCTTGGACTAAAGGTCCACTCTCTGTGGTAGGCAGTTTTTAAAACGTCTTAGAATCCTGTGTTGACGACCTCTTGGACTAAAGGTCCACTCTCTGTGGTAGGCAGTTTTTAAAACGTCTTAGTATCCTGTGTTGACGACCTCTTGGACTAAAGGTCCACTCTCTGTGGTAGGCAGTTTTAAAACGTCTTAGAATCCTGTGTTGACGACCTCTTGGACTAAAGGTCCACTCTCTGTGGTAGGCAGTTTTAAAACGTCTTAGAATCCTGTGTTGACGACCTCTTGGACTAAAGGTCCACTCTCTGTGGTAGGCAGTTTTTAAAACGTCTTAGTATCCTGTGTTGACGACCTCTTGGACTAAAGGTCCACTCTCTGTGGTAGGCAGTTTTTAAAACGTCTTAGAATCCTGTGTTGACGACCTCTTGGACTAAAGGTCCACTCTCTGTGGTAGGCAGTTTTTAAAACGTCTTAGAATCCTGTGTTGACGACCTCTTGGACTAAAGGTCCACTCTCTGTGGTAGGCAGTTTTTAAAACGTCTTAGAATCCTGTGTTGACGACCTCTTGGACTAAAGGTCCACTCTCTGTGGTAGGCAGTTTTTAAAACGTCTTAGTATCCTGTGTTGACAACCTCTTGGACTAAAGGTCCACTCTCTGTGGTAGGCAGTTTTTAAAACGTCTTAGTATCCTGTGTTGACGACCTCTTGGACTAAAGGTCCACTCTCTGTGGTAGGCAGTTTTTAAAACGTCTTAGTATCCTGTGTTGACAACCTCTTGGACTAAAGGTCCACTCTCTGTGGTAGGCAGTTTTTAAAACGTCTTAGAATCCTGTGTTGACGACCTCTTGGACTAAAGGTCCACTCTCTGTGGTAGGCAGTTTTTAAAACGTCTTAGTATCCTGTGTTGACAGCCTCTTGGACTAAAGGTACTCTCTGTGTGGTAGGCACCTTGACAGCATCTTAGTATCCTGTTCTGACATCTTGGACAAGAGCCTCTCTCTCTGTGATAGGCAGTATCACAACATCTGAGTATCCTATGTTACCTTGGACTAAAGTTTCTCTCTGTGAGGTAGGCACTTTGACAACACCTTAGAATCCAGTGACAACAACTTGGACAAAGGTCCTCTCACTGTAATAAGGAGTTTGACAACATCTTAGTATCCTGTGTTGACAACGTAGACAAGCAGTCGTCTCTCCGTAGTAGGCACATCATCTTAAGTGACATAACTATGACTCCCTTCAAGTGTAGCTGTGTCCAGAGATGTTGGCACCAGAACCAGACCAGTTGCTCATTGTCCCCCGCTGCAAGGCGTAATGGGGGACTATGTTTTCAGCAGCATCCGTACATATGTATGTTCCGATTCTTGGAATCACATTAACTATTGTACCCAATGACTTCAAGGTCACCATGACCACATTTCAAACTCTTGTAAATGTTATGTCTCATGAAACTTTGCATCCAGTTTTAGTCTGCTTCTTTAGCTGAAGAATATGTCACTTCTTACAAATTTGGCGTCAGGCATTAATATCATGGATATGAGGTACCCAGGCAGAATTTCTGGACCAGTCTCAGCCCTATTACACACTGATACTGACAGTGGATGAGTGCACCTGCATCTGTACATTCAAATCTACTATCTTCCTGAAAGACGTAGGAGAACATTCTGAGAAGTGACCATAACTAAAACCTGTATCACACAATAGGTAACTTTCTATGTGACCAAATGATAAAAACAAGTACATATGTTTTATTTAATGCTTCTCTAGCAGCAGGGGCCATGTTAGTGGCAAACACCTGCTATTGTTAACATTGCCATGGACAACACACATGCTGGCAGCATTCATGAAAAGGAGGCTCATATTTTTGTTTTTGGATATTTGTGGTCATTGACCACATAATAATTTTGTTAAAAATATTCCCATAAATAGTTAGTGATGGTATTAAAACCATCGAAACCTGTCTGCGCATAGCGGGCATGTTTTTCAGCAATGACAAGTGAATTGCTCTGTACCTGGACTCCCTGTTTCACTCACTTTGCTGTGGTAAACATCAAACAGAGGTCTGGCAAGCTCCACCCAATGCATAGACCAGCATGCACTCGATGTCTGTGTCTTCCTGGTATATAACTAGTCAGTCTGCAAATATAGATAGTTGTTTGCAACTAGTATCTACATGCTTAGTCTGGTATCGAGCAGAACTTATTCATGGATATACGCCCCTGTCGTTAGGAAAGTAGTCTTGTGCCTGGATTTAATGCTGCCAACATGGCAGGGTATGAGTTTCCTGATTCTAGCTCTGTGATAGGAAACAACAGACCGACATTCTGGGGCACATCCACATCTGCACCGTGGACACTGCCTCCAACTACAACACAAGGTTTTTCTTATTTTAATCATTGTTCTACTCAGTGTGTTTTGACAAGTAATAACCTCTACTGCTTTCAAGATTTTGGATTGAAGAATAGGTAACTTCTGTGTCATGTAACCAGTTCCAAGGAAAGTTATATTTTGTGATTACTGGCTGTAACTATGAATGTAGTATTATTTTAACACACTTGCATTTTCGTCAATGACTGGAGCTCAGAAAGTAGTATTATAATTATTATATACATCATGGTCATTGTCTGTAGATAGGGAAGTATTATTCAGAATGCATCTTGGTAATGAACTCTAGCTAGGAAAGTCAACTATATTTAACAGGATGCATCAAGATTTGGCTGTAACTTGGAAACTGGCATGATTTTACTAGAAAGCATCATGATCATTGGCTGTGGCTAGGAAATTAAAATGTAATGTTTTAGAACACATCATGAGTATTAGCTGTGGCTCGGAAAGTAGTATCATGTTTTAAGAACGCATGCTCATTAATTTTTGCTAGAAAAAGAGTGTCATATTTTGAAAGTGTATCATGATCATTAGCTTTAGTGAAATAAGTAGTATCATGTTTGTAGAACATATCATGATCATTAGCTGTGGCTAGGAAAGTAGTATCATTTTTATTAAACACGTCATGATCATTAGCTTTAGTGAAACAAGTAGTATCATGTTTGTAGAACATATCATGATCATTAGCTGTGGCTAGGAAAGTAGTATCATTTTTATTAAACACGTCATGATCATTAGCTTTAGTGAAACAAGTAGTATCATGTTTGTAGAACATATCATGATCATTAGCTGTTGCTAGGAAAGTAGTATCATCTTTTAGGATGTATCATAATCATTAACTTTTGCTAGGAAAGTAGCATCACTTGTGTAGAAGGCATCATGACCATTAGCTATGGCTAGGAACACGTCATGATCATTAGCTTTAGTGAAACAAGTAGTATCATGTTTGAGGAACATATCATGATCATTAGCTGTGGCTAGGAAAGTAGTATCATCTTTTAGGATGTATCATAATCATTAACGTTTGCTAGGAAAGTAGCATCACTTGTGTAGAAGGCATCATGACCATTAGCTATGGCTAGGAAAGTAGTATCGTTTTAGAACACTTCATGATCAATAGCTTTCCCTTGGAATGTAGTATGATTTTTTCAGAACAGATCATGATCATTAGCTGTGGCTAAAACATTAGCCAGGGATTGATCAGGACATGCTCAGAGCCTAACCTCTGGCCCCATGTCTGCAACCAGTGTCTGTAATTATACATTTCTCACTGACTGCATTTATAGTTATAATTAATGTGTGTTTAATTGATCAGTGTGATCAATATAGACAAGGCTGATTATTCTTTGGATTCAGTATTAGCACACCTTTATAATTAGAAAAGTATCACTTTTTAAGAAACATATTGAAAATCTGAACAAAATGTTTCCCTGTTTGACTGCATATTGCACTAAACTTGAAATCATAGATAAATACCTTCTGATACGTGACATTTGAATCACTGGCTGTACTAAGGAAGGTGATATTTTGTAACACTTTGTTACAACTGCCTATTTATTGTAGCTATTATGTTATGACATCAAGTACTGTAGGTAATTGCTGTCAACATGTATTCCTAAGTTGTTTCACACAAACCAATAAGTTGATCTTCAAGTACACTTTCTTTGACTGCACTGTATTTGGAGACAGTGAAGTAGTTTGTTTAGGGTTTGGCAACACAGTAGTGGTTGTTTGTTGTTTGGAAACACTCTTCTGCTAACAGTCATCTTGGCGCTACATGTGTTGGAACTGCCATTGTTTGACATGGACCCACAGTTGTCAGCCCTATTGGGCTGTAATACTTACAGCAGGGTAGTCCTCTATCTCTTTGGGGTAGCGTCCTGGTTAAAGTGTTTGATTACCCACATACGTGCAAAGCCTTTTCTGGTGTCCCCAGATATTGCCAATATTTCTAAAAGTGGAATAAAACTACACTCACTCACTCACTCACTCACTCACTCACTCAAGTTAAGGACTTGTATGATGTTTTTTTCTGTCATGACTGGAATATGAAGGTATCAAGTGGTTCTTAACTTCTTTCAAATAGTATAACACTTTTCACTGGGGGAAACTAACAAAGTGCAACATTTTCTGATGAATAAAAGAATTGATTAACATTAGTAACGGACTAATTCCTTGCTCTATGTGAATGCTCATTGTTCTAATTTGTTATTTACCAGGTCAAGATATATTCTCAGCTCTCTGAAGGGCTGAAAGATTTACAATCATAGTGTCATCTGAACACAGTAACTTGATACCCGGAACATATGCACGTGTCGATACAATGTTTATAGCCCGTACATAATGCCTAGGTGTAAGTTACAAAAGTCACTTCGTCATGGCCCAAAGCTGTGGTTGTATGTAGGGGATTATCAGTCATAATGTTAAATATAGTTACAGATATTCTTAAGAAAAAAGGATGTGTTCAGATATGTAATATTCTTCATACTTTTGCGTCCTGCACTTCTGTAAATAGAAATAACTAATGTTTACGTAACAACAATTAAGTGTGAAACTGTTGAAAAAATAAATAAAAGTAGTGAAAATGTGGTTGAGATGTGGCACAATCCCGTATTAACACGTCTTGGCTTACTTTTGTTATGATTTTTCATTATGTACAGTCCTTTCCTGTCCTCACCACAAACACAACCTTGTTATTTTTGATCACCACAGTGGACAAAACCGCCCTGGATGGGGCCAATAGAGAACACGTTTCCTCAACTTCATCTCATATTTCCTACTTCGCCCAACTCACCCGACTCCGAAACCGTCCAGCTGTGACACAGTTGCAGGAAATGTTTGACATAACTTCTCTCGAGGCAAAAACTAGAACTGTAAACCACGCAAAACATGTGCGCGACTTTGAAGACCACCTTCTGTATTGACTCAGAGTTCAAACACACCTTGTTGACTTGCCATGTCATAGGTGAGGGGTCACAAGTCTGTAGAGGTCATGCTACGACTCCCTTGTTTAAGGACATTGTTGGCTGTTGTCTGTCAACAGCTCACAGGGAAATAAAGATAGTTTTTCGAGGAAAATAAGGAAATGATAACATGAGGTCCTTGGAGTAGGGCTGTCAGGACCACTGAGTTAACATCGGGGATCCCGGTTACTTCATCGTTTACTGTTCTCTGGGAAGTTAGGACATTAGTTGTGTCTTACTTTTGGGGACAATGTGAGCTGTGTTGTCTGTCATTTGGATTGATGGTGATAGCATCTGTTGTGAGGCTGCAAGATGTCTAACATCCTTCCTTATCCCCCTATTGATAGAGGTAAGTGAGGGGAGTGTCATCTTCAGGCAGTTTGATGATCAGTGTCTGTTGCTTGTAACTGCAATGTCTCACACCCTCCCTTATACCTCAAGCTGTTTCTCAGAGCATATGGGTAGCCTAGTGGTTACAGTGTTTGTTTGTCATGTCACAGACCTAGGTTCAATTCTCCTCATAGGGACAATGAGTGAAGCCCATTTCTGGTGACCCTTACCTTGATATTGCTGGATTATTGCTGGAATCAGCATAAAACCAAATTCACTTACCCAAGCAGTTTCTGTCTGATTACGAGTGTCGGTTGCTTGTAGCTGCTAGACGTGCAGCATTCTCAGATGTTTATGTATATGTTCATGCCGAGAGGTAACAACCCTCTGTTGTTAAGATATCAAGCAAGACACATAGGTCATGAGTAAACAATTATTCCATGCAATTAAAGCAGAGTTTCTATAGTCGTAGAACTATCTCCCATGTTTATCACATCTTAAGTCTAAATGCCATTTAATGAAGCTGTTATAATGTCATGAGGTTCAGCTCTTTGCATCTAAAACCATACTTTTTCAGAAAAAAAGGTTTTCAATGTGTGATGATAATATTTATAGGTATGGTAGAAGATTAATGCCTAGAGGGACTTTTCTGTGTGGAAAAGTGTGTGAAGTCCATTTCAGGTGTTTCTTGCAGTGGTATTGCTGGAGTAATCCAAGAGCAGCGTAGCACTCACTCACTCACTCACTCACTCACTCACTCACTCACTCACTCACTCACTCACTCACTCACTCACTCACTCACTCACTCACTCACTCACTCACTCACTGTGTGGAGCAAAGAGCAAGATCAGGTTTAAAGTTGTGACAATATGCTACCTGAAAATCTTAGCATCTGCCGAGGCTCAGTAGATACAGTGGCACATTTGTCATAGTTTAGAGTGGCTTTGATTCTTGCAGGTGTACAACTGTAGGTTCATGCAGGATCATAGTAGATAGGGTGACCTGGATTTTGCATTTCAATGCAAGTTAGAGTACAAGGCTCAGCATGAAATTGATCCTTGAATTGTCACCATCACTGTAGTTTGTATAGGGTTTCAGAGTAAATATGAACTTTGAAGATATTTCTGAAACCACAATGTGTCCTCTGTTTTTACACATCTTTCATGTCCAGTGATGAACCTTTTTTTGTATTTGTGAAACTAAAGACATTAACACTTTTTCTAGGAATTTGGCAGAAGTTGTGTTTGCTTGTGAATATATTAAATATACTTTTGAGTGAGAGGTATGAATTGGCATCCTGGTCTGCGTCATGTAATAATACGACCGGCCAAGTCTTTAAGGAGTCATCATTTCAGTAACATAGAATCCAAATCATGTATTGCATCTGTTGAAGCAGCTTTTATAATTACTAACATTAGCCTTTGCTCTCATTCTTTAACACTGCACTAAGGTTACTCTAGTGACTTAAGATCATCTTACTGCTTTGTGGAAGGAGGCCCTGGTCAGTTGAGTGTTAGAGTTCCCATTCCCTTCTCCCATGGGAGTACACACTACAATAATAATGAGCTATAGTAGATAAGGCCCACATTTTGTTCCAGGCACCAAAGATGGAGAATACTCTCGCTACTCTTACACCATCAGCATCGGCGTCATCATCCCGATGGTCATCTCCATCTTCCTCATCGTTGTCATCTGTCTGCTGATCATCTTCATCCGCCGATGTCGTACGTTGTCCCAGCAGGCGCCACGCAATGGCCGACAGCCAATCAGCTCAGTCAGTGGGAACATGGCACGTAGAAACCGTGAGTTCTCATTAAAGTTAAATGACAAGGTTTCTTTTTTGGGCTGAAATAATTTCATTACCAGTATACAAGATATACATAACCAACAAAGCAAACTTATTCTTAGTCATGTTTTGCCAATACATTTTAGAAACAAATATATCTTATTTCTCTCAACTGATAGTATTACATTACGACACATAGGTGTCATTTTATGAGTGGAAAATATTATCAGCAATTTCTTTGGTCCAAGATGTTTGTTTGTGTATTGATGACTACCACCTTCTCCAGGTATCCAGTGTGTGTGTGTCTTGTTGCAGGACGAGGGAGAAACAGAAGCAGAATAAGAATGAACCTAACAATCCAGCAAGATGCTCCTCCTTCATACGATGAAGTCATCCAGAACACTCCTATTGGCTATCTCAACATGGTCAGTTGTCCTGGTATACTTTAGTGCTACATGGGTGGGCTTATACATGGTCAGTTGTCCTGGTGTACTTTAGTGCTGCATGGGTGGGCTTATACATGGCCTGTTGTCCTGGTGTACTTTAGTGCTGCATGGGTGGGCTTATACATGGCCTGTTGTCCTGGTATACTTTAGTGCTGCATGGGTGGGCTTATACATGGTCAGTTGTCCTGGTGTACTTTAGTGCTGCATGGGTGGGCTTATACATGGCCTGTTGTCCTGGTATACTTTAGTGCTGCATGGGTGGGCTTATACATGGTCAGTTGTCCTGGTGTACTTTAGTTCTGCATGGGTGGGCTTATACATGGTCAGTTGTCCTGGTGTACTTTAGTGCTGCATGGGTGGGCTTATACATGGTCAGTTGTCCTGGTGTACTTTAGTGCTGCATGGGTGGGCTTATACATGGTCAGTTGTCCTGGTGTACTTTAGTGCTGCATGGGTGGGCTTATACATGGTCAGTTGTCCTGGTGTACTTTAGTGCTGCATGGGTGGGCTTATACATGGCCTGTTGTCCTGGTATACTTTAGTGCTGCATGGGTGGGCTTATACATGGTCAGTTGTCCTGGTGTACTTTAGTGCTGCATGGGTGGGCTTATACATGGTCAGTTGTCCTGGTGTACTTTAGTGCTGCATGGGTGGGCTTATACATGGTCAGTTGTCCTGGTGTACTTTAGTTCTGCATGGGTGGGCTTATACATGGTCAGTTGTCCTGGTGTACTTTAGTGCTGCATGGGTGGGCTTATACATGATCAGTTGTCCTGGTGTACTTTAGTTCTGCATGGGTGGGCTTATACATGGTCAGTTGTCCTGGTGTGCTATAGTGTTTAATGTTGGGCTTATACATGGTCAGTTGTCCTGGTGTACTTTAGTGCTGCATGGGTGGGCTTATACATGGTCAGTTGTCCTGGTGTACTTTAGTGCTGCATGGGTGGGCTTATACATGGTCTGTTGTCCTGATGTACTTTAGTGCTGCATGGGTGGGCTTATACATGGTCAGTTGTCCTGGTGTGCTATAGTGTTTAATGTTGGGCTTATACCTGGTAAGTTGTCCTGGTGTACTTTAGTGTGCATGGGTGGGCTTATACATGGTCAGTTGTCCTGGTGTACTTTAGTGCTGCATGGGTGGGCTTATACATGGTCAGTTGTCCTGGTGTGCTATAGTGTTTAATGTTGGGCTTATACATGGCCTGTTGTCCTGGTGTACTTTAGTGCTGCATGGGTGGGCTTATACATGGTCAGTTGTCCTGGTGTGCTATAGTGTTTAATGTTGGGCTTATACCTGGTAAGTTGTCCTGGTGTACTTTAGTGTGCATGGGTGGACTTATACATGGTCATTTGTCCTGGAGTACTTTAGTGTGCATGGGTGGGCTTATACATGCCCTGTTGTCCTTGTGTACTTTAGTGCAGAATGGGTGGGCTTATGCATGGTACTTTTTCTTGTTACATTGGATGGTCTAGTATCTTGGTACACTTCATTTTGGAATGGATGGGCACATACATTGTCAGTGTACGTTTTAGTATTGAAGTGCAGTTTTTCTTATGATCAGGATATAGCTTTGCACAAGCCCAGTTTTCAAGGTATGCTTTTGAAAGAGGCAGTGGTCTTATTCATTGTCAGCTGTCATGCATTGATACTGAGGATAGTTTTATACATAGCATGCTTTTGTAAGTGGCAATAGGCTCATAGATAGTTGGCTGTGCATGTTGATGGATTAACACAGTAATCTTGGAATGAGATATTTACCCCATTTCACCTCACCACTCATTTACTGCCCCTTGTGAATGATGCTAATAGACGTCATTGAGAAAGTTGACATGACTAGTATACCATATATAACTTGGTCTGCCTGACTCAGTTTCTGTACTTACAGGCATTCATGTGGTCGCAGCCAGATGTCAACAATGGTCTCGTTAACCCACCCAGCTACGAAGAGGCAACCAGCCCAACCACAGACGTACCTCGACTGACAGCATCACAGAATGTACTCAACCAATCAGCAGATTCCACAAGTTCCACGGACTCACTAGAGTCCCACTCCTGCGACATTCCAAGAGCTTCGGACACATCATCGGATGGATCACAGATGGAGCGCCACCTATGCCAAGCGTCATTTTCTTCTGATTCCACAGTAGCAGAGAGAGACTGTTATCCCCCACGTGAGTCTTCTGTATCGTCTGCTCCAGTCCAGGAGGAGCCTGGTCGCATGAACCAGCAGAGATTCAGTAAGCCGGTGGATGAGTTCATTGAGTGTCCTGTCAGTTCCTCCTCACTGGGAAATAAGGACCCCAAACCACAAAGTGAAAGTGAGGCTGTGCGGGAGCAAGGTGCAGCAGCCTGCCCAGGGCAAGGTGACAGTCAAGGTCAAGAACAAAGTAGAGACAGTTTAGCTGCCAATGGGAAAGAACGGGATCACACACCCAAAAGGAAGAAGAAATCTTCAAGAAATCGATCAGAACCTGATCATCCAACAGAACCAGAGCCTCGACCGCCATCTGATCGTCCACGGCAACGAGGGAGGAGAGGCAGGCAGGCTGTCAGTAGCCATTCACCTTCCCATATGAGAGACAGTTCTACTGAGGGTAGAGAGGTTGTACTACGTGTTCCATCAACTGCCGTTGTGCCAGCTGCAAGCCCTCGAAGGCTTAGGCAGACAGAGAGGGAAGAACAAGAGCCACATGATGATCGGTTACGAGGGACGTATCTCTCGCTTTCTTTGGACACAGGTGATGGTGGTGATCCTGACATATTTGTGTGATTCTGTGATATGTCACATATGTATGTGATCTTATCTGTGCAGATGTGCATCAAATGTAATCTGTGTGAAATGGTTGTTCAAAACAGAGATCTCAACATGGAACCACACAATGGGGATGATTATGTTTGCCCAGGAGTGTGGCTGCATCGCAAGACATATCACCTTCATGTGATTTCTCTGTGATACAATCACCTTATTGTGATTTCTGCAAGCTACTTCAATTCTGTAGTAGTGTGATTTATTTGAACTGTTTTGTTGAGGTAACCACATCATCTAGGAGATTGTGATCAAAACACAGCTTCTTTTCACAAACTTTTGCAAACAAATACTGAAGCTGTTTAAATGCAGGTTGTATCAGAAACAACCCCAAGAACTGTTGAAAATCCAGCTCTGTACGCATTGAGTTTTATGTCTGAGATACGATACCTGATGCAGTTTAGTTGAAAGAGGTATGTTATATGCCAGTATGTGGTACATGGTACATCGGTACATTGCATGATCTTGCTGCCGTCTTGCCCATCTGCCTCAGATCAACAGTTTCAGGGATATGTAGAACACTCTAGTGTTGTGGAATGTGTGAGAGTTGAACAATTTATACATATCGCATGTAAATAGACGATTGTAAAGTTGTACGGTGACTACAGAAAATTCTCTCAAACTTGGAACATTCCTTCATGAGAGACTGCCACTTAGTAGACAGGATGCATGGATGTATTATGTTGGTTTCCTAGCAACAGAAACAGCATACATATTCCTTGATGTTTTCACAGATTTTATGTATATACTTTACTGTAACCAGATTAATGTTTTACAAGATACTTGTTATCGTCCTCATACATGGATATATTTACCCAAAGACTTTCATCTGCTGGTACGATCCCAAATACAGCCTATGAGCTAGATACAAGACTTCTCGAGTAATGTTTGACAGGGCTGGCACTATTATCAAAGGCTCTGAAATTCAGTATGCTTGAGCAGAGTTACTTCCCTTTGCCATGCCAGAATCCTATGATTGTTAGTTCACTTGTCCTATCAGCTTGCTGGTGGGTTTCACCAAAGAACTATCTAACACCTGCTTCATTCCTGAGTTTCTCCTAAAATATGCAGAGATGCCATGATATAGCTGAAAAACTGTTAAAGGAAGTGTCACTAAACCCCACTCACTCACTCACTGACTGACTCATTCACTCACTCACTGAGATTGATGGCTTTATTTGATCACCAGGCAGGGATGCAGGAATGTTTTTGTTCTCTCATATATTTTTATCATTTGTATTATTTAAAAACTGAAACTACTGTGACATTAGAAATATTGAAAGAACACAAGTGCAGTACTGTAGAGATGTATTCAAAAGAAACTGAGGGCCATCTAATTCTTTCATATCACCGTAGTTCACCGTAGTTCACCGTAGTTCATATGTCATGGCATGATGGAATAACTGTAGGAAATAGGAAGAATTAAGAATTTCTTCCAAGTGGTATATGATATAATTAGTGATGATATATGGTATAAACATCCTCGTACTGCCTCGTACTACCGTATAACAGTGGGGTATCTCATATGTGTGTTATAACCATCAATAATCAGTGGACCACAGTCACTGGTCTTGTTATGTGCTATACACATGGAAATTGAAATTGGATGCTGATAACATCCTCTGTAAGTTTTGCTTCTTGAATCTTTAACCTAAGATTATTTCACCTGTAGCATGCATGATTTAACTCTGTTTTTTCAATATGAAACACAAAGTTCAGATTTAATATTTTAAATTTGTTTTCTTCAATCGTTTATTTAATTTTGTTTCAAACAAAGTACTGTCAATCTGTATTGAAACTCAAGGGTTGCACAAATGACAAATACTGGCCATAGACCCGGCACTGTTGCAAAATTTTGTAGAGCTGAATTAGATTTTCCAACAAATATTTGTCATTCTTACTGATGATGTTTGAATGATTGATCCTTACCTTTACTAATCATTGGTTGTGATTGTGTACCTAATCAATAATGAAGACGAATCTGATCAACCTATGCTTCCTTGATGAGTACACATGTACCTGTATGTCCATAGTCAACCAATCAAATATTTTTAGTTGCATAACAATGTCACAAAAGCTTTATCTGGCATTACTTTTGACAAATTGTGACATAATTATAACAAGAACACATGATATTTTATAATGACTGTTCCTAAGAAATGTTGAAAAAAGGAGCATGATATTCTAACTCCCTGAAAACAGTCAGTTATCCTTTCCGTATCTTGCCATGTTAAGAACTTGAGGCCAGACCAGTTTTATTCCTTGTTTTATGGATCTGTTGGTCATATATTTTCAAGAATAAGTTTTAAAAATAAAGTTTAATTTTCTACTCTCAAAACATAAAGTGTTTTTATTGGTCAAAAATGTTAACTTACAAGACAAGTTTTTTTAGCCCCATATACACTTCATAAATTGCTAAAAGTAAAAATACTTTTTGCATTTAAAAGGAATACTACTTTGACTAATGAATTTTTAAATATTTTTTCCCTCCTGCCTTTAGTTTTTATGAAGACAAAAATGCGTAAAGCAAGAAATAAAAATGGTCTGTTCTTAGTACCTTTACCAATATGAAAATTTACAGTTATATTTATTAATTACCTACATAGAATTGTAGGTGAGTGTTCTGTAAGCTCACCACAACAGAGTTGATTTCCATACAGTGAAGACGGTGATGTTATACTGCTGTACTGAACGAAGTTGGAAGAACAATGCATCTACGTCTGGCTACCTGATGGTCTAAAACCACTAGTATTTCAGTACATAGCACCAGTTACACAATTTACATTTAGTTGTGTTTTATGTTGCAGGTATGTTTTAGTTTTGCAGTTTTGTTACTCTGCATGTGCTTTAAGTGAATTCCTGGGTGATGTTTCTCAAAGCAACCTTAGCGCTTCTGCCTTAAGGTATACGAGTGACAATCTCCTTAGTGCTAAGGCTGCTTTTTGTACTGGAACCCTGCAGGTCTTTGGTTGTTATGAAAGGGCTGGAACAATTCACTTAACGCTTGTTGTCACATGAGTATCTGATGTTGAGGTCAAGTATTAAACCATAATACCTGTCGAATGACTTATTTTACAGTATGGTGTGAGGGCTGGAACAATTCACTAAATTCTTCTTGCAATGTGTGATGTAACAAAAGTACCTGAACTCTTATTCCCAAAATGTTAATATCCCCAGAAATTCTTAACTTTGATCATGGCAAGTGTGTTAAGAATGGGCTTAAGTTCAACGGCTACAAACGATTTGAGAATAGCTAGCCAGGTGAATAACTTACTTTATGGTTAGGGTGAATAATGAGCTAGTACAATGCCCAGAATTTCTGTTCCATTGTGATATGTTGTCATATACATAGCTTATTTTAAGGTCAGTTATTAATTTCTTTCGCAGGGTGATGTGAGTAACGGATTGGAACAATTCACTAATTTCTTGCTTAATTGTGATAAACTGTCTCATGAAGTAGCTGATTATTGGGTCAAGTACTAGGATGTGATACCTGTCTAACACCATACTGAGTGAGTATGGTCGGACAAAGTTTTCAGTAATATTTCAACAGTATGAAGGTTACTCACACCCAGGCATTAATAATGAGCAAACGCTTTTACCACAAGGCCACCTCACTAAAAAATAATAATTGCTGCTTGTGTTTAGTCTGTGTTTCTTCTCAAATGTGCTGTTATACAAAGCAGTGTTTGCCTTAAAAATGACAGTTTAACATAAAACAGTTGTAGCTTACAAGGTGTACAGTTACACTTGTTACATACGTTGGCAAGTTCATTGTTGCCAGTCATGTGAATTGGGAGGGCGTTAATTTTTTTGTTGGAATTTAACCTTTGATGTTGATTATACTGTAGGGTACAACATGAAGATTATTAACAATAGAAGTTACTGGTGGACTTCTTCCAAGTGGCCCATGGGAATTCTTTTGGCTCATGTCATGAAAAGGTCATAGGTCATGAGATTGAAAAGTGCTTACAGTTTCAGAAAACAGTTTATGCAGTTACTTTTAAGTTTGGTATGTACCATTATTTGACCTTTGAAGAAATTTTCATCTGAATCAATTTCTCACAAATATGGCTTGAATATAACTGATAGCATATTTCATAATGGTCTTGTTCCACTTGGACTTGTAGTGACGTCAGAGTTACAATATAGGAAGATTTCACTCAAAAGTTTGTTTAACTCTCAAATAATGTAGTGATGAATGTATGATATAACTTGTGAAATGTCAAGGCTATCTCAGAGGGCATTGTGGTAAGATATTATGGTGTGAATGTTTTTTGACTGGAAGTACTTGGTGGTAAAATTAAGACTTTAAGCTTTTAAGAATTTCTGATGCTCATGCTTTTGATCACTGGATTGTCTGGTCCAGACTTGTTTCCTCATTGAATGCAGCATTAAACAAAGTAGAGTAGTAGTAGTCAAAGGTGCTCCTTCAGAAAGTAGCCATGGTTGAATGTGCAGTTTCAGTTTTCATGGCAAGTGTTCCTTATCTGACATCATAGTGAGGGCAACCCCTCTTATGGAAACAACATGAATAGTAACAGACTTAGTTTAATTTTATCTAGTTTTTCCTCATTTAATTTCATTTGTATGTATTGATATTTCAAAGAAAGTAGAATTAAAATATTATGTGATATACATATCTTGCTGTATTTTAGTAAATTCTGAAAAAGCATTGAAATCAAGTTTTCATGTGTTTGTAATTTAAATAATAGCATACTTTTAATATATTCAGCTTTCAAAGTTTTATCATGTGACTGGACTATTCTTTCAGGAACTTCATATTGATATGAGTACTAATCAAATGAAGTTAATGAACAATATTTTTTTTATCTTACTATGATTGGTTTATCATAATTGGTGAGCATTACAGCTAAGATATTTAAAAAATGGCTGTTCTTAAATAGTATATTTTTTGTAAATTTTAAGCCCATGGTTTTATCATCAGACTTCACTTTCATTTGTCGTGGCTCGTGACCATGACAACAGACAGCCTTACTATATTTTTTAACTTGCTTTTAACAGTTTCTGTTTTGTAGACATGTGGGCTTCAGATTTTATGTTGGCATTTAATGTTTCTTAAACATTCTGTGTCTTTGTTTACAATGGCAGATATTTTTAACATTCACACATAATTGTTATGGTGAAAAGACACAAGTCAAAGTGTTGCAGTTTCTTCTCAAGGTGGTTATTGTTGTTTTGGGTTGTTTTTCAAAAATGCTAATTTCATCAGAAAAGAAGTCTTAGAAAAGGAAATTGTGAAATAATTTCCAATAATTGCCTTGAAACAATTAAAGATTCTTGCAGCAATGCTCCCAAAGTGTTTAGTGATTTTAATATGTATTTGTGATGAATGCAGTCTTTGGGCAACTTCTCCACACTTGTCAATACGGTGTTATTTATTTTGTGAAAAGTCATCCTACTAGACATCACAGTGTTATTGCTGAATAATCAATTTTCAATCAAGACGTTTTCAATTGTACACAGAAAACATTGTTGTATTGTTTGTATTGTTAGTCCGAACATGCCTGATGCTTTGCACATGCAAACCTTGTTACTTTAATAACTGGAATAAAACAGTTTTATACAGAGGTGGTTGTTGAGTATACTCAGTTTGAAATTGGGGGGTGGGGGTGATGGGGTAGGCTAGGAGTTAAAACACTTGCTTGTGATGCTGAAGACCCGGGTTGGATTCCCTACATGGGTACAATGTGTGAAGCCGATTATTGGTGGCTCCCATTTGTGGTGTATCCTGCTGTGAGGTTGCTGGAATATTGCTACAACTTAACGCACTCAATTTAAGTTGTTTTTGAATTCCTGAGAGATTTGATCGAGGGAAATAATTTGAATCAGTTGGAAAGATTCTGTAAACTGGTTGATTTATGTGTGATCTTACACACAGAGACACTGCTCATGATATCAATCACTGGCATGTTGAGCCCAGACTCAATCATCTACAGGGCACTGTGATATAGCTGGAATATTTCTAAGCATTGAAACAAATTTCTCTAGAGACACATATAGCAATATCCAGGCAGAATAGAGGCAGTAGGGTAGCATAGTAATTACTACCAAAAACCCTGTTCAGTTCCCTGTATTGGTACAACAGGCTATTGTGGCATTGCAGGAATATAGCAAAAGGTGGCATAAACCCAAACCCAAATGCCTCCTTGCAAAAAAAGGACAACATTATTGGCTTAAACATTCCCATTGGGTCATGGTAGCTATTACCTTGTCCAGTCCATGGTGTGTTACACACTATTCTCTATACAGCATAAACTATTTATCAAAGTACCTGGTAGAAGGTTAGCTGAGAAGGATTGATTCCTTCCCCTAAAGAGCTCTTTTGAAACTCAAACAAGTTCATTTTTTTCCTCTGTATTCATACGTCTTCTTGCACGAGAAGTAAAAAAATGAGGTAAAACTGCTTGTCATTCACAGCCAGGACACATCATTAGCTTGGGATGTTGCAGGTGCTTTGCTTTAGATGAACCACTCCAACTTTAAAACAAACATGTCAAAAATTCATATTCTTTAAAGTTCAACACAAGCAAGAAGGAGCTAGTTATTTAAATATTTTTATTTGGTATTCATGCTGTGATATTAAACTCTCAAAAACATAAATATGTGCCCCGCTTCATCCTGGGTGCAGCTGTCGAACCATGTACACCATGTTTGAGAGACAGACAACGAATATACAGAGTCGTATATACAAAATGCTTTGTACATTAGAAGAAAATTTTCCCCCATCACATCATCGTATCAGAAGTATTCTTGTATATGATTCTATTTTGGATTTAATGCTTTACAGATCTGCTAACTCCAGATAATTAATATCGGCAATTCAAAAAAAACAACAAAAAAAAACCATCAAAGAGGGACAAAACTGTAGAAACAAGCATACTTAGTACTCACTTTCATAACATGTGATTCATACATGTACTTTTTATTTATTTCTCTCAATCAATAATACTGTAAGTGGCAAATGTCAAATGTATAAAATATTATTAAAAAAAAAAAATACTGTAAGTGTCTCACTGTAACAAATTACGTTTACAAAGGATTAACTTTTTCCATTACACCAGCTATATATATATTTTCCAAACCAAACAAGTCAAAAAGTACAAAAAAAACGTAGTTTCTATCTTAGATATTTTACCATGTTTGACCTATTAATTTTCCAGCTTCATTTCCCTAGGATGCTCAGACCACTTCACTGTTCCAAGAACATAATACATATTTATATATTAAAAGATTCATGTTACTAGCAGTCTCCATCAATGTTTATTAAAGTCCTTCCATTCTGAAGAATGTTTAACAATGCTTAGGCTAGACTAACAGCTAGTCTCTAAAATGAACATATTTTACTGAAAGAACATTCATAGTGAAAAAAAGTAATACAATGAAATGGAGCACTGAGACTTTCTTCATTTTCAGAAGCTAAGGAAATCTAGACTTGCCACATTTTCTATACTTGCGTGGGCTTTCTTGGATATATATATACTCCAGGGTCTGTACGACAGACTATGCTTAGGCCAGACCAATTTTATTTCTTGTTTTACAGATCTTCCTGCCATATTTTTTAAAGAATAAGAAGAATAAAATTAACTCCCCCACTAAAAAAATAAAATCCTAATGTTTTTATTGGCTAAACTCACAAGGAAATACTTTTAAAGTTGTTTTTTTATCTATATTCATTTCATAAATTGTTATGAGTAAAAATTTTATTTTATTTTTTTTCTTGTCTGCCTTTGGGTTTTCAGAGGACAAAAATATGTAAAACAAGAAATAGAATTGGTCTGGAATTACTAACAAATACAGTACAATGTAATACAAAGAGTGAGCTCCAAGTTCTGAACCTATAATATAAAAATATACCCAAAGAAGGCAATTATTTTCTTTCCTTGAAAATGGAGTTGGCAATATCAAATACAAGAACAATAACAGACTTTCTCTGTTACATCCAAGTTAAAATTGATTACACATTTACATAAATATTAACAAAACTGTAGACAGAATATTTAAAATGATGATTCATTCACAGATATACACCCATATATCTTACTGACTACAAGCAAGAAAGAAAAGACATGGTTTGAACTTCTGAACCTTTGATGTTAGGTCAAATACAAACCAAGAGAGCAAAATGGGTGTGCCAAGCTAGAACAGTCGACATAAACACCTAAACAGGAAGCTAATCAACCTTGAACCAGCAAAGCTCAAACAGGGACACTGACATAAACATGACAAGGCAATACTGACATACAATCATAGAGAAACAAAACAAGTGTTTTTTACACCCAACAAATGTTAATGTAAATTATTCTAAATATTCAATTCAAAGTAAAGATTATGCAAATATATATATTCGTCCTGAAGGATAAAAAATCAACTTTCACTTTAAAGATTTGACAAATGCTACACAAAAGATTCATTTGGCCTCCTCGTAAGACACAATATGTAACATGAACTTTGGCAAGTAAGTAACTCCAGCAAAGAGGAGGGCGTACTTATATATGAACAATATAACCGTAAACAATAGTTATTCTTAGTTTCAAAGGACCTCAAATCCATGTTGATAAGAGTGAAATGTCAATTGTCAGTCTGAATTTGAGAAACGTGAAGATGAACTGCAAGGAAAAAGTGTCTTGTGGTCTCATGACAAAATGCTTGTACATGCATAAGGGGAAGTCTGATACAATACTGCTGTTGCAAACAACGAGTTAATGAATTAAGTTTACGATATTGTGAGACTCCTTCAGATAGGAAACATTCCATAACAAGAACAATATCTCTTTTGTGTGTGTTGCCAAAAACAAGTGGTGGATATACAGTTTATACCCCCCTTCTTGTCTTGTTACCATGGTAAATCTGTAACAGTTGTGTTAAAGTGGTATCCTTCAGTCATCTACTGAGAAAGGGCCAATAAAGCTATCTGCATAGTTCATGAAAACAAGTGGGCTGATACACACTTTACTATGCAGCTATGATGAAGGCAGACACCTTATAATCACTGATGAATATACAATGGAACTATCTTTAATTGCAAATTGTATTTTTGGAGGACCTCAGGCCAGTATTTCTTGTTTTAAGGAGCTGCCACTCATATTTTGTTCAAGAACATTTAAAAAAACTTAAAATTAATTTTCCCCACTCAAATGAAATTCTCTTAGCCAAATTTTAACCCTTTTACACTTCATAAATTGCCCAAATTAAAATAAAGGAGTATTACTTTGACTGGTGAGCTTTTATTCTCTTTTATTTTTTATCTCCTGTCTTCGGGTTTGCTGATGACAAAACTCCATACAAGATGTAAAATTGGTCTGGATTTACGTAAAATACAAATTATTCTGTGAAAAGATTAAGTTTTGATGACTCCTTCTTGCTGCTATGCCATGTCACATGGACTCAGAATCAGGGCCCAAGCTTTAAAACAAGACAGGGATGCTTTGTTTGAAATTTGCAGACCTGAATTCTAAACATTTTGGAAAAATAATCTGGTTCTGGAAAGAAAACAGTCAAATTATGTGAAACATCTGTTGTGATGTGATGATCACACAGGTAACAAATGAATACCTTGATCTATTTCTGCTGTACTGAATCAATTGAGCAAATAGAAAGTGAATCCTGAGGGAAGGAACAACCTAACCATAGACACAGATCAGAAACAACAGTCAACCCTTGCTAATGGAGGAACAACCTTCAATAAATCCACAAAGAGTACCTGCCCTGGAAATTGGGTAGGATGTTATAAATGATATTATCCTTACACTTGTGTTGAATGTCTCTGGTGGCTGTTTCTAAACGCTTGTCATCTTTGTCCGATAGAGTCTTTGAATGGCATTTAGAAGTGATATACATAAAGGCACGAGTTTTTTTATGGATGACAACTTCTTTATTGTTTGTCCGATGACCATGAGGTTGCGATTCAGGACGTCAGGCGAGCAGTGGGGTAGCCTAGTTGTTAAAGCATTTGCTTTTCACAGCAAAAGACTGGGTTCAACTCCTAACATGGGCAAAAAGTGTGAAGCCCATTTCTGTGTTCCCCACCATATTAGTGGAATACTGTTAAAAGCAGTATTACTCACTCCCTGACTCAAAACTGACTGTCTACTGGTTGAATTTTGAGTAAAATCTGTTTTAGGGAAGAGGGGCACCTACCTTTCTTGTCATATTGGTCAATATTTATCATATTTCCCCACCTTTATATACAGCAAACCATGGTCTAACACTTTCAAAGTCTGCCACCAAGTTAACTGCTCATTTCATGTAAGGGCCTTGAACAGTGAATAGGTTTACCCTTCCTATCACACATTATAAGAATACAAGAATAACTCAAATATTGAACTTGTTATTTGTTTCTGTTGATTGTTGATCCAGTGAATACAACTTGAAATGAACAGCAGACGGACTCCAATATATCTGGGTTAGGCATGTGTCTGCAAACAGTCCTTGTTTTCTACATATTTACAGTATTACATGAGTGAACAGAATGCAGGAAATGGGGACTTCCCTTGAAGTCTGTGTGAAGGCAAGTGGAGAGGAACATGACAAAGGTGTGTTGCATAAAGCAATTGATATCACAATGGCAGCACGGGAGGAATATGTACATCCGATATATGTAGCACCTCAAGCCAACGTCTGGCACAAGAAACTTGCAGAAGTAGATATTGCATAGGCAGATCCAGAGGAAAGGTGCAGGGGTGCACACACCCAAACCCTCACCAACTCTCTTTGCCCTTAAAGTTTAATAAATGACCATTTCAACTCTTGTGAAAAAAGTGCGCACCAAAACTTTCTCAAAAATATGCGCCCCTACTTTCTCAAAAAGCTGGATCCGTCCCTGGTTATTGTAACAAGTGATTTTAACAAACCTATGACTCAGGGTCTACTAACAAAATACAACAAACACTCTTGTAGTTTATTTTTTGAGTATTGAAGCAACAACTATTGCAGCACTAAGATTGTCTTTTTACAAGTATCCCTTGCCCTAAGACTCAGATCAGAGGCACGTGTTGATGATGCAACTTTAGAATGACATCTCTGAAAATATCCCACACCTAAATGAAACAAAATTCTGCTTGTTTAAGTGGCAGTTCTTAATAAAATCCATTGAACAAGACATAATATCAACAGTATACAATAACGCTGGTACTGAATAAGTGAATATTGCTTAATGCTACATCAACAAATTTTGAAACTTATTCTTCCAGAAAGATATTGAGTCTGGAAGGATTTAACGTGCCACAGGTCGTAAACACACCTGCTCTATCAGGTGGCAGCACTCTATAGTGCAAGCAGGCACATGTGGAATGTGCGTGTGTGCGTGCGCACTCATCTTCCTACGGGACAGAAGTCAGTCCTATTGCTGAAGCTGGGATGTACGGACACCAACCCACCTCCCTGGGTAAATGTTTTATTGACATGTATTTAGAAGGGAGGTTTTTATGTATTTTATGAACAGTTAGTCATTCTTATATGCGTCAATTGGAATAAAATTGACATTGTATCCCCAACACCTATTATGTTATATATTGAAAAGAGTTAAGTGTAAGTACACTACATTACAAAAAAGAACAATCATATTTGAGATTGTGTGGTATCATATAGATGTACATCTTGATTGTTACATAATACTTTCTGTGGAGCTGAGAAATAAATTTCAGGGAGTACTGATACAAACACCAGGGAAATCATTATGTAGCTTTATAAGAATTTACTTAGTTAATGAAATCTAATAACTATTTTTGCTGTTAATCTTATGAAAATTTGAGGAGAATATTACAGTATTTGCAACTTTGTTGCTATATCAAACCTGCTACCCCAATGATATGGCATTTAACTTCTGCAAGTTTCTCAAACATCAATATTACCACACCCACCAATTATAAATAATACCTGCATTTACTGCTGCACTGTATGAAACAAAACCAGCCAATCCCAGCAGATGCCCCTCTTAAGACACCCTTTGATTGGTTGAATGGCCAACAGGTACATATCATTGTATACAACACTCTTTTATCCCTGGTATTAAATAAGGATAATCAGTGGGTGTGGTTGTTATACAATCTTAATTCTCTTGCACATATTCATATGTTCTCATACATTCTCAAACACACATTTTCACAATCTTGGCTACCTGTTATTGAGGAATATTACCAATAAAAACAATACACATATGAGATATAATCCATGTTTAGGATGAGATGATACGCCTGCTGAATGATCTGTTGTGGGTGTATCTGAAACAGGTAAAACATTTCAACATTAGAATTCACCCCACATAGCAAACACTGAAACATAATTCATTTTACATTTATTATTTCCCCCCAAACAAGTATTTATGATTTAAGCGATCTTTCAGAGAAGATGCTATAAATGTAATATTTTGGGTAATAAAATTTTGTAATTCTTATTGTATCCATATTAATGCTGCCATCCTTGCAGTAACAATCACAGACATGTTATCTCTGATATTAAAGTTAACTATATTACAAATGTATTAGAAGTTGTATTATCGGAACAAAAACACAGTAGCATTATGTATGATGTTGGGTAAATAATGACTGTAATGCTATAGGAAGTACAACAACAGACACATGGACAGAAACTAGTAAGATTTGGGGTAATCAATAGTTGTAATGCCTACAGCATGCATATTCAACTGAACTTTCCAAACAGAGGTATTAACATGGCCAAGCAACATGTCAGTAATAAATGTTCCTAATGCTTACAGCATCCATATTCATCGGAACCATCCTGACAGTCCAGGAGCCCGTCGCAGCGCTTGCTATGGGATAGACACTCTGTGCCACTTGCACACAGAAACCCGTCCTCACATCGTGGAGATGGCCCAGGGCTGCTCACATCTGCAAAATAAACGAACAGACTAAATCAACCCAAGAGGTACTAGAACCTGAACTTTACCAAGTGTAATCCAAAATATAACATACGTTACATCTAATCACTTTCTAAATGTCAGTGTGTACTCAGTGTATTTATGGGCAACTTCTAATGTTATTTCACTGGGATATCAGTGATTATTATAAGAATGATTTCATACGATAAAGAGATTATCGTCTATGTGTTTCCATTATGTAAATACCATGTTTGGGATCTAAAATATGTATTATGCTAGTTAAATATTTTTTTTTATTTATTAACAGTGATTCTTACGATATAGCAACATACTTAAAAACAATATCTATTTAAGGAAAGGAACACATCAACTGTTACCGTTACTCAAAACTATGATGTTGATGGACTCAAAGTGAAATTTTAGTTTGTTATATCCAAAGGTCAATATACACATTTTGACCAAGAGATAAAGCATGTGGCAAACACTAATAACCAAATTTGATACATCCATCAAATTGTTATAAATGTTCTTGGTACTTACCCATAAAAGGCATGGACCACTTGAAGCTCAGTCTCCACAGAGCTGAAAGAGAAGAGATGGTATTAGGATGGAGAGATTGTTGGGATATGTATAGTTCTCATTCACAATATGCAGATCAATAATCGATTTCTGTAACTGGCCAATAATCGATTATAATAGTGCATAACATAGGGCAAATAACAGGTCATCGAAGATGGTCAAGAATACTTCCATTTGAAAACAGATGCACGTTTGTTGTGTACAATGCAGTTTTACCAGTTATGAATAGGCATCAGTTGTCTATATCTTGAATTAAGAAACATAACTAACATAGTTTCTAAAGTTTCATGTTTCATTGAGCTCATTCTTAATTTGTCATATAAGCAAGATCAATTGATTGACCGATTATTCAATCAAACCTTCCAGTACTATTAAGGCATTACAACCCAACCTGTCCATTGTAGGCCTGTATGGTATCAAGTCTGAATTGGTCAATCCAAGGACTGACAATATCATGAGCATCGATCCATGCAATTGGGATAAGATGTCATACACACAACGAAGAGAGTTTTATGGATGTTCTTTTTATTATGAGGAACACGACATTTCAGAGTATATCCTTATTCTTTCTTCAGGTGAATGACAGTTATCCTGATGAAGGAGTAAGGATATACTCTGAAAACTGACATCCACTCAACTCTCTTCCTTACACTTCAACAAAGAGATCCCACCACCCAATCACATTAGTCGTCTCTAATAACAAGCATGTTTTGTTGATGATCTTGCACTTCCTGGTCCTGATGAATGCATTCCCTCACCTGATACTGAACAGTCAAGAGCTGGACTCTCGTCTGAGTTGTCTCCACAGTGGTCAATGCCATCACACATGAGCTCCTGATCAATACACATCAGATTCTGACACAGATATTCGAAGTAGCCAGGACAACTCCCACCTGGAAAACAAATAATAAATAACAGAAATTGTGGTGTTATTGTAGAAGTGTCTGTGTTTATGTCATTTGTATGAACTAACTTTCATGTACACTGAGACTGAATTGTGTTTTCTAGAAAAAAACATGTGATAACTGATCCAGGGAACAGATTGCATGAACAAATCACTGAAACAAGCTGCAGTCACTGTATCCGTGTTGCTTGATACAGTGTTTTCTTCACAGATTCCTGATTCATGTCGCACTACCCCTGCCATAAAAGACATGAACCGTGATCCCACAAAACTGGTACATGATCCGTTTCCTGACAAGCTTGCCTTCCTTTAGTAGGCCTGAGACCAAAGTTCCCCCTTCAGTTTTGCCATAACCCAGAGGGGGAACAGGACAACAGAGTGCCCTATTAAAAGTCTGTTCTCGCTTCTCTTGATTTGACTATGTTAGGTTGTGTGTTTCATCATTGTTGACAGTGGTTACTACAGATTTCTTAATGATGGACCTAGCATGATACTTTTAGATAGAAGTGATAGGTGGCGGTTCAAACAGCCTGCAACAGGAGAACAGCCTACTGTCTGGTGCTCAGTCATGACTTCACAGACAGCAAAGGAGGAAAGTGGCCAAATCAAAGCTTTGGTCAAGGGGAGATAACTCTTAACCTTCTAAAGCAAGATCCTTAGAAGTTAGAATCCATTTGTTTAAAGACCAATTTTGTTTGGATGATATCTTAAATAATGCAGTGTAGATCACTCTAAGCAGTTAATAATAACCTACTTCACTGTGGAAATATATCAGTTTCAATTATCATACAAACTGCTTGAACTTTCACTTCAATGTTCAACAGTTGCCTGCTACAGTTGACAGACTGCACTGAAATGCTACTGTCGTAAAATGCAGAGTTCATGTTAATTTTTCTTTTGTTTGATAAGTAGTTACTCCTACACTGACTCACCTGCAGATATATTTTTGACTGCTGTGAATATGAAGGAGAGTTTATCTGTGGAATAGAAACCTCCACGGAGTCGGATGTACAGTCCCTGCCCAGAGGTATAGAATGTCTGAGCGTAAGTCAAGTTTTTAGCCGTATATTTGTGCTTGATTGGACTCAGTGACGTTGTTCCCTGACGAATCTCCAGGCTGTTCAACTTGCCATACTGTAGCCAACCTGTAAAACAAGGACAATGTCAAAAGTTCAGGAAGCAGAATTCAATGTCACTAAATATCAATGACATTTGTCTTAAAAACGTTGTTAAACCTACAAGGATACTGGTCAACTAAAGATATTGTGCAGTCTACACAGAATGTAAAGTGGGAGGCTGGATAATACAATGAAAAGTATAGGTTATCTCCCTTGAATTGGAAAACCAAACTGTGTTTGAAATTGGCATGTTTGAGATGATGTACGCAGAAATTTGTAGTTATCCCCCTTAGGACACACAAAGTTTCCTGCAGGTCAGATTTAATGGATGTAAGGGTAATCTCCCTTGAATATCAGGGAAATTAATGTGTTTGATGGCGTGTTGAGATAATGTGCAGTCATCTCACCTCTTCTCACTGATAGCCTATAACAGAATTGTAGTACAGTGAACCACATAGAGTGAGTGAGTGAGTATGGTTGTATGCTGCTTTTAGCATAACTGCAGCAATATTACGAGTGGGGCACCAGAAATGGGCTTCACACACTGTACCCAGATCTTCAGTGAACGCTTTAACCACTAGGCAACCCCACCGCCCCAACAATATACATGACATAACTGTTAGTTGATAATGTTCACATTTCTTGTGAAAACACAAATTCATTTCTCACCCTGAATTATTTGGTGAAGATAAGATGTGAGATATTTGCATCACCATTTATTTCCGAGTTGTTGCCACTCACCATCTCCCAGAAGGACCTCCCTCATCCTCAGCATCACTCCGTCTGGTCGGTCTTCTCCAGGATATCTCTTAATGATCCACACGCAGTCAAAAAAGTTGGGCTGGCCTGGATGTGACATCGACCCAGTGAAGTCGATCATACCGCCGGATCTCATTGCATATGTTCTACTGCAGTCAGTTAGCGGTTTGTCTGGCCAGTCCTTCTCTGTAAAAAGAATTGGTAGCCTGGTATAAGAACAGATGGAGGTGACTATGCTTGTCCTAAGAGACAACTAATGGGATTGGGTGGTCAGGCTCGCTGACTTGGTTGGCACAGGTCATCAGTTCCCAATTGTACAAATCGATGCTCATGCTTTTGATCACTAGATTGTCTGGTCCAGTCTCAATTATATATAAACCGCCATCATACAGATGGAATTTTGCTGAGTGCAGCTTAAAATTAAACTCATCACTCACTCACTCAGAACAGATAGAACATCACTGAAATCAGGATGAACAAACACAACAAAATCACAACAAAGAAACCAAGACAGACAGGACAAATGAGATCTGACCAGGGCTGGAAAGAGTTCAACTACTACTACATGCTGCATTGGTACTGTTTTAAGTTCAAGAGTTGGGTACAAAATTGTCCAGTTTGTCCAGAGTTTTGAGGTTGAATTTTATGTCATACTGGCATTGTTACAGCCACACAGACCAAGTCTGCGCATATCCACAAGTAAATTTTAAGTACAAAGTTTACTGGAGCTTCCTTGAATATATATTTGTCCAGCTGGGAATTGTTTTATGACATCCCCACAAAATACCTTCTTTGAATACAAGAAGAGAAATAAGTCAAGATAATATATCAACTTTTTTGCCCATCTTTCTTGCTGATCATCCTGATTAGATTCATAGACTATATGAGGAAGAGTTTTGAGTGTCAATGTTTTTGTCTTTTTCAGCTGCAACTATCTGCAGTTATATGTACCACAGGCCCTTGTGTCTTTGTGATGATTTAAGATTTAAAAACATACACAAATATTGAACTACCTTGACACTAGTCTGTCGTACAGACCCTGAAGTACATATCCAAGAAAGCCCACGCAAGTCTAGAAAATGTGGCAAGTCTAGCTTCTGGAAAACGAAGAAAGTCTTAGGGCTCCGTTTCATGATATTATTTTTTTTTCACTATGAACGTTTTTTCAGTAAAGTATGTTCATTTCAAAGACTAGCTGTTAGTCTACCTTGACACAAATGGATGATGATATATCTTCACAAAATGAGGGTGTGGTTGAAACATGCCCTCTGATTGGTCAACGCTTGTAAATCTGCATTCTTTATAAATTCACAGGAATTTTTACTTTCATCAACTGCTTGACTTGGAAATGTAAGAATCTTTTTCCCAGCAATGGCTTGTCAAAAGAAAGCATCAATTGTAAATGTCTCAAAAACGAGCATCAACCAGAGGGCTGATATATCATCATTCATTTGTGGCAAGATGGTTTAGCTAAGAATCAAAATTGGGTTATAGTTGACTTGCAGAATTAGTGGGCATCATCAATGATCATGTTGACATGAAGTTTTAATCAGTTGCATGCGGCTATAGCTTAGCGAACAGCAATGCAGGCAGGTGGGGTAGACCAAAGTATCTGGCCTTGTCATGATGTCTTATGAGTGAGTGAGTGAGTGTAGCAATATTCCAGCTATATGGTGGCGGTCTGTAAATAATAGAGTCTGGACCAGACAATCCAGTGATCAACAACATGAGTATCGATCTGCGCAATTGGGAACCGATGACATGTGTCAACCAAGTCAGCGAGCTTGACCCCCAATCCCAGTAGTCGCCTCTTACAATAAGCATAGTTGCCTTTTATGGCAAGTATGGGTTGCTGAAGGCCTATTCTACCCTGGGAACTTCACAGGTCCATGATGTACTATGAAGCATTTTGAGTCGGGGATCATTTCCAAAGCAATATTCTTTTCAACTTTAATCCCCGCAAAGATGCGAGGGCCTGTGATATGTGCACCATATATCACATGGACATGGCAACTGATCAGAGTTCCCTCGCTTGATGGGGCACTCACCTGAGATAAATTGGTACGCAGCCTTGAAACCGGCATATTTACAGCAGCCTTTAGGATTGACACCTGTGTCAAACACAATGACCAGAGTGCTGGAGTCAGACACAAGCGCTGGACGCTTTTTTCGATCTAGCACCACAGAAGGGGATTTGGTAGATAACCCATCGTATAACTGGAAAAAACAAAGACTATGTTGTTATGGAGTTTATTTCCGCCGTAAATGATAATTGACATAAAGATAAACATATTGCTGAAATGCTTGAAAAATAAAATAATGCTTCAAACAGATGAACAGATTCAACAAGTATATGCAGTTTTAATAATAATATATTTGGTTTTGCAGCTGTCTTGCCAATTGGTGATAGGCACGAGGCCATCATAGTAGTTTTACTCATATTTATGTTTTTGAGCACTGGAACTAGTAATTGTATGCCATAAGAGAAACTGTTGTCAGTTAAATTAACTATTCCAAAAACCTAGGTCTCATCATCTGATAAATATGCAAATGAAGTCTTCTAGCTGCAATTACATTTACTGTCAGTCTCCTTACACAGTATGTTTTTTAACTAAAGACGACAGATTTCTTTTCCACAGCTGAATATAACCCAAGGGAAATAACTCTTCATGGTTTACATGACTACCATCTTGTAACCAAGGTGAGGTTGAAACTAAAATAGTGCAAGGTACTGGTGGCATGCTTCATTTGTTTTAAAAGAAACTTAAGACTTGATGTCAAATATCTGACAGTGAACATGCACAAATATTAAAATATTTTTCACATTAAAACATTGATGAACTGACAGATGTGACATTAACTAAGGAAAACATTGATACTAGTCTGTTGTAGCAAGACCTGTGAAGGTTATCTTACTTGGCCAAACAGGTACTGGAATCTGTAATTTACTGATAAAGAGCAATCCCAAATATTAATGTCAATATGTCAATATCAACAAATATGTCAATATGTCAATATCAACAAATTATGTAAATATTAACGTGACTCTTAATATGCCGTTACATTACAGCATACACAACTGTTAGCTCCTTTTTAACATCTTTCAACTCTAACAAACACTCTGAGAAGATTGAGTTATGAAGCCCTACATTTTTTTTCAGAGAAAAGCAAAAATGGTACATTTCAATGCTTTACATTAAAATAACACACTCCCAGGACAATTTTCAGAATCCTGAACAGCAGCATCATGTGCTGTCAAGCTATAGACAATGTCTTTGCAACTTGAACTTCAGCTAATCTTGTGTAAAACAGGGTCCATCCCAAGATAATATCCGAGAAAGTCACATATATGCTAAGTTTGAGGATAAACTTAAAATTGTCATTATCTTCCAACAGTACGGACAAAATGGAACAAACACTTATTTTGATATGTTTAGACATTTTAATAATAATTAACAATGAAATCACAAGATTTGAAGAAATTATGTCACCATAAACAGACGCCAAAGTGAGCATCATCAGATGTTTACACTCACAATATATACTGGACAACATAAGTTAAGGATATTAGCTTTTTCATCATTGATATCTTATCCATGTGTCAATTTGTAGATAGATCATTAGTTATAATTTCAAAATTGTATATATTCCTAACTATACTTGTCCAGTATATTTTGAGGAGTTTTCTCCGAGTTAAGGTCAAATCAAGGTCAAAATATCAAATGTAAATAAAATGCAGCAAATATGTGGAGCCCCAGCAATGATTTTGACCAGAAATGGCTGGGAAATGACTTAGAAATGTCAACAAAGGGTTCTTTAATTAGCCAATGGTTTCTGACAAGCCGATGTTCACTGTGCCATACTTTTCACAACCAGGCATGACATAAACTCACACTGTGTCAGACCCTACAACAGGGAGCTGAGCTACACACAGCTATGTAAACCAACAGATGTCAACCAGTCTTGATTTCTGACACATTAGAGATGTATACTTCTGATAGCAAGATTTTGATATTACTGACAATATATACCCAGGTGGCACCTTTATAGCTGCTGTTTCCAAACAAACCTTGGATAAATTGTAACCCCTTGCCCTCATATAAGGCTTATCTGATACAAGTGATAAAAAACATAACATTTCTTATCGCTCACATCAAAAGACAACAAATCAAAAGCATAATTATGTTTGGAGAGGAAAATTTCGTGTGAAGTTGTTTGTTTATTCAACACTACAAGGAATACATTAGCTGTAGATTCAACAAGCATGCCCCCATGATAGAGGGCGAGGTTACTGTTCAATAAGACCTGCACGAACACCTCCCCATTAACTGGGAGTTTATCAAACTGATGAATTGTAAATCACTTGAAGCTGAAATCCGTGAAATCTAAAAGATATCTGGCGTAAATACTATTGCTTGCGTAAGTTTACATAAGTTTTTAGACCTAGGCTGCTTATCACCATCTGTTACTGACATTGGGATACCTGTAGATAAGAGGGACATGTTCACACTACAGAACTACTCAAATCCTAATTCTGGCAATATGCTCCTACTGTTGCTGTACAGATGTTGTAAGTTTATGAGAGAGTACTTTTACATTGCATGTAGCAACATAACTGTTTGTTGGTACTGGACCCTTGACGATCTGGATTAGAATTATCGTCAGTAGCCCAGGCTTGTCAAGGCAACTAATGGTATTGGGTGGTCAGGTTCGCTGAGACTGGATTATTAAAGATGGAAACCATATAGCTGGAATATTGTTAAGTTAAACAACAACAAACAAAGTCATTGACTTCGAACATGAGCTTTGGTGCAATGAGCCACCACTTTTACCACCTGGCTACCTCACAGCCCCATACATGTAATAGATTGAGTCAGGGTTGTTGTCACCTGCTTCTTACAGTATTTGAGCATCATCACATTGGTGGTAGCAGGGACATCAGTGTGTGAGTTTGGTTTTAGCAATAATCCAGCGATATCACAGCAGGGGACACAAGAAATGGGCTTCACTCATTGTACTCATGTAGGGAATCAAACTCCTGCCCTCAGAAAGAATGACAAGCAAACACTTTGACCACTAGGCTACCCCAACACCTCAAGGGACAATAGGATTAAGCTTCATTAGTTGTACAGACATCTGTAATCAAACCCAGGTCTTTGGATAAATTAGACTAATGTCTCAATTTCATAGGTTTCTTAATTATGCTCCTAAAATACTATCAAAAGGAAGCGAGAGACTTTCTTCATTTTCGGAAACTGTGGTAATCTAGTCTTGCCACACATTCTCGACTTCCATGGGCTGTACTGAACTTATGACTATGGAGATACCCCCAAGAATTGGCTTTGCACATTGTACCTGAGCAGGGTATGGGATCTGGGTGTGACCAGCAAGCATTTCTAACCCCTTGACTATCCCATTTTCCTGAAAAAATATCAAGGTGATAAGATGTTGCTATGTCAACAACACCCCACCCCCCCCCTCCCGCCCCCCCCCTCCCATAACCAACCAGTTTTCTTTTACATCAGTTTCCAACAAGCATCGTACCGATGACCTACTTTGGCATACCTGTTTGTCCCACTACCAGACATTGCTCATTGTTTGGTTGTTGTATTATGACACACTCATCAATATTCTTCAGAAATACTCAGCAAAAATATACGAGTCAGGATCAGACAATTCAGAGATTAACAACATGAGAATCAATCTACAATCTGGATACGATGACATGTGTCAACTGTCTGTAGCCTTGACATCAGCTTGACCACACTTTGTTGGGCTTTACCAAAACAAACACTTGCCCAATTTCAAGGTCTTCATCATTATTTTATAGGATATTTATGTAGCGCACATATCCATGCAACTAGTGCTTGCTCAAGACACTGGTATTTGTTTCCCTCAATAACTGGATGTCTATCTCCACGTGTCTATCTCCAGCACACAAAGCTGACTCTAAGGTTTTTACACCCGGTCACAGGTGGGCTCGATCCCAACACCTCAACCTTGCTGGATCACTAGCCTGGCGCTTTAACCAGCTCGCCTATTGTGCCCCCATCAAAACTATCCCTGACCACACAAGTCTCTGACCATTCTCTAAGTGTCTGCATTGAAACATTGCACCCACCTCCATCCAGCCCTCACCTTGAAAAACTGTAGACATCACATTGTGAGTTTTAGACTCTAACTTGTTCATTCTGTATGTGTCAGTATTGAAACAAGCACCTGCCTCCTTCTAGCCCTCACCTTGAAAAACTGAAGACATCACTTTGCTAGTTTCAAACTGTAACTTGATCATTCTGTATGTGTCAGTATTGAAACAAGCACCTGCCTCTACCTAGTCCTCACCTTGACCACACTTTCAGGGGCAATATCCCAGTCATCAAATGTGAGTCGGACGTGGCCATATGGGTCCAGGTTTTGTATCATGTAGGTAAAAGTCTCTCCATTCAAGGCATATCCTTTAGGAAAATTTGGTGACAACACTCGGCCAATGGTGGTGCCGTACTCTGCCACCATCCCTTGTCGTAGCTCATTCTTGTCTGCAATGTAAAAACGAAAAAAATTATTCTGTACTGAAAAATATACCCACCAATTTCCTGCAAACTCTACTGAAGGAGTATTGACAGGAATACAATAGACCAAAATTCATTGGACTTGTGGAAAGTATATAGTGACCCCTTATATACCTCTGAACTCCATGCAGCTAAGTCATGCGGGAATATTATAACTCCTGATTACTCAAGACTTATCACACTGGATACCTATTTTCTGCTTGGTGTACAGAGACTATTTTGACCATGCTCACTTTCCTAAAGGGAGACCACATGTGTCATTGTGGGGCAGGACAGAAGTCCTAGAAACGCTAGGAATGAACAATTATCGAAGATTTAATTTCAAAACAGCATTATGAATAGTTAAAAACTATTAAAAAAACCAGTGAACATCTGGGGTGGAATTGACCCCATGCTGAAGGGGTCTGATGGGATGGTCAGACTTGCTGACTTGGCTGACACATGTCATCAGTTCCCAGGTGATTGTCATTTTGCTGTGATCAATGATTGTCTGATCCAGACTCGATTGTTTACAGACTGATGCCATATGGCTGAAATTTTGCTGAGTGAGTTGTTAAACTAATATAATAAAGGGTCATTGCATAGTAAAAAATAAAACTAAAAACCAACATTTTTATGCTACTAATACAATAAATCTCCTATACAAAGTTAAATAATGGACAATAATAACGTGTTGAACTGGATGCAACAGCGGCCATGTTGAAAATTACATAAGCATTCTGTCCATGAACTTTCAATCTCACCACTGCTGGTATCCATATATGGAGACATACAAAAAATAAAAAGAATGACATGTGGACGGGCAAATAGACACAATGAAACGAGCTCATCTTGATAACATATCTTCTCAGGTGCATGTCCTTCGTGAAAAGTTGCTATCTGCCTTTTGCAATCAGCTAAAACTTTGGGTGTCAAAACATGGTGGAAGAACGTATAATTTATGATTGAAAAATTCTTTGTATCTGACCATAACTCTTTTCTCTAGATATTACATGGAGTGTTTATCGTACCAAATTACAGAGGCAGTAAATAAACAGTCACATAAAGAGCACAAGGTAATAACACTCTCCTCTTATCCCCTCTTATTTTAATTCCATGTTGTAAAAATACCATCAACTGTTCTCAAATAATTTTTCGAAATTTGTTTTAATACTTCACAAATGAGGTCAGGTCTCTGTTGAATACTATCTGTTTTTGAAGAAAAATGATTGCAACTATAAATTTTACACAAAATGAGTGAGTGAGTGAGTGAGAGAGTGAGTGAGTGCATCAAGAATTATCAACTTTTCCTCAAACCTTGCATAAGGTCTACATTCAATGAAGTATTATTGACATATATATTCTTGTACTTACCTAAAATTAAAAATGAAACTTGGAATTTTTGGGCCATATCTGTTGTTCCATTTGCCATGCAGTGTGAAAGCTTGAGATGTGCTGATATGGAAACATATGTGTTTCCTTCGTCCGAATCGTAGTACACATTCTCTGTGATGGCATTGTATGGGTTGTCCACTTCATGGAGGAACAGGTGGTCACACCTACAAGGCAATAAACACATATACAACACTGTAGGCAAACAACAGTTACACTGGTCAATCCGGAACACTGTCACACAAACATCAGCACACCAAGATACAGGTATACTATTACTCAAAGAATAGAACAGATATAGTGATAAACCCAGAGCATCATTATAGACACAGCAACAAACACAGAGCATCGTTATAGACACAGCAACAAACACAGAGCATCGTTATAGACACAGCAACAAACCCAGAGCATCGTTATAGACATAGCAACAAACCCAGAGCATCGTTATAGACATAGCAACAAACCCAGAGCATCGTTATAGACACAGCAACAAACCCAGAGCATCGTTATAGACACAGCAACAAACCCAGAGCATCGTTATAGACACAGCAACAAACCCAGAGCATCGTTATAGACACAGCAACAAACCCAGAGCATCGTTATAGACACAGCAACAAACACAGAGCATCGTTATAGACATAGCAACAAACAGAGCATCGTTATAGACATAGCAACAAACAGAGCATCGTTATAGACATAGCAACAAACACAGAGCATCGTTATGGATATAGCAGTAAACCCACAAGATAGGCATACACATAGTAGTAAACCCATAGCATCGTTATCATTATAGCAGTAAACCCAGAGCATTGTTACAGACATAGTGTTAAACCCAGAGCATTGTTATATAGTATTAAACCCAGAGCATTGTTATAGATGTAGTATTAAACCCAGAGGATTGTTATACATATAGTAGTAAACCCACAGCATTGTTACAGATATAGTAGTAAACCCTGAGCACTGTTATGGTTAACCCAAAATGTCTAGAGCACTGTTATGGTTAACCCACCATGTCTAGAGCACTGTTATGGTCAAACCACCATGTCTAGAGCACTGTTATGGTTAACCTACCATGTCTAAAGCACTGTTATGGTTAACCTACCATGTCTAAAGCACTGTTATGGTTAACCTACCATGTCTAGAGCACTGTTATGGTTAACCCACCATGTCTAGAGCACTGTTATGGTTAACCCACCATGTCTAGAGCACTGTTATGGTTAACCCACCATGTCTAGAGCACTGTTATGGTTAACCCACCATGTCTAGAGCACTGTTATGGTTAACCCACCATGTCTAGAGCACTGTTATGGTTAACCCACCATGTCTAGAGCACTGTTATGGTTAACCCACCATGTCTAGAGCACTGTTATGGTTAACCTACCATGTCTAGAGCACTGTTATGGTTAACCTACCATGTCTAGAGCACTGTTATGGTTAACCCACCATGTCCAGAGCACTGTTATGGTTAACCCACCATGTCTAAAGCACTGTTATGGTTAACCCACCATGTCTAAAGCACTGTTATGGTCAAACCACCATGTCTAGAGCACTGTTATGGTTAACCCACCATGTCTAAAGCACTGTTATGGTTAACCCACCATGTCTAAAGCACTGTTATGGTTAACCCACCATGTCTAGAGCACTGTTATGGTTAACCCACCATGTCTAAAACACTGTTATGGTTAACCCACCATGTCTAGAGCACTGTTATGGTTAACCCACCATGTCTAAAGCACTGTTATGGTTAACCCACCATGTCTAAAGCACTGTTATGGTTAACCCACCATGTCTAAAGCACTGTTATGGTTAACCTACCATGTCTAGAGCACTGTTATGGTTAACCTACCATGTCTAAAGGACTGTTATGGTTAACCCACCATGTCTAGAGCACTGTTATGGTTAACCCACCATGTCTAGAGCACTGTTATGGTTAACCCACCATGTCTAAAGCACTGTTATGGTTAACCCACCATGTCTAGAGCACTGTTATGGTTAACCCACCATGTCTAGAGCACTGTTATGGTTAACCCACCATGTCTAAAGCACTGTTATGGTTAACCCACCATGTCTAGAGCACTGTTATGGTTAACCTACCATGTCTAAAGCACTGTTATGGTTAACCTACCATGTCTAGAGCACTGTTATGGTTAACCCACCATGTCTAAAGCACTGTTATGGTTAACCCACCATGTCTAAAGCACTGTTATGGTTAACCCACCATGTCTAGAGCACTGTTATGGTTAACCTACCATGTCTAGAGCACTGTTATGGTTAACCCACCATGTCTAAAGCACTGTTATGGTTAACCCACCATGTCTAGAGCACTGTTATGGTTAACCCACCATGTCTAAAGCACTGTTATGGTTAACCCACCATGTCTAGAGCACTGTTATGGTTAACCCACCATGTCTAGGGCACTGTTATGGTCAAACCACCATGTCTAGAGCACTGTTATGGTTAACCTACCATGTCTAGAGCACTGTTATGGTTAACCCACCATGTCTAGAGCACTGTTATGGTTAACCTACCATGTCTAAAGCAGTGTTATGGTTAACCTACCATGTCTAGAGCACTGTTATGGTTAACCTACCATGTCTAAAGCACTGTTATGGTTAACCCACCATGTCTAAAGCACTGTTATGGTTAACCTACCATGTCTAAAGCACTGTTATGGTTAACCTACCATGTCTAGAGCACTGTTATGGTTAACCTACCATGTCTAAAGCACTGTTATGGTTAACCCACCATGTCTAGAGCACTGTTATGGTTAACCCACCATGTCTAGAGCACTGTTATGGTCAAACCACCATGTCTAGAGCACTGTTATGGTTAACCTACCATGTCTAGAGCACTGTTATGGTTAACCCACCATGTCTAAAGCACTGTTATGGTTAACCTACCATGTCTAGAGCACTGTTATGGTTAACCCACCATGTCTAGAGCACTGTTATGGTTAACCTACCATGTCTAAAGCACTGTTATGGTTAACCCACCATGTCTAGAGCACTGTTATGGTTAACCCACCATGTCTAGAGCACTGTTATGGTTAACCCACCATGTCTAGAGCACTGTTATGGTTAACCCACCATGTCTAGAGCACTGTTATGGTTAACCCACCATGTCTAAAGCACTGTTATGGTTAACCCACCATGTCTAAAGCACTGTTATGGTTAACCTACCATGTCTAGAGCACTGTTATGGTTAACCTACCATGTCTAGAGCACTGTTATGGTTAACCCACCATGTCTAAAGCACTGTTATGGTTAACCCACCATGTCTAAAGCACTGTTATGGTTAACCCACCATGTCTAAAGCACTGTTATGGTTAACCCACCATGTCTAAAGCACTGTTATGGTTAACCCACCATGTCTAAAGCACTGTTATGGTTAACCCACCATGTCTAAAGCACTGTTATGGTTAACCTACCATGTCTAGAGCACTGTTATGGTTAACCCACCATGTCTAGAGCACTGTTATGGTTAACCCACCATGTCTAGAGCACTGTTATGGTTAACCTACCATGTCTAAAGCACTGTTATGGTTAACCTACCATGTCTAGAGCACTGTTATGGTTAACCCACCATGTCTAAAGCACTGTTATGGTTAACCCACCATGTCAGGAGTTCAAAAATATTTTGAAAACCACTTGCCACAGGGCAAATGACTTCAAGAAAGTAACTGTCCTGACCTTCAGTGTCAGGCACCTAATCACCAGCACCAGAGCTTCAAAAATATTTTGAAAGCCACTTGCCACAGTGACTTCAAGAAAGTAACTTGTCCTGACTAATTTTCCACTTGCCCTTATTTTATGACACAATGCATGATCTTAATGTTTACTGGACTATCTATCGAAGAGTGATAATTTCACTCTCTGCCAGCTCTACTTTATCACTACTGCGAATTTTAATAGTTTTGTTACGAGCAGATATGAAATGATTATTTGCAGTTTGAAACCATAAGTAGAAATTATCTAGTAGTCCACGAACAAGTTAGATGCCATTATTTCATTGCCTGAAGTGGAAACCGACTTGCCCAGGCATCGGCGATGGAATTCTTGAACCTCTGATTGTTATGGATAATATGCCTGGGTTATTGTCATTGGTACTTCATCATGTTAAGAGTATTGTCACATATAAAACACACATTTAAAGTGTCATAAATACACCACCTCTTGAGCATTTACACATCCACACTTTCTAAATATCAAGTACAATTAGAACTTTAACAGGATTTCAACTTGTCAAAATCAGAACCTCTTTTTCTTATCTGGACTTTATGCACCACTGCAGAAGTTAGTAAAATAGTTCTAAAATCAAGATAATTTTAAATAATTCATAAAATTTCATGGAAATAAAATAACAATTATTAGATTTTAACTACTTAGCCCCTTTGAATTAAAATAATGTGAAAAAGAACAAAGCAAATCTGAACATAGACAATGTCAGTCTCCATTACATAACTTCAACTTTTTCAAGTGGACTTTATTGGAACTAAAACAACAAAGAATTCACCAAATACTGTAAATGTTACAATGTTTTAAGAGTGTAACAAAGTATTTCCAACACACAAGAGATCCTGGTAGATATTTGTGTTAAACAACATCCCACCATGGCCGACATAGCTTGATTACTTAACATTGCTCACTTTTACAGGCCTGTTGACAGTTTTCCTCAAGCTGCTCAGAGCATCAGTTGACTCAATAACACCAAAGATTAAAACAATGTCTGGTGCCATCACAAGGTGAGTCTGTGGCAAACACCAGCTGCCTTCATAAATAGGCTGTAAATGTGCCACCCTCATAAAGCCTGACTGGGGAATATCACTCTAGGAATGACGGCTGTGATACATCACATTTGGGAAATAACACTCTTACAGCATGGGATTTTCACTGTTGTTACTTCAGTTGGATGTTTGCTGCACTATTGATTCTCTGCCATATCAATCTTGACAAAATGTAGTTTATTCCCTCTCTAACAAATAATTGTCACTTGTCATTTCCAATTATATGTTTATGGGGGTGGAGGCCACAGGTCATATTTAATTAGTTGTGTAATATTTAACATAGCAAAATAACAATACCATAGGGAATATGCTTACCATATTTAAGAAGAATTATCCATAATGTACACAAATGTTATTGTCTTAAATTTTGAATATGTGTTTGAACAATTCGTCTAACAAGCAGGCTGTCTGCAGAGGTTGTGGCTTAACAATCACTGCACCAAAGTACATTTTCAAATGTTGCAAAAATTCATGTGTTATACGCTCATTACACTTTAATATAAACATATCAAGTTCAGATTACAGGGGTTCAATTTGTTTTTGATAAGCGACTTGCCACAGGGCAAGTGACTTCAAGAAAGTAACTTGTCTTGACTAATTTTCCACTTCCCCTGATTTTATGGCACAATGTTTGATGTTAATGTTTACTGGACTATTTATCGAACAGTGATAAATTCCAAAGAACAATAGCTCTATATTACTATTATTGAGAAATGTAATAGCTTCATTATGAGCAGATATCAAATGAAATTAAAGTTCATTTGCAGTTTGAAACCATAAGTGGAAGTTATCTACTAGTCCACAGACAAGTAAGATACCATTATTTGATTTTCCGAAATGAAAACCTATTAATACAGAGTAGTCCTCGGCGTCAGGTGATGGGATGTTTGACCCCTGAAGATTGCAAGGAAACTAAAACCACTTGATACATGGTACCTGTTGCTACCTTGCCTAAAGCAGGTTCAATACCAAAGGAATACAACGAGATGAAGTGAAATAGGGTTTAACATCCTACTTAAGAATATTTTGCCCACATGACGACATGCATTTGTGAGCATGTGTGGCTGCTTGTACAAGCCTAGACTTAACCTGGTTTTATATTGGTAGTTCACTGAAATACCATGCCATAGTTAAGCATGAATACACCACTCAACACATTATGCAGAGTGACAGTCAGTGACCAACAAGTACCATATTTTAGTCTTTAGGCAGTCCTTGTACCTTATTAATACAGGGTGACAGTCAGTGACCAACAAGTACCATATTTTAGTCTTTTGGCAGTCCTTGTACCTTATTAATACAGAGTGACAGTCAGTGACCAACAAGTACCATATTTTAGTCTTTAGGTAGTCCTTGAACCTATTAATGCAGAGGGACCACCAAGTACCATATTTTAGTCTTTTGGCAGTCCTTTTACCTATCATTTTGGCAGTCCTTGTACCTATTAATACAGAGTGACAGTCAGTGACCAACAAGTACCATATTTTAGTCTTTTGGTATGAAGCGGTCGGGGATAAAAACAGTGAACTTTCACTCTTAGGTGGATGCTGTAACCACTACACAATGGAGGTAGTCAATAAAACAAGGACTCATTGCCTCCGACTCAGCAAACTGGGAGTAAGGTATTTATGCTACTATTTCAGAATCTCCCATTATAAGACCAGGATTGGTCCAAGTTAATGCAAGAAACCACACATACCCATCAATATATGTTGCTATTCAATTGCAATAAAGATGAACCCAACATAACCCCTCCTTCTGCCTCACCTGATCATAATGATATGGCTAGTATCAACTCTCAGATTATTAAGAATCTCAAGAATTTGCCAGACATGGGCAACAAGGATTAAAAATTGCCCATTCACTTACTTCCTGACTATGCAATACAACACCATTAATCTTTTAGAAGGAGGTAATAAGGAATCTGCTTTAATTCTGTCCAGAGTGGTAAACAAGAGTCCCTGTTACCCAGCCAATGTTGATTGAGCTGTCACGCTGGTTTCAGTGCACATCATAAATTGTCAGAATGCGGATGACTCTGTGTGTTGAGAAGCCCCAATTACTTCCCCAGTAGGGTGCCGACAATAACCTTCTCCAGGTGATTACTGAGCCATGGCTGCAGCACCTGTCTCCAAATTTACCACACAACTTGACAACACAGCTCCTGCATCCAGAACGCCAATATCTTCACCCATAAAATGTTAATCTCCCCTCTGACATACACATGCTGAAACTTGCTTTCAGATTCCAACCCTTGCTTCTGAAGACACACAAGTCTTTCTTTTTTTGTTAGACACCATTTCTCCCACGATACCCTTCTATTTGAAAGAGACTCTAAACTTCGTTTCCAAAGACATTAACCATTGGTTCAGAGACCACCAAGACCCTTCCTATCAAGACACATGAACCTTTCCTTCCAAGTCCATCTTTCCCTCAACAAACATTTACTGAGACTGATTATAGACACATTAGCCATGGCTTCTAAATACACCTACCCTTGTTTCCAGGAACACCAACCTTTGCTTTTTGACACACTGGCCATTGCGTCTAATGAAACCAATGAGTCCACCTGAACACACTTCTAAAACACATCAACCTTTGTATCTAAACTTACTGACTCCTGATTCTAAACATACTGACCCCAGTTTCTAAACATACTGACCCTTGCTTCTAAACACATGGACTCCAGGTTAATACTAAACCCTGCTTCTTAACATACTGAACCCTGTTTCTAAACACAATGATCCCAATAATCAGTTACATTCTGACCCCTGCTTCTAATCTCTCTGACCCCAGTTTCTAAAGACTCTGACTCCTGCTTCTAAACTCACTGACCCCTGACTTCTGAAGTCACTGGTCCCTGTTTCTAAACTTGCTGGTCCCTGTTTTTAAACTTGCTGATTCTGACTTCTGAACTCACTGATGCCTGTTTCTAAACTCACTGTCCCCTGTTTCTACTTCCTGTTTCTAAACTCACTGGTCCCTGTTTCTAAACTCACTGGTCCCTGTTACTAAACTCTCTGATTCTGGCTTCTGAACTCACTGATCCCTGTTTCTAAACTCACTGGTCCCTGTTTCTAAACTCACTGGTTCCTATTTCTAAACATATGGACACACTCACCCAGCCTCCAAACATATGGGTCCCTGATTCTAAACATACCATCCATACTTTGAAACACACTGAACTCTAGAGACATCACCCCTATTTCTAAACACACTGTCCTTCTCTTCAAGACACTTTAATCCTTATTTCCTTATGATTCCATTATGTCCTTACTCCCCATGTGAAGTCCTCACCTTCCCCAAACCTGCCTTCCCTCCTATTCCTCATGTATCCACGCAAGCTATAACATCCAGGCCTCCTAAAGAGAGCCACATTAATATTTCAAGGAACTGGTAAAGCAGGCATAAAGTGTGATGGTAGAGCTGTGTGCTGAGAGATGTACATTACCAGCTTGTAGCAGACCCATCACTCATTTGGCAGGGTACACTCACACAGGCATGAATGGAACACAACCATATTATATACAAGGGACAAAATGAAGAACCTTTTCTTTGAAAGCAAGCACCAAACAAACATCTTTAGTTCACATTTTTTTTATTAGGAGGGGGTATCCAGGGTGAATTTTTTAAAATGTTCTTGCAGGCAGTTAGATTTTTTTCCCCAGCATTCGTCGCATAAATCATAATTTTTACACAAACTCCCAGAATTTGGTTGGTTCTTCCAACTGACATATTGTTGGTCAGGTTTTGCGTTTCAAATTGCAATAAAGGCACCCCAGAATTTCTCAATACAGGTAAGAATGAAAATGGAAATGATTAATTGCATTAACCTAAGAAAATATCCCTGCAAATGTATTTTAACAATTCAGTGCAATTAATGCAACAATCAATAATGTGAAGCATCCACTCAATACAGTAAGGGAGACAACTATGCATGAATGTTAGCCACAACTGCGATATTCTCCATGTGAAGGCAATTAACACTTTCCATGCCCATGTTGACAGAAATAGCTGTTGAGCTGTGTAAATTAGGAGTGTTTCAGCCTTAAGAGCATCAATAATTACGGGTTAAATCTACAGGGGCTGATCCCTGGAGAGAAAATCAGTGGGTGTCCGTGTTTATCCAGGGTTTTACTGTCCATCTGTCAAAACCTCTAGTAGCCACACCATCTACAGTTGATCCCTTCCATGTCACAGGTTCACGGTTACAATTGCAATAATTAGTCTGTTTCACAGTCCCTGAACCACATTATTTTCCTTACTGCCAAGCCATCTCTGCAATGCTAAAGTCTCAAATTAATCTCTGGTCACCCTGAGGCTCCTTTTCAATTTATATGGGTTAGTTTTCTTTTTCAAAATAATATATGTATTCAGATTGAGCATTAACCTATTTCAATCATCTACACTGTTAGTTCTTTAGTAGTCTGTCTCATGGTCCCTGAGCCACATGTTTTCTCTAATGCCTAGCCTTCCCTGCAATACTAAAGCCCTATATAAAGCAAGTCTAGATTTCCCTTTGTTCAGGTTCCTGATCTCCCTGGTGCTCCTTTTCATTTAAAATGGATTCATTTATTACTATCAAAATTATATATATTCAGTGACTAAGCATTAGTCTAGATCTTAAGTAGCACTATTCAAAATAACTAGATATTGTGCAATAATGGCTCCCCTTGGATCCCTTCTCTAGCAATTAGTCTGCTAAGATTAACCAGAGGCCAGAGGTTCTTGTGTTGCATAATGTCATAAAAAGGCTAATTAATATTTTCTTATTCATTTGAAATATTTAATTTCACCATTTGTTTGTTTCATTACAACTCAGTTAATATCTTCCTTATAACTCTCTCAGATGCCGGTTTTCTTCATCATTATGCTGATGTTTGGCAACAATATGAGCGTGATTTAGAGAGGCTGACTGTCTAGCAGGGAGGTAGGTGAGAAGCACAATATGATTTGTAAGGATGGCTGGGTAACCGAGTGGATAATGCACATGCTTATCTTGCTAAAGACCCAGGTTTGATTCCCTACAAACCCACTTTTGTGTCCCTGCCATGATATTGCTGAAATATTGCTAAAAGTGGGGTAAAACTAACCTCACTTGCTCACTCTTCATCACGCTATTGAAGATAAATGAGCTGTGAAGATTGATCTTCACCAACCCAAGTGTGTCAAAGAAGCGACTACCATATGAGGACTGGGTGGTCTGACTTGGTCGCATCACTGACTATGATTGTATCACTATCACTTGACTTTATATCGATTTGGTTTCTTACATATATCGATTACTATTTCAAGTCTTAACACATTTGTCTCTTATATCTTTTACACAAAACAGCAAACATGATTGTTGAGAGTGAGTGATATGTACTTGGCTGGTGGATAGTTGTCCTTTCTCTAATAATAAACCTATAACAGACATGACTTGGATTAGTTGCTAACAGGTATATTCAGTGAGCTATGGTTTCAACATCAGACTTCCTCCCATGAAGGCAATCTCTGCTCGTTATGCAGAAAATGTCGGAAACACTATATCGTGATACATATCATATTGTGACATCAGTGTCATGATATGTACTGTATGGTGAGGCACCTGTATCATGACACCCCTACTATCATAGTATTCTGATTGTGTACTGTGGGTAGTAGGGGTTGTAAGCATGGTGGGATGAAATGGAGGGAAATGTCACAATTGTTTCATTGTCATAGTGGCATGCATGCACATATGGGAATTGTACTTATACCAATCCACACTTAAACCAGTTCTATCACAGTGCGGGTTAGACATGGTCTTCAGTAACTCATCCTTGTCGTAAGAGGCGACTAATGGGATCGGTTGGTCAGGCTTGCTGACTTGGCTGACCTATGTCATCGAGTCCCGTAGATATCGCTGTTGATCATAGGATTTTCTGGTCTAGACTCTATTATTTACAGACCTCCAAACTACAGCTAGAGTATTGCTGAGTACTGGATTCACCAACCAACCAACCAACCAACCAACCAACCAATAAGATGAAGAATAAGTCAGTTCAGGTAGACACTTGATGAACCTGTGGTAATTGTTCTCTGAATCTTAATTTCATACATTCTACAATGCATCAGGAAACTTTTCAATGTGACATACTGATCACCTGAATCTTCAACTGACACTCAACTTCTGCAGAATTTCTAAGGAAATAACGACATGCAGTCATATCTCCATGGATACCACCGCCTCAATTCCCAGTGTGATTTCAAGTTTTAGATTAGAAAAGATATATTTACAGAAAAACCTGGCATTCCATTGCAAAAAGGAGGCATTTTATAGACATGAATATGACCAGTTCACATAAATATTCAGGTAACATTCATACGAGCATATGTTCAAATATAGGGAAATACAAAAATTTATGGTACATAGTGATAAGAACATAATGAGTGAGTGCGTGGGTACATGCGTGTGTGAGTGAGTGAGTGAGTGAGTGAGTGAGTGATCTGTTTGGCATCTTAGAAGTTGGTTATCAATAAGGAAGTAAGATGTGTGAACATAGGTTTATACCACTTTAGCAATATTCCAACAATATCACTGCAGGGAATACTAGAGATGGGCTTCACAAATTGTATCCATGTAGGGAATTGAACCAAAGTTTGGGGCATAATGAGCAAACACTTAAACAACAGACAGATACGTCTCCTATTTCCTTGAGAATAAATGAATGAATACTAAGTCTGGAATCATTTGGGAAATCTAGACTGGCTCTGATGTTAAGAACTGACTTGAGGTTTATTTTGCCCTTTGTAGACATATGTTGTGGAGTACCGAAGTAAAGCTTGAATGCCAGAAATAGAACAGGGTCTATGGAGAGAGACATGAATCCTTGTTCTTCAGGTTGCCTACAAAAGTACTGAAAAAAGTCCTGTTGTAATAAAAACCTTTATATTCATCAACTTTGTAGTCAAAGATTTTAGAAAATCATTGACTACTCTGTTCTATTAAATAGATTAAATGATCTTTTATCTTTTGAATGAGGATTTTAAAAAAATGAAGCACTTACATACAAAGGATGATTAAAAAGACGCATTAAATATTTAGGTAGGTCTTAGATCTTTTAAATGACCATCAGAAACATGAAGTACTTGCGTCTTATGATTACAACAAACAGATTAGACATTCAAATTGATCTTTGATCCTTAAAAAATGTTTTCAAAGGAATGAGTTGTAATTTGTAAGTTTTCAATTTAGGACTATTTTTTCCAGAACACTTTTTACCTAGACAAATTTAGGACTTTTTTTTCACACACCGGCCAAAATACCCTAAACAGACTAAAACAAACCCCCCAGAAATCCTTGAACCCTGGTTGTCTGAATTCTTTGACTCTTTACCACTCCTTTGCCTGACCTTTGCGAGACCTCCCATCATCAACATAATTCCAGTTACCACTGTTGGTTGTACTAGCTCTGATGGACAGTTACAGAGGTATGTACCAATCCTTCAGCATTACACCATGGCCAGTTAGGATATAACAAACTGTTATTACCCTCCCAACTCTGGCTCTGGTCAGATAATTAACCTGACAAGTTACAATGAACAGTATCAGTGAATTATTCCTGGTGATGAGAAGTAAGGGTCAGTGAAGATTAAAGAAGGGTTGCTTCTTGTAATGGCACATCTTAGTCCCTCATGTTCTGTTATTTGAATTCCCTGTCAGGTTTAACAAGGATAATTAAGTGTAAGATTGGATAGTAAAGGAGTAATTTGTTGGTTACTACCACAAGTTGGATACAGTCTGTATGGTCAACTAGAGACTAGGAGGAGGTGTAATAACTTATATATATATACTGCTTGTATAACATCTTTACTACCAAGAAACAGATATGATAACAGTTTTTTTACCAAGTACAAATAGGGTGTGTATCGTTGGAAAGACACAACCTTTTAATATACGTTCAGGATGTTACTTAATTCTTTTAAAATATTCTTATTAAATTTCCTATATAACATGATGAGTGAGTGAGTGAGTGAGTGAGTGAGTTTAGTTTTACGCCATGCAGCAATATTCCAGCTATATGGTGGCGGTCTGTAAATAATCGAGTCTGGACCAGACAATCCAATGATCAACAACATGAGCATCAATCTGCACAAAAGGGAACCGATGACATGTCAGCCAAGTCAGAGAGCCTGACCCCCCAATCCCGTTAGTCACCTCTTACGACAAGCATAGTCGCCTTTTATGGCAAGCATAGGTTGCTGAAGGCCTGTTCTACCCCGGGACCTTCATGGGTCATATAACATGATGAAATCATAAGGATGCTTTTAAGTTATTTAAGTCATTCTATGTATCTATATAAGAGGCAGGTCAGAATGATTTATTTTGATATATATGTTGATACACATACATTCAGTGAGCAGAATAGCCTGTTACTAGTTAAAATCCAGTTGGGTCAGTAAATCTCTACAGTCACTGGTGTGACTGGCTAGTGAATTTTCATGATGGTACTTTACCTTTCTGTAATCATTTGGCTAGTGAATTTGTTTGCCGGCCGCTAACCTTCAGGCATAGCTAGCCAATTTGAGGACTACATACCACACTGCATACATTATCTAGATTCCTTAACAACTGGAAAAGTCATAAGAAAGTTCAGGTACGCAAGGAAATGATTTTTTTAGACTATTGAAAACACAAATATACTGACGTCTTTTACAGATGACACACATCCATCACAAACAATGATTCTCACTACATTGTATTGTACTGTGCACTGACTTCTCGGGATCGTTCTATCTCCATGGTGGAGTGGATGAAGTGAAGTGAGTGGGTTTAGTTTTATGCTGCTTTTAGCAATATTCCAGCAAAATGGGAACAAGAGAAATGGGTCTCACACATTGTGCCCATTAGGGGATAGAACCTGGGTCTCCAGCATGACAAGCAAACACCTTAACCACTAGGCTACCTCATTACAGCTATGAATAATAACAGGATTAATTATTGGTGCCAAGAGTGTGGAAAGTTCTGAGTTTGATTCCCTGGCTGTGAATAATGAGCATCAATCTACAGAATTTGGACGCAATGACATGTCAACCAAGTCAGCAAGTCTGACCACCTGATCCTGATGGTCACCCCTTATGTCAATCATGCATTGCTGAAGGTCAATTCTAACCCAGAACTTCATCAGTGAGTGAGTGAGTTTAGTTTTCGCTGTACTCAGCAATATTCCAGCTATATGGTGGCCGCCTGTAAATAATATAGTCTGGACCAATGAAGTGTCAATCAAGTCAGCGAGTGAGTGAGTTTAGTTTTACGCCATACTAAGCAATATTCAAGCTATATGGCACCGGTCTGTAAATAATGGAGTCTGGACCTGACAATCCAGTGATCAACAACATGAGCATCGATCTGTGCAATTGGGAACCGATGAAGCCTGATCACCCAGAACTTCAAGCGTCTTGAGCATCAAGAAAATGTGAGACAACTCACAGTTATTTTTCTCAGGGTCAGCATATCATGTCTGTTTTGGGAAATCCATATTTAGCTATAACAAGGTATCTCAGTGCGATAGCACTACAAAACTTTTTAAGTCCAGGGTTTGTTAACCCAATACTCAGAAACAATACAGTTATATGGCGCAATAATCAAATCTGGACCAGACAATCCATTGATCAACAGCATGAGAATCAATCTACTCACTTGGGATACGATGACATGGGTCAAGCAAGTCATCAAGCTTGACCGCCCAATCCCATCAGGCATCTGTTAAGCCAAGCACGGCTTGCTGAAGACAAATAAGACTATCCTGTATGCTTACCAGTACTGACATTGTCAGCAACTGACCATGTTGCACATGAGCTGGTACTACTATTCTGGTCTATATGACTGGGCTAGAATGAGTAGTACAACACACGAGTGCATACATGCCACTATGGAAGTGGGACAGTGGGGTAGCCTAGTGGTTAAAGTGTTTGATCGTCATACTGAAGGCCCCAGTTCGATTCCCTACATGGGTATAGTGTGTGAAGTCCATTTCTGGTGGTCCCTGCCATGGTATTGATGGAATATTACTAAAAGCAGCGTAAAAACATACTCACTCACTTACTGAGAAAGTGAAATAATTGTGATGTTAAACTCCATTTCACCCCCAATATACCTACAATCCTACCATTTAGCCAGGCTTGCCATACTCTATAACCTGAGAGTACAAGCAAGTCCATTTACTGAAGCCTACTATAAGTGGCACATGCAGGGTTAAGTAGGGCTCATCTCTGACTCAAGTGGCACACACAGGGTTAAGGAGAAGCACTCTGCCTGACAGGTGTCAAAACAAGTCGGACATTCTGTGAGCCCTGTCAGTACACAAGAACCACCTGGGCTGTCTGTTGCAAAGAATGGACTCCTGATTGTACAGATTTCCTTCACACCATTGTATAACACCACTGATACATATGGGTTACTAAAGTTACAATGACTGTGAGGTTGGGTAGTAATTAAAAAAGAAATTCAGCCAAAACAGAGCGCAATGCCTAAAGTGGGTTGTCTGTTCTTCAGCTGAATTCAAAATATCTTCCATGGCTTCTGGCTGTCTGGAGATCAATGACCTTTGACTAAACCTATACCACTCCATTTCATAGCAAAATTGTTTATCTAGCATGGATTTTGTTGCCACAAATGGTCTTCAGACATAAACATGACATTCTTCTGTTCATTTGTAATATCTCTTTACAGTTATTCAGGGCATGTTGAAAGTGCAGTTCCTCAAATTTATAAAATTTGGGCAAATATGAAACGCTGTATTTCATACAAATTGTTTAACCAGGTTAATGTGTTGTTACGGCTGTGACAGAGGTTTGTATGTATAGGAGAAAACAATTCTCCTCGGTTTTGGTAGACAATGCAAAACTGGGGAGGGAGGGATTTCATATATACCGTCAGCCTGGTGGCCATGCGGTAGAGCGTCTGCCTATGGTTCTGAGATCTGCAGTTCCAATCCTGCTTGGGAAAATATTTGTTTTATTGTGAGTTTAATCTTGAACGATATTTTTCGATCGATTTCAAACACTCATGTATCATTTGAATGTTGATGTTCATATAAAGTTAGGAAAAGTAAAACCTGGGAAGAGGTCTTTCTAGCTAAAAAGTAAAGCCTGTCCCTCCAAAACAAAAACCTCAACTGCGGTTATTCTGGGAAAACAAGAGATGACCAAATATATAGTGAGAAGCACACTTTAGGTTTATATATGATGAGAGGAGGATCACTGAATGGATAATGGGAACTCCTATGAACACTCTACCAAGGACTAAAATAGTCATATGTTTGTAGATGCTATGCAAAATCCTTGGGAAGCACACTAAAGACAAATTATAGTGAAAACAACTTCTATTTTGTGAGTTTTGATGTTTCACTAGCCTTGTGGACCATTGTTTTGCAGGAAATGTTCATAAAATTTGTCATTATTATGTAGAAACCTGTAATATAAAGATAACCTCTAAACTCTAAAGACAAACGTAATCGCCTTTTGAGGCAAGTATAGGTTACTGAAGACCTGTTCTACCCCAGATCTTCAGGGGCTTTTTAAAACAACCCTTTTATTCATAACTTTTCAGAAGAAACTGACATTTTCATTTTCCATCCATGTTTCTAGTGTCTTTAGAGGCGACTAACAGGATCGGGTGGTGAGGCTCGCTGACTTGGTTGACATGTCATTGGTTCCCAGTTGCTCAGATTTGATGCTCTAAAGATCCTACAAACAATTTACACTGCATGTTAGTTCTGTCTTTACATAATCCCAAACAGAATCATATAAATCAAATCCATCACTGTACTCTGACAGCAATAACATTTACATGAAATTTCCTTCCATTAAAAATCTACCTGGCCTAACATATTGGGTGTCCTATTGTGCCACTGCAATATGAACCCCTGCTTTTAAAAGGAAGCTGCAAGGTGTTATATCCTGACATTTGTACAACAATGTAGTCAGGATAGAGGATAGGGCAGTGCTGTGTGTGTCTGACTGATAACCTTTTGAAACAACACACAACACTGTTATCAACTCCTTCTGTTACTTTTATTCCATAGCAAACATTATTGTTACCCTTGCCATTTCCTCCTGGCATAATATAAATATGACACATCACTTTACCATTTCTCACAGGGATTAACAAATAGCACACCAATTTACTATTTTGCTTGGAGATTATCACTCCTCTCACCACATCTTATTTGAAATAACATAAATATGTATCACCATACCTTTTATTTACTGACTGACACATGATGCAGCACATGCCTTTATCGTATTACTTGCATTGAATAACATTATTGCAACACCTCACATCTGGGACCAAATTGTGCAGAATCGCAAGCTTGACACTGAGAAGTATGAACGTAGGTTTGAAGCTTAGTACAACAGGGGGTTGATGTGCTACAGCCAGATATCAAATTTTCAAAATTAGACTCATGGTCACGAAAAACACTACTGACCAAAGCCTGTTCGACCCCACCCCACCCCCCACCCCCCTCTCTGCCATCTTTGACGATAGTTATGCTGTTTCCGGATGCCATCACGGCCATTTTTGGATGCTATGACTGCTGTTCTGTGCTCTCTGTGACCATTCTCAGGTGCTGTTGCAGCTGATACGTTAAAGAGCGTTTGTTTCGGTTTTACAGGATATTGTTGCAGTTTTGGGAGCTTATTTTCCTATTTTTGTGATTTCTGTTGTGTTTTGGTGTACATGATTTCAGTTTTGATGATAGGTAAGCCAGCTAGGGAAATATGTTTTGTATTTTCCTTGATCATAGTGATGGGAATTGTTATTACCATAGTGTAACCATGACAATTTGTTTGCTAATGCATAGTAGTAATTGTATGAAGGACAATTTTTTGGATAAAATTGTTTCTATGTGGATCCTGATCTAGTTATCATGCTGAAAATAATGTTGCCATATAGATATATAAAAAGTTACAATCCATACAAGTGTTACTTTGTCAACTTTGCCCTCTTTAAAGAGGCCTTTCCAAAACTTGAATCCCAGCTAAAACTAACCCAAACAGTGCAAACAATTAAGGCATTATCCAGAACCAAGCTATAGCATACTGAAACAGATGGTCTGTACAATCAGGATCTTGTCAAAACACAGGAATCCAATGCTAGCATGACCTTGCCAGGAGCATGACCAAGGTCATGTTATATAATAATAACATCAGTTGATTGGTTTGGTATTTAACACCACACTCAGCCATATTCCACCACCATGGCAGCAGTCTGTAAAAAATCCAGTCTGGACAATCAACCGCATGAGCACCAATCTACGCAATTTAGACATGATGACACAAGTCAGCAGCCCTGACCACCTGATCCTGTTAGTCTTCTCTTATGACAAGCATCAGTTGTTGAAGATCCATTCTAACCTGGATCTTCATGGGTCAAGCTAGACTTTGTACAGGTTATTATAAATTTTAATTGTTGTGCTTCCAAAGCTCGAATATGGCAGAGTGCGGTGCTAAACAACAAACAAAATGTAGATAGATCATTGTTGACAGTATTAAAGGAGCTGTTATCTATTCAGATCATTCCAGTGATCCCTAATGACAAAGTTAGAGAAATTCATGTACATTTTCTGAAGTTTTAATGCATTCTCCTAGCCCTGCTCCAAGGCTGTACTGAAATCTGAACCCATGGATTTATAGTATTTCTATCCTTATAGATAAGCTGATAGTCTGTTATTTACCTTTTTGTTCCAGAAATTATAACTTAAACTTTTACTTTTTACCTTGTGGACTTATGCAGGTCTAGGCATTCTTCCAATACACACCAATACACATTTGTTCATTAAACATTAACACAGTCAGTGGTTATGTTCTCAGTGACTAATGGTAATTTCAGTAAGGAAGAGAAAATGCTGTCAGCTTCCCACAGATTATTACATCAGAGAAAACAACATTCCCTCTGGTCCTTCCCATCATGATGTAATACTCACATAGATTATTCTCAGGTTATTTGTCATTGTTGATGCCTGTATCACCTCAGTTACATAATCGGAAATCCCACCAATCTTCCCCAGTTACCTTTATCTAATTTGTGTGGGATCTTTGGAAAAATTGAAGCCTGGCACATGAGGATAACAATGGTAAAGGAAAACTATTATCCACACAACTAGTTTGGATCAGCTGTCTGAAAAGAAGCCTTCTGTTGAAAATCGAAAAGACTTTAATAGTGTGACGACAGCCAACCTACAGACATTATGGCAATGATGAAACAGAAGTGTGGTATTCTCAGACAAAAAGGTGTGTTTGGGATAAAAACAAACTGCAAAGCACTGCATCTACTCCCATATATAACAAAAGGTGTTGATTTAAGTTGAAATTCAGTGGTTTAGTGTGGAACAGGGTCACTGCCTATCATAACAAGAGCAAGACTAAGGCCTTGGTCCCTGGGAAACACCATACAGCGCAGTCATTCAGTACAGTTATCAGTCAGTGTGTTAAAACGGATATCACAGGCTTACTAATAACTTTGAATGTTTTCTCACAAAACACCAGTGTGTGTGATTGATGGGGGCACACAGCCTGCAGGAGTGGATCTGTGTGTGAAGGGCAAGGCAGAAACGTGTGGGGTAAATTGAATTAAAGATGAAACACCTTCACTGAAACAAGCTTGGAAAATTAGAACAGCAAATAATGTCAGTTGTGTCAAGCTGGCGAAGCTACTGAAGCTCACCTTCATGTGAGTGAGTGAGTGAGTGAGTGAGTGAGTGAGTGAGTGAGTGAGTGAGTGAGTGAGTGAGTGAGTGAGTGAGTGAGTGAGTGTGATTTTCAGCAATTTTCTAGCAATACCATGCTTCACACATAATAGTGTATCCATTTGAAGAATTTAACCCGGGTCTTTGGAATGATGAACAAATGCTTTAACCACAGGTCTTCCCCACTGCCCCCTCACCTTTAAGTAATCTAGATACTGCAGTGTTAAAGTGACATCATCAGCTATCAACACGTCTTGGAAGACGAAAGGTAGTCACAACATACCTTGAAAAACATTTCCTAGAAGGTAATTTATTATACGCTGGGTCTGGTAGAGATATTCACAGGTGTCAAAAAGGGATGACTTCAGATTCTGACATTGACCTCCATATCATAAACCTACTGCCACTTTTGCCTACTGGAATGTAGGTATCTTGGTATTTCACAGTAACCTTGCTATAAATAAGTGTGAATGGTATTTAGAGGTATATACCTGAACTGTAATATATGCTTTGAGGTTTCACATTTGAATTGTAATATATGCTTTGAGGTTTCACATTTGAATTGTAAGACGCACATTTACAGCTACAATATATAATTGCCTTGTGATATGTAAGCAATGTTTGACTGGCTCAAGTCCCAATGAAATTTCTATGATGTGAGGTAAGCTTGCATAGAACTACTGGTATTGTTTGTTATAAAGATGATATAAAGATGACACTAATATTTCACAGTATGGTTTTTCATATACCCTGGGTCTTTAAACACACGATGGAGGGTGACCAAGGTGACCATGTTCCATCCTATCCACAAACTGCGCACATCGGTTTTAGCATTTCAAATTCCATAACACAACACATAGTCAGTTCTTAAATAATGGAACAAATGCAGAAAAATCATGAAGATGACATGTTCAACATCTCAGGTACAGCTGTCTATTTCTGTGGCACACTTATTTAATGTTATCAACTGGCATTAAACTTCTACAAAAACTTACAAAGGAACAGTACTTACCCTGGAATGCATTTACTACCAGTCGGAGGAGCTGTAACAGTGCTGAGAGTCTCGTTGCATGATGGAAAGTCTATCTCAGTGAATTTTAATCGTATTTTACAGGTGCTACAAGCACGTATCTGCACTTCACACCAGGATCCTTGGAAAGATTTCGGGGAGTATGCCTCTGGGTATCCAGGTGAGGCTATATGACCAGAGTCTCCTTTTTCTGCTCGCACAACGATGTTGCGACGACCTTTGTTACAGTAGAATGTTCCTGGAAAAAGAGGACCCCAGCTGTGAGAAAAAATATATGTGAGAAACAAACAAAAATAAACAACAAAGGTGCATTGTAAGGTGTTTGAGGATGGATTTAGCCTTATACATATGCTCTTTCAAATAATCTTTTTTCCTTTTTGCTATGGTTTATAAGACAGTATCAGTTTGCTTAAATACATAATCTCTTCCCTTGTAGTACTGGGTAATGAACTAAAGAAGATATCATTGTGAAACTGGCCCTTACAGGTAGCATTCTCTAAGAGAGATACAACAGAGTTGGGGTTTTTTTCACATTATTAAATTTCTGATAACTAGCCATTTTCAATTCTCATACATGCAAATTTTGAAATATACAAAAAAATTACATCTAAAACAAGGCAAAAGAACAAACTAATAAAGGTGAAGTCTGTAGCCTATGGCATTTTAGCCTGACTTTCCCATGACGTGATGTAATAATATGTAATAAGTCACACTCAGTATTGACTTAATATGTAATAAGTCACACTCAGTATTGACTTAATATGTAATAAGCCACAATCAGTATTGACTTAATATGTAATAAGTCACGCTTGGTATTGAAAAGAATTCAGTTTAACGTTTGTAAGAACATATCTGACAACTTTCACAGAGATCTGGACACACTGTCCTCCTTTATCGAATCAACAATACCGCCTTGGTTCCAAAGTAGACCTTATCATACAGCATCCTTCTGACTTCTATGCATTATGTCATTTGAACAGAGATGTTTAAGGGATCGGGATATCTCAATATGTGTTTTTTTCTGGATCAGTCTCATCTCTGATTATATCGGTTAGAGTGATTGAAGACACTTTTGGGGATTTATCTGCTCAGCAGATACTGGGCCCTAAATGGCATCATTTGGCAGTAAAAATTCCCAACTTAGAATTAAATCATTCTCATTCATGTCAATACATTTTTTAACAATTACAGCTTTAAGTGGGTGATTTGAATTTCACTGATAACAGGACAGAAACAAGAGAAAGTGACATTATTATTTTAAATGTAATGTCAAAATAACTCCTTACTTGAAGAAACATTTAAAAAAATCAATATTTTGTAAAAAAAAATGATGACTTCCACCGAATTCCATGCCAAAAGCACTTACTTTAAAACTGCCCCCAAAATCCCTGAATTTTTACACATTCAACAAAATGACAACTGGAATGACAAGTCTCTATGGATGATCAACTTCTCTATTGTACAAGAGTGAATTTCACCTCCTCATCCTTGATCATGGTTTAAATATCTATTCCGAAACATTGCTACTGTACAATAAAGAAGTTGAACATCCATAAATGCTTGTCATTGTTATTACTTACAACTTCTAGAATGCCTCTCAAACAGCTCAAAACAACAATTTGTACAGTGGCGACACATGCATCAGATACTGCATCATCACACTTCTTACACATCTCTAACTTATCTTATTTATCGTCAGTATTTTATTTACCTTTACATCGGGTTGCAACAGTATGCTAAGCCATTGTTAGGTACGTGTCGTAGTACACAACTCTCAGTTCAGTTCATTAACAATAAGATTTGATAGGAAAACTCTTGGTTTGGTCAAAGTTCCAAGACGAAATCTTTCTGGGATTGGGACCTAAACAAACGTGCATTCACATGATCTCTCTCATCCAATCAAATCAGCAAAAGACATTGACAATTTAGTGTCCCTGGAATGTCAGCTACGTACATCATAATGTCATTGAGGATTAACAGAATATTTGTGATGACATTCCAAAAGTAATGTGCATAAGGTGAGTAAGATGATATTTTTTGTACAAAAAGTGAATTTTTGCATAAAAGACTGAAAACAAAATACCACAGTATACTGCTTCAGCCCTACCTTTATGTATTCCATTCTCTAGCGCCAGAATCTGGCTGAACACAAAGATCAGTGACACTGGCTGGGATAAACCTGAAACAGGAAAAATACTCAATCAGCAATCTCTTACCCTTGGTGTATATCTATAAAACAATTACCCTGATTTCATTCTCATTCCATCTTAATGCTATTCGATCAGTCTCTTGCATTTTCAAAATCACTCTTCATGGATCAATATTTAAAATCAAAGGAATAATTTTGATTAAACATGAAATATACCTAGTTTCAGGTTGCATATATTAATCTAATATGTCAATTAACTTATTAACTGCAATATATCAAGTTCAAAGTTGTAAGAACTGATTTTCTAAAGGTGTGTTGAGGTGGCCCACTTGTGGCCAAAGTGTTCACTCGTTATGCTGAAGACCTAGGTTCAATTCTCCACATGGGTAAACTGCTAAAAACAGTGTAAAACTTAACTCACAGATTTTCTAAAACAATGTTTGGGAAGGATCTGTCACCATAAATATGTAAAAGCATGACATAACTGGAAAATATGAAATTACCACAAACACCTTTACATGAAATAATAAAATTAAGTGAAAAAAAACCCTAACATGAAATAATAAAATTAAGTGAAAAAAACCCCTAAATTGTTCACAGCTCAAAAACAAAAAATTATAAGAAATTGGCCAAGACTGATCATATCTAAAAATCCTTGACGAACAATAAACATATAAAACCCCTAATCAACAAATAAATTACCATGTGTTGTCAACACATTGATCTCGTAAAGTCAAAACAAACATTTTGTAATCTTAATTACCAAACTTCCACACATCAATTCAACTATACCATTATGCCCTCTCTATAAACAAATCAATGTGCCTGTGTGTACATTCATAATTAGTCTTACATCACTGCTGTTTGCCCAATACATGTGTGGGGCTGAAATAACACCAGGTCAGCACTGGAATCTGCATAAATCAATCAAACTCCATACATGCCTAATCAGTGTTTATTATCCATGTTTCATTCATCACGGCCAGGAATTTATATCTGTAGTTCAAGCTGCGTATTACCAGAGACCTGTGACATAACCCATATATTGACCAGGAATACATGGTCTATGCTGTCATGCAGCAGTCCAAATCTGATGGGTAATACCAGGTGTTAACATAATTAACACCACACAGGATCCTTATTGAACCATTCAGAAATTCAAACTCCAGGAACATCTTAGTTCTAAATCTACATTTGATTGGGCTTTCTTGGATATGTATTTGTCTTAAACCATACAATTAACTTGCCTCATACTATATATGCCCCCACAGTTTTGTGAACTTGCATTAGAGAAAGAAATGCTTTGGTTAAGAAAGAGTGGAGCAGATTACGAACACGTCCTGTTCTATTTTAGCTAACAAAATATACAATTTTATGGATAACAAACTTTTTGCATAGAGTGACATTTCGGTGCAGAGACTTACATTGTTTCAAGCTAAAAGTGACAGTATACTATGGCCTATATACATATTTCTCAATAAGCAGTTTTATTATCGACAAGGGCGAAAATATCAGGATTCATATTTTTCATGCAAAGCCCACGTGCAAAATATCACTATTATTATGATGTGATGTCATAAACAATGACATGACATCACGTTTCTTCTTTGACATTGCATTCTACATGCGGCAAAGACGGGTAGGCAGCCTATGTTTGAAAGTAGATTTGGGTATATTTTCTCCAATTTGACGAGCAATAAATCGAATATTATATTAGTGCCCATGTCATACTATGCCACTTCTAGCTTAATGGTGTAAGATTCTAACAAAACAAACATTGAATAAATATTGTTTATAGTTGTCAGATAAATTAAAAATTTTAATAATAATTAGTATATTTATTTTCTGTACCTATGCCATCCCACTGTAGCCAAGCCCACCCACCCCCACCCCTACCCCCACCCTCACCATCATGACTGATAGGCAATCGAAGACGGAAAGCAACCAAAGCTGAAAAGACGTTCTCAATATTGACAAGGGTCCCATCTGTGTTCCATGTTCATCATGTTGTCAGATAGTTAAGGCCTTCCTACTTACAATAAGACCAGGTGGATTCCCCCAGAGAGTATAATATACTCATTGAAATGAACAAGGGAACACATCAACATACACATTTTCCATGACATGTTTCCAAAATTTCACCCTAAGTGCAATATATACCTTGTGAAGAAACCTGGAAAAGAATAATGGAAAGTACTTGTACTTTCATGTGTTCCCTTAATTGTTTCCATGAGTATATGTGAAGCAGATATTTGTGTTTTTTGTCCATGTGTCCTGGAACATTCTGAAAAGGTGGGTAAATCTTTCATTCACTTGCTCAATGTCTACAGAACACATCTCAAATACAGAAACTAGATTAATGCTTAGTCTCTGAATATATATAATTTTGGACAAAACAAATAATTCCATTTAAATTGAAAAGGCGCCCCAGTGAATTGGGAGATTGTGACTTGTTTCAGTAAAGGCTTCAGGCTTGCAGTAAGAGCTGGTAGGAAGGGCAATTAATGCGGTTCAGGGGCTGTCAGACTGACTAATACAAGGAACATGCACATCATGTGCATGCCAAGGTCACACACAGTCAGTCACAGGTTGCACTAATTACATTATGCATAGTCTGATTATAAGGTCAATTTGATACAAGTTCTGGAAGTCCTGACTTGATAAGCCCTGCCACCAAGCATGTCTCAAAAGGTAAGGAGAACCATCTCCCAACTCCCACAGTTTTCATGTTAATGCTTTCAGGCACTTGTCTGAAAACAAGTGTCTGTCTCTAACCTTTGAATCTAATACCAAACAGTCCTTCTGCATCGGTTCAGAGCTTGTAATGGGCACATGTGGACCCTTATTAGCTCAGGTTACCGGAGTGAAATAATTTTAATAGACTCTAGCTTTTGATTAGCAGCTGAGGTTGCTCACGGAAGTGTTGTGGTACTCCTTTGACTCAAATGATAATGCATGTTTCTTCAAACAAACAAGCTCTAGTTCTGATCAGATGAAAAGCTGAAAAGTCAATACAGAAATAATAACAGCGACTGTTTTGGCTTTAGAACCGAGAAGATGCGGGTCAGAACTGATCTCCAGTAATCCATGCTTGTTGCAAAAACTGACTAATGGGATTGGGTGGTCAGGCTTGCTGACTTTGCTGCCACATGTCATTGTATCCCAACTGCATAAATCAGTGCTGATGCTGTTGATCACTTGACTGTCTGGTCCAGACTAGAATATTTACAGACTGCAACAACATAGCTGGAATACTGCTGAGTGTGGTGTTAAACAACAAAACAACAAATCAAATCAACAGAAATAATAATCGTTGCATACAGGAGGAATATTGGCAGGTGCAAATAAGCCAGAATATGACCTTGCTCTGTCATTGTATCGCATGTTTATATCACTGCATAGTCTGGTCCAGAATCAATTGTCTACAGACTGGGTTGTACAACTGTAATACTGTTGAAAGCAGCATCAATTGACTGAGTTTGATTTTACACTGCTCTTAGCAATATTCGAGCAATATCACGGCAGGGACACCAGAAATGGGCTTCACAATGTACCCATGTGTACCAATGTACCAATCAAAGCCTGGTCTTCAGTGAGATGAGTGAATGCTTTAAGCACTAGGCTACCTCAATCACCACAAAATGCAGCATCAAACAAGCACATGTAAATGTCAGAATTGTTCAATTGGCTCACCTTTAAGGAGAAATTTCTTATGGATGTGGAAACATTTTTGTATTTTCTATTTACAGTACAAACATTTTTCTGTTTGACAGACATTTTATCTGTGAAGGTGTAGCAACAGCCTTGGCAACAACAGAATATCATCTTCAGATTAATCTAGCTTTCAGTACTCTGCTCCTCAAGCACTATACACATACACAGAGAAGGAGGACCTGTGATAATATTATACCTTCAAACTGGCAAACTGATAAACTATCTTCCTACTAACTAGCCATTCCCAACAACCAATGCTGATTAAATACTAGATGTGTTTTTAATGCACTTAGACCTCATTAATTTCAACATCTCCTTGAGCATCCCCAGCAGAGTGGGGCGATAAGCTGTAGACAAATAATCTACCTGTGTGATAAAATCTGGTTCTTGGAGGTGGTAATGTTCCAGAAAAGCCCTTGTCACAACACCACGATAAGACCATAAACCTAGGTCAGTAAAGAAGTGTTGTAGCTGGATGCTTGTACTTGTCAGTGGATGCAACTTTCTTTATGACTGTCTATTTTATCAGCAGAGGACAGCAGCGTTATAAGTAAATAATAATACAATGTTAATGGACATTTATATCCACACGTTCCCGTGCATGCTCATGTGGCAAAATGTTGTGTATGGAAATGTTCTGCATGACAGAGTGGTGTGAGTGGTTGTGATCGCAATGTTGTGTGTGGTTGAGTTCTTCATGATAGCAATGATGTGCATGGTAGTGTTGTTCATGATAGCAGTGTTGTGCATGACAGTGTTGTTCATGATAGCAGTGTTGCTGATAGCAGTGTTGTGCATGACAGTGTTGTTCATGATAGCAGTGTTGTGCATGATAGCAGTGTTGTGCATGACAGTGTTGTTCATGATAGCAATGTTGACATGGCAGTGTTGTTCACGAGAGCAATGTTGACATGGCAGTGTTGTTCATGAGAGCAATGTTGTATATGGCAGTGTAGATTATGAGAGCAATGTTGAGCATGGCAGTGTTGTTTATGATGGCAATGTTGTGCATGTCAGTGTTGTTCATGATAGCAATGTTGTGTGAGACATCTGTTTTGTGCATGTCAGTGTTGTAAATGTGTGATAATGTTGTACAAAACAGCTGTGTTGTGAATGCCTGGAAGTGTTGTTTGTGGTGACAGTTTTATGTTTGACTGAAGTGTTGTACTTGACATTAGTGCTGTGTTAGACACCTGCATTATACATGCCAGTGTTGGGCATGACTTCTGTGATCTCACAATTTCTGAACAAGAAACATTCAAATAAGCAAGCATTCATTAACAGGCCAAAAAATAAACTGCTACGTGTGACTGAAGATATAAATCAAAAGTGTAGAGCTACAAAATGTACATGTGGAATGGCATGGTCATCTGGTATCCCAAAGTGAGCTGAATTCGACGTTCTGGTGATTTCGACGATTGCATTGCTAGCGCTATATCGAGGAAGTACGTGCGCGATCGGAGTGCACAAACAGTTTCATCCGTAGGGCGGATGCCCAGTTCCTGTCGTGAGACGTTTTATTGACAATTGAAATCAAGAAATTAAGTTATGTAAAGAGCAAATAAACAACAATATTATTTAACCTCGATCGTTAATACCAATTCAGATGCAAAATCAATTGCCTGTATAACCAAAAATAGCGATCAAAATTCAACAAGATCAGTCGTCTGCTAGTGACAGGTTATGTATGAAACAGGAAGCCACGTGATCAAAACTCTCTCGCAGTGCGGAGGGAAAAGTATAGCTCACCGTCGAAAACACATACAAAAATACACGGATGTGACAAGCGACTGCAGTTTCGCTGATACGATGTTATAAAAGCTGTTTTCGTTGGAAATACACAATACTTTTTTGTGAAATAGATGAATATACCTTTATCACTCAAGGTTAGCAAAATCAAAACTTTAAAATGATATTAAAGATAAAAATTACGTTTTTGTCTTATACCGTCGAAAACCCTTAACACTGGGATATAAGGGGCAATGGGGTAGCCAAGTGGAGAAAACGTTCACTCATCATGCCAGATATGATTCCCAGATTGAGTCCCAGTTTTGATTCCCCACATGGGCACCATGTGTAAATCCCATTCGTGGTGTTCCCAGCTATGATATTGCTGACATAATGGTAAAAGTGACTTAAAACTAAACTAATCTCACTCATTCATCTGGTTTATACTATCCCAGAGACTAAAACAAGCTCAGAATCAGATCCACATTCTGAAATAGGGAGATAGCACACAAGACCAAAATTATGAAACAGACTTGGCAAAATTACAGTTAATACGTAAAGTGTCCCAAACTCTCTCCATCTCTGGATTAGCCGTTGCAAGGCCAGCGCTGATTCAGAACTTCAAGAGACTGATATCACAAAGTGAAACCTACCAAGTTCCCAGAATTCCTCTCTCTTCCTCATCATCATAAGGTTAATCCTCTTCAGTAGACACAACACGAACAAAAGATCATGAAGATATCTTGCCGAGATCCGTGTTAATCCACGCGCAACATTGACCACACCTGTCAGACATTGCAACTTCTACAACATGTCGACAGTGTAGCAAACCCACCAGCACAACTAACACCACTGGTATTTCTCATGTTTTGGTTCCCTATGGAACAGAAGGCTCGCTTGCACTGTAGGGCACAAACATCACTGTAAAGTGATTAGCCGCGGTTGAAATAAAACCTGTATTTCAACTATTGCTACAGGGTTCTACTCTGCCGAGATTGTTAAAGCTGAACATATGGCCAATGATTTACACTGAAACTCATCGTGCAGGGTATTTTGTCTCTATACAAAATTTGCTTACAAGCGACATTCTGTGATGCGAAAAAGAGCATGTCAAAATAGGATGAACTTACATTCCGTATGTATTTCAGTGCAGCAAGAACTGGAAAATCGGCTGGTTTATCATGAAAATTTGGATTTGAGTGTGATAAATGCATAGATGATTTCCCAGAAAATTGATGGCAATTATTTCATTCCCCGCTGATGCAACATGCATCTCATGTTAATGAAGCTTAACACCTGGTGAAGACCTGGGTGGTGCCTACAGTCTAGTCATAAAGGAACACGGATGATACTTAACATCTAACTTGTATCAGCCATCATAGAAAAAACAGCAACAAACTCAAAAAGAAACCCTAAAGATGGGAACAAATGGATCTATAGTTACATCGTATTGCTCTCATTTAGTTAAAAGCATGCATGCATACAAGCATTGTAGCCTTTCAGGTTGCATATCACTGATGGCTTTAACAGACTGTCCCTCGACATAAATCTGGCTTTTCAAATATATTAGAACCTTGTTTGGTTGACATCTTAGAAATAGCATCACAGGTGTCACCAATCTATTTCTTTATTTTCTTACATGATTACACTACAAATTAATCATATTTTTTCAAATACCTATTAAAAAGGCTCTCTAAAGTATCAACGTTTGCATTTTTGTTAACACTTTGATTTAAAGGGTACTTTAATAAAATATATAGGCTACGTGGGCCTGCTGAATATTTGTTTTCCGTTAAAACTTTGATTCAATAGGTACTTTTATAAAACATGTCTGTTTTTGGTTAAAAATGTACTTTTATAACACATATTTGTTTGTTTTTATTAAAACTTTGAATTAAGAGGCACTTTTATAAAACATATTTCTTTTTTTGTTGTTAAAACTTTGATTTAAATGATACTTTTATAAAACATACAGGCTACACAGGCCTCATAGCTGCATATTTTTGTGGGTTAAAACATTGATTCAGTAGGTACTTTTATAAAACATTTGTTTTTTGGTTAAAATTTTGATTTAGAAGACACTCTTATAAAACAATCTCACTTCAAAAAGACTTGAACTTTTTTTCTACTTTTTAACTACCTCATTCATGTCTATCAATGTAGAAACACATGAAACTTGAAATTTAATCCGACTTCCTTAAAAAGTGGTGTTTATTGCCAGTATATCACCCAGACACTGTACTGTAATATGTGCCAGAGGACATACTGATATATTGTCTCTGGCTGTATAGTTGTCCACAGGCTACAAGACAGGAAACAACCTTCCATGTAATAACACTTTTATTATAACATAACCGGCCAAACTAAAATAAAAAGCAGAACAAAATGTCACATTTCACATCATATGGTACTGTTGCGGTTATTCTCAAGTCATTGGATTATGGTTGTCGGTTATTAAGTGTGTCAGTGCTAGACTTGTGCCTGTATCACATAAATTCATTCCCCTAGGAATAGGGCACCATGATAAAACTTGAACACAATATAAACCTAAAACCAATTCACTCACTCATTTAATCTCAAACCATAACAACACATTGCTTTCCTGTTTTGTCTACTGCATATTGTACACTATCAAATAAATGTCTATAGAATAATCTAAATGAGAAAACATAACAGGCTGTAAAATCAATTCAAAAAAGGCAGCATTTTCCTAAGGTTTCTATTTCAGAACAATTGATTTTTTCACTCAGGATCCCTGCATTGTGAATTATGATGCGAAAATTATTATTTCAGGATTCAATTTGGTCGTTGATAAGCTCACAAAAAAAATCTTACATATCCTGAAGAACAATTATATTGTCTCCTATTTAACCAAACCACAATCATAAACAAACATGAACAAAACCACAATCATAAACAACTGAATATTTACATACCAGTTAATCTATTTGTTTTACAGGGACCATTTAAGAGCTGTTATATTTTTCTTAAATTGTCTGCGGTAACATTTTCATTAAATTAGCCCTCTCAATACTACAGGCAAGTTTCTAACAGCCTAAATACTGAGATGATCTATGTTGTTTGAACAAGTCTACCAAAACAGAAAAAGTAAAGGGTAGGGTAAATACGAACATCATCATGACATGAGATGCAATTTAACAACGAAAGTGTGTGCAGTGAGTGTTGTTTCTCTAAGCAAAGAAACCCTGAGAATTTTCCGAAAGGCTGAAGACTCAATAGCCCATTTAACTGTTCAATAATTACCTAGATTTCCTGCAGGCAGCATGCTAAGGGAACGCGGCTTCGTCTGCTCTAAAGCAAGCACCTGCTGTCTCTCTGTGTATGTATGGTTCAGAGATGACCAGTAGGGGCAGGTATAAAGATCAGTGACATTTCTACATGTGAGGAACCCTCCTATACACTATTCAGCCTCCAGCTGTAGGCAATAGACACAAGTCGTAGACTGTAGGGGGTAGGTACTGCTAATGCACACTGTCAGACACAAGGTGCTTGTTGGGGTAACAGCTTACTTTGACTACAGTACCACGCGGCAAAATCACAGGTACTCCTTAACTAATGAGCCAGCCATTTGCTTAAGAAAAACAGTCATTTCTCTGAAACGCATAACCTACTCCAATTGCCACAGTAGCACTGAGATGATTGTGCTTGCTTTCCTAAGTGATCTCCTGCATGTATCGGCAAAAAGATGGTAAACAAACGATAAGCATGAAAACATGTAATTTCAACATGTCTTGCAAAAATACAATCCAATTATGATATAAACATTACAAGTAATACACCAGTAATTATAATAGTATTCCATCAATGACACACCAGGTTAATATGAGAGATTATACACTAGAACACCATTGATTGCTTTTATCTACCAGGTTGGCTGGTGAACACACAAGTACTCCTGTTACAAGGCTGTATTCTCTCGTGTATGGTGCAGTGTTCTAGGTTGTACTAGGTGAGTGAGTGAGATATGGCTTGTCACCTTGTGAACAATCTACACAAAAGTGGGTGGTGATGGGGTGGCTGAATAAGTATGTGAGTGTGTGTGTGTGGATGTGTGAGTGTGTTAATGGCAAGGTGGATAAATGATTAGGTTTGGGTGAGTGAGTGAGTAGGTGGTTTGTTTTGGTGAGAGAAAAAGTGGGTGAATAGTCGAGGGAGTGTGTGACTTGATATTATGCGTGAGTGACTGAGGGGCTGGGTGTGTTGGGGACTGGGAAAGAAACCTCAAGTTATGCAAGGCCCACTTCTGTAAAGTATTTTAGCATAATGAGCTTGCAAAAAACAAACATGGCCTCATCATACCAGTTTGGACAACCCAAAAGAGTTTTGTCATTACCTATATAACAATGTATGGCAAAATATAACATCTTTCCAGTGAACTGAATTCTAGAGATCTAAAGCGATGTGCAGGAAGGAATATCTTTTTCAAAGTTAATTTTGAACCCTGTCATTCTCAAGGTTTTGTTATTCCTGAAGGGTTACTGGTATGCCAAAAACAAATTAAATATGTCCCTAAACAGCAAGTCCCACACTGAAGGAGAGATCCAGAGACATCAGTTTAAAAGTTATTGAGTCTCGTTTTACACTGCTTTTAGCAATATTCCAGCAATATCAAAGTGGGGGAGACCAGATATGGGCTTCACATATTCTACACATGTGGGGAATCGAACCAAGGTCTTCGGCATGACGAGCAAACGCTTTGACCACAAGGCTATCCAACCACCCCTTTAAAATTTAAGTTGAACAAGCTGGTGGTTAAGTTGCAGACTGCACACCTAGAAAAGCGACTCAGTAGGTCTCAACACAACCCTGGAAAAACAATCCAAATATATTTATAAACCAGCACCTATCCACAGCCCTCTGTAGCTTCTGACATTTGAATAAAAAGTCATAATGAAATTACAAGAAAGTCCGTCTCATGAATCATCAGACTGATGCCGAAAGTGTTTACAACACCCTCCAAGCATCGGAACCTCTACATCAACATTGTTGGACTGTATCCATTTAACGAATGATCTCCCCTAATTACGACATGGCTGCCCCTCTCACACCTCTAAAGGTGATTGGCAGCCAACAGGCTGAACACATTACCAGGCTTGTTTTTATTTCATGTCCGACTTGGTTACTGAAGAGGGGGAAACATGTCGACTCAGATCCCTCATACTTTCCTAATTCCTTTTGGCCATGTCACAGAATCAAGACACCTACATGAAAAAACTGTTCATTTTAGTTCCGGTTTTATCTCCGCGCAGTTAAACCTAAAAGAAGACTTTTTGATTGTTATAGATGCATTTTCTTGCTGTTTAAACATTCTCAATCACTCACTGTAAATTGCAGTTTTCTGTGTGACTGTTTAGGTCTGAACGAATGCGGTATCTATCAATTTGAGGTAATGGTCTTGAAGAACCTGATCTTTGAACTTTTTGAAATCAAATACACGGAATAATTCCATTTGACTGAAAAACAGTCTCGTTCCTTTTACATTAACAATGAGAATGAAACTTCAGTATTGATGAAAGAAAAATACTGTGATACATAAATAAGCAAAGATTCAAATTTCCCTTATTGATTTTGGTTTGCTCGTTGTTTTAAAGCACACTTAACAAAATTCCAGCTATATAGCAGTGGTTTGCAAATAATCAAATCTTTTGCATTTACAAAACTGGGATACGATAACATGTGCCAGCCCAGTCAGGGAGTCTGGACAACCAAATCTTTTACAGTTCACAGGTGTATGTAAAATATACCCTGATTTTTATCTACCAACAATAATTTTAGAGGATGTACATTGTATGAAGGAGGCACAGGTAGCCCTGTGGACTGTGGCAACCCAGTTAGCTGTGGAGAATTGAATACCAGAAACCTATGACTGTGGAGTTTGAATCTGGGTTCATCCAAACCATGTAAAAGTTTGCAAGCACCAAAACTGTTTTTGGGTGCCATCAGTAAATGTCTGAGATAAATTAAACTGACATAGCATGATATAACTGAAATATTTATCTCACCAGTGATGTGGTGTTACCAAAATATTAACGTCTAAGACACATTCATCTGACAAACCATGAACTGATATATTCTTCAAAGCAGTATTTACTTAAACTATCACTAATATGAAGTCACACATAACATGACAAATATATCTGGAGCTATCCGATGTACACACTTAATACACACTTTAAATCACAAAATTTATCTGGCATTTTATACGTGGACCATTGTATTATTCATTTTAAGAAATAAGGAAGGGTGTAATTAAGACAGGTTATAATCCAGCTTTAATTACATTCTACCATGAACTTTTAGCACCCTGCCGTTTTATTGGTCGTACAGAAACAAGGAATCTACCTGAGATAATGTTTTCCTTGATATCTCATTACAGTGAAAGAACATATTAATCAGAAGCCAGCTGTCTGCCAATATCAGGTACTAACCTTAGTTAATTAACATTGCCAAATAACATGCTGTGATTCCAACATTATTTCTAAAAGCATTGTGATATACTTCCTGTGGAAAACTTGACAAACAAATACTGAGAGAGAAGATTGTATTTTTGATTAATGTCACTGCAGCTTGACTCCTGTCACTATCATTCATATTTATATCCTGTTTCATGTCCACAGTGTCACTATGATTAGATTTCCTGTCTGTAGAACTCAATGCCAACATAATAATCTGTGTACTTCCTAACACAACTTTACAAAAATTACTTCGTTTTTTCTTAAGATGTCAATTTGAATAATACCTACAGGATATCTGCCTTCATGATTTTATTGTGTCTCACTGCAGTTGAGCAAATTTTAAGGTGAAAATTATGGTTTGAATACACAAAGAAAACATACCTGCAGACAAATAGATAATCATCACTGATCCTGTTGCCCTTTCAACATACAGAAAATAATAAGCTCTACCAATCCCACAACACAATTCATTTCCGTTATAGGCAAACAGATTGGCTTATTTTGTCATGGTAGAATGGCTGTGAATCATGAGCATGTCACCATGTCATCATTTCCAGTTAATCATGTCTATCCCTGTATAGACAGCACAAGACAGCATTTCTCTCAACAAGCACCTGTTTGTGAATCACCTGTCAAACAGCACAATGATTCCAATACGGTCTACCATCATTCATGTTCAATTATTAACCTGAGACTTCCACAAGTCCTTAAGGCAATTATTATCAGTTCAAACCACTCATTTATATGTTTCTAAATACATATAGGAACAAGTTGTGTCTAGGGTTCTGTCCCTATCAAGAGGCTCTTTATAGAGGTAGATGTAGACTTGCATATGTCTCTAAGGTAGTAATTCACAGTTTAAATGATAATTTCTAAAAACTACTCATCCCTCAAACAGACTGTCATTCTTACTGTCCACTTATCTAGACTTGTCTCTTTAAAGTACAGAATTACTGTACATACCTGGGGTTTGCATTGAGTACAGTCTTGTAGCAAGTCACCATTAAGTACCAGTCACCATTGGACCGGCCATTCCTTGCAGTCTTGAAGGAGGTAAAAAACTGCCACTGTTAGCACAGATGCTACATATGCATACTGCACTACATTTTTGTGTACAGAAATGCACCCTTAAGTCAAAATGCAGAAATGTTCCTGGTCCCTTAAAAGGCATACAAGTCCATATTCCATGTTACCATATCAAAAACTGTATGAAGCTGTTCATGTTCAACTGATTACATGTGGTGTTGTGCAAAGCAAAATATTTGTTACTGTGTTATGTTCTATAACACCATCAAATACATCTAACACATACCTGACAGAACATACCTGGGGTACAGATCTGCAGTGCCCCTGCTGCCTACAACTGGTCTAACAGCTTATAAAAAAATAACAAAACAAAACAAGAAAAGAAACATTTTTCTTTCATATAACCATTAATACAAATATCCTAATGCAACAGTATATTTAAAGTGTGATAATTTTGTTAACAACATTCATGAGAAAAGCATGATTTATGGATATCATCTTCTTTATTGTGAACAAACACAACATTTCAGAGCATATATTTGCACCTTCATCAGGGGATGAAGCTACATTATTTTGGCCTCAAGTTTCAATGACTGTCCCCCTACACCATGTATTCTGGTGACAGCTGTATGCAGGTGGAAGCCCACATGTCACAGAACCTTGTCCAACATAGTACCATGCCCAAAGACCATTCTGAAGCACAATACCAAGCCCTCCAAGAATTCCCCCGGGGGTACACTACTCTCTGTTTGGTTCACCTAACTGAAAACGTGATACTCTGTATCCATATTGAAATGGTTATACTAAAAAGGAAAACATTTTTATTGTGGGGATCAAAAAGAATTTGTTTTTCTGGGTCAAAACATCAAACACAACATGGAGGTTCACTATTCATGCTTTGGGGTACCTGGAAAAAGGCAGCAGCTGTTTCACTTTTTCCATACATATGCTAAATAGTAGTCAAGCTGCATCTGGTTATGATTAAACATGCTGATCGCAGCAATGTGATAGATGTAATATTTGTACAAGGATAAAAAAATCATTTGTATAACTTTTAAAGCTGTTTGTATGTAAGAGGGATGAACATCCCCCTCCTATGTATTTGCTTAAGGAATTGAAGCAGTACTTTCAATATGTAGAATGGATGTCTTTGAAGAAAACGTAAGTCGTTAGACAAACAAGATTTAATTGAATCTGACAAATGCAAGGCACTGTAAACATACCCTGAGGGAAGCTTTTTGCAACAAAACTTTGCTTTAGTTACATCAACTTGATTTTATTCAGAAGTCAAGGTAATAAATGTAGCACTTGTGCATACTATCTCAAATGTACACATTACCAAGATTGAGCATCTGGATTATGCGGCTATTTGTATCTAGTTCAATATTGACATTACTATTGCTGGTCAATGTCCTGTTTGGTCAAGCAGACAAGGAATGTAAATATACTTGATTGTTAAGTTCAGATTTCATATCATACAAAAAGATTAAACATGTAACTGGTTTACTTATTCAGAGTTGTTGTGAAAACAATAAAATGTTTTTCGAACTGTGTGACCATTCTTGATATTCCAAGCATGGGGTGCAAGCCTTTCAGAACAAGCATGGGGTGTTTGATATTAGCAGCAAGCCTTTTAGAACAAGCATGGGGTGCTTGATATTAGCAGCAAGCCTTTCAGAACAAGCATGGGGTGCTTGATATTAGCAGCAAGCCTTTTAGAACAAGCATGGGGGTGCTTGATATTAGCAGCAAGCCTTTTAGAACAAGCATGGGGTGCTTGATATTAGCAGCAAGCCTTTTAGAACAAGCATGGGGTGCTTGATATTAGCAGCAAGCCTTTCAGAACAAGCATGGGGTGATTGATATTAGCAGCAAGCCTTTTACAACAAGCATGGGGTGCTTGATATTAGCAGCAATAAGTGTAGATCTATGCTCATGCTATTGATCACTTGACTGACTGGTCCAAGCTCAGTTATTTACAGACTAGGGTTAGGATGGGTTCAAATCTTCTACCCGGGTACCCTACCAGCTATTACCCTACCCTACCCAGGTGCCTATTATATTAATTCCTGACATCAAAAATGGCAATGTATTCTTCAGCACAGAGGTTTAAATCTTGAGTTTTTCACTATCTTAAGCATGTCTTATATTCAAAACAGGTGACTGTAAATTATGTCTAAATCTTCCCAGACAATACAACCTTTTAATCATGAAATATTGACATATTACATTGTATAACAGGTCTGGGTACTGAGAAGGGTACCCAGGTCCAACATATTACCCACCCACCCCAGGTGTCTGGGTTACCCGTCCCAGACCTATTGTAGCTGCAACATTACAGAGTGTCCACTTTGGGTGGTATACTTCCCAGGAAGCTGAGAATAAATATCAAGTGCATGCTGATACACTGAAATAATGTTACTACTCTGAGCACACTAAAATGTCTAAAATATTATAAGCACACACATTATAACCAATATTACAATTATTACAGATTTTACAAACACACTGACATATATTCAACCACATTTGTTTAATTAACACATGAATACATTTCACTAATCCATAGTCCCTAATGTATGACAATTCCAAAACAAGACTAAAATATTTAGTTTTAGTTTCAGGAAATGAAGAGATTCTCCTTGCTCCTTCATATAACATACAAGAAGTCAACTTAATCAATTTCTGCGATTGAAGTGTGTGTGAATGGGAGGGAAGCCATAAGTTTCCACTCTGTGAGCATGGAACGCCAATAATGGACTTCACATAATAATTGTATTCACCTGGAAACTAGACACAGGTCTTCTGTCCTGAAAGTACTTGAGTCGAGTGTAATTAAGGGACGTACATTTACGAGCTAAATACCAACATACTCTCATCCACAGTCGAGGGTCAAGTATGTGTCAACAAGTATGGTTGAACAATGATTTTAACAAAGTTTCAGTTATATAACGCAGGCAAACTTGATGAAGGGGAAAGCCTAAAGTAAAGCACTCAAATGTGACTCTAGCATTAAAGCACAGCATCAAACATTACAACATCATAATTGCAAGAAAAAGAGGATGATGATGGTCATAGAGCATTAGTTTGGAGAGTTGAGTCATTTCATACGGACGGAATCTAAAGACAGTAGGTTTTGTAACTTCGTTGATAATCACTTAACAGATAGGGAGGTGGGGTAGCCTACTTGTTAAAGTGTTCGCTTGTCATGCCGAAGACCCGGGTTCGATTCCCCACATGGGTACAGTATGTGAGGCCCATTTTCTGGTGTCCCCCGCCGTGATATCGCTGGAATATTGCTAAAAGCGGCGTAAAACCAAACTCACTCACTTAACTGATAAAATAAAAGAACAGACAATTCAAGGTCAGAGTGCTTTGTGTGTTGACACTCTATTTCCAATGACTGATCATGACGAAAGATTGATGGATGACTTATCTACTAAACATAACATTTCAAGGGTCAGTTAGGATCTTGGTAGTCTGTCATACAGATCCTGAATCAAATATATCCAAGAAGCACATGACAGCCTAGAAAATGTGGCAAGACTACACAGCTTCTGAAAATAACGAAAGTCTCAGCGCTCTTGTTCATTGTATTTTATTTTTTCTACTATGAACTTTTTTTCTGTAAAATATGTTCATTTCAGAGACTAGTTGTTAGTCTAAGACACTGGCTTATTAATGAGATCAGCTTACCTATTGCAATATACGATATGTATCCCTGTTAATCCATCTTTATTTGATACAGAAACCTATCCAGTCTAACAAATCTCATCTGATTCCTGTTTTAATTGTATAAGCCAGAATGCCATAACCTCGTCCCTTGCCTGATTCTCAATCTGACAACACACAAGATCTTTAAACAAGTAATGATAGTAAGGTTAAAACACACTTTTACCTGTCTGCTGAATAATCTGCAGGCCCTATGGGCCAACACCGATAGAGGTGAGTCAGAAAGTTTAGTTTTATGCTGCACTCTGCAATATTCCAGCTATATTTCAGCAGTCTGCCTGGACCAGGCAATGTAGTGATCAACAGCACGAGCATCTACAAGCACAACTGGGAACCGATGAAATGTGTCAACCAAGTCAGTGAGCTGTATCACTCGATGCCGTTGTCACCTCTTATGAAAAGCATGGATTACTGAAGGCCAATATTCTAACATGGATCTTCATGGGTCGACACTGATAATAACTCCTGCCACTTGTCTACAGTCTATCTCTCATAATAACTACTGCCACTTGTCTACAGTCTATCTCCAGGTGTCAAAAGAAGGTGTTAAACAATACCTATATTATTAACACTGTACATTAACAGTGTCAATGGCAGGGAAGGTCAATTAACAAGGTAATAAAGAGACTAAATGTACATATCTCTCTGTCTCAAAGTCCCTGAACCATATTATTATCCCTTTCACCTAACTCTTGGTATTGGGGAAGCATAGCGGTTAAAGTGTTCGCTTGTCATGCTGAAGACACGAGTTCGATTTCCCACATGAGTAAAATTTGTGAAGCCCATTTGTGGTATTGCTAGAATATTGCAAAAAGAAGCACAAACTAAACTCACTCACTCATTCACTCAACCCTTCATGAAAAGCCTTAAATCAAGTAAGTCTTGAATGTCTACAGGCATGAATCTCTCATCTCAATAGGGGGTCTTTTTCCATGCATATTTAGTTTGTAACATGAATTATATATTTTCAAGCATTAGTCTAGGTTTTAAATCAAATGTATCAAAAACTATTATCAGGGTTTAAGAGACCTCATAAACCTAATTGAAAAAGACAAGACTTTCAAAGTACCCACTTTCAAATACTATACACCACAAAAGGCGACTATGCTTGTCATCACGGGGTCGGGTGGTCAGGCTTGCTGACTTGGTTGACACGTCATGGGTTCCCAATTGTGCAGGTTGATGCTCATGATGTTGATTACTGGATTGTCTGGTTCAGACTTGATTATTTACAGACCGCTTCCATATAGCTGGAAGATTGCTGTGGCATAAAATAAAATTCACTATGTCAAATACTACAGCAGCAAGTCTCCAATACCCAATGAACCCACACAAGTTGGAAAACTGTTTAACAGTAGGTTGTCTATGGCATGCATGGGATACCTGTGAAGAGGCGATGCCCTCTATTTACTTGAACCATGACATCAATATTGAAGCAGAGCCGGTCCCACAATAACAGAAGTTAGGTATAAGAGGGCCATGCAGTATTTTTATATGTTTATCTCTTTAACGCCTTTCATGTCTGATTTAAATGAAAATATTCTATTGGATGCATAAAAGCTAAACAATCGTATCTGGTTAAGCAAAAGACGACAAAAACATTTGGCATGGAATCCACATCTGGGTATGTGTTGTCAGTCATGAGCAATTAGCAGCAACCATGACTTCCTTATATTTTCCTCGGCTCTCTTTTGCAGAAAATCATTTTTTTGAGAAACAGAAAATGTGACTGGCACTGTATGATGGACAGCAAATAAATAAAGAACAAACAAAAACACTTCACCCAAACACACATGCCTCTGAAGATAGCACAGGACAGAGGGACAGATTGTTTCTTTAGAATACATGTGCAGTTAATATCACACATTCAGACACAAACTGGAAAAGATTGACATTTTACATGTAGAAACAGAGGGCTAGGCCCTGTTTCACAAAACTGTCATAACACTCCGACTGTTGTAAATCTATGTTAAAGTATTGAAGTCACGACAATCATTGGGCTGTGAGAGATTTGTAAAACGTGGACCTATACAAGCAGAGCTGACAGACAATAGCAGGGTTAGAAATTAAAGTTTAGTTTCATTTCACCAAAAAGTAGCTTTGACTTAGAAAATATGCATGTGACTTGTGACTTCAAAATGCAACATATGGAAAATGTCTGCATCAAGAACCAAATCGAGCTATTTCTCTCGGTACAAATACTTCCTAAATTGGAAAACCAGACTATGTTAATAATCATACATTATCTATTTGAATAATTGAGTATAACAGCTATAATGTTTACTTATTACTAATTTGTAATATAGACATCTGAACCATTACATGTCAAAAAAATATTTGTCAGTAATTGAACATATTTCTGCTGAGTCGACTGTATGGCTATTACAGGAGAACACCTTCGCACCATACTGAAATGACATCACCAAGCTACACAGGATGTCATCTCATACAGCAAACTGCTCGAGATTTTAAAAATCAATTAAGATTCATGTAAATAAATAGTCATTTTCTCTCACATTATATACAGATTATTTATCAGCTGCTGCCAAGCACAATCAGTATCTTGTTGGGAAGGCACAGAAGTTGATAGCTTAATGAATGATACAGTCAAAAAGGGAACATCTCACTTGCAGCTCTCAACGCTCTCACAGATACAGGCTAGCAAGAGCAGATAAAATCCTCTATGTCTTACATGAAACATGGGAAATAAAACTGCTGTTTATTACCAGAATGTAAATAAATGGACAGAGAAATTCTGCTGCTCTAATGTATAAGTGAAGAGTGATGCAGCATTAAGAATTTAGTATTATCAGAAGTGAACACATTTTCATAAATATCTTTTTCACTCTATATTTTAAATGTCTGACTTTCATGCCAAATGTGTTGTTACAAGTGAATTGTTAAACCTTTACAAATGTACTCCACATAAACTACACAACCATAATTTCTTTTATAGTTAATAAATGACAGAGAATGACGAGAGTTAACATGAGCTTGTAGATGGCATTTGTACATAAATGAGGTGTAACATACTACTTTCCTGACTTAAAAAATTGATTAAATTTGTAACAAAACTGTTAAAAGTAGTTTAAGGTGACTGAACACCATTTACTCTGAAAACATAAACTAAAAAATTAATCAGCTCTTCAATTCCAAATAGAGAAGTGTCCTAGGTTTAAGGGAAATAGTATTTACCCCACAGATTGCCTGGTAGTCCCAGGAGAAAGGGCCAGTCCATGATCAAGTGAGTGTGTAGCCTGGAGCTGTATGGTATCCTGACATGCTCCTACACAGTGCCAGGGAGAATGGCACCACTGACTAGCATGGGAGGCAGCAGGGCTATGAATGACAGCTTCCCCAACATTGGCCACAGTGGCAGACAGAGGCCCTCACAGGAACTACCCACGCAACTTGTTGGCAGCACCAGATGGGAGGCCCAGTCCACTGTAGGGGATTGAGGGGTTACATGGAGTGGACCAACAGTCCACTGAAAGGGTTTGGGGGACTGAGTCGTTACATGGAGTGGACATAACAGTCCACTGAAAGGGGGTGGGGATTGAAGGTGTATGTGGAACAGTCCACTGTAAGGGTTGGGACTGAGGAGGAACATAGAATGGAAATGACAAGCTATTGAAGGGGGTAGGGACTGAGGGGCTATGTAAGCGGACTGTACACTGTAAAGAAGTAGGGAAGGTGGGGATGCAAAGGGTACATTGAATGGATATGACAGTCTACTGAAGGGGGTGGGGTTTGAGGGGTACGTGGAGAGGACATAACACATGACAGTCCACAGAAGGGTTGGGGATTGAGGGGTGCATGGAGTGGACATAACAGTATACTGTTAGCAGGGTGGGGACTGAGGGGTACATGGTGTGGATGTAACAGTCCACTGAATGGGGTGGGTATTGAGGGGGTACGTGAGACATAACAGTCCACTGAATGGGGTGGGTATTGAGGGGGTACGTGAGACGTAACAGTCCACTGAATGGGGTGGGTATTGAGGGGGTACGTGAGACATAACAGTCCACTGAATGGGGTGGGTATTGAGGGGGTACGTGAGACATAACAGTCCACTGAATGGGGTGGGTATTGAGGGGGTACGTGAGACATAACAGTCCACTGAATGGGGTGGGTATTGAGGGGGTAAGTCCTTGTATTATCTGCTGGGAAATAACAGGTGCTTCTGACTGCCAACACCACCACCTTGGACACTGAAAGCCTCCTTTTGAAAGAAAGCAATGGTAGTCATCAATTGAAAGCTCTGTTTTACTAAAAGAAAAGGGTAATTCTACAAACCAACAGAGTGATGTAGTTCAAAATCTCATTTGACTATTTTATGTAGATGTTAGTGTTAATACTACCCTCCAGCGATGTAACATGTAAACAACATGTAACATGTATGTCGAAAGTGATATTGTCACGTATACAATAACTGATATCAAAATACATGCCCTTCCCCTAGTGGGTAGATATACAACATATATCTTTAATATTGTATCATTTCGTGTTTGATGACACTTAGAGGTATAGTACAAACAGGCTGTAAATAATCAGGCCATGGTGGCATGTGGTTCCATGCATAAAGCTCAGGTTGCAATCAGGGGAAGTTAAACAACGATGGGCCCAGAGAGTGCTCAGATGGGTGACCTGCAGATTGACTCCTGAGAGTTTCTAGGACTTCAGTCCAGCCCCACAATGAAGCACATGACACATGTGATCTCATCATTGGCAAGTGAGTTTGTTCAAAATTGACATTGTTCACCCTGCAGAAAATGGGTACCTGGTGGTATAAGTCATGTGACTATATCCTAGCACCTAACATGCAGCATGGGTTATCCGAGGTAACAATATGCCTGCTTTGACTGTTAGTGGTATGAGCATTCACCTCATGAGTGGAGTTCGCCATAATACATATTATTAACATATTATTATTATTATTATTATACAATCATGTGACTGATCCTGTGAAGTGTATGCAGGAGGACATACAAATGATAAAGTATCCAAGCCAAATCTGATCAGTTGCCAGTTGCCAAGTGTGCGTTAAACAATAAACTCCAAGTGACCACAAAATGGGCCATTGCTATGTATTACATATATCATAGTTTTCATGTCTTTGAGCATCACAGAACTCAGAACTGAAGGAACAAGTTGCTATGTGTTACCTGTCCACCACAGAAATTTCTCTGACTCTTTTTGGCAACACACCCAACTCATGGATATAGATGCATTACTCATACTTAACTACACAGAACTTCTGATAAACTGGTCATCTTGTTTCACATTCAATGGGATCAACTGATCATTTGAATTCAGAGTTCACAAATACATAAATGTTGTTCATCTCCAGCATAGCTGAATAGGGTGGAAATTTCCCTTATGTTTAAGGCACACACAAAATATTAGCCCTGTGTTTAACTGCCCGGTAAGGAAAAGAATTCTGTTCTTGATCAGTACCTGACAGGACTTTCACACAAGCCTTCAGACATCAGCCTGGACCAGACAATCCAGTGATTAACAGCATGAGCATCCCTTGACACAATTAGGATATGATGACATGTGCCAACCAAGTCAGCAAGCTTGACCACCCAATCCCTGTAGTCACCTCTTATGACAAGCATGGGTTACTGAAGGTCCATTCTAAAATACATCTTCATGGATCTCTAGGACTTTGAAAAGAATGGGTGAGCATAATACCCAGATCAAATTAAACATGTAAGATTAAAGTTTAAAAAGGTAGATTTCCTCGAAATATAAACAAACTTAATTTGCACACCCAAATTTTTCTTTTTCCAGGTTCTGTCTATCAACAGAGTAGCTTTTCAAAAACTTCTTCAGTTGACTCGTTGCCAACTTTCCCCAAAGACCTAACTGCCTGATAACTTGTACTGTCTGACCAAGTGACAGACACTGACTATATGAACATGATTCAATTAATGGCTTGTACAATTGTCACATCTCATTTGTAACAGTATATTGCTATGTCCGCACAAAAGCAGAAACCTTGTAATTATGGCATAAGTAATAAAAACCATCAGAGTAGGGAGCTGAGAAAACTCCCAACGGTTTTAACAGGAGAATAACAACTGCATCAACCCATCATATTTGCAGTTTGCATTCTCGAAGGATGAATTACGTTGTGTTGCAAACTCAGCAACAATCCACTGGCGCTAAGTGTGGGCACCTTGCTCCATGACTGTGCCTCTCCAGGGATCCTTTCACCTTGGGCATGGCTCCCCAAGGCTCCGAACATCAAGGAGCCATCACACTCCATCACAATTACAGTAGAGGACATGGTGCAGGCCGAATTCATCAGCCAAGTGATTACTCAGCAACTTTTGCATCGCTTTACCCTTACTAGTCATAGGCCACTCCACTTTTGTTGGTGTCATTTGTATTTTTCAATGATGAATAAAAAATGTATTCTCAAAGTATGTCAAGATTATATAGCATAGATATCTTATCTTATTCCTATCACAAAGTGAGTATTACATCAAAACTTTCAAATGTTGTTGCAGTAAACAGTTTTGTTGCATTTGACTTTAGAGAAAGTGCTGTGTTGGTCACAACAACTGTCCTCACCATTTTTGATTATACAAGTAAGATTATTGCTATGGATTGCACAAACACTTGCAATTTGAATTCTGCCTACCCACCTGTACACAGACATCAAATCATTTCCATATGGAATTGAACCCTAGACTTCTGCATGAAGATCAAACTCCTGAATGACAAGGCTGTCATAATGTCATAAAAATGGTATCAAATGTTTTCTCTGACAATACAGTACTGGAGTCACTTCTCATGTTATGTGTGGTATCTGTTTGATATAATGGAATATACACATACCGAGAATGAAAGAGAATGTATGTATACTGATGGAACCATATACTTCTCAATTTTTGGTGAAAAGATAAAATATATTAATAAGTATGAACTAAAAAATCAGATACAACCAATCTATCAACTTCTGTACCACATCTCCATCCTTGTTGATACACCCTGTAACGTCCTAGTTGATACGCCCTGTAACGTCCTAGTTGATATGCCCTGTAATGTCCTAGTTGATACGCCCTGCAACGTCCTAGTTGATATGCCCTGTAACATCCTTGTTACTGACATTTAGTTCCTGTGCTATGTAGCTCCTGGGATAATTTGCCATTTATTAACCTAGCTAGCATTTATCAATTATCAAAGATTCATGTGTCAAATCATGCCCAAATCACTGAATAATTCAGGGATGGCAAATTTCCCTACCCCTTCAGTTTTACATTGTCTACCAAACCCTTGGAGGCATATTTTCTCCCATACGTAACACGCTGGCTGATACACATGGAAGGGTGTGACATGGGACTACAATGGTGAGGAGCCTCACCATGTTAAAGACACTTAAGTCTATATCCTCCTTAACACCCTTGCTGATACACATGGAAGGGTGTGAAACAGGACTACAACAGTGTGGAAACTCGACATGTTAGAGACACCTAAGTTTATATACTCCCTAACACCCTGGCTGATACACATGGAAGGGTGTGAAACAGGACTACAACAGTGTGGAGACTCGACATGTTAGAGACACCTAAGTTTATATACTCCCTAACACCCTGGCTTATACACATGGAAGGGGGTGAAACAGGACTACAACAGTGTGGAGACTCGACATGTTAGAGACACCTAAGTTTATATACTCCCTAACACCCTGGCTGATACACATGGAAGGTAGTGAAACAGGACTACAGCAGTGTGGAGACTCGACATGTTAGAGACACCTAAGTTTATATACTCCCTAACACCCTGGCTGATACACATGGAAGGGAATGAAACAGGACTACAGCAGTGTGGAGACTCGACATGTTAGAGACACCTAAGTTTATATACTCCCTAACACCCTGGCTTATACACATGGAAGGGGATGAAACAGGACTACAGCAGTGTGGAGACTCGACATGTTAGAGACTCCTAAGTTTATATACTCCGTAACACCCTGGCTTATACACATGGAAGGGGATGAAACAGGACTACAACAGTGTGGAGACTCGACATGTTAGAGACACCTAAGTTTATGTACTCCGTAACACCCTGGCTGATACACATGGAAGGGGATGAAACAGGACTACAGCAGTGTGGAGACTCGACATGTTAGAGACACCTAAGTTTATATACTCCGTAACACCCTGGCTTATACACATGGAAGGGGGTGAAACAGGACTACAGCAGTGTGGAGACTCGACATGTTAGAGACACCTAAGTTTATGTACTCCGTAACACCCTGGCTGATACACATGGAAGGGGATGAAACAGGACTACAGCAGTGTGGAGACTCGACATGTTAGAGACACCTAAGTTTATATACTCCCTAACACCCTGGCTTATACACATGGAAGGGGGTGAAACAGGACTACAACAGTGTGGAGACTCGACATGTTAGAGACACCTAAGTTTATGTACTCCGTAACACCCTGGCTTATACACATGGAAGGGGATGAAACAGGACTACAGCAGTGTGGAGACTCGACATATTAGAGACACCTAAGTTTATATACTCCCTAACACCCTGGCTTATACACATGGAAGGGGGTGAAACAGGACTACAACAGTGTGGAGACTCGACATTTTAGAGACACCTAAGTTTATGTACTCCCTAACACCCTGGCTGATACACATGGAAGGGGATGAAACAGGACTACAGCAGTGTGGAGACTCGACATGTTAGAGACACCTAAGTTTATATACTCCGTAACACCCTGGCTTATACACATGGAAGGGGGTGAAACAGAACTACAACAGTGTGGAGACTCGACATGTTAGAGACACCTAAGTTTATATACTCCGTAACACCCTGGCTTATACACATGGAAGGGGGTGAAACAGAACTACAACAGTGTGGAGACTCGACATGTTAGAGACACCTAAGTTTATATACTCCCTAACACCCTGGCTGATACACATGGAAGGGGATGAAACAGGACTACAACAGTGTAGAGCCTCACCATGTTAAAGGCGTCAGGCACCTCTCATAAATATGTCAAATGGTAAAGTAGGCAAAATTCTTCAATTTGTTTTTGACAAGAGTAATGAGTTAGACAAGAGATTTCATTAGAGACGTAATTGCGTTCCCCTCCTTTCCTCATTTATATGTCTTCTTTCTCATACCTATTCAGGGGTACAACAGATTGTAAACAGTTTGTGAGAAATTAATGAAATATAAGTAAAATATTTAAAAACATAAATAGTTGGAAAATGTGGTATGCAATTCTTTCATAATGTGAAAATGTCTTATGATGAAGCATAAATAAGGAAGCTCATTAGCTCATTGTGCATATGTGCCTCTTTGAAATCACTTCACTTGTAACGTATCTGTTCCCAGTATGTTACAGAACAGAAAGTGAATTTCAATCCAAATTCATCCACAAGAATCAGAATATTATCTTATTAAGTGAGGAAAAAATTTAATACATTTATATCACTAGCCTCTGAATAAAAACAGCAAGACAACAGATAACATCCTCACAAAGTCATGTAACATATCTTTGTTTGTGAGCAGTCAAATACACACTAACTTAAGTCGGGTACTCTTCACTTAACAGACTCTCCAGATAAAGTATCACGAAGAGGTACTCAGACCCAAGAGCATGAAAGCCTACCACTGATGTGATACTTCATGTTTTATGTTTAGACGTATCATATCCTGATACATACACGCCACCATGGCTCCTCGTATCATATCCTGATACATACACGCCACGATGGCTCCTCGCAGGCTTCTCTGTGGAAGATTCCACACCTGCCTGCTCAAACCTTCATAAACCATCATTCCTATGGCATCAAAGAACTGACCAAAACAAATTGATAAACCAATTACACCTTCAGAAAAGGTTTCTCTTCTACTCCTCGTCCTAAGAGGGCAATAAGCACAATGTCATTTTTGTGCTAATTATAAGCATGATATTATTTCCAGGCTGATAAGTAAAATATTATTTCTTTGGACTATTTTCACTATTGTAATTGGAACGCTATATTAGCCAACTCTGTTGAAATAGTAGGCAATAAATGCAACAGTATTTGCAAGAGTTATAAACCAACTTGAACGTCCAACAATTATGTTAATGAATGTAAAAAAGTTTAAAGTCAGACCAGATAGAATTCTTAGCTGGCGCAATGTTGTCTCACATTGGCCCAACACTGGCAAACACTGGGCCAAAGTTGGGCCAGCTATGAATGCTATTTGGGGACATTCTGAGTAAGGACAATATTGCAGTTGCTGTATGATCAGCTATGGAATAGACAATCCAGTGATTCATACCATGAGCACAAACACAAAAAGCAGTGATAGTGCCTAATGCAGGACAACCATCATCCAAAAATTTCTACGAAACAAAAACTACATAGCCAAACATACAAGACTTGTTTGTTATTTATTCTGCATTCTTTATCTGTATCACTACCAGATTGTATATTGTCTTGCCAGCCACCCTGTTCCTCTTTGTCACTTCTATTAATTACTGTATATAACATTTATATCCTTTATTGGTCATCCCACTCGTCTGTGTCTGTCAGCACATCAACTGGTCCAGGAAGCGCTATTTTTTCTCAGTCTTTCCGATATTCAGTCTTTGCCTGTCCATTGTTGTCAAAAACTGTATATATATGCTCACTTCTATACTGAAAAAGTGGAGTCTGGTATTCTGCAGCTGACTGTGTAGAGACAACCAGAAGCAGGATTATACTGCTCATAGGAAAGACCCTGTGGTTGACCTAGAACTCCACTCACCTCATTCATGTATACTTGTTTATCAATTCTTGTGTAAGCAACTAAAGAAGTTTGAACTCAATGTATTCGTTCGTCTTCATCGACATGTAATTAATCTAAATTCCGAGCTAATTCACGTTGACGCTGACACTACTTTAAACAAGTTGGTTGGTTTGTTGTTTAACGCCTCAGTCAGCATAATCCCAGCTATTGATCTGTACCAGATAATCCAGTGATCAACATCATGAGCATTGATGTACACAACTGGGATATGATGACGTGTCAACCAAGTCAACAACCATGACAACTCGATCCCATTAGTCGCCTCTTACAACGAGCATTGGGTTAGTGAAGATCAGTTCTAACCTAAATCTTCACAGGTGTAATAAAGATGGGGTTAGTGAAGATTTGTATGCCTAAGGTTCTGTTAAGTAACTAAAATAATATATGAAGATACATGTGGATCACTGATCATATTTATTATCATAAACCATGAAGATACTTAGCCTCAGCCATTTATTTGCAGCTTTTTAAAGCCAAATTACTTGAATATATTCTCATCATATGCTACTTAATGCAATATTCCTACAACATCGTGGTGAGAGACAGAAGAAATGTGCTTCACACATTAACCCCATGCGAGAAAGAAACCTGTGTTTTCGTATGTACGACTGAAAGCCTAGTGGTTAAGGCTAAAGTCACTATCATCACTGAAAGCCTTATCCGCTAGACTTTTGAACACCGCCCCTTCAAGGCTGAATCATCTCTAAACTCTACAAACTGCAGAAAACTACCTGAACAGACATTACAAACACAAAAAATACATTTGGCTAAACATGATTTATATATATTCTGGCAAACACAAATTACAGATTCATTTTTTTCACAAATAGCCTCCTTTAAGAAATCTTTTTATTATCCAAAAAATGTTAGTAATAAATTTTAGATGTCTGAAGTAAGTAAAAGAAAGAAAAACAAACCCATTTCTGTTTATTTTAACAAATTAACCTTTTTCTGAATGTGAGAAAATCTGTACATCAACTTCATGAGAAATATTCTGACAGATAGGCCCATCCAAACACCATGCTCTCTTTAACATTTACTCGACATTTGATTATCTGTCATGAAAGAGGTTCACGGGAGCCTTAATCATTTTTGTAAGCTGTCGCTGCCTGCCCCAAAATACAACTGATTTACCAGATCACAATTCCCGCAGGCACTCCATTACTTAAAGCACCAGATATTATTTCACACTATTATCTATTAACTTTCAATATCAGAGTAGGAAAATAAACTTAACCACCCTGTGTCCCCAGCATATTGCTTCTAGATACAATCTGATGACAGATTTCCCCAGGGACGCCAAGCTGCAAGCTGAGATCTGAACATCAGCATGCAACTTAGGAGAGTTGCCATGCCTGCGACACATACAGCTGTAGTGCGATACATTGTCACAGAATAGCATTATTGTAAAACAACTGCTTCATATGACAAAAACAGAGCAATCTGTACAACCCCCAGGGATTTATCTAGGATTTCAAACTAAGTCCCAATGCCAGGAAGGCTGAGGGGAAAATATCCTTTTTCTTCAAAATTGCGAGATTTATTAAATTTATCATTTTCAGCCACTCATGGTCTTTTGACATTGCAATGAATGTGTCCATGAGTCTCAGTGTCAGATTCAAGTTTTGCGTGCACATAGGTTTCACCAAAATGGTAATGTCTAAATGACTAAAGCTGTTAGAAACTGTCGAAGCCGGCATCACGGCAGGCTTTTAAGCTGCCACGTCAACTGCATGGTATTACTGAAACACTACTCAAACATAACTCACTCAGTGTCACAGAATAACACTGATTTATGACTTTGTCATATGGATACACAAATTATTCCAGATTTTGCACCGGTAAGTCAAATAAGGTTTCAAGCTGAAGTCCATAACTTTCTATCTTCAATACAGATTCAGACGAAACTACTATCAGAGAGGTCTCAGATTTAGTTTTACACTTTGCATACCAGAAATCTCCAACTGGAACTGAATCCAATTAAGTCTTTAAAGTGATGATCCAAATCTTTAACCACAGCACTATAATATGATCTTGTAGAGAAAACAGAATACTGCTTTCACTAGCAAAACAGTACTAACAAGGATTCCATGTACATACTGTGATTCAAAATATTGATTAAATAAACCAAAGATCCTCAAAATTACAGCTTTTACAGGTAAACTGTTTCACAAGCACCCTTGTATCTATTTACCAACAACAAACAGCAAACTTGAAATTTTGGACTCCTTTAATCTTTAGATTTCTTCCAGTGTTAATACACTTAGCCTCAATGTTTATGCACATGCTTAAATTACCTTGTCATCTTTCAATGAAGGCATAATTTATTTATCACAGCTCTCATTAGCTGAGTGGAGGTCCTCTGGAGTGTGTCCGCATGGTTTTAATCAGGGCAATGTACACCAGACTGGCCACTCACTGGTCAAGGGAGTCCTCAACTCTGGTCTATATCAGCAATTATCCTTAACGACCTTACGCCTAGGTGATATATGTCAGTGGATATGAGCCCTAATGGGAATACATACACAATACATACTCGCACTCTTGACAGTATCATGTAAATATCCCTTGTAACCGCATACACCTAGGTGATATATAAGTCCTCATGTCAATACAAGCACAATACCAGGACATATTATGACACCTTATTACCTGCCTGTGGAAGATATTGCAGTGTAATATTTTTATGGCAGCATTACACTAGGGTAACACCGCTAGATGTATGACATAATGGTTTACAGTTATGACTTCACACTGCTAATACCTCTGTCACAATGGTATCTGACCTTGCACATATCACAGAAAGTTGAGTTATCACACTGTATGTTGGAGAGTAATAAACGGAATACTAAACAGGCTTCTATGAAAAACAATTTTCATTGCACTGTGAAAGATTTAATATAAAGCTTGCTCCTACTTGTTTGATACCAAATCACTGAATATCGTATATAAAAATAATATTACATGGTATGTCGTTTAGTATCCTGTTTTTCACATATGGGGAGATGTCTTACAAGTCTAAACTGAGCTCTGCTGGTGGTCAAGGAGTCTACAGGTCTGGTCTATGTCCTGTAATCAATACTAATTATATTACACTTAAGTGATATATGCTGGTGGATATAAGTAATAGATCACATCAAACACTACATAGCAGGAATTCCCGCTAGTTTTGTAGTCATGGAATAAGCCAATTTGTTCAAATTCCTTCTTCTCTAGAAATAGCATGTTTTTATAAAAGTAATATAACATAAACAAATATGATATTGTATAATTGTGAAATGTTACACAGTATCACTTTACAATAAGTTGGCAATTTAAGTAAACAGGCTTAAATCAGGAAGAGAGGCTGGATAAATGTCTGGATTAACGTGAATAAACTTGTGTCTGCAACATGTAAAACTAGCCATAACTGTAAGCATATTTTTCCTGCAACAAGACTTTTAAACAGCAGGAAAGAGTTACGCCTTAACAGCCCATGTGTCAAACAGGGAAATGCCAAATTCTCCACACCAACATTCTGACACATGTTTTGGAAAAATACAGTTATCCATATGGAGTTAACTAAAACGATCATCCTGAAACTTTTAATAAGCCAAATGTATACCTTTAGCTGTAGGGTAATTAATAATAGTGATAGACAAACTAGCATCTCATATTAAGGGCAATTCCATAATGTACTTTCAGTAACACAAGAACATCGAAACAACATATGCTGTAATTAACTGCCAGATTTTTTTCATGTGATATGGTTCATCACAAGTACGGAAGTCTCTCCAATGATAAACACACTATCACAGACTTTACGTTAGATTTGCCTCAAATATCTCCTACTGCTTGCATTTATCAATGTCCAACATCAACAGAGAAATATTTTTATAACATGTGAGATAGTGAATACCTGACAGTTTCAAGGTGTAAATTGTCACAAGGCACTAAATTTTTACAGAAACACACTTTCTGAAAATTGCAAGTACACGCCAGGATGATGGCTGGCATTAAACCAAAAATAGGGTGAATCAGATGATATGTACTTTATCTTGTGTCTTATACTGAATCAATCTCTACCTTAAAAAATACCTTGTTAATTTTTTTGCCTTAAAAATGCACGAATTGGCAGTATTTTAAACCTATTTGTCACATAAGAAGTATGATATTAACTAACTTGCGCAAACTCCTTGTACGTTAACACATAAAGTTTTTATAAATCATTACATTAAAGCCTTGCGATATGTGCATCCCTGTCATCGTGTGCTACTACATCATATAAATTAATCACGGAAAACAGACAATCAGAAAAGTTGCAGACACAGCTGTCAACTCGCCAGCAGGATAATACATAAGAAACCAAAGTAGGCAAACTGACAAACATTTGTCAATTTCCTGCATGACGTTTTAAAAGCCAGAAGAATTCTGAGATAATATCGCACTTGCACAAAACCATGAAGAACCTATATTGGTAGGCTGGCTTCACCCTTTAAATTATCTCTCTTTTGTTATCGGCGGAGTAATGCTTCAATAAGACACATTGCTGGGCTCATTCATTGTGGTGGAGATGTGGGTATGGATATGACAGTTTGGTTAACAGTGAGTGGTACAGCATGGACATATGGCTACAGTGTCTGTTGTCTCCATGGTGCTGTTAATCGTACCATCTTAATGGGGAAAATGCTACACATACAACCCAAATACGATGGCAGACTCAAACAAGAACACCTACTCTGCTCCTCGACATTACAAGTCTTATTGTTATTGGTCTCATCTGTCTGATGGATGTCAGCGTGATATCTGTCGTATCATATTAAGTGACTCTTTATGACCATATCTGCCTCTTGGTGTATACATATTTATATACGCTGTTTAAGTACCCACTGTGTAATCAGACTGTTCTTGAAAGAATTCCATACACTGATATTTATCCACTTCCAGATTAACGATGATACTGCGTAAAGAGTAGCAACTACGTCTCTTTCAAACACTTGATTATCATGATACCCTAAGACAAATCTCAATTATGGAACAATATTGACTTTTGGTTCATAATTCTCAGCAGGAACAGGATAAATATTGTTTGAAGTTATATTACTAGTTCTGTGTGAGACAATAACAAGGAGCCCATGTGGCTCTCTAGTTCATCTGTAAGAGATATGTTTACAAAGAACAACATCAAACAGTTAGGAACGAATCCTTATGGTAAAATTATCTGACTTGAATTATGTATGTAAACTAGAGATCTGAACCTAAAGATAAATTTAAAATACACACTGGTTCCAACAAGGTGTTCAGAATATCCTCCACTTAACAAACCACGGCTGAATAGCGGCATTTTAATAAAGCAGCAACCACTCAGGACAATGATGTTCTTCGAGTAAGTGAGTATAGTTTTGCATCCCTTTTAGAGCATGGTGGGCGACACAATGGGTGATACCCATGTGGGAAAACAAGCCTGGGTCTTCTGCAAGACTATTAAATGGTTTAACCATCACCCTGAAGATGAGTGAGTGACACCTGTTTAATGCTACTTGAACTGTGTGTTTCAGTTACATAACTGTTTGTGTGCATTATGATAAAGGAAAAAAATAGGTGAGTTGAAGTGAAATGGGGTTCAACCTCGCAGTAAAGAATATTTTGCTTTGACGTGCATGCATGTGTATGTGTGGCTGTACTAGCCCAGACTTAGGCTGGTTTTATTGTGCTAGCTCGCTGAGATATCATTTTCACGTATTCAATAAATGTAAGAGGATCAAAAAGCTTTCTCTTCAACATTTTCTGTTATTATTAATTTGTTTCTACCCCAATATAACTTGAGATGCAATGAATGACATGTTCAATGATACAATGCATGTAAATCGATGTATCAGTAGCCTCATCTCACATCAGAATACAGTATCATTACACAATCCAAGACATTTATCTCTCAAGTGAAACCTGCAAACAGTGGATGGTTGTTTTGTTGCGTAATGGCCCTCAGCAATATATGCGCTATATGGTACTGGACAGCAAATAATCAAGTCTGGACCAAACAATCCAGTGATCAACAACAGAAGTGCTGATCTACTCAATGGGACAAGAAGACATCTGTCAACCTAGAGTCAGTGAGCTAGACCACCTGATCCCTTAGTCGCATCTTACAACAAGCATCGGTTACTGAAGACCAGTTCTAATCTGTCAAGACGAGATGGAGCCCTCAGTTTATTTCTGTCAGGCCCAAGGTATAGACCCCAATTTCTAAGTGACTTTCATTCAGTTATGGTAACTATTTACTTTTTAAGTTATGAATAATCAAATATATTGCATACCTCCTACTACTGTCATACAGACCCTGAAACATATACACTAAAAAATACCATACACATCTAGACTATGTGGCCGCTCTAGATTACCGTACCACAATTTCTGTAAATGAAGATCTTTTCATTTCACTTTTTAATATGATTTAAGAACTGTTTTTATTCTGAAAAAAATGTTCATTTGAGAGACGTTAGTTCATAAACCTGTCCACTGCAAACCAACAAAATTTTCATCACAAGTGACGTAGCACTTACACTAATACAGGACTATGTAAAAGGCAAAACAAAAAACAAGTAGAATTTTTGTAATACTCATTGCCACAATCAACCATTCCCACAATGCAACCTTCTACCAGGCCCAGCATGCACTGCTGAGCCCTCCCAGCATGCACTGCTCTGTACAAATACAAGCATCTGTTCTTGCACATATTCCCATTATGATGTCATCAGATCTGTGTTAAAGACCTGTCAGTATTTCAAGATTATGAGTCAATTTTTCACACATTCAACCAGCCTCTTATCTAATGATCCCCATTACGAGGAAATGACTTTTGATGTCTGGGAAATACAGTTTGATAATGTCTGAACAATCATTATGGTTCTGTCTCACCATTTCTGATTAGCTAGCACTGAATACAGATTGTTTGTGATAAATCTCTCTAGATGTCAAACTCAAACTGTTTGAAATCCATGACAAGCGATTATTTACATAACAAGGTAGACCAAATACTTATCTTGTTAGCCAAAGAGCATTTAATTTGTCTTGATTGAAAACAGTTGAGAGACCGATAGTAGTTTTTAAGCACTCTGTAAATAATACCTCTGATTAGGCCATCTTGGAATGTTTTCAAAAATAACTCAATTACCCCCAATGGGGAGAAAATGTCACATGTCAAACACGATATGTTGGAATGTTCTTAACGATCTTATGAAACATTTCTGAAGCTACTCCAAAAAGAATATGTTCTATAACAGGAATTGTTTTAATGTTTGGTATCATAACTTTCATCTTGTTGCTCTTATTCGGATTTTATCAATTATAGCCAAGAATGTAATCTCTGGTCTAGCCAGCAGTAGAATGAGCACCCAGACGTTCCAGACTAACAACTAGTCTCTGAAATGAACATGAAAAAAGTTCATAGCAAAAAATATATAATATAATGAAATAGAGCCCTGAGACTTCCTTCATTTCCTGAAGCTAGGGAATCTAGCCCTGCCACATTTTCTGGACTCACAAGGACGTTTTTGGATATATTTGCTTCAATGTCTGCATGTATGACAGACTACCAGAGGTTCTTGATGTGACCAATATCCAATGAAACACACCAGGAACAGTGAAATAAGTTTCATATTCACCCCCTAATAATTCTTAAAACTCTAAGGACTGTTCCTAATTTATGGCTAGTGGTTTTCATGGAAAGGCATGTACAAAGTAAATGGCCCCTCCCCACCCCACCTCCATATGAATGCACAAAGAAGTAAGTGACCATGCATGATCGCACTCACACACACACAAACATCACATACAAGATCATTGACACTCCACTAGAACACATGTGTACAAAACTTATGACCCCTCTACTCCATGAAAACAAACTCATTACCATCCCTCATAAATTATTAAAAGGTCCCTCATCATCAACTAATAATACATAATAGTGGATGAGTTATATTTCTCATCAGATACAGGTAAGTGTTAGTGCTAGTCATCAGAAATACCTTGGGAGGGCTTTTTTCAATTTAACTTCGTTTCTGTGAAAACACTGGGAACAGTTAAACAGCTGTAGTATATCAGCTGATTGGGCAATAGCTGGAATAGCAAACATCTGTGTCAACCAACTGCACTGAATTCATACCACATAGGAAATACATGTCCATGTGCCTGTCACAACATGGCAGTTACAGCTCCGAGGTACACATGGACTAAATACACCATGAATACACATCATGGTACACAGGTACTATATATCTGAAGTATATACACTTCATAGGTTTATATGGGTACTAAGGACCTCCTCAACACATCTTGTCATAGAGACAAAGCACTTCTCAAGAATATATCCCTTAATGGTAGATAAACATAACAAGTACCTCATCAGCACATCATAGTGAAGAGGTACGGCACAGCTCAAACAAATACATATTGTTGGTACACTCACACCTTCTCTCACCAAGAACAAAACAGGGTACATGTGTCTCATTAAGTGGTACTTAATCTCACCCAGAGCCACCTTAGTCAGTGGTACTTTTGTACCATGTTCTGTGTTCATGTATCACATCATACTGTTCCCGAAGCAGCTCAGCTGCAACATTCCTGAACTGATGGCTTCCTAACAGACTTCAGCCATTTGTCAGGACAAAGACTGTTTTAGAACTAGTTTTCTTTATCAGTGTTTGCTGGTGTCACAACGGACCTAATTTATGTTGGCAGGCTGCATATTGATACATAAACTACACTGCCCCACAAAGTCCCATCACTCTACTTAAGGAGCTATTTCACTTGGATCCATCCTTGGGTATAGAGATGCATGTGATTGCATCAACTGTGTTTAAGGATGTCAAAATAATCTTCTCCTGATACCTGTATGCATAAACTAATACATGTAAAGTAAATAATATCCAACAGTAAAGACACTGACAACAAATGTGACACATCTAAGAAGATGTCACTCCTTAAAGCACAACACATTCTAATGTAGCTATCATCTGCAACAAAACCAATGATAGAGATCCTGCATGGATCAAGGCATAGGTACCCCGAGCAGTAGTAGTAATAGTAGTAGTAGTACCTGTGACGATCCATGTTAGAATTCGTCTTCAGCAACCCATGCTAATCATAAGTGGAAGCCATCTAAACTCGTATTCATTGGAACTGAAGAAAATATGCAGTTCAGACAAAGTGCTGGATTGTAGATGATAAATATATATTTTATGATAGTGTTGACATTTTGACAGACTGGACAGATGCCGGTTTTGTCAGCTCCCACTGTAATTGGATCTGGTGTTCTAGTTCACTGACTTGGTTGATATAGGTTGTCATATTGATAGATTGAAAATCATTCTGTTAATCACCAGACTGTCTGGTCCAGACTTGATTTACAGATCACCACTCCAAATGCACACACAAGCACACACGCACACACACACAAACACACATATGCCAAATGTTTTCAGTTTCTCAGCAATATTCAACCTATCAGCTGCTGGACCATTCAGATAGTCCACATGGGAAGCAATGTCCAGCTGAAAGTGGCCTAGGAGTTCCCAAGATCTGCCTGCTCAGCTGGTGAAGGTAGAAGGCCCACTCTGCAGTGAGTTACTGTCCTCCCCATCAAGGAAGATGTACATCAGTTCACACACAATTGCTGCAATCTCATGGGTCATTGGCTCTGTTATTTCTCACCCTTTCAAGCATGGGAATTTACTGTTCCTTGCTTTGTCACTGCTCCACAGACCAGATCATGAGATCCGTTGCCAGGTGATGCCTGCTAGTGTTTTATGGTTGCTATGGCACTGAAGGCTGTTTTCCTCCTTCCCACATATATCAATACTTGCCTTAACTGTTTACTGCACAATGCCCTCAATAAAGTCTCCTAAAATAGTACCTAAAACATAACCTTCCGAAGTCATGATAGTACATGTAATATTAAAAATAAGATGACACAACTTGCTCAAATTGACAAAGCTAATCTTTAATGCTTTAAGACCACCCTGAAAAGTCCTGAGTCCTATTGTTAATCTGTCATGTTTTTAGACAACCCTGAACCCTATTGGTAATCTCTAATGACATTGGGCAACCCTGAACCCTATTGTTAATCTGTAATGACATTGGAAAACCCTGGATGCTATTGGTAATCTGTAATGACTTTGGGCAACCCTGAACCCTATTGTTGCTAATCTGTAATGACTTTGGACAACTGTAAACCCTATTGCTGAAATGTTGTGCCACGGCAGAATAAAGCCACCTTTACTTCTCATCCAATCAGAGACGTTTCATTAACTTCACTTGAATGGGTTCTACACACTAATATGGATCAAAAATGAAAAGGTTTTATCATTCGAAAAGGGCTGGTTTACGTACAACAATCCACTGTAAATGTCTAACATTTCCTTGGCCAATACCTTCACAAAGTCAGAGAGACAACTGACATTTGTTCTTACTACATGCACACATGAACAAGTAACAAGGCAAATTGAAATTCAAAGTTTTCTTCTTAATCATGTTCTCAACTTTCTAAATGTCGTGTAACTCTTCTGATTACAAGCAACCTCTTTGGCTGTCAGATTTCTTTCCCCGACCTCCCACAGCGATCAAGATCCGACCATTCCCGCAACTTGTAGCAAGGAAAAACGAGCCCTCTCAATTGGTGTTGAACAACGCGATCGTCCTCCTCATCAGCTAATCTAGGTGTTACTTTGGTGTCAGAGGAGCGATCAGAACTACCAGGTGAGACTTATCCTGTGCAACTGAGCATCAGCTAATTACTCCATGAGGGATTCTGTTATATGGTGCCTGGGATGTACACATTTGGTGCCTGGACTTTGAATATTACTGAATATTGGACATTCCACTTCATAATGAATCATGATCGTGTAGTAATATTCATTAAAGCATAATATCACTGTGATATAAATAATGACAAAATGTGTTATTTTTTAGCTGATCTTTCTTTACATGATTAGTTTAACTGAAGGTTTATTATCATTAAAAAGTACTTTTTCACCGTATTGACTCTAAACATCCAAATCCTACAGTTAAAGTGAAACAGCTTGCATTGAAATATAACAACCCATGCTTGTGGTGTGATGCAACCAAGAGGGATCACAGTTCAAGTTCACTAACTTGGTCGACACGTCATTGTATCCCAATTACATTGATCGATTCTCATGCTGCTAATTGCCAGTTCCAGGCTCAATTATTTACAGACAGCTGGAATATTGCTGAGTGCAGCATTAATCAACAAACAATAAATATTTCTATTTTGGACATTCCTGTGGCTTTGACTCAGCAGCCCACCCATGGTAAGTGAGTAAGCGAGTTTTCTTTTTAAATACTTTTAGGCTTTCATAGCAAAATTCTAGCAATATCATGTCTAGGGACACCAGCATAGAGCTTCACACAATGTTCCCATGTGGGAAATAGAACCCGAGTGAAATAGAACGCTTTAACAACTAGGCCACCCCACTGCTCCTCCACCCATGGTATGACCAGAGTATGAAGATCATGTCATCGGCAATAATCGTACCATTACACAGTGAGATGTAGCTCTGTAACGATGCATCAAAATCTTGATGGATTGCAATTGTTGTTCTCTGACAGCAATTAATCACTTGTAGAAATGAAAAACTATTGATGCATCGATAGTATGTGTGACTATCAATAGTTTTGTAATTAACTAATTAACTAATTAATAGGCAGCAGAAAATACAGGATGTTTGGGTGCAGACTTGCAGCTTCTTTCAGTTTACGTGTCGACTGTTTATTTGATCTGGGTTACAGGTTTCTTGTCTTTCAAAAAGAGACTGAATATACTTCAATTTGTTTTTATGTCAAAAACTACACACTCATTTGAGAAGTGACTTCAAATGAAACAATTCAAGAAGAAAATAACTGTTGCAATAGTAATGACTACTATGTTGTCAGTCTATCACAATAGTATGTTGCAACAGACAATTGCATTAGTATGTTGCACTAGACTATGACGACAGTATTTTGCAACAGACTATCGCAATAGTATTTCGCAACAGACTATCGCAAGAGTATGTTGCAACTAACTATCGCATTAGTATGTTGCAATAAACTATCACAATGGTATTTTGCAACAGACTACCGCAATAGTATGACTATTGCATTAGTATGTTGCAATAGACTATGACAATAGCATGTTACAAAAGACTATTGCAATAGTATTTTGTAATAGACCATCTCTGTCGCATTGGTCACCCCTAATGAGATGCATACCACGTCATGATTACACTTCAACCAAAACAGAAACAAGCCAAGAATTACCACCTTGAAATTAAATAACGATGGGCTGTTGCATATGGTAATGTTTTCCAGGAGCTGTCATTCTTCAGATTGCAAAATCAGTTCAATTAGGAGGTTTTATAAAGAGCTGCACAAACAAACGGCAGAATACATGCTGATTGTGGGAAAGGAGACAATCACGTTACTATCACAACATCAAATTATTGCATTTAAATTCAAATTTTCTGATAACCAAAAGGATGGTTGTTTTTCCAGCTGATTGTCTCACTGTAAAAAGTGGGTAAATTTCAAATTAGAGTTTGAGAATGATATCGTTTGGCATCAGATCGATAAATCATGTCTTTACGTGACCTGTCTCTGTGGGAAGGAGAAGTCATTTCGTGAAATCAAAAACACCACACCAAGCTCTGTCACTCTTGACAATGGTGAATTGGAAATGAATTTCAAGTCGGATACTGTCGGATACAGAAAAGATGATTCTATGTTTTCGGCGAATTTCTTGTGTAACACAAAGTGATTCAGCCACCTATAGTGATTCAAACCTTTGTAATGCTACTTTGGTTTTTGGATTCAACACTGTCCAATCAAATATTCTCATTAACCAAAATGGCTCTCTGAGGCACAATCATCACCATGAATTCACTGATAAATTTGTCTGATTAATGAGCCGCACCAATATTCCAACATTTTATTGGCTGACATTTGCTGGATAATACTCTCCTCCCTCTTTTCTATTAATTTTTTTAAAGTTACAAATGCATTTAATTTAGTTCTTGAAAAGAATAAAAACATTTAAATGGCAGCTTATATTTCTTATGACATGTGTTATTGGTTATTCTGATTAGATTTAGAAACAAAAATTGGCAATATTTTACAAAAAGACACTGAGGGCAACTTGACCTAACCTCATATGACATCTCAAATGCAAAAAAACTGAATAATTTAATTTGCAATATGAAATTGAGCTAAAGAGGACATGCAGATGTGAAAATATTCACCCAGTCTTTTTTTCCCAAAATTAAATTAAAGGTCGTGAATACTTTACATCAGCAGACAATGGCACTAAAATACAGACACATTTCTTAACAATTCGAAATGGCGACAGAGTGTTCTTCAAATGCACAGTATCATCACACTATAGGTCACAGCACTGATAAAAAACAGCCCAACAGTGTGTAAATCGTCTTTAATTTCACACTTGGCCCATTAAATTTTCTGTTTTATAGCTGCACAGTATCTGTTCAAGAATGAGAAAGGCTGAGTGAGTGTTCTTTGAGAGCTGACACAACAGTGCTGACTGGGTGTGAGGAACCGGGGAATGTCTCAATAATCTTACCAGATATAACAGAGGCAGACACTTTTGGAAATACCCACCAGTACACAGTCTACAGCTGATTTCAGACTAGTTGTTTATGTAAATTAACTAGTTTCATATAGACATACAGACATCTAGACATACAGTCACTCTGGATATCAAGTTAAGTGTCAGAGGTTGTGAGGTAGCCTAATAGATAAAGCATTCACTCATCATGCCAAAGACCCAGGTTCAATTCTCCTCATGGCTACATAGTGTGAAGCCAATCTATGGTGTCCCTTGCCATGATATTGTTGAAATAGTGCTAAAAGTGGTGTAAAACTAAACTTACACACTCGTCTCTGGCCAACAGAACAGTGACTATTTCTATCCTTGTATTGTGTTAAATTCAATTCTTGGTGTTAAATCATTTTGAAGAAAATACCGCAACTTTGACAAACATTAGTGAACTATACACACAGCAACAGTGCCAAGTGCTGTAGCAGGTACTGTTGCTCACCTGCTGATATACTTCCTTAAACCAGGACACGCAATTCTTTCATATTAGTGTACCATAATCAATCTGGAATGCAAGGAAAAACTATAGTCATGGTAACATAAAAGAATTGCTTATCTTCAACCTATCTTAAGAAGAATATATCACGATCACATTTGGCAATGTTGCAGTCATATGACTATGACTCCATAAAGAGTAGGGCAAACCAGTGTCTGGTAAAGAATGGAAAAAAACTGTGCTTTCATGGTATAATGCAGTCTGTCGTACAGACCCTGAAACAAATATACTTAATGTAGTCCATGAAAGATTAACTATGTGGCATGTTTTAATTACCACAGTTTCTAAAATTGAATAAAATCCCTGAGCTACTTTTTATTGCATTTGAGTTCAATTTGAAACCATTTTTGTCTGTAAAATAAGTTTATTTCAGAAACTACCCAGCTGAAATGACACCATGGTTGACCATGGTTTTATTTTACCATGGTAAACTGTGGTGCCATTTACCGCCACCATGGTCTTTTGTTACCATGGTAGACCATGGCTTACCATGGTGTAATTTTGCCATGGTTTACCATGGTACACCATGGTCTCTTTTGTGACCATGGTAAACTGTGGTGCCATTTACCGGATGTGGTAAGCCATGCTAGACCATGGAAACCATGGTCTGTGAACCATGGTATACCATGGTATACCATGGTATACCATGGTATACCATGCTTTTTTCATGCTTATTTCAGCTGGGTAGCGATCAGTTGTGGTATAATGAAACACAACCAACCTGTTTATGCAAACTAACGGAAGCAAGCTCAATAACTTGGTAGACGCATGTCATCATATCCAAACTGCAAAGATCGATACTGGATTGTCTGGTCCAGACTTTATTTACAGATCGCTGCCTAGACTAACAAATAGTCTCTGAAATGAACATATTCTACTGAAAAAAAAAGTTCACAGTTAAAAAAAAATAACAAAATGAAATGGAGCCCTGACACTTTCTTCATTTTCAGAAGCTCAGGAAATCTAGACTTTCCACATTTTCAAGACTTGTGTGGGCTTTCTTGGATATATTTGCTTCAGGGTCTGTACGATAGACTAACCACTGCCACATAGCTGGAATATTGCTGAGTGTGGTGTTAAACACCAAACCAACCAACTTTTAACTGTCTGTGAAAGTTTTGAGACATTCCCTATCAGATGCTACAGGAAGCACTGAGAAGAGCTATCCAGTGCTATTACAAAGGATATGTTTTCAAAAAAGACTTGATTTGAGGGGATAACAGTAAACTTGTCTGGAACATACTCCCTAGTGATAAGATCTGCTTCAAAATTAAAGAGTAGGCAAATGAGACTGTAGTTAAGGTATTAAATCTCTTGGCTGTTTAAGGAGTGGGGAATCAGGCTCATAATCTCCTATCACTCCGCGTGATTTATGCTGAGCTCTTGACAGGATTGCACATCGGCCAGATGAAAACATGCTTTTGGCGTCAGTCTTAAGTATTTAATGAGTTTTTATTAGTCAGGTAATATAAATTGGCCTTTCACAAGGATCAGCCGATCTTAACGTTAAATACCGCAATAGATATTCAGTTTCGGCTTTCTTATCTACCTAATCTAAAGATGAAATCGTTAATGAATAACGGAGGGATTGACGGAACATGCTTACCCTTTTTCCGATTGGTTTTCAGTGATCCATGCATACAATTTTCATTAGTCTTTTGCCTTTATCGCCCAACAGAATCTGTCCCGGCTGATATTCGAGATTGAATAATCTCTGGGGTTGATTCGAATCAAGTACACATGCTGAACAGCATCACCAATATTCAACGTGCCTTTTAGATACTCACTTCCATACAAATGGGAGCATCCTGCAGCTTTGGACTTCCTTCTGTCATTACGAAAATGTTTTTTACTGTTAAAAGTTTCCATATTATATTACCTTTCAATTTATCTACATAATTCAAGGGCTTGCTTGTAACAGACATCTGAATGTACATCTATGCTGGACTCTCTTCTAAAGTGATATTCTAACTGGCTGCCTATTTTGAACTAACAAAGTATTGTACTGTGTTGGTGATGAGAGGGATCTACACACTGATGTCGGTTACAATACAAACCTTTGCTGTTGCATGGATCCAGGGAATTTATGGTAAAATGGGAAAATGAAACACTAGATAATCAAGAACTGTTCCCAGGTTGTCTGTTTCACAGTCTCTGAACAACATACCCGTGAAGGTCCCGGGGTAGAATAGGCCTTCAGCAACCCATGCTTGCCATAAAAGGCGACCCAGCTTGTCGTAAGAGGCGACTAACGGGATCGGGTGGTCAGGCTCGCTGACTTGGCTGACACATGTCATCGGTTCCCAATTGCGCAGATCGATGCTCATGTTGTTGATCACTGGATTGTCTGGTCCAGACTCGATTATTTACAGACCGCCGCCATATAGCTGTAATATTGCTGAGTGCGGCGTAAAACTAAACTCACTCACTCACTCACTGAACAACATATTTCACTTTGGATCCTCCCTACAATGCTAAAGCCCCACATGAAGCAAGACTTGCTTTTCTCAAGTACTTTCCAACTCACTGCAGCACCTTTCCTTCTTAAAAGGAATTGTTTGTTTCCATCCATTTATATATATATCTAGAGACGAAGTGTTAATCTCTGTCAAAGGCTGTACAAAGGCATTGAACTTGTTAAAATGGCTCTAAACACTCACGATATACACTATAAAGGAAATTAATAATTATCACAAAAGCAGTCTTTAGTCATTCTATAAGAAAGAACAATGTAAATGTGTTCATCAGGGGATTTGAATCCAGATCATTTGCATAATGAGCAAACACACTGTCTGCTTGGCTACCTCATGATCAATCAGAACCTCATGATCACGGTGCTGTTGTACAGAGCAAACTTAGGTCTTAGTTGATTGCAACTACAACACTTTTATAAAACAACATCCAACAAATAAAACCAGTCCACAAGAACTACCTATGACTTCTCATATATATATAATTCCAATACATACACTACATTTCAACCCAGCTCTTGCAATCAAGTAAGCAAGTTTCTTATACTTAGTAGAAACCATAATTTATATGCTAATGTGGCAGCTGAATCTGGGCAAAGAATTTGCTGCCAATTGCATGACTGTCCATTTTTTTTGTAAGTAGAACCAACATCACTAACATAGACATTTTACATCAAGTGTAATATGGTTTCATTGGGAGAAATCACTTGAATATGTTGATTATGAAGCATTATCATCAAGCCCATTTGAGTAGTGTTGATTCTACTTGTATCACCAGATCCTTGTGACGTCTGCTCTACAGAAGGAAGACTATCAGACAGGCCACCTCTGCGCATCTTCTTCTAATCAAGGACCACCCTTCTACGACTATGATGTGAGGCAGCATGTCTTTCCCCATTTTATTATCAGACGCTATCATTTTCTGCCAAGTGACTGTTGATAAGAAACAAGATTTTATCTAACCTTTTTGCAGACTCACGGCATAAATGTCACAAAAACAGAGGTTATTCCACCAAGTGACATGGATTCTGTTCTCAGGAGGTGCATTTAGGCATTCTTGGAGGCTTTACATAATGTCTGATCTTTAGATAACACTGTGCTGACAATAACGAGGTTTTTTAGATAATGCCAAACACTATCCTTACAGTCTGTCTGCAATTGGCCACTTTTTAAATAAACCAGATGATGTTTCTGCCTATAAATCTACCATTTTTAACAACTTCGTATCTTCATAGGCTGCTTTACTGTTACACCTCCTAAAAAACAAGACTTCTGCTACACTAGTGATGGGAATTGGAAACCTAATCCATTGTGGATTATCATATAATTGGAGGACTTCTGGTGAATGATTATCAGTCATAATTGATATACAACATACACATATTTTTAATGTAATCATCAATTTTAAGGATTTTCTCCCATTTTTTGCTAATTAATGTTTTTTTTATAACTAATGCTGAAAATGAAAAATATGTGTACAAGAAAGACATAGGAATTGTAATTAAACAATAAAAGTAGCTAAAATGTCACAGTGCACACTGTCATTTTATTTGACATCGATAAATATGCATACACCATCATTCATGAGTGTCCTGAATATTCATCAAATATAGTAGTCAGTTTACTTCATTCTGGTATGCTATACTAAAACAACAAAATTCTGATTAATCGAAAATGTGTCTTTTTTACCATCCATAATTATTTTTAATGCTTCTTTTGATCAATTATTTTTCAAAACACCACTATGCTACACTAAATATTTCACTTGAATATATGTTGAAGAGGAACTGTGTTACCATATCAAGTACAGTCTTCCAAATTCATGCTAGTCTCTTCACCCATCACTACTAACCAACAACATAATTCATATGTTATATTGCTTTTGGCTATGAATGAAATTTACAGGTTTTGAATAAAGCAGATAAAAATGTATAGGTATCAACTGGACCCATCATGTTTAGGAAAAATACTGAATCAAAATGGTACAATGAAGCAAGCATGTCTGTAAAAGCATCTATGAAAGTACATTAAGTCATTTTCTTACCAGTTACCACTCCAACCTCATATAAATTTTCTATTTCCAGATTTTTATCCACAAGGCAATTCAAAGCATTCAAAGAAACCTGGAAAAGAAGGTACCACATTAATGTGTCCCCTTTAATGATGAACTACAGAATAATACTTACTGTACTCTAAATCATAGCGAAAGACTTCTTCCTGCAAGTCTAAAGGTCAACACAGACGAATTTGCTTCCTAATAAACTACATACAAACTGCACCCAAAATACATGACAAATGTCGCTTCCCTGAAAATATAATTACTTTATAGACAGCACCTGTTGGAAACCCCTTTTCTATACAGCATATCAACGGGTAACATCTCCTGTCTTCGGAGAGAAAATGAGATGTGCATATTTTCAGTTCTACTTCAAAGATGTATTGATTAGTTGTTGAGAAGATGGTATTTAAGATATTACTGACTGAAATTCTTTGAATTCAACTATCCCTTAGCGATACTGATGCTCAAAGAGCTTCCAATGACAGTCTAAACAGTTCTGACATGTTTATAAATCTGTCACATGTTTGCCTATTAGGTAATATACACAAATAACAAGAGATTTATTAAGAAAAATGAGCAGGACTAATAAAATCACCTTATTTACATCAAACATAAACAATTTGTAAAACTGTCAATCTTCAGTTTTATCAAAAGCTTCCACAAACCTACTCATATTTGTCTGTAGAACGGCAGAGTATTTGTATTGAGTCATATCATTCCATCTTCGGATCATTTCAGGCATGGCTCTGATCCACTTCTTGATTACATATTTCCCATGGAATACTACTCAGAGGAATGAAAAAGGTAAACAAAAATCTGAAGTTGTGAACGAAAATTTAACATTCATTGACCCCCCCCATCCCATGAACTACAATTCTACAATTATGACGGTTGTAAATTATAGTGTCTGGACCAAATCAGTTCATTGCTGAAAGGAACAAGCAAACATAAAAACAAAACGGGAATTACGATACAAATCAAATACATCAAAAAGCTGGACCTTGATTGTAGTTAGTGTAAGGCTGAACAAGAAGACAATTAGTTTTTATCAAAATCTACACCACAGTGCTCTGTTCGTGTTTTTTTAACTCCACCACAACATTCATGTCCTGAAAACACATTTCTCTATCTGTCCATATCATCTTGGAAGGACAAATGGACTGACAGAGTTAGTGAGTGAAAGAGTGAGTATGGTTTTACACATCTTTCCAGCAACATCACGGTAGGGGACAACAGAAATGGGTTTGTCCCCATGTGACGAATTTAACCCATGCCTTCGATGTGATGAAAAGAAAAGATTGTTTATATGTGTATATGTTCCATGATTTGGTGTCAGTAAGGGAGACTATCCATAATTTTGGTGTGAGGTACTTTGTGGCTAATCTGACCTTGAACCCCTGACGGATACATGTAGAAATGAATGCAGAATTATTGCAAGAACTATAACACCCAGTGAAGGGTATTTGCTCCTACTGATGATATTTCTGGATACCTTTAGTGCCTCATAAGTAGTCTTCTTCATACGTAATATATCTGATACCTATGTTGAGCTGCCAGAATGGATACCCTGGACTGGAATTGGTTCCTAAATCACGTGTTGGTCAATGGATTGTGGACAGGATCTTGTACACTCAGAATTAAAAAATCATGTCCAAATCTACAGTGTTTGAAAGAGATGACCAAAGGAATCAGACTCTCAGGCTCAAAAGCTTTCCAAAACCCATGCAGGTTGAAAGAGGGAACTAAATTGAATGGGTGGTCACGTCAGCATTTTGCTTGATAGTATTTTCAAAATGTTGATCAATGGATTGTGTTGCCATAATGCACCTAGAATAGTACTGGGTGTAGCATTAAACAAAGTTGTACGTTGGTGTTCATTATAACATGAAAGTATATTGTGACACCTCAAGATCACTACGGTAACTCTCTAAACATATCAACATGATGATTCATGCACACAGAGGTACATCTTGATACTCTTCCATAAATGTCACGCACACCATCTATCCTGAATCAGGCATTTTTGTGTCCTTTTACACATTCCCCAGACACCGCTGTCAGAGGTGCAACCAAACGCAGTGACATGATACTAGTGTCCTACGACTTATTTCATTCTTCCTGTTTGATGTTGATCAACTGTAAAATGTTAAATACATTTGTCAGGTGATCCTGCAGTGATTTGGCTCCTTGTCCAAACACGACCATGATTTCTCTACAGGATGCTACAAAGATGTCTGGAAGCATCAGTACAAGGGAAGTTTATGCGTACAATAATGTATCTCTTCATTATTTACACAAGATAAGCTGTAGCGGGTTAGATAACATGTACGTCTGCAGGACACCACGTCTCATTGCTCACGCAAGTCGTGCTGGATGCACCAGTGGAGATGTGATAATGTACAGCACTCTTGTCTTGTGGAGAGGGGCCTCTCCACAGCTTCAACACTTCTCTCAATGATAGTTAGTGCTGAGGGAAATGGTCTTGGAGGAGAGACTAGATAAGTCTTGAATTGGTGCTTGAATCATCATGAGCAGGTGATGAAGGAAAGGTTGTTTTTATACTCTTATCATATGTGTTCATTATTTTCATAAAAAATATTAACTACCAAAATGGGATGGGCAGTTTTTGATAATAAAAACTGAACCTGTAGACAAAAGGTCTTTAAGTCTTTGGAGAAAAGATAAATCATAGCAATATAATAGACAAGCTATTTATGTCACTCACTGATGAAAGTTGTCAATGATAACACTGTCACAATCTCTATGAACAGGGCAGTTTGTATTTCTGCAACAGGTGCCCTGATGACAGAACCAAGACCTGAACAGTAGGGGTACACATTCCAGTTGTCAAAACTCCAGAATCATTTTGGCAAAGTGACGAAAACTCACCTGAAAAGTGGCAGACTTATCTACAAGGCTGACAGAATTAAGTGTGTTGGGGTTCTAGATATACCAATAGCTGTGCAAGTTAAGGGACCAGTTCAAAAGTACATGGTCAGTTAAAAATATTAATTCCTTAACTTTGGGGGTGTGGTTGGAGGTAATGGCCCTGCAAGTTTTTCCCTCAGACTTTACCCAACTTACCTCATTTCTGTAGCAACTATTTCACCAATCATATTTTTACCATTCCACCCCCAAAGTGTTGCAAATAGTACATTCCAGGATCAAAATTACTACTGAACTAAACACTAAATAAATGCTAAATAATGACTGATTCTGAGAAAGATGACATTACACTAATCAACAGTGAAGCTTTAATTTCACATACCTCGTACAGCAGATTTCCAAAATATCATCATTAAATATCTTCTCATTTCTTTTTAGCAGAAACATATTTCATTAACTAAAAGGTATTTGTTTGTCTATAATATCCAAGCTGTAATCAACCAATTTTCTTTGTGTGGGTTTAACTCAATTACTTTTTTCTCACTCTACTGAACTTTTGAATGAGTGAGTGAGTTTAGTTTTACGCCACACTCAGCAATATTCCAGCTATATGGCAGCTGTCTGTAAATAATGGAGTCTGGACCAGACAATCCAGTGATTAACACCATGAGCATCGATCTGTGCAATTGGGAACCGATGACGTGTCAACCAAGTCAGCAAGCCTGACCACCTGATCCCATTAGTCAACAAGCACAGTTGCCTTTTATGGCAAGCATGGGTTGCTGAGGGCCTATATTGAACTTTTCAAATGGTCCCTAAATGTGAATCGGATCACACTATAAGCTAATATATAATTCTGTCTTTCTGAGATTTCCAGGTGTCACTTGTGTAAAAGGACTACTGATGTGGGCGCCATTTGGGAGTGGAAAAAGAAAAGCCAAAGAAAAAGGTATGACAGCTAGGTTCAAAGCACTAGACTTCCACTCCTCAGAGAGACTCCCATCAAAAACATGGAGGCAGTCACAATAAGCATGGCGTTTTAGGACGAAATAACGTATATTGCACAATAAATCTTCATACTCTTTAGCATGTATTATATTACCTGAGTATCATCTTTAAATTACTTGTCTGGGGCAAAGTCAATTCCAATTTTCATGATTTTATTAGAATATATATTGCATTTCCTGTGTTTTTAGTGTATAACATTCCAGAGAAGCAAAAACAAAATGCAATTTTGCTTCAAAATCAAACCTTGAAAAAATATCTTTCAAGACACAAAAACCTTAACAAGTTATTAACTTGTTGAGTCTTCACCATATATTATTTGCTCAATCATTTCCTCATGAAAGCATTTTCTGCATGTGTAATTCATTAGGCCCAGCACACAATATACGTTGTCTGGGGAACGTTATTAAATGTAAGTCTACGAGCTTTCCCTAGTTTCACTGCAATATAACTGCTCCCCTTCAGTTGAGCATGCTGCAATTAAGAGAATATGCTTAAAGAATATTACTATCAATATCTGTGCCATCTCCAGAATGCCTCCATAAGTAGCTGAATGTCCTTCATGACATGTATGTCCCCTGTTTTTTTGCATGACAGCATAGATAAGACGTAATGACCCAGCCACTGCTGGCTTCCAATGACTATTTTCCATCTGGAAGACATGTCAGACAGAGGTGTTCCTTCAAACGTATATTCATAACAAAATAAAGTAGGTTCGGGGATAAAAACACTGCAGAAATTTGTGCAGATGGTGAAGAAGAATTGATGACAAAGTGATAGAAAGGGTCACACATAATGAGCTTGTCTATTAGCACTGCAATCCTTGAGCCTCGGTATGTAGCAGAAACATGGGTACCCTTCTTGACTGACAACACAAGTGATGCAGGATATACATCTCTCAAAGACTTCTGCTCCTGTAGAATTTGCGTCTGCTTCAGCAGTCTCTATTTGCTGCTTCTTCTGTCAACTCTGACAAGCATTATCTACTGGTAAATACTTCTACTGAAGGAATCTGGTCTGTTTTTTATTCGGACATCAGTAATGATGGAAAAAAGGCCCAACTGACAGAACAAGTTCCATATCTATTAACAGTGTTGTCTGATGATGAGGGTTACAAATTCTTTCTTAAAGTCTGCTTGAAGCCTCTTTTAACATCCAAGGAAGTTTTGTTAAGATCCACTGAATTCTTTTGACTGTACATGATACATTGAATGCATTTCAAGCGGAACATCAAGTCCCGGTATGTTACATACCTCCAACAGGCGAGAGGAAATTGGATTGTGATACACCCGTACTCCGAACAGCCCCCATCAAATCGCTTCAACAGATTCTCTGTTTTTGATGTTTTCCTTCAATAGGTACAGGAGTGTTTGGAAAAGAATCTGACCTTGTGATGAGCAGTCTTCACAGACTCCTCAACCCCCCTGTTTACCCTGGGAGGTTCTCTTTTTCTCATCGCTAAAAATCAACATTAAAACCATACTTCTGAAGTTGTTAAAATGGTACCTTACTATCATGAGGTTTTCCTGCTAAATATGCAGTTCAAGCATCTCACGTTGCAGAAATCAGGCACCAAACTGCCTTTTCTCATTTGAAAAAAGGAGGTATTTTGTAATAAATAATGTTCTTAGCAGCAGCTTTGACACTTACAAAAAAACTGCATTTTCATTTTGCCTGATCTTTTTCCTATCTCTACTTCAGGCAATTAATCCCCTGCTAATTTGAGACTACAGCAGGCAGCCAGTTGAAACGATGGTTGCATCATCACTCTCTGATATGATTTGATTAAATCAATGCCAGTACCAATTAAACTAATTGCTTTATGTCATACTTGATGAAAAATATAATGAAATTGACACAGGAAAGTGAACTTGTTTTTGATGCTCTCAAGTGTCTAAAAGAGGCATAGTTTCTTTCAAATGTTTAATAAAAGGTAGTATTAATTAGGTCAGATCAAGATAACATATCAGAGGTCGATATAAGGACATGAAACGTACTTGCACCGTAAGGCAATCACCTTGTTGCACAAAATATAAACATGTTGCACCTGCTGCTTAATACAGAATTTTATAATGCTAGAGTCTTGTTAAAGACCGTTTATAACAGTATTATAACAAAAGAAATCTAGGTGCAAGTTACATTTAGCTGTTTCCGGCTGCACCAGAGCAAGTTCTAAATCATTAAATTGAGCCTGCATATTTTCTGATAATCTTATCCACCCAGAAATTTATTTTGGTCTTTATATCTGTCTGTAGAGAACCTCTTGGATTTATATTTCAGTCACGGATATAAAAATGGAGGTATCTTCACTGCAGATGGATAATGATGTTTTGAAATGTGAAACACTTTAAACAAAAAATTTAATGATTTTATATATACCATAACCAAGGGAAGATGCTGCCACCATGGAACTGAAAATATCACTGTTCACTGAAAATCAAATGGTAAAGACAGATGCCTTATAAGCATAGGAAAGACCTATGAACACGATCTAAGAACTAAGAACTGATCGAACACTTAAACTATATTTTTATGCATATAACCCAAATCTTCAGGCCTACAACTCAGGTGAGATGATGCGACCAATATGGCCAAAGTACTGCAGATTATCTTCTGACTTTGGTAACAAACATGCTCCAGGAGGAGGATATATTACCTCCCTTGTCACTTGCCACTGCCGACAATCACAATTTACATGGAACTCACACGCTAGAAAGTTATCGAAAAGTCAAAAGTCAGTGATAACCTGAACTTCTGTATTACCAATTTGAAGGCATTTCCTTTGTGATCTCTCAGCAGCCGTGGCAGCACAGATGGCATTACATGGAAATGAACACGAGAGAGATACATTGATGTGCGTTTCATCCTGATTTTTCAAGTTCCCCACAAATTAGCAGTTCAACTGGCAAACAGAAACATCAAAAGATTTTAAGTCCGTAAAACTATCCATGCTATTGAGGGTTGGAAGTGTATACTTACCTCTCCGAGGATACTTTTAAGGTTATTCCTTAATATTCTGGTGTAGAAAATGACTTTCGTGAAAATGAAGGTGAGTGAAACAGAGAGGAATGCAGAAGATTGGAATTGCAAAGAGGGAACATAAGAGGTAGAGGTATTATGAAGAAATGCAGATGAAAGCAATCAGATCAATATTACTTCTCATTTTAATAGACTTGTGTTGAAAATATCTGAACATACTAGTGAAATTCAGATACTTGGTTTGTTTGACAGTGCACTAAGTAATTTTCCAGCTATATATACAGCGGTCTGTAAATGATTGCATCTAGATCAGTCAATCCAGAGATCGACAGCAGGATCATCAGCCTATGCATATGGGATACAATGGAGTGTGTCAATCAAGTCAGTGAGTCTGACCACCCAATCCTGTTAGTCGTCCGCAACAAGTAATGCTGCTGAAGACCGGTTATAACAAATGAAGCCAATAAATAGTTCTCACCTTATCTTCATCATAATTGAATTTCAAAAAGACTTTAGTTTTGTACTTTACATGAATCAGCAAAGTACAGCCTTGACTTCAGCTCTGAACTGACAAATACACAAAATTAAAGGCACTATGTCACACCACATTTCTCCTAAATACATTATACCGCATTTCTCTCAATATTACTATCAGCCCTCAAGGAAGCTACGATATAATTTATTCAAAAAGAAACTACATACTTAGGTTACAATCGTAAATTTAAAATGTTTGAGTGAATTAATGTAACACTACATTAAATCGACCTTTGTGCCCAGTACTGGACGAACATTATTTCAAGCGAACCAGAAAGATATATGTCCCATGAAGAGCTCTTTACAAATATCATACTCACAACTTGTGATTGATTCGGCATACATCAACAACGCAGTGTATGGCAGTTTTTGATGTACAGGAGCAATTGTTTACATTCCATATATGGCAAGTGTTTTCTGTTTGGATGCTGTCTGCATCGAAGTTCCAATTATTGATTTCAGGAAAGTTGTAACGGATAATAAGTCTTTTATTGCATCAATAGGAAGCCAAAGTGAGTGCACATGCCCTAATATATATAATATAGGCAAAAATATTGTTGTAAATGTGTGACATTGTGCCTTAAAACATGTCGAATACATTGAATTTCACATTTTGTACATTTTGAAGTTTTATAAAAAATTGTAACATTCACAAATTGTAACACATCATGAATTGTAAAATTTGGAAATACAAAGGGATCTTCAGCCCCAAAGAATTTCTAGACAAATCCTCATATGGGTTTGATAAATACACACACGAGAGCAGTGAAAACACTACCAACCTTGTAAAATGCGAGTGTGAGGAATGAAAAACCTAAATGCATGGCTTCTGTAAATGAATATAATAAACAGTGTTTGTCAAACAACTGCATGCCACATGTCCCAAGGGAGAAAAACACTTGTTTAATAATGGAATGGAATTTTAAATCTGACATTTACAATTCATCAAAATAATGACTGAGATTGATTACAGTGAAAAATTCCTTCAAGAATGATGGCATCACTTGTTCAAGATGTCCATCATGATGGTACAGGGCCTTCGTTTTTAAATTGCTTTTCTTTCAGAGTGTTATGTGGCTCAGGTCATCATGACATGTGGGAGCATATACGACAGACTGTTCTCCATCACCTCCAATATGAAGATCACAGCTGACAGTTTACAAATGTTTATCACATTTTCTGCATATAAAATGCAAATCACATGGGAACATTCATGTGGTAACGATTTACATTGTCATTGCTTTCAATGAATGATTTCCATTAATTACCACCATATTTTATCCTGAAAATGTCAAATGATATTTTGGGACTCTAGTATCTTAGCAATGTGACTGTGAGCTCAATAACAGAGGAAAAGATAATTTGATGTGTTATACATTTTTCATTGTGCCTCCATGAAGGTCTAGGTCAGATTACTGGCCTTCAGTAACCACTGCTTGATGTAAGAAGCTTATAACAGGGTCGGATGGTCAGACTCGCTGACTTGGTTACTCAGATTGATGCTAATGCTGTTGATCACTAGAATGTCTGGTCCAGGCTTGATCATTTACAGACCGCCGCCATATATCTGGAATATTGTTGAATGTGCCATTAAACTCAACTTATTCACTCACTCACTTTCATTGTGCTGGAACCTGTATGATCAGCTCTTATGATCAGCACAGGTTGTGAGAGCTGAAGAACTGCTAGAGCTGGAGAGGGAATACAGCAGCAAAGGATGTGATTGTTTCATTGAATAAATAACCTGATATCAGTAACGCATGCTTGATGTAAGAAGCTTATAACAGGGTCGGGTGGTCAGGCTCGCTGAATTGGTTGACATGTCATCATATCCCATTTACGCAGATCGATGCTCGTGCTGTTTGTCACTGGAATGTCTGGTCCAGACTTGATTATTTACAGATGCCTGCCATATATCTGGAATATTGCTGAGTGTGCCATGAAACTCAACTGACTTACTCATTTTCATGAAACCTGTATGCATTGGTATGGAGCTGAAAAGGATAATAATCAGGATGCAAACCTATCATCAGCACATCCTGTCACATCTAAGGAACACAACTCTCCATAAGAGTAGCACATTGTCAGGGGGTAAAAAAATTAAAACACAATCCCAATAAAAACCAAAAAGTACCCTTAAAGATAAGCAAAACTCCAACTTCTAGTTGTCTATACAGCTCCTTTTCATTAGATCACAAAATCCAATTAGTCAGCAATCATCCAACTGGGTTTCAGATCAACTAACTAGGGCTGCACTGACATCGATGGGAATCATATTGATTTCTTATATTTTTTTAAATTATCATACAAAACTGTTTACTTTGCAAATTCACGTGTGTGTTAATGGGTATATACACTTATATATGTACTTCAGTATACAACAATTGCACAAAAGTACATATAGTCATGGAAACAAGGAAATACAAAAGAATGCAGGTGTTCCTTGACACTTTTCAAGGTGTCTTCACAAGGTGTGTGCATTGTGGGTGAAATTCTAAAAATAAATAAAGGAACACCTGCTCTTTCATGATCCCTTATTTTTTTCGATGAGTATATAATATTTGTGGCAACAATGATATTCCACTAATATAACAGCTCTTACTTTTCCATTGCACGTAATGAACAATTACTAATTCTTTTCTAGTTTTCCATGTTTTATGGTACAAGCCCTCCACTTGCGTATTTGTCATCATTTAACTGATAGTCAAATAATGACTAACATATGTTATATTTGTGATTACACTTTGTTGGTAAAGTGCAGATTCTTGTACTTTTGTTGGGTTGACTCACATCTGGAGTTTTCAATTATTTTTGATCATCAGAACACCACTACATGACAGCACAACGAAAGAGCAATGATTAGATGAGTTATAAAACAACATAAATCAAAGGATTAATGGTTTAATCAATCTTATTTCGTTTTGTCAAATCTGTTTACCATAGCAGAAGGTATACACCCATATTTTGGTGCCTTTGTGGATAAGCCGGCAATATGTTGATTGTTCATTGTTGTCTCACTAAATCTAGTTTTTTAACGAACTGTGTATATAAAAAAAACATGTGCTGTTTCAGCTGACCAATGGGGACATGACATGAATGAGTAACAGCTGAAACAAGCTTACATAATTATTTGAGAGATGAATAGGTTACGATATCCCAAATCACAGATAGTTTTATAAATTAGATTGTTACATTTGACAACACATGACATCAACCAAGTTTCTTCGTACAGCTTACCTGTGAAGATTCAGGTTAGAATCGATCTTCAATAACACATACTAGTCATAAGAGGTGACTAACGTGATTGAGTAGTCAGGCTCACTAGCTTGGTTGACATGTCATCATTTCCCAATTGTAGATCGATGTGTAGATTGATGTTCATGCTATTGATCACTGGATTGTCTCGTCCAGACTCAATTATCTACAGACTGCTAAACTCACTAAATTCACTCAATCATTCAGTGTACAGCTCACATGTAAGACATATTGTTCCTGTTGATATCGACAGATTTATCCCCTTGAACAAGGAAACTGCCTAAACTCTTACATGTAAAATGTAAGGTTTTTGGTTGTAACAATATCTGTATTTTACTTTCTTTGACTGTAGAAGGAATTCAGGAGAGGACTCAGTGGTTACTGATAACACTATTCCTAACATTATACCTATTCCAAAGTGTAACTCTTTTTCAAACTGTACAGTAAAATCTGCAACATAAATAACTTGATACTGAAATATGTAATTTCTGAATAAATACGATTCTCTATATTAAAAGTGTGCTGACAAATCATATTGTTCCCATGATGATTTTAACATTCATGAATGATGTCACAAGAGAATTGAATCTAATTAAGACACACATTTCCATTTGACACCACTGGTTCAATGTTGGCCCTTCTCCAGAATTTCATTTTGACTCGCTTCATTCATCTGAAGTATCAAAAATACCATATTCATGAAATAATGCTGATCTTTTTGAGAGCTTGACCTGGTCGGTGCCCGATCTGACCCCAATGGTACAAAAAATATGCTTGGGGTGTAATGGTGCATTCCTACAATGGTATGGTACATTTTGCGTTACAATGCCTTCGATTTGGTCTGTTTTGCCTCAATGTATGGGATATTATTATAGGCAATGAGATCCAAACCTATATAGATTTTTGACAAAAAATGATTCAGTTTCTATACCTATTAGAAAGGATGAAAAAGGTTTCCAAAAGCTAACAAAAGATGGTACAGCAAACGAAAACACTGAATTTTTGGATTGCCTAAAGGTATACCAAACCATAAGCATAACACAGCAGTACCATTAGTAACAGGGTACTAGTATACCGTTTCACCCATACAAAATGCTAGGTCATAAAATCACTTAAGAATTATCAATAAATAGCTCATTTCAGGTTAATTCAACCAGAAACAAACCCATTTAACCCACACTTCCGTATAGCAGTACAATGGAACAGCTTTTTGACTTTCTAAGCGCAGTGCCCTGTTTCAGTGGTAAAACAATCCCATATAACTTCCAGCATTCTCTACAGGAGAAACACAATTGTATCCTCATCTTACAGACTCTGTTAAACTTTTTCAATGAATACATTTATTACCATGATTCATTTAAAAGATAACATATGTCCCCTATGCTCCCTCCCACACAAGTTCCAACATCTGACCAACTTCAAATCATACATGACAAAATCTTTATGCATGTCATAATTGTGACAACTAACTGGTCTACAGCAACCCATGCTTATCGTAAATGGTGACTAATTGGTTGGTCAAACTTGCTGACACTGGTCAATGTATCCCAATTGCGTAGACTGATGCTCATGATGTTAATCACTGGATTATCTGATATAGACTCAAATACTTACTGATCGCCACTACATAACTGGAATTGTTGAGTGCCAGTTCAACAGTAAACAAACATAACTCATAACAGTCCATACTTTCCACTGCATACTACAGATTTTAGCTGCAGAAAAAAGAGTGATTATAACTGTCTTGTAAATAATTCTGATTTCATTTTGTATCGCATTGAGAATTTTCTGTATCGTCACACCTGTAGCGTTCAGGTATCAATCTACATGATGATGCTAAGTAATCAGAAAATACTTGTTCTATGTAATATCAGTACACTATTTTAATATAATCATTCCTTTAATGAAATCTAGTGTCTTGTAGACCTGATGGCCACATGCTGTTTAGTATATCAGTGTTTTGTGTATATCTATGTTGCAAATCGTCGTGTGACATAATGATAAAATCTTACAACACCAAAACAATATCATTCTAACTTGGTAAAGTTGTCAATTCTGTTTCAAATTGTTTCAGCATTTGTGTAGTAGAGCACAAGATGTTTCGATATGAGTAAGTGAGTGAGTTTAGTTTTATGTCACTTTTAGTAACATTCCAGCAGAGTGATGACACCAGAAATGGACTTCGAACTCAATGTATATGAATGATCCTGAATAAGTGTATAATACCAAAACAAACTTGAGATACTAAACCCTCTGAATGGAATGGCATTATGATACACAAAAATATACATTATGAGAAAATATGGCATGTCTTAAAAGCAGGACCATTATCTTGACATTTGGGTTGACGTACATGTAAAGATCCATGAAGATTCAGGGTAGAATAGGTCTTCAGCAACCCATGATTCACACAAAAGCGACTATGCTTGTTGTAAGAGTTGTAATGGCATTGTGTGGTCTGACTTGGTTGGCACATGTCACCGGTTCCCAATTGTGCAGGCTGATGCTCATGCTGCAGATCACTGGATTGTCTGTTCCAGACTCAGTTATTTACTGACTGCTGCCATATAGCTGGAACACTGCAAAAAGCAGTGTGAAACTAAATTCTCCAAGTCACTCATACACATGATACCTGTGTGGCACTGTTGCATACTGAAACAATTAATTGTAGACCAACGCCTAGCCCCTGAATATATATAATTTTTAAACTGACAAACAAATCCATTAAAATTGAAAAGGAGACCTTGGGAGATAAGTGATTCCAAGGGCCTGAGGAATTCTAGACTTGCTTCATTTAGACCTTAGAAATGGAGGGAGGGATGGGCAGTAAGGTACATATTGAGGTTCAGGGAGCGGGGGACAGATTAAATTAATTGCAACAATACCAGTTTAAGTGAGTGAGTGAACAAGACCTTTTTTCGCATTACGCCAGTAATATCATGGAAGTGGATTACAGAACACGTGTCTGTACTACTGTACACACTGTACTAATGTCGACTATCCAACAAAGAGAGTGAGTATTGGTTTATATTGCTTTTAGAAATATTTTAGCAATATCCTGGAAACATCAGAGTTGAGTTAAGTTGGGCTTTACGTCACATCGGCATTGTTCCAACCATATTACATAAGTTACGAGACCAAGTCTGAATTCACAAACATTTTAAGAACAAAGCACAAATGAGTTTATGTTTGAAAACATATATTCTTTACATTATTATTTAAAACAGAAAATGTCCTAAAAAATTCAAAAGGTGACTTCACTCACTGTGCCCATGTTGGGAATCGAATCCAGTTCTTCAGCATGACGAGAGGAAACTTTAACCATTAAGGTACTCCCTCCCGTTATCAACCTAAGACATCAGTCAGACAAGTGAACTCTTCAGCCAGTAATCTACCCTACTGCCCTAACTTGCTGAGTCAGCAACTAATACAACACCATACTAAGATACATACTCAGCAATAAATAATTTTAGCGATCAATTAGTTTGGCCAACACAGTTGTATTTTTAACCAACTGAAATTTGCCATTTTCATTCACAAATGCAGTATTTCAGAGAAATGAAGAATCATATTATAAGTCTTATCACCATAGGGCATGTAATACATCATGTATTCCACCCTTGAAGATAATGCTCTCAAAACAATTTAGTTTCTCTGTAATTATCTAATGTTAACATGTAACTCCATCATAAAGAAGTTAATATAAGAGAGGTGTGCTTGATTTTTATCAATAACTAGAGATACTCTCTATAGAAGCTTCAAATTCAGGCCTTTCTGGCAGTCTGCCAACATGGAGAAAGATCAAGTAGCAAACAACTATGATCTTCTCTTGAGAATAACGCAATGTCCAAACAGAAAACATGCACTTCATGCATCAAACCCTGATTTGTCATTGTCACACAGATGTCACAATCCCTACAATAGGATCAATACTCACTAATTCCTACGCAGTTCCAAAACCAGCCCATGGTCCATATTCCTTAGCATGTGATACGAGCTGTTGTAGCACAGGGTGTTATGGCAGGAACAGTGCTGTTTCTCCCTCCTCTTTGCCAAACATTGCTACATTGTTTACAGAATGGGCCAGAGTCTTATCTATTTTGCAGTAGCCTCCATGGGAATACTATAGGACATTTTAGTTCTCATTGTGAACAAGACTTGTAAACACCCCACCATTAACAGATGCTCTCCAAGCAGATAGACTTTCACATTCTGCCCCCCAGAGTGTACCACTGAGGCCTACCACCGATGAGGCACCCTCGTTAAATGAATGTCATCAATTAAGATAATGAGATTTTAATACCTGTGGTTCTCTTTGTAAACAAGCATCCTTGTAAAAAGTTCTTTGACTTCTTGAATTGGCTATAATTTACTGCTTCAAAAAGTGGCAAATTGCTTTTACTAGAACATGGAGTTTGAATTTCTATAAAAATAAACATTTTGAATGTGATATAGGAGGATAGAAATTGTCAACTGTTCCCAGTTTCTTAAAGGGGAAAATATGGCTCCATCACTCAAGTTATTTACATGTTCAACATTTATCTCGGGACATGACTAATCACAATAATGAAAATTAGAATTTCATTTGTTAGATTTGCTTCCTAGCCAGACTCTCTCTACCAAATGAAAATTAACGTTCTTCTGGAACTTGATTCATGTATGTCACTGTGCAAATATTTGACATCTGAAATCGGTGGTAAAATGTCTTGCTAAATTTGTCATCATTTCCCCTTGGTCTGGTTCATTCCTGCAATTTATTGCATTATCCTTAGTGTGAAATGCACAAACCATGTTGAAATGATTTCTTTATGCAAGAACCATTGACGCCTAGCATGATTTGAGGCAAATTTACACAAGAAATCTATATTTTTAAAGCCAACATCCATTACCTTATATAAATATACAGATATGGGAGGAATGTGTGGATTTCCTCTGACATGCCTGCCAGTTCATTGATAACTTACTTAACTGGGGGTAGTTTTATAACGATAAAATGGATTCTGCAGGGTGGAGAACAATTCCTTGACTGCGCTCCAAGACATGTATTAACAAGTCAGGTACTGGATTCTTTAAAGGGTCCCTGCTACTGCTGTGCAGCATGGAGGAGGATGCAGCTGAAAATGAACACTGCATGATGGGGAAATTGTAAACACACGGCCAGGTGCAGGTTCTCTGACTAAAGAGACATGATGCATTCAGAGACAAGCTATCAACATCATTATCAAAGTCAAAATAATAAACATACAAGCTATCCATTGATTTCTCATATTTTAATAACTCAAGAGACCTTCAAACCCTGTTTTGGAAGTTTTATCAACTGAAACCGAAGAACACTGCGCCATAGCACATTAAATGTAACCTGTTGTTGAAAGAATTTTTTCTTGCAGCAAGTTGTGAAATGAATGGGATACCTCTACAGAATTGTAACGCCTCTGTCAAAAAAAACAGTACAATATGATACTATTTTACAAAACAATACGATACAATACTATACTATTTTCCAGAGACACTGTGTGAAATACAATGATTAAAATCCAAATAAGTGAATTTAATCTCTATGCCTCTCAGGAAACAATGCTGAACCGTTATAATGGTAAATCCTCAGACACCTTGATCCTGTTACAGGTATGGGACACAACTCAATGTGAAAAAATTTGGAAAACGTTTATGAAAAAAAATCTATTCCTATTAAGTGTGGTGTACAAGTTCATTTGAAGCTTTGTAAATACTCTATAAATTTTATCTTACTTGAGCACACAGATCTTAGCTTGGGGGTTACTGAAGTTAGATGACATAACTAAAGTATACTGAGTGGTTCTACTTCAGCACATGAACATGGCAACTTGTACTCTTCCTTACCGTGTCTCATATTACTGATCAAACACATAAACAAGCATTTAAACTTTATTACAGCTTTACAATTAATGGAAAATGGCATAATACCCAACTGATTTTGAGTCAGATGGATACAATATATTTCGTTACTTAAATGATGCCAAATTGATATGACCATAAAAGTACATGACCACAAAACGTGCCTGTAGCTCTGTAACTTAGAGCACTAGGCAGCCCTTAGTACAAATCTACATGGAGTACTGCTAAATGAATGTTAAACAATTTGGGATGTGATGTCTATATGCTGAATTGTTAGGAATGTACAGTACCTTTAAGTGGCATTTTGTAGCTGTTGTACTGTAATTAATCATAAACAGTAAATTTTCCCCAAAATATACGAGGCCCCTTTAAATTCCTTCACATCCGAATCAACCAATTCTACAGTGAGGTCCTTAATGTTTTCACAACATCAGCATTAGGTGAAAACTGGCACTGACAAATGCCACCTCTTCGGTCAGGTTTCCCCTCACAAACCGTAGTTTAGGAACCCAATCCTACCAGGGTTTTACCAACTATTAGTGTCTTTCAAACAACAAATGTTTACATGTACAGAAGAGAAGCAGGATCCATGTTTTCCAGAACCGTCACCTGATAAAATCAGAGAGGAATATAATCAACCTGCCCGATGTTCAACTGGCACTGAGGGCCTGTCTAGCAATACCCAGTGAGGGATTAACCAATGTGTGGAAGGAGAAACGTAGATGGACTTGCCTTCAGAGTGCCAAACAACATGTGTATTCTAACCAAGAAGCGAGGACATCTGATCTCTAATGATATCCCCACACAGTATTCAGTCAGTTACACAGGGCGGATGGTCAGTTGAACTTTAATGAATGACTGAGTTTTGGTGGTCTGGGCCTTCATATTGCACATTTGACGCACTCTTTGTTGAAAATAATTAAGGTAATTTTTAGCAGTATTTCGATGATTGAAAATAATCAAATCATTCAAAAAAGGATCAAAAATGATTATCGATTGTAAAAAACATATTTTCAATTAATTAGAATTTTGTTGTTTTGGCATAGCACACTTGAATGAAATAAACTAGCCATTAAATTTGACGAATATTCAGAAACATGCACTCAACAGCATAAAGCAATATGCACTGGAAAATTTTAACCACTTTTCCTGTTTAATCACAATTCCAGTGTCTTGCTTGCATGTGTGCATTTCGTGGCATGATTGTAAAAAAATTAATTAAAAAAAATTGAAAACCCTTAAATTTGGTAGTTACATTAAAAATGTACATATTTTGATTATATTCGAAAATAGTTCACCAAAATCCCTCAACAATCAATAGTGGATTTGGTTTCTGTTTCCCAACACTGTTAAATTTGCCTTTGGGTTGATTTGACAGCATGCATCCACAAATTCTCATTAATATTACTCTGCATGCGTGCGTGCGTGCGTGCATCTATCCAAAGCTGATCTCAGCAGTTTTTCATTATCACAGCGCTTGATCGACTCAAAAAATATCTTGGATATTTTGGTTTTTTACTTAAGTTTTGTATTCACAAAGAATTAACAAATAACCAACTGGATAATGTGAACATTTTGTTTTATATTTTTTTTCCTTTCATAACAGTAAACTAAAAGGATTTCAGACTTTTCATTAAACAGTTTTGACTGACTTTTATTAAACATACAATGCAAACAACTGATCTAATAACTGTAATTTTACAAATACTAGTAAACAGCCTGAAAAATGAAAAATGAAAACCTTTCATTCATTATTTTTCTGACTGCCATACTAATGTAACCTATCAAATATGTTTATAAAAACAGTTCCTACGTCAAAATATCACTTGCCATATTTCTTTACATTTGGCTAAAACTTAAATACATAAATTATCAATAGTTTAGAGTTACCGTCACATGGTTTGAATAAACTAAAACAACCTTCCCCTGCATGTCATCATATTACAAAACTATCTATCCTCACAGCACAGCATCCCTGCTAATGAAATTATCCCCAGTTTTAATTTGGATAAAGCTGATTCAATGTGTGGGTGTATTTGGATACCATACCACATCCTGACGTCCACAACATCTTGATTTCTCTTTGTCTCCTTCAGAGTTTACTTGGCGATGTTGAGGTTCATTTAGACTCACTCAAGCGGACAGTGATTGGGGAGAGTTTTTCTTGTTTTCCAGGATCTCTCAAACATGGAGTCCATCCATGGCAAAGGGAAGTAATAAAGGACACAAGCTCAGTATAAAACTAAAGCAGGTTTCAACGTCTTGAAGTATGCAGCAAGTCATTTCACGATAGATAGCTAGGGCTAAGATCATATGACCAGCTGGGGTTCTTTGAAGAACAACTCAGTTGGCTAAATATAGGTAATTTTTTCAAACAACAGAGAATAAAATTTTTAAAACTGTAAGCCATAATGTTTTCCAGTCCATATCATGAGCGAAGGTATGCATACACTGACTGTATATGCAGGAACATAGCCTCTTAATATTCCTGTCTTGAGAAGTAAACACATGTCTTGGGGCATTGTGTAGAGTTAGTGAGTGATCTACATGGGGGGCAATGTTCTCTTACTATTCCAGCCTTATGAAGTAAACACATCTTCGGGTACTGTGTGGAGTTAGTGAGTGATCTGCATGGGGGCCAACGTTCCCTTAATATTCCAGTCTTGTGAAGTGAACACATGTCTTAGGGCACTTTGTGGAGTTAGTAAATGATCTGCATGGGGGTCAGTCTTCTCTTCATATTCCAGCCTTATGAAGTAAACACATGTCTTAGGATACTGTGGAGAGTTAGTGATTTATCTGCAAGGGGGTCTTTGCTATCTTCATATTCAAGATTTTCCATTACATCAGAAGTAAATTATTCCATTCAAATACTTGAACATCAACTTTGGGAGCAAGACGGTATAAAAGTGGAGGGTGGACGGTATAAAAAGTCACAACAACAAAACCCAGTTGTTAGAGATGAGTAGCCTTATTCCAAGCTGTACTGAAGGTTAAGTTCATGGATAAATGGTAATTCTATCCTTCAAACAAGCAAGTCCAGATAAGTGGACAGTACAAGGACTCTGTTATTTATTACATTTTTTAAGAATTATCACTAACAATTTAACAGTTATCATTAACTCCTATGTTTACCTCATAGTCTTGAGCAAGTCTAAGTGACAAACACACATTGTCAAAACATGCACCCTTCGAAATTCCTGTACTCGTCCTTAGAAGTAACAATTCAAAGTACATTCTGCCCCTGTCTTGTACACTATTTGCATCCTTTCAAAGGGCAGGGATCAACAATGCAGGGGGTAGCTGTAAGTTGTCCTCACGGGACTATGGGGAGGATCTTCAGGTGTTTCTCTTCAGACCTCACAGATACCAAAAAGCTACCCCGGAGAGAAAATCTACATGTAGACACAACTGTCGGAATGTACCACGAATTGCAGTAAGATCCATGACACTTATTACCTCAAAACTGAGGGTTCCAGCTTGCCAAGTGGCTGGATCAGAGAGATTGTTTCCCTGCTGGGAAATCTCCCAGGTTGGAGGTGGGTAGACTGGCATGACAAGCATCCCGTTCATCAGAGTAATGGTGGTCTTCAGAGAACTGGTGGTGCCATTTACTGTGGTCTGACAGAGAACCCCATACCAGGAGACTGTAGTCTTCACCTGAGTACCATGGAGTTTTATACACATTGTCAGTTGTCAGGAAAGCAGTGAGAAACCGAAAACCTCATGGTCCACAAACTACTGATGACTTTTTTTCGAAATGTGTTTCTGTGTTTGATGCATACTATGAAAGTTAGAATTTCATAAATGATTTTTAAAATCAAGTTTGAAGCATTTGACACAGCTGTTTAACAATGAGAATGACAAATGTCTAGTGTCTAGTTTGTGTGAATATCTAATACCCAACACTCACTCACTCACTGAAACTGACAAAAGACTATTGCAATAGACACCTGATAAACACAATGATGATATCGGAGTAAGTATGGTTTTACTCCACTTGTAGTACTGTTCTAGCAATATCACCGTGAGGGACCCCAGAAATGGGCTCCACATAGTCAGAGATGACAACCCCAAAGTGTTGCAAATAATAGTTCCAAATTGTTCAAAATTAGTAGTTTGACCATAGAATTAGTAGTCTACTAAATATACAAAATCATGATGGATTCTGAGAAAAAATGAATGACATTACGGTCATGTGGTTAAATTACTTCCGCCGGAGCTAAATGTGTCAAATCACAAAGGTACTAAAATCAGCTACTCCAAAAACTACATTTGTTACTTGCAATCATTCCAGTTCAAATATGTCATTAAATTTGAAGAATGGAAGGTACCTGAAGTCAGAAAATGTATTTCATCATTAAAAATATGTTTTTGTCCATATGTCTTAATTTTAATTCATTTTATTCAAATAGAACCTGCACCACTGCAACATACACATATTTTACATACATTAGTAGGGGTGACCATTCAGGGGGAAATGACCTTTGCCATTGCAACAGTCTATTGCAACACACTATTGCAATATGTTTTTTCTCCTTGAATTGTCTCATCTAAAGTTATATCCCAAATGAAGGTATAGTTTGTATGAAATATAAGCAGTATGAAATAGTTTCAGTCTCTATTGATAACTGACAAGTTAAATCATTAACTCAATGAAGCTGCACCCATACTTCTTGTATTCTTCACTGTTAATATATCAATGGAAGTCAATTACTAAACTGTCGATAGCTACACATACCATTAATGCATCGATAGTTTTTCACTTCTACCAGTGATTAATTGCTATCAGTCTCAACAACTGCAATCCATCTATAATTGGATGCATCATTACAGCACTATCCATCAGCATCCCCATTAGTTACAAGAGCCAATAGAAACACCTCAAGACAGGGCTCGATTGAAGACACGTTAACCTACTTGCACCAGGTGCAACCTAACATCAAAACCTAGTTGCACCAGACATATTCCAGATACACTGCTTTTATTGTTAAGTGTAGTGAAAGAAATATGCTTTATCATTATATGGATGTTGTATTCTGAAGTTTACCCATTCAAAAATTCACTTGCGCCTGGTGTTAAACTAATAATTTGGTTGCACTTTATAATACTAGGTTGCAGCCTGAGCAAGTAACAAAGCGGTAAATCGAGCCCTGTTCACATACATACCTGTATGTCTAGTCAATACTATGGGGGTTGTAGTGCCCATAAAAGAGCAGTTTAGCTTAACAGTGACTAATACAAATGCACAATGAAATTCACCGCACCCCAAACTTTCCACATTTCTGAGAATTTCAGGACTTGAAATTGCCTTATCTGGTATTGGAAGATGATACCTGTATAAACACTCTTGATATGACTGTTATTAGCCTTTATATCCCAGTTGGGATTATTTTCACACAATGTAAGACAAACTGTAGACACCATCCATCTATATTTCACAGCTGACATAACTGTTATGAGCCATTATATCCTGAATGGGATCAATTTCAGCCAATGTAAGAACCAGAAAAATGTAGCTGAAATACCCTTTTTATGTCCTCTTCTCAAAAGACCACAATTTTATGAGACCATTCTCAATTGCCGTGACGGAAAGATAAGACCTAGGAAAGTCTAATGCAAATGGTGCCACACTCAGGAAGCAGTTCAAAGAGTACCATGAAATGTTCATAGGTGTGTTGATATTGCTGTTTTCCTTCATGGTAAAGATTGCTGATAATTGGTCACAGCCATTCATGTGACTTCACTATATATGGTTTTCGGAACTTATCTCACATAAATATTTTGAGGCCACATTCTCCTTACACCCAGTGACCACCCACATGGTCTAGTGGATTGAAAGTGTGCTGCAAAGGGGAAGGTTGGTGGTCTGCATCTTATTGTGTAAATACCAAAAGGTGTCAAAGATACGAACTGTTACCTGTTTGACACTGAGCATTAAATATGATATTGTAAGGACTGGTCAATTCAGACACCATATACTATGTCTAAATACTGTAAACTGTCTTATTTCCACGCCTTTAAATTTTCGCGAGTGATGGTCACTAAACCTTTTCACGACTTCTTATTTTCGCGAGGTGATCTTGTTACAGGGGCGTCTCTGAATGTTTTTACACTACACGCAGATGCGTGACCATTGAGCTGTTGTAAAATAAACAGATTTGAGAAGTGATCTAACAACAAATTATGGTAATTGATTTCAAAATTAATCCTTTTTAATTAGGATTAGAGCAATGAAAATAGAACGTGATTGAGCCGTGTTAATCCAGATTAGCCCAGCTGTGACACGTGATTGAGCAATGACACCTGTATTGTTTTTGTGTTGTTGACTTACCTGCATAGAGTGTATGATATATCTATATTGTCGCATGTTTTTATTCTTGCGTCGTGACGTCTGACGTGAAGTTCGCAAAAATTAAACAGTCGCGAAAATTTGACTGTTTACAGTATACAGGTTCGATTTCTAGCATGGGTACAATGTGTTAAACGCATTTCTCTTTGTTATGATATTGTAAGGATTGGTCAATTCAGACACCATATACTATGTCTAAATACGCGGATCCAAAGAAGAGGGGTACAGGGAGGGATTAAAGTAAGTCCACATTGAAGTTATTGTTTCGCATTGGTGAATCCAGATAGGGTTCAACCCCAACCACATCCCCTTTGAAAATTCCTGGATCTGCCTATGAAATAGTGAGTTTAGTTTTCTGTCTCACTCTGCAATATTCCAGCTATATGGCAGCGGTCTGTAAATAAGCTATCTACATGGCCCTGGTATGTATATAAAATCGAGTCTGGACCAGACAATCCAGTCATCAACAGCATGATCTACGCAGTTGGGATATGACACATGTCTAAGAAGTCAGCAGACTTGATCCATAAGTCTGATGACAAGCATCGGTTAACCTGTTTGAGACGCAAAAGGTGTCAGTAATAGGAATGACAAGTCATTTTGATGGTCAGCCTCTTATTGTACAACAGCGACGTTTTGGCATAGATACTTATCTTCCCAAAAACTTTTCAAGCAGTGGTTATCAGGGATTGGGAAAGAGAACTTTGACAATGGGTAATTTTCAGGATTATTAGCCATTTTCTGAACTTAGAATGGGCCACTTCCCTTGTATCAATAGTAAACTTCCAAATTTTAAAATGGCCATTTTTCCTTCCAATGTGCAAAGTGGCTCATGGGGTGCCTTTCCAAATCCCTCTGGGTTATTCAAGATCAGTTCTAACCCTGATCTTACAGGTTTGTCTAAATGGAGTATAAATGTTAGACTGTGAGAATAAAATCTCAGTAAACTTGCACAAAAATGCTGCCATGTCTGGACCATCAGAAGAAACCACATACAAAAGTATGTGTGCACTTTGTTGTACACAGTGCAAGAATCTTGCAATGTTTAAACCCAATTTCACCTCAAATCACACATATCATACTCTCCATGAAACTCAACACCTCAGCATCTCATACTTTCTTGATATTTGCGACATGTTATCACCTGATAACACTTTTAATAAACACAGCCCCAGGACATTTGAACAGGACTGTACTTCCTTCTCCATGGAATGATATCACACGAAAAACTCCTGTTAACATTACATTCAAAAACAGTTTACTCTTAAATTTTAACACACTGTTTTATAAAATAAACATAGACTGGCATGATTTCGCAGACTGACAGCTTGCTAAATGCATTACTATTTGCAACTGCTCACTCAATACACACACAGCACAATAAAATGACAAGACGACAATAGGCCCTGCAGGAGCTAACCATTTTTTCGAAAGAGAAAAAGCTGCATCTCTCTGTAACCAGTTTAATCGCTTCCCAGTCAATTAAGTTTATGGCACTGTAAATGTTGTCTTCAAGGACATCTGTATGTGCTCAGTAGTGATACGGGCATTATCGGGCCTAATGCCTTCACCAACAGCAGCTCTGTGAGATACATCACTTCTTGAAAATTACTCAAAAATAAATTCAATGCAACTTTGTAACACACTTCTTGGCATGTGCTTGAAGTGCTATAACATTGTTATACACTTGATAACATGAGCATCCAGGTTAATTATTGTAACATAGTTGTAGCATCTCATAACTTCCTCTAGGATTTATGATCTAATGTTTTTGACACATTGTCCTTATTTGAGATTTTGAAAGTAGATTTGTAAAATTATTAGGTAACATTTGCTTGAAGTAAACAAAAGATTGCATGTGAGAAGACATTTGTTGATGGCACTTTGTTTTTGTTATGAATGGCTTGAAGAAAAAATAATTAATATATGTGTGATGTTATTTCCCTTGTGTCTTTTATGTTTTACTGATTTCCTGCTACTAATAAATATTTGGATAAATCATAAAATTATAATGTCAAAAAACCTGAGCTGTCCTATCCATAAACTTGAAATCAGTACATCAGGGTTCCAGATAAGGGCCATATCGGCGTATGTACGGATAAAAAATATGCACGATACAGTAAGAAAACAATCAGAAAACGTAGCAGATATGCACCACAGCAATGGTGTACAGTCTTAGAATCATATATGGATGTATTCATATAAAATAGTATTGCTTTATTGTTAATTGACCTGCATATGAAAAGAAACATGAGATTACATCCACGCCGTTGAATTCCATTCAGTACTCTAACTTTTCCCAGTACTCTTTTATTGAAAAAAAGAAGAAGTACATATATATACTCATGTTGAACAATTATCTGGAGCAATGGTACATCATTAATCAGTAAACCTGAAACACTATTTACATTTAGTATTATCAAGCCCTTAAATGATGTATTTAACTTGGTCGATGAAACTGCATACATCAATGCCCATTATGTCAATCACTGAATTATCTGGTCCAAACATAATTCTGCATAGACTACAGTATTACAGCTGGAATAATCATGACAAATTCCAAATTAGATAATAACAAATAATTAAATAAGTAAATGCTATGTGCCCAAATATTTCGAGAACTTTTTTAAAACATCATATTCAACAAACATTAATTGTTAGTAGGTGGAAAGTTTTGAGTTCAGTTCACTAACCAGAACAAAGTTTTATAAGACCTGTGGTTCAGATGAGTGGTTAGAGCTGCAGACTGAACATATATTTGTGTGTGTGTTTTGTTTCTTGTTTAATGCAACTCTCAGCAAATTATTCCAGCTATATGGCAACAGTCTGTAAATACCCGAATACCCGATCTGACAATCCAGTGATCGACTTCATGAGCACCAATCTACCCAATTGGGATATGATGACATTTGGCCACTGGATACCGTTAGTCACATTTTAGAACAAGCATTGGTTACTCTACACCAATTCTAACACGAATCTTCACTGGTTGGCTGTATATATGGAAATCCTGGATTTTGTCAGAACCTGGCTTCATTAATAACCTTGTTTGACAATTCCAAGAAGGGAAACAGCAAACTGTCCAATGCAATATACAATCATTAATCTATGGGTGTTCTGCACCATATCAACAAATGTCTACCAAAAGATCAACCTTGTGCACTCTGTCCCACAAAATGTCTTGTTAAAAGGTTATTAATTAACCTGCTAATGTTGGAAAGATTCTTCAATTAAAACCATAATCAGATCCAGATATTCAACTGGAATCATTACAAGGCTTGCAGGTCCAATTAATTATGGAAATCCTAACATAAGACAAGATGTAGCCAAACTAATTACACATACAATTAAAACTTATCAATTTCTATCATCCATGCATTTATAATTTCCTATATTTTCTTTTCCATATGTTCATAATATCATTAAACTCTTTGCAATTAACAAGACAAATTACACTTAAGCTGATTATCCGGTCTTCAGTCTGTATAAGAGCATAGATTTGTTAAAAGCACATACATTTCCTTCTTAGTCTAACGCCCTTACGGCCATGAGATCTGTCATCAGATCTGTCATCGTAAATTTGGTATAACAAGATATTTGAATGCCATAAAGTTGTGACTGGACTCTGTACAGTACCCTCTGTACAACCCAATGTCAAGATCAATTGTCAACAACGCCTAATTAGCATCTTGCTTTTGTCAAGTTTATCAGCCATAAAACTTTTCATAGTCCAACTGTTTTACACCTTAGAGGTGCAACGCATGTACTGGGAATTTGGTTAGAATTTGGTTAGATAAAGGATCTGTTTTTTTTGGCACTGTTCCAAAACATGAAGTCTTCATGCAGTGAAAACGAATTTTATTGCACAGTTTTATGCGGATGGTTATTATCTATTTCAATTTTATTCCTGAAATAAAAAACTAATAATTCCTTTCTTCTTTTTGACACTATGTAAATTTTCAAACTAGCAATTACAGTGAGCGAATGAAGTTATAAATTAGGTGCTTTTGACAGCATATCAGTAATGTCACAATATGTAAAAAAATTATTACACAAAACTTATGATTGACTGTTTCCCAACACACTATGTTTAGCAAAACCCATGCCTGATTCAGGCACTAACAAAGCAAGGATCTTAACCTGGGTGATTCTTTTATTTCTAACCCTATTCACTAGATCTTTGTCAAAAGCCATGTCGAAAATTTGAAACTTTTGGACCCCTGATTCGGCAAACCACACAATCTGTGGAACAGCTCCTCTTAAGTACTTACCAACAAAATAACTTCAAACTTACAATAAACAACAAATGCCCTCAATATGAGCAAGGCTAAATTTATCACAACTGTTACTCAAATCTCAGCTGAACAATTAAAGGTGACTATTCTTAACAAAAATGCAATGTCTGTTTGAAACTGTGGAGGGTAATCCCCAAATTTCAAAACAATCCATTCAAATGTATCCAACTTATTGGCTGAAAAACATTCCAAGTTCAAGATATGTAAAATGACTCAACTCCTTTGTAAATTAGAAAATTAGAATAAAACATTGAACAGCAGTGCCACTCCTTTAGAGGAAAAACTGCTTTCTAAATATGAAAACACTTACGATAGAACAGTACTTTCCAACAAACAGTTTTGAAAAGTATTGTAATTTTTGTAAAAATTAAAGTATCTCTATCACAATTTGAGCTGCACCTCTCCTTGAAACCATGAACATGATACCTACAGTAGAGCCTTCCAGCAAATTATTTATTTGGCCATAAATAAGCATTATGTTTGGAATTGAATCCCTGATTTCTGGTTTCCAGCTAAAAAATGGAAATGTTAAAGGTAAGGTTTGAATTGTACAGATTCAAATATTTGACAATATTTAGGTTTTCTTATTAATCCACACAACCTGATAAAAAATATAGTAAAAACACTCTCTATAACATATATATGTTAACCATGCCAGCAAACATTTTCTTTTCACCTTGTCTAAAATTTCAAAGTATTTAAAGGAATCGTTTTTGAATTTTCATATCTTTTACAAATTATTACTAAATCACAGAAAAGGTACTTCTTAAAGCAATAATGCACTAAAGTTATAAATCTTCTGTCTTTTTCCCCACTGATATTGGCATAAGTGTTTTTTTCATTTATTAATTCTTCCAAATATGAAATGTCACTTTCTAGGAATGTTAGCTTAAAATGTAAAAAACAAATAATCACCTTCAACATAAAAAAATCCTTAAAAAAGTTAGGATGACCTCTTTGTCACAAGTTACAACTCATCAAAACTAAAGCCAAATTTCAAATCTGATTGTAAAATTGGATCACTCTGCAGCACTGGATATAACTCCAGAAATGTCAAGACAGATGAAAAATTCCTCATCTTGGAAGATTTTCAGCAGTGCAGAGACACCAGCAGGTGAGATGGAGATCTTTCCATTAATCATGGCTTCGCTACAACAAACCATCAGACAAGAAAACCTGGTTCTGATAACACTTGGGTTTTGTGTTCTAATCCTGTTTCTCTGAAAAACTGGTTGATAATGGAGCCTTTATCAGCTCACTTTCAAAGCAAGAGAGCTTACATCATACTGTCTTCATGTATACGGTGCTGAACAGTTACAAGGCTTGACAAATATTAAACAGGAAGACACCAGGTCCTACAGACAAGTAGCAAGGAAAAGGACATAGGGAGAGAGCAAGTTAGTAAATATGGTTTAACATCACTTTGAGCAATAATCCAGCAATATCACAACTGGGGACACCAGAATGTGCTTAACACATTGTACCCATGTAGGGAATCGAACCCAAGTCTTTTGTGTGATGAACGAACTCTTCAACCACTACGCCACCCGTCTGCCCCATAGGACACTAGGAATGGAATACATGCGAGACAAAGAAAAAACTCAACCTGATAGTTGTCTGTAAATGGTTCAATCTGGACCAGACAATCCAGTGAATGTCATCTTCAGCATGAATCCATGGTACTGGGATGTGATGACATGCTATAGACCAAGTCATCATGCCCAACCTTCACAAAAGCCTCTGTGTCTCCCATTTTGCTATTTATGCCCGTAAAATGTATTGTGAAGACTTCAAATTCAAGGATTCAAATCCATGAAAATGCACCATAGAGTCCCAGTACACATATTCAAGTTATACAACCATCCCCTTGCAGCCTCATCACGGTGCTCCATAAGTATAGATTCATCCTATTTTCAGAATAAGTTTTGAAGTATGAGATATGAAGATTTGGGTTAGAACTGATTCTCACTTGCTTGTCAAAAGAAGCAACAAACATGACCAGGTGGTCTGGCTGGCTGACTTGGTTGACACATCTCATCTTATCCCAACTGCCTAGAGCAATGCTCATGTCATTCACTGGATTGTCTGGTCCAGACCTGATTATTTAGAGACCAACTCCATGTGGCTGCAATATTGCTGAATATGACATAAAACATCAATCAAACAAGCAAGACTATGAGACTTGGGATTTTCTATAAAAAAAATAGCTGTTGGTTCTCTCAAAGAATTATACAGTCACCTCACGCAAGTGTCATTTATGACTATTTTGTCCAGTATGTCCTTCGTACAATGTGAAGCTTGTAGATCTACATTCCTGGTATCCCATCATGATATTGCTTGAATGTTGTTAAAAGCAGCATAAAACTAAACTCACTAACTCTAACATGCCCCTCAATGTATAAATTGAACACCAAGGCCATTAAATAAATTATCACCTGAAAACAACTTACGATACTGTCAACAATCTACTGCAGCTTCCTATCACTGATTAAAATTAAAACAGAACTTTTTCTAAAAAACAAACTATAGTTGCATCTCCTAGAGGACAGAAACCACTCAAATCTAACTAAATTAAAGACCCATCGGCTGCATTTGCGTAATAGTTTTTGCCCCCCAGAACAGGAAATGCTTTTAGCCATCACATGTTTTACAATTAAACATCAATTTATTGACACTGTTTGAGTAACAGGGCTGTATTTTGTTTTGCTAACACTGGCCTGGCAGGGCAGAACTGGCCATGCAATATTGTGTTGTTTGTTTTATTCAAACCCAGAGGTGCCAAAGAGGCTGTCAAGCATGAATGGCTCTTTAATAAAACATTCAGAGGCCCAGTGGCATTAAAATTTGTTGCAAGACACGTGGGTCTGTAAATCAGCATCGGGTTCCAGTGTTTTGGTATCTCATCATTTCCCCTTCTCTAGAAACTAACCTACACATGTTGAAGTGATATAAAAAATAAAATTATTGTAGAAACGAGGATGAAAAAATACTCATGTGTAAAAATGGTTGAAAGTCATTAAACTGGCAGTATTGATGACAATGTCGACCGTTCGGAAACATACCAGGCACTTGGAAACGTGATAAGTTAAAGGTAATGCACGTGATCATATAGCAGACGACAGATTCATTGCAATGAACTCGAGGAGCGAAATGTGTTCATCCCAACAAAACTCACATCCGCAAAATCAATTCTTTTAATCTTTTTGGGAGAAATCGTCACGCTGACAACCTTTGCAGGGTGAGACGGGGGAAATTCGAAACAAATACAAAGTTTCTGTTCCCAAATCATCATTTTTTTCCATCGTCAAATTCTGATGAGCGCGGCATGTGTGACTTTAATAAAATATCATTAAAAAATGTGAAGCGTGTGATAGAAAAATGTGAAAATAAATCCATGACAGTGGAAACCCGCCATGTATGAATCCCCATAGTAGTCATTCTGAGAGAGGATGACGCTAAGTAACTTACCTAACATTGCGATGCTTGTTTATAGGGAGGCTATCACTCCGCCAAGAAGACGATACTCACAAACACACGTTGTATGAGCGCACGCGCCACAGCCCGTGCCTCTTGAAGTGTCTTGCTCGACTATCGTTCACTGTCATTCGCAGCTGTCGAGGAAGCGCGCCACTTATAGCAAGTTTGCGGCAACACACACTAAGTTCGCAACAACAATCCAACCATCTTCATGCCCGACATGCGATACTCACGCCTCTTTAAAATTCATAACTCCCACAACCCGAATGGTACCGTCGCCATTGCCGGGCCCCATTCAGGCATTATAGACAGTCTGCAATAGCTTTGTAATGCTGTAAATCCTATGGAGAGTTAGCAGTTCAGGGCTGGACACTTGTTGACAACTATTCGCGATCTTCGCTCCTTGAACAATTTAATTTTTAGAACGGTCATCGAATATGACTGTGTAACTTAGCAGAGAAATATGTTTGTACATGTAATTTAAAAGCTACTGAGACCGTCCATCCAGAGATTTCGAATCAATCAAAACACTTCCAATGATTGTTCCGTCTGCGGAATCGTCCTTAACTCCAAGGTATGTAACAACAAAGTTACAAACTTGCATATTACATGGTTGTGAGCCGTAAGTCAGAAAAACATCCACCCTGGGCGATTGCGTCCATGCTGTGGGCGTTCTATCTCGCCACAAAACTCCAATGAACCATAGAAGAACTTGCGACAAGCAGATGGTCTAACGAGACTTGAGGTTCCAATACATAAACCACAAATCACTACTTAACCATCTTGCCCTACCATTGTATTCACAGACAGCTCGCATATTTACACTACCAGCATGATATTTCTGTATTTCCTGTAATCCTGGACTGTTTTACTACCTTCTTCTGTTGCCTACTTTTGATATTACACAGTGCAGGCTGGTGAACCTATTCACCAGACGCTTCCACGGTACCACACGAGAAAAAACTACTTCTGGATCGCCGTTTGATTAACTTGCCATCGCGGTTTTAAAATAACCGGGTTTCAATTCCACGTGATTAAGCCAAGAGATGCAAGATTGTAAAAACAAACGAGGAATTAAAACGAAATCGGCGCCATGGATCAAATGCGGCTCGTCAGCCATCGACAACTAACGTTTAAGGAATACTTGATTGACCGGAAGCTTGCCATTTGAAAATAATATTTCCCGATCGGGATGTTGTTAAAAATGTCTTCCGTCTGAAGTGATGACCGACAGACCAGAACTATCACGCCATGACGGTTTATCTCGAGTCTCGGTGGTCGTTACATCAATCACAAGGAGATTTCAGCATGTGCCACTCCATTGGCAGTCACTGTTTTCTCCATAGGCAGAAGAGGTATAACGCATGCATGGAATGTTATACAACACGGACCGTGTCACTTGGACGATGGTTCCATCTCAGAGATGTCTATGTCAAGAGGCGTACAACAGCGGGGTGCTGTGTCTATGTGTAGAATGATTTCTCATTCTCTTGGGATATTTATCGTTAATGCATTTCTGTAGTGTTCATGAAATGTTAAAGGATAAAATTACATGTGATTGCAGATGGGAACCCAAATGTTCCGTGATGGCCAGTTGTAGCCAAGCAAGGAAACTATACAAATAACGGAATGTAAGAGTTTAACGATGAGCTAGCTATACCCGCCCTACTAGAGGGTAGTTTGTAGGCAAATGTGATTAAGGATGCCTAACTGTTTCTCTTTAGGAAATCCAGCAGCCGTGCAGATCCGGATTAGAATTGGACCTCAGCAACCCAGGCTTGTCCAAAGAGGCAACTTATCCTTGCAGATGCGGATTAGAACTGGACTTCAGCAACCCAGGCTTGTCCAAAGAGGCAACTTATCCTTGCAGATCCGGATTAGAATTGGTCTTCAGCAACCCAAGAGGCGACTAACGGGATTGGGTGGTCAGGCTCGCGGACTTGGCTGACACATGTCATGGTAACCCAGTTGCATAGATTGATGTTCATGTTGTTGACTGGACTAGTCCATGCACGCTCTATAACGTAAGACCGTCATACAGCTAGAATATTGACGAGTGTGACGTTAAACAACCAACAAACCAATAATGCTTATGAAAGCAGCCTGTTAATAGCCAAACCTTCACCAGACAATCCTATGACTGCCATTTGAGGAGTAATATACTTCATAACAAAACAGGACTTAAGAATTGACAACAACCCCCCAAAATAAGAAAATTGAAATTGTTCATCGAAATATCGATATTTGGTGATTAACTTTGGAAACCATTAGCGACCATCTACCCTGTGCAGTGTCATTAGAGACCATCTACCCTGTGCAGTGTCAATAGACCATCTACCGTGTACAATGTAACGACTATAGCCACAGTGTTTCAGTTTCGTAACTTAACATGTAAGGCATGAGCAAAACCATAGCCATTCTCTGAACCGTCCATTAGAATACCTCGTATATATATGTTTTCTTACCCACTGCTGTTATTTCGAGATTTGAAAAAAGGTTTTGGTTTGACAGAAAAAAATGTCCCACGACAATTAGCCCTTGCATCAATCATAATAAACGACCCGTGAAGATCCGAGATCTTCATGCTTGTCATAAACGGGAACGGGTGGTCAGGATCGCTGACTTGGTTGACACATGTCTTCGGTTCCAAATTGCGTAGATTGATGTTCATGTTATTAATCACTGGATTGTCTTGTCCAGACTCGATTATTTACAGACCGCCACCATGTAGCTGGAATATTGCTGAGTGAGGCGTAAAACAAAACTTACTCACTCTCCTAATTAAAAGAACAAGACGTGGTGACATGGGCGTGGTGGGATGGTCGCGGCATTGTAACCATCCGTTGAAGAGATACATCCAGGAGCTAACCGCCACTGATCGACAGCCTAGACTAACAACAAGCCTCTGAAATGACCATATTTTACAGAAAAAATAGTATATATACAGATATATATATATATATATATATACAGATATATATATATATATATATATATATATATATATATATATATATATATATATATATACACACACACACAGATATATATATATATATATATATATATATATATATATATATATATATATATATATATATATATATATATATAATGAAAAGGAGCCCTAAGACTTGCCGTATTTTGTAGACTTGCGTGTGCTTTCCTGGTCTGTGTGTCAGACTACTGACAGCCCAACTGAAATTATATTGAGTCTTGTCCATGTCATTAATTGCAGCATCCTACTTTTGGTAAAAACCATTTGTTTATAATTGTTACGTGCGTGCCTTTCTCAGCCGTGAGACGGGTCATTAGTCTCTTCAATGGATGTCCACCTGTATTATGCTTGCGGTGCCATTGATTGCCGATACGGGGTTACATAAGTTCCGTGCATGTGTTATATGGTTGCGTTTGTTGGAAAGCTGGGAAGCTCGAACAGAGGGGCACGTGTTAAATCATGCTGATCCGATACAAATGTCTACTTCCACAGTGATAACCTTAGATTGCTGGCTTTTTGTTTACGCCTCACTCAGCAATATTCCAGCTACATGGCGGTGTAAATAATCCAATCAGGACCAGACAATCCAGTGGTCAACAACATGAACATCAGTCTACGCAACTGGTAACCGTAGACATGTGTGAACCAAGTCAGCGACCGTGGCCATCCATTCCCGTTGGTCGCCTCCCGGTTTCTGAAGACCAATTGCAGCCCATGCTCATGACGTCAGTCAGTGGGTTGTCTGAAGCCAAATCAAGTCTACATTATTCGAGCAAGTACCGTTTCTTCAGTTTTGGAGAATGATGACCTTCTTTGAGCTTGTTTGCAACAAATATATATTGTAAAACTATTTTACCAAAATAGAACCTTTCAAAATATTTTCATTTTTGAGACCAGTAAGTTTTATCTCAATGGCACTGAAAGATATGAGTGTCAATATAGCCTTAGCTTGAAGCGCTTGTAAAATCCACAATCCCAACACAACTTTCTTTGTATGCATGGTTCGATGGTTACTGTGAAGCGCTGACTCCCCGGGTTTCAGAAGCACCATGAGACTAATGCAAGCTAAACGTATGAGGGTTGAAGCCCCATGACCCTTCTTTTGGTTTAACTATAATGAACAGCAAAAGAAACTTAACTTTCTTTTGTCAAGTAATTAGAAGACATAAACATGAAGGCTTATTTTTATGAGATTTCATTTTTTCAAAACTTACTCGTTGCTTTTGCTGTTCAGTGTATTGCATGATGTGCAGAGTGTAAATGTTAAAAATTTTCTGTTTATTTTATTTATTTTTAAAAAAAATAGTTACCGTTTCATAAAATTGCTGCACAAAAACACAGGAGATAGCAGTCAAACTTCTTTCCTTCACAATTTAAGTCACTTGAACCAAACGAATTTCCGTACTGAAAAAGGCACCGATTCCGTATGACCCAGTAAAAGCACTCCAAGACTTGATTAACCAAAATTTGACGTTATCTGTATGATTTATTCATGGTGTAATTCTGTACTGCAATGGGCCATAACATCTTCAAACACCACAGTGCAGAAACCCCATTACATGTATCAACTACAGATTTGTTAAAATGAAATAATTACATTATTCAGACACGACACAACCTAAACCATAATGAGCCAGCACAACAGAAGAGTTCCTGAAATTGCTTCGGAAAGCCATTCTAATATCCAAAGTGAGTTGTGATTCGACCTCGACAGTAGACCCAGCACCATGTTCTCGTGTGATGTGAACATGACGCCAAACATCTTATCAATGAATGATGAATATTTGTCATAAATATAGTAATTCTATTACAGACCATTATATCTTCAATCTCATTTCAATTTTGATTTTCTATGAAATAGATCACCCTGGACTCGCTGCAGCGGCAAACTTGGGGCTAATTTACACGACTTACATACGGTATAGCTATGTAATTTCAACCACTGATTTACCAAACTGAATTTAAAAGAAAGATGTAATTCCGCCCCAGACGTTCAGAGTAATACTCTCTCTTCCCCCTCCCCCCATCCCAACCTCCCAACATCCAACCGTGTAAAAAACCCACACCTCCATCTAGCCACACACCCCACCATGCCACAGACACCACACACACACACAAAAGACAAAAGAAACAAAACAAATCAAAACAACAAAAAAGTATGTTATTGTGTCAATCACTAGCTTGTCTGGTCCATACTCGATTATTTATATACCGCGGCCATATACTAGTAGCTGAGAAAATGCTGAGTGCTGTGTTGATTGCATGTATCAAAGGGTACCTGATGGGTAAAGCGTTCGCTCGTCACGCCGATGACCCAGGTTCGATTCCACACACATGCTAAAAACGACGTAAGATTAAACTCGCTCCTTCTAAAACTGGTTCACGGTTCACGGTTCACGGTTCCCGGTTCCCAGTCTGGCTTCTTCAGATTACGTCATATTGCGTTATGAGAGACCCGCACGGGACCTAGCTTACTGCCCTTATCAGTCATCAACAGTCCTAATGGGACACACAATAACTATTTCCCAGTACTGTACGCTTATCTCATGCCTATTTCCCTTCGTTGCTGTCTAGTGTCAGACAGATCGTATATTGCCGCCCAGTCTATCACCTATTCGGACAACAATGGCGAGATACAACATCATCTGTCACGCACGCAACCCTCTTTATAACACATCTCTGATGAAGATATTACACTCGTCGGTTTCCCTCCTTCTTTCTACATCCGTGACGGCATCAGCTCCTCCGCTCATCGATTTCTTGATATACTTCGTTCCGTCTTCTATAGACCCATGAAACTAAGTCCTATTCAGCATGCGGACTTGTACCCGTCTCCCGTACTTCACACTTGGGTTATCGATCCCTCGCACTTCTGTACTTACCATCGTTTATCGCACGCTTTCACTCCATCAAACAGGCTGCCGTCGTAGATGTTTATGTTCCACTGGAGTCCGCTCTGTTCGTGACGACCCTTGAAGATCCGAGCTAGAATTGGTTTATACCAACCCAAGCTTGTCGTAAGCAACCGTGCTTCATCGTATGATCTATCCCAAATGGGTAGATCGATGTTCAGGACGCCAGTCACTTCATTGCCTGGTCCAGACGGGATTATATACTAGATATAACCCGAAATCATATGGGCTCGGTGTTAAACAAACAAACAAACAAACAAACAAACACGTTTTAGTCAAGAATATATTTCTTCTTTACGGGAGAAGCATCATGATGTTGCTTGTTATACAAAACGTTGATGCTACCACCGCCGTAAGTGTCTCTGTTGTACAATTTCAGGTTATCATTCAACCGGCTATACGATTGCAGTTTGAAACCTAGAGTCTGGACAAATGATTCCAGTGACTGCCATCATGAGCATAGATCTAGGGAATTAGTAACATATGAAAGGGTCAGCGAGCCCAGCGAGTTCGGCCATTACCATTTCCGTCACATACAACGGAGTATGAATTGCTGAAAAGCAAGTCTAATTCGTGTCTTCTGTGATACTGTCGTGAAAGTGAGCTGAAAGAACAAAAGAGCGGGAGGAAGGTCAGAGGCATCGTTTGGAACACACAAACACGCACTGCCCAACCGTTGTCAGAAGTCCACTCGTTTAACCAAGACATAAGACACATGACAGTAACATCACCGTAAACGCGTGTACAGTGCATATCGTAACTGTACGAACTGAAGTTCACTGATGATAGTTTATAGAATATTATCTTTGCAAGCTCCTTCCTACCTTCTAGTTAGAGTTGGGCAAAAGGAAATGGTAGTTCTGGGAGAACAGATTTTTCATGGGGAACGTAGATAAACTGACGTTCAAAAGAAAGTACACATCTGATGATTTTGTAAGTTCTGCGCCATCAGTATTGTATAAAACACAGTCGATTTAGATTGTCAGTTGTGAAAGGCACCTGTCAAAATACCAATATTAGAGGAAACGACCGCTTGGTATGACGTGGCTTCGAAGAGCCGTATTAACACAGTGTTCCCCTGTACAGTGCTGAGTGAGTTGAGTTTTACGCCGCTTTAGCAACATTCAAGCAATATCACGGCGACGGACACGAGAAATGGGCATCACACGTTGTACCCATTTGGGGAATCAAACCCTGGTCTTTGTCGTGACTCCCGAACACTTTAATTAACCATCAGGCTACCCCACCATCTGTTCAGTGCTGACCACCATTAGACAGTTCCAGAACTTGAAGAGAGAGAGTCACCACACCGTAAGAGCACCATTCCTTGCGCATTCACCATCTGCGCAACCGGACGTTCACAGTGGCTTCACGGCTCGACATCAGCAGCAATACCGCGATGAGACGTTTTCGCGCTAGGGGCATCCGGGTCTATGGACAGTCTACTGAAACGTCTGTGGAACGTTATATCATGCTATTGGAAAGTGAAGCTAAAGCAACGTCCGACTACATGGGTAATGACACTCTAGATGTTTTGGCAGCATTTTCAAAATGTAAGAATTATATTGTCTTCTTTAATAAATATGGTTTAGTTTGATGTGCTCGTTTTATATTCATGTCTGTGATAGTTTATTATTTTTACTGTCCGTCGTCGACAGGTTTCACTCTTCTCAATGTTTTTATGTCTATTGTATATATTGCTTTCGTCACGACATAGACTAACAACTAGTCTCTCAAATGGACATATGTACTGTAAAAAGTTCACAGTGAAAGAAAATAAAATGAAAGGACAAGGAGCCCCGAGACTTTCTTCATTTTCTGAAACTGTGGCTTGCCACATTTTCCAAACCTGCGTTGGCTTTCTTGGTTATATTTACTTCTTGGTCTGTACAAGAGACTAGTCACGATATGGCTGAGATATTGCCGATGTCACTTTAAGTTGTCTTGGAAAATGATCCCCAAGCGCCAAGTGAGAACTATCTTTCGTACATCAGTATATTATCCAAGGTTACGTGTTGTAAACCTCTTTATATATTTGTGCCGAAGGAATTCAGTTATTTGGTCAAATAAAATGCGGTAACATGTACCGCTTTTATATCAGTCATACCAGTTGAAAGTGTTCTGTGAAATCTAAGATAATGAATGCAGGAGTAGTCTTCTGTTAAGTGCATGGGTGTTTCAGTTGGTGACATAACGCGACCAACTACATATGCAATTCTCTACCCGCACGTGTCTATACATAAACAGAAAGCAGTATGATAGATAGATGCTGTGCATGCACATATCTCTTACTAACCAGATAGATATATACATCTCTAATACACCAATGAAGATAATATAATGACAGAATCGGGAAGGTACAGATGAAACCTTTTATTCGTTCCGTCAACTTCAAAGAGGATTCTTTTCGTTTGTAATTAGTGCAGGTTTTATGCATCCCGCGACTTGACTGAACTCGATTACTCACGCGGAGTTATTGGATGTGGACGATGAAACTTAGCTCACCAAATCAAGTTATTTTGTTTCTCTTTGAACTAACTCAAACTCTGTCACCTAAGAATACATTCTGGTAGATTGTCACAATTTAGAGCTTGTTATCTTACATAAAATATGGCTGTCACTTACAGGATCAATTGCTCCACGATCCTCACACTCCGATCCTCTATTAAAACCATTGCTTCCTTCGAAATATGTGGGGCACGTCGAAATCTCGTTAGTAACGTGAAACATAGTTCACCGGTATTTCTGTAAGAAGTCTCATTACAACACACACACACACACACACACACACACACACACACACACACACACACACACACACACACACACACACACACACACACACACAAGAACAGAATTACATTCATAGTTTTGGTAGATAAATTAAGATGTTTACTATTCCCCCGTCTTGTAACTTTATTTAGTTAGATCATTTTCTGCGAGTTCACCCACAGGGATGTTTAAGATCTTTGTTAGGTGAGTAAAATACTCATTAATCCTGACTTCCCGTAGAAGGTTAAGTATCTAGTTACCTATCTGACAGAGTTGGGCTCCTGTGACGGAACCTGACCCGATCTCTCACCCAGGATGCCCTGGCCCCTAAGTGCGTTTTATCAATCTCCGATTATTCTCTCACACTGAACAAAACATCTTAGAAAAGTGACAGAAAGAGGGGATTGTTTCCCCCGTGCATTGATGAACCCTGGGGCGGCCACTATCAACTCTCGCACATATATAGGGCAGTGTCAGTGAGTGAATTCTCATTTATACCGAATGAACAGTTCAGAGATTCAAGTTGTAAAACGTATATGGTTCTTGCACTGTACTAGCGAAAAATGTGTGTTCTGTGTGTGAATCGACTTGTGTGTCTTGAGTGAGTGAATTAGTTCAGCTTTGCGCAACATTCCAGCAATAATACAGCGGGGCACACCACAAATGGGCTTCACACATAGTATCCATGTGGGGAATCGAAATCGCATTTTCAGCGTGACGAGCGAACGCTTTAACCACTAGGCAATCCTGCCGCCCTGGTGTATCATGAATCTGAACATACAAACTGCTGCAGATCGTTGTAATGTGCATTTGTAACTACTGTTGAGGTTTTCTCCAAATCATATACCCCTGAACGACGTAGTGCACCACTGTGAATGACAGAGCGATTTTGATTTTACACGAATTTCAGTAATAATGGGAGCTAGTATACCCAAAATGGGCTTTACACATTATCTTGATACTGGGATTCGAACCCGGATCTTCGGCATGACAAGCGAATGATTCAACCACTAAGATACCCAGTAGCGTTTGCCATCAGCATGGAAATGGTGCTTCCAGACATGGAAACATGATCCGGTCGAACCTTGGGTTCTAACCCACGACCACAAGTTTCTACCATGTTCAGTATTTTATCTCTGCACACCAGGTGAGTTTCCTGTAACCCCTTTGTATATTGTAACGTCATCGTTCTTGAGAAAATCCACAGAGTCATCAACTTATCATCATTTGAAAACTGAGGTTGATAGTAATGCGGTTATGGTAGAATGTGTGCATTTGGGGTTAAAAGCACCAACACTCACGCTCTTATCAGCTGGACAATTCCAAACATTTCTGGTTATGGATGTAGCTCTGCAGTTCAACCATGATGGCAGAATAACAAAGGTGGCCGCCAATTTGACTGAAATCCTGATGGTGTCAGTCTATTCTCAATACATCGTCATCGTATTTTATTCACAACAGTGATGTATGTAATTCACATCTAGTTAGAATCCCCAAATTACATTTTTAAGACATTTAACTCCAAAGTGCACACTATTCCCATCACGATTAAATTTGATCAAGTCCAAATGAAGTTTCAAGAAAAGAAGTTTGTTTGAGCAAATAAACTAATGGTTTAAACGTTGAAACAGAATCATGTCACAGTATCATCATAGGAAACAGCAACGTGCCTGATAACCACAAATCTATCTATTTAAAGGCTTAAAAACCTGTGTACAGGAAGTTTGTGTTCTTAAGATAGTGAGTGGGATGGAAGTAGGGAGTCAGAAACACAAGTTGCGGTCATCTGTTTTACCACAGATGAAGATTAAAGTTAGCACATCTTCCAAAACACACACTCAAACACAATACCTTGAACAGGTGCTCGTACGGAGACATATACCGTTAATAACTCCCAATAGCAGCCCTGTGATCGGCGCGGTTATTCACCAGTCGGGACGTTATCAGGAGCGTCCCGCTATCACATCTGAAACTGTCAACAGGATGCCACGATACGTCATCGGACGTTACTTAACTTATCTCCAGCCTTAATATCCCACTTGATGCTCATTTTTCAGTGTGTGTTTATTCATGTTTGTCTTGTAACACACTCCAACTGTTTGCTCTGAATGATCAGCTCTGTCATTAGTGGGGCGGTGGGGTAGACTAGTGGTTAAATCTTTCGCTTGTCACGTCGAAGACCCGGGTTTGATTCCCCACATGGCTATAACGTGTGAGGCCTATTACTGGTGTCCTCTGCCGTGATATTGCTAGAATATGGCTAAAAGTGGCGTCAAATCATGCTCACTGTCTTACTCTCAATACGCAACCCACAAACCCATTTGCCAATGTCCTTTTTAGCATTTAAAGGGGGAAAAATCAATCTACTCTGTTCGATAAGAATATTAGCTGAATTCTTCACACTTGTGAGTGCTGTGTGTACACTGTGCCCGTTTTGAAACGAACAAGTCATAAATGAATCATATATTAAAACCACCCCTGAAGATCCGGGTAAGAATTGGTCACCAGTAACCCATGCGTGTCGTAAGAGGTGGCTATCAGGTGGTCAGGCCTGTAGACGTGGTTGACACAAATCACCATATCCTAACTGCGTAGATCGATGCTCATGCTGTCGATCTGTGGATATTGTCTGGTCCAGGCTCGATTATTTACAGACCGCCGCCATATAGCTGGAATATTCCTGAGTGCGGCGTTAAACAACCAATCAACAAACAAAACATATGAATAAAATCTTATCATATATACCATGCCTATATATAATATAAATGCGTGCTTAGCCTACTTGTGTCATTTTCAGACCGGAAACAGTGGACCATTTTATTCCTACTGGACAGTTTACTGTATTGAATGTGTGGTCAAGAACGGACTGTGTGTTGGTCGCGATCAGTGGGGACGGTCAGGCGACAATGTTTACCGTTCGTCTGCAGTAATGGGCAAAGCATTGTCACATTTTTCAACATTAAACTGACCTAACCTTTTAGACACCTGATGTCGTCTGCGTCATCCAACGTTACCTCTTCCAGCACAGAACACACTGACTGGTGTCACAGAACACACAGACGCATCGTTTCTGTTACCTGTTGTCTGTTTTAAAAAAGGTCACAATTTTCAAACACTAAACTGTAACACATCGTTTCAGATAATTACTGTTGTCTGCTTCAGCCAAAGTCACACTTTTCCAACACTAAAATGACGCATCGTCTGACACCTAATGTTGCCTGTTTCAGCCAAAGTCACCCTTTTCCAGTACTAAACGGACGATTCAAATACATATTGTCTTCAACTTACATGGTTCACTTTCCACAAGGCGGCCGTAGCGCCATGACTTTCATAAACCAATGTCAAAGTATTGGAGTTACGATCACTTTGTTTTGCGGAGCGGGAATATGATGTCAGAAACATTGTATCCATAGATTTTGTTAGATCTGTAATGAAAACTGTTCCCGTTCAACTTAGTAGTGCTTCGCTTGCCGTTCGCATGTTGTCTATATTGCCGTTTAGGCTAAATAAAAAATGAAGTGTTTCGCGGGCACTTTTATTTGTGCGCGTAACAATTTTTATTGCTGTTTAAAATCAGCTATTTTGACTCTGCCGCGTCCCGATCATTCATTTGTCCACTATAAGTAGAAAGAGTCGACTGAGAACGAGTGTGACTGAATCTACAACTCATTAACACGTGCTAAATATTCCAACCTGTATTTCTGACAGATAAATAACCATAAATGTGTTCCTCCCTCGTCAATTTTCTTTCTATCCTACCGCCCTCGTCTCTTTGGAAAAAAATGTGCCCGAGAAACATTTATTTTTGTTCATGCAGCCTTATCACTATGTGATATTAGCCGACCTTTTGCAGCAGCAGTTTTGGACATAAAGAGTTTAGTGCAGTCTGTTATATGTAGCGATCTTTCAGTAGTTGTCTTAGAGTTGTTTCGCCTTGTAGAACGCATACGATTGATACAGTTCAATAAACGGTACTTATGGACCATTACCGTTTCCTTCTTGTTTGTCCGATGTACTCAGATCTTAGGAGAAAATATGTTCCAAATAATTCTTAAAGTGAGTGAGTAAGTTTAGTTTTACGCCGCACCCAGCAATATTCCAACTATATGGCGACGGTCTGTAAATAAGCGAGTCTGGACCAGACAATTCAGTGCCCAACAACATGTGCATCGATCTGCGCAATTGGGAACCGATAACATGTGTCAACCAAGTCAACGAGCCTGACCACCTGATCCCATTAGTCGCCTCTTACGCCAAGCATAGTCACCTTTTATGGCAAGCATGGATTGATGAAGGCTTGTTCTACCCCGGCACCTTCACGGGTAAATTGTTATAGTTACATTGTCAACATTACTAGCATTTACTGACAGTTTAATACTTCAGAATGTATCAGCGGTTATATTCCATGCAACTTTACAAAGAAATAAAAAAACAAGATGTTAAAAAATGCTAGTGTTCTGGGGAATGTAAATGCATGATTGTATGTTTCATGTACTATAGGTCTGTGGCCTTCAGTAGATATAATCCCTACATCCCTTTCTCAGAAGAATATCATGTGGTCTAGAGGATAGAGCGCTTGTCAGAAGAGCGGAAGGTTACAGGATCAGTCCCAGTGCCATCCTGCTAGAGCTGGGACGGGTAACCCGGTTATCCGGGACGGGTGGGTAACGTGTAGACTAGGTAACGAGCTGGACGATGGAACCCTGACCCGTTATTATCATGTGACTGATGAATGAAACGACGTCATACGTTATCCTCTCATAATTATTCGGTTATATTGTCTTTGAAGATTTGGACACAAGTCACTTTTATAAAAAAAATGTAATATATGGTTAAGATATTGAAAAACTCGAAATGTTAGCCCCCGAGCAGAATACATTGTCATTTCTTGCAAATTTGATATCAGGAATTGAAATAACGGGTATCCGGAGAAGGGAAATAGGGAGTGGGTTACACGGGTAGAAAGTTTGGACCGGTGTCAGTCCTACCCCCTGGTAAAAGTCATTAAAGGATGATTCTTATTGCTATTATGTTTTGGAATTAAGGGAATGCAACAAGGACTGGTTGAGTCTCAGTATCAGTGGGTTATGTCTGCTGTATAAAACCGGTATCATTCCGGATAAGTACAGACACAATCCCAACTCTGCTGCGGACACTGTAATATACCCTTATACTGTTCTACCCGTCTCCAGTGTACTTCTGTGCCCACTGTGTCCCTGTGCTATTGTACCCCTGTGCCCCTTGTCCACAGTGGTTCTCTTCCTTCATGCTGTGTTCACCCATCTCCTGTTAACACCATATCCTCGTATCCCTTCACAATGCCAACCCAAATTTCACATGAACTTGGCGTCGGGGTTCAGATCTCAGACAGATCTCTGGTGAACTTAGCTGACGCGCTCCGATATTACCTTCAACTTGGATAAACTCAGAAAATGGGAGTAACTTTTTTGTGCAGGATATATCTCGTGTAGTTGTCGGGTGAATTATGACTGAGATAAGTCACCACAGTGGCCTCCATCACTCAGCCCAATGCGCACGAGCTGATTTATTGCACGGAGGGCGTGTCTTGTCGACTACAGCACCCATACAGTTTCTTCCTTCGCTGGCGCTGAATGATGTAACGGGGATGGCATTTAATCATGGGAGTCCCGTAAGTAGTGGCAGGCATAGATTGAATTGATATGACCCCGTTAGCTCCTGCTGGAACGCGGAGAAATCGACATGGAATGGTAAAAATATTTTATTACTCAAAAAGTCCCAGTTTGGCAGATGGTGGGTTATGACGTAATGCCATAAAGTCATAATTTATCACAGAAAACTAATCCTCAATTAGCCAAAGTAACGTAAAACTAAAAAACAAAACGTTAAAGAAATCGAAATTTAAAAGCCATATATCCTCTTGGGGAAGTCTGGACATTTACAAATGTTTTAGAAATAATGTAGACAGTGAAATGAGCAGTTTATTGACATAAATTAACGAAAAATGACTTCTAAAAACGCATAATCGACTTTTAATTGGTAACTATTAGCAGGGCGATGTTATCGCTGTTCCGCTAAAGAGGAGATAACTGGAGGGGATGCAGTTCATCATGGCCTCATTATATCATAGTCACATGTGTGGTGTAATTCTGGCAGTATAAAGTTGTTATACCACAGCCATATGTTGCCGGTGTTCTGTTATTCTGGCGGTACATTCTGGTCCTATCATAGTCATATGTTGCCGGTGTTCTGTTATCCTGGCGGTACATTCTGGTCCTATCATAGTCATATGTTGGCGGTGTTCTGTTATCCTGGCGGTACATTCTGGTCCTATCATAGTCACATGTTGCCGTTGTTCTGTTATCCTGGCGGTACATTCTGGTCCTATCATAGTCATATGTTGCCGGTGTTCTGTTATCCTGGCGGTACATTCTGGTCCTATCATAGTCATATGTTGCCGGTGTTCTGTTATTCTGGCGGTACATTCTGGTCCTATCATAGTCATATGTTGCCGGCGTTCTGTTATCCTGGCGGTACATTCTGGTCCTATCATAGTCACATGTTGCCGGTGTTCTGTTATCCTGGCGGTACATTCTGGTCCTATCATAGTCACATGTTGCCGGTGTTCTGTTATCCTGGCGGTACATTCTGGTCCTATCATAGTCACATGTTGCCGTTGTTCTGTTATCCTGGCGGTACATTCTGGTCCTATCATAGTCACATGTTGCCGGTGTTCTGTTATCCTGGCGGTACATTCTGGTTCTATGATAGTCATATGTTGCCTGTGTGCTGCAAATTCTGGCATAATACCCCTGTTATACTACAGTTATATGTTGGAGGGGGCTCTGAACAGAACAGAACAGAACAGAACAGAACAGAACAGAACAGAACAGAACAGAATTTATTTCAGTAACACACCTGAGGCCCAAAATGGATACACATAAATTGATTGATAATTACAACGCATATAATGCATCATTTAGATTTGTCTGTCTTGCTAACATAGTACAAAAATAGGCATACATCCTTGATAATATTAACACTTTACTCTGTAGTATAGATAGAAAATAAATAATTGAAGACATTTACTTTAATATTTTGATATGTACTTATTTCTAACACGAGAATATGCATCACAGGTATAAAAGACATGCCATTCATCTTCAACATCAAAGATACCATTTACTTTACAAAACAGGCAATGCCTTTCATCATATGCAGCATTAATGTATCTGCCGGTTTCAATTGCAAGTTTAAAATTACAACACCGACATGGTTCTGTCATAGTCATATGCTGCCGATGTGCTGTAATTCTGACATAAAACCCTGGTTATACGACAGTCACATGTTATCGTTGTGCTGTAATTCCAGCATAAAACCCTGGTTATACGGTAAAATGTCGTCGGTGCTTTGTTATTCTGGGCCTAGATTTTCGAAGCTCTATTAGCGCTAAGATTGTCGTAAGTGCCATACATTAACATTAACTTACGACTAGCGTTAAGAGAGCTTCGAAAATCTAAGCCCAGGTACTATTTCCTGGATTGTTACGAGCGGTGTCCCAAATGTGGTCGGCCTCACCTGGACAGTTATAAAAATGCAACTGTTTTTATGTTTTATTTTTCGACATATTATCTGTCAAACTAAAGCAAATTGTTTTTGCCATGTTTCAGATTCACGATCCCCGTTTTGTTTGACCTTTTATCTTGGTACCCCCCAAAAATCGCAAAATCACTTCAGGAAACAAAATATGAAAGAAACATTTTGTGTGTTTGTGATAAACAGAAGTCTTCCAGAATCAAACGTAGATATTGGAGTGCATAAAAATGCAATTTGAGTCTACAATCGCTTGTTAAAGTGACTCCCTGACGTTTACTGACATAGCTTGTTTTGGAGACACTACCCAAACACCCATTTTCAGATGACGTAATCAAAAGGACATAATATACTATAATGTTTTCACTAATCCGTGCATGATGCCAAGGGTTCAAATGAAATACTGAATGGTTAGACAAGTTTCAGCTCTCAGTATATTCTAAACAGTGCCAACTTAAATCTTGATTAAACATTTTAAAAAAGATTAAAATGGGAGTGTCCTTTAAAAACAGTCTCGCCTAAATATAAATCAAGCAATCCAAATCTTGAAAGAGGATTATGACGTGAAGTCATCCACACTATACTGAAAATATTTCATATCATATTATCTAAGCGCATGCCATCATCCAAGAGGTACCAAATTGTTTTCCACTTAATGCAGTGTTCAAAGAAATATTACATTCCTTATGTGATGACAAATATCTCGTTAACCATATTAAGCGCATATGTATAAATTCTGGATATGCCTTTTGCTAATGATTCCTTCAAAATATATCTGAAGCATTTCTACCATTGGACACCGATAATATAGTGAGGCTGACCACTTTGGGGACACCCCTCTTATATCACAGTCATATGTTGTCGGTGTGGTGTAATCCTTGCCAAATACCCTACCTGTCGGTTGCCTGTGTTTTGTTGCTCTGGCAGCAATTGTATATCCTGATATCCATGAACCTCATGTATATCCTGGTTCTATCACAGTCATATGATATCAGGCCTGGGTAATCCTGGCAGTATATTTTCATTCTAATCATTACAGTTATTTTTTTTCTGATGGGAAGAGAGGGTACGTTTTATCAAGTAAGTTGAAAGGCTCGCGTGATAAAGAGTTTGATAATTGCAATATATTACATCTCTAAGTCTCTGCATTTGACATGAGGACTGCCGACTTTCATTGTGTTTTTCCGAATACCATAAATCTTTCAAACAAAATTATTTCTTTTTGTCAAGCATGCTTCACCAAATGGTCTAAATACTTTGCTGTCGATAAAGACAGGTAACATACAGGTATCCTGCCACATGCCAAAATGTTTTTTATTTTCATTATTACATGATTTATTTGCAGGTGACACAGGTGAACCTCTCAAGGTTTAACTGATGCATGGCGTTACCTCTTCACGAAATCTCACACACGAGAAATATATGAAGATATCACATGTTCAGTCGCCTACTGGCAGGGCGTTCTTTAACTGACATGTCAAAGAATAAAATCCAGTTTCATACAAAGTTGAGTGAGTGAGTGAGCGAGTTTAGTTTTATACCGCTCTCAGCAGTGTTCCAGTAACATCACGGTGACAACAGAAATGAGTGAGTGAGTGAGTGAGTGAGTGAGTGAGTTTTACGACGTCTTTAGCAATATCTCAAACAATTGGCTTCACATAGTCTGCACATGCGTTGAGTCATACCCGCATCTTCAGCGTGACTAAAGCAAAGTTCGACCTAAGATAAATGACTAGGCTACCCGACCGCCACTGGTGGAGTTTGAAGTGCACTAGGACAATGCAGAGACCGGTACTCTGCGCATATTGTTGTTGACCGTCCTATTTCGGGCGAGTTATGACAGCGGTCTGTAGCTAATCTGGACCAGATAAAAATGACTGACAGCATGAGCATCGATCTTGGCAACTGGATAACGATGATATGCATTAACCAAGTCAGGCGCTTAGGAGAAGCATCATACACAAAGTTGTGAATATGTCATCCAGCTGAATACTTTGTGAGGTATTAAAACGCTAGTTTTTAACACGGGATTGTTACTGCTTAACGCTACAGTCACAAATAATTTCTTTTTGTCAAACATGCTTCACCAAACGGTCTAAATACTTTGTTGTCGATAAAGACAGGTAACAGACAGGTGTCCTGTCACGTACTTCTCGCTACCACTGAACAAAACCAGTTGAGCCTGGACCAGACAAACCAGCAACGGCCAACGTGACACATGTACATGACATGGTATATCACCGTGCTTGACATGTCGTGGCCTAATGAAAAATGGAGTAAAATTATTCGGAAGTATAATCTGTACTGAAAAAGGACATTCTGGGCTCTTTCGGATATTAAATATAAGAAAACTAATTTCTGCTTACGTTATTTCTGGAACTGAATGTCATTCTAAGTTTCACCGCCAGGTGCCATTATAGCATGTCGTGACAATCGGGAGAATGAAAGCTATGCTGATACGGTAGTGCTCTTCGTTCGTGGGAGGTTCAGAAACTAAGAAAATCTAGACTTGGTTCATTTAGATCGTTTGTGTTGCAGAAAGGACTGGCGAAAGGGGAAAACATGTGGTTTAGTGATTGTGAGACAGACTAAGCCTGAACGAAAGAAGAATGTTCCCACTGGTACTGAGGGCTTCCTGGTGATGTGTTGAGGGTAACTGACTGCAGTAATGTCCTCCTCATCAAAATGCCTGCCAGTCAATTTCACTCAAATTCGATGTGCAAATCTGTCGGTACTATAATTGGTAAATACGGAGGATTTTTCATTTGTTCAACACACCTTTAGAGAGTTTTCTATACGATGCTTAGCTTTGATATTCCCCCATTTTGTCAGTGGTCTGGTTGTTGTCTACCAGCAGGCATCAGGTGAGTGGGTGAGTGCGTGAGTGCGTGGGTGAGTGCGTGAGTGGGTGAGTGAGTGGGTGAGTGGGTGAGTGGGCGAGTGAGTGAGTGACTGAGTGGGTGAGTGACTGAGTGGGTGAGTGAGTGGGCGAGTGAGTGAGTGGGCGAGTGAGTGAGTGAGTGACTGAGTGGGTGAGTGACTGAGTGGGCGAGTGAGTGAGTGGGCGAGTGAGTGAGTGAGTGACTGAGTGGGTGAGTGACTGAGTGGGCGAGTGAGTGAGTGGGCGAGTGAGTGAGTGACTGAGTGGGCGAGTGAGTGAGTGGGTGAGTGAGTGAGTGACTGAGTGGGTGAGTGAGTGAGTGAGTGAGTGCGTGAGTGAGTGAGTGAGAAAGTTTAGTTTTATGCCACTTTTTAAATACTGCGAAAGTATAACTATTACCTTGAAAAGAAAACATGACCTATAAAAATCGATTGGGTTTTTCGCATTTAATGCACGTGTTTATCTTTGACAGCAAAAACAATTTACTTTGTAAGAAAATAAATATGGAATACGATTTAAAAACTCAGCCTGTATGGAAATGAATGATAGTTATGCTTGTTGCAAGGTGTATTCATGTATGCAAAAATCACAGAATATTGTCAGAGAAGTAAGACATTACGTGTATACAATCTCCTAGAAAAACGTACAAACTTCAGATGCTGAATATAGAAATGGACTTCACACATTATACCCATGTGGGAAATCAAATCGGATCTTTGGCGTGACTAGCGAAGGCTTTAACCGCTTGGCTACCCCAGGCAGGCTTGAAGATCAGGAAACATGTATTGTGAAGAAGTAACCCTGTGTTTATGTAGAAATGTTTTCGGTCAAGCATTCTATCACTTCTGTTTCTATTTATCCCCCATTCATCTTAGTTATATGCCTCCATCTGAAAACATGCAAAGAAAAGAACAAGATTAAAGATTCTTTCTTTCGATTAAACGTCAAATATTCCAAAGAGGATATTTATCTTACTTAAGATCTCTTTCTTACGAATGCATCTGAAACTAACATCGACTCCATCTGTATCGAATTAATGGTGTTTTTGCATTTTTTCATAAATAAATATAATGTTGTTATATGTTTAGAATAAAAAGTAGGTTAAGATTAATTTTCTCCCGACTGGTTTCGCGAATGACGCAGACGAACACGGCTGCGCGTATACCGCCACATGCACTAACATGCGACATAGTGACAGGACAACTGTCATCATGCATATGAAATACTTGTTCCTCAAGGCTGAAGTAGAATGTTGCATTTCGAATAATGTCCCCACCTCTCCCCGCTCCTCTCCCCCTTACACTGCTGTGTATTAGGATATGTGTCCGAGCTCGCACATCCCAGACATTGATGGATGGACGTAATTCATCTGCCGTTTTTAAATCATAGCCAACATGTTTGATATGATCCAGCACATTTGGGAAGAAATTGCTTCTCAGGCAACATGTGACTGAAGAAGAAGGAAATTCGATATTAATTCCCTGGAATATTCCAGAAATCCCGGATCTGGATCTCGAACACATTGCTTTGTTATCAGTGGAAATATCCAGGAAACTAAAGAGGACAATACTGAAAGACAATGTAATTAGATATGGTTTTGTATGCTAATAAAATATTTGTAATAAATACTTCTAGTTTGCTTGCATGCATCTCATAAATGTGATTAAAGCGCCCGTAAGCATATTTAGGCGAGATTCAAAGCTGAAACATCAATGCTACCACAGAAATCCTTTCCTTCTGTAAATAACACCCACCCGGTAGAGAAACTGCCAAACGAAATAAATGTGAGTAAGGAAGGAAATAAATGCAAGGAAACAAAATAATATCGTCTGGAAGAAGTCAATAACATATCCCTAATGACTACTTCAATCTCATTGTAGCTGACAGCACGTGTTGTGGTGCTGTCTCGTAGATCCATCCCTTTCTCACGCCACTAACCACAATAAACAGTAATTTGAACTATGAATAAAGGGAATAGAAAATAAATATGAAAAAGTAATGAATTTTTTCATGTCTATCATTTACGCTTTCTACATTAAGTCCCAGGCTGTCTTCGTCACAAATAATTGGGCTTTTTATTGCGCACATCAAAGCTCCATACACTTCTCCTAGGTCGCGCTCCTTCCTGTACGGCCGCCTCAGTAAAATAAACTACGGTGCCCGGAGCAGAACCGTCTGCAGTGTATTAGCCATATCAAAGGGCGACTAATCTTCTCCGGCTCATAACGGTGATAAATATCAGTAAATATCCACATATTGTCTAGGTATCGACTTACCAGTATTAGTGTTTCATGTACGTTTATCACGAGAAACGATATTCACCACACAAATCGTCCGATTCTATCATGGACCGTGTTTTCAGGTATAAGGGTAGTAATGGAATGTTGTTAAGAACGGAATTTACTTAAGAAAACAATTTGGCTATCAGATGTATTCACAATTGGCTATATCCAAATATTTAGTTGCACTGTTGCGTGTTGCACATGCTTATCTTATGCACAACGGTAAGGTGGTATGTTATATGCACGTTTAAATGGCTGTAGCTATACTGATATTCGATATAAATTCATTATGTCAAGAACCGAATCGAAAAAACCCCAACAAAACAAATATTATCAGAAAAAGGACAATGTTAACGTTCCACGTGTTCTGAGTGAGGTTCATTAAAAAGTGTAGATGATGTTGTGATCCGTTTGTAATGGAGATGTTTCATGGTGAGGTTGACGTTGGTGATGTAAGTGGTGTTAATGAGGTAGGCGATGTTTAATGAGAAGTTGTGCTGACGTGGATCATAACGTTTTGTGATGCTGACGGCGTGGGTGATGTTGGCAGTGTGTGATGTGGACGACATTGTTGACAACTTGGGTGATGCTCGTGACGTCGGTGATCACGTTTAGTGATGTTCACACCGTTGGTGATGTATACGACATAGCTGATGTTGACGGGTGGGTGATGTGATGGGTGACGAATTAACGCCATAACAATTTACGTTTTCATAACCAATAAAACGTTCATTAATCTGAAAATTGCAGATTTGACAAAGCGATCTTACAAACCACACTTCAGAATCTCTGCACTATTGCAGTCCGTACTATAACGCTGCTATCTTTTCATCATCTACATTTCCAGTCAGACATTATATTCTTACTTGCCGCAAGTAAGAGGTTTACATTTAGAGACTGTTGAACGTTGTGGGTGGACATGTGATATACAAGTATGTTTACATCAAACAACTCTACCTCCTTGAGAATGTAGAAGACAACAGTGTTTGGCTGAGGTAGAAGGTCTGTTTTCAACATCAAATGACTACTTAGCGGTTTGTTTATCCAACTGAAGATACTGCACAAACTCACTTGGCTGCACATTCATCACACATTTACAACTCCTTTTGTAGTCAGTATACAGTACAAGGGCTTGATTTTGTTGGCAAGTATGTAGGTGTATATCAAGGCGCATAGTGAATCGCGTGAATTTAGCTGGCACTGTAGGTGGCATGGCACATGCTGAATCACATAGCCTGTGCTGGCAATTACGAAGAGGAGTACCACAGGACATGGCTATTGTGTTGTCAATCCTGAAAGTGAATACCACGGCGAATCGAGTTGAGTGTGTTGGCAAAAATGTACATATTGTTACGAGAGTGTATTTTCTGTAAATTGATTAATTGATAATTATTATTGGGTCACATTGTTTAGAGTTTTGAGTGATAGTTATTATGAGTCACATTTCGTATCATAAATGTTCAGTGCTATTAGTACTTTGGCAGCAGGCTTTACGGTAGCGCTTTATAGTTACCCCCCTTTGAGTAGTGTTTTGATTGTTGACCTTCGGGAGACTACGATAAAATTCTACGTTAATGGCGATGGTGGCACATGTTCTCGAATACTCAAGAATCACTGACTGTGTATATAAAGACTGGCTGTGTTGACGACACGGACACACACAGAGATTAACTGGAGCACATATTTCTGTCTGCCTCTCCGTCGTCGTTTGACCTACATAACCACCGCCTGACCGCTCTCCGTGTTACATTTAGTGTAACCGTTTCTCTTTCTCGAACCAAGATGTTGGTGAGTTGACATTATATTTGTGACCCAATACTTTAGATTTGACTCAGTTGCATTGTAAATGAAATCTCTATTGTGTACCTTTGTATCTTGCGCTTGTTGCTGAATACATATTACTGAAACGTTTAGACTTGTTTGAGTTCTATTTTGCTGGTTCTGAGGGGATTTTTTTTTACCTTTTGTCACGGCAAATTTTTAACCGTAACGATATGTAGTAGGGCATACAGGCTATTCACATAGATTGTGGTGGCAATTTTTAAGGTGAATATTACGGCAAATGATAATTCACATGGATTGTGTTGGCAATAATGTAGATACTAGGGCACATTCTGAAGACCAGTGAATCTATTCACGCACTATTCACTCAGGTCGGGGTAGGGAGTAGACCAAAGGCCCGGGTTCGATTCCCTATATGAACGTATGTGTCAAACCGTCTCCTAGTGATGACGTAATATTGTTGGATTATTGATTCAGTCTCTAAATGTTAACTTCCTACTTGTGGCAAATAAGAACAAAATGTCTGATTGGAATTGTAGATGATAAAAAGATAGCCCCATTATAGTGCGGATTGCAATAGTGCAGAGATTCTGAGGTGAGCTATGTGAGATTGCTTTGTCAAATCTGGCAATTTTCAGATTAAATAAACGTTTTATGATTATGAAAGCATAAATTGTTCTTCGCCCATCACACACCCCTCAACATCACCTTCTGCCATGAAGGTATATTCCATGACTGAGCGTTAGTCTAACATGCGGGATAAAACACACTCACTCACTTTATTTATCTGACTTGAAAAATATTAAGATCAACTCTATCCTTCAACAAACACAAGTCATGACTTTACCAGGTATAACATGTTAGTTGTGCTGAATGAGTTAGTGAGTTTAGGTTTTCGCCGCACTCAGCATTATTCCAGCTATATACCGGCGGTCTGTAAATAATCGAGTCTGGACCAGACAACCCAGTGATCAACAACATGAGCAGCATCGATCTGCGCAGTTGGGTACCGATGACATGTGTCAGCCAAGTCAGCGAGCCTGAATAAACAATTCCATTAGTTGCCTCATACGAAAAGCATAGTCGCCTTCTGAGTCAAGCATTGGTTGCTGAAGGCCTGTTCTACCCGGGGACCTTCACGGGTCTAAGATGAATAATATGTCAGCTTAATTTAGAAGGCACTATAGTGAGACAGATTACCAGTGTTACAACAGCTGAATGAATATACAATTTATAGGTACATTTCTTTCGTCTTTTGAACGTGTTCAACACAACACTATTCAAGTACAGGCTTTGGTGGTGGGGAAGCTAGTTGTTAAAGCATTCTTCATGCTGAAGACTCGGTTTCGATTCCCCACCTGGGTTCAGTGTGTGAAATCCACTTCTGCCCTCCGCCGTCATATTGCTGTAAAATTGCCAAAAGCGGCGTAAAACTGAACTCACTCACTCATTCACTCAAGCACTGACTTTCTTAACTGGTTCCTTTTCAGGAGTTTGTTTTTCAGCTGCTCACTAACGTAAACGAGTGCCATCGGGATAGTATTGGTCAGACACGTGTTATAGGAAATCTGTTTTGTCTAGAAAACCGAGATTAATTATCAGTTCTTATCGAATTCATCGGCCAATTACAACTTTGACTGTTCTGTAGTTTCAATGCGCATGCCAGATGTCACATGTACCGGTCACACCTCTTTCGGGATATATGCCGCATACCTTGCTAACGACACCGTCACTGATAACCTCCTAGATAAGAATATTCCTGCCTATAGCACCGAAAATCATATATCTTAACAAAAATTAACAACCGTGATATCACGTGCAGCCCGCTTGTTCGGATCACTCAGACGTCGGGTGCGTTTTGGCGCCGGGATAGCGGGTGTCATAGCTACTTCGGGACCCTTTGGTTCATGAACACGTCATAAATCTCGCAAACGCGTATCTCGAGAAACCGTGCTTGTGACACAAATGCACCTAAAGATTTTATGTTTTCGCTTTGACAAGCGTGGCAATTGTTACTAGGTAGATCACGGATGTTTGACACGGGGGAAAGAAATGCTTGTACTTCGTTACCGACAATAGCACAAGGAACATCTATCATCGGCTAATCCGTTCCCTGTTCTGTCGGTGTAAGGAGATTCATCGCACCAAACAGGCAACGTCTTCATGCTACACACTTCAAACTCCCCACATCGCGTTTTTCTCCGTTTCTTTCAGTCATATCTCAAAATAACGCATTCTCTAGTCTGGTTAACCGTTACTCATTTCTATTCTGCATTCTTGTTTTGATGACCTTTAAGACATATTTGAAGTGAATTTACATTGTTCGTTTCGGTAAAGAACCCGGTTTGTACTCGCAAGAAAAACAGAAAAAATGCGAACGTGTTAGCGTCAATTAGTTTTGGGGGTAATTGCATGTGTTCAAGTTCTTAACCGATGCAAGATGCAGCAGATTGTGCAACAAAGGGAATTACAAGTTATAGGTCTTCTGTCTCCGTGACCGGCACGGCCTAGGGTCGTATCTATAATTTTCTTACATTCCGACAAACTAACTGGAACGACCTGGAACAATGTGCATGCAGTGTGTCAGAAAAACTCCGTCAGCTTGAGACAAAAATACAAGCCCTCACAAGATACATGGCATTATACATGAATATTGCATGTTTACCCAGGGACTTGTGATGACAGGAAGACATTTGTCAACTCTTAAATCCTTGGTGAGCCTTGCCTCACACACAGTGCAGAATTGAATGAAATTGGCCTTAATATCCAGTGCATGGTTGCGTCACTTGACCGCTCTGAAACCCGTGTGCGAAATAGCCAGTGGCCCACCAGCACGTGGCAAGTAAAATTCCGGTCGAGCCAGTAAATCTTCACAGTCACTGGCCATACTGACAAATGGATTTTCATCAGGTCATTTCGTAAATATTTACCACTTTCACCAATTTGTTAAGGCATAATACACTTAAATTTATAGTCCACTTTTAAATCAAGATTATATCCTGATAAAATGTTCATAATATTAGCAGCTTAGTAATGAAACCCATCTCCATATTCAAAGTTCGGGCTAGTCGATTATTTTGTGGAGTTAATAACTTTCAGGCGTAGCTAGCTCGACGAGGTAGCGAAATTTGGAAACTGCCTGAAACTCGGGAACGAATGTAATTATTTAGACATGATTGTCGATCAGCGTTTGCAACTGCTTTGGACCTGCATCGTCACCGGTCTGTCTCGGACGTCGAGTTGACAAGCCACGTTGTAACTGAAATAGTAGCAAGTAATTCACTAACTCGTGTATTCTACATTTTGTTTCACAGCGAAAGTGTTTCCCATGTAATGAATACATCACTCTATATCTTGATGTTTACGTTAACATGTTGTGTTTCGAAGTTGGTACATGGACCGAGGCTATGGGCATGCCAATGGTTACAGAGGTGTGTTCCGATTGATACATATACCGAGGTTATTGGCTTGTCCGTGAGTACAGCCGTGACTTCCGATTTGATACTTGTGCCGAGGTTGTGGGCATGTCCCTGAGTACTGCAGAATGCTTCGATTTGAGACCTGTACCGAGTTTGTGGGCATGCCAGCGGTTACAGCGGTGTGTTCCGATTTGATACACATACCGAAGTTCTTGGCCTGTCAATAATTACGGCATTGTGTTCCGATTTGATACCTGTGCCGAGTTTATGAGCATGCCAACAGTTACAGCGGTGTGTTCCGATTTGATACCGGTACCGCCTGCAGTATGTTCCGATTTGATACCTGTACATTCGGATTTGATGAATGTTCCGAAGTTACATGTATGTCGGTGATCGCAGTGGTATGTTCCGATTGTTTTCCTTTTGTTGAAGCCAGGCCACCATGTTGTCCAACTGCCCCACCTGAGCATTAACCTCATATCACACATACCAACATGGCGGACCAGTGTTATCGTTGTCCATACTCCACACACCTCAAACAGTGCATTCTCTCACACATCAATCTCCCGGAGATGAGATAGCGCCGAATCCACAAGACATAGACGTTTAAAAAGCACTGTGTTAGCGTTGGAACGATTGTATTGAATACTACAGAGCGTATAACAGCGATACGGCAGACATTACTGCTGATCCCGCACTGATATGGCTCTCAACAGCGCCATTGCCAGAGCGAATCTTTTAACACTTTCCTCGTAAACCGAGCCGAGTTGCAAACACCCAGGAAGATCCGAATGCATACATCGTAGGACCCCACTGAACTGAAGGCAGGGAGTCCGATGTTTCGCATCGCTGATATGCTGGTCGTTAACATTCGGAGGGAAGACGTTCTTCACAAATCTTTCTCTATTTTCACAATAGTTTCTGGTAATACCTATAAGGTCAAGTGATGGTTATTCGTCTCTTCTGGGCCTGTCATCTAACCACAGTTATTACACTTCCTCCTGACTGTGACGCTATCCGTCAGCACCATACCCAGTGCCCCGTTTCACACAGCGATCGTAGCGTAAAGATGATCGTAACTCCCACACTTTAACATAGACTTACGACAGCCGTATGTTGGGTCGGTGTGGCAGCCTAGTTGTTAAAGCGTTCGCTCGTCACGCCGAAGTTTCGGTTCGATTCCCCACATGGGTATAATGTGTGAAACCCATTTCTGGTGTCCCCCGCCGTGATATTGCTGGAATATTGCTAACAGTGGCGTAAAATGCAGCTCGCTCACTCACTCCATTCCGGTCACTGTGTATTAATACTTATATTTTGTTCATACTGTGTATTTTATGTTTCAGAACAGTGCTCTGGTGTAGTCGTGAAATATCCCTGTAACCATGCAGACAACGGTGTAAAATCAAATCCACTCTTTATTCAAGAACGCCACTGATAATGTTGTTCACTAAACCCAAGAGCGAATTACTGTAGAACACCAAACTGTAGGAATAACAGAAACTTTTTATTGCCGACCAATATAGACCAATACATTAGAATGTACGTATAAAGCCTTACGTACCTAGCCCTTTTGCAGCCATGTTACGGAGGGGAACGCCAAGAATGGACTGCATCCTTTAAGTGGAGAGTCTCAATAACAGTATATTTTATAAGTGGGAAACGGTATGTCGCTGTACGGAGCTTGGGGTAACGCACTTATCCACAAATTGAGTGAGTGGGTTTTACGCCGCGTTTGGCAACATTCTAATAACACCAGAAACCGGCTTCACACATTGTACCTATCATGGTATGGAATTCGAATCGAACCGGGTCTTCGGTGCGACGAGCGAACGCTCTCACCAACAATGGAAGAAGGAAGATGTGACGCGAGGTGAAATGGAGTTTAGTGTCGTATTTACGAATGTTTCGCTCATATGACGACAAGTATACATGTCGTGTGTATGTGCGGCTGTTTGTACCAGCCCAGACTTAAGCTGGTTTTATATTGCTAGCTCACTTAGACGCCACAGTTAAGCATGAATACCCAACTCAGACACATTAAACTGACTCCGAGCCGACTAGTTATACCCCATTAATGTTGAGCTCCAGGCAGGGAACAAGTACCATATTTTAACATCATTTAGTATGACGCGCTGCCCTGGACCGAACCCGCGACCTTCTGCACTCCCTGCGGACGCTCTAATCACTACACCATGGAGGCGGTAAAGAACGAAGATGTAATGACGTTGGTCAGTAAATGGCTTCAGCTATAGAGGGTTAACCATGAACTAAAATTTCATGAGAGAAGAAATTACATGGAACCATTGTTTCCCCTCCACGTGTGTTTGTTTGTATGACGCAATCTCCCGTACCGACTGAGGAATGACATGCGATTGTATCATCCTATCACACAATCTCCGAGTTTCCACCGCCACACACAATGTTTTCTGTGCCTTATTCTGACCTTTACAAAGGGATTTCTTCATGCAAAGCTCGAAACATTCTGCGAAATAATCATTTTGGACTGTTCCGGAGGCAATCACATTGTTCCCCTGACATTTGTGTTTGAAATAAAGTCAAAGTTGAGCCACTATATGTTACATATCAACATCAAGTTCCCCCGTGTAGAATTAATCCAAAACAGTGACAGGTGCTTGGAAGAAGGTCATATTGAAAGAAATGAAACACTATCCAAACCGAAAGATAGCATAGAGATCAAAACTCACTATTAATTAACACAAACCATTTCGAAGGTCAAGTCGGACCCGTGAAGGTCCGGTGTAGAATAGGACTTCAGCAACCCAATGCTTGCCACTCTGCTTGTCGTAAGTGGCGACTAACGGGATCGGGTGGTCAGGCTCGTTGACTTGCATTGGTTGACACATGTTATCGGTTCCCAATTCTGCAGATCGATGATCTTGCTGTTGATCACTGGATTGTCTCGTCCAGATTCCATTATTCACAGATGGCCTTCATATAGCTGGAATGTTGCTGAGTGAGGCGTAAAACTAAACTCACTGATGCGCACTTTGCCAAAAGAAACTGTACAGAAATTTTACATTATGTAAAGCGCGGCTAACGGATCCTGTTACTTTGGGCACGGTCAAGATCATCATTTACATTGGCGATCAGGTGCTTGACTAAACACGTGTTACCATTTCATTTGTAATACACATCCACCATTTAACTCACACGCCAACTGCGGAGAATGATATGCATGTCAAGGTTTTAACGCAACTTTAATAATGGTCTCGTGACTTAAAATACAAATTAAATGTGTAAAATTTTAAACATGAATTTTTTTTGGTATCAATAAAAGTCAACACTTTTGTCACAACTGCAGTACAAAAACACACAAGGCATCTGACTGTATAATGAGCTAGACTGCACGAGCGGAAAGCTCGCTAATTGTTTGCTTGTGGTAGTTCCCAGTATACAGATCCCTGCCTGTAAAGCGGAAGTCGTCGCCCAACACCGGAAGTGCATTACAATCGTTTTATCCAGACATGACTATTATATGAAGCCATGCACGCGAGTCGAACACAAACACATCTTACACAACCCAAACTGTCAGAAAATTAGCGAGATTATCGGAAAATTTTTGTAATCAAACTTGTCTAAGAAGAGATGTTTTATAGCTGAGCACGCTCGATTCATCGCGCTCAAGGAGGAAGGACGGCCATTGACATAATTGGTAACACGCGCCTACCATAAAACACGTGCCTGGACACGATCCAGAGATAATTGATTAACCTCTGACCGCTGGTATCCGAGGTGACTTTGATACGGAAGTTAATGAGTGCGCGTGATCTCTGTATTGGTTGAATTACAAAGGACTTAGTCAAGGTCATGATGAAGCGGAGGATGATAAATCTTGGGTTTCATCGAGGCCAATTTGGTTGACAAAACTAACAGGGATATTTTAGTTTTATCCGTTAATTAACTTGTAAAATGCATACCTGCTATCTTTCCCTCATGACAGGCAGGATGAAGGCGGGGGTTATGGTAAACGCTCAGACCCTGGGCCACATTACTTCCCCTCCCGACAGACCTTTCTGTAATGCCAAAGCTCCAGATGAAGCAAGTCTAGATTTCCTCAGTTTCTGAACGTGAGTTATTTGGGTCTCCTTTTTAATTTAAATGGACTTATTTGTTTGCAATTAGATTTATTTATATTACGCAACCAAGCGTTAGCGTGTGGTTGTGGCAGTATTTACTTGATGTGCCAACAGAGGAAGATCTTAGATCAGACTTAACGACAACTGTGGAGTCGGTGTGTAGTCGCATCGTGCGATCGTTTCCGCTACCGTAACTCATAGAACCACAGGACTAGTATATTTGCGCTACTTTATGCCCTCGATTGGAGTCGAACTTGCACCATGCAGTGAATATTCGAGTGTATTTAATCTCATAAATATGTGAAAGGTTTGCATCTAACTTCTGCCTCTTGGACATTGTTTACTAAAACAATGTAGATGTGCCATACTATTGCAACAGTTTTGTCTTTCCTCGAGTTGTCTCATTTGAAGTCGTTTTTCAAATGAATGTATAAATAAAAACAAGTAGAAATATTTTCAGTCTCTTTTAATAACTGACAGGAAACGTGAAAGCCATATCAAGTAAACAGTTAAAACATTAACTCAAAGAAGCTGCATACCTGAACCAAAACCTCTTGTATATTGCGCTGCGCATTTATCAACGGAGGTCGATTACAAGGCTATTGAAAGTCACACATGCTATCGTTGAATCGATAGTTTTTCCTTTCTACCATCGATTAACTGTTATCGGAGACTCAACAATTACAGTTCAACGATAGTTCGATGCATCGTTACAGACCTAACCTACATGCACCGGTGCCTGTAAGTGATTCACGGTATTTGATCAAGTAACATTGACTACGATAGTACATACCGAAAGAAACAAATAAAGCACCTCTTCATCATTTTTCAGTTTTCATCACCAGCTTTGAATAGCGTTGTAGCGATGAAAACTGGAAACTAATAAAAGAACGCTTGAATGTTCTTGTGATCCTTTATTCACTTTATAGGCTCGCACCAACACGATATATCGCACCACGAAATAAAAACAATACTGGTGTTTTATTTTTGACCAGTTAGAGAGCAGCTCGTCGTTGGTGCGAGCCTATTGAGGGTGAAGGACAAACATGGTGGACTCGATCACTCGATGCCGCTAATTTCCCAATAAAGTCGTGTATTACAGGTAAAAGAATAACCTATTTCATTTGAGACGTTGTAGAACGAACGCGGAATATCTAGCGATTACGGTAATGTTTTAAAGTATTTCTTCTCCGAGAGGCGATGATTTTCGTGGGCAGGTTATTGGCGTACAAATGAAAAAGTTGTCTTTTCCCCAGCTCCAAGCAAAGTTACTCGGTACATTGTGCACCGATTTTGATAATTTTGGATTCATTCGAAAGGGAATTTATCTGGTTTTAATTCAGTAAGAACTGCGGTTGTATGTTCCACAATTTCCCACCCAGAATTCGCCCAGAATCGAGAGTGGGGTGTTTGACAACTTTGTGCGCGTTACATCCCTTTCCTCCTTTGTATGTGTATGGATGTCATTGTACGCTTGTTGCACCCGGGACGTATTATTTTCAGCAATACAAGCCCCTGTGCCTTTATTTGTTTCTCTTTATTTTTAAGGACTATATTACTCGTATCAGAAACCGTCTCGTCACTGGGGATTCTCTACAACTCGACACTAGAACATACAAAAAGCTTTGTATTGTTCCCTAAGGCATGTGCATAAGGTTCTGTTGTTTGCCTCAAATGTTGATACAACCCAGCAAACCGGAGGCGTCTTAGAGTCATTCCATATGGTTATGAAACAAGGGAAACAAACAGCGTCTACCTCCTCCATTGACAATACATCGGGCTCACGTCGGTGTACACATCACTTTTGTGCCTCCGATTACGGTCTAGCGTTAGTCTAAACCACTGGGACTTCACATCAGTGAAGCGTCAAGATGCTGTATGGTCTAATTCAATTTCGGAAATTGTCAAATACTCGAACTGTATTTCCCAAACGAGAATTTATAGTAACAAGACGGAATGTCAGTTTCTGCTGCGTTGGCAATCCTCTCCAACTTGTCCATTCTCTCCCCATAGATGAACAGGTCCCCTTGAGTTTGTCTATTTTGGCCGATAATGCTGGCGAGATATGTGTTTTCAACGTGTCCATAGGATTGATTTAATAGCAGTCGGATTTGTCTGCACAAAACAGTGGGAACTGGATACCGAGGAGATCGTAAAAAATAACACCGGTCAAACACTTAATGGCCGTGATTCCTGAGAGCAGACGACAATTAACTCCGTCAGACCTCTTCTTCATTGTGCAAACTCCTCGCAGACCAGACGATGCAAGGAATAGATGAAACTCGACACCGTTTCAATGATGGAGATGTCCCGGCGACTTTTTACAAGTTATTCAAAACACTTTAGAAAGGCGTGTTTTCAAGTTTATCCTTGCGTCCCTCCGTGACAGAGTGGTATCAATCAGTCTGTCACACTTAAATGCCCATGTTGGTCGGCTTTGCAGTGTATTAAAATCACAATGCCCTTGGTCCAACCCGCTGACTTAAGGACTGAATGGTCCTTACTTTCCTGCGATATATTCTGTCCCACAGTCCCTGAGTCACATTACATTTCCTATTGCCCAGCGTTCCCTGCTATGCTTAAGTCCTAGACTTACAGCTAGTCTCTGAAATGAACATATTTTACTGAAAAAACATTCATAGTGAAAAAAATAAAATAATGAAATGGAGCCCTGAGACTTTCTTCATGCTATGAAAATCTAGACTTGCCACATTTTCTAGACTTGCGTGGGCTTTCTTGGATATATATACTTCAGAGTCCGTACGACAGATCACTAAAGCCCAAAATGAAACAAGTCTAGATTTCCTCAGGTTCTGAACCTCCCATCTCTCCGGGGCTCCTTTTCAATTTAAATGAGTTTATTTGTTACCTACAACATTATTTAGAAACTAAGCGTTAAAAATACACTGTAGTTCTGAAAGTAAGAACGGACAGGCAGTGCCGCAAAGTAAGTGAGTCAGTTACGCCGATTTGAGCATTCCGTGTTCCTCGTTTTGGCATCCAGCTTAACTTCTAAAACATATCAGTGTACATGTATATCAAATTAATGTGTACACACAGAATGCATGACAATATGTAAACAGTCGCTGAAAATGGTGTTTTTGGCAATATTCAAGGATGTCATCTTGCGGAAATATTAGCTAAGGGTAACGATGTCAACATACACCCAAAAGCGTATATACCGCAGGTTAAATAATTGTGTTATATGTGGATTTTTGTTTGTGGAGAGTTCTGTGTCAGTGACCTAAATATTTTGAAAGTCCCTCCGATCCCTAAATAGTAGCTGTTGTCTGATTGGTTAAATCTATTTGACCGTCTCGCGTTTTATTGGACAGTCATTGGTCGCTGAAAGTTTACCTGACGGGATCTTCTACTACAGTAGGTTTTGTTAGACTCAGTGGTGGAGTGTAAAGAAATACACTGAGACTAAGTTTACTTAGACTGGGGTTGGCACGTTCATTACTCCAAGATCAGTGAATATTCGGGTCAGTAAGCCATGCTTGTCGTCAGATGCGACTGATAGGATTGGGCTGTCAGACTCGCTAAGTTAGGTGACAGATGTCATCCTTCCGCAGTTACATAGATCGATGCCCATGATGATGATCACTGGATCGTCTGGTCTAGTCTCGAATATTTACAGACCACCGTCGTATTGCTGGCATATAGAGAATCTCACCCAAGTGCCTACTGACATCAAATATATCAAGTCGAGTCTTGTCGAGGATATTTTTACTTTTATCACGGAGTGTTGATAAAACTGATATCAGTAGACACGAGGGTGAAATTCTATTTATCATCCACAGCGATACTTCATTAGTTTTCCAAGAAAAATGTACATCTCTGAGCACAGCTCTGCCATTAAAGTTGCAGTGCAGTGATGTTATAACATTGTGACGTCATCAAGTTCACGACATCATAGCATTGTCAGGCAGGGCATTGTGCAAAACCTATTGTTATAACGTCTGATCTCACACAAGCGATATCTCCCGTGGAACACATATTTGGATGATAAATTGCTGAGCTCGGCGTCAAACAACATGCAAACAATCAAATCACAACAAAGTATTAAATATATTCTGCAGTATAAAAGTATGAAAAGTCCACCCGAGCCCCTTACTCATCGGCTATAGAGTTGCTCTACGGGTGCAAGATGTGCTTACGATCGACGTGGCTTTACGGTTGTCGTGAACATAAAGATGAGAGTAAGGATACTAGTAGAGCTTCGACTGTCCTAGATTTAAATCTAGAGCTTTCGACAGTCGTGGCGCTATGGCTTTCGTAAGTTAAAATTTAGGAATGACGGTAGTCTTTTCACTTGTAGTTGAGTGTTGTGAAACACTGGTTTCCCGTGGGAATGAAGGCTATCGTTGAAAAATATAGTTCATTACTCGCCCATGAAAGTGCAGTGTAATATTTTATGGCACTAGTGTAATACCACTAGATGTGTGACGTCATAACTCTTGTGGCTGTCGCAGTGGTCCTGGGCCCCGTTTCACAAAGCTCTCGTAAGCCTAAGATCTCGTAACTTTTCTCGCAGCATCCTTAACTCCAGTGTTACACTAAGGGAGGTACAATATGGCTACGAGAAAACTTAAGAGATTTTAAGCTTACGAGAGTTTTGTGAAACGGGCTCCAGGACCCTGCTTGACTCGGGGAAAGCACAGCGTCCTCACACTGAAGGCACTTTTCAATCAATTTATGTTGGGCAGTAATAAACAGAATACTAAAATCACTTACGTGAAATACCATGATTATTAAACGCGTGAAAGACCTGGTATCAGGTCGCTTTCGCTCGTTTGATACCAAACCTTTAACTCGTATAAGAAAAGATGACATTACACGGAAGCTCGTTTAGTATCCTCTATATTTTCAACAGTCGCAGCGCAATGCTAACATTATGGCGAAGGCCCTTTAGTTACAGCTTGAGGTATGTTTAATCAACAATTAGCGTTCATTGTCAGTCCCAGATCTTAAAGTCCGGGATACTGTCTCGATCCAAGAGAGAGATTCGGCTCGCAGAATGCACATATGCAGCAAAGTCAGTAAAAGAACTCCAAACAGTTCAAAACCATTTTCCTTTCTTTCAGCAAAATGAAATGATTTTTCACATTTGAGAATTACTCTAAATGCATTACATTTTCATATGGGTTCACACGTGGTTCTAATCAGAGTTCTTGAGCACGGCACCAGATCTTGGATAATTGTCCTTCTTTAAATTTTGATGAGTTCCATTCTCTGCAAAGAAGAAAAACAATTATTGACTCTTTACCATGGTTCCTTCAATTCATTGTGACGTCACTAAGTGATGTGGATATAAAACAGTTACTTCATATTATATGAAAATATTCAAACTGCACGAAGTAAGAGTGGGTGAGTTAGATTAGCAGATTTTATAAAGGATATAGACAGTCATATTAGGCAGCTTGTTTAGCTCTGCTTCCTATCTTCAGTCCGCCCTGAATGCTCATAATTTCAACCACTCTTTAATTGTCCCATCGTTCAAGCCATCATAGAATATACAGTCGGCGTACAAGGTTACAGGCAGTGTGGGATACATACAGTATACAGTGTACAGCCATGTGGGTTAAATGTACACTTTGTGTACAGTGTACCAGTAACATACAATTTGCAGTTTGCATAAGGTAATGTGCATCATGTACCAGATGTGGGCTTTTTAATATGTCAATAAAGAGTGATCGATAACATGAACACCAAAATGAAAACGATCTTTCACAGAGACTCAATCACCTAAAGGTATAAACAGGTAGCGTACATGCCAGGTACACGCAGTGTAGAGGTTGCTAGACTAACACTAGTCTCTGAAAACATGTACTTTTGATAAAAACAGATAGCTCCACTAAATTGAAAAAAGCGCCCCAATCAGCATGGATATTCGGAACATGAGAAAATCATAACTTTGTCCATTTACCGCTTTTGCAATTTCACAGGAAACACCGTTGTTCAGGGACTACGAGACATACTGACGTGCTGCCTTTACAGTCGGTTTGCGATGTCTGTCATTATGAAACACAATTAACAATTCGAAGATTAGATGCTCTGATTAGCGATGCATTGCTTGTTTCCTCCTAGACTAACACTTAGTTTCTGAATATGTATAATTTTGATAGAAACAAACAAGTTCTGTTTAAACTGAAAAGGAACCAGAGTGAGAAGGGAGATTCAGAACCGACTTGCCTTTTTAGGGCTTGAACATTAAAGAAAGAACAAGTCAGAAGGGAAAATACTGCAGTTCAGAGACCGTTTATGCTCACAGCTTGTATCTCCTATTTGCGATCATCACTGACATAGGCTGTCAATTTCCTTCTGATAATAGGCTGCCTTGAAATAACGGCTATACTGTTTAAAGCAACCATACCACATTCATAGAAGTATCCTTGTATATTGTGCTGTACAGACGTTTCGGACGGAGCAATAATATGATATATTTGCATAGGTTGCGGACTGGCCTTCAGACTGTACGCGCAAAACACCGGCCACCTCAAAGTTCATGTCAACAATAAGACTGGTTGCCCAGGGTAATGTTGAGAGAAAGAGGCATCCTCGTACTGTGCAGACGTTTAGGCCGGAGCAATAATATGGTATTTTTTGCGTAGGTAGAGGACTGGCCTTCAGACTGCACGTGTATAAACAGCGGCCACCTAGAGGTCCATGTCAACAATAACGCTGGTTGTACAGGGCAATTACAGGCGTAACGTCGACCACTTGTTGGCGTTGTGTGAGTTCCACGTTGAGGGGAGGCAGCATTTGGAGGCGAAAAGGTTTCACTGACAGACAGGCTGTTCCGGGAGTGACAGGTCAAGCTAAGACGCAGTCATGTTGTGCCAACGGAAACAAATAATTCACATTGTAAACATCTGTTGTGCCACAATAATCGAGAAAGGGTTGATGTGTTGACTTCATATTTTGTGCTTTGCAAACATTTCCGCAAGAAAACAGCGATGGGTATACCCCATTAAATCACAATATATATATATATATATAAGGTGACTATAAAGTTTGTGTGTTTGTGGTTTAACGCTGCTATCACCAATACATGTATTTCAGCTACCGCATTTCCCCTAATATGCACCCTGACGCATATTTTTGCAACAGACCTCCAGATCCGGCACTTATTAAATACCCGGCACTTATTAAATAACCGCCGCTTAGAAGGGGAAATACGGTATACTAAAATCGTCTTTAACTACTCAAGACTAGGCAATTCAGTGACTTACGTCGTGAACCTCGATCTGAGCCATTGGAGTACGATGACATGTAAGTCAGCGACCCTGGCCACCCGACCCCGTTAGTCACCTCGTAAGTCAAACATAGGTTGCTGAAGATAAATGCTAACCTGGACCTTCCCGACTTCACCAAAGTGAGAATCTGCATCTATGCGAACATCGGGAGATCCTGACCTCTTACCATTACATGAGACAGCCCAGAAGCAGATCGAAACAGCAATTTCACGCCATAACGCAATCAATGACTAGCACTGAACACTGTTATTTTACAGGCGTTGTATGATGGATATTTATTAAATTTTCAACACGTCGATGCAAGCAGGGCTTGAGTCGTCAAGGCAGGGTGGGTAGGGATAGTGATATAACATTCATATCGTAGTTTACACCTTGAAAACACTCGAACCTTCACCCACTAGATATGCGTTATAAATGACACATGAAAGACTGATTTTGATGTTACTTTGATACGGGCCGGAAAGCTGTGCTTGTGACTGAGTATGGTTTTACGCCGCACTTAGCAATATTCCAGCAATATGACTGCAGGGGACACCAGAAATGGTCTCCATACATTGTACCGTGTTGTATATGAACGGGTTGATATAGTAAGAGATGTAAATATAGAATCATTGCTATGACATTTATCTTCCCAGTGATTATGGATATTGATTTTTTAACCATCAAACATTTAGTATTTGTGCATACTTATAAAATTTATCACTTTTCCGGTCGGCTTAGCATAGTGGTTAAAGCGTTCGTTCGGCACGGCGAAGACTCGGGTTCATTTCCGTCAATGGGTACAATATGTGAAGCCCATTTCTGGTGTGCCTGCCGTGATATGGCTATTGCTTAAAGTGGCGTAAAACCCTTTTCACTCACTCATCCCTTTCCCGCTCAACAAACCAAAATTGAATCTCCAAGAACTGCCCACTTCTTCATTTAACGATCCCCGAAAGCGTCAAACGTAACCTTCCAGTACCCGCAGGTTACATATGTTCTGCGATAACTTATGTAATATGTTAGTGCGCGTATATTAACAATCCATCGCGTTTATCACAATATTCAGGAGTGCCATAATGGCGAAAAGACTGGCCGGTGGATTTCGAACGTTTCCCACGGAAGGGCATTCATTGAAACAATTTCCGAACGTTCTCATCGACACTGTAAAGCATAACAAATGTTTTACCAGTGGCAATCGGGACAAATAAGAAAGCGGAATGACCTCTGCCTTTTTAATAACATCTTTTCCCAGCCACGTGTTAATGTCTCAAATCGTCGAGCAGCAATTACCACCTCGTATGTCAACGTTAACAGCCATGCTATCACTTCCGGGTCACCATTCTGACCCGTAGTCAGTGCTGGCCATTACGGTACAGTACAAGCTACGTTCGCTCTACGGGGAGTCGTGAAACTAGATGAAACTATAAATATTTACTCAACACAAAATTTCCTCGTACTTTACAGCCTTTCAAAACACAAGGCGAAGATAAGGTACAGACTGTGCATATTGGTACCATACGTACGGGAATAGCAGAGTTACTCCCCTTGCTATCAAGAACACGCCCGCCGAGGAGCTTACACCTGTAGGAATACCGACACATGTTTCTGCCACGTGGACTGAACAATTCACGATAGTCGCGATGCTTAGAATGTGATTGTATTTTCTCATTACTAACGGAGGCATGTCATGGGTTACCCGTTGCTGCGAAGAGTTGTTTCCCTTTAACTTGCAGACACTCACGATCATGGTTCGATGAGCCACTTCTTTAATCAGGTGGAGTGACGTTTCGGTACAGCTTCTTGTATCGTTGTCAAGCAATTAAGCAAAAGTCTTGTCCTTATCTGATATTCAAGGGGTGTCGAACCTGGGTTCACAAAGTTGCAAAGGTCGATTATCTGCACTAATTCCGTCGTATCCCAAAATACAGGTCGAACGATCGTGATCGTGTTTTGAAAATTGGTGAAGGGGCGTTGACCATGTAGATGGCTAATACATGTATATATAAACTATAAAAGTTTTATTTAAATGCATATGGTGACATATGAATCTCTTTCAGCCGTTTTTTCAGTACTTTGTGAGACCTCATTGCCCTGAAATACATGACTGAATGCGCCAAGGTATACTGCCCATCAAAGTTAGTTAGAAATCGTGTGACAGCGTATCCCAATATTCCACAACTTTTTTCTTAATATCCTCAATATTTCTAAGCCATTTTGGTGTATTCTGTCCTTATACATTCTCAATGACGTTATGATCTAGGCTAAAACTTGAACAGTTTCGTCTGACCACCACTGTTTTTCGCAGCACGCAGCGTGTTTTGCGTCGTGGTCAAGTTGCAAAAATCAAATTATCTTCATACAGTGCTGGGCCATAGGAAGGACCTGACAGCATATCGTTCCTTCGTCAAATAGCCAGTGAAAATAAACAACGACAGTCTGTAAATAATCGAGTCTGGGCCAGACAATCAAGTGATCAACATCATGAACATCGATCAACGCAATTGGGGGCCGATGACATGTGTATACAACAAGTAAGGTTACAATAACAAGATTTTCCCGTGTGTTAAGAAAGTGAGTAGATGTGTTATGATATGGGATATAACTTCCACCAACGCCATGCGTCATTTACTGTAAAGCACTACCGTAGCCTAGTGGTGAAAGCTAGGACTTTTCACGCTGTAGGTTCGATTGTAAATAGGTGAATATTACTAAAGGCGTAGTAAAACCCTTACCCAAACATCCGTGCGCGAAATACACAATGTCATTATGTCTGAAAGCACGCTAAATCGCCAAATCATCATCATCGTCATTACTCAAACACGAAAGATCGTGTGTCTTTAAAGGTGATTTGGAGTGTGCATGTGCGCGCTTGTACGTGCGCATGTGCGCGAGGGTTTTGCACAGACGTATTCCTTCATCTTCATAACTGTGCCGGTTCTATTCACCTCGGCATTTGTTTGTCAAGATTGTTGATGGTGTTTCTTTCTTTTCAAATCCGTGAAGATCCGAATTGATGTTCCGTAACCCATGCTTGTCGTAAGAGGCGACTAACACGACTAAAAGGGACTAAAGGATAAACATCCTATAATAAAAATAAATACAAAAATAATAATAACTGGAATGTTGCTATGTGCGGCGTAAAACTGAAATCACTCACTTTTCACTCACCACCACACACTGTTCCAGCCTTTGTTTGACCTACACGTCCACGTGCTCTATCAGGTGTGTTGATGTGACGTTGACAGAGAGACGGGAAGTGAGTGAAGTGATTTTACACCGCTATAGTAATACAGTGGAAACTGTCAAAACAGGCATCCTTCCAATCCGGCAAGTTGTCAACACTGGCCTAAGATCTCAGTCCCATTCATGTGTTACGAGTGTGTGTTTTCTGTATATTATTTTTTATTATTTAAGTAATAATTATTATTGGGTCATAAAGTTTAGTGTTTTGAATAATAATTATGGTGGGTCACATTTCGTATAATTGATGGGCAGCATCTTTTAGATTTTGGTAGCAGGAAATTATCTGCCCTTGCTTTTCTGTTTGTTACTTCCCGTAGACTGCTGGAGATACAGTGTTGGCGATGGTCGTATGTGCCCGAACTTTCGGGAAATGATTGAGTATAAATATAAAGGCTAGTTGTCGTGCTGAGACAGGGGACACTCACATTCATATTCACTGGAGTATCATCATCATCAATCGCTGCCAACGTATTATCTTCATAGCCGCCGTCAGACCGCTCCCTGCGTTACATTCTGCATGACTGTTTCTCTCTCGCACTAAGACTTTAGTAAGTTACCTATATTATATTTTGTTACCCATTGCTTTAGATTTTGTCTCACATGTATTGTATTTGAAATCGGTATTGTGAAATTGACTTGTGACCTTGTGTAACTTGTTCTCTTTGCTAAATAATGCAATAATTGAATGTTTCAGACTTGTCTTTGCTCTGTTTTGCTGGATTCACAGGGGGTTTCTTACATCGTTTGTCACGGCAAATTCTTAACCGTAACACATGACTTGTACATTTATCACCAGCTCTGTAATCTGGCATTTTGTCTAAACCGGATTATTTCTTCAGTCCCAATAAGTACCGGTTAAGACAGCTTCTCTTGTACTCAAGTACTAGAAATGGGCTTCAGTCATTGTACACGTCTTGGGTACCGGTCCTGGTTCCCCGGTTTTTTCTGATCCAGACTCGATTATTTACAGACCGCCACCATATAGCTGGAAGTGCGGCGTTAAACAACAAACCAAACAGCTCCCTGGCGTGCTGGTAATATATTACGGGTGCTTCGTTAGATCATCTAACGCTTCATTGACTTACCCATGACAAACCAAACTGTAAGCATGTAATTCAACTTTATCTTTTTATTTCATTCATTGACACACAAGCATGATTTGAATGATATGTCAAATGTATGTCTAAATATATCCGATGTAACCACTGAACTCTGTCGAAGGATGACATGTGGTGTAACGCATGAGAGCTGAATGTTTAGCACCTGCGTGAGGTGTGATGTAGTTATTCAGGTAACACCACGCCCGGGCGTGCACTGTGAACTGCGCACTCTGCTGTCGGCGTGGCCCACGCGGTACAAGTATTAATACTTCATCAGTATTCATGACACATCCTCTAGCACATAAGTAGTCTTTATGTATTTGTGCAGTGACAAACATACATGCATGTGTTCTGTCAGTGTCAGCTTGCGTGAATGAGTAAGTTTAGTTTTACGTCGCATTTGACAACCTTGTATCCATGTGGGGATTCGAACATGAGACATCGGCTTTAACCACTACGCTACCCCGCCAACCGGAGTTAACACGTAGCTACCGGCTATAAGATGGATCAGGATGACCTGCTATTCCTAATTCGTCAGACCAGACGTAGTCCCATTGCCCATGCGGAAAGAATTCCTCAGGCAATCGGGAACTGGAGTTCGATTCCCTGTACCATCAGAACGAGGCTAGTGGCTGCTTGTCTCAGGAACGCCGTCCGGCCAGATGTCCCTTCTCGCACAAAAGGCACAGACAGAACCAATCCCGTGTCTTCGGTATGACGAGCGAAAACTTTAACCACTAGGCTACCACCGTCCGTTTCAGCTGAACATGTGTCGAGAGCCTTAAATTATACATGGCTTGCCCCATTCCCACTCTGGTGAGATCCAGGTTACATATATGGTGCTGAGAGCCAATAGGATCATAATAAAACCGAATACTGGATTAGAACCTACAGTCCTCACTTGACTAGATAACGCTACTCTGCAACGCCAAATTGTTACTCGTAACGGCGACTGATTGAGTGAGTGAGTAAATATCCGAACATGAGTGGAACATAGATCAGGGGTTTGTCTGGCCCGGGTATAATTCTATTTGTTTAGCTGAAACTGCCCCTACGGGTAGTGAAGTGAAATATGTCGTAACGTCGCGGACATCATTAACAAACTACTGTAGAAACAAGCGACCGCGCGTGTGTGTGCTCACGCGTACGTGTATGTTTATGGTGTCTATGTACTTCCTGCGTGCGTGCGTGTGTGTGTGAGCGTGAGTGAGTGTGTGTGTTTGTGTGTGTACGTGCGTTGCGTGTGTGTGTTTGTCAATATGAGTACCGCAGTGTAGCATGGGTTCTCCGTTCAGACACACTACTCTGATCCCAGGTCCAGGCAGGGTAACAACAACTAACATTTAGCCTAGAGGGGTCAGAGGGGTTTTAAGCGCCGCTATTCGTCAAGCACAGGTTCCGCAAATCATGACTTTTTTATCATAGAAATGGAACCGAATTACTGAGACTCAGCTGTTTCAAACTGTCGAAGTCATTTAGATATTTGAGTACAAACCCATGTTTCTTTCGAGAAATCAGGTCATTATTGCCTTATATTGTCAGACTATTAACTCACAGTTATATGAAACTCTTCAGTTGTATTTAATAGTTGCAATATTGTGAAAACACGTGACAATTACGCCCAGCTTTCTCTCCCACTCTCTTGTGTTTCATCGGGTTCACACGTGGCGAACCAGTTTCGTTAAATACGTTTAATAAACATGTCACTAAATGAAGCTACTTACATTCATTACGAATAGTGGAGGCGTTAAAGGTGTGCTGTGAGAGTTGCTCTAGTGATCACATGTACATCAAGAGCCTCTAAATTGTAAGGCCATTGTCATCCAACTGTATTTTGTAAGCATGGAGCAGAGGTCAATTATTTCAGAAATATTTTTAGAATTCCGAAAATGAACAATTTGTTTGCAGGACAAGTTGGACATTGTGATTAACCATGTTGTGGGTGTACATTAAAAAAACCCAGCTAATTAAACAGACTCGCTGAATGTCATCGCATAGCTGGTCGGAGGGGTACCCTAGTGAGCCAAATGTTCGATTGTCACGCCGAAGACGCGGGTTCGACTACCCACATAGGCAGGATGCGTAAATTCCATTTCTGGTGCTGGATTATTGTTAAAAGTGGCTTAAAAACACGATTCCTCACCATTACCGCATAGCGATCGGACAATCAGGGCATTTCCAGATCACGGCACTCGGTCAGACTACGTATCGAAGTCGGACTCAAATCGAGACCAGGACCAAGATTATCGAAGCTCTCTTAGCGCTAAGATAGTCTTAAGTGCCGTGCATTAACATTAACTTACGACTATCTTAGCGCTTTGAGAGTCTTCGAAAATCTAGGCCCAAGTTATCAGAGTACATTTCGAAAGGCGACCATTCGATTGGTGTCGGATTCGAATCGCGGCAAGGTTATCAGAGTACGTATCGAACAGCGACCAGAATACCATAACCCAAGTAACCTCGACAATTCAGATTCAGGGGAATTGTGGGAAACAGATTTTATTACCGATTTGTGCACTGAGGTCAGGGAGTTTACGCACAGTCATGGCCCACAGCAGCATGTCAGCATGTGACTCTTCACATGGCACTACATGCTAAAGCGGACATATACTCATGGAAACAAAAAAGGGAGCGAGCAATATTCCAGCTACATGGCGGCGACCTGTAAATAATCGAGTCTGGACCCGACAATCCAGTGATCAACAGCATGAGCATCGATATGCGAAACTGGGAACTGATGACATGTGTCCACCCGATCCCGTTAGTTGCCTCTTACGACAAGCATAGTCGCCTTTTATGGCAAGCATGGGTTGCTTAAGGCCTGTTCTACCCCGGGACTTTCACGGGTTCAAATAAGGGAACACATGAAAGTACAAGTGTCCCTATATTATTTTGTACGCTTCTTCGCAAGGTATGCATTACACTGTGGGTGACATTCTGGAAATAAATATAGGAACGATTGTTCTTTCATGAGTTCCGTTATTCATTTCAATGAGTATGATTATCACTCTTCACAGGCGAGGCTAGTCCTCTTCGATCGGTTCATTCCCATTATGACTACTCCCAGTTTGACTACCCGTCCAATACACAACCCGTTCCAGTCGAGTGGTTTTCATTTACTAGCCCTCTCCCCTCCATCAGGTAGACTGTTCCAACCAACACCAACACTTATAAACAATCATAGTATAAATACAGTATTTATCCAGCTAATACCATAGGTCATTGTTTTGGAAGAGTTCAAGTACAAACATACTTGCATGCGTTACACGATATTATATATATATATATATATATATATATATATATACTAAACGAATTAACAACTTATTATGCTGTGTAATAGTTTGAACTATGGGCAGCACGACACGGACATTGTAAACACTGGGGAAGGTCCGCCATTGACCACTCAAGGAAACTGTAGTACTCTAAAAGTTGAAGGCAGAAGCCTGGACAGCCGATCAAGTCTAGCGGCTAACATAAACACCTCTCAGTACATTTTCACAAAAGCTGGATTTTATCCCGACTTAGTTATGCATTCTTCAAAAAAAGAAAACGCCAGAAACACAGAATCTGTCTTTGAAACATTTGCCATGACACCTTGGGCAAAACCACATGTTCTGTTAGACATGACGACGATACTGATTGCTCTGTTGCAAGACGTTCATCCACCAGTGAGCTGTCATCCCTGCTCTACACCTCATAAGCAGAGACTGAATATGCCTTTAGATGGTAATCAGGAGAACACTGGTGACGTTGAAGAATTTCGACGTATCGATTTGTTTCTCAAAACCACCAGGAGAGATCACATATCTCTTTGCCACTTACATGGTCGATATGTGGAACTGCAGTGTGGATGAAGAAATTCATATTTATATGATATGAAACGAACATCCTATTTTTTATGGTTTGTATCCTGTTTGTTACCCACGTTCTAAACAATGAAGATATCGTTAAAATAAAGCAACATTTTGCTTTCCAGCATAGAATCGCATAATGCGGATTAATACATCATATTGGTGATTGGAATATTAACCGCTTCACTCCAGGAATATGTTTCCTATAACTTTTCAAGAAAATAAACAAATTAAGGTAGAATCAAGTCGGAATCAACATTTAATTCTTTTCAGTTGTGGATTTGGTTTCAAATGGAGTAATGGAATTCATCACAACACTTGTGAAGTGTAAACATTTTTTATTTGACCACGTGAACTAAATCTTGTCGGAAGGTCAGTCGGCCATCACTGTCGTGCTAGTCATATTGAGAAGTGTTCACAAAGAAGAAGACTGCAAGGAGCGTTTAATTTGGAGCCGCATACACAGCAGCAAAGATGAATGTGAATAATATTGAACTATATGTCTCAAATAGTTGAGCTTAATGTTCTTCATCGGAGGACGAGTTACAGTTACAAATAACACGGCGACGCTTTGCGTAGGATGGCAGTGACACCTGCTCATCTCGGCTTGGAATTCCCACTGATGTTTATGTTGAAGACTCCACCGAAAATTGGACCTGAAAACAGCCTACAACCTCAAATGAAGACGATTTCAAGCCTATTGTGTTCAGACTCTGGGAATGATTTTGGCCCCTACATAATAAACCACGGGAGGCATGGCAGTGGCGGGACACCTGCACTTTACGGATCTCTGCCTTCGGCAGGCACCCGGAAATAAAAATGTACTCTACAGTATCTTAGGTGCGAGCTTACTGCCGTCTGAAAGACGAGAGTTTTAAACACGAATTTTCGTAATGCTCCAAAACATCAATCCAATCTTTAGTAATCAAAGGGACATCCCCATGACATTCCTTTTCTCTGATTGATCAAATCTGGACGCGCGTGTCGAATGTTCCAAATAAGGTAGTGGGTTGCTACGAATGCCACAACTTTAACGCGCAGGGTTGGTGAGTTGCAAAATTGCTGGTGGCAAGTGAAATAGAAGCTAATAACTATATATGATACGATATAGATAATTATGTAACATAACAATTACACAACTCACTGTACCAAGAGTCAAACCTAAATATAACCTGAGCTATGCACACACACTAAACAACAGTATGATAAGTCACTCTAATGCGAGTTACAATCTACATCAACGCAATAACATAACTCACTATAATGTGAGCTACCATCACATAAACTATTTACACATAATGAAACGTGATTGCTGAGATATTAATTATAACAATCCTATAAACAATAGCCAATGTAACCACCAACTAAGAAACGCACAGCAAACCATAAGAAATATATACAAGACTAGAGATCACACAGTCCAGATCACCATAATCTCGATCCAGATGTAAAAAGAAAACACAGCCTGTCTGATAATGACCACATGAGATACTGACATGAAATCTTGATCAAATTAAACTTTAAATGCCTTGATACCTTACTCGCTTGGGTGAACAAAGAACAAGAGAACTTACGCACTAGCCTGAGCAAAGGACATGTTTGAAGACGGATTGGCAGGAGAAAAGCATGCAGTGCAAAACAGTATGACTGAAATAGATTACATTGAAACAAGATTGGTGTTTAGAGAGCTAGGGTTTGGATATAAAATGTTGAAGATAAAATAACCGATAAATTTAGGTAGGTTTAGGCTATTTAATGAGATAGTATATCTCATCAAAATAATATCATGACACAATACTTTAAAAGATTCACATGTTTATTCTATTTACCGCAGTAACTATATATGATTCTGCCACAATTGTATTTGTCTTAAGTGTCGGCGTTATTGTTAGATCTTTTGCAACATTTATTCTACAATAAACACACTTCTGGCGTAGCGGACGTATGAAGCATGGGAGGTAACTCTTTATGTATTCCATACGGAATAATAACCTGTTCCTTCACTGCTTTGAACCGGAAGCTGGCAGGCATAATGGAGGCGAAGAGCTAACTGATGTACCACGAGTTGCGCTTAAAGCTTAAGTGTTTGGAACAAATGTAGGTGTCCCTCGTGATGCTTTTCACATCAAATCCCTCTCGACCACAGGCCCTCGTCCACCTCAAACATTTCTACAGTTGCCTTTTCGGCTTCGGAAAAGGAATTAAAAAATACGTTTTCCCATATCATGGCGATCCTTGTATTTGTTATCAGACTTGCACAAGCCATAGCAACAGTGGTCGTAAGGCATCTTCTACTTCTCTCGGTGTACACGTCAGATAGTGGTCAGTGCACCATCAAACACGTTACAAAATTTGACAGCCGTTTGTTTTGACAGTTTGCCCGCGATCACGTGGTTTTGCAAAGGGACATCACTCTCAACGAACTTTTGTCGCGAAACTGTTGATGACACAACAAAACAATGAAGGGGTCTGGGTAAAATAGTAACAACCCACACTGTTCTGAAACAAATACAATGCCACAATTTGAGGGATGTCACTCTATACTCACATCCATTTGCAAGTGATCTCAGTCTTTTTTATTAATATTTTGTTACAAAAACTAATTCACCCTAAACAAACATGTAACACGATATATCACCATTCGTAACTACTCGCCTCTTTCCGTAACCGGAATGACCCGAGTAGTTACGAATGGATATATCACGCCACGAAATTAAAATAATACTGGTGTGTTATTTTTGACCAATCAGAGAGCAGCTCGTCGTTGGTGCAAGCCCATGGAGGGTGAAGGACAAACATGATGGACTCGATCACTCGATACCGCTAATTTCACAATAAAGTCGTGTATTGCAGGTAAAGGAATACCCAATTTCATTTGAGAGGTTGTAGAACGAACGCGAAATATCTAGCGATTACGGAAAGGATATGTTTTTTGGCCGATCGGGTGTTTTCTTCCCCGAGAGGCGATTTCCTTCTTTATATGTATATGGCTATCAGTGTAAGCTTGTTGGATCCAGGATGTTTTATTTTCAGCAATACAAGCCCCTGTGGGATCAGGCGTGGAACAACATTCTCCAAGCTTTCTTCATTCGCTTAGGGTCGTCTATACATCATTGCTGTCAAGTCTGCATCAGCGACAACAATAAAGACACACACGATACTAAATTTGTGAACCAGTTTTTTTACACTACAAATTTTCTTCAAGGGCGTCACGATGCTTTGGGTCAAATCTAATATATTCCGGTATAACTGTGACAACCGTTAATCTTCCATTAGTATATATATATATCCTTAAAAATGTCACAGCCATGAATTTACCTGTTAGTGTGTATCTGATGTGGGTTAACACAAGTACAAATATCGATCCTTGAGCAAGAGTATGACAAGCTCATTTTGGCATGAAACTGATAACCAACACAAAATGCTTACAGATGGTATCTTCGAGCACATAAAAACACAATTACCTGCAAACGAATCATATTGCGTCATTTTTGCACACTGTCAGAAATGTAAATAAATACAACATATTTTTAGTATATTTCAAAAGTGACACTAATGGTTTTCATGAATGACTAAACTTTCAAAAGCAATTATCTCGAAAGTAGCAATTTGTGGGTTATCAACATCTTTTCCCGATACATTCAATTGTGTGCGGTGTTTCTACGTGTCAATACGCAGTGAATAGTCTCGCAGTTTCCTGGAATCCAATACCATTTGATCATGTTTTTCAGCCAGTCAGATTACAGAACACAGTGACTTTTGGTTTACAATGCGGATATAAACACAGTTGATGAGAAGTGCTCGGCTTTGTTACTGTCCTTATGCATGTGAATTACACTTCCCTGTCGGCGACAGTCATGTGTGCATGGATCTTGGACATGTTTTTTATATGGTTGTTGCTCTGTTGTGGGTCTGTCTTGTGTCAGGGCATAGGTAAGTTTTCACAGCTTTGGCTTTCTGATATATGTGTTGTAACTGTATATGATGGTGTGTCCGTAGTCACGTGTTCCGTTGTGTTAGGGTGCTCCAGACCCATCGGCAGGTCTGTCAAATGTGTGTTTCTACAGTACTGTGCGATCGCGAGAAATTTTGAAATTAGACTTAGCGTCATTATAAACGATAACTGACGTACAAATAAGAACAAATATGAAGAAACAGTTAGGAGGGATCGTCTCAAAACCAAATCGAAAAAAGCTTTTTATCAGGAAACCAATTCTTTTACATATCTTAACATATAAACTTCACGAAAGAAAGACACGTAAGATGTTAACCAATAGATGGGAGCGTTATACCTGGCCGTGCGACCTTATTGCCATCTACAGTCTGATCTATTGTATTCAGCAGCTATTCGTTTAGTAGCTTACGTTTTGCCCGATTTTGCGAGAAAACATCGGATCGATTCCTATTCTGAATATCCACTTCCCAGTAAACATGATGAGCATCGGTCTATGTAACTGGGTTACGATGACGTGTGCCAGCAAACCTGGTCAACATATCCCTTTAATAGTGTCTGAAGACGAATATTTGAGTTGCTGATGACCGGTTCTAACCTTTTTTTAAATACTGATTATGTTTCATGTTAGTGTGACGTCATGAACTTGATAATGTACTGACAGTGTACTGATGAAAGTGAAGGTGTGGAGAAAATAGCTGAACCGGAGGTACTCACTATGGTTTCACATTTTATGATGGAGACATATTCAATGTATGTAAGTCGGATTCATTATTTATGTATTTAGAAACTACACAGAACAGAGTGGTATGCTTGTTAAAGAGAAGATCGTGTATTTTAATGGTTATAATGGTGGTTCATTTCTGAAACGTAATATAGACCTCAGGCCCAGGTTACACATTGAGAATGACAGAGTTAGCTAGGTGTCATAATGAAGACTATCTCAGTGTCATAGTTTGATTCGTACACGTTGAAAAATATTTGAAGGTGCTTGCAGAAACGCTTAGATTGGTGGATATTCACACAATTATAAAGGGGTGTACAGATGCGATATATTTCATCTTCTTCATATGGTAGTTTACAGATAATACATGATTTGTTGTTTCTAGCCTGACCAATACCCCTGTCAGTTTCTATTCGTAGTTTATCAGACCCCGATCTCAACCAAGCAAGAGCACCTCTATATTTAATATAGCTGATTGTGAAGATATAATATTTAACACTGAGCATAGGTTTAAACATCGAGTATGAATGTGTTTTGGTGCCTTTTACTAATTCAGAGTTCCAGTCGTTTTGATACGAAAGTTTGAGTCCACTAGAAAGTCATTTAAAAGTAGCATTTTACCTCGAACCATCTGTTCCTACCAAACAAATCCAAATTCATAGACTTTTCATGTATGCTTTATGCTAGATGCCCAGTTATTTCAAACATTACTTTCTATTTGTACTAGTATATTTTAATATTTCTTTACATAACGCTCATATGACATTATAAATATTTTCCACCAATGTTTGATATACTAGTACTTTTTGATGGTAGAAATACATAATGGATATCTGCCACATTCTCCTGGCGTAACATGGACTGAAACAAAGGATTTACATATGATGTAATTCACAGAATTACAAGCTGCTACATGGACTGCTTCTATTTCGTTAACCATTTCGTTAACCATTTCGTTAACCACTGTCCCCATATTTCATAACAGAAATGGACGATCTGCGCAACTGGGAACCGATGACATGTGTCAACCAAGTCAGTGAGCCTGACCACCCGCTCCAGTTAGCCGCCTCTTACGACAAGCATAGTCGCCTTTTATGGCAAGCATGGGTTGCTGAAGGCCTGTTCTACCGCGGGACCTTCACGGGTTCTTTAAAATGGAACTAACATCGTTTTAGATAAAATGGTCATGTACCCTGGTTTTGGATAATGACAGTTTTAAAACAGTTGCTGATTTCAATAGATCCTTGATGAAATGTTTAATGCTTGTTCCATTGCAACTCATTTGTCTTAACTGAATGGGTGGCATCACCTGAGGTTTCATGTATTTATGCTGCTAGCCAAAAGCTTTTCAAACAGAAGCACCTAATGGGAGCATTTATTAGCTATATTAAGGATGCTTCATTGTGTCAAGTATGGAACATTGCTAACAATACCCAATCTTGACTTAAACCTACATTGAGAAATAGATTCCATTTGGTGTAAAGAGAAAACAGATGTGATAATTGACTGGAAATGAGTGGTGAACGTTTTCTGTCCGACCGTGGCACACGCCATTTATCGGTGGTTAAAATGGTTTAGAACTGACCTAAATACCCATATTATTTCTAGCTGTATATTCATTGCCGAGACTGTACACTCGAACTGATACTAGTATTGGTTAACTGATTGTTAAATAACGACCAATAAAACCAATCACTACTTCTGTTTCAATGGCTGTTTGATCGGTTTAACTAGCTAATCAGCAAAATATATGACAGGTGTTACAAATCTTCAACCTGGTGGGACCTTATGGTTCAAAGTTTCCGTCAACAAATATAACGCTGTCAAAATATAACAACATTTTATTGCTCCTGGACTTGTGTCTGAGATTTTGTTTATGGGAGGTAATTAGTTCTATATGTTATTACTCGCCCGTTGAAGATACTGCATTGTAATATTTTCACTTCAGTATTACACTAGTGTAATACCGCTTGACGTATGACGTCAAAATGGTTCAAAGTTGTGACGTCACAATGCTAATGTAGATGTCGCGATTTTACTGGACCTTGCTTGACGTGAAAGCTGAGTGTTCTCACACTGTAGGCAATTTCCCCGCAGTTTCTGTCAATTTATGTTGGCGAGAAATAAACAGAATACTAAACTCGCTTCCGTGAAATACCATTTTCATTAAAATCGTTAAAGATTTAGTATCAAACTCGCTTTCGCTCGTTTGATACCAAATCATTAACTCGTTTAATAAAAATGGTATTACACGGAAGGTCGTTTAGTATCATCTATATAACTAACGATCAACCACCACAGTCATAACATGACGTTATGTAACTGTTGAGAAAGACCATCTTCTTAAATCCTATACATATTGTTGAATGAGTTTCCTGAGGGTTGTTAGGCTAAATGAGAAAAAGGTGACATGTTTCTCGGGTATCGACACGTCACTTTTAGTTGTGCACGTAACATATTTATTGCCGTTTTAAAAAAAGCAAAACTGACTTGGCCACGTCTCGATCATTCATTTGTCCACTATAAGAATGAGAGTATGTAAGAACGAGTGTGACTGAATCTACAACTCATTAACACCTGCTAAACTTTCCAAGCTGTATTTCTGAGACAGAAAAATCTGTTCCTCGGCCATCACTTATGTTGTCTGTGGGCAATTACAAAAGTCCTTTCGCCCTCTTCACTTTTGAAAAACATGGACCCAAGAACCATTTATTTTTTTATGCAGCCTTATATGTCATCTTTGTAAACAAATGTATTACATAAACATATATATCTCGACAGTTAGGGTTTTCTAAACAAATATCCCAGCTGTTTATTGTTAAGGGAAGTAATTCTATTTGTGCGTTCGCCACTGGCGCAAATTCGACCGCCACTATCAACAGTTTTTGACTGTGATTACACATCAAAGTGGCCCACTTCCGTAAATGTTATCGAGGCTGCAATTTATTGCCTTATAAGAATAAGGTCAGGATTTCCCTCACGCTGTCGCAACTGAATCAGTGAACACAGAGCAAGCGTATACACTGAGAGGTAATTTCTAACCTTAAAATAACCGAACTCAGTTGTTTTGAACGCGTAATGCACTTTGGGACAATGGAAAGCCGGCAAGTGTGGTTTGTTTTTTTATATATTTTACTGGCGCTTTCTTCAACTTACATCATAGCTCACTTATTCCCCATAGGATTTACCATGACCAGGAATGAGTGAGTGAGTTTAGTTTTACGCCGCACTCCTCACTGTTCCAGCTGTATGGCAGCGGTCTGTAAATAATCGAGTCTGGACCAGACAATCCAGTGATCACCAACATGAGCATCGATCTGCGCAGTTGGGAACCAATGACATGTGTCCAGCAAGTCAGTGAGTCTGACCATCCGATCCCGTTAGTCGCCTCTTACAAGCATAGTCGCCTTTTGTGGCAAGCATGGGTTGCTGAAGGCCTGTTCTACCCAGGGACCTTCACGGGTCACCCATCCTCGATATCTCCAGGGTATACGTTCCGATAAGTCTCCACTATACCCTGGACGCATCTACGGCTCTGCCAGATAAATTTATTACCTCCCTTGACTGTCTTTTGGTCCAGTCAGGTGTCTACGCTGGGAAGTTGAGCGAACCAATCACAACTCACTTTCGTTTTTTGAATTATCTAACCGATTGTACTTGGCAACAGAAACCATGCAGAGGTTCTCTGGAAGAGGTAGAAGGCGTTCTTGCATATGTTGTTTTAAAATTTCGGACCTGTCAATTTGTTTGTATGATTTCCCTAAAATCTTGGACGCACTGCGAGCAAACCTTCGCAGTTGCGACTGCTACCTTTGTTGACACTGGCAAGCTCGGTTATAACGGCGGTCGAGCTGATTGGCTACTGTGAGAAGGTGGAGCCAGCAAAGGGAGGTAATAGATTTATCGAGCAGAGCCGTAGATGCGTCCAGGGTATAGTGGAGACTTATTGGAACGTATACCCTGGAGATATCGAGGATACGGGTCACCATGACCAGGATGGAAAATAGGAGAATCTATTGGTTTGTACAAGTGGGCTTTTCTGGACAAGATTCAGCAGGCTGTAGCAGTTTTGAATTATTGTCAAAACAATCAGTGTTCTGGAATTGCCAGGACCTCAGGACATACATTCAGTGTTTTATGTAGTATGTTTCCGTTTTCACCTGGTAAGTTTGCTTTTGCAAAAATTCGTGAAGAAGTCCTCGAAAGCTTTTGAAGAGAACTTTGGCCCCCAAGTAGAACAAATTTGCATAATGGATACTAGACATTAGTTACGGAGAGTTTGGAAGCTCTTGAGCTGATCGTTCGAACTCAGCATATTTTGGGACTACAAACTACTCGGACAACTGTTAACACGCGGTTAAAAACTTTAAAGGGCCATAGCTGCCAAACTGTGTATTTTAGTGACTTGTCCTGTCCAGCCAAAATTGTTGGTAATTCAGTTGCGCATATGCTCAAGAACTATGTTAGTGGGTTATTTGCTGTCAATGTCAAGGTCTGGAATCAATTTTGGATTATCTGCCCTTTGGTATTGTGCCTAAAGTCCTGGGTTTTTGGCGGAAACAACTTCATCACACTGAGCACCGTGGTTATTTTTTTAAACGTTTCTGAGCAATGGTTTAGGAGGTATGTTTGGTACAAACATCGGTGGAATAATGAATAATTATATGTCTCCCTGCCTTGGAGCATGGAAAACTAAATATTCCACAGTTCTGCTTGTCAAAGGCTTTGGAAAACTCATGAAACATGCATGAAATTTACATGTTTTTTACAGATACCGCTCAATGTAAATTATAAATGGTATTGCAATACTCGCTTGCAGTTCAACGATTTTTTCATAGCAAGAGCACCAATGTTTTGTCGAACCCACCAAGAACTTTCCGGAGAATATGTAGAACCCCCAACAGCCTTCTGCATTACCCAGAGTGTCAGTAGGGCTGTGCTTCCTGTGGAAAATCCGGCCACTCTCCTCATCTATGCCCAGAGTGCTGGAGCTACCAAACCAAGGGCACCGAGAAGAATGGGAAGTCTGACGACAGTGTGCTTGGGATGCAAGCGAGCCATTTCAAAAGGTCCGCACACTTAGCATGCTTTTCCTGAATCTTGCCAATCACGTTGCTGTCAGAAGGGACAGAAGATTCATTTTTGTAAAAAAAATTCATAAGATTTTCAAAAAGAACAAGATCAGGTTTATTGGCAGGATTTTGCGTGAGGCTGTATATGGGCATATTCCATTTTCCATGACACCTTGGACATGTTCACGGTCATACAATAGATGAACCTCAGAGTCAAGCACGTATTGAACATTTGTGGGACGAATTGGATCGTCGTGTGCGACAGCGTGACCCTCAGCCACAGACGTCACTTGCTCTGTTTGTGGCCTTGAGGGAAGAGTATCAACTCATTCCCTGGCACTTCATCCGGAATGTGGTCCAGTCTATGTGACGCCGATTCCAAGCAACCATTGATGCTAATGGTTGCCACACAAAGTACTGACTGCTCAGTGACTTTGACCTTGGAACACTTGTCATTTGTGACGTACAGTTTCTTGCAGCATTGGACCGTTAATTTGCATTCAGGTTTTCTCCATGACTGCCCTGCATTACTGAACCTTAAGTGTATAAATTGATAAGAATTTTCAGCTATGTGTTTCTTTTTGTTTGAGCAGTATATATTGTTTCTCTTCAATATGATGGTCAAGGTAATGTAATTCGACTTTAAATGTATCTGTAGGCTGAAACACGTTTTGGAAATGTGTATACCACGTGACTCTATGTAGGGAGTATACTTCTTCGATGTCTCTTGAGTTATTCAGATTTGTAAGTAATTATCTTTTACAGATCAGGTGCTTTATTGTTGAAATGCCTAAACCATCCCAAACGTCTGTCTTTCTTATGTCTATGATCGTATTATGTCTAATCAGTTGCTAAAATCGGCTTTCTAGAAACATCTCCGGTACACATTGTCAATGAACCAGGTAACTGGTGGGAGGCTCAAAGCAGATGTAAAGACAACGGAACCATGTTGTACACACCAGGCACAGATGTCATGGCAACAGAGCTGGTGAAGAATCTACGTATACCGACCGAATCCTACTACTGGATAGGTGCCATGAGCTACAGGGCCTGGCAATGGACAGGTACAGTCAGAAAAGAATTTGCGTCTACTGACCACACCTTTTACAGTGAGAATTAAGTTCCAACCGTTTAAAGTCAGGCATTAACACTCCTGATCATTCAGTTTTTTACTCTGATTTTAAACATAATTATTTAAAAAGATATACATGTTGATATTGTCATTGGAAATATGAAACGTGTCTTATCAATATGCCTAGAGGAACTGGAGTAGGATTTAATTATACCAAATACAGTTGATCGCAGCCCCCTGTTCACCTATGCTGGTTTCCTTCCGGTGTTGAATGAGACAGTAGAAATGAATCGTACATTTCTTGACAACTCGGTATGGAAGTGTCATCTTCACTGCAGCCCATCAAATTCGGTAGGCATGAAGGTGAGTTGTATATATCCTACGTTCGTCACTTGAAATAGATATAGATATATAGAGGTGATATTGCTGGAATATTGCTAAAAGCGGCGTAAAACTAAACTCACTCACTCATGTTATTATTATATTATTATTATCATGATAATATTGTATCCACTCCACGATCAGGGTAGTATTTCCTAAAGTGACCTTATAGCATCAAAGAACAAGCTTGACAGCGGATGTAATGGCGTTAACAAGAGTTCGAAAAGTATTCAAAGTGTCGCGGTGACCCAAATTAATTGGTTGTTGTGTAACCCTATCAATGTAGACTGTTACCACATTTGACGACATTGGGTACACCGGTTCGTGAGATATTGCGTTAACAAGAGTTTGAAAAGTGTCCGTGGTGACCTTGAAAGAAAGGTCTCACAAATCGACTGGCGTTTGCGTAGTCCCTCAGCTGTCGTCAAATTTGAAGACGGTGGGTACAACAGTACATGAGATATCACGTTAACAAGAATCGGAACATAAGTTCGGATAACGCATAACGCATTCCACGTTGCGGCAGACAATTAATTACCTCGCGCGTAGTGCCGTCATCTAAAAATCTCAGTTACCATTGTAGGTTCATTGGTTAAAGTTTTCACACTTCCCCACATGGTAACAATGTGGTAAGCCCATTTCTGGTGAGCTTTGATATGATATTCCTGGAATATTGCTAAAAGCGACATACAGCAGTTACTAAACTCTACCCTCATTACGATGCCTTCACCAAAGTGGGGAACGATGAGATCTTCTTCTCCATGAAGCACACAAAGTACCACATCCCTAAACTCACTCACTCATGTAATAGATACACCTCCAAATTCCGTAAATATTGCATGGATGTAAAACAGGCTTTAAAACTGTTATGGCCTCAGCAGCCCAATTCCTAAAGAGATTTGATAATTTCTAGTGGATATTCACACTCGAAATTACCTAAATTACCTGGTGTGTTTGTCAACTGCATTATGCCCAGAGGCATGGTGAACGAACTCTTCAAAACTCTATTGCTTACAGTACGTTCAGGGTAGAGTTTTGTTAACTCATGTTATCCAAAAGCATTATATCTATTTTTGTGTGAATACACAGGGAACCATGTGCTACTGTCTGGGAGAAGGATATCAGACTACAAACACCAGAACACCCGAGGACACGTGCCCGGGAAACTTGGAGGAAAGGTGTGGCAACATCCAAGGGATGTCAGTCTACAAGCTGGGTACGACTACGTTAATTTCATCCTTGCATTCGATGAAATATTTCTACGACACTGATTAATTTTACTGGATCGGCGTCTTGATGCCTGATAGGAAAAATGTGTTGTGGTTTCTCTTTATTCAGTCTGGATGCCGGCTAACACCATCAGACTCGAATTTTAGATTTGCTTAAATGTGATGCTTCAACATGGCATTTAGGAACATGAGCAAACCAGTCCGACGATGCATTGGAAGACATTGGATTCTTTAGAATAGTGCATCATTTAGCCAATAAACCTATATGCTGCATTACACCCATACTGTCATCATGGGGCTGGGGTGGCATTGTGGCCCGAGGCACGGGACTGTGTTGGAAACTTTCATTGTACATAGGTTATTCCAAGGTCTCAAAAGGCGATTGGTGAGAGCCTACAAGATTAAATTCGAGTATCGTTAAAAGTTATTCTCTCAAGTTTAGTTTTATTACACTAGCATGTAAAAGGTCAGATATCTTGGAAGTGTGGATCAATTAAGTGAACTTTGTAAACTAAGTAATCTTTTTGAACTGATATTTTGTCATATTGTCTGTAGAAAACATGACGTTTTATCAAGAAGAAAACACTGACTGTGCTTATATGAGAGACACGGACTGTTCCATCCATGCCGATACTCTTAACAACTGCAAAACCGCCAGTAAGTGTTACGCCTGCTTTGCTTTGTCTGGTAAGTTGTATTACGTTTCATCCCCTCTAATATTTTTGTTTTATTTGAAGAAACTTGAAGCTGTTGTTTCATTTTCTGGCTCATGACATATAAAATTCCTGAAGATCGTTGTCTTAAATTCCCACCATTAATACACGGCAATGCATTACAAGCATCGGGAAAACATGATGTATTTCCAACTGTCACTGGCACGACTACATGACACCATTTACAATTACCTGTACTGTGCGAATACAACGTTACCTTAAATCATGGAGACACATGCAGAATGAAATTTCCTGTGTGGAAGATAACCTGTATTTCCTAATACAATCAAGGATTTACTTGCTTCATACCCACGGGGAGAATATGAGACACAATACTCTTTGTCAAAAATCTTGAGGCAATGTTGCCTTCTTGAATTCCCAGGATTAACAACCGAAATTACTTCTCTAAAACATTTGATTTTCCATCTGCGTACATTTCTGTTATTCATAGCAACTGTGCTTAAGCTAACCATGTGTACTCAGACATTCTTGGCAGTCCCGGTATAAAATTGGGGTATACAATGGAAGCTGTCTAAACCGGCACTCATTGGGACTGAAAAAATAATCTGCTTTAAACAATGCGCCGGATTGTAGAGCTGATGATAGATGTGCAAGCCACGAACGGATCTGAAATTTAACTCCAATGCTGACAACTTGCCGGATTGGATAGATGCCTGTTTTGACAGTTTTCACTGTATGACAATTATCCAATACGCGGAAGGCTGTAGAGCCAGTCTTGACCATCAATTCTAAGCACGTACCTTGAAGTGTTTCTTTTCCATTTTCTAGGTGCAACGACGGACATAAACTGTGGAAGTATGAAATCATGGTGTGCTGCCAACAAGGCATGCCACTTGGTTAAACTGAATGAATCAGCTCTGAGCAGTCTTCTTGGTAGCAGGGACACAAACACAACATTCTGGATCGGTTTGTACAGATATTTAGAACGGAGATGGATAAACGGTGAGAACAGTTTAGTAGCTCTTCACATGAAATAGCTTTCGTGTTACGACTGTTTAAAAATTGTTCACAATCCAGATTACATGACTACATACAAAGATTTAATGTGTTAAAAGTGATAATCATTATTTTTTTACATTATCCTCAAGGTCATTTCAACAAGGTTTGTCATCATCTTAGGTTAATACTCACGTGAAAAGCCGACTTGAAAACAAGAGGTTGCTTCTCAGAGAAATAATGACATGTTTTCAGCTTCATACGACTGTCAGATGCATTGGAATGTTAAGAGACACGAAATTAAATGTTAAAGCGGTATGTTGAAAGTGAGGCTCCTTCAGTGGCAGTAGCGGACAATGTGAAATGGCGTTTACATATTATAAGTTGTTACATCACTTATAGCCTTGGTCGAGCAAGCAAGGTTTGTTTAATGTGTTCGTCCTGGTACTGATATTTTGTCTCCTTAAAACATAGCACAATATGCTAATGATGTACTTGAGAATCATTTCTCACAGCAAAGGAGAACACTCAGAGATACATAGAACGCATTTTCACCAACGACATCAGTTCAACTGGAAGTAAAATTTAACTGAAAGGCATATTTTAAAATGTGTGGTAATGATGTTTGATATGTTTTAGGTGACCGGACTTTTTCATACGATGGGCACAGAGGTGCTTTATCTTCAGACACTTGGTGTCTTAGTGTATACAAGCAGAGGGGTCAAGGAATGCGTTTATACTGGAGGCCATGTTCAGAAAAACGACCGTTCATTTGTGAAGACGGTATGGTTCATAGTTCACTTCAATCGTCATGGCGCTGAAGCCAGGCTAGCAGATGGTAACTTGTGTCTGTCAGAAACCATTTGAACTAATCCGCGTCATCTCACATAACTTCATCTTAGACCTTTAGCAGCTGTTAAAACTTGTATATCTAACAAATGTAAAACAGATCAGAAAAGCAAGGCGCAAGTGTGATCAAGTCAGTTTAGGCATCACTAGTCGTTGACCATTCACATCCCATGGCCCTTCGAAAATCTCATGATACAAGATTCACCCTGATTTGTATACTCGGTTTTTCAGCACCGTTATCATGCTCTTTGGTCGCATTGTAATATACAAAGTTTGAAATTTTGAATAATGATCGATTTTCTGTTTGATACAGAGACAAAATATCAATCATAAAAATATCAATATCCCTAATTTATTTTGTCCGGTATATTTCTGATATAGTGATAAGGGCAACGTACAACTTATCTCACTCACCCTTTACACATACCGTTATACGAGCTGGGTAATGTGTTGAACATATATGACTCGAGATGTAATGTACAAACTTGGGATGCTCGTTCTTTCTTGTTTTATACATATTTTATTCGAAAATGAAATGGACTGGGCACAACTTATTCAACTTAGGAACGTCCTCGCCAAGAAGTTGCATATGTCATATTTACAATATAAAAACATTGACAAAAACGATTTGTGGCAATAATATATACAAAAATAAACGACAAAAATCTTTCATTTAGCTTAATATAGCTATGTACATGTTCAAAATAATGATTAATCCGTTTTTCCCTAACCAATTAAAACATTCAAATGCTACAAACACATGATCTTATAGTGTGCATACACGCTGGATAGACTTCTCAAATAACCGAGACGTGCATGTAAGGTCAAAGGTCATTTCTCACTCTCTAAATTAGACTCTATCTATCTGAAGACATGCGTAGTGAAGGTGAAGTGGTGGTAGGCTCAAGGTCACTAAGAAGGAAGGTCAAGTTACTTTACGTATGATCGGAAGTGATGTGAACCAGTGATATTGACATTCTTACATTCTTTCATATGGAGACATAGGACTGTTATCAGTTGTACTTAATTTGGTATGTAATGATATGTGGGGTCCATTTAAATGTTTTCTATCTCAAAAACGTTTCAAGTTACTTGGTGCCTTTGGCTAGATTTAAACTGGTTCTTAAATGCTGGCTTGAACAGTGCTGAAACTCGATCAGTGTGTCAAAGTTTAGTTAAGGGGAAAATTCGGCAATTCACTATTTGTGAAAGGTTGCATATTGTTTTAAACTTCTTTGCCAACATTTTTGAAAAATCAGTTGTTCACGTGTTCTTTTTACATTCGAAAGGGAAGGTGTGTAAATGCCGTGCAGGCTTACAAGTACACTGTTAGCGCTGAGGTCTGTAAATAGTCGAGTCTGGATCAGACAATCCAGTCATCAACAAATGCAACATGAGCATCGATCTGCGCAATTGGGAACCGATGACATGTGTCAACCAAGTCAGCGAGTCTGACCATCCGATCCCGTCAGTCGCCTCTTACGACAAGCATAGTCGTCTTTTATGGCAAGCATGGGTTGCTGAAGGCCTATTCTAGCCCGGGACTTTCACGAGTGACAACCGATGGAGAGATAGCCATCATATTTCATCAACACATCACTCCCTAACACATGATAGATGGGTTCTCAGTATCTCTATATGGATGATAAAGAGCAATATGACTATATTAAGCTAGCTCTTCTCGATTCCTTTATTTCTCTCATCTCTTACTGACAAAGTCAAGTGTCACTAGTGCTTGCATATTATTTAAAGGGATGGTTTCGTCAAGTGATGGGATTCGATACTTCCCTTGAAGAAGTGTAAGAGTTAGAATGGGTCTTCAGTAAGTCATACTTGTCAAAGAGGCGACGAAATGGATTGGGTGGTCAGGCTCGCTGAGATGTTTAACTCATGTTATCGTATCTAAACACCGTAGATGCTCATGATGTTGATCATTGGATGTCTTCTTTCGATTATTTCAGGCCGCCGCCATACAGCTGATGTATTGCTGAGTGCGGCGTGATACAAGCACAAAATGGGGGTCGTTCCTGACAGTGATTAAAATACATGAAAGTCAGCGTAATTTATACTAAATGAAATAAATAAGGGATCGCATGAATGCACAGGTGTTCCTATATTTTTTCCAGTTTTTTCACAAGCCTTGTAACGCACAGCTTCTGAGGAAACCTGGTAAAACAGTAAAGGTACACTTGTACATTCACATGATCTCTTCTTTATTTCCCTAACTGCATATGTAATAAAGCTTGAATTATTATCAGCTTTCATAACAGCTCCCTTGTAAATATACAGTGATTCGTAAAACATTTATCATGATTATTTCAGTAGACATACTTACATCGTCACCAACAATAACGTCAACACCGTCACCTCGGCCCTCCTCTCCGTCACCAACGCTGACGACAACGTCAGCGTCAACCACAGTGACCAACCACAGTGTGTACACGTTTCATCATTTCACTGATACGTAAATCAACACATGTCTACAATAGCTGTTCGAAGATAACAATTGAGCACATATGACGAAATTTCATATCACTCAGGGGTATTTGTACATAACATTTACATCACAGATCCTGCCTATGTCACCTTCACTGATCGTGATGTAAAAACGTGTGCTCGTTTCTTGTATCATTACACACATAAATCATCTTCTCAAGTACACCCAGCTTATATTTGATTACATGCTAGTATTATGTATATTTGATATATTCATGTATAACTGTCTAACACATGCATTATCTACCTTCAGCAGGAGTGTTCACTGTGTATAACTGTCTAACACATGCATTATCTACCTTCAGCAGGAGTGTTCACTGTATATAACTGTCTAACACACGTATTATCTACCTTCAGCAGGAGTGTTCACTGTGTATAACTGTCTAACACATGCATTATCTACCTTCAGCAGGAGTGTTCACTGTGTGTAACTGTCTAACACATGCATTATCTACCTTCAGCAGGAGTGTTCACTGTATATAACTGTCTAACACACGTATTATCTACCTTCAGCAGGAGTGTTCACTGTGTATAACTGTCTAACACATGCATTATCTACCTTCAGCAGGAGTGTTCACTGTGTATAACTGTCTAACACATGCATTATCTACCTTCAGCAGGAGTGTTCACTGTGTGTAACTGTCTAACACATGCATTATCTACCTTCAGCAGGAGTGTTCACTGGATTAGGTGTTGGATGCGTGCTCCTTCTGACAGTCCCCATTGTGGTCTGTCTCTTGAGAAGGTAATAAGACATCTAATATAGGTAACATGTGCTTACTCAGTAAGATATCCAGTACCAAAACCCCAAACCCTAAGATAGCTCTTTAGTCTATGAAATATTATTATTCCAAGATATAAGGTCCATTTATTTACCACGAGAGGTCCAAAAGGTTTGAACATTGGTTCCAATGAGAAAATGTCTGAATTTTCAGTATATGTCAGTGTTACACAAGTCAAAACTTGACCAACTTCTCACTAGAGTGCGCTAAAGTCATGACTCAGCAGTTTTTCACCCATTACCCCACCACTGGAAATGTTCATTTCTTAAATATCAAATACAAAGAAAGGGTAACATATTGTATATCATATGAAATTCAACATACTTGGCTTTAATAAAATCACAATGTTAAGTACATCATTGTGTGTCAATACACAGAAGAGGCAAAACTTACATAAAATGGTAAAACACACAACTTGTGTTTTTCACTACATATACAAATAAACCATTGAAGAGAATGTTTCTTCACTTTGAATTGACAAATATATAGCCAACCATTTGAAACTAGAATTAAAACTTTCTATCAATTTTTAATGGATCTGCAACATGTTTGTGAGGTAGCTGACTGATTTGAATTTCAGGAAAGGGGGATAACTCTTTTCTCTTCAATTCAGAGACCCCCACTGTTTTTTGTCCTAAACACCTAGCTAGGGCAAACGTTTCATTTAACTGTACTTTTATTACATCTGCCACTAAGTATAAAAGTTGACAAACAACACGTAACACAAATAAAGCATTTACATGGTGAGGTAATCCATAATGTATGGTCAGATGTTGCAGTTAAGGGATGTAAACAAGTGTTATTTTACTTTCTAGTAAAGAAGAAAATTCACACTTTCTAATTTGTTTCTTTGAAGAAATTTTTCAGTTAGATTAGGTTCAAAACCTCCTGTTCATAAAATGTGAAATGCCTGTAAATGGTTGTCTGGTACATGTACATATTATCGGAAAGCTGAGAGTCCTCACACTGCAGGCAATTTCGTCGCAGTTTCTTTCAATCAATAAATAAATAAATAAATAAATAAATAAATAAATAAAACGAACAGAATACTGAACTGGCTTCCGTGAAATACCATTTTTAGTAAACACGGATGGTCGTTTAGTATCCTCTATCCACATTCGTTTCAAACGCATTGTTTGCATGAGATCTTCTGTGCCCATCAAACTAATGACTCCACTGCTAGCAAAGGAAACAAGACTGCCATAACTGCATTCCTTCCAGACTGAATTTCATGCTGATACATTGGATTTCAGGCACAAGAAACTGTGTTTCAAAAAACGAGATGGAAATCAGCGAATGCACTTCACTTCAGCCGCAGAAAACATCACCCATGGTTTAGACGGTCACGCACAAACAGAGAGTAAAAAATATGCCGCCATAACACCTTGTGACACAAAAGATGGAACACCGGCGAAATCAACGGTGCCAACGGCGATAGGGCAACCCAATGTTCACAGTGACAACATCCACACCTCTCAGATTAATGATGAGAATGAGTACAATGTGCTGTCAACATCCAACAACTCCAAAGTGGTCGTTCAAGATGAAAATCCTTACAATCATCTGCCAGGACCTGACGGAAGATTCAAGTACAAAAGAGACTACGACATAGCAAATTTTGTTATACAGACAGAAGGTATCACTGGACGGAAGAACTCTGCCGGACTGCCGGAGTTAAGGAGTGGACAGATATTTGAGGAGGAGCATTACAATGTGCTCGGCCAGCACGACTCTCCCAGAACAGTTGATGCCGTCGCAAGGGTATATGACCACGTAATTGCTGATGAGGGGGACTATGACACTGCACGATGGGGAAAGAATGTCAGCAAAGTGAATGATTCTTACAGTCATACGCACAGGACAACTAAACCCATTCGTGACTAACTCGTTTTATTCAGGGACAAACCGAATAGCGACTCTTGTCCCTATGACGGATTTCATATTGGCGGAAGAACACAACTACTTCAAACAGAAACAATAACTCGGTTCATGTGTGGTTGCAATAGTACGTAATATCACCGAAGTACTCATACATTGTATTGCTGGTTTTGTTTTCGCTTCTTTATTTTAAAGAATTAAGCTTCCTTGATACAACTAAAAGAAGGAATAAATACATTTGTTAACGGCATATTCTGACGTAATTATAACCAGATGTTCACCTTAATTTCTAATTACATTTCTGAAAAAGTTTCAGTAATCATAAATTAGATTTGTTTTATTGAATATGCACATAAAACTCATACAAAATACAGCTACTTTAAATCCCAAAGCAGAAACTCAAAAATGACTTCAACATATGTTTTTTTTTCAAATTAAACTTTCGTGTAACCTTGTTGTGAAACACCTGGTGGAATTTTAAATACATTCGCAGGAAAAAATATGAATACCAAAACAAAATGCCATAAACGATTGAAGTTGTTGGGATTTTTTTAATCAAAACACTGCATCTATGACGCACGCTGTGATTGGTTTGTCGTATTTTGGGACATAACAAGCATCGGGTGGGAGATGAGTCTTCTTGGAGTTTGAGAAAGGGTGAGTGATGACGAATTATCTCGAATAGCATTGAATCACGTATGAATTATTGAAATTACCGATATTTTGCGAATGCAATTGAAATTATCCTGAACATCATGGTTCTTTTTTTCTAACAACAAAAAGTAACAAAATAAGACATCAAATATTACCTATCATATTAGCTTAAATTTATACACTTAATTATGCAGTGTTAGGAGTGAGTGAGTGAGTTTAGTTTTGCACACACTCAGCCATATTTCAGATACTATCTGTAAATAATCGAGTCTGGACCAGACAATCCAGTGATCAACAGCATAAGCATCGATCTTTGCAGTTGGGAACCGATGATATGTGTCGAGTCTGACCATCCGATCCCGTTTGTCGCCTATTACGACAAGCATAGTCACCTTTTATGGCACGCATGGGTTGCTGAAGGCCTATTCTACCCCAGGACCTTCACGGGTCTAGTAAACAGGATATATTAATATACACTCGTACAATATATACGTATAAGCTGTCATATACGGATGCATCAGAAATCTCTTTGACAACACTGTAGACATTCTCCTGATCCGTCTGTCAGACTCGTCAAAAACCTTGCACATGTCCTTCAAGATTTCCATTGTCTCGAAGAACATGCCTTGTGTTGTAGTAGTCGCCTGTGTCTCCCCTACCGTCTTCAATCTTAACGTCATGATTGTTGGCGTCAGCAGGACATCGTTTCCGACTCTCTTTTACTTGTGACGTCATGTGTATCTTGTTTACATGGTTTAGTTTTTAGGTGATTTACATAATTTTCCTGAAATTTCTGTACATCATACGTCATTCAATGTTTTTCGAGATTATTCGTCACCACTCGCCCCTTTCCGTAACCCCCAAGAAGACTCGTCCACCACTTGATGCTTGTTATGTAAGAAAATACGACAAACCAATCAGAACGCAATGCAATGCTTTGATAAAAATACACCAGACAACTAAATCCACTTTGGGCATTATGTTATTGTTTAATAAATTCATTGAAAATGTGTATCATCATATTGAAAGTACAAAGAATCATGGGATTGACAGTGAGAGATTCAAATAAATAACGGCTCTCACTGGTCCAACTGGTCCAACTGAGCGTCTTTCTTGCGGGCTCGTGGTGGTGATTGTACGTGCGTTTCCATCAGTTTTAGGAAGTCGCTCATAAATCGTTTCGGGTTTCACAAAAATAACATTATATCTGTATGCAACTAATCACCTTTGTTATAGGACTTATATTTCTCATCTCTGGGAATACATTTCAGTCTAACTTTTGTTTTGTTATTCATATTTTTTCCTGCGAATGTATTTAAAATTCCACCAGGCGTTTCACAACAAGGTTACACGAAAGTTCAATTTGAAAAAAAACAACATATTTTGAAGTCATTTTTGAGTTTCTGCTTTGTGATTTAATGTAGCTGTATTTTGTATGAATTTTATGTGCATATTCAATAAAACAAATCTCATTTATTATTACTGAAACTTTTTCAGAAATATAATTGGAAATATAAGGCGATAATTACGTCAGAATATGCCGTTAACAAATATATTTTTGCCTTCTTTTATTTGTATCAAGTATGTTTAATTCTTTAAAATAAAGAAGCGAAAACAAAACCAGCAATACAATGAATGAGTACTATAGTCTTATTAGGTGTTATTATCGTTCCTGTTTAAAGTAGTCCCGATTTTCCTACGCCATTATGAAATCCTTCCTTAGGGACACGAGTTTCTATTTGTCGTGTCCCGGAATAGCACGAGTTGGTCACAAATGATTCGAAATAAAGAACCACTGCCAGGATGTACCAAATGAGTTCGACATTCCCGGCGGGGTACGTATAAAATAATAGAACAGCACACAGCCAATCAGAAAGCGGCATTTATGTATGAGGTATTAAGATATAAATCATTGTAAGTATTTTGTCTGACCTGGATATAATTCGATTTGTTTGCTGAAACTGCCCTATTATCATAGGGCGTTGAAGTGAAATTTTGTGTAACGCATGGCTGGGGAATAGCAGGGCACTTGCGTGATGTATGTTGTAGTTATTGATGTAACGCCATGCCCTGGCGTGCATTGTACATTCTGCTGTAGGCGTAGATCACACCATACATGTTTATCGCAACACAACATCGATATTCATGACGTATCCTCTAGCGCTTCAAGAGTGTTTACATTTATATACTACTATTTATAAACAGAACCGGCGGTCTACCTATCTGAACAGCAGCTAAACTCTTTGACAACATCTATCTTGCCTGTTCTCACATATGGCGCAGAAATTTGGGGATTCAGTAACATCGACGTATTGGGAAAAGTTCAAACTAAATATTTCAAGAGGATTTTGTAATTACCCCCTTAGCTAGTAATGATGCCGTTCTAGGAGAGTGCGGAAGATATAGGGTATATACAACTGCGAATACATACAGATGGACAACGAAAGACTCCCTAAACAGACCTACAAGATGTCAAAAAACCTTGGTGTCAGCAGAACGTCATGGGCTACCAACTTTAAAAACCTGGCACTCCTCAATGAACTCACACTCTAAACTTACTCGCTTTTCAAGTCATCTCCAACTATAGAATATTATCTCCTTCTTGTTGATAAACGTATATTTAGATTGAGAAAGGGCGGTGTCTCAACATAGAACAAGAAACTTCTTTAAGTGGCATTATAGAAGTTGTGATAAGGATGAAGACTTCAAAGAGAGACAACTTCTTTCTTGTAATGTATGCGATGTTTCGGTGTAGACTCTAACACCGTTATCATATTTTGCTTGATAAAAGTCTTCATCCTCATTGAACATGAAAACCGACCGTGTGCCTACTGTCTAAGCTTTGGAACTTCTGAAACTGAAAAGGAATATCACTTGTACCTTGTATGTGGTGACTATAAACATCACAGAAGTAAATACTTTCAGCCAAAATATCACTCTATTTCTACATGCTGTAAATTTATTGAACTGATGTCCTCTGAATGTAAATGTGAACTTTATCTTTATCAAAATTTGCATTTTTGCATTTAAACAGCATTCATCACATACTTGTCCTCGTATCACCCTTTTTCATGTATCGTTTCCTATTCACTATGTAAATACTATTGTCATTACCATTGAAATAGTCTTTTTTTGCCTATGTACTATTGCCTAAGTACTGATACGTCAAGAAATAAAACACTATGTACAACAGTATTTATGAATTTGCATTATGACATACATATTCTGTCAGTGTGTCTGCGTTTCAACTTGAGTGAGTGAGTTTAGTTTTATGTCACTTTTAGTAACATTCCAGCAATGGGACACCAGAAATGGGCTTCACACATTGTACCCTTGTGGGGAACCGAACCCGGGTATTCGGCGTGACGAGCGAACGCTTTAACCACACGGCTACCCTACCGCCCTGAGATACCACGTTGCTACATGCTATGAAATGGACCATGGTGACCTATTTCGAATTCGTCCCACCACACGCAGTCACATGGCCCATACAGAAAGACCTCCACAGGCTATAGAGGGTTGGAGTTCTACTCTCCACTAGAACCATCACAGGGACGCTAGTGACTGCTGGTCTGGGAAATGCCATCCGCCCAGACGTCCCTTCTCGCACAAAAGGCACAGCAGAATCAAACCCGGGTCTTCGGCGTGACAAAAGAAAGCTTTAACCACTGGACTACCCCCACTGTTTGTTTCAGCTTAACGTGTGACGAGAGCCCGAAATTAAGAGGGTTGGTAAAACAGTTTTAAGGTTGACACAGACAACAAACTATTTGGTCAGATTTTAATATAATTTTATTTTTCTACATCTTTCTTATCTTGTGCGATTCCCTCTTTGGTGAGACCCACGGTACACGTGTGGTGCTGATAGACAGTAGCCCATAATAAAACCGAACATATAATTCGAAAATACAGTTCTCACTTTACGAAATGACGCAACTGAGCACACAAACTCCTACTGACGACTACTCCTCGCGTGATTGAGCGAGTGAGTAAATATCGGTACCTGAGTGGAACATTATAAGTTGTTCACTGGTCTCGAGGGGAACATGGGTTGATATACCCTCGATGTTTGTTTATGGTCAATGAGCCCGAAGGTGTGTGCGTGCGTGCGTGCTCGCACACACGCGTATATGGTTTTGGCAAGGTCAGGTATTCGGGGTTTCAAGCACCGTCATTCGTCAAGTGCAGGATCCGCAAGTCATAGCTTGAGTTCTTGATTGGTTAAAAACGTCTTTTGCCCGCATTCTTTCGGACTTTTATCTCACAGTTATGTGAAACACTCTATTTATATTGAATGGTTGCAATACTGTGTCAATTACGTGACAATTACACCCCATTCCTTCACCAACTCGTGTTAGATATCCCTGCACAGCGGTACCTCGTCGTCTGCGTTCCAGTGGGTCCAAGGCGACTATGCTTGTCGTAAGAGGCGACTAACGGGATCGGGTGGTCAGGCTCACTAACTTGGCTGACACATGTCATCGGTCCCCAATTGATACTCGATGCTCACGTTGTTGATCACTGGATTGTCTGGTCCAGACTCGATTATTTACAGGCAGCCGCCATATAGCTGGAATACTGCTGAGTGCGGCGTTAAACTAAACTCACTCACTCACTCACTCACTCACTCACTCAGTGGGTTCGTCTCGGCGAACCAGGACCCCGTTTCACAAAACTCCCGTAAGCCTAAGACACCTTTTGTCATAGCTTCCGTAGCTCCTGTGTTACAGTATAGGAGGTACAACGGCTACGAGAAAACTTACGAGATCTTAGGCTTACGAGGGTGATGTGGAACGAGTTCCTGTTTCGTTAAATGTGTAATAAATATGTCACTAAATATAGCCACTTACATTCATGTAGTACGAATGGTGGAGACATAACCGCGATTAAACATAAAGCAAGGGTTGTAGTGGAGATCACTGCAAGAGCCTATAACATTAGGGGCAGGCCATTGTATATAAGGAACATGACGCAGAGGTCATTTAGTTCAGTTATGTTTACTAAAATGAACAAATTGTTTGTTGGGCAAGTTGGACATTCTGATTAACTGTGTTGGGAATTTACATTTTAAAAAAGCAGTTACTGAAAGAGACTCGCTCAGTTATCGCGTTGCTGGTCGGAGGGTTAGCCCAGTGGGTAAAGCGTTCGTTTGTGACGCCGAAGACGCGGGTTCGATTCCCCGATGTGTGAAGCCCATTTATGTTGCTGGAGTATAGTTAAAAGAGGCATATAACAGGATTCCCGACTCACTCACTCACTCACTCACTCACTCACTCACTCCATGTCTCAGTGACCAATCCGCCACGAGTAGGCAGCTCACATTCGCCGAGCCCTCAGATGTCGACGATAACAGTAAATATCAATGATGACTTTAATCACGCTGACATTCAGGTGTGTGGAAACTGATGTCTGATGTGGGTAACTTGAGGTTAGGAGGAAATCAGGCATACCAGGGACAAGCTGACAGATTTCCTTTCCGCTCAAGTGACACAAACCGGTCCCTGACCATGAAGATCCGGGTTAGAATCGATCTCCAGCAACCCATGCGACTAGCCTGATTGGTGGGTCAGGAACACTGACTTGGTTGGCACATGTTCTCGTATCCCAGCTGAATAGATCAACCGCTCATGCTGTTGATCATCGGATTGTCTGATCCAGACTCGATTATTTACATACTGCTACGACATAGCTGGAATATTTCTGAGTGCGGCGTAAAACTAAACACACTCACTCACAGAGGTTAGATGTTGGATAGTTCTTGAAGACAGGTGTACAAGGTATATAAGTCTGAAGTGAGAATCTACCCGGTGCCAAAGGGGGTATCACGGCATGTATGTATGTATGTATGTATGTATGTATGTATGTATGTATGTATGTATGTATGTATGTATGTATGTATGTATGTATGTATGTATGTATGTATGTATGTATGTATGTATGTATGTATATATATTGTTACGAGTGTGTATTTTCTGTATATTTTTGTTATTAATTCAGTAATAATTATTATTGGGTCACAATGTTTAGTGTTTTGAATATTAAATATGATCGGTCACATTTCGTTTTAATAGCTGGTCAACACTTTTAGCATTCTGGTTTTCCGGAATTGATCTGCTCCTAGTTTTCGATGTTTACTTCCGGGAGACTTAATCTGGGACATTCTACAGTGTTGACGATGTTCGTTTGTGCCCGAACTTTCGGGAAATGACTTATATATATAGGCTGGTTGCCGTGTTGAGGACGACACTCACACTCACATTCATTCATATTTGCTGGATATACTGCCAACGCTTGAAATCCCGTCAACGCCTGAATCTACATTATCTGCGGTCGCACCGATCGCTGTGTTTACATTCTGCCATAGTTGATTCTCTCTCACACCAAGACTGGTGAGTTTGCTATATTGTATTTTGTGACCCATTGACTTAGATTTTGTCTCTCTTGAAATTGCACCTGAAATCTGCATTGTTATATTGACTTGTGACTTTGTATACCTTGCTCTCGTTGCATAATAATAGAGTTTGAACGTAAACAACTTGTCTTGTCTTTGTTCTGTTTTGCTGGTTTACAAGGGGATTTCTTAAATTGTTGTGACGGTAAATTCTTAACCGTAACAAAATTGGGGGCTCGTCCGGGATAGAATTCATTTGACATTTATATGTATAAATATAGGTCCGACACACGCACGCACGCACTCACGCACGCACACACAAAAACTCAAACTCACACACACTCTCACACACACTCACTCTCTCTCTCTCTCTCATACACACAATCTCGTCTTGTCAAATAGGCTATACACTTATTGTACTCTCCACTGTTCATCTGATAAACCAGTACACTGATATTCATTCTAGGGCAAAGTACACGAGTGTAGTACAGGCGAGCGGCGATGCTTCTTTACTGAGTCATCGACGTACACCTAAACCATCCACCGTGTTAAGCTTTAGCAATTGCTTAAATCTCTGAAAATGACAATGATTGTGTTCAACTGAATCGGGAATTATGTCGGTATGCTGTTATTATCGAACCAGCCAGCACAAACAATGCAGACCGGAGGAACACCAGCTGACATTCCCTTATCCACATGCAATTATATGTCACATAAACTGGTTGTCCTGGTTTCATACGGTAAAGATATACTGAGCGTCACAACAAACGCAACACCTACTCAGCTTGGCTATTGTCAGCTACCAGACAGAGATGTTGTAATCAGATCGGTATTCGATAACGCCGTGCACGCCGGGAATACAGAATCTGACACATTTAACACGATAATCTACATACAACCACACTCCGTCAAAACAGCATTACTAGAATTGTATATGCTAACCCCTACCACAAACATATTGAGATTAGAACATAACGATTCTAGTTCAGGATATCTGTGAAATCTCCAAACTTCGGCGCCATACAGTAACACATGTTTACTTGTAATGTCGAACAATTTGAATGAAATATTAGCTGACAATCCTGGGATCGTGAAAAGTAACTTTTTTGATGAAAAAGTTACTTTTCTTATTACCATTGATAGCTGACGTGTCTACACACTTTGACCAAGACAGTCTATTTGAAAATAGATACCCACATAATTATAACACGTAGTAACCTGTATATGAGAGCCACGAAATAACCGCTTTTCACAATCACTTAATACACCACCATTTTTGAAAACCACGTCTTCTGTTTAATCTAAATTAACCTGAAGACCCCCAAGAAGGTGGGTAAGTGGGTGGGTGGGTAAGTTGGTGGCCAGGTAAGTAGGTTTTTAAGTAGCTGGGTGGATGGGTAGGTAGGTAAGTAGTTTTTAGGTCAAAATATGTATGAACAAGTCGTTTGTATAACCTTGCATTCGCCTGAGGAATGTACATGCTCGGAAACCTAGAGAACCTCAAAAGGCATAAGGTGACATACATAAATTCAGGCCTTTATGTGTATCATTTCTATATGTCGTTTAAAGACCCAATACGTAGTCTGTCAACACCAGTTTAACTCTATGCTTCAGTACTACAGCTAGCGCTGAAACGTCTCTGCTCTTTCTGGAGTAAATGTGTGCTCGACTCTATGTTCCGGGTTCTAGTTTCACATTCATCTTCCCCCTAAAGCGGACATACTCCTTCACGCATTCATGCACACAGGAGCATCCCATATTCTTTACACGTTCCTCTGGAATCACAAGGGCCGTGTATAGCTTCACACAGAACTCTTTTCAAGGTTGACTGCAGTGTTAGAAATTACATAGTGACTGGTTTACCTGTCATCAGAGTGGAAAGGCGAAACACTCACCACAACCTGTTTCTTATGCTTTATATATCGCCAACCACCTGATGACCGAGGGTGTTCTTGAGTTAGACCGTAGCTACATGAGACACCTTGGGTTGTTCACACGGACATTGATGAAAACAAGTACGTTGAGATGAATGGCTTCAAACTGGAAACATTTTCCATTTATACAGCAAATCACTGTCACAACACATCTGTTATGACTCATTGTTTAATGGGCATATTAGAAGCTGGTGAGTCAAAAATGAAACATACCAGTTTATGGATTACAGCTTCTTGTTAATTGGATTAAGCGACTTTTCGATGTAGATTCTTCCATCGTTATTAAGCTAAACGTCACTGCAACCTAATGGTGAGAAGCTTATATACATGATATACTGTGACAAACAGCTGATTAACACTGAACAGCATGTAATAGAATAACACGTGGCACATAACATTGGAAAAGGCCAGTAGGAAACTGAAAATAACAATTAGCACTAGATATGAAGCCAGTGAAGACAGCGAGTAGTAGTGACAACATATAGACTCGATGCTTTGATAGTCTGTAGTTTGAATAGTTCTTCATCCATGGGATATCCTTGGTCGCTATCGATGAAAGGTTTGTGACGGCGGATTTCGATGGCTTCCAACAGTTCCCTTTTGTGAAGACCTGAATTTTGGTTGACAGGACTTCGAATTCATCGAACTTGATTTGGTGGTTGGGAAAATTTGCTGATGATCTGAGAGGGCTGATTTGCTGTCTGCTTTGGCTGTAGAGCTCGAGGTTTTGTGTTCTTTTATGCGGGTGTCAACGGGGCGGGAGGTTTCACCTATTTATGAATCACCACACTCGCATTTAATCTTGTAAATCACTACTCTTTTCGGTTTCCTTAGTGGAGGGTGGATTATGGCCAATGACTTGGAGGATGGTCCTGAGGTTCTGGGAGCTAGAGAAGATGGTGTCGATGCCTGTTTGGTGCTTTGGGAGTCTGCTGATTTGACGACAGGTCTTGCTAATATATGGAAGGGTAATTCCAATGGGGGCGGCTTTTTGCTTCGTCAATTTGGGTTTGTCCAGGAGCGTGATGGAGATGGTCCTTTTGACCAGGTTAGCGGCATACTGGTTAAAGTTGGTGAAGACATGTTGTAAGTCACTGAGTTCCTGTTCTAGGTCATCCCTGCTGGAGCAAATATTCTTGGCGCGTATTGTAAGAGTGAGTGAGTGAGTGAGTGAGTTTAGTTTTACGACGCACTCAGCAATATTCCAACTATATGGCGGTGGTCTGTAAATAATCGCGTCTGGATAACACAATCTAGTGACCAACAACATGAGCATCGATCTGCGCAATTGGGAACCGATGACATGTGTCAAGCAAGCCTGACCACCCGATCCCGTGTCGCCTCTTACGACAAGCATAGTGGCCTTTTATGGCAAGCATGTGTTACTGAAGGCCTTTGCTACCCCGGGACCTTCACGGGTCGTATTGTCAGAGTTGAGATGACAAATGAAATGACACCAGACTTGGCTTTAGGGGGTGGTTAGAGTTGAAATGAATGTACTGTTGTGGGTGGGCTTTCTGTAGACTGCGGTTTGGATCTTGTTGCAGGGATCGCCGGACACAAGGACATCTGGGAAGGGACGTTTTTTTGTCGTTCTCTATCTCAATACTGTACTTGATTCGGGTGTTGGATGTTGAGGTGCTGTAGAAGTGAGGTTGGATCTTGTTTATTTCTGAGGATGGCAAAGGTGTACATGCTTTTCTGTGCAATAGGTATTGCAACTATGAACTATATTTCATTGCCAAATTATGTAAGCTCACACGTACGTGCAGGCTCGCACACACACGTGCACACACAGTTTTCATCGAAGAGGAGGACTGTGGCGTAATGATCTGGGGTGACATTTGTGGCCAGAGAATAGGATGACTAGTCATCATTATCACGGCCTAGTTGGCGAGACGATGTAATTCGATACCAGGCGAGACGCAAGAACATGACAAGTATTGGCACGGAACCTGCGAGACGATGGTGGCGAAACGATTCATATCCCAGTAATGTACAATTACTAATAACAGAACAGATATGATAAATAAAATGACTGCAATTTTATTTCTTATAACGCATAACTTGTGTTACTTACACAGACACACACACACATGCACCCCTACACACAAACACACTCTTTTAATCTAATAAAACTTCAGCTTATAATGCTAAAGGATATACAGTCAAACATATTCAGGATGCCTTGATCTACATACTCTTCAAAAAAAGGAAACTTGATATGTTGTTTTAGAGTTTACTTATTGAGTGCATGTAACTGATTCAAACATGACATCATTACTCAAATACAGTAAAACCATCGCTTTACACATTTTCAAAACATGATTATCGAAAGAGTGTTAGGTAAAACCGCAGAGGGCTATTAAAGCTACTTGGTCAGAGTAAAGTACCAGTATTTCGTGCTACCACCATGAGCATCGTAACAGCTGGACAGCGATGACCCATAGAGGAAAGGATATGCCGAATGCTGTCTTGAGAATATTTATTGTTTTGATACTTTGTCTGAAGTGTTGTGTCCAGTTCTTTAGTGTCTGGGGTGACGGATTACTCTGGTGTCGATCTCACAGCATCCCATAGATGTATGATGGGGGACAAATCGTGTGATCGAGAAGGTAAGCTCGATTCTTGTCAAGATCCACAGATCAGCCATTGACGTTGATAACGGGAATGACGTGACGCTGAACTTCGGAAAAGTATTGCCTTGGCTAGCACCAGACATAAACCTTACTGAACATCTCTGGGATCATCTTGATCGTCAGCTGAGACGGCTTGCACCACTTCCAGCGAACAGGAACTTGAACAGATTCTCTTGGACTTGTGACAGATTCCAGCTGACGTCGACGTCATCCGCCGACCAATGACGTCAATGAGGAGACGTGTGTTGGCGTGTATGAATGCCCAGGGTGGTTTGACGAACCTTGTCAATGAGTCTCCCCGAGAACATTCACGCCTTGGTAAACACGAAATGTTGCATGTGGTAGTGTTGTGCTCCATGGGAGACTATAGACTTGGGATGTGGTACACGGGCGACTATGGAGTTGGGATAAGGTACACGAGGGACTAGGGACTTGGTATGTAGTACACGGGGACTGTGGACTTGGGGTGTGGTAGACAGGGTACCATGGACTTGGAATGTGGTACACGGGCGACTATGGAGTTGGGATAAGTTACACGAGGGACTAGGGACTTGGTATGTAGTACACGGGGACTATAGACTTGGGATGTGGTACACGGGTGACTATAGACTTGGGATGTGGTACACGGGAGACTATAGACTTGGGATGTGATACACGGGGACTATAGACTTGGGATGTGGTACACGGGAGACTATAGACTTGGGATGTGTTACACGGGAGACTATAGACTTGGGATGTGGTACACGGGAGACTATGGACTTGGGATGTGGTACACGGGAGACTATAGACTTGGGATGTGGTACACGGGCGACTATAGACTTGGGATGTGATACACGGGAGACTATAGACTTGGGATGTGGTACACGGGGGACTATAGACTTGGGATGTGGTACACGGGGGACTATAGACTTGGGATGTGGTACACGGGGGACTATAGGCTTGGGATGTGATACACGGGAGACTATAGACTTGGGATGTGGTACACGGGAGACTATAGACTTGGGATGTGTTACACGGGAGACTATAGACTTGGGATGTGGTACACGGGAGACTATAGACTTGGGATGTGGTACACGGGAGGCTATAGACTTGGGATGTGGTACACGGGAGACTATAGACTTGGGATGTGATACACGGGAGACTATAGACTTGGGATGTGGTACACGGGAGACTATGGAGTTGGGATGTGGTACACGGGAGACTATAGACTTGGGATGTGGTACACGGGAGACTATGGAGTTGGGATGTGGTACACGGGCGACTATAGACTTGGGATGTGGTACACGGGTGACTATGGAGTTGGGATGTGGTACACGGGGGACTAGGGACTTGGTATGTAGTACACGGGGACTGTGGACTTGGGGTGTGGTAGACAGGGTACCATAAACTTGGGATGTGGTACACGGGCGACTATGGAGTTGGGATAAGGTACACGAGGGACTAGGGACTTGGTATGTAGTACACGGGGACTGTGGACTTGGGGTGTGGTAGACAGGGTACCATGGACTTGGGATGTGGTACACGGGTGACTATGGAGTTGGGATAAGGTACACGAGGGACTAGGGACTTGGTATGTAGTACACGGGGACTGTGGACTTGGGGTGTGGTAGACAGGGTACCATGGACTTGGGATGTGGTACACGGGCGACTATGGAGTTGGGATAAGGTACACGAGGGACTAGGGACTTGGTATGTAGTACACGGGGACTGTGGACTTGGGGTGTGGTAGACAGGGTACCATGGACTTGGGATGTGGTACACGGGTGACTATGGAGTTGGGATAAGGTACACGAGGGACTAGGGACTTGGTATGTAGTACACGGGGACTGTGGACTTGGGGTGTGGTAGACAGGGTACCATGGACTTGGGATGTGATACACGGGGGACTATGGACTTGGGGTGTGGTACACGAGGGACTAGGGTCTTGGGATGTGGTACAAGGGGGCTGTGGACTTGGAGTCTGGTACATGGGGAGTGTGGGGTTAGGATGTAGTACACTGTGGACTATGGACTTTGTATGTGATATACAGGATACCATGGATTTGGGATGTCATACAAGTGGGACCGTGGTCCTAGGGATGTAGTACAGGGTGGAGCATGGACTTGGAATGTGGTACATGGCGACTATGGACCTAGGATGTTGTAAATGTAAGGGAATGGTACACGTTGGATTGGATATGTTTGCTTTTGCTTTGATACTATGGACAGTTTACTAATGTTGTGGTGCACATAGGTATATTTGCAATTGCTGAGGTACAAATGGGTACGTTTACTGTGGTGCACATAGGATGTTTCCTATTGCTGTGGTGTACATTTACATTTTCACGCTTAACGCACTACATGGTGGACGAGATCTTTTACAAGAAACACGGTACATTACCTTGACATGACTTGCAATTTCTCTTACAGCGTGCGAATAATGCCACGCCTTACTTGAAGCTCGTTAACTACAAGGTTTAATTCTTTTAACTCTTCGAAATATCATCCTGCTGCAATAACACGCCTGTGATTGTCAGCAGTCAATGGAGTCCTACCTCCGTCTCCTTGTGCCGTTTCTATCTATTTATGATCAACTTTCAACCCAGCCGAAAATGGTAACACTATTGATGCGATACAATAAGAAGCACATAACTAAGGGGAATCTGTAGTGTACGACTAGGAGAATGTAAATATTAATATCTAAACAGATAGTAAGTTCCGTATAGACGATGTTTACAAGTTAAGGAGCAAAGAAGCTTTGCGCGTCTCTTGTATGTTCCTCCAATCGTGAAACATTGAAGGACTGAGGAAATGACTAAACCACGCCTTCCACGTAGGTGAGACATATATAGAAATGTAATGTATATTTACCTTTACTTCACGTGGTGTGTGAATCTGGATGGGTAAAGAAGTAAAGACGTATTGAAACTGGCGCAGAGCGTGATGATGAGTGCAACGAAGTGCAACAACGAACCTCCTACTAAAAACAACAACAGCACACACACACACACACACACACACACACACACACACGCGCGCGCGAGCGCGCACGAGAATCGTAATGTATGTATGGAATATGCATAAAGTATACATGTATATACATGCATACACTATTTTATACTGTATTTGTGTAAGTGTTATATGTTATCACGCATGCAGACTGTGTGCTCCCCTGTGTATGCATGCATACTCAGGTTATCTTGTTGACAGTTGCACACAACAACTTATCCTGCAAACATACATGCATCCACTGTCTTATGGTATGCATGCATACAATGTGTTATCCTGTGAATACATGAATCCTGCGTGTTTATATAAATATATTATCGATGTTATACATTGTATACATGCATACACCGTGACATCCCTTGTATGCATCCATACTACGTGTTATCCAGTGTATACATCCATACTCAATGTTATCCCGCGTATGCATGTATACCAAGTGTTATCCCGTGTATACACCCATACTGCCTGCTATCCCGTGTATACATCTATACCGACTGTTATAGCGTGTATTCATACACACTGAGTGTTGTCCCGTGTATACACCCACACTGAGTTTTATCCCGTGTATACAGTCATACTGAGTGTTATCCCGTGTATACAGCCATACTGAGTGCTCTCCCACGAATGCATTCATACTGAGTGTCATTCCGTGTATGCATCCATACTCCGTGTTGTCCCTTGCATGCACTGCTAGCTGTCTGACAGCCCCACCCCGACATGCTTTAAGGATATGAGCCTAGAAGCCTTTAATTTAACTTAAACAGATCCACTCATGCGTGTCTGTATTTTAACACAACATCAGTGACAATGCAAAGCGTATTTTTAGAGTAACTGAATTTCGTGATACATTTTGTGCGATTTGCGTGGACCTCTCTCTATGTTCACGCGGTTACTGCAGCACCAAGAAGGAAAGCTGGGCGCGTTGGTCAACTTTGCAAGATATAGGTTCTGGGAAACAGACCGGTACGAGAGACCAAGAGCGTGACGCATTCAGAACGCGTGTGGAATTCAAAGATAGAGAAAGGCTTTGAACCCGTTTGTCTGGAGGCTGACCGAGCTCGGAGTTCATCCCCCACTGAAGGAGACTCAGGATTGAGGAAGACCGGCCATCATGTTTGGACAAAGTAGGAAAAATAGGTGGCCAAACTTCGACGATCGTCTCAGCGATGGGGAAAGGGGTAAGTTCTTCTAAGGGTTGGAGTCCCGGTTTAACAGGTTGAAGGGTGGGACTGTCGTCTGTGTAGAGGAAGACAGTCTTTCACGGACTTCAACAGACGATGTTCCTACACTTAACACAAGTCGCATACGATATCATGAAGTGAACAGTTTAGACATATATAGCTAATTTGTGATATAATATTTCGGGATAGTTTTATATTGTGCGAAGAAATGTTAGTTCAAAATTGTCGAACACTAGTGGATAAGAGTTTGTGTTGGGACGAAGTGATGAGGTGATGTTGACATGTTGCCGCGATCAGAATAAATACACTTATCTAACGATATGCATGTGTGTACATGTGCGCTTGCGTTTGAGCGTGTGCATGTGCGTGTACGTGTGCGTAATTTTAGCAGTCTGTCCTGAATGATAGTCCAGAGAAACAACATCACTTAGTTTATGCATGCACCTCACGTAGACATAGCTGACCGATCACTGAATTGTCTGGTCTGGTGTTGCATGCTGTTAGAGGTCGGTACTATGGGCTGTGGAAAAACGCTACATTAATCTAGTGTGTGGTGTTGTCTTTGGTTGTATGCTGTAAGATGTCGAAACAATGGGCTGTGGAACAGTGCTGTGTTAATTGAATGTGTAATGTTGTCTTGTGTTGTATGCTGTGAGGTGACGATACAATAGCTGTAGTACAATGCTATAAATCTTGTGTGTGGTGTTATGTTGTGTTGTATGCTGTAAGATGTCGAAACAATGGACTGTGGTACAATGCTATTTAATGTAGTGATATTTTGTCTTGTGTTGTGGTATGTTGGTGGTGTGGGGTGATGCTGTGGTATGTGGATAGTGTGGTTTGATGCTGCGGTTTGTGGGTAGTGTGGGGTGAGTTGTGATATGTTGTTGGTGGTGTGGTGATGGTGTGTTATGCTTGTAGTGTGGAATGACGCTGTGTTGTTTTGATAGTGTGGTATGCTTGTGGTATAGGGTGATGTTGTGTTATGTGGGTAGTGTTGGGTGGTGCTGCGGTATGTTGATAGTGTGGTTTGATGCTGCGGTTTGTGGGTAGTGTGGGGTGAGTTGTGATATGTTGTTGGTGGTGTGATGATGGTGTGTTATGCTTGTAGTGTGGAGTGACGCTGTGTTGTTTTGATAGTGTGGTATGCTGGTGGTGTAGGGTGATGTTGTGTTATGTGGGTAGTGTTGGGTGGTGCTGCGATATGTGGGTAGTGTTGGGTGGCGCTGCGGTATGTGGGTAGTGTAGGGTGGTGCTGTGGTATGTTGGTAGTGTGGGGTGATGCTGAGTTATGTTGGTAGTGTGGAGTGATGCTGTGTTGTGTTGGTAGTGTGGGATGATGCTGTATTGTGTGGGGTGATGCTGTGGTATGTGGGTAGTGTAGGGTGATGCTGTGGTATGTTGGTAGTGTGGGGTGATGCTGTGGTATGCTGGTGGTGTGGAGTGATGCTGTGGTATGTTGGTGGTGCGGGGTCTGTGATGATGTGGTATGTTGGTAGTGTGGGGTGATGCTGTATCATGTGGGTAGTGTGGAGTGATGTTGTGGTATGTTGGTAGTGTTGGTGAGGCTGTGTTGTGCTGGCAGTGTGGAGTGATGCTGTGGTATGTTGGTAGTGCGGAGTGATGCTGAGTTATGGTGGTAGTGTGGGTTGATGCTGTGTGGTGTTGGTAGTGTGAGGTGATGTTGTGATATGTTGGTGGTGTGGGGTGATGCTGTGGTATGTGGGTAGTGTGGAGTGATGCTGAGTTATGTTGGTATTGTGGGGTGATGCTGTATTATGTGGGTTTGTGGGGTGATGCTGTGTTATGTGGGTAGTGCAGGATGATGCTGTGTAATGTTGGTATTGTGGGGTAATGCTCTGGTATGCTGGTGGTGTGGGGTGATGCTGTATTATGTGGGTAGTGTAGGGTGATGCTGTGTTATGTTGGTATTGTGGGGTAATGCTGTGATATACTTGTGGTGTGGGGTGATGCTGTGGTATGCTGGTGGTGTGGGGTGATGCTGTGGTATGTTGGTAGTGTGGGTTGATGCTGTATTATGTGGGTTTGTGGGGTGATGCTATGTTATGTGGGTAGTGTAGGGTGATGCTGTGTAATGTTGGTATTGTGGGGTAATGCTCTGGTATGCTGGTGGTGTGGGGTGATGCTGTGGTATGGTGGTAGTTTGGGGTGATGCTGTGTGATGTTGGTACTGTGGGGTGATGCTGTGGTATGCTGGTGGTGTAGGGTGATGCTGTGGTATGCTGGTGGTGTAGGGTGATGCTGTGGTATGCTGGTGGTGTGGGTTGATGCTGCGGTATGCTGATGGTGTGGAGTGATGTTGTGGTATGCTGGTGGTGTGGGGTGATGCTGTGTTATGTTGGTATTGTGGGGTGATGCTGTGTTATGATGGCATTGTGGGGTGTCGTAATTATGTCCTATAATATAATGTTATAGTACCCTTGAGAGTGATGTTGTGAACTGATGCATGGCAACTATCTTAGATGAGTCGTTTTTTTTGTCATATAATCATTATACAATGTCTTGTATGTAAACATGCGAACTTAAATCAAAGTCAGAAATTCATAGTCAAGTCAAGTTAAAGAATCACAGGCGGGCTTCCGATATGTTATTCAAAGTCAGACCACGAGCATTAACCAAGCACCATCCCAAAGTGAAAAAAAACACCATGCGTTTCTTTCTCAAAAGTCTTCACATACATTTCTAGCTCCTGGTGTCGATGTTCGATTGGGGTTTTATCGGTTTCCTTTCGAGCCATGGTCATATTTCAGTGGCATAATTCTACAAAAGAGCGATGACGTCACAAGAAGGGCAAGTCTCGGGTTGTCATCCATGACTGATTGATTATGGTTCACGTCGCCTTTATCAATATTCCAGCAATATCACAACGGGGACACAAGAAATGGGCTTCACACATTGTACTCATGTTGGGAATCGAACCCGGGTCTTCGGCGTGACAAGCAATCGCTTTATCCACTGGGCTACCTCACCGCCCCTTGTCATCCATGAATATTGAACGATTATGAAACATTTGGCACGCCGTTTGTGTCCAGTTGTTCCTGTTGATAACGTTGACCCTTGAGGGTTTCGGGTTCTGTAATGAAACATGTAACAACCCCATACAATACGCCATGTCCTCCGATTCTGTATTTTCCGAGCAGCATCCTTCTGATGGTACTTTGAAGAGTCTAACTCCAACTCTGAATAGTCTGTGGGACCCGTGAAAATCCGGGTTAAAATTGATTTTCGTCGTTAGAGGCACCTAACGGGGTAGTATGATCAGGCTCGCTGACATGCTTGACACATATCATCGAATCCCAATTGCGTAGATCGATAGTCATGATGTTGATCACGGGGCTGTCTGGTCGAGACTCGATTATTTTCAGGCCTCCGCCGTAATACCTGGAATATTGCTGAGTGCGGTATAAACCTCACTAAACTCACTCACTCGCTCATTGCCTGTGGATCATGGAACTGTGTGGTTGGACGACTTAGGAAGATGCCATCACGATCCATGTTATCACCGGGAGCCTCATACTATTATGGCGCGGTGTAAAGCGTTCGCCCGTCACCCCTAAGACCGGGGTTAATGTTCAAATTAGTACAGATGTTGTGACAGAATATTCCAAGGTCATGCAGAACTTGCCACCAAGTATTTTCCCTAAGTCTATGTCTTGTCATGACAAGAAAAGTAATGTTATTTTGTTCTGTAATGTGGTCTTTTCGATCAGGTCAGAAATTGATGGTGGACTGTCATACTGCAGTTAAGGAATGTATACCTCAATGTGCTTGGTGTACTCTCAGCTGAAAGTGATTACTTGATTTCGTAGGGGTGGTCGGATAGTGTAGTGGTGAAAACGTTCGCCCGTCACGCCGAAGACCCGGGTTCTATTCTCCACATGGGTAGAATGTGTGAAGCCCATTTTCTGGTGTCCCCCGCCGTGATATTGCTGGAATATTGCTAAAAGCGGCGTGAAACTGAACTCACTCACTCACCCACTTGATAACCTCGTAACATTGGAGGTCACTGGGGCGTAGCCCTGCGGTTAAAGCGATCGCCGGTCACGCTGAATCGGGTTCGATTCCCCACACGTGAAGCCCATTTCGTCTTGATTTCCTATATATAAAGTCGTAACAGACACGATCATCTCACGTTACACTTCATGGTTGTGTATGTCACGATGACCAAAGTGGGCCAACTCTTGAAGGTAGGTGGCCAAGTGGTTCCACTGAAGTGGTCCCAGCTTTAGCATCATATTCATTCACTGGCTGTTATATTTCTGAGTGAGTGAGTGGGTGGGTGAGTGAGTTGGGTTTTGTCCGCTTTTATCAATATTCCAGCCATATCAAGACGGGGGATCCCAGAAATGGACTCCAAGCGTTATACCCATGCGAGGTATGAGCTGATGAGCGGACGCCTTAACCACTTGACTATCCCGTCGCCTCTGTTTCTTACTGATCATACTTCTGGGACTCTTTGGGGATATATTTGAATATATTTGATATATTTGAATGTTTTCCAGATACATGTATAGTATAATTATTGAAACAACTTTAATCCACATAATTGTTTTTGTTAAGAACGATGGATGAAGTTTTCAGCTCCCTGCTACAGCGTGGGACGCGTCTTGCATGATTGTTCTCACACATCATTACAAGCATCTCTCCAGCATTTACGCCAATTAACGTCTTCTCTTGTTGATACACATACCGAGAAGGCAACGCGTGACACCGTGAAAGAATGAATATAGTTCACAGCCGCAGCTAACAACATTCTATCTGTACCTCGGCGCACCTGTGCCTGTGTGGGGAAACGAGTCTTGGTTTGAGGCGTGACGAGCGACCGCTTCCATTGATAAGCCACCCGAACTGAGGGCTTTCAGAGGAGCACTCTTGATTAAACTACATTAACACGTTGTAGAGATTCTTGAAGAACTTTATGTGTCTTTTATCTGCAGTAGACACAAACGTAAGTTCATGACTGTCAGACTTTGTTCAGGTCATGACTGCTGAAAGCTTACAGTCCTTGTTGATGATTGAGTCACTTGTAGGCATTGAATACATTTCGATATAGGTTGAATGTAACTAGGCACGAAAGACGATCCACATCGGGAGGATGTATGTACATGTTGTTATTTCCAAACTGTGGGCCACGGGAGATATTGCTCGGGTGAGATATCGTTGGAGATATCATTTTGACAGTAGATTTTGTACAAATTTTACTACAATGCCCTGACAATGACATGATGTCATGAACTTGATGACATCACAATGGTATGGCATCGCTGCACTGCAAGTCTGGTGGCAGAACCGTGTTATATCAGATATATCACCACGGGTTGATAAAATTGCAAATATCCGAGGCTTGCCGAGGCATGGATCACATTTATTTCGAACTGTTTGAAACATTATTATCGGATCGTACACTTCTGGAAAACCTGTGTGAATCAAAAGATTCGAATCTTGCATCTTGATGTTTTCCCAATAGGTCTTGTTTTAGTGAAGTCACTGCGGTGTAAGTCTCCTTCTTAATGTTCACAGGGACTACATTTGAAAGTTTTGACAACATCTATTTATTGGAATGCGAGGTAAATCTTTTCGTAGCCATCGCTAGATTTTGCAGAAAGCAAAAGAAAAAACAGATTTAGAGTTATCTCCCTTCCACCGATTTACATTCGCAAAACATCGGTAATGTCCGTGCATTATGCGTGATTCAATGTTATTCGAAATAAACAAGTACTACCATTAAGAACCGAGTGAGTTGCCATTGGCAGCGTTTACGCTGCAATAGTCCACTTGATTACGTTGTTCGATAGTATGGTTCACATAAAGACATATATGTATACCTCATCGCCTTACAACCAGCCATGTACATCCTAATGTGACAAAAATGTAGAATTCGCTTATTTGTGTCACAATACCAATATTGCAGTTTTTATCCAGGTTTGTCTAGGAGTGAATGATAATATTGGATATTTGACGGTTACCAATATTTCCTGTTATATCAAGGCCTAGCAGACAGTAAATGAAGACTTGGTGAATAGCAGTACGAGGTTTTATCCAGGAGTGAATTGGGTTTATCATAGGACCATAGTGCTGGTTATATCTAGACATGAAAGAGAGACTTCAAGCTCAGTTGACTGTAATTTTAATTTTTTTTCACCAAGTGTACCTTTCTATAATGCAGTTTTGTGACTACTTCACATTCTATTTCTTGTAAAAAATTATGCAGAATGCATGAATGACTCACTGACCATTTGAATGAGCATACACACATACACACACACACAGTGTGAGGTTATCGAGCGGGCATGTTTATACACACTGTGGGGACATGAATCATATTAAACTATCTCCATGGACAATGCCGTCCTAAACAACGAGAGATTCTGGATGACTCCTTTGTGAAGTACACCGAGTATACACCCAGTCATAATCATCACTTGCTTTGGAATTCGGTATTATAACTACTTGAAACGCCATGGATGAACGAGCCAAAATTATCCAACATTTCTGTGCCCCATTTTTTCGTATAGTGAATCGTGGGCGTGATCCTTAGTCATCAAGCGTGTGATGTGTCAGCAGACTTGTACACCCCACAACCGCCACACCGCCTCTGATTACCAGAACTAATTCCACCCCTCTCTCCACAGACTTCCAGGATTATACCATATACCCTGACACCAGAGACGCGGAACCGTTCTCCGACCATTTCGCCAAGATGAGCGTTCCAGGTTAGTGCTGCCTCTGCTGGTCACTGTGATCTGTGTTTGTTTTATGGATGGTGCTGCCATTACACTCGCCTGTTTAGTGGGTGGTGTTACCATTATTCCCATAAGCCCCGGGGTATAGTTAAAGAGGTCTGTGGGTGATTCAGACTGGGATATAACATTTAGCGTAGCTGGCAAGTCACATTCCTGCCACTACATCGGGTACGCTGGGGTAAGTAGCAGTTTATGGTGACTTTGCAAAAGAAAGTTCTATTTTTTTAGCCGTGTTAATTAATGTACTCATCTATGTTGCATCACAAACCACGAACGTCTAACCCCATTTATACTTTAAATTTATACAGGGATTAATAAACGCATAGATTATTTTTCGGAGATTTAAACAGGTTTGATATTTGTTACGGATGGTTGTAATTCGAGTCCAGTAGTCATTTTTTATGTAGGGAAATTCATGTATTTCAGATGTCTTGAGGTTTTAATTGAGTATTTAGATGCTATTTTTTTAGATTTTATTCATGAGACGAATCACATTCGAATTTTACTTTTAACGCGCCCTAGGTAGTAAAAGCAGCGGCGTATATATGTCAAAAGAAACCAAACCTGCTTTGTAACAAACATGCATATAGTATAATATGCATATGCATATGTTTTATGCCTAGAGCTGGAGGTAAATACGTGTAAGTATTGTCCATTATCGATCTCCACTGATTTTAAGTGATCCATTCATGTAATACTCCCCTCTAGATGATCGAACTTGGAAGTAGCAGCTGACGTTTCACATGTAGCATGTTAAAGTGTGTGTTTACTGTCTGAAATGACTCACATGGGCACAATGTGTAAAGCCCATATTTGGTGTCTTCCTGCCGTGACACTGCTGGAATATTGCTAAAGGCGGCGTAAAACTAAACTCACTCACTGTCTTAAATGTCAATATTTGTGTTTGGATATATTAATTATGATGTAGTTCCTGTAGCACAACTTACAAGTACACGAACAGAATGTTGTCACAAGTTCTCGAAACCGATAGTCACGACGATTTTTTGCTCTCTCAGCATCATTTCCAACCACCACAGAAGTCGTTCATCCACATATAGTCATCCTTCCTTCTTGCCCCAACACCCGTGAAGGTCCCGGGGTAGAATAAGCCTTCAGCAACCAATGCTTGTCGTAGGAGGCAACTAACGTGATCGGGTGGTCAGGCTCGCTGACTTGGTTGACACGTCATTGGTTCCCAACTGCGCAGACCGATGCTCATGTTGTTGATCACTGGATTGTCTGGTCGAGACTCGATTATTTACAGACCGCCGCCATATGGCTGGAATATTGCTGAGTGCGGCGTAAAACTAAACTCACTCACTCCAACTTCTAAATGCCTCTCAAATAAGTCACCTAAAAACCTTACGGGTTTAGCCTAAGATCAGTCTGTATCCCATGTTACGGAAGTACTGAATCACTCATAAACACACAAATGAGTTAACTGTTTGTTTGTGGTTATTACCGTAATCAGCAATAATCGATCGTATTGGTGTGCAAGTGTGCGCTGCTGATGGCCGATTCTAGCCCGGGCCTTCACGGGTCAAGCGACTTAAGGCAAGTGTAAGGCAGGAAAGTACTGAAGGTTAAATTGCTATGGCATATACTGAGAAAAAAAGTGTTTCTTTAATATTTTCCAGTTTTCATCACAGCTTTGAATAGAGCTGTGTGACGAAATCTGAGACTGAAACGATGTTCCTTAATTTCTTTCCCTCAGTATATATTTGGTGTCTGTCAATTCCACAGCAATATGCACATATAATTCCCTTTTACGATGACACGAAACCCGTCGTGTAAACAGTTACTTCAAGAAATTGAATTTCCTTTAAATAAAATCTTGGCATGTACACAAATATAGAGGATACCATGACGTCCACAGTAACGGTGAACCTACGTCAGATCATAGGATAGAGGAAAAGATAGAGGAAAGCAAGGCAAAGTGAAACGCACCCTCAGTTTTTAATCTCCGGCAAGTAAGCATGAAGTATAGCTAATGGTTCCCCTATTCATGAGGTTCAGTGATGATGCTGATGCGATATCAGGTGCCAGTGGAGCCAAATGGACCAAGGTTCAATGAGCACATCAGTACTGGGACGTTACACTGTCTTGCCGAGGTATATCTTATGTTCCCCGGGTCAAAGCGTTCGCTCTTCACGCAGGTTTGATTCCCTTCATGGGTGTGTAATGGCTATTTCTGGAGTCGCCAACTGTGATATTGCTGGAATATTGCCAAACTGGCCTAAAACTAAACACACTCATATATATTCCACCACAAGGTCATCAACTCATACTCTCATATGTGAATGTGGGTTGGACTGGGATGACTTGTGATTGGGGAAGGGGTGATTGGTTTGGTGAGACTAGGTATGACATTTCCGTTTGAGATACACACTTATTTTCTCGAAACACTTATTTTACACTCGTAGTAGATTATTTTTCAGAACCTACAAACTTGTAAGGGAACGATATTTTTAAAATTCATTAAGATACCTTCTTTGAGTGGCATGTTTGGAAGTAGGGCAACCACATAAGGACAAACTTTAAGGATGAACAACGTCTTTATTCGGATGATGCGACGTTTCGATACAGGGTCTTCCTTGGACACCTGGAATAAGCACACTGGACACTCCGGGAAATATTTTAACACGTATCTCATTGGTCTACCAAACCTTCTTGCAACTATTGCCAGATCATAGCGCTTGCCAAGACGTTTTTTAAAAAGTTTGTACCTACACCCAGTGACAGGTACCTGTGATATCTACTCCACAGGCATTGCTCATCGTGTAGCAGCGTTCTAGTTGTCAAGTGAGTGAGCTAAGTGACAGGTAAAACCTTAGGTTACACCCCACCGCAGCAGGACATTGGTTACCTTGGCGAGAGCTTTTCTTTATTGACGTTTAAAAATTGAAATAATTGACGTGGCATATTTTGACGACATGGGACAAATTACATGTTTTGAGCCATATCTGCACTAGTTTGAGTTATGACTGCTGTGGTAATCGTGTACTGCTTTGATCTTGTCCCTGTTTTTGTAGATAGATATGCGATGATGTGTATTGGTTAGACGTTAACACAAACGTGGAACGAATGTATATACTCATATGTAATTATATGTTCTTCTTTAACACAAAAGTGATACGTATGTATATTAAGGTCCCCTGTACATGCTTAGCGTCAACACAAATATAATATGTAAGTCTACTCGCGTCAAGGGTTTACTGTACATGACTGACCTCAACACAAATATGATACGTGTGTCGTAGGTCTGCGGTAATGACTGACCTCAACACAAATGTGATAGATGTATCTAAGGTCTACTGTACGTGACTGACCTCAACACAAATTTAATATGATATGCGTATCTAAGGTCTGCTGTAATGACTGACCTCAACACAAATGTGATACGTGTGTCTAATGTCTAGTGTACAGGCTTAATGTCATTAAAGTATGGGCACGAAATATCCCGATTGAAGCGTTTTCGATTTCTACGTGAGATTGGCGTGATACCAATAAAAACGGTGTTAAACCACTCTCGCCCATCTACTACTGACACTTATAAGCTGTGCGATCGTGGATACTGCTCCTGACCTATGAACAGTGAAACAAGTATGTCAAGAGCACATCCCGCCCTCCCTTCCTCAAAAAACGCCCTGTTAATCGAAAGACAAATATAGACACACAGTCGCTAAACAAGCTTAACAGGCTGTTTCACGGAGCGACGGGCAGACACCCGGTCCCCACCCTTTTCCTCTTCAGTGTGCCCAATGACCCCTGGAGACCCGAGACACATCCACCTAAAGAAGTCTCGTCTCGCAGCAGCAGCAGCAGCAGCAGCTCGTGCTTGACTGCATTCACTATGGTGGCCGAGAAGGGACATCGCTCTCTCTCGCCCTCATTTGAATTACGGCTGCAAGAAAGAGAGAATACCATGGTATATTCCAAATGAAATCGTTTACCAAATACGATTCTCTCCTCTCACACTATCGCTGTCTCGTCTCACACTATTGCTTTCTCGTCTCGTGATATCGCTTTCTCGTCTTATCGCTTTTTCGAGGCCGTAATTGAAGCTGTCCCTTCCTGGTCACCATATAGTATTGAGAAGTTTGACCTTTTGGAAAGTTAGCTGTCATAACTATCAAATATTGTATAAGTGACGGGGATGCGCATCCGGAATGAGTTATCCAAAACGATTTGTTAAAAATGTTTATTAACAAGATCCCTGTGCAGCAAAAGATTTTTTGCGTTAAGACGATATTAATAATTCTCATTCGTTAAGACTATCAGTCGTAGTAAGCGTTGTGAAAGTGTTTGAACGTAATATCAGCACTTGAATCAGCCATTTCCCACGAAGCAAGCCAGTCCAGGTATAGAACAAGCACACATCGTGGCTTTTCCTATGGCTTCCACTGTGGCCTCTCTGTGTCTTCCATGTGACACTCTCGCCGAGGTATTTTCTCACCTACATTTGCATACTTATACCAGTCCTCCAGTTTCGGAACCACGTGACAAACCATCTTACTGTAAGATGCGCGTACCATAATCCACTCATGATATTGAATTAAATAATAATTGTGAAGTTATAATGCATCTTTTCCTTGTACAAGGGGCATGCTCATAGCGCCTGTGAGGCGTTTGAAAGTTAATAGTCACAGGGCCTATTCCACCGGACACAGGCAGACTGTAGCGTAAATGGGGTTGCGTAGCATAGAGAATAAGACCAGTCTTCGTATATGCGAGCGAAGCGAGCCAAGGTTGGCAAAGTACTTCCCACGCTTCGATTTGAAAAATGTTTTCGATGTCACAATAAAATATCGACACTATAAAAGGCACACTCCCATTTCCTCACTTGGGTGTGCTGTCATATTTCCAACCTCATATCTAATGATTATTCACCTGTAGTATATTTTAGTCAACATTTTATGCGTAACTCGTGGTATTTAGATCGTACTTCGCCTTCCTGCTAGTTGTCTATTCAACGGTGTGAAGGAGCAGGAATAAGCAAAAATTAAAAAGAAATCCAGTATTGCCTAATTTAACCATGAACCTGTTGGAGTTTATTTTTCTTATCTGTCGTCGTCATTGTTAGAGTTTCGCTTCTGACGTAGTGGGCGAATGAAGCATGTGAGGTATCTCTGGAAGCATTCCATATGGCGGACTCGTAATATTCAAGAAGCATAATGCCCTCCTGTTCCATCACTCCGTTGAACCGGAAGCTGGTAGCGGGAGTGGAGGCGAAAAACGAACTGATAAACCACAGGTTGCGCTTAAAATGTTGTATAAAACATACTTCACGCGAGTAGTTATTAAACATGTGGAACTCTGCGAGCACAACCCAGTGAAGAAATCGGTGTACACCTTTGATGTTGGCGATACTTTTTTTTACATGAAATATATTTTTCGAAGCGAGGGAGTACGTTGCCAACCGTTGCTCGGTTCGCTCGCATCCATGAAGACTGGTCACTTTCTTTTTTGCTGCGGAACTCCATTTGCGCTACAGTTTGCCTGTGCACCGGGTAACGGCGAACAGCGCTTGCCACTATGGCAATAGTTTTAAAGCAAGACCTTCACTCATACCCGGCAACAGAAAATAATTAATATGATCATAATGCACTATGCATGCTGCATGCTGCACAATGCATACTTTATTCTGTTATTAAAGGAAAACAAAACCAGACTAAGCTGTTCAGGTGACACCATGGAATCGATTGAACAAGTCGGCTTAACACGCTCTTATATACTCCCTCACTCTCTAGTAAAACTGATATCCCTTATATGCGGCTTCGTCGCAAAGAAGTACAAATGTTATAATTCTAATTCCCCTTTTGCAACCGAATGAATTTTCATTGTTCAGGTACAAATAACGTTAAGATCATATATTAACAAGTCTCGATTATGTGCCGGGCAGATTCCACTGGACGTCAAATGACTGAGTGAGTTTAGCTTTACGCTGCTTTTAGCAATATACGAGTAATATTACGGCAGGGTTCACTGTACCTATGTGGGAAATCGAACCCGGGTTTCGGCGTGATGAGCGAAAGCTTTTCCCACCTGCCTACCTCATCAAGTCAGCAGTGAGAGTTTTATGAACAGCAGTATGAGTTTTATGAGTGGATCACTGTGTGGATATTTCTTGAAGTCATTGTGCGAAGAAACACGTTCGGTTTACGATGTGAATCAAACAAAGCAAGGTAGTCACGGAGCCTTCTTTTCCAGCGCAGCTCACTCCCAAGGGCTTGCAAAGAATGAGTGAGTGAGTGAGTTTAGTTTTACGGCGCACTCAGCAATATTCTAGCTATATGGTGGCGGTCTGTAAATAATCGTGTCTGGACCAGACAATCCAGTGATTCACAGCATGAGCATCGATCTGCGTAATTGGGTACCAATGACATGTGTCAACCAGGTCAGCGAGCCTGACCTCCCGAACCTGTTAGTCGCCTCTTATGACAAGCATAGTCGCCTTTTATGGCAAGCATGGGTTGCTGAAGGCCTATTCTACCCAGGGACCTTCATGGGTCGGCGTGCAAAGAAACACCGGGTGTCAGCATTATTTGATAAGTTAAACGATTCATAGACATATGCTCTTGTGATAGAATAGTACGCCTTCGCACATATTGACTGTGAGTATGGAAAGGATTTTGCCCCTGATATGTTAGTTAGTGTCATCCTCCTCCTCATCATCATCATCAACACCACCACCACCATCATCATTAGATGTGATTTCTGTGTCAGGACAAATTTAGCAGTGATTTCCTATGATAATAGAAAGATTTTTTTTTTTATATTTACATTATTTTATTTCGCTCTCGAAGGTTCCTTCAGTAGATTGGGTCTTCAGCAACCCATGCTTGCTGTGAAAGGCGACTATGCTTTTTGTAAGAGGCGACTAACGGGATCTGGTGGTCAGGCTCCTTTACGTGGTTGACACATGTCATCGATTCCCAACGGCGGAGATCGATGCTCATGCTGTTGATCGATGTGTTGTCTGGTCCAGATTCAATTAATTACAGACTGCTGCCACACAACTGGACTCACTCACTCTTAACTCGTAAGTCATAATTAGTAGCTATAACAGTGATGTATTATTGAGAAAAGGAAATCTACTGCGATGTATTTTGGCCACATGTTAAATCAGGGAGCCGATATAGAGGGGGAGAAGAAACTCCTCGAAAAGCCCCTGAACATATGTCTCGGGTCGTTACGTAATCAGTGTAGCGGCAGCGTAGTATTTAAGATTGAGCCCGGTTTACTTTCAACAGCTGATTAAGTTCGCTGAGTGTTGTAACAACTGAAATCCAACATGTAGAAGATAGGTTAACTATTTTGTGACTTCAGTTTAAGTCAAATAATTGGTGTTAGTGTCCGTATTAGGACAGTAGATTGGTAGTAAAGTTTCAAGTCGGTATGTTATAGCTCACTGACTTCTATTCTCGATTCACAGCGAAGATAGACTAAATCGTGCCGATAAAAACTTCTTTCACACATTCGTTAAATTTTTTGAAGGAGAACATACCTTTAGCTGAATGGTATTTGCAAGTAATAGTGACAGTTTTATGACTTCAAAATTGTTAGGGTGTAATTGAGATGTGTGAAAAATGTGACATTTTGCCATTGAAATGCTATACGCCGTTGTTTGAGTATTCCTAGTTACTTCCTGAAAACATCTTTCACATACACCTTTAATTCATATGAGGGGAATATACTATGAGTTGAAATGTGTTTGCAAGTAATAGTGATAGTTCCATAATCTAACACAAACTGTTAGGGTGTATTTGAGGTGTGAGAAAAATATGACATATTGCCTATCTGATCTCATTCGCCATTGATGCTTGAGGGTTATAGTTCCATAACTTCTTTCTTTCTTGTGGATCTTATTATTTGACAAAACTGGAAATGTGTTTTAGAACGCTTTGTGACAGTTTTACACTTTATTTTTGAGGACAGTGTGACAGGGTCAGTTAACATTTTGTTAATGTCCATTCCATTCCCCACATGCAATAAGATATCTGAATTAATTATTAATGTCAACAAAAATGTTTCAAAGTAGATTTTTTAAAAGGACAGCTGATGTTAACACGTGTTCTCGCGATACTTTCGCGTTCTTTAACATGTTTCGGGAGGGAAGGCCGCGGTGTATCATTTATTCTTTCATTCATTCAGATATGTACTTCTTTCTTTTCTTTTTCTTTATTTCTTTCATTCATTCACATAATTCTTGCTCTTAATTCTTACTATAATTCTTTCATTCATTGTAAAATTCTGACTGATACAATAAACTGGCTGAAGTTCTGTTAAACCAGGGATAATCTACAACATATATACTCTATATAGTCTCCCTGGTTAAACACAACTGAAGTTGCACTGGGAACGAGCCAAGTCACTGTGTGCGTTGGAGCATGACGAGGCACACGTTCATTAGTACAAATGGTAAAGAAAGCAAGCGAGTGACCTATCCCTGTTGTAGAGTATCCCTGGTCAAATTAAGTCTTCCAGCCTTTGGTTAAATCTCGATGACGATTTGTCAAACCTTTCAGGTCAGAGGTACGCGTACCAGCCCTACAGTCAACCATTCTCCCAATCCTTCCCAGAGGAAACCGCCGTGATCTCCCAACCAGGCATCGGCAACATGGAGATCCCTGCGTATAGCCGCAACGTCAGGAGCTACACTCTACCCCACCGGAGGGGAACACGCGAACAGAAACCGATCATGATCATCCCCCCAAAGAAGGAACCCAAACTGATAACAATGGAGGTGAATCAGGAGCCAGAACCAATTGTCATACTTCCCCCACCTCCACCTAAACAGAAGGTCATCGAGTACGAGGTTCCAGTGAGACCTAAGACCCCGGAGCCTGTTCTGGTGCCCGTGATGCCACCCCCAAAGGAGCCAGAGTACGTGACTGTGAGGCATGTTGTAGAGGAACAGCCCGACAGTAACAACTGGATGGTGCGGCAGTCTGGGTACCAGACCAAACCTCCTGGACCAGTCGTTTCTAGGTTGCCGGATGATTATGACAGAAGGGTAGGTATTTGGTTCAAATGACAGTAGCTAGCGTGTGCGACACCCCTTAGAACTTGCTGTATGTGAAAAATATTGCACCTTCTTAAGAATGCTTGTAATGTACATTCTAATTTACTTGGAGGGACCCTCTGTTTCTCATAATCTATTGAGACTCGTGAAGATCCCGGGGTAGAATAGGCCTTCAGCAACCCATGCTTGCCATGAAAGGTCACTCTGCTTGTCGTAAGAGGCGAGGCCCCAATTGCGCTGATCGATGCTTATGTTGTTGGTCAATGGATTGTCTGGCCCAGACTCGATTATTTACAGACCGCTGCCATATAGCTGGAATATTGCTGAGTGCGGCGTAAAACTAAACTCACTCGATAATCGATTGAACACAGAACAATTCGTCAAAATAAGATATAAAAATGAACAGTGTCTCACAGACAGCTTCTAACATCAAACCCGACTCTGTCTAGCTGCCCAGACTCTTCTGTAATCATCCTGTTTGAGTGTGTGTTTGACTTCACTAACCCACCCTTCTCAACCCGTATTGACAGTATCGGACTGAAAACTGGATCAAGCGATCAGTCCAGTGGTTGCCTACGAGAAGATCCCGCTATTCGTAATTTGGTATGATGCATGCCTACTGTCCGAATTTGCCTAACTTTAAAATCGGAGATATCCACCTACGCTTTAACACTCATCCATAATCCTCTTCACAATGGGCACTCGCAGTTAGTTTTGCATCTGGGATTGTGCAGATTATTTAAATCCAATTGGACAGCACAAGAGCTGCGGTACTTTACTGTCAGTCTCTAGGGAAACGATTCAAGGATTTTCTTTCCGGACTCTCCTATTTGCGTTGCCCTCGAGGGATTATTCTTTGGAGACGTTTGGAGAACGTGCATCACCTCCTCCAGGATTCTGGGTAATACATCTCCATTCCGAGAGAGATGCCAGAGGCTAATTTTGGTTTTGACTCCAACTTGATAGACGACGCTAAAAACATTATGGTCATTAGACCATAAAGCACCTATGAACGAATGAAATTGTGTGCGAGGTTAAAGACGTGAGAAATGGACATTGGCGCCAAATCGTGGACTTCATATATGTTTTCAGAGTATTCAGAATAGGAATATGACATTCTTGATGACATAAGATGGATGCTTGAATTATGTTTGGTATTGTCATGCATACGAACCTTTTTGCATGATGATTCCAACTGCAGACACTGTCTATAAACATTTTTAACCTCAATTTTCGGGACTCTTTATGTGATCACGTTTATGACTGAGTGAGAATGGTTTTACGCCGCTCTTAGCAGTATTCCAGAAGTATCACGGTTCAGGTCACGGTTGGCTTCACACATTTACTCATGTTGTGAATCGAACCGGGTCTTTTGCGCAATGAGTGAACGCTTTAAGCACTAGGCTACGCCATGGGTCCCGATCACATCCAATACCCATGTTCTGTGTATTCGTTTCCCGCTTACTAATCACATGTTTTGTGGACTAAACCCGGTAATGGCAAATTCGGATATTGGATGGCAGTTGGTATGTATTGGGCTCAAAGTATCAAGACAAAATCTTTCTCTTGAAATGAAGGTGGTGGGGATGGCGAGAATGGGTGGTGGGGTAATCTGTCCTGCAATACTTGATACGTTGAATACTATTGTTTGACAAAAGATGCATACGGAGTGTTGTCTTTTGAGGAATATTGTTACAGTATGGCTTCAATATCTTGTCGTATGTGTTAAAATACCTATAATTCCTCGTCCTCTCCTAGAAGTAGCCAGAATATAATATATATATAATTTCTCATTTGTGATCAAAGTACCAAGAGTTGAGCGCCATCTAAGTTAGAGGTGTCCAGAGTATATTGTCATCTGAGTCAGAAATATCCAGAGTATATTGTCATCTGAGTCAGAAATATCCAGAGTATATTGTCCTGCGAGTCAGAGGTGTACAGGGTATATTGTCATCTGAATCGGAAGTGTCCAGAGCATATTGCCACCTGAGTCACAGGAGTCCAGAGATTATTGTCCTCTGTGTCAGAGGTTTCCAGAATATATTGTTACCTGAGTCAGACCTACTTCCTGGAAACAGAATTCTTCTTTGTGCTCTGTGTCAGATGCAATAAGAGTATTTTGTATTCTCAGACAGAATTACCCAGAGCATAATGCCCTGTATTAGTACCAAGTACCCAAAGTATATTTATTGTGTTAGAAGTACCAGAATCAAATATGAGGTGGTCAGGACATATTCCTTTCAGGACTATACAACCACATTACACACCATCTGCAGTATATACATGTGAAACCGAAATATAATAGAGTGACATGGCACAATTTCACATTTATTGATAATATATCGTCACAGCCAGTCACCTTGCATAATACCCGTATTGTTACTATGCACTTGGAATTGGAACGCATAACGTGCTTGACCTGATACAACCGCATTGTGTTTGTTTTGCTTACGTATATGGACCAACCATTTGTTACTCTCTGGCGAGGTGTATTTAATTTTATCCGAGGAAGGTCGAGATCAACTATTATGGGCGTCAAACAATTATCTATATGATGAGTCTGTGAGCACCGTATTACATACTACCCCCGAACACCATTGTGTCGACGTTGAAGGGAACTGCGGCAGTGCTTCGAGGTTCAACACAGCCGAAAAATAATGTATAAAGAAAGAATATAATAAGGGAGCATTTTTTCACATCGAGACAACAGTAGTGAGACAGCGAGTTTAGCTTTACGCCTTTGTTAGCGATATACCAGAATTTCATGAATTGTATCCACGTCGGAAACATGGGTTCGCTTCCCCTCATGGGTACGCACGATGTGGGAAGCCCATTGCCGGTGTCCTCCGCCGTGACGTAGCTGGAATATTGCTAAAATGGCGTAAAAAATCATACTCACCATTTCGAAATAGCTTGAATAAATACAGCAGATGATATAACACTATGTATCTAGCCTTATGTATAATTTATGCATAATAAGTTTATTGTCTTTCTTCTTCTCTCCAGTCCAAGCACAGCGATACTCTTCTCGGTGTACGGCGCACCATCTTGTGGGACTTCGTTATCGCCAGTTTTGTCCTCTTCGTTATCATGCTCCTCATTGCTATCTTTGTTGCTGGCTTCCTCTCCTAGACGACATCACGAACTCCTCTCAGTATCAGCAGTCTCCTTCTCTAACGAGGGACTCGAAATACTTTCTTATCTGAATCCGGATCAATCTCCTTGTACTCATCATATTCCACAGCAGGGGCACGTCTTTGGAAACGTCACAGCCACATATCTTTTCCAGGAGGTGGAACAGCCTAAATGGATGAAGCGCTTCCTTGCCCGTGATCGATTCTCCACACGGGTACAATCTGCTCTATGTCACTCAACTCGATATTGCTGCTGTATTCCAAAAAAACGACTTAGAACCTTTCTCACTCACTATTTTCTCAAGCAGGATGTTGGCATAGTAATACATATGTTGACTATCCAGCGTTTTACACGAATTCTGTGGCACATGTGAGTCAGACAAGACTGAACCACACAAATCAACTTGTTGTTTTAGTGCAAATATTCATTTCGGAGCACGACTGAACCAAAGTTGCCATACAGAGTTGCATCCCATGGTCTGAAACCTGTCTTAGTACTTCAGTTCGGGGCAGGCCTGGACTAGTTTTTTAATGCAGGCATCTAGAGTTCCGTACCTTGACCTGAAACCGGTCATTGAAGTAATTCAATTCTGGGCACGATTTGACGAAAGTTGCTATGCAGATTTGCGTCGCGTGGCCTGTATCCTGTCTTTGAAGTAATTAATTTCGGACTCGACTTGACTAAATTTGGTATGGAGAGCTGTGTCCCTTGGTATGAAATCTATCTTTGTGATCTGAATCTTATATATAATTCGCTTTTGTTTCTGAATTTGTAAGCACCATTCCTGATCGCGTAGATGTGAAAAAATAACCCGTATCACTACGGACATTAATCTTTCATGTGTTCGAAATATTGTTCAAATGATATAAGTTAGATCATACAGTAAACCCCGTTAATGCTTTGCTTGCACAGAATAGACAACGTGGTCTAAAATTTATAAGTTGGGGGAAAATGTGCCGGTAAAAACACACCGACTTAATTAAATCATCGTCATTGATGTTTCATATTGACAATAAATGACTCGTTCTGTCACAGAAATATCCATACCAGATGCTGAATGTTTTCGCTTTACGTGTTCAGGGAATATATGAATGCCGTTATCACCCTACGAAATGTGAACTTGTGTATTTGACAAAATGATTAAAAGATGTACTTTACTGACCACGACAGCAGGTACTTACTAAAAGTAAAAAGTGATATACAATTTATGACCCAGAGACACAACACAAAAGATTCACAATTTTTAATTTTAGAAGCTCTGATTTAGTTGTGATATAAACTGCACAGCTTGTCAGCACACCTTATGCTCATGACGTCACTAGCGCTGATGACTTTACACGTCATTGTCTCCACTGTTCCTGCACTGAATCCTAAGTAATACTGTCACATATTGAATTTTATTTCCATATCAGGTCGTAAGTAATGCATGTATAAGAGTTAAGTATCAATCGATTTTAAAGTATTTTAAAAAAATATTTTTTATATAAATATCAATGTTTTAATCATCGTTTTTCAATCAAAATATGATGAATGTTCTGTTCAGACACAGGCCTACAATAAGAAAAAGATTTACAGTGGTCGAATATTTACATCACATCAGCACTACATAGAAAGGTCGGGGATTATAGCAATATTAAACCACCGTTTTTAAAAAAATGAATCTGAATAAATTAGCAGCTGTCAAAGTGTTTATGTACGGTACAAATAGTTTGGTACCAATGTACTGGTGCATTATCAACTATATAATTATATTGTAAATATTTATGCCATATGTTTATTAATTATATTAGAAATAAATAAATATCTATTTTGTATTACTTAATCGTTGTATATGACAGCGTACCCGTGAAGATCAGGGTTAGATTTGATCTTCAGTAACCCATACTTGTCGAGGCGACTAACGGGATCGAGTGGTCAGGCTCGCTGACCTGGTTGACACATGTCATCGTATCCCACCCGTGTTGATTGATGCTCATACTGTTGTTCACGGGATTGTCTGGTCCAGACTCGATTATTTACAAACCGCTGCCAAATAGCTGGAATACTGCTGAGTGCGGCGGTAAACAACAAACAAAACAATGTATATGACATCTGATTTCACACAGGTTGCTCGTATGGGACAACGCTTTCTTCGTGTTTTGAGAAAAAAGCTATTAAGTGCGGTATTGCCAAGATTATACTTGTTAATACAATACAATACAATAATAAACTTCTCAATATCGGCACCTAATTGCTAATGAAAATTATCAGTAACGGTTTGCCATCATGACTCACTCCAAGGTATATTCCTGGAGTGGGCCACTACCCTATTACATGCACACTCAGGGCATAAACCATATTAATAAATGCTGTGGCGTTTTGTACCACTTTTGAATTAGGTTTTTCAAAAGATACGTAAGTTACAATCCAAATCTGTGTTCCACAAGAGATATTGCTTGTGTACGATCACACGATATCTCCCAGAAAAAAATCCATATTTCCATAAAAAACAAAGTGACTGAGTGGGCCATCGTACGATACTGAATCAGTGGATAACATGATGGAATAAGAAAATACCATTTTGATTTATATATTTTATTACACTTCAGTATCAGTATTCATTCGGGGCCGGGAAGTGGTCATGGCTTGGGATGCATGATGGTACAGTTTCAAACCCAATGACAACCTGTGACACTGGAAGAAATGCAAGTCCAACATACATTCGAAACTAGTTTTTAACATTTTCTGATTTCTTGTTTTCTGATGAAAGTCCCAATTCCTGCAGCTTTCTCCAACGTGCCTGTCCAAAGTGGACAAGGAATGCTGGTGAGTTCCTCTCGGGCTCGCTTCTTCATAGTACTGGTAATGGCACGTGCAGCTGTACTGGAGTCAGGAGAGTAAATATGTTCCTTTCCCATCCTCAAAAGTGTCCCATCTGCAGTTGTTGTAACTGTTGCATTACAGCCAGCCACTACACGACAACGCCAATTGGCGGTATTGTTCTTGTTCTTTCGCTTTATGTTATAGCGAAATCCGCCCAACAACATGTCTAGACCCTGCTGCCTTCCTGGTATGATATCTCCTTTCTCGTTCATGTCTGGATAGAAGTGACCATTGCACCTAATTTCGACGTATATAGTATTCAACTTTCCATCTCAAATATCAAAGCAGGGAATAACATTATATCCGTAGTTACTACGAGCTACCCTCAAACAACGGTTGAACAAGATCTTTATTAAACATTAAAACAACATCAATCTCATTAGTTACTCTCAGTTACTCCCAGCTACCCTCAAACAATTGTTCAACAAATCTTTCAAACAACATGCAAAATACAGAAGCGTCTACAAAACAATAAAACAACAGCAGCAAATGGGATAACGAGGTAACTAATTAATCTCATTAATTGCTCTCAGTTACTCCTAGCTACCCTCAATACAGAAGCGTCTACGGGATAACGAGGTAACTCATTAGTGACTGAGTGGGCCGAGGGTCGTGGCCCACTCCAGGCATATACCATTAATATTGGTGTTCCCATTGTATTCTAGTCACCCTCTCGATCGCCTCTGAAGACCAACAAAAGTTGCTGGGCTCATTCACGACCTATGGAAAACAATCCCTGGCCATCCCCAGTCAAGTATTGTCAAATGTCTGTGGGATTTGGAGGCTAAATGTTGCAAACACAAAATAACACAAGAAAAGTCATACTCGTTTATTGAAAAGACAACATTGAAATGGGAATAGATTAAAGCACACGAATGTCATGAGATTGAAGGCAGCTTGTGAATAATGTTTTCACGCTGAAACTAATTATCTAAATATTAATGCACATGACAATGAAAATACAATATAGCCCCGTTGTTGCAGAATAGATGTCCGACATACCTTCTGCAATCCATGGGGAAAATGCTATTATCTGAACGAACGTTTCTTCTTCCAATTTTGGCATATATACATATATACATATTCTGCTTATTTTAAGATTGTTGGACCCCTTTCTTTTTTTTGTCTGTGCGAGTAAGGTATCTGTCTGTGTGCGCAAGAGTTGTCTCCCTTTGCTCTCTTCGCTTGTTGACCAGGATCTCACTGAGTATTTGGTGAATATAAACATCACAGTATACGCAGTGTCTTTGACACGTATGTAAGGTATGATAAATATTTTATATACACCATGGAAAATGTTCATAGCTAAACAATAAAATCTGGTTTGTCTAAATTTCTGTTAAAATACTAAAGGGAAATAACTGTGTCTAATTTATCGTAACTCTTACGAGTCCAAGTCCGAGTGTGACCTTTGGCATCAGTCATGCACATGTGTTTGGACCAAGGACAATCTTCTGTTTAGACGACACGTAAACTCATGAACTGACATACGAAAGAGTGCACACACCTGGAAGATTGGAATTATTTACCAACAATTAAAACGGTTTTAAAAATATCTACGGTTCTTGATCCATGAACTGACGTTGTAAAGTTTCTTTTGTGTGTCACTGGATTTTTAAAACTCTATCGGATCTGTAAGTCTTTTGTTTAGATATTTTAAGTCTGTGAACACTAGCTGTGAGTTTAATGGCATGGCCACTTGGAAGTTTGGCGTCTTGCCTTTGAAATGGTTGCTACGAATCCGCGAGCCTAGATGCCTGTGAGAGCTACCATTTCAAGTGTGAGATACCAGATTCTCGTTCTCTAACCAACACACTTCCACACAACATGACGATACCAGTATACCAGTTGAACACAGAGAAACTTTCTCAGTTTCCGTGCTGACATGACACACTTTCATCTACTTCTAACAAGACTGAAAAAAGAGAAAATGATACGGTATGATATTTGATGTGATATGTTATTTGAGAGAGTGGGTGAGTGACCACCTTAAATAGATTTACTACGGTGCACATTATACCTCACCGATGCTAAACCTCCATAGAAGGTCGACTTCGGTGAAATTGAAAAGTAGTAACCTTATGGAAAGATCAACAAGGTTTGAGTGAGTGAGTGAGTGAGAATGGACACAGTACTGACACACTTAAAGAGATGAATTGGAATTGTTCGCAACTGAGTTAGAGTGGGTGTGTGAGTGAGTGAAAATGGACATGGCGCTGATTAACCTAGATATAAATTGGGTTGGTTCGCAGTCAGGTTTAGATCTGATTAAAATAAGATATTTCGTGTTCCGATATCTTTAGCCATGAACAAACCTCCGTAAGAGGATCGTCCAAAGTTCGGTGTGGGTAATCTAACGCCATGATATCTGAGTGACTGTGTCAGTGTGAGTGAGTCTATGAGTACACGATGCTGCAAAGACACAACGAGAAGGAACAGTCTAGGAGTGGCAGTCTCAACAAGGTGTTTCGTTTGAGGCTTCTTATATATTTGTGTCTCATGGGTTGCATGTGATATCTGAGTACAATTTCCATCATATATAAACTCTGCATAGAATATGATATGTAGTAAGACCAACCGACGCACCGCATAGGAATATAAATATTAACGTCCGATTAAGTAACTATTTATAGTTTAGAAATAGGCGACAACTAGTCATATAATTAGTCCCCAAAAAGATGAAATTCTGCAACGAACAGTTAACTTCACTGCAAATGAAAGGGAGCCCCAGTGAGATTGAATATTCAGACATGGACCCGCGAAAACTCTAGACTTGCCTCATAATAGAGCCTTTGCATTAAAGAGTGAGTGAGTTTAGTTTTACGCCGAGTTTTTTTGCAATATTCCAGCAATATCGCCGGACGGCAGTAAAGTGCTTCATATATTGTGCCCATGTGAAGAATCGAAAAGGGTCTTCGATGTGAGGAGCGAACACCTTAACCACTAGGCTACCCCCCAGCCCCACCCCTGTTAAAAAACAGGCAAGACAGGGGCAAACCACAGCTGTAACGAACTTATGGTAACAATAACAAACAATAAAATAAAAAATAAATGTAAGACTGTGTATTGGGTGTTGTCGTATAAAACAACCTGAACGCTAAGGTAATCGTAACTCCCATAACTGAACCTGGACTTACGGAAGTCTTAGCACTAAGGTGATCGTAACTCCCATAACTAAACATAGACTTACTGAAGTCGTATCGCTAAGGGGATCGTAACTTCCATAACTAAACATGGACTTACGGAAGTCTTAGCACTAAGGTGATCGTAACTCCCATACCCAAACATAGACTTACTGAAGTCATATCGCTAAGGTTATCGTAACACCCATAACTAAACATAGACTTACTGAAGTCGTATCGCTAAGGGGATCGTAACTTCCATAACTGAACCTGGACTTACGGAAGTCTTAGCACTAAGGTGATCGTAACTCCCATACCTAAACATAGACTTACTGAAGTCATATCGCTAAGGTTATCGTAACACCCATAACTAAACATGGACTTACGGAAGTCTTAGCACTAAGGTGATCGTAACTCCCATACCCAAACATAGACTTACTGAAGTCGTATCGCTAAGGTGATCGCAACTTTCACATTTAAACATAGATTTACGGAAGGCTTAGCACTAAGGTGATTGTAACTGCCATACCTAAACACAGACGTACGTAAGTCTTAGCGCTGGGGTGATCGTAACTCCCATACCTAAACACAGACGTACGTAAGTCTTAGCGCTGAGGTGATCGTAACTCCAGTACCTATACATAGACTTACGGGAGTCTTAGCGCTAAAGTTATTTTATACCACGGCACACTGGCATGAGTGTGGGATGAAGATTTCAGCTCTGTTTAAACATCACCATAGTGAGCAGCGTGAGACTGGGAGTCGAGCCGAAAGTAGTCGAACCGATGTCTTGGGTCTTTTCTACCGCTTAGTTATCCAGCTGCACCACAAGGAGTGAGTGAGTTTAGTTTTACGCTGCTTTTTGCAATATTCTATCAATGTCTCGGCAGGGGACAGCAGAAATGGGATTCACACATTGTACCCATGTGGGGAATCGAACCCGGGTCTTCGGCGTGACGAGTGGACGCCTTAACCACTACGCTACCCCATCGCCGCACCTTGAGGAAGAACCTTTGCCCTTAATTAAGCACAAACAACATGCTGGTGTTTGCTGAATGGCCAGATCAACAATCTGCGTAAGGTACTAAAACATGAGCAAAGCTATTACTCCTCAACGCCAAAAATGCACTCTTGCCTATCGACAAAACACACACATAACATATAAAACATGACACATCTTATGCACATTGCTAGTTAGTATGAAGTCACGTGTGTCGGGTACTATCTTAGACCTATTGAGGCTAGGAATGTCTGTTTTAGAGATGGACGCTCCCGAGGTATCTGCAGATAGTTCATCCTGCCTTTGGGGTCTGAAGGACTCCACGTGCTGTCGGGGGTGATGCTCTGAAGAAAACGCTGAAACGTATCAACCGAAAATCATAACTTCATTCGAAAAAAACCCTCTTCACATATTCACATAAAGACATATTCACTTCCATTGCACGACTGTGACTATCATGAACATAGGTTTGTGACTCGTTATCAAATACTGACGATACAGGTGATCGTGAAATACAGCGGGTTCCCTGACCCATCGGTGGCGTCCGTCACAATACATGCAAGGACAAGTCATTTGTTCATCAATAACCACGGTATGCACGTCTTTCATGAAATTCAGCATTAACGATGAACCGTTTTACTCTGTTCGGGTATATACACCGTGTCTGTAGCTAGTTCATAAGATGTTGTAAGTTACGATATCGGCAAAACTGATTTACAGTTTGAATCTCTATCTGAAAAGCAAAAATATAATCCAAATCAATAGGGAGAGTTTCTTCCCGTATTGAAGAATCCGTATTCAAGAACAGAAATCATGATCCGAATGTGTTTGTGTTAGGAAAAGGTAATATTAAGAATTTACGAAAAGGTATTGTAAATTAGAGTCGACATTAAATTTGCGAACATTTTCATCACATTGTTGGGCATTCAGCAGAAAATCCCTCGGTTTAAGTTTTAAAAAGTCCAGATGAGAAAACAAAACAGGATTGTCCGAACTGTCGGATATTTGTGAGTGTAAGGGACGCAACTCAACACAAGTAATTGCAGAACAATAACTCCTAGCATGCCTCAAGCAGTATTCTGTGATGACCTGCCTACCTGTTTTAGTGAACCCTCAGCTCTGTATAGGGTCATCACCATGACGACCACAACCGGCATGACTGGAATACACGCCAGGATCCAGCCAATCGCGGCAGCGTAATCCGGGTACTTGTACTTCCCGTATGTAGGTGGGCTGTACTGGATTATCGTGAAGATGAAGGCCGTCTACAGAAAGAAAGGATATATTTCGACTAACGCTTAGCTCCTGAATATATATAACTTTGATAGTAACAAATAAATGCTTTTAAATTAAGAAGAAGCCCCTGTGAGTTGGGAGATCTGGGGAAATCTTGACTTTCTTCATTCAGGGCGTTAGCATTGCAGGGAGGTTGGGCAGTAGGGAATATAATGTGGTTTGGGGACTGCGTAACAGACTAGGATATATACTCAACAAAGAAAGTTAAGGACCATGGATATTTTTCCTAATATTCACACATGTATATTGTATGTAGGGAATTTTCAGTTACAAGCAGATAAAAGACATTGCCAGGAAAAAGGATAAACGCAAGAAGAACAGGAAAATGTGTTTATTCAAAGATAAACAGATTTTGTGAGAGGTGGTGGTTTATGCAGCGTTTCTACAGATGTCTCTGTACGCCACGAAACTGGACAGAAACCATGTCAATATCGAGTATGCCCACCACGAGCATTGATCACGGCTTGACAGCGTCTGGTGAAGCTGAGGACAAGATTCTGAAGGAGTTGATGGGGAATCCGTTGCCATTCTTGAACAAGTGCGTCTGCAAGCTCGTTGAGAGTTGTTGGAGACACCGGAAGTTGCGAAATGCGTGCTTGAAGCATATCCCAAGCATGTTCTATCCCCATACTCAAGGTCTGGTGAGTATGCCGGCCAATCCATACGGACGATAGATTCACTTGCAAGGTAATCATTGATGATTCTTGCTCTGTGAGGTCGAGCATTATCATCCATCAGTATGAAATCATTGCCAACAGCACCTGCAAACGGTCTGACAATTGGATCCAAGATCTCATCCCGATATCTCACAGCATTCAAACTGCCGTTCCTAATCACATACAGGTCTGTGGAACCGCCAAGAGAGATGCCCCCCCCCCAAACCATGATAGACCCACCTCCGAACCTGTCATGTTCCACCACATTACAGTCAGCAAATCTCTCATTTTTCATCCTCCAAACACGCCTCCTACCATCATGAAAATCCAGGCAAAAACGGGATTCATCTGTGAACAAGATGTTCCTTAAAGGAGCCCTGTCCATATTGACGTGTATTCTTGAAAATTCTAGGCGATTTCTTCTGTGATGCACAGCCAAAGGTGGACGAACAGCTGGTCTACGAGCACGCAAGTTGTGATGGTGGAGCCTATTTCTAACGGTTTGATCAGACAATTGAATGCCAGTGATGTTTTTGAACTCAGAATTAATCGATTTGGCTGATTTTAATCGGTCTCTTTTGGCAATGACTGCCAATTGACGGTCCTGGCGTTCCGTAGTTTTGCGGGGACGACCACTCCTGGCTCTTTCCTTCACTGTTCCAGTCTGCTGATGCCGTTCACGTAATCTGCTGACCACACTGTGGCTGACGTGGAGTCTTCTGCCCACTTCTCTGTACGAAAGACCAGCATTCACAAGACCAATAGCTTCGGCTGCCTCTTCAATCGATAAATGTCTTCTGTTGGGCATTTTGGCTTGTCAAGATGTTAAGAAACTCCAATTTTGTCAAGAGACCAATGTCATATGCGTACCCAATTGCATCTCACAAATGTGAAGACTGAAACTGAAATTGACTCAGTTGCCTTTACAATGAACATTCCACAATTTCACGTGCAACACAGACTTGGCAGTTAGTGGAGAGCCAGATACCTATGGGGGCTATTCAGGACCAAAATTTCATAATTCAAACTCAAGAACATCATTACATTTTCTACAAAAATAGGAGTGGTCCTTAACCTTTTTTGTTGAGTATATATGGGGAAACCAGGGAGCAAACTTCTGGAAGTTAGGGTCGATCGGGAGGTGGGAACAGTTTCATTTTGGGGTCACGCCCCTTTAGGACTAATTCAGGATCTTCGAAACGAGTCTCACATTAAGACTCTTCTAGCATCATATCCAGGTGTTCACACATGGTGCCATTCAAACCTTTTCTCCAAAACAATCAGTTTACTGAACGTACATGTTTTCGAAGATTAACTGAAAAGAAACATGTTGCCCACCATCATAAACAACGGCGTGATGTAACACCACGTGATCTTGAAGAATAATGGCGGTTTCCGTCCAAGCATTAGCTCAATGTCGTCACTGAACCGCTCTATACCTAAAACCAAGGGCACAATGCATTACATATAGTGAAACGTAGCGGTTACTTAGAAAACAAATGAATTTAATTAATTAAGAATTAAACATGTCACGAGTGATGCTTTTGCTTTTTTCGACATCTTTTGTTATACTCTTTGAACAGCTTCAATAACAATATCATTAGCAATAACTGACTAGTTTACATGCATTGTCATCTTTGTTTTAAACATAAAATTTAGTCATCCATTTTTAACATTCAATGGGCATGTAATTTATTATGAATATTTAATGACGTGAATTTTCAACAAAACCATTAATCACGAAATAGTAGACGTATAGAATACTGAACGACTTTCTGTGTACTACCACTATGCACCATTACACTAGTGCAATATTGCCGTGACAATTTTACACTGTAGCGCTATGACAGTCGCGAGTCTATGTTAAAGAATGGGAGTTAGGATTGTCGTAGAGCTACGATCGCTATCACGGACGCAGTCCACTACGGAAGACGGCCGAATAATATATTCCCCGACTGTATATCTTGGTGTATTTCCAGTGAAAGCTTATTTGGGTCACAAATATTATCCCCTGACCGGAGAGCAAGATTATGTATCTCCTAATTAGTATTTAAAATATTAATAATTTAACACATAATATATTTCCATGCGACCATAAGGCGCTTCTATAATTTCCAGCATGGTCGGTTTACGAATAAGCTATTTAAATTTGTTTTAACTTATAATGAAAATGGCAATATTCACTATTGGTGTCGAAAATCGTGAAAATATCGTGATGATGTAAGCTATGTAACAATGCTACCGTAAATCCAGGCCACACATACACACTCCAGGAAGGCCGTTGTGAGGAGCACCAAGAAGGCGAAATACCAGTCAATCAGCTGGAAGATGTACATCCCAGCCTGCAAAACAGAGGGCTGTACTTTCACCTGTAACATGGGTTTGTTGCGTATTTTCACATGGTGTATTTTCACATGATGTAACATGGGTTTGGGACGTACTTTCACATGGTGGAAGATGGGTTTGGGTGCACATTCACATGGTGGAAGATGGGTTGGGGTGCACATTCACATGGTCTAACATGGGAATTGATGTGTGCTTTCACATGGTCTAACATGGGAATTGGTGTGTGCTTTCACATGGTCTAACATGGGAATTGGTGTGTGCTTTCACATGGTCTAACATGGGAATTGGTGTGTGCTTTCACATGGTCTAACATGGGAATTGGGATGTGCTTTCACATGGTCTAACATGGGAATTGGGATGTGCTTTCGCATTGGGATTAGATGTTATTAATGCCCACCAGTGGTAGCACGGGATGGGTATTCGTTGTTCATGTTGTATCCTGGTAGTAGATAGGAGTGTCTGGTGTCAAATCTCACCCTAGTTGTGACGACCAGACCCACCAAGCAGGCGACGATACAGAAGCCTGCAGTCAGATAGATTCGTTTCCTCCTTAGCCACGGATACTGGTCAAAGATGGCTGACATCACCGTTTCCACCGTAGCAAACTGCAGTATCAGTGAAGAACAATTTCAAAACACAAGACATCTACCGACTATAATACCAACATAATTATGCGTAAACACGTAGGGAAGTCGGGGGCAGAAGGAGGCGTTGAGACGGACAGGCGGAGACAAGAAACACAGACACAGACAGAGGGAAGCGTGGAGACAGACAGACGGAGACATGAGACAGACAGAATGAGACGTAAAGAGGGAAAGACGGAAACGAGACAGACAGGAGACGTGGAGACAGACATGGAGATACAGGCAGGGAGGCGGACGTACGGAGGCAGGGGACACAGAAACAGACATCAAGACAGGCAGACACACATGTACACAGGCAGACAGTGAAATACATATGAACAGTTGGAAACAGACTGGAAGAGACTGACCGACATACCACGGTGTCTAACATGAGTGCGATCAACATAAGCGAGAACACGAAGCTCCACAACTGCGGGACTGGAAGACGCGACAGGGCTTCAGGGTATGTCACAAAACCAAGACCTGGACCTACAACAAGACGTTTATACCATTGCGAGTGACGAATGTATTATCCTCAACTACACAAATACTGTCTTTGGATACATTGTCTGATTCACAAAAGTGATGCAACACAATCTACATGCAATACAGACATGTTAAATCAGAGGTACGGGAGCTCACCTTTATATTAAGTAAAACTTCACTGGTGAAAGGTGTCTTACGTGGAGAAATGTGAGACCTAAGCAATTTCCGATTAGTTTGATGTTGTTTTCTACATCCTAGCCTTTTCTACTTGTTCTTTCATTAAAGAAGATTCTAAAGGACGATACAGAGGACGAATCCAGTAAGTCGGGGCGGCAGCAAGGCAATGACACATGTGATGCTACTCCTGAAGATCCGGGGTTTAGCGACCCATGCTTGTCGGAAGAGGCGAATAACGGGATCCGGCTCTCTGACTGGTTGCCATGTGCTATGATGTTGGTCAAACCGTCTTTCTGTCCTGCAATGCCTTGTGAGATTCGGCGTTTGTATTGTATATTGTTCAATAAAAAAACATAGCAGAAAGGGCTATAGATAAAATAGATAACCAGCGTGGATTGCAGTATACCACTCCTTGCCCCTGTAACCAATAATACTTACCTCATGAACATGACGTGTGTTATTTGTTATTCTGTGATACGCAGTTCCCAAGCAAATGGTTGCGGACACGATGCAATATTTACACGCGTTTGTAAGAAAAGCAAGATTTATGGATGTCAACTTCTCTATAACGAATAACACGACGTTTCGCCTTTCGGAGCGTATGCTTCATCAGCGCATCGTGTTAGGTATTCACAATAAAGAACTTTTAAAGATTTAAAAGTCCACCTGAAGGAGCTCCTTCACGCTGACAAAGTACAAATGTCAAAGACACATTTTAGTGCTAAGCAAGAGTGTTTAAAGGGGCAAATCTTCGGATTCACACACGAGCGTGTGTTGATGCCATTTTGCGTGATTTCCCCTATAAATGCTCACATTACCTGATGAATATCTCTCTAAATAACAACGGAACCGAATAACTACTCGAAAACACAGGAAAACATCAGAATATTTCTAAACTTTGTTGAATGCTTTTCCACATCGTCTTTGTAGCCAGTTAAATTCAAGCCTTAAAGCCTTGGAACAAGAAGTGTAAGGGGAGTCAACGGTGTATTCCACGCGACATTAAATAAAAAGAGGTTATGTTTTGTGTTACGAGTTAAAGTGTGAAAAACCCTATGAATACACAATGCCATTTAGAGAGTGGTAAAATGGTAAATTACAGAGTCCTGTACTTTTGTTGGGTTGAGTCCCATCTGGGATTCGAAGCCACACCCTCAGAGCGCCACCCAATCCCCAGCACAATGTATACCAGACCACCAAAAATACCTACATCAAGTGTCTTTGGACACTAAGAACGAAGGCGGTTTTAAGTTTCAAGGTACAGCTTAATTCAAACGTTTTAATGTTTCTAGATTTTCGAGAGCAAAAGTTTAACTCGACTCGTTTTACTTTTTCTATACGTCGGCACTTGGCGCTATTCAAGTGAAATGACACAGCTCAATCTGCTTCATAGCAGGTGGCGGAAGTAACCGAGTGGACCCGATGTCCCTGTCATCTCGCGTTACCTGACGAGACTGCCTCCGAGACAGGGACGTTGGCTTCGTGCGCCATGAAACCAATGATTGTAAATACAACCAGGCCACCAAACATGCTTGTCCCCTCGCTGACAAACGTCACCAGAATCGCATCTCTGAAAAGCACAACACTACAATTATTTGAAAAATAATGACATTTCACAAAAAGGTCTTCTATCAGTGATTGGATCCAACCAATCAACAAAATGGCACTTTTCGTTCACGAATCTGTCGTTGTTTGTAGCTTGTTGTATGGACAGGACATGGTTCTGGTGGTGGATACATAGGCGTTTTACTTAAGCGTTGATATACCATGCCTTTTCTCTGCCTTTACGGTTTACTTCCTCGGACCCTCTTAGTGTTACAATCTTCTTCATGGCAGGTGTTTACTCTACGTCTTTTTGCTTAAAGCCACTCTCAGTATTATTTCAACTACATGTCTAAATGATCAAGTCTGAACCAGATAAACCAGTGATCAATATTATGAGGAATGATCTAAGCAGCTGAATCCTCATATACCGTACCCTTACATATCATGAGACCTTATCTACCGTACCCCTATACCCCATGGGACCTCTTACACCGTACCCTAACACCCGACAAGATCTCATATATCACAACTCTACACCCCGCAACACCTCATATACCATAACTCTATACGTCGCATATATACCATACCTTTACAATCTGAAAGACCTCATATACCAAATCTCTACATCCCGCAAGACCTTACATACCATCTACATCCCGCAAGACCTTACATACCATCTACATCCCGTGAGACCTCATACACAGTACATCTACACCACACGAGACCTCATACATCATACCTCTACATTCCGTGAGACCTCATATACAATAACCCTACACCCCATGAGACCTCATATACCATAGCCCTACATCCCATGAGACCTTACATACTATACATCTACACCACACGAGACCCCATATACCATAGCCCTACACCCTATGAGACCTCATATACCATAGCCCTACACCCTATGAGACCTCATATACCATAGCCCTACACCCTATGAGACCTCATATACCATAGCCCTACATCCCACGAGACCTCATATACCATAGCCCTACACCCCATGAGACCTCATATACCATAGCCCTACACCCCATGAGACCTCATATACCATAGCCCTACACCCCATGAGACCTCATATACCATAGCCCTACACCCCATGAGACCTCATATACCATAGCCCTACATCCCACGAGACCTCATATACCATAGCCCTACACCCTATGAGACCTCATATACCATAGCCCTACATCCCACGAGACCTCAAATATCATACCTCTACACCCCACAGGAACTTCACATCCCATACCCATACACCCCGTGTGACCTCTTTTACCTTACACCTATACCCAATGAGACTCGTATATCCTTTTATCGTATATCGTAGTTTCTCATATTTGAGTCTATTATAAGTACGCAAATGTTGGTATCATCGAGGCAGATGATGATATTGTCTTGACTGTGGCTCCAATATCGTTCCATAGTACTTAATGACTCACCGCAGTGCACACAATAGCTGAACTGAAATTGCATGCCTTTGCCAGACTTAGATGTGGGTATTCATGAAGCTGAAGCAACTCTCACCTGAGGCAGTTGTTGTCGAATTTGTTGAAGCTTGCCATAGTGATGAGACCTCCCCACGCCGGGCCCAGAGAGTAGAACACCTGCAGACACGCCTCTAGCCACACCTGCAACAGGCAGAACAGTGAATCATAGTTACAGGCAATCATAGTTACAGGCAATCATAGTTACAGGCAATCATAGTTACAGGTAATCATAGTTACAGGCAATCATAGTTACAGGCAATCATAGTTACAGGCAATCATAGTTACAGGCAATCATAGTATAGGCAATCATAGTTACAGGCAATCATAGTGAGGCAATCATAGTTACAGGTAATCATAGTTACAGGCAATCATAGTTACAGGCAATCATAGTATAGGTAATCATAGTTACAGGCAATCATAGTATAGGCAATCATAGTTACAGGCAATCATAGTTACAGGCAATCATAGTTACAGGCAATCATAGTATAGGTAATCATAGTTACAGGCAATCATAGTATAGGTAATCATAGTTACAGGCAATCATAGTTACAGGTAATCATAGTTACAGGCAATCATAGTTACAGGTAATCATAGTATAGGTAATCATAGTTACAGGCAATCATAGTATAGGTAATCATAGTTACAGGCAATCATAGTTACAGGCAATCATAGTTACAGGTAATCATAGTTACAGGTAATCATAGTTACAGGCAATCATAGTTACAGGCAATCATAGTATAGGTAATCATAGTTACAGGTAATCATAGTTACAGGCAATCATAGTTACAGGCAATCATAGTTACAGGTAATCATAGTTACAGGCAATCATAGTTACAGGCAATCATAGTATAGGTAATCATAGTTACAGGCAATCATAGTTACAGGCAATCATAGTTACAGGTAATCATAGTTACAGGCAATCATAGTTACAGGCAATCATAGTTACAGGTAATCATAGTTACAGGCAATCATAGTATAGGTAATCATAGTTACAGGCAATCATAGTTACAGGCAATCATAGTTACAGGCAATCATAGTTACAGGCAATCATAGTTACAGGCAATCATAGTTACAGGCAGAGGTTCACCAAACTTGATATATGTAATGTATATAAACACTGAGCATTAATTAAACATCTCCTACATCCAGAAGAGATTTTAAGTGCTAAAGGTTTTAAAAATCTGGTCCAAAGTTTTGCTCATTCCCTATAATACTGGAATGCACACTCAAAGCACAATATCTGATATATTTAGCTATCAGTCGTATGTTCACTTGATGTGAATACGCCATGAAAATTAGAGGTATAAATTTCATAATTGCAGAATGCACACTCTTTTAATCATGCTGCTATATTTCCGAGTGCGTTTTCTCCCGTACAGTGGAATTCAGTCATGACAAGCATCAGACTGCCTTAAAGGACGCCGTCATATAAATTTGCGTTATCTATTGATGAGTGCGGCGGCAAACGTCAACCAAATAGATTAAAAAAAGACATCACGAAAGGTTAAGTCCACTGAATGTGGCAGAAACTACACTATATCAGGCTGTTAGCGTCGACAAGCGGGGATGTCCTGTCAACATCGGTACTACATTTTGTAACTTGGACATCTACCACACGGTTACACGTCAGAATGCCTTTGGTGACCGCCCCAAACCTAGAAGACCGTGGAATACAATGGCTGTTATGGGTAATTTGTCTGTCAAGACGCAATCCTAAGACCCATAGCGAAGAACTGCTACGTTTAGTTTTACGCCGCACTCAGCAACCTTTCACCTATATTGCGGTGGTTTGTAAATAATGGAGTTTGAATGAGCATCGATCTCAGCAATTGGGATACGATGACATGTATGGGTTACTGAAGATCAGCTCTAACACTGAACTTCGCGGATTCTCTTCCTCGAAAGCAAGGGTACTTCGAGATATATTCTAAACTGAAATCTTCATGGGGAGATCACATGTGACAGTAGATGATCCATTCAGCAGAGCCCTTTGTTGCTGGTCACACACTGAATATCACATTCGTGCCACTTTTTGATAACCATCCCCTTGCTGTCGTCCCATGTACATGATTGACAACATTCTCGTGCCGTCATCGCCCCTTGGCAAAACAACGTCGGCACATTACCATGGTCCGCAAGGAGACCAAATGCAGACCCAATCGAACATCTTGGGAGTTTAGAAGCCAAGCTGGAGGTCCGACGCTTGATTGCCAATATGAGACGGGGACTGGCTGATGTCCTCCATTAGAGGGGTGGCTGTGTGCCGGCGCTGTTTCACCAGCCTTTTGTCACCCCTCGGTACAAAGAGTGAAAATAGTCTCTTAAATAACTGTTGCCGTGACCGATCATAAAATGCCACATTTCAGATTCTGTTGGGCACAGAGATTTCAGGACCACGTATCTTATTTGTGTTTTGTGCACGTATACCCATTTCGAGTTATTTATTCATTCATCGTTCTCATTTGAACCAAAACAGACTGTAGATATTTATGCCTTTGAACATTCATCTAAGGTTTCATGTAAATCGGTACCAAATTTCAATTTGGTTTTGATTTTAATGAGAATACAGTATGTTACCTCAGAATTTTACAACTTTTAAAGCGTATTATAGTTTTTAAAAGCAAAATTGGTTCTTCGAAAGTAAACAAAATTTTAAACATTTTATAGGTATCTTGGCATAGTTTTTACTCCTGTGCTTTATTATGCTCAGACTTACCATTGTCTACTCTGCCATGGTGAAAAAAACACATATCTATTCCTTTCAAAGAAATTTTGGTAATCTGTCACCTCAAGATCTCTTTAAGTTGTTTGCTTCTGTCATTCTGCCTATTCTGTGGTATGGATATGAGGTTTGGGGAACATCATATTGTAAAATTGTTGAAAGCCTCCGGATAAAGTTTTGCAGACAATTCCTCAGAGTTGGCAGATATGCAAGTAGTAGTGTGGCTCTAGGGTAATGTGGCAGGCTTCCATTACAATTATATGTCTCGAGCGGTTAAATACTGACGTAGGTTAATTCAGTTAGAATCATATCGAGTCCCATTTCAGAGTTATAATATGTTGAAATATCATGATGGGTCACGTAGGACTAAAACAAAAATCATATTTACTTAATGTTGTTTTGTGTTTGTATGACTCTCACAGGATGTCGGTGATAGCAAGGCATGCATGCAGCAGTTTAAACTTCGGCTTTCTGATAATCTCAAACAGTCATGGTCACCCACGTGCACTTTGAATAGAATAAATATAAAATTTGCCATTTGCCTATAAACGCTTTAAAGCATTACTGTGTGTAGAAAGCTACTTACCTTCTATCTTTCCCTATTTAAACTCTTTTCTAGCAAAGTACCGTATTTTGACGACGGGTTTTTGAATATACACTTAAACATATTCTTTATAATCACGTTTGTTCTTGTCACGATATGACTGAAATATTGGCGATGTGACGTAAAATAATAACTCACTCACTGACTTCTAACAAAGTTCAGGTGAATCGATTTTTGAGTTAGGTATAGTAGAGGAAGATATAACGGCATACCCATGGCTGACAGAGTTTGCTTTTACTGTAAATTAGATGGCATACCCATGGCTTACAGAGTTTGTTTTCACTGTAAATTAGATGGCATACCCATGGCTTACAGAGTTTGTTTTCACTGTAAATTAGATGGCATACCCGTGGCTTACAGAGTTTGTTTTCACTGTAAATTAGATGGCATACCCATGGCTTACAGAGTTTGTTTTCACTGTAAATTAGATGGCATACCCATGGCTTACAGAGTTTGTTTTCACTGTAAATTAGATGGCATACCCGTGGCTTACAGAGTTTGTTTTCACTGTAAATTAGATGGCATACCCATGGCTTACAGAGTTTGTTTTCACTGTAAATTAGATGGCATACCCATGGCTTACAGAGTTTGTTTTCACTGTAAATTAGATGGCATACCCATGGCTTACAGAGTTTGTTTTCACTGTAAATTAGATGGCATACCCATGGCTTACAGAGTTTGTTTTCACTGTAAATTAGATGGCATACCCATGGCTTACAGAGTTTGTTTTCACTGTAAATTAGATGGCATACCCATGGCTTACAGAGTTTGTTTTCACTGTAAATTAGATGGCATACCCATGGCTTACAGAGTTTGCTTTCACTGTAAATTAGATGGCATACCCATGGCTTACAGAGTTTGTTTTCACTGTAAATTAGATGGCATACCCATGGCTTACAGAGTTTGTTTTCACTGTAAATTAGATGGCATACCCATGGCTTACAGAGTTTGTTTTCACTGTAAATTAGATGGCATACCCATGGCTTACAGAGTTTGTTTTTACTGTAAATTAGATGGCATACCCATGGCTTACAGAGTTTGTTTTCACTGTAAATTAGATGGCATACCCATGGCTTACAGAGTTTGTTTTCACTGTAAATTAGATGGCATACCCATGGCTGACAGAGTTTGCTTTTACTGTAAATCGGATAATATGAACTGAAGTGATGATGAATCACATTTCCTTTCTTATTGTAAATTATATAATGATTCTAGAGAAAGGATTATTCCCGTTTTTTATAACGTCAGCAAACAAAATTTAATACACACTCAACAGTAAGGATAAAAATATTATCATAAATGTTTGTAATTTTTTTAAATGTATACAAAAACTAGAGTTGCAACTGCGAAGACATAAACCTGTCGCTGTTATGAGCGCTTATTTCAAGTAATACATTTTGTATTATGGGCTTTTGGAATTTATACTAAATGAAATTTAAGCTATTGTTTCTTTTAAAAGCATATCAAAATTTTAAAGCATATGCCTTCACACAGCAAGCCTGATGGCTGTGTTTATTGTTTTTATAAAAATACGATGGGCACTGACAAATCCACCCAAAACAACAAAATTCAGTACCTCTTCCCCTGATAATATCACTGAAGGACCTAGATAGCTGATGTACTGTTTCGAAAGAAAATGCGCTTCCCACACGCAGCAGCTGGTCGATATTTTAACTTCGTATGTAACTCGACAACTAAAATGTAATGAAAATCAGTTACGTACAATTTTCATCTATAAATGTCATTTACAAACGACGGATACTAAAGTACTACAAGCACAATTCATCGACAACGCAATCACGTTTCGCCGACGGTGGCGCCCTTGTGATTAGCCAGTGGTTGTCCCAGTAACGTCCAAAACGAAGACGAGAGCATGTGCGCGGGGCTTTTCGGCAAGGTCTCCTTTCACCAAGCAACTTTTACTAAGGTTAACCTTAGTGGTTTGTGAAAGGAGGCTCAGGCCTGGATCTGTCTATTAGATCAAAATACGTCTTTTGTGAAACTGGATATAAAACAAATACAGTCGAAATGAGCAACGTACCTAAATGATTATCTGTAAACATTTATCATGTGAAGTTGTTTTATGGAATATTCAGACGGTCTTTCGTGTTGGACTCGTGAAGATCCGGGTGAGCTTGTCGTAAGAGGCGACTAAGGGGGTTAGGGGATTGGTGGACACTCCCACTGACCTGGTTGACCGGCATCATTGAAACTGCGTATTACTATATCGGTGCTCATACTGTTTATAACTGGCTGGTCCAGACTCGATTATTTACAGACCGTCATTGCACAGGCCCTCGTGTCGTTGCGAAGATTAAAGATTTTTTTTTAAATGTAATTTTTTAGATGACCCCGACTTGAAACGCTTCGCTGTACACTATATCTAGACATATTGTTCTGTGAAGCGTTTTAAGTCAGGGGTCATCTCAAAACTTTTATATTTTTAAGAAAAAATATCTTATCCTTGCAATGACTCGAGGCGCCATTGAGCATGAACATTGCAGCGTGCAGCGGTAATCAAGCAACCCAACAACAATGTTTCATGTTGTGAATAAAGTTTGCTAACTCTTTGGACATCTTTTAACAGCTGTACCTGTATCTCCGTGATTTTCTTAAAGTCGGCCCTGATGTACACAAGAAGTCCCTCGTCACTTCCTGGTAGCATGAGACTGCGTATCAAGAGGATGATCAACAGTAGGTAGGGCAGGGTAGCCGTCACGTATACAACCTGGGAAATACGGGAGATGATCAGACAGAAACAAATCCAACAGGAAAGTGGATTTAGTTTTACGCCGCTCTCAGCACTACTCCAGCAATATGACGGCGGGGGACCAGAATGAGTTCCAGGCATTGAACCCATCTGGGAAATCGAACACAGGTCTTCGGCATGATAGGCCTTCAGCAACCCATGCTTGTCATAAAAGGTCACTATGCTTGTCGTAAGAGGCGACTAACGGGATCGGGTGGTCAGGCTCGCTGACTTGGTTGATGCATGTCATCGGTTCCCAATTGCGCAGATCGATGCTCATGTTGTTGGTCATTGGACTGTCTGGTCCGGACTCGATTATTTACAGACCTCCGCCATATAGCTGGAATATTGCTGAGTGTGGCGTAAAACTGAATTCACTCACTCACCTCCACCGTGAATTATTACTATACGCGTCGTAAAATCATATTCACTCAGTTTCCATTAACCGAACGTTTGAACATGTGTCATTAAGGAGAGACAAAACAATAGGTACAATTCATTGTTAGATTAAGGGCTAAACAATCGTCAAGCATATAGTCATGATGACTAGGGCTGTGTATTGGCAAATAAATTGTAATAAAGTATGTTGCGATTCAGGCACCCGTATTGCGAAAAATTGGGAACTTAAGTGTTTGACAGTGAGTGACACTGTGCGCTTCCGTCCCATTTTCTAAATCCTCAAACATATATGGTATGGTTCTGATAACAACAATATCAAAATTGGCTTGCAAAGTCATCGATAATATTTTACATTTTATGCAATTCATAGTATCACAGCATGTATTTTTTCATATCTGTGAATACCAGGAGAAGTTTTGATGTATTTGTTGTTACCTTTCCTGCCGACTTTATTCCCTTGATGATGCACAGGAACACGACCAACCATCCGGAGACGAGGCACAGTGCCAGGTGAGTCTGTATTCCCCCGACACTGTCTAGGCCGTCAGAGATCCGCAGAACTTTGTACCTACGATCACATACATGCGGTGCGCGAAATAGCTTTCACATTTCCTTAGCCAGTCAGGCCAGCTTAATATTGCAGGATTGTTGTACTATACGTTAACAAGTGGGAAAGAGTGATATATGCAAAAAATCCCATTTGGGCCAGTGACTGTGGAGATTTACTGGTCCGACTTGAGTTTTAGTAGCCACGGGGTAGCGGGCCAGTGGCTATATCGAACAGTGCATACATTGTAGCGAATTGGGCACGTTGCTGACTCACACGTCCTTAAGTCGAAACGTTATTTCACTGAGCAGAGTAGTTTCCCTTAGTCTTTCTAGGATCCTGCAATCATGGTTGAAACCCCGGTGTAATACATATAGCAAGTTTCACCAACGTGGTTAATGTCTAACGTCATCAGGGGTTTGGCTTCTCTCCCACGCCAAGCTGCCAATACTGTTCAAAATGCATGGTAACTCGCTTATGGGTATCTCGCTCACTTATTCCACACACATATATATGTTTCGCACAGTCGCCACGGACGGTAACAGCTGTAGTGGTTAGGAAGCGCGGAATACACTGTTAAATATGAATCTGCTCGCAACGGCTCATTCGTCTCTCATCTGTAATGATCTGTTCATAACTAGTATTAAAATCCTGACACAACAGTACCAGAGTTAAGTTTTGTTGGCTTACACCTTTGACTCATAAATGGTTACATGCCGCAGACAGGAAAATCACGAAACATAGAAAATATATTTTGTCAGAAATTATTGCTTTGAGTGACGATTTTCCTCTTGAAATATTATATACAGTAACCCTTGGAACAAAAGATACCTCTCAAGTACTATGTGGATTAAGAAGTCATTGTTATTTATCAACCCAAGATTCAACGTCTCCAAATGCAATGTCCATTGGGTGCACGGCTATATTTGTTTATTGGTTGTTCAACTCAAGGATATTCCAGCTATGGTCCGTCAATAATAGAGTCTGGCCAAAAATATCCAATGATCAAGAGCATGGGCATTGATCTACGGAATTTTTATACGATGACATGTGTCAACCAAGTCACCAAGACTGACCACCTGATCCCATTAGTCGCTTCTTATGACAAGCGTGGGTTGCTGAAGACGTCGGCGTCTTCACAGGTGAGCGAGTGAGGGAGTTTGGTTTTACGCCGCTTTTGGCAATATTCAAGCGATATCACGGCGTGGGACACCAGAAAATGGGCCACACACATTGTACCCAAGTGGAGAATCGAACCCGGGTCTTCGGCGTGACGGGCGAACGCTTTAACCACTAGGCTACTGCACCGCCCCTCTTCACAGGTACACGGCCAGGTGTAGATGTTCCTATATAAGGGTCTGGCAGAGGAACCTCGCCCCGTTAGACGCTGAGCATTCGGGTGAAAATATACTTACTGCCAGAATTCTTCCGCAGCAGTGTGTGAGAGCGTGGTATTAGCTCCAACTGAGGTGTGACGCATTTGTCCATCGTAGGTGAAGTTGTGCAACACGATGCCACCATTGACGGTACTGTCGTTGGAGAGTAGACGATGATACTTTTGCGCCGAGGTGACGACACAGGATGGTGTGTTCCACCAGTTTCCACACGACGTCCAAGGCAGCACTTGGGAACACGACTGTACGAGGAAGTACACCGACCACGACAGCACTATAGGGTAGTACATCAACGTCAGCGCAGACAGCAACGTCATGCTGATGCCCAAACCTATGGTTACACAATAAAAACAAACTACAGTTGCCACCTAATACCCAAGTGATCGAGTACATATGTTTATACACTGTCTGACCTTGGACCCGAATTGATATATACATAGTATTACGAAAGCTACATCGGTAGTCTTATATTATTTTTTTCTCAGTGTATTTTATCCAATTCTCACACCGACGTGGAAAAAAACACAACTGTTTCATTATCTCAACATTCCCTGCTTTTGTGGACATATACATACAAATAAAACAGATCAGTCTGCTCTTTCATTATCTACATTTATTAAAATGTTTCCGAAGCGACCCAATCTTCAATATTAACTTATTCAAACCTATTGCCAACTGACCCAAATTTAAAACTTCAGGTATCAAGAATAAATGGTAAGTGTATTAATTATATATATATTATTGTATATTTAACTATTTTATGCCACCGTCCATAGTTGAGCTTGAAGATGTGAAGCAGGTTAACGAACACTGGTGGCCATGCGGCCTATCTTACGAACATGCATTATTTTTTTTTCTCAGAAGTATTTTTGTTCTTTGTGGTTGCAAATCATAGGTGACCTGCAGCATCAAGTGACCATACCTAAGAAAGCGTATGGAATGGAATCATTTATTTCTTCATTGACTACCCTGTGGCTCCCCTGCCTCCATGTAGTGTCCATTGGGCGACTAGGACATCTAACACTAAGAGTTCTCACGCATACCCAGCGGAATCACCTCTAGATAAAACCGACTAGGCTGCATAAAATAAATTAATTTCAAAAGTGACGAGGGCGGTAGGATTTTGTACAGTCATATTTTTGATAGAAAAGAAGTGACGAAGGAGAACATTTTGTTTTTTCCGCAGAAATGTAACTTGGAACGTTTAGCACGTGGTAATGAGTTGTAGATTTAGTCACACTCATTCTTACAGGCACTCATTCTTATAGTGGACAAATGGATGATCGGGACGCGATGAAGTCAAAAATATTTTTTCAAATGGCAATAAAAATTGTTACGCGCACACAAATGTGAGGTGCCAATGCCCGAGAAACATTTTTTTACTTAGTCCTGATTGTGTTCCGAGGTAACGTCTTTAGACAGCTGGTCCATGTGTATAACACATCAATATTATTTTTTCGAACTATTTAGCATTCAAAAAGCGATGCATATGTAGTGGCTTACTGTTTATGTAATTGGTTTGCAAGTCTTTCTTTGATCAAACAGCAATGCATATATTAATCAGTAATATCCAGAACATGCAACACTTGGAATAATCATAGCGGTCTTGCCATAAAAAGAGGTTTCCTCGTTCATAAAGCGTGCATACAAGGAGCACTGAAGTGACACTTTTCTTGTCTTTATATCCTTCATGTACTCACAATGACATTTGGTTTGGGAAAAACAGATTGTACGGTTTTGTAAGACATTACCTCTGTATTGTTTACTCACCTCTCATCAAGGGACAGAATCCCCAGATATGCATCGCGCTCTTTCCCGCGAACTGTCCCAGTGCCACCTCGAGGAAGAACAAGGGGAGACCACACAGCACCAGGCACACCACGAATGGGATGAGGAACGCACCTGCAGATTGGGAGGATGTGTGAGGTATAGTGTGTTTGCAGTGAAAACATACCGATGAGTTTCACTTTGAACAAAAATGTAAATTAAATACAACGAAATTAAGACTGCGTGCGAATCCTAATTTTGTCTTGTCAACTGGACATTTGAATTTCAGAATTTTATTCTTAATTTCTTTTAATTTGTTTTACATACTTTTATTTAAAGTGAAATGCATTGGTATTTTTTCACTGCAAACAGACAATAGTTAACGAATGACTGAATGTTTAGCAATATTCCTGGTATCTTGTGGTGGACCAGGCAAACCTGTGATTGAATGCACGACCAAAGCCCCGTGCATTACACTCTGAACATAATGTACTAGCGGAAAAAAATAACTGTGCTTTATATAATGTACTATAATTTTGTTAATAATTATAGTAACAGCATATAATCTGTTAAACAGTTAGATAAATGTTTAATTAGGAAAAGTTCATAAATCAAACTTAAACACCGCAACAGTCAAGGTTGTGGAATACGTCTGCAGAGATGTGGTATCAGAACTCAAGTCACAAAGTCAGTAACGTGTGTGACCCCCGTTAGCATCAATGCAAGCCACACAACGGCGACGCGTGGAAGGCCCAACACGCTTTGAAAGCGCTTGAGAAATGTTCTTCCAAATGTTCACCAAAGACTGACCCAATTCAGCAAGCGTCAACGACTGGTTTGGTTGTTGACGTAGACGTCTCTCCACTTCATCCCAAACATGTTCTGTGGGTGAAAGATCTGGCGAAATTGCTGACCGTGGCAGAGCATCAACGTTCCTGTGTCTTAAATGGTCTGACGATACGTACAACGTCTGGGCGGGCATTGCCATGCTGAACGGTAAGGGGTCCATGGTTTTGCACGAAGGGCACAAGGTGACGTTCAATAATTTCGTTTCGGTAACGTAAAAGACAGATTGCCACTGACAATAACGACTTCCGTTCGCCCACGGTGTGAGATGTTCCCCCACAACATTACTCTCCAACCTCTGCACCATGCTAGACGTGCTTGACGGTGACGTGGAAGCAAAACGGGACGTAGCGCATGTCGTTGGGGTCGAATGTTGTGCTCTCTTAGACGGTCCTTCCACTAATGGGTCTCAAACCAGGAATGTCAAAATTGCAGATTGAGACCAATTCCTTAAATGAACAAGGCGGATATGATTGTCTTGCCGATTCGACATCATCGTGGACGCCCGGATCGACGTAAGTCACGAGTGTTGCCAATGTGCTGAGAACGTCTCCAAAGAGACGATACGGTGTTCCGATGAACATGTCTAGCAACTTCAATCTGGGGCATTCCAGTCTGCAGCATGCCGACGGCATGTAGACGTTCATTTTCAGAAAGACAGGCATAATGTTTTGCAGTGTAAACAGAAGCAATAATGAGAAGTCTATATAAACAATATGTGGTCTTGTGGGCTGAAAAACACGTGTGAAAAAATCGCAGCTGAGTTTAACATGCAAACCACGAAACTTGCAACGTCACACGAAACGTATGTGCAACATGTGCATTTCATTCAGACAATGACAAAAGTGCGTTTGGTAATAATCGTCTGCGATAATGTTTAAAAAAATGTCTTGGAATGAATAGTTTATGATATTATATATGAAGCACAGTTACTTTTTTTCGTTAGTACAGATTGATGTTTACTTTCATGTGCACCCAGAACAGACTGACGTGTTGTTTTCACGAATAGAACACTTCTTATACTTTTCTATACTTTCAGTTGCAGACGTAGATATAAGTATCACCTAGGTAAATGAAAGTATCATTTTCGTTGAGGTAGAGTGTCATCTACGAAGGTGAAATATCTTCTACATGGATGAAAACACCTACGTAGATGAATGTACCCTCTATGTTGATTTAAATGTCGTCTACGTAAATGAAAGTATCATCTACGTGAAGGAAGAGTTTTATCAATGTACGTGACAGTAACATGTATATAGATGAAAGTAACATATATGTAGATGACAGTTATATATTCGTATATCACAGTAACATCTTCATATATCACAGTAACATCTTCGTATATCACAGTAACATCTTCGTAGATGAAAGTAACATCTACGGAGATGAAAGTAACACATTCGTAATATCACAATCACATCTACGTAGACGAAAACATTTTCTACATTGACGAAAGTAATATCTACGTAGATGAATGTATCTTCTGTGTGGATGAGCGTAATATCTACGTAGATGAGAGTAACATCTGCGTAGATGAATGTATCTTCTGTGTGGATGAAAGTAACATCTACGTAGATGAGAGTAACATCTATGTAGATGAGAGTAACATCTACGTAGATGAGAGTAACATCTGGGTAGATGAGAGTAACATCTACGTAGATGAGAGTAACATCTGCGTAGATGGATGTATCTTCTGTGTGGATGAGCGTAATATCTACGTAGATGAGAGTAACATCTGCGTAGATGAATGTATCTTCTGTGTGGATGAGCGTAATATCTACGTAGATGAGAGTAACATCTGCGTAGATGAATGTATCTTCTGTGTGGATGAAAGTAACATCTACGTAGATGAGAGTAACATCTATGTAGATGAGAGTAATATCTACGTAGATGAATGTATCTTCTGTGTGGATGAGCGTAATATCTACGTAGATGAGAGTAACATCTGGGTAGATGAGAGTAACATCTACGTAGATGAGAGTAACATCTGCGTAGATGAATGTATCTTCTGTGTGGATGAGCGTAATATCTACGTAGATGAGAGTAACATCTGCGTAGATGAATGTATCTTCTGTGTGGATGAAAGTAACATCTACGTAGATGAGAGTAACATCTATGTAGATGAGAGTAATATCTACGTAGATGAATGTATCTTCTGTGTGGATGAGCGTAATATCTACGTAGATGAGAGTAACATCTGCGTAGATGAATGTATCTTCTGTGTGGATGAAAGTAACATCTACGTAGATGAGAGTAACATCTATGTAGATGAGAGTAACATCTACGTAGATGAGAGTAACATCTGGGTAGATGAGAGTAACATCTACGTAGATGAGAGTAACATCTGCGTAGATGGATGTATCTTCTGTGTGGATGAGCGTAATATTTACGTAGGTGAGAGTAACATCTGCGTAGATGAATGTATCTTCTGTGTGAATGAAAGTAATATCTACGTAGATGAGAGTAACATCTGCGTAGATGAATGTATCTTCTGTGTGGATGAAAGTAACATCTACGTAGATGAGAGTAACATCTATGTAGATGAGAGTAACATCTACGTAGATGAGAGTAACATCTGGGTAGATGAGAGTAACATCTACGTAGATGAGAGTAACATCTGGGTAGATGAGAGTAACATCTACGTAGATGAGAGTAACATCTGCGTAGATGGATGTATCTTCTGTGTGGATGAGCGTAATATCTACGTAGATGAGAGTAACATCTGCGTAGATGAATGTATCTTCTGTGTGGATGAAAGTAACATCTACGTAGATGAGAGTAACATCTGCGTAGATGAATGTATCTTCTGTGTGAATGAAAGTAACATCTACGTAGATGAGAGTAACATCTATGTAGATGAGAGTAACATCTACGTAGATGAGAGTAACATCTGGGTAGATGAGAGTAACATCTACGTAGATGAGAGTAACATCTGCGTAGATGGATGTATCTTCTGTGTGGATGAAAGTAACATCTACGTAGATGAGAGTAACATCTACGTAGATGGATGTATCTTCTGTGTGGATGAGAGTAATATCTACGTAGAGGTAAAGTATTGTCTACGAAGATGTGAAACAATTTGAGACTGTGGCACGGATAAGCTGCCATAGTTTTTACCGTCAACTAAAGCAGCGCCCACGTCCTCTTTTCCACATCTGTAGTTCAGTGTACTATGAATGGGACGCATGGCAGTTGGGAGTAAATCCTCAAGTCTGTCAAACTTTTAGCATGCTATCAACAGCGAGACCATACGGCCACTGTAGACAATGAGTTATGTACATTTCAATCTCATATTTTAATGAGCGCACACCTGATACGAAATCCGTTTATGAGAATCATGTAAACCAAACATAAGTAATTATAACTACCTTCATAACTGTGCTCGTTTACATTTTTAATACCGAAATTTTAATGCTTCACGACATCTGGGTGAGTGTTAAACCATTATAACGTCATGTTAAGCTGACTGTACTTCGTGTAGTATGTTGCAGAAATGCCAAAAATGCAAATTAGATGCTGGTTGTATAAACATTATAGTCATATAAAAATATATTTTCAGGGATAAAGCTTTAATATATGAGCCATTGTTGTGTACAATACATATTACGTAATCGTAAAATATATGTTGATCAGTGTACTGGGTACAGGATACACTTTTAGCACTGGTCCAGCACTATGGGGGACACCGGAAATGAGCATCTCACATTGTGCCTATGTGGGGAATCGAACCCGGATCTTTGGCGTGGCATGCCAATGCTTCCTCCACCGGCCCAAGAGTGAGTTTAGTCTTAAGCTACCTTCAGCAATAATCCACCAATATAACGGCGGTGACACCAGAGATGGGCTTCACACATTATTGTTATTATGTTTTACAGATTAGGATTGAAATGCAGCATAGAGGGTTAGCGTGATCCTGGCACAGTCAGGCTGCTAAAGCTCATCATCAGCTCCTGCCCCCCCCCCCCACCCCTACACGCAGCCCAGACAGCGAATGGGACTTCTCCCAGGAAACACTGCCCAGTCGATCCCACCAAGAACTTTCAGGAGAATATGGAGGCTCCCCAACACTGCAGCCTTCTGCATTACCCAGAATGTCAGAAGGGCTGTGCTTCCAGTGGAGAACCCGGGCACTCTCCTGATCTGCGCCGAGAGATCAGGAGGTACCAAACCAAGGGCACCGAGAACAATGGGGAGCCTGACGACAGTGTACTTGGGACGCAAGCGAGACAAAGGCATATTTATCATGCTTTTCCTGAATCTTGTCAATCATATTGCTGTCAAAAGGGACAAAAATTCAATGACATGAATAATTTCATTGGCTTTATCAAAAAGAATAATATCAGATTTATTGGGCGGAATTCGTCTCAGGCTTATTCCATAGAAGTGTAAAAGCATCATGTTCAGGGTCGTACCATGGATGGACCTCGGGGTCAAAGCCACAGGCATGGCGGAGACGATAGTAAAAGGAGCGAGCCATCCCATCATGTCTTTTCAGATATGCTGTTTGTGCCAAGGAAGGGCATCCACTGACAAGGTGTTGGACAGTCTCTGTAAATTCATTGTAAAGACGACATTTCATGTTCACATTTTGGTTAAGAATCACATTCTGGCGATTGCGAGTGGGAAGTGACTGGTCCTGAGCACCAAAAAGGAAGCCCTCAGTTTCACATTTGAGACCAGCCGACTTCATCCAGGCAAAGGAGTCGGTTGGATTGCTGTTCTGTTCCACACACTGCATGTACACACGATGCAATGGTTTCTCAGACAGCTTCTCCACAAGGGACCAACTCTAGGCAGACTTGATGACGGACTTCACCTAGTTTACTCCAATCGCTGTACCGTCCAGCAGTACATCGCCATCAACAAAACCAACTTCAAATTTCAGATTGTGTCCAGAAACAATGACACGCTTAAACTAGCTGTTGGATTCCTTGCTTTCAGCATGAGTCTTGATATGCATCACCTGAGGATCATCCGATAAAAAGGTATGTGCAAAAGTACACAATAAAAATCTAACATGAAGAACCTCCACATTAATCAAACCCCGACCTCCAGAATTGATTGGCATATATAAACGATTAAGAGAGGAAAGAGGGTGCTGTGCTTCTGTTATCAGGCATGATCCTTCTGGTCAGGCGGTCAAGACCCTGGATGTTTTGTTTGGTCCAATCCACTACTCCAAAGGAATAGGAGAGGGCTAGCACAACAAAAGTATTGGTGGCGTTGACCTTATTTAGCTCCGAACTCCACATTTTCTTTAAAGGAGATTTATACTCTTCCCAAAATTTATTCTGAATCTAAACTTCGGGCTGAGTATAAATCTCGTTTAAAGAAAAATAGCTAAATGCCATAGATATTTATATGGCGCACATATCCATGCAACTATTGCTTGTATTTGTTGTTTCAAAGGTATTTAGAAGTTGGAGGAATCAAACTAAAAGTGGTTTATGGTTCAACTTCTTTATTATACAAGGTCACAACGTTTCGAGACAGATTCTAGTCTCTTCTTCAGGTGAAGTGAGGGTAAAACTAAAGGGTTGTAGTATATATACACATAACAGTAGACTGACAACAATGGGTAACAAGATACACAGGTTTCTATTAATTGATGTACAGGCTTCGATTGATAGATGTACAGGCTTCAACTTGTATTTGTTTCCCTCGATCGTTGGCTGTCCGTCTCAGCGTCACGTCGTATTATTTATCTCGACTCACTAGGGAGTAAACAAGTCTTGCTGCCACTAGGCGAACCGAGTTTAATGTGGCTCTCTCATCCTAACGAGACACCCAACTTGCAACTGGGTGGACTGGGACACATAGTCACAATACTTTGTCCAAGTGTACTGCAAGTTGATGTACCTGCAACTAGGTGTATGCACGTATTCATGTGGCCACATCTCGTCATGTACCAACCGTTATTCGTGGGTGCTTTCAAGTGCATATGTTTGTGTATTGCACACTGGGGGTTGTGACAACACAGAAAGAGTCTGCAAACAAGCTGACTCCAAGGTTTTTACACCCGGTCACAGGTGGGCTCGATCCCGACACCTCAACATCGCTGGATCACTAGCCTAGCGCTTTAGCCAGCTCGCATACCGCAAAGAGGAGAACATCTTAGTCCTGCATCACTGCCACCTTCCTCCCACATTCAGCTGCCACACCGGGTAATATCATTAATTCTGTACAAACGGGGTCAAACCAAAATACCTCCCTCCCTCTTCTGCCAGATCGCTTTTACAGAAGTGAAACCGGGCCACCAGTGTCATGTCTGTAGTAAGTCGCTTTTACTATGCCGGCTTCTTAAGCTGAAATATGAATAGTTTTGCATCTCTTCAGTTCACATTCCTTGTCTAATCAATTCTAAAAATCTTGATTCCAATGGTGCCTAGCAATATTCGGCTTCTGAAGATTTTGGTGGTCAGACTCTCCTAGGAATAAATACCATCAGTAAAACAGTATCTGCTTTAACTCTGTTCTTACTTAATGAATTTTTAGTAATGTGTCCACAAGCTGATTCAAACTTCCAGCTACACGTCACGAATCAGTGGAAGTTAAGCAACGTCGAGCTCGGAGAGTCCTTGGATGGATGACGTGTTTCGAAGTTTGACTCCTTAGAGTTTCTAAATTTGAGTCCTTTCCCACAACGAGGAACATGTGACACACGTGGTCTCACCTAAGGCAGATGACTTTGTTCAAAATTGTCTCTTATCACCCAGCAAGAAAATGGGCACAGTAATCAGACTTAACATGGTTTTCAATCCAAAATGGCAGTTATGACCAACGTCAATGTGTATTCTGATGAAAAAGCATCTCGACCAAACGCATCTAAGACGGCAGACGCGGTAGAAGGTTCCGTATGGCATTCGTGAAAATGGAAATGCACATGCATAGCGTGTCAAACCTACCAATGAAAGCGAGTCCTAAACTCGCCTGAAATCATCTTTGTTATGACACAATTGCAATGGCACGAATTTCGAGTGACTAGGGTCTTGGAACAATTGCAAGTTGGTCAAACTGCATGAAGGGTAGTGAATCTTTTTGATGTTCATCGTAGGACAATCTATTGACTGCAGGAGTGGTATCAGGACACTAACAGTACCCAAGTCCGCCCACACTGTGGGCGACCTTCAGTAACATTTCAATGTCCGACAGATTATGCGCCACCATCTGCAGGTCACTTCCTTACAGCGACGCCAGACCATTGGGACTGACAACAGACACATCAGTGCCAGTACAGTGTGTCCCTACAGCGACGCCAGACCATTGGGACTGGCAACAGATACATCAGTGTCAGTACAGTGTCCCTACAGCGACGCCAGACCATTGGGACTGACAACAGACACATCAGTGACAGTACAGTGTGTCCACGTTTGCGAGGAAGAAACCTCTGCTGCCAAAGACCATATCACAGTCTTGTCCTTATTACCACCAAAACCGAGTGCAGTTGGCAACTCAGCTTCGAAATTTTCGGTGTCGACATTAATTGTGCGTTTTCCGTAAGAAAGCCGATATTCATTATTCATGTGATAATAGATCACGAGCTGTGTCGTTTTGTTATCCATTAGATACCGTTGCTTAATGACTGCTTTTTACAATAAAATATTTAATGTTACCATATTGTGCTTAAGTTTTGGTTTAAACCAGAAATATATTTTTTGAAGAGGTGGAACTGATTTTCAATGAGTGCATTGCTGAAAGAGACTCGACTAAATTGACCAAATTAAAAGAAAAGCAAGTTGTACCACATTTTGGACGTTATAGAAATCATATCTTCCAGCAAGACAACGCTCGTGCCCTCACTGCCAGAGTAACGTTGGACTTCCTAAGACACCAGACACCCAAACTCCAAAATAGCCTGGTCCTGATTTAAGCCCAGTAGAACACCTTTGGGCGAGATTCAGAGAAGGCTGAATGACCTTCACCCAAGGTCGACAACTGCTGCAAGACTCGATCAGGCATTTCACAGAGTATGGACCCAACTGCCTATATGTCCTTCATCAACCGGCTAAGTCTTTCCACGTACAGACGATGCTTTCTTCGATGCCTGTAGAGGCACAATTATGGTTATATGGTTATCTTTATGGTATTATTTATGGCGATTGTGTTTGTGTGAACTCTAAATGTAAATCCCGGAAATGTGTTAGCCATAATTGTCAAGTTTGAACTAAGTTCTCCGTTTTGATTGTTAATTTGGGCACATTAAAGTCTGTTCTTTAAGAAACCGCCATCAGTGCGACATTTTTTGTGTGGTTCAGTGTAGAATAGTGTTTCACGCGTACCACACACACCAACACTTGCCATCAGGTTTCAGCTGAATCGACCCTGTTCTGCTGATGACGTCAAACATGCACAGAGGTCATGGACGACTTCCGTTACGTGATAGGATTAACCCTACTTACATAAATTGTAATACTGCAATACGGCAAGACTAACAGCAGTGTAATATTAAATGTTGTAAACTGTTGTTACAGTCAGAAAATGCGTTTGGAATCAAGTTAATTAGTGAGTGAGATTAGTTTTACGTCGCATTTAGCAACATTCCGGCTGTGTGGTGGCGGTGTGTAAATAATCCAGTCTGGGCAATCCAGTGCTCAACAGCATGAGTATCTATCTACACATTTAGGATACGATGCCATGTATCAACCAAGTCAGAGAGCCTAACCACCCGATCCCATTAGTCGCCTCTAACGACAAGTTAGGGTTACCTGAAGATCAATACTAACCCTGATTTTCAAGGGTTTGTTTGAAGTAAATCAGATGTTAAACACCACAGACATTTACTGTACGTAAACCATAAAGTGAAATATTCGTATGTGCATATTTGACATATATTCAATGATAATATTCGCTTCTATATTCATGGCGAATCACGTAAGTACATGTATATGTATTATGCATTGACAGCCATAATAAGGAATAGCATATTTGGAATAATGGCAGCATTACGTAGAATGGGTACAACAGCGTGAGATTCAATCAGTTCGGAAGTAAAATATATATTGCATCACAATACGGCATTATTTGAGAAGACGGGAACAGAGTATAATATCACATGTCATCACTTGCGTAGTAAGATTGATAATTAGAACAATACACAACGTCACAACTTCAGTAGAAAACTGTAAGCAATAAATGATGTTATCACTTTAATAGATGTAACCAAAATAACATGTGATCACTTTAATGGAAAGGTGTAAGCAATATGAGATGTCATCACTTTAATAGATATAACCAAAATAACATGTGACCACTTCAGCAGAAAGGTGTAAGCAATATGAGATGTCATCACTTTAATAGAAAGGTGTAAGTAATATGATATGTCTTCACTTTAATAGAAAGGTGTAAGCAATATGACATGTCTTCACTTCAGTAGAAAGGTGTAAGCAATATGAGATGCCATCACTTTAATAGAAAACTGTAAGCAATAAATGATGTTATCACTTTAATGGAAGGGTGTAAGCAATATAAGATGTCAGTGACTTTAATAGAAAGGTGCAAGCAATATGATATGTCATCATTTTAATAGAAAGGTGTAAGCAATATAAGATGTCCTTTGTTCTGCAAAATTGGTTACCCAAATCCTAAACGAGCGCATTCATCTGTAGATTTGGTCTCAGATATTGCCACTTTTTCATCACCTGTGACTTTTTCATAACAATTTATGCGCGTGTATTTTCACGGACCCCCAAAATTGTGCAACTGTATTTTCCAAACCGTTGAATTTGAAACCGACATTTTGCAGTGTTCCCACTACTGTATCTCAACTCAGGCCGAGTAGCGTTTTCATAACGCTCCTGTAATCTGTTCAGTCTCTGAAGGTATCCTGTAGCTGAGTTGAGCCGTTTCACGTCAGCGTTATGTAATTGGACGCACAGCAAGCTGGGCGGATTGATAATGTGCTTAGTTTTATGTTCTGGCGTTTATTGATGTAGTGATGTTATATTTTCTGTATGATGGAAACATATCCGGAGCAGCCATTGATATCAGGACTGTACTGAACGCTTTTGGTCGAATTTTTCAAAACACATTGAATTAAGCCGCCTTGGTACTACATCTAGCCCATTCAGTATTATTGTCAAGTACTGCTGTACAGTAAATGAATGCTGACTGAGTGTTTTAATGTCGAGTACAGTTATGTGATATGCATTGTAATAACAGAATGGTGAAGTGGTTGAACAATGCCTCATATGGTTATAGTGTTTCACAAGTTATTTCAGAAAAGGGTAAAATTATTATTTCGTCCGGTAACATGACACAACATTGTGAAATGCCTCCGTTTTGCAAGCTTCGTATGAATAACACTCGAGAAGATTCATTTGATGGCGGGTATCGTTCAATGTTCTAATCATCAATAATATCACAGTAACCTTGCCAGGGATATTAGGCAGCTGCAAGAAGAGATTTTATTAGATAAAGATTGGTTTCTATTTTGCCACAGTCTGCTATAAACTTCATGACAGGTAAGGTCATGCACGTACCAAAGTCAACCATTATTCATAATTGTTTTGTCTATAAAAACGACACAAACAGATTCAATGAACAAGATAATTCCTTTAAATATGATGCCTGTACATTTCATAAAATGTATAAATCATCATTTTCATTAATATTATCAGTTTTACTTATAAGGTTGAATTAAATGGTTGTTTATTAACCTGTTCATATGAAACTGCAATATTAGTCGCAACGTATTGAATATTGTATATCACAGGAACTAAAGTACACGTTGCAGTAATGGCTACATGAATCATCTAACACTTGTGTAAAGGTTTTGAAATGAGCTATTTTGGCCACCATCTTTAATTGTCGTGTGTTGCCTTCTCGGCACTTAAATTTACATAAAAATGTAACACCGAATATCTTCCATTTACATCCAGAGTTGATACTTTTGATGTTTTTGACACTTGTCTCTTCTAGAGTGGTAGTTTGGGCACAAAACAAATTATTTTGTATGGTCATGGCATGGTAATATTCAGCATACTTTTGAGACAGGGAATTTTAGTGATTTTAGTGACTTTTCATGGAAATGTTTGGTGGATATTTATTTATTGAAAGTTTACATTGTTTTTGTAGCTAGAGGCAGTTGTTTTTGTTTCCTGTTTACTTCTAGAGTGACACCCGCATGTCATATGGAATTGTTTCATATTTCTCAGAATGCATTTGAGAGGTTGTAGAACGAAAGCGGAATATCTAGCGATTACGAAGGGATTATGTTTTTACGAAGCTCTTGAGACGAAGCTCTTGAGATGCTGTGTGAAGTGCGTGCCAAACAATCTAGTGGTACCACCGAACCGTGATGTTCAGTTCATTCACGAGACACCGTGTATGTTCCACACCATCAATTATATGCATGGAGCCCTGCTGTTCGATGTGGTGAGACACAGTCTCTGCATGTTCCCCACCTTCAATTGTATGTATGGAACCCCGTTGTTCGATGTGGCGAGACACAGTCTCTGCGTGTTACCTCATCGCCAGTTGTATGTATGGGACCCTTTTGTTCGATGTGACGAGACAAACGTCTCTTTATGTTACCCCACTGTCAATTGCACCCCAACGGCAAATGAGAGAGTGACAATGGTTTTACGTCGCTTTTAGCAATACCCCTACAATATCACAGGTTCACAAGAGATGGGTTTTACACATTGTAACCATGTGATGAATCGAACCCGGGTCTTCGGCGTGTCACTAGGCTGATGATGCACATACATAGCACCGATTACCCACCTCAAAGATGAACATTTATATCATCATATTACCCCGATTAACCAAACCTCACTTAGAGGCATTGTCGGTCAACAGTAATAAAGCCGCCATATCCCATCGGGTGCCCGTTCACTGATGGTTGAACAGAGACATTTTGGAACAAACTCACTTGCCTAAGTGAGTATTTCACGTGTGTTTCCTTGTGAGGCAGGACTGAAGTTCCAGAAACAGGAACAAGGCTGTCAAACACAGCCATCAATTCAAAAACTCTCCGTGACTAACTTCAACGGATTTGTGACCTGACCACTAGGCACAAACACGCCAAACACAGTAATTAGGATTAAACAATCACCATTTATGACAATAAATGGAACGCTTACCTCCTCCGTTTCTGTTGCAAAGGTAGGGAAATCTCCACAAGTTGACCAAGGACACACAGTACCCTACCATGGACAATATATAATCCGTCTTGTGACTCCATTTCGGTCGCTTCGATATTCCAGGGACTGTCCGTGACTCTTCCAACATCTTCAACGACTGTTCATCAGCATCTCCGTCTTTGTCCCGTCGCTCTAACTGCATGGTGTCCATGGCCGTGTGTTTCAAACTCCGATCTTCCTTAAATAAGCGCAAAATCGCCACGTCAGCTACAAGCCTGTCGACCATACAACGCAGTCCCTCTTTAGCAGGTGTTCATTATGCTGAAAAGGTCTGAAATAATGGTCAGAAAATGTAATTAGTATAAACTTTGAGTCCGGGCCCGGCTTCAGCGGAGACGTGCTTCTGACACACAGATTACAATGATGTGAATATATAGGACAGGCTCACAGCCGGTGGGTGCACAGCAGGGCTGTGTATTGGCATATTTATTGTATTGCAATATATTGCGATTCATATTCCCGTGTTGCGGTACTTAGTTCGACATAAGTAAAACAAGCTAATCACTTTTGTTTATACACTGACGCTGGTACCGACGTCATAGACTGAGACATATTGCACGACATGTGTATATTTATACAGCTAAACCTGACATTAACAACTAACAGAAACGGTGTGCATTATACTGTGATGTCCGGTGACAGCGGTGAGTGAGTGAGGGCGAGAGTGAGGGAGTGGGTGGGTGAGTGAATGGGTTTAGTTGTACTCGCCTTAATGCTGAAATATTGCCAAAAGTGGCGTAAAACTGAACTCACTGACACAAGTTACACCTGTCTGTCGTTAGCGAATTATGTTCTACTGTCTCACAATTTCAACTTTTGCTTGTTTCGTGAGACCTAGAACTTATGTTTAAATGCACGGGGCTCTGGTTGTCCGCGATCAAATGTAGTGCGATGGGTGAAGCGTGTGGCCTGTCTCAGCAGCTACGCGCGATATCTCAATTTCATCGTCATTCACTACACGTGCACTAGCCCACATCTGCTCTCCCTTTCACAAACCAAATGGGTTTGCTCATTGCCGTGCACCAACTACTTCTCTTGAACGTGCTCTCTACGCCTCTCCAACTTATCCTTATTTGCCAGTAATGATGTCGGGGTGGTATTTAGCGTGGACAGAATAAAATCTTTATTGAACCTACTCAGTCGTCCCGCCATGATGCTAGTCATGCCTGGTGGTACAGTGGCGCCACCTCCAGGCAGCGACCCTCCAAACTGACTTCCTACTCCGGGTATATATCATGTACCAGTTGTATTGAATCAGAGCTGACATTTCCCATTAATACCCTCCCAGGCAGGGCAGCAACAAGTATTGTCTTTAAAAGTCTTTTGTTCCACGACGGGAGTCGAACCACATGTCTTCCACGCTTCGGTCAAATCTTGGCACGGGTGACCGAGTAGGCGAGAGGGTTGTAAACCCATGATGGTGGGTTTTATATGTATATTTTTGAAGTCTCCAGAGTGATAACGACTTAGACCTGCGTCACGCCCTTCAGTGTTATTAGGGACAGTGAGGCCGCCAGTCTAGTGATTAAAGCGTTCGCACGTCACACCGAAGACCCGGGTTCGAATCTCCACATGGGTACAGGGTGTAAAGCTCATTTCTTGTGTCCCCAGCCGTCACATTGTTCGAATATTGCTAAAAGCGGCTTAAGACCGAACTAGCTCACACCAATATTATTACTGGAAAACTCAGTAACACATCACCGGAAAGTCACTGGATGGTATCCTTTCATACTTCTAATTATTTATAATGATTTTATGCATCTATTCCCATACAAATTAAAAATGCCTATACTTGATGCCCTATGAATTAAACATATTTATTTGATATCTTTGAGTAATTGTGCATTGACTTTGAACAGCCCGTTGATTATCAGTTATGTATTACAAGGAATCATATAGTATTAATATATCATAAACTAGTGATCAAAAGGAAGTATACCTTGTGTCTGACCAAGTGTGAAAGATATATATACTATCAGATAACAAAAATGAACATATGAATATATGAACATATTCGCTCGTATCTATCGTGCGGCAATTCCCACTCATGCAGATCACATGTACCTTCGAGGCAGCCAAAAATATGTCATGTCTATTGTAGTGGTGCATCTTTTGGTTGTTAAACATAACGAAGACTTTTTTTACGTTGTGCTATATTTCTTTTGCCACTTCTGTTCATTTTCAGTCAATATTAATCAAATAAATCCCAAGCAAACTAGCATTTTGTCAAAGGGTTCAATAGTCCAAAACGATATCTGCTAGCCGCCATTTTGGGAAGAGGGGTGTTTATTGTTTCCAAATCCTACGTATTAATGTAAAATTATGTACTTTCAGGAATCTGTAAATCAGTGTTTATAGAAATTATAGGTGTGTAAGTAATGGCAATGCTAAATATTGAAGGGCGAACGCTGAAAATAGTATGTCAATGTTTGTGCACTGTGCATGCGCAAAAGATACAGAATTTGAGGTGCCTGCATACCTGAAATTATTTCAGGCATTTTGTTTAATATGATGACCAATTTGGCGCTTTTATCATCAAATGCACAACTATTGTTAACTATCTCTCTCTCTCTCGCTCTCTCTCTCTCTCTCTCTCTCTCTCTCTCTCTCTCTCTCACACACACACACACACACACACACACGGAACTTAAGGTTGATTTCACTTCAACCATGTAAACGGAAATCCCGCTAGGCAACATGCCATGAAACTAACATTATCAATAGAGCACGTACAGTATGACATAAACGTGGTATTTAATAATTGTTAAATATTCAAAATTCATGCTTTATACCTTAATTGGTCAAACGTAAACAACATCTGCTAAACAACGTTTAAAACCAAGACACATTATCTGTGTTCACAAGCTGGTCTGCCTTCAGCTATTAACAGATCAATAAACCTTTCCGTTTTAACTATGAGTTTCCACTTTCACCAATTTATCCGTAGTCTCTGAATACGTAACTGTCAGATTGTTAAATCAGTCATTTCGTGAACTGGCTAAAAATTTCAATCATTTCTTGAAAATGTCTAGGAGGGTCAGTCATTTCGTGTCATTTTGCGTAACAACAATCAATATATACTTGTCATTCCACGAAATTTCACTTACAAACTCAATCAACAAAAGTGGATCACAGTTTCAACATCGCTTATTGTTACTAACAGTTAAAACTATTATGACAGCGTCTGTTGCACTTCAGCTTAACTTTGAAGCATTTACACCTGTTTGTTTGACACTTGCTGTGTTCAGACCAGCCACACCTCACGAACCCCTGTCCACCACATACAGATGAAATGAAATTTCATGAAATGTCTGAACAGAGACCATATAATGGAGTCTCATGTGTATTGATTGCTGTTACATTAAATGACGCAAAATGGCTGACCGTCGTAGTCATTTCACAAAATGACTGAAATTTTTAGTCACTTCACGAAATGACTGATTTCACAATCTGACTGTAACATACTTACAATTTGGATAGTTACAAACAAACCCATTTACACTGAAAAGAATCCCCGAGGCAACCAGAGATTCAGAACCTGAGAAAATCTACACTTGCTTCATTTACCGCTTTAGCGCCACACTCAAGGCCATCCTGGCGATCGTGTAGGGGAAATATTGTGTCAGGGACTGGGAGCAGGACTAATTCACTCAAACAAGTCTAGAAACAGGAAAACACTGTCATCTGTACATATCGTCACTCGTTATAATCTATGGTTTGGTCTGACAGTACAAATGTTCATTGGTTATAACCTATGGTTTGGTCTGACAGTACATATCTTCATTGGTTATAATCCGTGGTTTGGTCTGACAGTACATATGTTCATTGGTTATAATCTGTGGTTTGGTCTGACAGTACAAATGTTCATTGCAATTGGTTATAATATATGGTGTGGTCTGACAGTACATATATTCATTGGTTTATCATCTATGGTTTGGTCTGACAGTACATATGTTCATTGGTTATAATCGATGGTTTGGTCTGACAGTACAAATGTTCATTGGTTATAATCTATGGTTTGGTCTGACAGTACATATGTTCATTGGTTATAATCTATGGTTTGGTCTGACAGTACATATGTTCATTGGTTTATCATCTATGGTTTGGTCTGACAGTACATATGTTCATTGGTTATAATCTATGGTTTGGTCTGACAGTACATATGTTCATTGGTTATAATCTATGGTTTGGTCTGACAGTACATATGTTCACTGGTTATAAAAATCTATGGTTTGGTCTGACAGTACATATGTTCATTGGTTATAATCTATGGTTTGGTCTGACAGTACACATGTTCACTGGTTATAACCTATGGTTTGGTCTGACAGTACATATGTTCATTGGTTATAATCTATGGTTTGGTCTGACAGTACAAATGTTCATTGGTTATAATCTATGGTTTGGTCTGACAGTACATATGTTCACTGGTTATAATCTATGGTTTGGTCTGACAGTACATATGTTCATTGGTTATAATCTATGGTTTGGTCTGACAGTACATATGTTCATTGGTTATAATCTATGGTTTGGTCTGACAGTACACATGTTCACTGGTTATAACCTATGGTTTGGTCTGACAGTACATATGTTCACTGGTTATAATCTATGGTTTGGTCTGACAGATATACTTTTTGTACACCCCAAGTGTACTGAGCAAAGTTGTCGGTATTAAAATACCAGTATGTATCATGTAATATATTCATCCAGCCCTTGACTAAATGTTCAAGCCCATAGTGTTCAGTTCGAAAGCAGCAACCTTGATGTTTTGTAGGAAAACACTCTTAAATATATCTTAAGCCAAATAGATCACTTGTGTTTGCTATGAATTCTTGCGCAGTTACTATCATGTCAAAAATGAATGTGTTCTCAATCATTCAACCACATCTGCCTGAAATGCCACTAAGTTAAACTTCTTCCCTCAGATGCCAAGACACTCCTCCCCTTTCTGCCCATCCATAGTGTCAGTGCCTACTGCTTGACAAGTGTTAGATGAGACAGCGGAGTGAACGCGTTTGTGACAAGCAGGCGGGGCAAGTAATCTGGACGGATACACTTGGTTGCTACAGGTAGATTGGCGATTAAGCACGTGCAATACATGCTGACCGTGGCTTGAAATCAATACCGCTACCGTTTGACACGTGTCTCGTAGAGTGATATAGTTCAGCACCATCACGACACGATTCGCACGAGGAAATTGTACTTTTCAATATTTGGACGACAACCTGTTTCTGGAGGGCGTTGCCATATATGCAAATTGAGGTCATTTGTCAGGTCGTGGCACATCTAATACCTGTCAAGCAGTAACCATCCTGGTTCCCTGGCGTCTCATTAATAGTCACCGGAACTGTTGGAGACATACACTCACTCGGGATTCCCATCCTGGTCCCCGGCCGGCCTCTCATTAATATTCAGACCCCTTTATTTACATTTAGTGATTAACACTAAATGCGGTTATCAAAACTATTCTCCCTCGGCTTTCGCATTTACTTCCGTGTTGTCGTGTTTACTTCCGCATTCTGTTATATGGCGCCAAATCACGTCGCTTGGTTACCAATGACGTCATATATTATACGCGCGCCGTTTACGTCACTTTCTGAATGTCATTCGCGCTGGTATCATCGTACGGTAAACATCATCCTGTTAAATCAACCTGTTCTTCATCTCATCACGCCCGGGAAAAGAAAGGCTGTAATCAGTCACCGGCTGGTGAGGACGGGGAAGGGTCCCAAGCAGCCCAATAAGACGCCAGGTGTTGCTGTGGCTTCAAGCAATAAGGATTCGGAGAACAGTGAGTCTTTCAATAATTATCTTAATCCATCGCCCCCATCTGCATCGGTGGAGATTTCAGGTTTCACATCACTGGCGCCCAACGCAACTCCTAGTATTTCTGGTCAGCTAGAGGCAACTCTGAAATTGCTTTCGAATGAATAACTTACAGAACCAATCTGTCTCTCTTCCCGTCGTGCCTGACATTTCAGTCACCTCTCCCGCCCCTCCGCCATTAATGTATGACGCTCAGGAAATCGGCGCACACGTGAAGCAGGCCACTCGTGAAAAAATCTACAACAGCTCTGGTTGCAGCACATGCTGACACCCCAACAGATGAAATCCCGCACCAATACTGGGGTAAGTTTTTCAAAGAATATTCCTCGCGATTCACCATTCAATATCTGTTGGGATTTCAACAAAGGGAACTGTCAGCGTCAATTCTGTAAATGCCCCCACAAGTACGGAAACTGTGGAGAGCCTGGTCACAGCGTCCAGAGTTGTTTCGTGCCCATGCGTCCGTCAGAACGTCAGCTGCCACCGGTACAAATTACCAGCAATGTGGACAAAACGTCTCGAGCACCAACTCCGGTCAGCGTAAGTAACATGTTGGAGTCTCTTCACTCGTATTCATTGGTTAACCCCGCGGATACACATTCTTTGTATGATAGCTCTCTGCACGGTTTTAAGTTTCAGGGAACCCGGGTCTCCAGAACGTCCAAATATCTGTCATCAGCGACAGGTACAGTGGGTGTGGAGGTTGTTATTAAAAAACTGAACAAAGAGATAAACTAAATACTAGGAGTTGCGTTAATAAACTCATGGGCAAAAGAAACTTATCACCCGACATTATTTGTGTTAAAAACGACAAAAACAAAAAAATGTCAGAAAGAATGTTTATATAAGAAAGATAAGCCATTTACACAGCAAAAACTGTATTTGTTGATGCCCTGTCAATGTTCATGCATGCAGGAAGTGAGGTAGATGACACATGGGGTGGACGTGAAAGTTTACACAGAGGATTGCATTCACAGAGTGTGTGGAAAACTGAATCTTGGAAGTGTCTGAGCACTCAGTACCTAGTGTGTCCACCCCTTGAATCAATGCACGCTAGTACACGTCTCCGCATTGATGTCGTCAAACGCCTGATGACGTCAGGAGGAATCCTCTGCCACAGTTCCAAGAGAACTTGCTCCAATTGTTGGCGATTTGCTGGTGGTTGCTGTCGTTGTCTTAGCTGTCTGTCGAGATGATCCCAGAGGTGTTCAATGGGATTCATGTCTGGGGAACGTGCTGGCCAGGGCAAAACGTTGATGTTGGCGTTGTTGAGGTAATCTTCAACGATTCTGGCAGTATGCGGACGTGCATTGTCCTGTTGCAAAAGAACACCTCTTGGCTGTTGACGCACAAAGGGCAAAACAACTGGCCTCAAGACTTCGTCCCTATACCTTTGGGCTGTCAGATTTCCATGCAGGATGACAAGCTGTGTCCTCTGATCAGCACAAATCCCACCCCACACCATGATACCACCTCCTCCAAATGGGTGCACCTCTTGAATGCAGTTCCTCGCCAATCGCTCACCTCTACGTCGGTATACACGGGCTCGGCCATCATTTCTGTACAAGTTGAAACGACTTTCATCAGTGAAGAGCACTCTCTGCCAGTCACGTCGCTGCCACCGACGTACTGTTCGTGCCCACTGCAGCCGACGTTGACAATGTTGGCGGGTCAAGGGCATTCCACGGAATGGACGGCGAGCTCTGATACCAGCAGCACGGAGACGTCTTAGTACGGTTCGTCTGCTGATGCGGTGTCCCAAGGCTGTGGTCGCCGTTGACGTCGCTGTGACGAATCTGTTCCGTAGGTGTATCGTACGGATATGGCGGTCTTCGGCGGGCGTCGTAACCCTTGGTCTACCTGATCTTGGACGGTCAGTGGTCTGACCTGTCTGCTGAAAACGTCTCAGGAGGTTGCTGATTGTTGCCTGGCTGCAGTGGAATGTTCTGGCAATCTGACGTTGTGACGCCCCCATATGGGCCATACCGATGGCCCTATTGCGTTGCTCCGATGACAGTCGTGGCATAACTTTGATATGCTTTTTGATAATGCATGATTGCACTGTCGAACAGCTGTATTTATGCAACCAATGTGCACGAGAACTTTTGGTTACACTCAAAAAACCTTTTTCACTGTTTTTCGTGCTTTCACGAAAATCACAATATCTCGGGTTTTTTGCTTGCTACTCAGCTTAAAAATGTGCTTTAGCGAATGTTTTCTCAGTATGTTTTACCTAGTTCAGTTTTGTTTAGAAGCGTAAATGGAAATTTTAAAGTGATAAGTTTCTTTTGCCCATGAGTTTAATTCATAGTTTCCTGCATTACAGGTATCACCGATCGGACTCGTTCCTAAGAAGATAGATGGTGGATCAGCCGTTAAGTTCTCCGACAATTTCCGTTTGATTCACCACCTATCATATCCGCAAGGTGATTCTGTTAATGATAACATTAACCAACGAGACTGTTCTGTTTCAAATTCACGCTTTGACGAAGCTGTGGAGACCCTTACGTACGTGCGTACAGCTCCGTGTTTTCATGGGACGGCGTTCATCTTTCCCCATGTGGGGTGCAAATATATGACGTTTGTCAAAGACATTGACAGTGCCGTGCTGGCTGCTTTGAAATCTTCTTAGATGCAGGTACCTGGGAAAAGGCAAGCTATGGTGGGGAAGCAACCTGGTGAGTTAATGGTCATGTTTGTTGGCTCGGTTCGCGTGTGCTTTGGCGGGATTCTTGGAGGCTTAAACATATTATAACAATGTTCTAAATTTAGGGGCCCTACTTTTCAGATGGATCTTATTTTCCCTCCACTTATCAGTGGTGGGGACTATTTAGGCATATATATAAATTCCTGCTTCTCAGCGGAAGTATTTCTTTATCGATCATTTTGCTGCTGGTGCAACTTCGTTTGTCAATACTTTATGCTGGTGGTGGTGGTGTCTACTCCGTAGTCGCCCGCTGTCATAGTCATATTAAGTTACCTTCAAGAACCGCCACGCTCATGATCATTAACCCACAACAACGTTTATTATTTGTGTTGTATGCGCGACGTCATCGCATATTGGGTTGACGTCGCCCGTCCAACGGAGAATGTGTTTAGGTAATGCCCATCTAATGGCGTCGCTCACTGGGAGAGATTCAAGATGGCTGACGACATAAGTTTACTATCGAACTGACCGATTTTTAATACTTTGGCTGCTACATTCACACGACACCTGGCTCAGTGATGCAGAGTGAAATTAGTATCTGAATTCCGGTAGCAAATAATTTTTAAAGCAACGAAGTTTGTCTCCATAACACCATGTTAGCCCCTCCCACTCGCGAATGTAAACACAACTCCCACGTTTGAGTGCCTCACATTACAAGGTGCATACACCGATGACAGGATCAATTTCAAAATATTTATCAATAAAGTCATAGCTATAGACACCATTTCACCTTTGGGCATTGTTGAATCGCGTTTTACAAGTACAGAAACTGGGAAAAATTCCTCTCCGATCTTTGCCAAACGTGCGCTGTCCTTACCAGATACCCTGGTAGTAGAAAGTATTATGTTTGTTCGCTGTTACTTTAGTTCAAAACCTGGAATTGTCTTACTTTGTTATACTGTTTATTCAAACATATCTGCATTGATAACAATTTTTTAATATTGTCACTTGAGAACTGTATGGATTTATTTATTTTCTTTATGAGAACCCTTTTTGCAGAGAAGTCTCAGTCTTCAAGTGCTGCTAACTGTTTCATTTCCTAAGCGAAAAATGACTGATGTTAAAATGCTGGAATCTGTCAAGACATGTCAAGAATTCAAAGAGTAATGTTCATAATTATGTGTGATAAGAAATTCCCTCAAAATGAAATTAACAGTATTTAAAGTTACGTGCTAAGTTTTGAATTTTCCGTCGTTATTACTAGTTGATTGGAACTTAGTGTTTAATACTAACCTGTATTACAAAACAATATCAGAAGGATCACGTAGAGTAACTGTTTCTCATTTCCTCGCATTGTGTGAGTTTTTCTTAATCAAGTATAATCACCAGAGAAAATATTTTATTTAAAGCGTACATTCATTGATAAAGTGAACTGAATTCTAGTTTCACAATGTTGTCCAAATCCAGCAAACTATGTCAATTTATAATCCACTGAATACATACTTTGTTAATTATCTGTTTTGTTCCTTTATTTTGTTACATGTTTTATTATAGCATGCAGTATCTGTTTATAAATTTTAAGAGGAATAATTTTGTAGCAGAGGGAATTCATGCTCCTCCCACAGAGGCTACTCCTGTCATATCTTCCTACGTAGCGTAGCCTCAGTGGGAAGAGAATGGAGGGAATTATGTCCACTTCCAAAACTCACTTCATTAATTAATTTTCTAAGTCAGCTAGATGGCATGAATATGAAATAGCTACTTCATAGTTTAAACATACAATTTGTATTACTATGGCAGAAAGTAATCTCTTGAAACATGTCATAATTGAAAAAAGAAAAGCTTGGACTTCCATATTATCTCAGTTTATGTGACTGGAAACTTTCAGATTGTACACCAATAGTTTAGGTTAAAAACATTTCAAAATTGTTATCATTGATAAGTTCAGCTGCTCAGTAGTTAAGTATACTATTGAGAATATACCATGTTATTCTATAAGCATGCAATCTGACAAACATAAGGTAGTTGTGAAAATAACCACAATCATTTCATGTTACCTCAGACTTATACCCTGTTTGATATCAAAGTTATCCCAGCATTGAGAATAACGTTATCATGAAGTTTTAGTTTATGCTGCATAACAATGATGCACCTAAGTGCTAGTAATATATAATTTATTACACTCACATTTTCAGGTCTGCTATATCAAGCAGAGAAAACCTTTTAATTCTAAAATTTCAAACAGTGACTTTTTGCATGATTTCTGCAGTGTTTCAGGCATACGCTGAGTGAAAATGTATCATTTATTGAACAATAGTTTAAGGGTGTCATATTCCAAGTTCCAATGTGACAAAATTCTGGAAAAAATGCATTATACGTGTACCTGCAACACTGTGGAATTATGATATTTCTGACTAATCAAAATTTTAGAGTACCAGCAGTAGAGGATGAGAGTATGATGTTTTAATGCAAGCAACTTTGCAATATCATTTTGTCCCTTCAGTGATAGTGTTGCAGTCATTGCAAGTATAGTAGCATGTGGCAGGACTGCTCGCAGCTTATGCAGTCTCTGAAAGACTGGTCGAAAGGTATCCCCAAGTCCAAAATACAGTGTGCTTCATCAATTACAGTGTAGGTTTAACATCTTCTTGAAAGCGTTTATGCAAAAATATTTCATTCACGGGCCTCTGACCAATGATACTTTCAGGATGTGCAAAAAGGTAAGTATAATGGCCGTTCAGCAACTTTGTCCCTTCTGGATATTTTAGGCTTATGGCTTTATTCCCAAACTTTCTGAGTTGTTGTTCCAGGATCACATTCAGTGGCACAATGATAATAATGAATAGTTTTGTCACAGGATTTATTGTGTATTTTGGGTAGAATTTCATATATCAGTGATTTCCCATATCCTGTGGGCAAAATAGAAATTGTATCCCCATGCAAAACATTATTCGGCGTTTTTTTTTCTGTAATGGCTTCAAGGTCAAAATTGCAGTTTTGTTTTCTTGGTGGTACTCCTCTAGAGATCCAGCATACACATACTGAAAGTTATATTTGAAACATGAAGTGAATAAATGTAAGTATACTATGTACTTTTAATTATTGGTAAATAATAGTTATACATGAATAAGTGAAATTAAGACATTCTGTTTGATAAAACAATACAATTAGTGGGTTAAACATAAGAACCACATTTTGACAATGCAGTCTGTTATACAATAACAATTAATAATATTAACTATGCATAATTTGGGGAATGAACAATTGTTTCCTAAGTAAAATATTATGTAGTGACTATTTTATCAATTTTGTGGGCACTAACAACATATTTTAAAGTACGAAGGTGTTCTAAGCTCACAGAACACCAGGTTCCCAACTAAATCACCTTGAATTATATAAAATATCCCCTGTACAGAGGTAGGTAGGAACAGCGCACGTTTAGCAAGGATCGTCCGCCATCTTGGATCTCTCTCAGTGAGCAACACCATCAGATGGCCAATACCAGCTCGTAAATATTAATGAGAGGCCCGGGAACCACAATGAGTAGTAACCAGTTGATGGTTGTTGGAATTCATTAATAGTGAAAAGATAGTTGACTTCTGAGTTTATAAGGAGCTATTTTCTCTGAACTGTACGTTTAATAATGTTATCTTCCTTGACATGAAATGTGTTCGCTGCACACTCGGCGTCATTAATGAAGGGTCAAGCTATTGGTAACACAATTTCTTAAAGTTGTAAAACCTTCGTTTTTGTATGAATGCTTTACAAAATGTCTTTACAGCATGGGAAAAATATACCAGGTCGTTGAAATGTAATTATTTCGTTCTTGAAAGCTCGATACATTCTGTTACAAATAGCACATTTTTATTCAAATTGTCAATGTGGAAATTGACCTGCAACGTGATGCCAATGAGTGTCAAGTCACTCTATCCCTCCGAACTGGAGAACAAACTGACAATACACATGTGCTGATCATGATGTTTCTCGCGAGTGTGTTTTGGGATGGTTAATATCCTGCATTAGGAATGAACATTGTATTTAGCGAGCCTTGGCAAGCTAAATACATTGTATTTATTTCTAATGCAGGATATTGACGGCCTCAAAACATACGAGTCTGTTAACCTATTTATCATACAATGCCTATCTAACTTTATAATTTTAAAAACTGCGATTTCATTTGCCACAGGTCATGAAACTTCATGAGATGTGCCCGCATATCTGTGAGGTCACAAGCTCGGTGGCGTAATTTTCTAATGATCACTTATTTAACGTCATCTAGTTCACACCTTTATGTTAAAGAGCGTAGTATTATCAACAATACATTTGAAAAATAACAACAGACTCTCGTGGAAGTTCAGAAACCATCCATTAGCCTTTAGAACAACAAATACATTAATTTTACATTTGTAAGATAAATTGATTGGTGCTTGTTTGAAATCGCAGCTGAAAATGAGATGGGTTTTTATTCACGTGCTGGAAGGGGTCAGGCCTTTTAGAAAGTAGTCAAACTAAGTGGCTTGTTTAGTTCTAATACTGAGCCCTAACACACACCTTCAGACCAGTGTGGGAAATAAAGTTAAGTTTCCAAATTTGGCTGGCCTATCGGGCTAGCTATGCCTGAAAGTTATTATCCCCCAAAATAATTCAAAAGGCCGAAATCTGAATGTGGAAACTAAACAAAAAATTACAAAAAGTAAAGTACCATAGTTTATCAAGACAAAAATCTTGTATGATTTATTATAAGTGTGTTATAACTTGCGAAATCGGAGAGAGTGATATATTAGAAAAATACATCATGAACTTTCTCTAGCCAGTCGGGACGGTGACAGAGATTTACTGGTCCAACTGGATTTTTGCTAGCCATGGGCTTGCAGACCAGAGATTATTTCGCACACTGTGTAGAAATTAAACGTGCGCTCGATGAATAATAATGCAAAAAATTGTAATGCTTATTCATCCGTTTTGTCATTCATGCACCATGTGTCCGGTTTTTATGTACACATATCATACGCAAATAATTTACATTACAATGCAGCTAATCGTTTTGATGTACACATAAAATACGGAAATAATTTACATTGCATTGCAGCAGTTTCAGGATGATGTATATTTTTACAAATACTTCGCTGCATGTTATGCCTCATTAAAATGTCTCATATGTTCTTCCACGCATATATTTGATGGACGTTTATGGGCACGCGAATCATTTTTGTTTTCATTGTGTTTATTTTCTGTCATAAGTGACAGATGAACGTGCATTATGACCTCTAAGAGCACAGGTAGTAAACATTATGGCCATGGGGGCCCTCGACATTCACCGAATAAAGACTTGCGGCTTCTGATGGATGATTCTCTTCGTTATTCTTAAATAAGACAGTACAAGATATATTATGGTCTTTACTTCTGTTCCTATTTTCCTGCTTTCTGTTACATTGTGTGTTGTATTGTGTGTCCGTATTGCTGTCTCCCGCCGGGATACCAAGGGGGATACTAAGGTCACCACGACTCTTTGACCACTCTTCAAACTCTTGTTAACGCGACATGTCATGAACTGTATTGATTTCTTAGAACTGAATTTGTTTGACTGTCAGTCCCTGTTCTCAAACTTCGACCATAGCGATGAACCCTGCGCGCATCACTTGTTGTGTTTCTTGGACTCGCCTTCTTGGAGCTAGAAACATTCAGGCATCCTAGTTCATCCATGCGAACCTAATGTTTGCGCTTGGGCTTTATGCACTGCGCAGCACAGCTATTTGAAGTCACCTTTCACCCCAGCAGGTCCTTTAAACTGAGATATTCACACCAGCAGGCCCTTTAAACTGAGATATTCACACCAGCAGGTCCTTTAAACTGAGATATTCATCCCAGCAGGTCCATTAAACTGAGATTTTCATCGCGTCTTCAACTTTATAAGCAGAAATTGCATTTTTGATAGTTTTTAGCAGTAGGTCCATACCGAAAGATATCAGAATCTGCATAGATGGGTTTTGCGTTGCATATAAGCTTTAATTTTTAATTGTCTGGAGCACGGGTACAAGTTGGTTTTTTTTTGGTTTTTTTTGTAGCCATCGGTATATTTTGCAGACAAGGAAACAGATTTAGAGCTATCTCCGTTTAATCGATTTGCATTCGGTAATTTCTGCACATCATACGTGATTCAATGTTACTCGAGATAAAGAAATACGACCAGGAGGTACCAAATGAGTTCGGCATTCGCAGCGGGGTACATAGAAATGTTACTCGACTCAAGCAGGGTACTTTGAAAATAATAGAAGAGCGCTCAGCCAATCAGAAGGCGACATTTATGTGTGAGATAGGTGCTGTATAGTAACCATCTGCGTAATCCACACAACAAGGTGACGTCTGTCTGATTTTGTGGGCGCACGAACGGGTGAAAAAAGACCTTGGCAAACAAACGTCTCAGTCACAAGACGAATAGTTACAATAGGCCTTTTAGCTTTTCTGAATATTATGACTAAAATGATCAATGAGTGTACAAAATGAAATTGTTCGTTTAAAATATGATTTTCGCCGCACATCAGCTATATCCACGAATCAAGTTTACGCGAGTGTAACATTTCTGTCAGAGATCATTATTTTGCTTTGAAGAATAAATAAATAAATAAATAAATAAATAAATGTAACAGTATTGTATAGTGTGGACATTTACTTATGTATTCATATATAAATTTAAAAGTGCATCATGTTGATGCAAACAACACTGATCATTTCTTTGAATGTCATTTAGAAGTGAAAATACATAAGAATGAAGATTTTTTATGGATATCAATTTCTTTATGTGAGAACACAACGTTTCGGAGTTAATGCTTACTCCTTCATCACCTGATGAAGTCTTAACACTGATCATGACTATCATGTAATACTGTTACCCATATCATTGTTTGCAAAACTTTGTGCAATACTTCAACTGAACATTCCACACTAAGGGGCTATATCATTTTATTCATCTGTAAACCACTGACACACAGCCATACATAATAGGGACGGGGAGTCTGAAAGTATGGTGTAATCGCAACTGGGAAAATGAAAATATGTTTGCGTTCTACAGTTGATAGTTTGAACGGAAGTTGGAAAGATTATGTCCAGTTTTCAAAACAAAAATCGAGTATACAAAATTTTACTCCAAATATCAAACCAAAGAATGACTGATCTCAAGATTCGCGATTCACCTGACTTCTAATCATTATAGACAGGCACTGGGAATCTCCTTTATAGGGTTATTTCACAGTTTAGGCAAACTGGGAGTGATCAGCTAGGGGAGCTCCATTATACATTTTTGTTCATGAGAAGTCAGACTGGGAGTAGTCACAATGGGAAGATACCGACTCGCCGACAAAGTGGGATTAAAACATCGCAGTCAGTTCGACTGTGTCGAAGCATCGAACTATTGATTGCAATTGTCTCCCATTGAATTTAATCGATGGTAGAAACGGCCAGTTATCGATGCATCGATAGTATGCGTGATTATCCTTGATTTGATAATTGACTTCCTTGTATGAATGCGCAGATCATAATACAGGATGGTAGGTTCCAGACGTACAGCTTCATTGAGTTTATGTTTTAACTGTTTACCTGATCTGGATTTCAAGATTCTTGTCAGTTATCCAAATAAACTGAAACTACTGCAGTTTGTCTTTATTTCACATAAACTGTGCATTCATTTGTTAAATGACCTTAAATGAGATAATTCAAGGAGAAAAAAGCCTACAGACTATCGCTATCGCAATACTGTAACACCGTTTCCTACCTTATATATTTAGGTCATACTTCCAAATATATATCAGAGTCAAGCGCCTATGGTTTTCCGTGATAAGTAGTCCTACTAAATGTTTCACAAATTGGTACCTCCAGTACATGTACTTTTGCTACCTGCATGGATATATATCACCCCTTCAGTTGCTGGCTATTGTAGTAAAATTTAGCCCTAAATTTAAATAATATATCATGAGTATGTGTGGACTATAGACAAAACGGACCCCACCGAAAACGGTCAAAATAAAATTCGAGAAAACGGCCACCGCCCACGAGGAAAAGGCCACCACTGCTAGAAAATAAACGGCCCCTGGGTTTAGGGAAAACGGTCATTCTATAATACAGAATACTGTATGTAGTTTATTTTACTGTTATTCACCTTTAAATCAATATCATAATAAGAAGGCAGCAACAATGATACCATGGTAATGGCAAAGTTCTTTTGTCTACATCTACAAGTTGTATTTATGCATTATAAAAACATATTTACCACTCTTCATTTGAACACTATTTCTGAACAATGCAAAATATACTATAATGTTTTTTTACACAATTCAATTTCTTGTTATTGATAATAGATATGGTGACACGTGTACTAAATAAATATGAAGAATAAATAAGAACCATATCTATCAAATAAAAATATTCAAATTCTTTCTTAAAGCGATATAAATGGGGTTTGTCTGGCTGATCAGGGTCAAACGTGTTGGCGGTTGGCGGTGAAAATATGTTTTCTTTCTTTCTCTCTCTCTCTCTCATTCTCTCTCTCTCTCACTCTCTCAGTACACAGGGAGTGGCGGGGTAACTGGATATCTAAAAATTTCATGATAATTAAAAGTAAATTATAAACACCGGTCACAGAAGGACAGTGAAACAAGTAGTTTATCGCAGATATAAATTTAAAACTGGAAATTTATTTCAAAACATTTAAACTAAACAAAAACATAGTTTGAATTAGTACTACTAGACCGCTCGTCAATATAAGCAGTACCTTATTATCCTTCTTCTCTGTCATGAACTAATCTTACCTGTGAAACAATCAATCAAATTAGTTTGTTCATTGTGATTATCGCAACAACCAATTGATCCTCAAAGGTTAAACCGCTATGGAGATCGAAACTAAAAGAAACACCCCCAAAACAACAAACAAAAAACAAAAACAGAATAAAAAACAAAACAAAATCAAATCAAGTGTGTGCGCAGTGAAGTCAATCGCTGTTCTCTCCTGGCCGTTTTCTCGATTTTGGGGGAGGGGTCTGTTTTTGCTGGGGTCCGTTTTCTCCGTATCCCGTATGTGTCATTATATACTATATCACATCACTCATGTGTTTGAAGACAAAATGTTTCAACTTCGCTACAGATAAAAGCATACATTGGTCCAAAATCATTAACAGTCTCAGTTTGATGGTAAGGCGATCATTTTCATGATTTGAGTATTTGGGTTTAAAAGATTACCACATTGTTACTCTTATCAAATACCGCCTATGTTTTGCACAAATTACAGATCGGCAGTACACTAATAATGATTGTGTTTTTTGAGTAGGATACGTATCAGTGACGATTCTTGTTCATTCGTGGATAACGCTGATTCTTGTATCATGGTAATTATCGTACTATCTCGTATATTCACGTCCTAAAGCGGTGCTCTTGATGAACACAAACTGCCCCGCCTCACTGACAAAACGTTCCGAATCTCTGCAGTACATATAAGTACAATTAATGTAATTGTCCAACATCGAGAACAAAACAATAGCCCACGAACATTAATACCAAATTTAATGTTTACAAGATGTCAAGTAAACCTTCTCACATCTCGTCGTCTGCTTTTCACGGTATCAGTAAACGTGATTACACAATGCCACTTAGAAAGTGGTCAAAGGCAACATACGTCATATTTGGGATTTCACTTTCTTAGTAAAGTACAAATTCTGGTACTTTTTGGGGTTGAGTCCCATCCGGGATTCGAACCCGCACCCTCAGAATCAGGCACCTAATCGACAGCACACAAAGTCAGCCGCCTAGCCCGCCCAGGCATCGCGAAGTCGCATTTGATGAGGAAAGACAAGTTGTTCGAGAATATCTATACCTGGAGATTCTATTTAATGGCAATGGTAAGTTTGCTAAGGCAATTAAGAGACTTGCAGAACAAACAACAAGGGCGATGTTTTCTGTCTTTAAAACCATTAGGGAACTTGAAATCCCAATTGACTGCCAGCTGAAATCTTTCGATCAATGCATTTTACCAGTTATATTATATGAATCAGAGGTATGAGGGGTATGAAAATGCGCTCGAAAAAACGCTCTTGAAATTTTGTAAATATATACATAAAGTAAGACAATCTACTCCAAATTGTATGGTTTATGGGGATCTTGGTATATACCCAAATGAAGTAATGATTAAAATAAGAATCATATGCAACTGGTGCAAAGTCATTACATCACATAAGTTACCTCATATGGTTTATAATGTAATGGCCAATGCCCCCACCTGTATGGACATTCAATTTGATCTTTTTAATATGGTAAAAATATACTTCAAAATGTTGGATTATCATATATATGGCAGTCCCAAAGTTTTCCTTCCGCAACCTGGCTGAAAAACTCTGTTAAATACACACTTATCGATTATTTTAAGCAATCACGGAATGCTGACCTTCAAAACTCATTAAAAGGTAAATATCCTCCACCTAGAACCTTATTTAACCAGCCTCCCATTGAAACAACGTGTTTCGTTCACTAAATTGAGAACATGTAATCACAGACTACCGATTGAAACCGGCAGATGGTGTAATATGAACACAGAAAAAGACTATGTACAATCTGTAGCCACAACGCTGCACGTGACGAATTTCATAATATCCTATCATGCATGTTCTAGATGATGTAAGATAACGTATTCTCCCTAGCTATTTTTGCGGATAATTTCCATATTGATAAATTTATTTTCCTTATGAAATCTGATTGTTATCTTTTGGTAGAAAAATTGTCTTATTTAACGAAAATTGTATTATCACAGGTTTAGTTACCCATCTTTATTATATTCATATGCATAGTAGCCATAATTGCACATGGAATCCATCCAAAAACATGTATGTTCTCTATATCATTTTTATGATTTACGAGAATAAGAAATTCTGAATATAGATTAGCAAATCTACACATATAAACACCTTTAGACAAATCCGCTGTAGAAGATAAAACTAATTTATGAGTTAAATGTGTTTTCTGTTAATCCTAAAATCAATGTTTTGTTTTTGTAACTCAGCTGATAAACCCTCTTGCATCACTTAAACGAACATTTTACTTAACACATAATACATTTGCAGCATCAGACCTTAATTTAAGATGTTGAGTATTTACTCCAGACATGAGAAATGCGAACCTTTGTCGAGTAAGCTGGGTGGTGTTACCACTAATTGCACCTGTTATAAATTCCTTAACTGACCATCGAGTGAATGATAACAAATAACGTGTAGGTTTATACCACCTAACGCGGAGTACAGCAAGGGAGCTGTGTTGCATGCAACCTGCAAACACTTACGGGGCCCAAACTGTTTTGAAGATACCAAGGGAACTTCGTTGTTACATAAGAAACACATATGAAAATTTGCAGTGTACTTGGGTAAATAGGTATAATCACTTTTTTTCAAGAAAATTTTCAGATTTTTCTATCAATGGCAAAGCCGTTATTAGTATACAGACTCAAATATACCGAGTCAAAAAAGAAACTTCACATTCATCTTCAGGGCACTGTAACAGAAAAAGAGTTGATAAGATGGTGAAATTGTTATTATTTTCATTGCTGAGATCTGTATGATTTACGTGATACACTGACAGTGCCACAATCAGTTCCATTCGGCTACACCACCGTTGCAAAACGTGTATACAGAATGTCAAGTCACCAGAATAAAAAATCGAAATTTCTTAGTTCAGTATTGCGTATGGCCGCCCCACGCATTCACCACTGCCAAACACCGTCTCCTCATCGACTGCCTGATGCGCGTGAACACGGGATGCGGGATTCTGCTCCATTGCTCTGGCAAGGCAGCGCCAAGTTCTTTAAAAAATCTGAGCTTGGTTCCTAAGACCACGAAGCCTTCTCCCAAGTGCATCCCAAACGTGCTCTATTGGATTAAGGTCAGGGGACCTCGATGGCCAGTCCATGACGTTGATTCCAGCGTTTTGAAGGAAATTTCGTGTCAACATCGCGGTATGCGGCCGAGCATTAGCATGCTGGAGCTGTAGACCTGGGCCGCCATGAACAAGTTCTGGGGTGAGCACCTGGTCGCGGTAAGCAGCAGCTGTGAGGTTTCCACGGATGACCAGAAGCCGAGAACGGTTGTTCCCACAGAAAGCACCCCACACCATGCAACTTCCGCCCCCGAATCTGTTGACTTCCTGTACACAACACTGGGCATATCGTTCACGACGTCGTATCCAGACACCATGCCTGCCGTCCACGAATCTGAGGGTAAACTTGGATTCATCGTTAAAGACGACTCGATTCCAGTCTCTCTGGGTCCATCGCAAGTGACGTTGGGCCAACAGCAGACGCTGACGTTGATGAAACGGCGTCAATATTGGCCCACGATATGGAACCCGCAACCGATTTCGAATGGTCTGTGAGGACAATCGACCTTGAAAGATTATTTAGGATGATAATATCCCTGTGCACAGGTCGGGAAACCTGCTCACAGCAGACCCAGTATTGACGGGCCTGCACAGTCTCAAAGTATTGATATTATCGGAACTGTCTGGGATGAGTAAAACCCAAACTTCAGAGTAACTGTGAAAGTCGTAAATTTGATAGAGTCTGTGTAACGGATCTGGTCGCATCTTCAGCATGTTTGATTTGGTTTGTTGTTTCATGCCGCCTGTACAAAGGTACGCTGTAACGATTGTCCAGTACTACTATAATCTGACCGCTTCAGGTAAGGGAGAGTGCAGTGTCGTAGAATATCTAACTACCTACAAATAACCTTCTTATGATAAGACACGCTATGTCACCTATCTTCCATGCTCAACTCATATCTTCAGGTATAAAAAGGATTTCATTTGTCTTGGAAATTAACGTTCTTAAATCAGGATATAATTAGTTCATCTTTCAGGTTGGGTAGTAGATTGAAGACTATACCCTTCCGGACATCATGTATTTAAGAATCGAGCATGCTGCTTAATCAGTATTAATAACTCAGTACTCATGAGCAGATGGTTTTCAATAAAAGTTTGAACACACAAGGCGTCAGTAAAGCTTTCAAAAGGGTTTATGGCGGACATCATTGTGACAACAATGACCGAGAAAGTCCGATTTTCGATTTGGCGTGGTTTCCATCCATATGTACAACTGACGTACCCTGCAGATGTAAGTCTTGACCGTGTTTATCAGTTTGTATATAAAATGTCATAAAACAATTAGGTCTGCAACTGTCAGTACATTCATACCTAGATAATATATAATGTATAAGCCATACAGTAAAGCCATACTTTATGAAGTCGATTCAGTGGTATGAGTGAGTGAGTTAAGATGAGTGTAAGCAATATTCCAGAAATATCACGGCAAGGGAGATCAGAGATGTGACTGGTGTGAAAACACGTGGCACTAGTGATGAGTTCAGAAACCTGTATGTAGCTTACATTGTTTAGGTTTTTAGTAAAAAACTTACTGCCGGGAGGACACGTGTTTCCTGTTTGCGAGCACCTGGTGTCACCACTGATCTATTCATATATATTTTTGCGGCTAAGTTTCCATAATAAGACGAATATATGGATGACAACTTGTTTTCATTGTCTAGCAGGACGTTTCTTGAACTACTTCTTGTCCCTTCTTCAGGTGATGAGGCAAGAAGCAGCCCAAGGACGGCGTGTTATACACTAAAAAGACGTTGTCATCCATATACTCGTCTTAGTACATTCACCAACTTCTAAATGAATCTAAAAAAGAATCTAATTTCCCATAGTCATGACTGGGCCATTTGCACTGACGTTGTATATGTGTATTTTACTAAATAAATTATGATTAGTATAACTGATTATATCTGTCTGTCCCACCAAAGGTGCTACAACAAGTGTGTCACCCACCAGCAGGGCGAGCAGTGGTTGGATGGCTGTGACTACATGTGCACGTGTGTCGACGCTTCTGTTGGGAAATACCAATGCAATACTGTGTAAGTGCACATGGCGTTTCTTGTGTCTCTGTGTCTATTCCAGAAGTCATTACAAGTTATCAGTTGACAGTGTGATTGTAACAGTTTTACTATTTGTAAACTCTTGTCTGTGTTTTGTGTGGCCATAGCTTCCCAGCTACCACCGGGATGTCTGATGGTCCTTGTGGTTAGATGGTCTGAGTAAACAATAAAAACATGGTTTAACGCCCAGGCCTTTCTATTTGGATACAGGCTGCATGGAACGAATTCAGGTGCGCATGCGCCGAGGATTGTAACTTAAATTTGACAATCATCAGTACCTTAGCATGGTAGACATTAACTCTTACATAAGGTCACCAGTTATCACATCCTTAATTAACTTTTAACTTCATAAGGCTTACAGCATAAGTTTAGTTCTTCAACAACATTAAATTGTATACTCCCCAGGGAACTGAAGCTGAAAATACAATGTGCCGCTGCGATGGACATCCAGTGACCGGGGGAAAACAAAGCGCCCTTGAGCAGATGGACTGGTGAACTGGATATCGGCGCTATACAAATGTCTAGAACAAACATCTTGGCGTATAACAATATAACTCCAACTGAACCTTAAACTGTATGAGGACATATTTCGAATGCACATAATCTTGAAATTAAACCTATAAAACATTTCTCAAAGTGTTACTTATCTAAACGTAATGCTTGAATATACTTAGAACCTGACATATTTATGCTATGATAAATATGTAACTTGAAAACATGGGATGAAATGTGAAAGATATGACTTAATGTTAGACCACAACTGAAATAACACTTACTTCAATAAAATACTTTGAAATACACATTTTACCAGCTATCAGGTTCAAAAAGGAAATATTCAGAGATAGATACACATTTCTAATTTTATATTCCACAGAAAAATAAACACGACAAAGCAATTTGAAATTCAGCTTTTATAACAACTATCACCTTTAAAACACTAACACCTAGCCAGGGATAGAACATTTTACGAATGCTTCAACCTACCATGATCGACAGAGTGATTTTATTAGGGGCATGCGTCCCGGAATAACACGAGTTGATCACGAATGACAAGTTGCATGGAACGAATTCAAGTGCACATGCGTACACATGCTGCATAGTTAAAGGGACATAACCGCTGACAAGTAGTTGCTGTCCCAAGCTATAATCTAAAATCATTTGGCTCAAGAACTTTTTCACATGCAGCAGCGTCTCTGTGGAACTCTCTTCCAGTTGAGTTCAGATCATCTCCTTCTCTAAGTACATTCAAATCACGACTCAAAACTCATTTATTTCTCCATTACAAGTGACTTATCACCATTTGTACCTGCCAGCTGTACATATTTCAACTGGAGCTCAGGAAGCGCTTTGAGTATATCCTTGTGACGTGGAAAGGCGCTATATAAACAGCCTATTATTATAAATCTGTTCGTAATGAAATAAGTCATTTTCAGCGATATTTCCATGCAATTTCAACCACTATATTACCTTTTTTTCTAGCCAACTTAATCTGTCTTGTCGGAAACTCGAGACTAGTTATTCCTTGGCGTTGAATATTTCATCATTCGGTTAAAATGTTACAATTCAGTATCAAGCTTGTTAAGTTATCAAGTACACAAGATATTTCTATTTATTGAGGGGAGGTGGGGTAGCCTAATGAATGATAACAAATAAGGGGTAGGTTTTACCACAAAACGCGGATATCAGCAAGGGAGAAGTAATCGCTGTATTGCGTGCAACCTGCAAACACTAACGGGGCCGAAACTGTTTTGAAGATACCAAGGGAACTTCGTTGTTACATAAAAAACACATCTGAGCATTTGCTGTGTACTTGGGTAAAAGGTATAATCACTTTTTTTCACCTAAGAAAATTTTCAGATTTTTCTACCAATGGCAAAGCCGTTGTTATTAGTATACAGACTCAAATATACTGAGTCAAAAAAGAAACTTCACATTCATGTTCAGGGCACTATAAAAGAACAAGAGATGGTAAGATGGTGAAACTGTTGTTATTTCATTGCTGAGATCTGTGTGATTTACGTGATACACTGACAGTTGTCACAATCAGTTCCATTAGGCTACACCGCCGTTCCAAAACATGGGTATACAGAATGTCAAGTCACAAGAATAAAAATTTCGAAATGTTTCAGTTCAATATTGAGTATGGCCGCCCCACGCATTCACGCGCTCAGCAATATTCCAGCAATAGATAACCGAGTCTGGAACAGACAATCCAGTGATCAACGGCATGAGCATCGCAACAGGCAATTGGGATACGATGACAAGTGTCAACCAAGTCAGCGAGTCGGCCCACCCTGTTCTGTCGGTCGCCTCGACAACCAGGGTTATTGAACACCATTTCTATCCGAAACATTGAACGTATACTGCATGATGTATGTCATTTCTACCGACCAGGTCGAAGGCCTGTAATTAATCACTGCAAGTGGGATATACCAGGTGCAGAGAATTTTGGCCAGCCGCGTGACTATCTCCCTTTCACATTTCCAATCTTACGTAAGTAATACGGGGCATCTGGGCCGACTTGCACATAATGATCTTAGCGCTACGAGTATCTTAGTCTGTGTTAGAGAATGGTCGTTACAGTCATTGTCGCGATAAGATCACCTTGGGCTAGTGGGCCCTGGTCTGTCATGTTGCCTGATACTACTTGTACATGGCTGTCCTGGCCTGACTGCAGTGATTATTCCATAACAGTTGTACATGACCAGACTGATCTCACTGTAGTGTAGCACGTTATAGAAATTGTACAGGAATACTTTGATAAGACTAATAAGCTGCCCCTTAACTGTTTGTCGGGTTTGACTGATCTGCCTGTACAAAGGTACGCTATAACGATTGTCCAGTACTACTATAATCTGACCGCTTCAAGTAAGGAAGAGTGCAGTCTCGTAGAACATCTGACTACCTACAAATAACCTTTTTATGATAAGACACGCTGTGTCACCTGTCTTCCATGCTCAACTCACGTGACGATATCTTCAGGTATAAAAAGGATTTCATTTGTCCTGGAAAATAACGTTCTTAAATCAGGATATAATTAATTAGTTTATCTTTCAGGTTGGGTAGTAGATTGAAGACTATACCCTTCGGACATCATGTATTTAAGAATCGAGCATGCTGCTTAATCAGTATTAATAACGCAGTACTCATGAGCAGATGGTTTTCAATAGAAGTTTGAACACACAAGGCGTCAGTAAAGCTTTCAAAAGGGTTTATGGCGGACATCATTGTGACAACAATGACCGAGAAAGTCCGTTTTTCGATTTGGCGTGGTTTTCATCCATATGTACAACAGACTTATCTTATTGCTGTGCGTCTTGGCCATGTTTATCAGTTGCATATAAAATTTCATAAAACAATTAGGTCGGCAAGATAAGGTCTATTTTCTGTCACTGCATGCATGCCTAGACAATATATAACGTATAAGCCATACAGTAGTTAATCCTGTCGGTATAAAAGACGGCGTGAGTGACGACTGGGCAATCCGGAGCTGTTAGTCAAGCGACATGGTTGGAAAGATAGTGCTGATTCTTGTTGCTGTTGCGAGCGTCGCCTATGCTGCCAGCTTTAATGTCGTAAGGCAGACAGGTAGGTGTCTGTTTCTGATTAGCTGGGGAGGTGGGGTAGACTTAGTTTAATGGTTGAAACGTTCGCTGGTCACACCGAATATCCTCCTATGTGTACGATGTGTGAAGCCCATTTCTGGTGTGCCCCGCCATGTTATTGCTGGAATATTGCTAAAAGCGACGTAAAACTAAGGTATCCCACTCAGATTATCGTTTTGAAATACGGTAGTAATCTTTTGGTCAAACCCAAGTTAGATCTGTATGCTGTGTCCTGACCTACAGTTTACGTATGGCCCGTGTCTGTAGTGTTTCAGCGGTTGAGTTTACGAATATTTCATGAAATCGGAGTACAGTGACGTAGTTCGTAAGAGTTTCTTTGCCGTACACTGAACCGAGATTGGTTCAGATGTTTCTGATTGGGTGATATTCCTGCTGTTAGGAACAGAAACACGGTTAGGATATCAGAAACAGCATGTGATTCATGGCGGTACCTGTGAAGGCCGTGCAAATTACTGCCAGACAGCGCCTAGAGCAAACAGTCAGTGGTCGAACATCAGCTAGCGACGTTGTCTTCACACACCACCCTCATGCCAGCAACAAAATTTTTCAAAGATGAATTTAGATAATTGGTAAAGTTTGATAAATTGATAAATAATTTCCATACTCGACCCTTTTAAACTCGTATCATATTTATTTGTTTCCTGTTGTATGACCCACTACTCAGCAGTATTTCATTTATATGCAGGTAGTCTGTAAATCACGAGTCTGGTCCGGACGATCCTGTGATCAACATCATGAGCATCAATTTTCGTAGTAGGGATACGATGCCATGTTTTCTCGCTGTAAATACTTTATGAAGTCGATTCAGTGGTATGAGTGAGTGAGTTAAGACGATTGTAGGCAATATTCCAGCAACATCACAGCAAGGGAGATCAGAGATGTGACTGGTGTGAAAACACGTGGCACTAGTGATGAGTTCAGAAACCTGTATGTAGCTTACATTTTGTGGTATATGGAAAAAGAACTTACTACCGGAAGGACAGGTGTTTCGTATTTGCGAGCGCCTGGTGTCACCACTGATGTATTCATACATATTTGCGCAGCTAATTTTCCATAATAAGACGAGTATATGAAAGACAACTTCTTTTTATTGTCTAACAGGACGTTTCTGGGCTACTTCTTGTCCCTTCTTCAGATGATGAAGAAGGAAGTAGCCCACAAACGTCGTGTTACACAATAAAGAGAAGTTGTCATCCATATACTCGTCTTATTATATCTCCAACTTCTAAATGAATCTAAAAAAGAATCTAATTTTCCATAGTCATGACTGGGTCATTTGCACTGACGTTGTATATGTGTACTTTACTAGTTATCATTTGTATAACTGATTAAATCCGTCTGTCCCACCCAGGGTGCTACTACAAGTCTGTCACCCACCAGCAGGGCGAGCAGTGGTTGGATGGCTGTGACTACATGTGCACGTGTGTCGACGCTTCTGTTGGGAAATACCAGTGCAATACTGTGTAAGTGTACAAGGCGTTTTACAATTTGATAACTCTTGTCTGTGTTTTGTGTGGCCATAGCTTCCCAGCTACCACCGGGGTGTCTGATGGTCCTTGTGGTTAAATGGTCTGAATAAACACTAAAAACATGGTTTAACGCAAAGGCCTTTCTATTTGGAGACAGGCTGCATGGAGCAAATTCAGATAGATTCTCTATATTACTTTGTACATCACGATATTCATAAATGTATCTCTCTATTAACCTATTCTAGCAAGGAACACCTTGAAAGGTTGTCTGTCTATATAAACACAGGAGAAATGCCCTCTCTCGTGCCTATTAAGTCAGTATATGTGTACGCTAGTAGTATGTGGCAAACAAAGATCCGTGACTTACTGTTGCACGTTAGTCAGATCGTGACAGGCACATGGAATTCGAGTGATCGAGAACATGTTGATCACAACCGAGTGAAAGATCCACAAGGCGCCCTTAACGTTACGGCTTGTCGTAACTCGATGGTTTACCGTATGATTAGGAATGTCGCAGTGCTGCGAAGTTTTGTGGATCGGGACATTGGCTCTCATTTCTCACTGGGCCAGGGGATCTCGTGGATATGTAAATTATATGTATTGGTTGTATGTATTTAGTCTCCAAAGAGAGAGCAAATCGGACATCAGTGGAAACAAATGATTTGTTAATTTGTTAACGATTCATTGACGTAACTCATACTGTGAAAGCACATACATTCTGTTAAATTGCCAGGGTTTTCTTTCACATTTCCCTTTCTTATATTGACGTGTTTACCGATTCCACAGATGTCTCCAGTGGAACCTGCCCCCTGAGTGTCAGCTGCTCGACGCTCCCCCCGGCAAATGTTGTAAAGTGCCACAGTGCCCCAATGGATGGACTATCAACTACCCAGAAGGATACGTTCCTCGATAGAGTGATCTCCCTTTGTAACACTGATAATGGCATCACGTGATAATTTGCATTAAGGTCGAGATTAAAACGGTTTGTCTACAAGATATTTTTGAAAGATGATTACTCCTCTCTACCATCTTTACTTGTTACCTTTTATAACGATGTCTTAAGGTCAGATGGAACAGGTGTCATTTTAGCATTCAGTGGACAACAGGTATTTCCATTAACTACCAGGGCCCATGGCTTCTGGGGAACTAATGCTACATAAAAAAATTAAATGTTTCTCGGGCACATTTATTTTTTTCAAAAGTGACGAGGGCAGAAAGACTTCTTTCTTAAATTTTTGATAGAAAAAAATTGACGAGGGAGGAACACATTTTCATTTTTCTCTCTCACAAATACAGCTTGGAATGTTTAGCACGTGTTAATAAGTTGAAGATTCAGTCACAGTCGTTCTTACAGACACTCATTCTTATTTGTGGACAAGTGGATGATCGGGAAAATCAAAATATTTTTTCCCGAGTGGCAATAAAAAATTGTTGCTCGCACAAATAAAAGTGACGCGTCGATGCCCGGGACTATTTTTTATTGAGCTTAACGTTTACAGTGAAGCTGCAGTGTCTTAGTAATATCACCGTTTGCAGCGGCGCGTGAAGCAATGGTTCTGAAAATGGTGATACTGTGGAAATGTTTGCTCATAGCAAAGCCGGACACGGGTTTCATGAAAGCCATTGCAAATCCTTTCATATCAACTTACAGTGGATCTACATCCTTTCATAAGACTTGCAAAATTACTGTTGACAGGATTTTAGAGGAACTTGACGTAAACTAGAACGGCGCATTTAATTTTGGTATGGGTTCAGTACAATTTTCCCCAGAATGTGCGTATGCGTATGCGTATGCGTGTGCGTGTGCGTGTGCGTGTGTATGCGTATGTATGTGCGTGATGTTGTGTATGTTAACGAAAGATGAGAACTGCAGTGATTCCTCAGCCCATGAGAGATTTCATTAAACAAAAGAGCAGCGACAGGTTAACATTAGTTATCGTTAGGTAAAACGTTTACTCCAAGAGTAACAGGTGAAGACGGTAGTAAGAATATTGAAGCAGCATACACAAAAACACGGGATGTTTTCTGTGGGCTTGGCAGGACTTAGACGGTTGTTGGAGGGAGGGGGTCAGATGCTGAGATGTATCAACGAAACACCTAGGTCCGGGGAGTGAGAGCGAGTGAGTGAGTATGGTTTTACGCCGCTTTTAGCAATATTCCATCAATATCACGGCGGGGGTCACCTTAAATGGGCTTCACACATTGGATCTATTTGTGAAATAGATCCCGGGTCTTCGTCGTGACGAGCGAACGCTTTACCCATTGGGTTACCCCTGACTTTGTAAGAACCACAAGGTACTATTTCGCCAAAAGAACTCCAAATAGAATCGTTTAGATACGGTAAAGGAAACGTCAGCATTATAAATATTTATTTCTATACACATATACATGTAAATTTGATAACAGGGAAATCCACGAAGACATATGAATAACCTCCGCTTCGTGTTAGGGATTAAGACTTTCAGTAGACATTTTCTGAATCGTGGAATACTCATTAAATAGAAGCAGTAGGCCAACGTATCAAAACCTTAAATTTATTTCAATTAATTATTAATTAAATTAAAATTAATCTAAAACTGAATCTGAAGTCATTTGAGAGTTTATCTAAAATATATCGCATTTTCCAGAAGACGAGACGAATTCTAAACCTGTTCCAAAGTGTTTATTGCTTAACGCAAAGTATTCCAGCTGTATTGCGGTGGTCCGTAAATAGTCGAGTCTGAAGCAGACAATCCTTTGATCAACATGTATCTACTTATTGCGTTACAAGACTAGTAAGCGCTTTCGATATTATGCTTATACATTTCTCTTTACTCGGAAAAGAAGCTTGTTTTAAGGGGCGACTAACAGGATCGGGTGACCAGGCCTGCTGAGCCCCGTTTCACAAAGCCCTCGTAAGCCTAAGATCTCGTAACTTTTCTCGTAGCATTCGTACCTGCTATACTGTAACATAGGAAGTGGGAATGCTACGAGAAAAGTTGCAAGAGCTTAGACTTACGGGAGTTTTGTGAAATCATATCCCAGTTTCCTAAGGCGATGTTCATGATGTTGAGTCACTGAGTTGTCTGGTCCAGGTTCGACTATTAACATGGGTGGAATGTTGCAGCTTAACTTTGCAGCTGGTGCCAAATATAGTAACAAAGTTTCTTATGATGATTTCATGATGGAACCAGTGGAACCAGGTAATTAATTTAATTATTGTTTCAACTGCAAATCGTTTTGCGGTGAAAGATTATATGAAAAGATCTCATCAACGTTTACAGTTTATTTAATGAAGATTTTATTACGCTTCAAGAAATGTGTGATAATGTATTTTTACCATAATCCTTGGGAATATGCGAATTGGATGAATGCTAATCCATAATCTTGAAGAACAACATAATCTTTGGCGTATTTTATGGCGTTTTATAATCCATAAATAGACATAAGCGGCAGTTAAGATGGAAGGAATCATCACAAAACGTTATAGACAACTCCGTTCTTCATTACAAAGAGGCTTGAAAAACTATTGTTTTGTCAAGAAAATATATTACAGGCTGTGGAAAAGAGGGACGAAGAAACTTTCACGGTACACATGTAACATGACGTCGATCTCAACTTTCTACAGATGAATGCGAATCCATAATCTTGAAGAACCTCAGCCGCGAAGAGCTGAAAACCCAACGTTCAACACAGACCATCCAGTCACTCCTGATAAATAGTCAACTTAAAATCAAACAATTCCAATAGTATATTGCTAATTATAGGTATTACTATCTAATAAATATGAGGTTCCAACTATGCAAAATACAACAAACAAGGAGGCGCACTTATATCATAGTCAGTGTTTTTGTGTGAATGACCGAAAAACTGAAGGAGGAAGTTAAAAATTAAAAGTTCCAACTATGGGAAAACTGACAGCCATTGTCGAGGGGTGTGGCTTGACCTGATCGCCTCAACAGTCAATGACGAGGGTGTGGCTTGACCTGATAGCCTCAACACTCAATGACGAGGGTGCGGCTTGACCTGATAGCCTCAACAGTCAATGACGAGGGTGTGGCTTGACCTGATAGCCTCAACAGTCAATGACGAGGGTGTGGCTTGACCTGATAGCCTCAACAGTCAATGACGAGGGTGTGGCTTGATTTGATAGCCTCAACAGTCAATGACGAGGGTGCGGCTTGACCCGATAGCCATAATAGTCAAGGATGAGGGTATGGTTTGACCCAATATCCCTAACAGTCAGTGACGAAAGGTGTGGTTTGAGCCAATGTTTGCTTTCGATCGATTGGGTTTTTTTATGCATAAACCCCACTATTATTAGTAATACACAAACATTTATTATAATTACATCAAAATAATCAAAGTCTATGCTCCAAAATGTACGACATTATCGACAGAACCACCGGGATAATAATCCCCAAGCTTGTCGTAAGAGGCGGGGATCACTGACTCTCCCAGTATCAGGATCGCTGACTAGATCCACTAAAGACCGCCGCCATATAGCTGGCACGCGGCAGAGTGCGGCATTAAACAACAAACCAACCAATCATATCGGCTTCGTTTCGAGGGAGGTAAGCCCAAGTGCAAAATATAGCACATTTCATTTGCGATTATACTCGTATAATTTTGTTTATTTGTTTATTTTTTTTCACATTCACCAATGCATTTTATATATCACGAATTATGTTTGATTTTTTGGTTGCATATGACCCTTAAAACATTCGCACAAGTGACTTAGTTCAGTTCAACATCCGGTTAGAAATTATCTATAGTAACCCGTGCTTGTAAGAGGCGACTAACGGGATGGGGTGGTTAGACTCGTCGACTTGGTTGACAACGTCATCGTATCACAAATTGCGTTGATCGATGATCAGGCGTTGATCGATTTTTTACAGACCGCCGCCATATAGCTGTGATATTGCTGAGTGCAGCGTTAAAAATTAACCAACCAACCAATTGTCGAACAGTAATTCATGGAGTGAGACTGATGGACGAAGAATGAGTGAGTGAGTGAGTTTAGTTTTACGCCGCACTCAGCAATATTCCAGCCATATGGTGGCGGTCTGTAAATAATCGAGTCTGGACCAGACAATCCAGTGATCAACAACATGAGCATCGATCTGCACGATTGGGAACCGATGACATGTGTCAACCAAGTCAGCGAGTCTGACCACCCGATCCCGTTAGTCGCCTCTTACGACAAGCATAGTCACCTTTTATGGCAAGCATGGGTTGCTGAAGGCCTATTCTACCCCGGGACCTTCACGGGTGATGGCCGAAGAAGGCCCGAAGTGATGCAAGTATACAACCTTTGTATGAGCATGAGGATGGCTGTAACTAGTCTAGTGACTGGATTTGTTTTAACGCTGTTTTTTACAATATCCCAGAAATATCACGGCGGGTTACTTCCGAAATGGGCTTCCCACATTGTACCCATGTGGGGAATCGAACCTGGGTTTTCCGCCACCCCACCGTTCACTCTATCAAATCTAGAAACCTTATCAGAGAAATCTCGCATCTCCCGAAATTATCCTTTAGAAGCGCAGGTAAGGGGCGCAAACGTTCCGTGGCAAACTGTGACGCCGCAAATGACTTGGTGCCAGCTGTGTGAACTAAATATACGAAAAACGACCTACCTTCTCGGGTGAAAGTGAACATCAACTGTCGGACCGAACAGATGGCAATATTTTCCAAAGGATTTCTGGACTACGTGATGAGAATATCGACGTCACTAGTATGACCATAAATATTAATACATTCAGCCGTGAGGGCGTGTTTACAGTTTTCACTAACATACCCAGAATTTGTATTCATTCACATTCAACATTCACATGTTCTAAGTTGAAGTGCAGCACTTGGAATTAACATAAACTTTGAAATACATGTGTGCCTATACATTTATGTGCCAACAGACCCGTGCATATTTTGCGAGAAAGTGAATGAGTTTGGTTCTATGTCACTTTCAGGAATATTCCAACGGGGGACACCAGAAGTGGACAACACACATAATATCCATGAGGGCTATTGAACACTTCTAAGTGACGAGCCAACGTACGCTTTAACTACTAGACTGCACCGCCGCCCCTACGAAGTTTTAGGAGAGATAAATCAAACTAAATTTCAACGCCGTGTGAATTACGTGGTTGACAAATGTTATCCATAACAATATGGATTATAATAACTATAATAACGATAATAATAATAGTGAATTTATATAGCTTATTAGTCTATGCTCAGGGCATGCCCTAAGAGCACGAATGTGTGAGTATTGAGAAATCAATAAATTCCTGTTTGTTTTTAAATTTAACAGGTTAATTAAATAGGTTCGTGTCCTTTTCATCTTCGGCAATAAAGTCATCATGCATGCCAACTTTTCCCATTTAAAATCACCACCTGTTAAATAATGTCAGTATATGCAAATCATACCGTCAATTAATTTAGGATATCTTCAAGTCAAAATCATTAATTAATGCTATTTTCACCAAAAGAATGAACGACATTAGCCAGTAGGACAAAAACACTAATGGTATATTTGCCCTTGTGTCAGTAGGAGCAATAAACAAAATTACATTTATAATTTAACATTCCGGTCAGTTTAAATCCTTTCAATATATGGCGTCTGGCTGCAACGCTCCCGGAATATACTAAATTACTGAATGCCTGGTTAGCATGCAAAACAAAGTTGGAGTAGAAAGGTGGATTTTGTTCTCTTATGTTGCATAGTCCCATTTGTCAAACGCTGATAAAACTAACAGAAAGCGATGTCCGATAATATATGTTGTTCACTGGTCACGAGGGGTCCAGACTCGATTATTTACAGACCGCCGCCATATAACTGGAATATCATTGAGTGCGGTGAAAAACTAAAATCACTCATTCGCTCAAGTATTAGATGAGCCACGACCTGACAAATGACCTCAGTTTGCATATGAGTGAACGCCCTCCAGAACATTCCATTTGAAACAATGGGGAAACTGGTTGTCGTTTAAATATTGAAAAGTTCATTTTCCTCTCGCGAATCGTGTAGTGATGGTGAAGTGCTGAACTACAAGACACATGTTTAACAATAGCGGTATTGATTCCACGCCACGATCAGCATGTATTGCACGTGCTTAATCGCCAATCTATCTGTAGCAACCAAGTGTATTCGTCCAGATTACTAGCCCGCCTGCTTGTCACAAAAGGTCACTGCGCTGGCTCATCTAATACTTGTCTAGCAATATTGCTGTTACTCTTTATGTTGGTTAAACAGGCGTTAATTGAATAGTAAAAGATCAGTTTTAATGTCTTATTGCCATCCTTTAAAGTGTCCAATAATAATCTCTGTCAAATCGTGATTAAATATTCCGATAAGTTGACAGAAGCGTTGTATTCCTCACATTCCGATTCGGGTGAGTACATGCTGGTACTCGATTCCATTTTTTTCTGGGTTATAGCTAAACGGCACCACAGCAGAACGGCAGCCAAATCGTTTGGCGAAAATGGCACTATACTGGCGAAAACGGCTACTGATTTATGGGCTAAAACGGCACTATATATAACATGTTGACTTTATTGTTTTGATATATGTTTTTTTTGGTTTATTTTATTTTTAAAAATCAAGTTATCAAGCATTGTTTTGGGTGATTTGGTGGTCCTTGAGAGTGAGTGTTGCTAAAAAAACGCCGAATCTGTAGTGGCGAATTTAATGAAGGATGGGTCCATGGATAGCTGCACATCTCGTGAGAGGTTAGGATAAGGATAGATCGCCATCCTTGAACAGGCTCCCTACTTTGAACACCTCATCCTGCCTTGCCAATGATGACTTACGGACATAAGCCTTCAGTCGTCCTTCTTGGATGAGTCGGGTCTCGGGGGAAGGAGGTTGGCTTCTCGGTGGAGCTCTGGGATAAGTCTGTATATTCCCAAGAACTGTTCTCCAAACTTCTTGTTCACTCTCCTGTGCCATTTGCACATTCTCATTTGCAAAGTTACATACATGTATTTAGGAAGACATGTATGTACTTACCCTAATGACGTATGTGAATCCATATGAATCGACGAGCTTCTTCTTTCCTTTCTGGGAGCCAGTCTCCACGACTGTGAACACGTTGTCCGGAATAACAACTGTATTGGGGGATCAATGATGGTGTTTTCTATCACGGATCGTTCGACTTCATGGTCCTCTTGTGGTGGCAGTGACGCTGATGAGATATTTATGTCGGATATGTCTGGAGACCTTACTTCATCGTCAAAATCCTTCAGCTTCTTCCAACGAATATGGTTCGGCAGCTGCTATGGCGGTGTCCGATTCCAGACTTACAGTATAGTTGACAGTGTCCATCATGTTGTCAAAGGAATGTACAACAAACACATACGAAAAGGAAATCCTCTTCGTCCTGTCAAATCTCACGGTACCGTGATACAGACAGGCCAGTACCACAAACTCGAAGAGTCCATAAATCACACTGGTCGCAAGACACAGCATGCCGGTTTTTTTTCGGACAGTCTTACCGCATACAACACAGAGGTAAGACATTGTGATGAATGATGTGTAATGGGTACATTTCCGTGTTTTAAATACGGTTTCATTTTGACACTGAGTTTGAGTGAATCCAGTTGAGTAAATGTACTTAAAACATTGAAGGGTGCAATATTTTCACTTTCCAATCACTGTCGGCAGTGTAGACGCATTTATTATCTACACATACTGCAAGCCGCTTGCAGTATAATAACAATAATCTTCGCTGGATGGTGCGTGTTCTGTTACTTCTTCCGGTGACACGGCTTAGTAGAATATATTTTTTATTGCACAAAACACCAAAGACTACTTACCTAACCTAATATATATTTTTTATTTCAGAAAACACTAAAGTTTTACTTACCTAATATATATTTTCCTATACCCATCCCAGCAATACAAGGCAACGTTCGCAATTTTGGAATTTCCACAATACATATAAGTTATAGAATGAAAGAATTCACGTGATCTAACTGAAGGGTCATCGGTAATCCAATCAAATCGATAGAATCTCAGGTCAAGTCGTTACAACACAGTTCAACGCGATACGACACTTATGTGACGTACGAGAGTAATATGAAGGTACTCATATGTGGGCCACGTCTGTAATAAAATGTTGTCTTCGATAAAGCTAGCATGTATAGTTTGGGAGATCCGCTCTGGACAACATGACATCCTCATAGCCACAGGAAAAATCCCCTTTTCAGAGAAAACGCCAAAAATAAAATTCACGTCTGGGTCAACCCACAAATTAACAGCACAAACATCGATCTGGCCGATAAGATGATGTGTGTCAACCAAGTCAGCCAGCCTCTAACGACAAGCATGGGTTGCTGGAGACCAGTTCACCACTCGTTTGAAACAGCAAGTATTTACAGCACCACCGAACAGAATGTCAGGCCTCAGACCACCTGCACAATAATATTATGCCATGCGATCGCGGCATTTAAACAAACCAGACAATCAAGTGATCGATGAGCCGGACATCGAACTACGATAACAGCAAAGACATTATGTCACAGTTAAGAAATCAGCAGAATAGTAATAGTAATAGCTAGTGTTACAAGAGTGTATTTTCTGTGAATTGTATTTATTAATTAAGTAATCATTAATTTTGGATCACAACGTTTAGTGTTTTGAATGATAATTATTATGGGACACATTTCGTTTCATAAATGTTCAGCACTTTTAGTATTTTGGCAGCAGGTTTTCAGGTAGTGCATTAGAGTTACCTCCTCTTGAGTTTATGTTTTCACTGCTAGAAGATTCCACGTGGATGGTGATGATGTACATAACCGCTGCCTGACAGCTCGCTGTGTTACATTCTGCATAACTGTTTCTCACTCTCACACCAAGATATCAAGGTGAGTTGACATTATATTTGTGACCCATCACTGTAGATTTGACTCATTTGCATTGTATATGAAACCTCTCTTGTGAATCTGTATATTTTTGCTATTGCTTTGCTCAATATATAGAATTAATTTCAAACGTCTCAGTGTTTTGTATTTTGCCGGTTCTAGGGGGATTTCTTACACCTTTTTTCACAGCAATTTTTAACCGTAACACTGCCTGCTCACTGCTCTACGTACATTACGGTCATAGGACACTGTCGTACTTTCCGATACTTTTCTAAAAAACTCGGGATCATATAGACATGCTGCCTGTTAGGCGCAATGAACAAAACACTGGAAATGAAAGCACACATCTTCACGGGTACCATTTTTCAACTGGGTGAACTGAGACAATGTGGATCTAAGTATTTTGTCCAAGAATACTAAGCATATGTGCTCATCTCGGAACCGAACCTAGGTGCCTTCACAGGGGATCAAATTCAGTGTGATAAGCAGACGCCTTACCACTGCACCATCGCGCTCAGATGTCAACCCCATGCAGGGAAATGCTGATATGAATGTTCTGTCTGTAGTAGGGACTATGAGGCCATATAGCCTAATGTTGCTGGACCTGCTGACTGGACTTCTCCAAAACCAAAATGTTTTTGTCTACATTTATACTATCATGTCTGCTTAATCACATGGATAACCAACCTTGTCATTGCTAAACCGTCCTTGTTCCTGACCTGGTTAGATGATGTTCTCCAATATTCTTTTGGGGGATGTTTGAACTTCAGTCGGGGTTGTAAATAGCTAAATGTACTTCGGCTCCAGGGTTTAATTATATTTTCGGTTAATGTGTCATGAATGTATAATTTGTTTTAATCACTATATGGCCGAGATAGTGCCGATGTGACCAGGGATCTCAACCACTCACTTCCTCTCTCGAGTCGGTTCATTCTATACAAGATTCGTGAAGGTCCGGGTCAGAATATTGGCCTTCAGTGACCCATGCTTGTCGTAAGAGGCAACTAACAGGATCAGGTAGCCAGGCTCGCTAATTTGACTGACCCATTTAATCATATCCCAGTTGCATAGAATGATATTCAAGCTGTTGATCACTGGATTGTTTGGTCCAGAGTCGATTATTTACAGACCGCCGCCATATAACTGGTATATTGCTGAGTGCGGCGTAAAACTCACTCACTCATCCCATACGAATTTTGTTTCGTAAGCATACATCAACCAATCATATTTTCGAAAACCATAAAAAGGTTTAATCAGATGGAGGAACACGCTAACCAATAACCTTGTCGAAATATGTTCGACACGAACCAGTTCAATTGGCGTCACTAAAAACAATGATAAAATTATAGAATCTTGTTCTTCAGATAATGGAACTTGGTGCCTTTGTTAGGCGTCACCCGTGTCGTTGGTGTACTTTCTAACGTTAGCTGTTGCATATGTATTTGTGCCGATTGGTGCTAGTGCGTATGATATAGACGACGGAGAAACAACTGGGCGATCCAACTGTACCTCACAAATATAAAGCATTTCTGGCCGCGATATTGCTGGAGTATTGTTAAAAGCGGCGAAAAACTAAACACACTCGCTCACAAATGTAAAGAATTACGATAAAGGAAAAGACAAGATTAAACAAGAAATAATTTATTTTCGTAATTGGAATATTTACAACTTTCACAAATTGTTGGTATTTTACTGAATTTTGTTGCCTGGCTGCACAGCTTGTCACCTGTTAAACGTCAACATACCCTGGTGGGTAGTTGATGACGATGCCGCTTGGGCAACTTGGCTTGGGGCAGCACTTGCCGGTGGCAGGAGCCAACAGCTTACACACTGGGGGTAGCTGCCATTGCAGACACCTGTAGAATGATAGTTAATAACAAGTTAACAATAATAACAACAGAAATTGGATGATTATATGACGTCTACTTATAAAAATGGATATGATTTCGGATACACTCTCTCTGTGCACATCATCTCCCTTCTCTCTCTAGTGATAACATATGAAAAACCTAACCCCGGTCAAAGGGTTTCAAAGGCATTGAAATGCATGTCCTGCCATCACAGTATTTACATATGTTACACATGCTAGAAAATACATGAAAACAATGGCCAGATTTACACCCATGTGGCATCCATGTAAATGCAGAGTTGATTGTTTGTTTATTTTAGCACTCCTTTAAACGTGTGTAAATCTGACAGCCAGCTGATGCGTAGGTTTCAGTCGTTGTGCATATGGCCGCAGGATGAAACGTATATACTTAATGTTAGTCAATTTGGGTTATACAATCATTTTGTGTGGTGTCTCTATCTCTTTCTCACACACAGACACAGACACGTACGGCGCACCTATGCGTATATAGCACACAGAAGATAATGCGGTGAATGAAATGAACTCTTGTAACAAGTGGTTAGAGAAAGTTTACACTTACAGGGCTTTACAGTTGTACATGCCCTTGGAGGCATCTGCGCAGGTGCACTGGTAGTCACAGCCGTCTCGCCAAGTCTCGCCCTGTCCGTAGCTTTGACCCTTGTACAGACATTTCTCTGGAAACAGATGACATTGGTGCTTGATACTTGAACACCTGTATCCATAGCACGGTTGAACTAATGCTGATACGACCGTACCTCATAGCACCTCAGTCACATTAAATACTTGGCACAGAGAAATGGACAAGCAAAGTACGATGTAACACCCCTGATAATGCGTGCATATGTATACTCTTCTGCCAGTTTGTTTCCGCAATATTCAAAATCAGATAGCTGTGTTTGTTAAAAAAATGAGTATCGGCGTAACCAGCTGATGTTGCGAGCAATATCCAACCGCTTGATTTATGTTGAAAAGTCACTGAGCCTGGCCACCGCACGGTCTCAAAACAAATCGTAGGTCCAGTAGTTAGGTGATCGTAACTCAAGTATTTTAAGATAGATTTCTTTGCCAAACTGGCTCCAATCCACAAAGTATTCCACGGCCGTAGGTAAAAAAGATAGCAGGGAGCAGCTGTCCTACTAATATTTCTTAACAGATTATTTTTTTTCTGCTTCAAAGTATTGACATAACATAACGCTGATACTCCCCCCACCCCCTGTACACACACACACACACACACACACACACACACACACACACACACACACACACACACACACACACACACACACACACACACACACACACACACACACACACACACACACACACACACACACACTTACTTTGTTATTTACGACTCTGCGTTGGAGCTATACGCCATTCGTGATCCAATGATAAACTACTGAGTTACGATAGCTCGTATTCCTACGAATACTTTGTGGTCCCGCAGTCTAGCTAGACACAAACCTGGTCAGGCCCGTGCGCATCCCGGCAAATACTCCCAACAGGATTACATCAACAATGCCTGATAATACAACCACGAAACGCTTTAACCACTAAACTACCCTCCCTTCCATTATTAGTTTGGGTTATATGGAGGTGACGCCAACTAAACCAATCCTCTAAGCGATCAAAGCGCTACGACTGTCGCAAGTCTATGTTGAAGTATGGGCGTTACGATCGTCGTGGCGCTACTTTCGCTTTGAGGAACTGGAACCAGATGGAGCGTAGGAAACACTCACTCTGAGACGTGCCACAGTCTAGCACACCGCAACACTCCCCGGGCTTCTTCACCAGTTTGCAAGACGGGTCCAGGTTGGTGTAGATGGGGCAGCTGGAAAACAGGACAGCAATCATAGACAACGTGTTACCAGCAGTCCAAACATGGCCGTATCCTACCACAGCAACGACTGGTTTGAGAATGACAAGTACTAATAGTTGAGCCACACACACTTGTGTGTAACAAGCCAAGGTGCTTGTCATGAGGCGGAATTCATTCAGCAGTTGATGCAAACCTGGCATCTACAGGTAAATCGGGGGGAATATTTTAAGTAGTACAGCTCCGCAGTCAGATTTCGTTGTTGTTATACACCTGCATCATCTTTCTTATTGTGGACTTATTGGTTGACGCGTGAGTTTTGATTTATTTCAGCAATATTCCAGCTTTATGGCGGCTATCTGTAAGTAATCGAATCTGGACCAGACAATCCAGCTATCATCAGCATGAACATCGATCTCTGCAACTGGGATGACAAGTGTCAACCATGTCAGCGAACCTGGTCTCGTCAATCGCCTATTACGACAAGCACGGGTTACTGAATATACACTGAATCAGACAGAAACCCTTCCCGTGAAGATCCGAGTAGCACTGGTCTTCAGCAAGCTAGCATTTAATCTCATTTAGTAACAAACCGAGATCCAGCAGTCTAAGTGGACTTAGTCTCAGTGTATTTCGTTACACTCCACTGCTACTGAGTCTAACAAAACCTAGTAGAAGGTCGCGTCAGGTAACCTTTGAGACTGACCAATCAGAACACAACCTACCAAATCGCGAAAGTGGACATTCACACATACCTTTTGAACTTTTACCTCGGACAGGTTTGTACCTGAACGATTCTGAATCCAGTTTTCCATACGATCACTACCGGGTAATGCACATGGTGCACGCTACAATACTGTCAACAGTGAGTAAATAGCGTTTTGTCAGTATTTAAAGATGGCAGCTAACGGAAATATCAGCTAATGGTAACCATGTCATCAGAAAGCCCTAAGCATATACACAAAAGGTCAAATACCTGTCTTTTATACGGATTTTCGTTTATTGTGAGGATCAGTGTCAGTGACAGTGATAAGCGTTTTTTGTAAGTCCCACCAAACCGTAAACAGTAGCCGTTGTCTGATTGGTTAAATCCGTTCGGCCTTTTCACGTATGATTGGACGGTCATAGGTCGCTCAAAGGTTACCTGACACGACCTCCTATCAGGTTTTTTTAGACTCAGTAGTGGATTGTAACGAAAAGTCCTGAGACTAAGTCCACTTAGACTGCTGGATCCAGCTTCTTCATCTGTAAGAGGTGAAGGTCGCCGTCACTTTTGACGTAAACTGGACGTCCGAGGTGGGTTTTTAGTATAGCTAGCACACGGTTTACTTACAGTCCCCTACAGCTGTATTGTCCACGGCTTCCATCTACGCATGTGCAGTTGTATTCGCACCCGTCGGCCCATGTTTCCCCTTCCTTGTAGATTTGACCCTTGTACAGACACACATTAGCTGGAACAGTGAAGAGTCAGTGTATTTGACAGATTGAAACGTCACTGCTGGAAATGACAGTTTCGGACACCAGGAAGGCGATTTTCGAACCTCTCTGAGCGCTAAGATAGTTTTAAGGGTCATACATTAACATTAACTTACGACTGTCTTAGCACTAAGAGAGCTCCGAAAATCTAGGCACCGATCCACAAAGCGTTCCTGGTGCTACATCAGTCTTTGATAACCAACAGGCTTACGACAGGTCGTAACGTTAAGAAACCTTAGTCGATCGAGACTCTGAAGAGGTTACGTCTATGTGAAGAAGCTTCAACGCGAAGAGTGAATGTTTTATGGTAGCCTCCTTCGAAATATTTCGTGACCCAATGCAACGACACTGAATCAGACATTATCAAGATTTCCCCTTGAATACAAGTGATAACCTAACGCATCTTCGTGCATAAAAAGTCAGTCAGAATATACATACATACATACACTGCTGGCATCCAGCAATAAATTGCTTCAGATCTAAAAAGCACTTTGCGTATGAATACTACTTATCAGTGAGTTTTCAGCAATGAATTACCAGTGGCTTACTTCACTGGTCGAGTTCTGGTTATAAATATTTCACAGATGAGGTTCAGTTGTGCAGTATATTGCATTAGTGCTCTATATCAGCGCTTGTCCCTAATACTGATATAATTAAGATATTGTCATTAAACGAGTTTTGTCAGGGGTAAAATGGAAGAAATATTAAACCATGTAATCCAAGTTTCTTAAAGAACTGCAAGTTTCCTGTTGTTGCATCAAATTATTTGTGATTTACTTACTACCCCCTGTGACTGGGGCTGGGGTAGTGTACGGCGAGTTGCCTCCAATGCCTGTAAGAAAAAAAAACAGAAACCAAACAATAAAACACTTTAAACAAAATAAACATATTTAAAACGTCATGAAATGTCCATCTCGATTCATTAGCGAGTGAGTTGGTCAACAGTTTTACAGTCGTATCTTCATCACCGTAGCCCATGTTTGTGCGAAGCGACTAAGGGGATCGGGTGGTCAGACTCGCTGACTTGACACATCGTCATCGTGTTTCAGTTGCATAGATCATAGTGGGGATCACTGGATTGTCTTTTAAACTTTTCATAGTTTTACGCCGCTTTTTAGCAATATTCCAGCAATAATACGGCAGGGGAAACTCAGAAATGGGCTTCAGGACGTGTACCAGTGTATGGAATCGAACCCCGGTCAACGACGTGACGAGCGAACGGTTTCGCCACCGGGCCATCCTCACGCTAACGTTAACAGAAAGAAAATCTTTCAGGCATGCTAATACACAACAGCAATAGAGTGACTTACAGTTTCCTCCGTGGGCGAGGATGGCGAAAACATCTCCTGACTGAGGTTGGGCTGTAACAGAGGAAATTCAACTGTAGTGATTCACCAAACTGTCATGTACCTTGTCCCCATATCTACAAATGGGCAATAGCCAGCTGCAGTGTTAGAAGATTGGTGCTGGTAGTTGAGGGACGTTCGATGGAACCATGATAACTCCATTCTCAACAGTAAGAGTACGTTAGTGAGGATGGTTTTACGCCGCTTTTAGCCATATTCAAGCAATATCACTGCAGGTGACACCAGAAATGGACCTCACACTTGCACCCATGTGGGGCTTCAAACTGGGGTTTGGATGTGATGAGCTAACGCCTCAACCACCAGCCTATCCCACTACAGCTGTGTGTGTGTGTCCGACACAGTGTTAGCGTAGGTGTGAAACTGCATCGGCAACTCATTGGGCACATGTAATTAACCAAGGCTGCAGTTTCACTCAGTAGATATGCTGTCCGACTTTCTCGAAGGCTGCAAGTTAGATAAACTTTAATACAACCTTGATATTTGTCAAGGATAATTTCCCATCAAATTGTGTTTTTGTCAAACGTGTCCAAGTCTTTAATCCCTATGCTTTGAGCAATCGTAGATTGTGCGAGGGCTACAATCCCCATGCTCTGCATATGATTTAATGAAATTCATATCATTTCCTGTAAGTCACTACCTATATTAAAGAATATTTATTGAATGTGACGTTTTATCAGCACTCACTTGTCTGCCAGTTAGCCACAGAGTTGCCGGGTGCGTAATAGAACGCGGGTTTCTTGCCGGTGGGGTTCTCGTATGGACAGCCTCCCCTGGTGGACACCATCATCCAGCCGCTGCTCGAGCACCCGGTCCCAGTGTTGCTCATGTAAAACTCCCGGCCAGTCAGCGAATCACTGCACAATACACCACACAGTGAACACCAAGTCTCACACCTGGAGATCTCGACATCTTTTCAGTCTGTGGCTCCTTCTTCAAATTTCCCTGAGTCCTACCTTACCCTAACCTTTAATGAATGTTTTTTATTATTTCTTAATTATACTTTGCCGGGAGTTATGATTTGGTTTTAAGTTTTGCTGTGGGAGCAGTTGTCGGGTTCGCTGTCAATCAGTTTAAAAGTATTTGTAATCCACAATAAAGGTAAAGGTAACCATAACCAGCTGTTGATTGATTGATTGATTGATTATGAGGTTGTCTTATGCACTCACCCGGCCATCTGGAAGAAGTTCTTGGGAATAGAGTTGATATCACCCCAGGAAGAGTCGATAATCCTGCTCGGGCTGAACCAGCTCATCTTGTCAGCGCCAACTGCGTTAAATGTCACATAGGCCTTCTGAACTCCCTGGTTGTAGATGGCTACTCGGATCTGGGAATCAAAACAAACACCATATGTACTCATGGGGTCGGTAGGGTATCCTGGTGGTTAAAGCGTTCGCTCCTGACGCAGAAAACCCGGGTTCGATTCCCACATGGGAACAATGTGTGAAGCCCATTTTTGGTGCCCCTCGCCGTGATATTGCTGGAATATTTCTAAAAGCGGCGTAAAACCATACTCAGTGAGTAAATGTCAGCGCAAAAGAATATCCGCTGAAGCAGATGCAAAATTGGGCGAGACAGACACAACTGTCATGGCAATTAAGCATAAATAAAAATCGGTGACGACACCAGATGTTCGCGAAAGGGCAAACCCTGAATTGAACAAACATTTCCGTTCTGGCATTTCAGGCTATACCCAGGCGGCAGTTGATTATTGTTTTGAAAATAAATTATATGTGCGTGTTGTTCCATCATTCCTCTCAACCCCTAAATAGTTTACAACAGAACATTGGGGACATCCCCGACATCCGTATCAGTTGTTTATAATTTATGAACAAAAACAATGTTCCGACAGCATATGTGATCCCACTCACCTGGTCAAAGTGACAGTTGTTCCAGTTGTTGGACAAATCAGGTTTGTAATGTCCTGGATATGTACTAGTCAGATACATAGCCTGAGGCTGGTTGGCGTTTAGGGTGCTGGGGGAGGACCACAGACTGTACAGGTCACCTGGCATCCCAGCCACGCCCTTCATCAGGATGGCCCAGTTGGGTGGGGGGAGGCCGTAGCCTGTGTTTGTGTGTGGCGGTGCGGTCGTTCCTGTTGACATAGTCCAGACAGCATGAGTGAAAGAGTATCAATGCTCCTTTCAATGTGAGTTCAATGTGTGTGATTTCACCGAGGGTAAATCAAGAAGTGGCTATTTGCCATCATGATGAAACCACCAACGTACGGAATTCACACCATCGAACCCACGATCAGCGGATCTTTGCAGAGTTAAGGGGCAAAACTCTGCAGACAACGTCGGTTGTGGACCACTATAACATCTCTGAATTACATGATTGAGTTTATCTGAGATCGTATTGCTTTTTCAAATCAAATATTGTGCTGTCGGCATTACAATTGTTCGTAACATACTAGTATATTCCGTCATACATTACGAATATGCTGACTGCTGCGTTATAATACAATCAGACAGACGTAGCATAACTTCCGCCATATAGCAGGATATTGCTGACTACGGCATTACACAATATCCAGACAGACGTAGCATAACTTCCGTCATATAGCAGGATATTGCTGACTACGGCATTATACAATATCCAGACAGACGTAGCATAACTTCCGCCATATAGCAGGATATTGCTGACTACGGCATTATATAACAGCCAGACAGACGTAGCATAACTTCCGCCATATAGCAGGATATTGCTGACTACGGCATTATACAATATCCAGACAGACGTAGCATAACTTCCGCCATATAGCAGGATATTGCTGACTACGGCATTACACAATATCCAGACAGACGTAGCATAACTTCCGCCATATAGCAGGATATTGCTGACTACGGCATTACACAATATCCAGACAGACGTAGCATAACTTCCGCCATATAGCAGGATATTGCTGACTGCGGCATTACACAATATCCAGACAGACGTAGCATAACTTCCGCCATATAGCAGGATATTGCTGACTACGGCATTATACAATATCCAGACAGACGTAGCATAACTTCCGCCATATAGCAGGATATTGCTGACTACGGCATTACACAATATCCAGACAGACGTAGCATAACTTCCGCCATATAGCAGGATATTGCTGACTACGGCATTATACAATATCCAGACAGACGTAGCATAACTTCCGCCATATAGCAGGATATTGCTGACTACGGCATTATATAACAGCCAGACAGACGTAGCATAACTTCCGCCATATAGCAGGATATTGCTGACTACGGCATTACACAATATCCAGACAGACGTAGCATAACTTCCGCCATATAGCAGGATATTGCTGACTACGGCATTACACAATATCCAGACAGACGTAGCATAACTTCCGCCATATAGCAGGATATTGCTGACTACGGCATTATATAATATCCAGACAGACGTAGCATAACTTCCGCCATATAGCAGGATATTGCTGACTACGGCATTACACAATATCCAGACAGACGTAGCATAACTTCCGCCATATAGCAGGATATTGCTGACTACGGCATTATACAATATCCAGACAGACGTAGCATAACTTCCGCCATATAGCAGGATATTGCTGACTACGGCATTATATAACAGCCAGACAGACGTAGCATAACTTCCGCCATATAGCAGGATATTGCTGACTACGGCATTATATAATATCCAGACAGACGTAGCATAACTTCCGCCATATAGCAGGATATTGCTGACTACGGCATTACACAATATCCAGACAGACGTAGCATAACTTCCGCCATATAGCAGGATATTGCTGACTACGGCATTATACAATATCCAGACAGACGTAGCATAACTTCCGCCATATAGCAGGATATTGCTGACTACGGCATTACACAATATCCAGACAGACGTAGCATAACTTCCGCCATATAGCAGGATATTGCTGACTACGGCATTATACAATATCCAGACAGACGTAGCATAACTTCCGCCATATAGCAGGAATATTGCTGACTGCGGCGTTGATTAACAAACAAACGTAACATTACTTACCGCAGTAGTTACAGGTCATCGCACAGTTGTCACGGGCCCATGCCTCATACTGCCCAGTGCAGATGTAGCTACCATAACTGTTACAGTTGGACAGCTTGTCCGCGCAGGTGGACCCGGATGGAGCCAAAGTTGCTGGAGCCGGTGTTGTACCTGAAGACAGGATTCGGTTCGGTTTAGTTGTTGTTTTACGAAGCACTCAGCAATATTTCAGCTATATGCCGGCGGTCTGTAAATAATCGAGTCTGGACCAGACAACCCAGTGATCAACATCATGCGCATCGACCTACGCAATTATTTAGGTCTGTAAATAATCGAGTCTGGACCAGACAACCCAGTGATCAACATCATGCGCATCGACCTACGCAATTGCTATACGATGACATGTCAACCAAAGTCAGCGAGCCTGACCACCTGATCCCGCCTCCTAAGACAAGGAGGGGTTTATGAAGACAAGTTCTAACCGGATCTACACGGTACCTGGAGATATGGGGTAGATGAGTGTGAGATGTGTAATCATCAACGGATGTCTTTTTTCTGATTTTTTTTCTGATTTAACTTCATGTATTATGAATAGACAACTTTGTTTTAGACACGATATGGGGAATACTGCCGATGTGACTTAAAATCGTAACTAGGTCACTGTACTGGATTCATGTCACGTGTAGCTGTCTGATGGACTGTGCTGTACTCACATAGGTCACAGTACTTCCTGCAGTTGTCTCCTGCCCAGCCGAGGTACAGTCCACCGCAAGATGCCTTCCCGTACATTGCGCAATTGTCCAGTTTGTCTACACATGGTGGTGCCGTGGTGGACACTACTCGTGCTGAAATGAAATGACCGTATTGCCATGGTGAAGACGGTACTTCAAGAATGCCATGTTGATGTAGTCATGGAAGGCCATTGAAGTGACGTTTCTGTCGTAGTGTGAGAGAGTGAGTGAGTGAGTAAGTGAGTGAGTGAGTGAGTTATGGAGTCATGTTTTACGCTGTTTAAAACAATATTACAACAACATCACGGCAGGGGACACAAGAAATGGGCTTCACACATTGTACCCATGTGGAGAGTCGAACCCGGATCTTGAGCGTGACGGGCAAGTGCTTAAACAACTAGGCTATCCCCCCGCCCCCATGTCGTAAACGTCAGACGTTGTAACTGAGTAACAATAACAGTAGTATGGGTGAGTGAGTGATGCACACGTAGACGAAGAGTTGTGACTAGTGATTGGGTAACTGACACTGCATTGAACAGTACTACAGCTGCACCACGCTGTGTAGTCTTCACGGGGGAAAGGTGATAGAGTATACCACTTAGGTGAAGCAAAGGAACAGATCTTTGGTGCTGATACACCTTGAAACATGTTCGGGACTAACGACCCAACGACCACAGGGCCTAGATTTTCGAAGCTCTCTTAGCGCTACGACAGTCGTAAGTTAATGTTAATGTATGGCACTTACGGCTATCTTAGCACTAAGAGAGCTTCATAAATCTAGGCCCAGTTTGCTGGCTATGAGACGCATCTGTGCTTAACGAATGGCGTGCACTTGATGACTCGGCCAAAGTTGTCAGTTGTTGTCTCTGACACAGCTGATGTGAGCATTACAAGTTTACCATACGTTAGTATAACTGCACCACATGTATTAAGAGTGATTTGTTGTTGTAGCTCCCAGGTGTGGGCAGGTTACCAATATAGCATGGTGAACATACAGTACAGGTGTCTATACGATGACCAAGATAACATGGTGAACATACAGTGCAGGTGTCCATGCAATGGCCAAGATAGGATGGTGAACGTATAGTGCAGGTGTCTGTACCATGACCACACGATGGCATGGTGAACATACAGTGCAGGTGTCTATACTATGGCCAAGATAACATGGTGAACATACTGTGCAGGTGTCTATACTATGGCCAAGATAGCATGGTGAACATACAGTGCAGGTGTCTATACTATGGCCAAGATAACATGGTGAACATACAGTGCAGGTGTCTATACTATGGCCAAGATAACATGGTGAACATACAGTGCAGGTGTCTGTACCATGACCACACGATGGCATGGTGAACATACAGTGCAAGTGTCTATACTATGGCCAAGATAACATGGTGAACATACAGTGCAAGTGTCTATACTATGGCCAAAATAACATGGTGAACGTATAGTGCAGGTGTCTGTACCATGACCACACGATGGCATGGTGAACATACAGTGCAGGTGTCTACACAATGACCACAATAACAAGGTGAACACGCAGTGCAGGTGTCTATACCATAACCAAGATAACAAAGTGAACATACAGGTTGTACTTACGACAGATTCCACAGTAGATTGGACAGTTTTCTCTGGCCCATGCTTCGTAAGGAGCCTTACAAGAGTATTGGCCGTAGGCAGCACAGTTATCCAGCTTGTCGGTGGGGGGACATGTTCCCGGCTGTTGTGAGATGCCGGCACCACCCGTGCCTACGGAGGGACTCGGGTTGGTTGGGGACAGGCATGACACCTGCTGACAACACTGTCCAGGCACGTCGATCATACGACACATGGGGGGCAGTCGTGTGTAGGTTGCACACCTGTCAAAACACAAGGGTGTCAAAACACAAGGGTGTCATGTACATGTAGCATGAGTGAGGATGATGATTTTACGCAGCAGGTAGCAATATTTCAGAAACCCCCAGCTGGTTATCTCTGACTAAGTGAGTATGGCTTGTCGCAATTTTCAGCAATAATCGTGCAGGGGAGATCTTACATCAGGAGACTTGCGAAATGATCATCTTAATATGCAACGTGGAGAAGCAGACCTGGTGTTCGCAGTGACAAGCTAACGCTGTAATCACCCACCTACTACCCCTGAGAACAACCTGTTCTGTGCGTATAACTAACCATCCGTGTGGTACACTGAGGGATATATAATATCTGAAGAAAACATTTCAGCTGAAACATCACATCTTTCAGCCTTTCCGGGTTCATCCATGGCAATGTGCCCAGTGAGAATTTCATGTTTGTCGTATGAGGCGAGTGACGGGATCTGGTGGTCAGGCTCGCTGACTTGCTTGACACATATCATTATATCCCAGATGCATAGATCGATGCTCATGATGTTGATCACTGGACCGTCTGCTCCAGACTCCATTAAGTGCAGACCCAGGCATAGTGTTTGAAAACTGCTGTGTGTGGTGTTAAAAGCAATCAAACAACATGCGTCATACTGCAAGTGGATACAGCCGTTGTTTAGTGGCTGTAAGTATGGACGGGGCTGAGGTTCACCTACTTGGGTATGCATCGGTAACGGCCGGTTTGGGCGTCAAGACACTCGCAGCTGAAGTCGCATCCGTCGTCCCACTTCTGACCCATCTGATACACCGTAGACTTGTACACACAGGCGTCTGTGGAGGGAAGGAGAGTACGTTAGCATGCATCATGTTTGTTATTGTGGACCTATTGGTTGACGCGTTAGTGAGTTTAGTTTTACGCCGCACTCAACAATATTCCAGCTATATGGCGGCGGTCTGTAAATAATCGACTCTGGACCAGACAATCCAGTGATCAACAGCATGAGCATATTTCCACGAAGCCGGGATATGATTACATGGATCAACCAAATTAGCAGGCCTGGCCACAAGGTCCTGTTAGTTGCCTCTTACAACAAATATGGGTTACTGAAGGCCAATATTCTGACCCGGACCTTCACGAATCTCAGCATGAGCATCGATCTGTGCAACTGGGAACCGATGACATGTCAGCGGCCACCCGATCCCGTTAGTCGCCTCTTACGACAAGCATAGTCGCCTTTTCTGGCACGCATGGGTTGCTGAAGACCTGTTCTACCCCGAGTCAGTTGACGTGTCAGCACGGGACAAAGGTGTATGGAGTGTTCCCGGTACTTTTCTATGTACAAGGGTGTTAAGCCTGTGCCATGATGCATTTTTTGGGTGCGACATGTGTGTCGCGTATGAAGCTGAACTTTCTTTAATATGATGTTCTGTTAGTCCCTTGTTCAATGTATAGAAGCTGTTACTGTGTCTCGATGGTTACAGAACCCCCTGAGAATGTGTGTTGCAATTCCCATCGACCATGTCAGCCTAATGTTCGTTGAGGAGGAACACATTTTATGGACTAATAACAACAACCGTTATCCAGCAAGTGTTATCATCTCCACCTACATCGAATCTATTGCAATAAAGAAGATTGTCAATCCACAGAATCTGCTCTTCTTCATCATATAACATAAAGAAGTTAAGTAACTTAATCGGACAAGTATACATAAATATATACCATTCAAAACAAGTACGGGGATTGGATTTACAAGATTAATAAAATGCAAATGAAGGGAGAAAGGAGAAAATAGATGATGAAGAAAAATTGAGGGAAAAAGTGACAATGTTTCTTCTGTATATGTATATTACTTTTTCTCATATGCATTGGCATTGACTGGTTGTATGCTCGTAAAATGGAATATCCCCTACTTTCTTAGAATGGTATATATAATATTAACGAACACGTACTGAGTCGTCCACCAAAGGTGTTTGTGGTTCCAGCTGGGTTGAAGCCTGGCCTGAATCCAGTGAAACCTCCCGTGAACGAACCAAACACTGGGTAGATTCCTGGGTTCTGGACCGGGTCTACGATGGTACCATCGGGCTTCTTACACACGGGGACGTCACAGCAACCCCCTGGAGCCTTCACCATATAGCAGGCCTTGGGTAGGGCCACCTTGGTGTAGTCAGCGCACCTGCAAAAACATGACCCTTCAACACGTGGTCACCAATCAGACAACAAAACAACACTGATTTCAAAGAGTAGAGTGAATAAGTTTGGTTTTACTCCATTTTCAGCAAACTTCCAGCAATATCACAACGGACCCTTTTCGAGCCGGCCCCCGGTGCCGTGTAAATGGACAGGATAGTGGACAGGATAGTGGTTATAGGTAATATGATTTAGAGGGATGGAATTAGGGGAAGGGTGGTAAATATATATGTTAATCACCTTGACAAGGTTATAGTCCGTTTGGCTCAAAAGCGGACCGATGAATTGCAATCTAGTTCGAAAACTGACAAACATAAAATATTCAATGAAACGCTGATCATAACCAAAGCATCATACCAGCTCTGTGAGATTTTTAAGTTGTTTAACAGTCTATCATTAAAACATTGACATAGTTCTCTATTTGTTACGAGGGAGGAGTGCAGAGAAAGGGACAGCCAGGTGTATGAGAAAGCATGACGACGGCACAGCACAGGCAAGTAGATAAATAACTTTCTCGACACTTGTGCACGTGTTTCTCGAACACTTGGCTGTGCCTAACGACATGTAGCTGGAACATTGCTGAGTGCGGCGTAAAACAGGAACCAACCCAAACATACCACCCTTAACGGCATATGGTAGTATGACCCCGTTACAGGAAACAGGACATTCCTTTATAAGCGGAGTCCACTTTGTACTCACTTGGGGATGCACTTGTAGTATCCTGAGTTTCCGTCGAGACACTCGCACTGGTAGTTACATCCGTCATCCCATCTCTCCCCCATGTTGTACATCTTGTTCTTGTAGATGCATTTGTCTATGAACAGATGAATTCAGAATTTAGGGGCTTATATTCTGTCACACAGTGTCAGTTGCATGGCGTATGCCAGGGTATATGCTCCCTTACGCTGATGCATAGAACTGTCTTGGTCATACGTAGTTGTTGGTCTTTTACCCGTACAATAACAACAACTTACATTCACAAAGAGGCAAAAGTAGCCTACTTTTCATATAAATACACTTAGGACTTAAACTCGACAATAATGGTAAAAGGGACCGTACCGCGATACAGTTTATCAATCTTTTCAGTGCATACACTTGATACTTACACACTTGAATACAAGTAATGTATGTTGTAACAAAACTATAAAGACAGTTGTTACATTATCTGAAAATATTTTCAATGGGAGTAAATGGTAAATAGCTTATTTGCTAAAGCGTTCGCTCGTCACGCTGAAGACACGTGTTCGGTTCCCCATATGCGTACAGTGTGAGAAGCCCATTTCATTCCGTGATATTGCTGAAATATTGCCAAAAGTGGCGTAAAACTGAACTCACTGACACAAGTTACACCTGTCTGTCGTTAGCGAATTATGTTCTACTGTCTCACAATTTCAACTTTTGCTTGTTTCGTGAGACCTAGAACTTATGTTTAAATGCAGGGGGCTCTGGTTGTCCGCGATCAAATGTAGTGCGATGGGTGAAGCGTGTGGCCTGTCTCAGCAGCTACGCGCGATATCTCAATTTCATCGTCATTCACTACACGTGCACTAGCCCACATCTGCTCTCCCTTTCACAAACCAAATGGGTTTGCTCATTGCCGTGCACCAACTACCTCTCTTGAACGTGCTCTCTACGCCTCTCCAACTTATCCTTATTTGCCAGTAATGATGTCGGGGTGGTATTTAGCGTGGACAGAATAAAATCTTTATTAAACCTACTCAGTCGTCCCGCCATGATGCTAGTCATGCCTGGTGGTACAGTGGCGCCACCTCCAGGCAGCGACCCTCCAAACTGACTTCCTACTCCGGGTCCAACGATAACCTGTGGGTTGGTAGTTGGTGCCGGGGTCTGTCCAGGAGCCAGTGTTGGCACTGGGGTGGGGTTGATCTGGGGGGTTGGGTTGTAGGGAGTGTTGATTCCGGGTACGCTACAGCTAAGACTCTTGCAGCACTGGCCGGGAACAGTGACGAAATGACAATAGCTAGGGGTGGGTGGATATGCTGGGCATCTGTAACAGAAATTCAAGGTTTATTCAACAGAGACCCATTCACAATTAGCCATATCGTTCACATATAATTCCCAAGTGGTTCATGTCTTACTTCAAGAGAAAATGGTCAACACCTAGAGTTGTAAAGGCAAGACACTTTCATTGACAACAGCAACTATTACTATTGAGGTGAGATGTTTCCGTATACAGATCCTTGCATGACAGTGAACAAGAACACCACGACATCAGTATCTCCCACACTGGTCAAACACTTCTCATAAATCTGTCTACTAGTTATGATTATGTCAAGTAATATATATAGCAAAGTGGAAGGGGAGTATTGAAAAGCAAAATTCTGCTCCAGAAATATGAACTACCATCGATTTCAGTCAAAATCAATCGCGCTGCTGGGGATAAAACAAGAACATATTCAGGTTTATTCAACCGACACCCAACTACACATCACAACCATATGGAGAGACTGTCATCCATAAAAAGTATTTTGTCTGTACTCACAAACTTCGAATATGTGAATCAAACAGTTCAAATGGGAGAGTTACCCAGATATTCTTGAGTTTGTTTTCGTTGTTGAAAGGATGGTGGTTGTTTACAGTGAGTGTTTACACTGTACTGACCAATGCCCATCGCAAGCATGAAGTACCCGGGACGTTGACTGCCAGAAATGACCACAGTTGTTAAGACTTACTTAGAGGTGCATTTGTAGATTCCGTTCTTGCCCACCTCGCAGGTGCAGGTGAGGTCACAGGCGTCGTCCCAGGATGTGCCTTGCTGGTGGAGGGTGCCCTTGTAGTAGCAGGCGCCTGTCATACACAGAAAAGATTGGGCGGGTGAGTTAGTTGGATTTAACACGGTTTAGAAAAGTGTTTAAGTTAAATCACCACCACCACCATCATCATCACCACCACCATCACCATCATAATGATTTTATTGCATTTAGTTGATCATCATGCACTATTTCATCAAATGGGGTCAAATGGCCTCAGAACATGTCATTGTTACGAACAGAATTTGGTATTGCAATCACATTCGTTCACTCAAAATTTGTTTGACCTACTTCTGCCTCCCATCTGCGCTGTGTAAGACGTTCCTGGTTGAGAGCTGGATCCGGAGAAGATCTGGTGTGTTCCGATAGGAATGACGTTCGTAATGGACGGGTTGAGGGTAGGTGAGGTAGTTGGGTGGAGGGGGTCGGGCGTCATGGGTAAGTAGGTCTTGCCGTTGTAATTACAGACAGGTTGCATGCAGCACTGGTCACCGGGGATCTTCTGTAGAGTACAGTAACTAGGCAGGCCGGAGAACGCCGTGCACCTGGGGGAAGAGCGAGTGAGTGAGATTTTAACATTAGACCAACAATATCTGGGAACATCTGAAATGAGCATGTGGATGAAGGTAAACACACAGGTAATCAGGATAAAAACATAAGCATATAATAATCGCTTATTTCTGGTCTGTAACACTGCAGCTCACAGACGTTAACACTGAAACGAACTGATGAACATGTAAGTAAAAGTTCATCGGTAATTAAAATAATTTCATTTTTAGGCATATATTTAGATATCGATCTTAGTTTCCTTTCACAATCAGCCTTAACTAAGGTTAACCTTAATTCCATTTTTTGACATTGCACTAAGGTGTCAGTTAAGATGCTGCGTAAGTGCAATGTTAAAGAATGATAGTTAAGGTCGATAATTAAACCCGAATGCTTAATTTTCACTTCCCTCTTCGTAAGGAAATGCTGTCGAATAATCCTAGGTGAATTCTTCGTGGTATCCTAGCTTCTCAAAATGATGCCTAAATAAGGCAACCTTGCGAATCACTTTGGCAATGAATGAGTTCACTTTTACGCCGTTTTAACAATATTCCCCCAGAAGGGGTGTTCATACATAGTACCAATGTGGGGAATCGAACCCGTGACGTGTCACGCTTTAACCATTAGGCTACATAACTACATGTACTGTGTTCACGTTGTCATTCCAACTACACAAGGGCGTAATATATTGGTAAATAGTCAAAGAACACGATGGTGATTGATTGAAGTATTTGCCACTGGGTCTTCTTTCCTACAATTTGCCATGAACTGAGATAAATTTGTTACACTGACCTCATTGTGCATCTGAAGTCGTTGGTGGCGGGGTCTTGGCAAATGCAGGTGTAAGTGCAGCCGTCCAGCCATTTCTCTCCCTTGGAGTACAGCTTGCCGTCCGTGTACATACACATATCTGTCAAAACATACAACACAGTTATACAATAGGTAGAGGTACTGGGCAACAGTTTCATTACCTGCAATCCCAATTTGTTAATATGTAAATAGGTAAACACAATAATAGCATGATGTGGATAAAAAAGTATTTTTTTATAAATCAGAAAGTCCATTTTGACCTTTTACAAAAAATGGTATGATATGAATGCCTATATATGGCCTAAATAATAAGTATTTGTGTGTCCATTACGGAAGTATATAATGAACAACAAAAGGAACACCACTTTCGAAATAATGACAGTTCATAATAGTAAGAGTTCATAATAATGCTTTCAAATTAAAAAAAAATGAAGAAAAAAAACAAATTCTGTTTCTTTTTATTACCGTAGTTTTTTTGGAATATGCTTTAAACCAAAAACAAGACTGAATACGTTCTAACTGACGTGTATAATTTGGTCCATTTTACAAATGTCAACGATCTTTTGTTGAACCTTTTTTATGAACAACAACTTACGTCAGCTTTCTGAATTAATAGTGAATACTAATTTACCTCATCAATGATTTTCCCCTGATGAACGTTAACATATAGCCCAGGGGACTTATTCTCGAAAAGTTCGTAGCCCTAAGAATTCTTAACTGCTATCGAAGCCAATGTAGTAAAATGGCCTTAAGGAAGTTCTTAGGGCTACGAAGTTCTTAGGGCTACGAAGTTCTTAGGGCTACGAAAGTTTCTAGAACAGCTATCCTGAATCGCCACAAAGAATACGTAAGCTGTTATTCATAAAAAATGTGCCAAGTATCCACATTCTTCCTACTTTTACAAGCCTATCAAAGACTTAATACATTGTTGATTCTGAAACCTAAAACTGTATCTATTAACCCCAGAAAGAGTCGCTGAGTCCTTTTTCTTAAAGGGTTTTATGAGGTACGACTGTCCAAAGTCTATGATAAAGCGAAAAATTAGAACAATGAATGATTAAATATCTCGAAATAAGGATAAGTGTGAAAAAACATGAAACACGTGCTGGTGGAACTGCAGGTGCAATTCAGCGCAGTCAGGTGAGATGACTCCTCTTGTCAGGCGCTGTTCCATCAGCCATTTGTTAACCCCGGTGTGAAGCGTGAATATAGCACAATATTACAGATAGTTTCCGCGATCGATCAAAACGTCAGATTTCAGATCCTTTTGCGTACAGAGGTTTCAGGACCATGTGTCTTGTTTACGTTTTATGTACTTGTCTTATGTATGGTTTATACACTTATCCCTATTTCGAAATATTTATAATAATCATTCATCGTTCCCATTTGAGCCCAAACGCACAATAGGTTGGAACGTACTTGGTGGCCTTGAACCAGTAATGACTGGGTAATTGGTGTGAGTATTCGGTGTTGTTCTTATTCCGGAAGGTCCTGCATAAACACACAGCAGTGGACAGTGGTCAGTTCATGGGCAGACAGCAGACATTCAGAACAGACATGAGAATACGTTCAAACGTTAAGCAAGTTGAATTCTTGGGAAAAATTCACAAAAAGAAAATATATACTCAGCCTTGAAGAAAACAAACAAGAAACAAACAAGAAGTGGTTATTCGATGGCTATGTATTTGGGTGTCATGTTTAGGTTTTGAATCCTAAGTCAAATAACGTTTTAATAAAGTTGGTATTTTTTCACTTTAGATAGTAATTTTTGGGCAGGTAGTTTACACTGTAAGAGTGAGAAATACATACCATGTTTAGATTGTCTGGAGTCTTACCTGTTCCGACTCCGGGTGTTACACCTGTGACACTGCCACTGACTACGGGGTACACAGTGTTGGGACTGATGGTAGTTCGGGTGCCTGATGGCCCGGTGCCGGGTACGGGGCTTACATAGAAGAGGGAGGAATCACACTGGGCGACCTTGCAGCATGGGTCCTTGGGGTCAGCGACCATCATGCATTGCGGCGGAACAAAGTAATATTTTCCGCACCTGGTGGGGAAAAAATGTCAGTTATGTATTTTCAGTTTAATGAGGGTTTAATTAAATGAAGATATGTGCAATATACCACGAAGTGTCTTCGCGTGTACAGTCAGAAGACTTGACGAATCTGTAGGAATCCCTAATATGGTAATCACTGTCTTCACCACTCGACAAGATCTCATTCTAACTAATGGGATCGGGTGGTCAGGCTCGTTGATGTGGTTGACGCATGTCATCGAACCCCATTTACGTATAACAATGTTGATCCTCTTGATCACTGTATTGTCTGGACCTGATTCCATGTTTTACAAATCACACCAATACAGCTGGAATACTGCTGAGTGCGGCGTTAAACAACAGCCAACCAACACTGTGTTCACACTTAATTTCGAAAACGCTTCAATGCATCATCTCCTGAATAGGATACTAATATTAATACCTACATTGTAGCGTAATCGATGTAGTATTCACATGTATTCATTCATTAATTTACACACCCATGAATAGATTCGAGCAATCGCTTATTTACTCAATGATTTGCTTGTTCATTGGGAACTCACTGACTAAAGCTACAAACACTTATCATCCCAAAGTGTGCTCAACTGGAGATATTGCTTCTGTTAAATTTGGTAGTAAATTTTGTACAGTGCCCTGGCAATGCTATGACGTAATTCACTTGAAGGCGTCACAATGCAGTGTTCAGAGAGAAAGAGAATCTCACCCTCGCGTCTCCTGATATCAGATATATCAACAAGCTTTGATAAAAGTAAAAATAAAAATTTGTAACTGTATCAACTTGTGTTGATATAACTGATATCAGTAAGGCTCTTTATATATACAATGCTTGCCATGAAAGGTGACTATGCTTGTCGTAAGAGGCGACTAACGGGATCGGGTGGTCAGGCTCCTTGACTTGGTTGACACATGTCATCGGTTCCCAATTGCGTAGATAGATGCTCGTGCTGTTGATCACTGGATTGTCTGTGTCACTCACTCACTCTATATATACAACAGGTAACATGTTTCATATCATGTTCTGTTTCCTACGATGCTATTCACCTGTCGCTGCACTTGTATTTGCCTCTGGTGGCGTCAATACATTCACAGTTGTAGTTGCAGCCGTCGCTCCAGGTTTGTCCTTGAGAATATGTGGTTCCCTTGTACACGCACACGTCTGCAACATACAGCAGTCTTCATAAACCTTCACACAACGGTTAGTACACAGTCATAATATACAACGATTATTCCACACAAGCAGTGTTTTATACATTTTACCCTTAAAGTTTAAAGATTATAGCTCACCAGTAATTCTGTAGTGTGATCGAATGTAAAAACGAGGGAAAACGCACTGAGGTGCTATGCCATAGATTAGCATCTTTACCCAACTCACTATACAGACTTCGAGTGTACCAATCGTTGTTTTACTCCCCTTGTGTTAGGGAATAACAAGTACCACCTTTTAACGTATTTAGGTGAGATTTGCATGCTTGGTGTTTTACACCGAAGTCAACAAAATTCCACCTGTGTGATGTTGATCTGAAAGTTTTGGGGTTTGAACTCCAGACTGGGTTTGAACTCGCTCCCATAGCAGTTGTTTTAACCACTATCCCGACAGTAAATTTACAAGAATCAGATGCACTCACTTCTCATTCCAGAGATCAGACCACCGACTTGTTGACCGGGGTTATTAGGCCCGAAACCGGAATTACCAGTGAAGGTGCCTGGGACGCTTGTTGGCTGAATGTACGTGGGTTGACCTGTAAAACCTGGACCGTATGAAGGAGATGGGTTCAGGGGATTGTTGGTTCCGTTGATGCCTGGGAGGGTCCCGGGGGTAACAACCACTGGAGGGAGGTGGTTGCAGTCTGGGACCACACAGCATGGGTCGTTAGGGTCGGTCTCAAGAGTACATGTAGGAGCAAGGTTGCTGAAGGACGAACACCTGCAAGAACACGTCGTGAGTAGCCATGTAATGTCACAAAAATAAAGTTTCAACCAGTAAATGCTAATAAATAGTAAATAGTAATAACATAAAAATATTAATACAAATTAAAGGCCTTGACAATACACTCACAGGCCTTGACAATACACTCACATGCCTTTAAAACATACTCACATGCCTTAACAATGATCTGTCACGACTTGACAATACATTGACAAGCCTTGATAATAATGATATGCCCTGACAATACACTAACGCGCCTTGACATTATACTAACATGCCTTGACAATATGCTGACATGCCTTGACAATAAACAAATGTGCCTTGAATTTATACTAACATGCCTTGACAACACACTAACACGCCTTGCTAAAATATTGATTAATTCAAACAAAAGTTAAGTTAAATATAACCCATACACTCACAGGAAGGCAGTTTCTACATTGAACAAACATTTTCACAAGTGTTTGAGTTTGAATTTTCCAAATCTCCCTTTTGGTTTACACAGATCTAATCCAGGTAAACAAAGAGTCGGGGCTGACCTATCTCTGCACGTGTAGAGATTGTTGGTTGGGTCGTCACACACACACGTCTTGTCACAGGCATCGCTCCAAGTCTGACCTTTCTGGTATGGCACCCCCTTGTACATGCAGAAACCTGGAAAAGGGCACGGCATAACTAAATGAGGTGTTGACACAGTGGCGAAAACAGTAGTTTTGTTTATGTTATCATCATGTCCTCACCATGGGCAAGGACTCACATATTTCCATCAGACAGTTTTGGACCTCACTGTTCATAATTTTGAAACATGGTTGTATTAGAGGGGTACTATGTTCCACTGTCTGTAGATCTTTTTCAGTTAACAAATGTTGAACTGGTGTTTTATGCATTAATTTGCTCGATCCAAGTTCCAGGTACATACTAGCAAATAAGGAGAAGTTGAGCACCAACATGACAATTGAGCCGTATTAGCATGTATGAGTGCTGCCCACTGGCGCTTGACATAGTGAGCGAAGGGGCCCTAGGTTGCCCTCTATCAAGTGTAGTCGACCACGTTAGAGTCATAGGAGAAAGGTATGACGGCTTTCATCGCCATGTACTGCACGTGCACCAGCTTACAACTGCCCTACCTTTCACAAACCAAATGGGTTTGCTCATTACCGTGCACCACCTACTTCTCGAAAACGCGTTCTCTGCACAGGTCCAACTTATCCTTGTTTGAAGGATTTGTAGATTATTAACGAACCTTGTAACATATTATACTTGTAGGCTATGTTTACAAGAGCACTTGGAACAGTACAGTTTGCTTAATCTTACCCAGATAGGTTTAATCTAGACGTTTAATAGAACTAAAAGGTGAACGCAGTGTGTGATATTTGTTGTTTGTTGTGTTTCTTCGTATTTTAATATGCCAGTTTTCAACACTCACCAGCAGTTTGACTAGGGTTGTGATTGGCGGAATTGGACACCCCCGGGCCTGGTTTCTGTGTTGTTTGCTGATTTGGTCCCAGTGAGGGGTTGAGGATCGGGTTGGGCGTAGGGACACCGCCAGGGAAGGGTGTGGGATTCATGAAGTCACAGAATGGACGCTTGCAACATGGGTTGGTGGGATCCTGGAGCAGGACACAGCGGTTTGGAAGCTGTGGCACCGCCGGACACCTGGATATCAAGATAATGGGTGAGTCTAGTTTTACGCCGTGTTTTAAAATATTCCAGCATTATCACTACACCGGACACCTGGACATCAAGACAACGAGTGAGTGAGTATAGTTACTCGCATCTTTTAGCAGTATTCCAGCAACATCACCACGCCGGGAATCTGGACATCAATGTCCCGCAATGAGTGGATGAGGGATTTTTGCGCCGCGTTTAGTAATATTCCAGCAATATCACCTGGCACCACCAGAAATTGGCTTCATACATCGTACCCATGTTTGGAATCGAACCAGGGTATTGACGAACGGTTGATTTAACCATCAGGCTACCCCACCGCTCCAATCAAGAGCTAACGTTTTCCAGGCGTTACACCTCTCGAAGACAAGCTCACATTTACTCAAAATATCGTTGAAGTCAATGCGATACAACGACGTTACAATTATGGTTTAAGACAGTCATCACCCACTCATTGATCTGACCCTGTTTGTCTCGAACTATGAATTACACGATGTATGTTTCGGTTGCATCCCAAGCTTCCAGCCACTTAAGCAACACTGCTGTTTTTTGTACATCAGGGGCGAGTATTTGGATATTGTAATCAACAGACTGCTGTGCTTGTTGATAATTCAACAGGGTGAAAAGGTGACATTCTCTGTATAATCACGACGACCTACGGGAAACGTAGGTGAAGTAGATGCGTGATATAACGCCAGTAATGATCTCTATAAGGACTGTACATAGACTAACACCTAACAGAATGCCAGGATGTGCAGAGGATTGTTACTTACTTCTTGGTACACTTGTATTGCCCAGTAGCGTCATCTAGACATTCACAGTCGGCTTCACATCCGTCCTCCCACTTCTGTCCCTTGTTGTAAACTTGACCCTTGTACATGCAGCCTGCACAACAGTAAGTGAGTGAGTGAGTGCGATGGTGGGTGGGTCGGTGAGTGGATGGGTAGGTGGATGGTTGGGTGAGTGACTGAGTGAGTGTTAATGTATGAGAGGAATTGTAATCTTCACACGATTGACGACATATACAGTCGAATCCCGTTTATCCGGACATTTTGATTGCATTCGGAAATCGTCCGAATAGCGAGTGGCCGTAATGTTTAATCAATTCACATCAAAGTCGTGTTGTAAACAGTACTGACATGACTTGCCCGTGCACATACACACAAATCTTTCCGTCCGGATAACAGGGTCATTTTTCAATGGAAATTGATGGGAGTGGTTCGAAAATCTTTCACCGGGATCCGGCAGCGTGGGTACAGTTACTGGAGGTAAGTTTCTTTCCACCTACAAATCGTTCTGAAAGCGGGGTTTCCGGATATAAAAGGTCCGAGTAAATGGGGTTCGACTGTACACTGAAGTAGTCTTTGTTACCTTTAGGCGAGGGTGTAACCTGAGATCCAGGGGACGGTGATACGCCTGGGGCCATGGTTGGGGGTTTGCCGTAGCCGTTGATGTAGCCAGGGGCGGGGGTGACGGAAATGAACCCTGGTGTGGGTGTGACTCCTGGTGCAGGGGTCGGGACGGGACACTGAGGTTTCTTGCAACAGGACGGGTCATTAGGATCAGGCACCATGAGGCACGAAGGCTGGATGTTGTCATACCTCGTGCACCTGAAATGTAGATGTGGAACTGCTATTCCTCAAACAGACCATCTGGGAGTGACTGAGTGCACTAAGCAGTATACATACATGCTATATGGCGGCGGTCTGTAAATAATCAATAGCATTAGCATCGATCCACGCAAATGGGAAACGATAACATGTGTCAAGCAACTTGTCAAGCAAGACAGCGAGTATGACTGCCCGATCCCGTTAGAAGCCTCTTACGGCAGTGATTGGCTGCTGAAGATCAGTTCTAACCGGGTCGACTATTAGGAACGGGCCGTGAGACGCTGAGTGTGCAATGGTGTTAGTTTGTAATTCATTAGTATTGCATAAACTCTGTCCACAAGCTACCATTTGTGCAGCCAGACATGGCTTCACACAATGTACCCATTTGGGAAGTCGAACTCGGGCCTTCGGCGTGACGAGTGAACGCTTTAACCACTAGGCTATTCCACCGCCAACAAGATCTTTCATTTCATTTATAAATTATTCTCGGACCTTTCTTTGATGGATTTGATGAAAAGTCACATCGATCAATATAAAGCTGCTACATGTTCTTGTGCTTGTGTAAAACTAGTTTCACATGGATTTCGAAACATTATATACACGCCTTAAGCGTGACGAAATTCGCGTTCAATTCCGGTTATAATAGAATAGATACATGGTTTATACTGATCATGTGAATACTGGCGATGAGTTGTCCATATTTTCGTCATTCTATTCACATATTAACCTACTGCCTTTGGACAGAGTATCAGCACGAAGGGATCTGGGCTCATAAATTTACAGTGTGCAAGACGACATTGAAGGTTAGTTTGTGTTATCCTACCTGTCTTGGCACCTGTGGAAGTTGAGGTCGGCGCTCTCGCAGCGGCACACCTTGCTACAGCCGTCGTACCACAGTTGGCCTTCCTTGTAATACTGGTTGTTGTACTCACACATGCCTGGATTGTATTGACCAGAAGCACAATAGGTAATCGCCCAGAACAATTGTATTGACCAGAGACACAATAGGTAATTGTCTAGAAGAACAGTTGTATTGAACAGAGACACAATAGGTAATTGTCAAGAAGAACAACTGTGTTGAACAGAGACACAATAGGTAATTGTCAAGAAGAGCAGTTATATTGAACAGAGACACAATAGGTAATTGTCAAGAAGAACAATTGTGTTGAATGGAGACACAATAGGTAACTGTCACGAACATACTGACCTTTAGGTCTGGGTGCTTGGGTCACGCCAGTCATGGGTATATAGCCTGGATATAGACAAACATAACATTGTTAAGATTTAAATGTGATTACTTTCACAGCTGAAAAAGTCATAAATTAGCAGAGTGAAGATCCAGGTTAAAGTCAGTTTCCGGCAACCGTTATGCATGTCGCCAGATTACACGATAATGTCAAGCACCGGATTGTCTGTTCCAGACGTGAGTATACACAGATAGCTGTCTGGAGCTGGAATATTGACGAGTGTGGTGTTCGTTATTCACGGCTTTTCATTCTCTTAACGCTGATATGTTCGCATGTGCTCTAGAGGAAGGAGTTCGTAGTGAGTAAGTGAGTTTAGTTTATGCCGCTTTTAGCAGCAATATCACGGCGGGGAGCACCAGCGATGGACTTCACACATTGTACCTATGTGGGGAATCGAACCCGGGTCTTTGGCGTGACGGGCGGTCACTTAACCCCTAGGTTGCCCCACTGCCCGAAGGAATTCATAACAAATTCCGTATTCTCTTCATTTGAACTGTGTGTAACAAGTGTGTGACGCTGTTCCCTGCACATCTACAATGACGAAGTAGGAATACCTGGTATAGGTGTTGGTCCCGGATACGGAGTTGCTCCAGGGTACGGCACAAAACCAATAGGGTACGGCGTTGGTCCGAGGTAGGGCGTAGCTCCAGGGGACGGAGTGTAGCCTATAGGATATCTGGATGGCCCAGGGTAAGGTGTAGCACCTGGTGATGGCGTGTATCCAATCGGATATGGTGTCGGTCCGAGGTAAGGTGTTGCTCCAGGGTATGGCGTGAAACCGAAAGGATATTTAGAAGGACCAGGATATGGTGTTGCCCCTGGTGACGGGGTGAATCCGATTGGCCAGGGAGTAGGTCCCAAATAGGGGGTACCCCCGGGATATGGGACGAATCCAATGGGGTATTTCGTTGGTCCTGGGTACGGGGTGGCACCAGGGAATGGTACAAATCCTATTGGGTAAGGAGTTGGGCCAAGGTAGGGTGTGGCACCAATACTCGGGGTAAATCCAATAGGATACTTTGTTGGACCAGGGTAAGGTGTGGCGCCAGGGAATGGTGTGAAACCAATGGGCCATGGTGTTGGTAGGCGATAAGGTGTGGCACCAGGAGAGGGTGTGAATCCAATTGGATAGGGCGTTGGTCCTGGATAAGGTGTCGCACCTGGCCATGGAGTGTATCCGATTGGATATGGGGTAGGTCCAAGGTAGGGTGTGGCTCCAATTGAAGGTGTGAACCCAATGGGGTATTTTGATGGTCCTGGGTAAGGAGTTGCCCCTGGGTAGGGAACGTAGCCAATGGGGTAAGGTGTTGGTCCAAGATATGGGGTTGCCCCTGGGGAGGGTGTGAATCCGATCGGATATTTGCTGGGACCTGGATATGGAGTAGCGCCGGGGTAAGGAACATATCCTATGGGGTAAGGTGTAGGTCCAAGATATGGTGTTGCTCCTGGAGAGGGAGTGAACCCAATTGGGTAGGGCGTTGGGCCTGCGTAAGGCGTTGCGCCTGGCCAGGGGGTGTAGCCAATGGGATAAGGAGTGGGTCCCTTGTAAGGTGTGGCACCGGGTGAAGGAGTGAAACCTATTGGCCACCTAGACGGTCCTGGGTAGGGGGTGGCTCCTGGATATGGAACAAAGCCAATTGGATATGGTGTTGGTCCTAAGTACGGTGTAGCGCCTGGCGAGGGTGTATAACCAATAGGATATGGGGTTGGGCCTGGGTAAGGTGTTGCACCAGGGAATGGCGTATAGCCTATCGGGTATGGGGTAGGCCCAACATACGGGGTGGCTCCTGGAGATGGCGTGAACCCAGGTGGATATAAGGTTGGTCCTGGGTATGGTGTTGCTCCGGGATAAGGTACGAAACCAATGGGCCATGGTGTTGGTGCTTTGTAAGGTGTTGCCCCGGGCGAGGGGGTAAAGCCAATGGGGTATGGTGTTGGTCCTGGGTACGGTGTGGCTCCGGGATAAGGAGTGTATCCAATGGGCCATGGTGTTGGTGCTCTGTATGGAGTTGCCCCGGGTGAGGGTGTATAGCCAACTGGGTATGGTGTCGGTCCTGGGTATGGCGTAGCTCCTATGTACGGGGTGAACCCTATTGGCCAGGGTGTTCCTAGATGGAATGGTGTAGCGCCAGGAGATGGTGTGTAGCCAATGGGATAAGGTGTTGGTCCAGGGTAGGGAGTAGCGCCTGGATAAGGAGTGTAGCCGATTGGCCAAGGAGTAGGAACATGGTATGGTGTTGCGCCAGGAGATGGGGTAAATCCAATAGGATATGGTGTTGGACCTGCATATGGTGTTGCTCCTGGCCAAGGTGTGTAGCCAACTGGATATGGGGTTGGGCCTCTGTACGGAGTTGCACCTGGTGAAGGTGTGAATCCTATTGGGTATGGAGTGGGTCCTGGATAAGGTGTTGCTCCGGGATATGGTGTGTAGCCAATGGGGTAGGGTGTTGGTCCTCTATAGGGTGTGGCGCCTGGTGATGGCGTGAATCCGATAGGATACTTACTTGGTCCTGGGTAGGGGGTTGCACCGGGATATGGCACATAGCCAATGGGGTACGGAGTAGGTCCAAGGTAAGGGGTTGCACCTGGTGAAGGTGTAAAGCCAATGGGATATTTAGACGGTCCTGGATATGGTGTTGCGCCTGGCCAAGGAGTGTATCCGATAGGATATGGTGTTGGTCCCAGATACGGAGTTGCCCCAGGTGAGGGAGTGAATCCAATAGGGTACTTACTTGGTCCAGGGTAGGGAGTGACTCCGGGGTAAGGTGTATATCCTATGGGGTAAGGTGTTGGTCCCAGGTATGGGGTAGCCCCTGGAGATGGCGTGAATCCAATAGGGTATGGAGTTGGCCCGGGGTATGGTGTTGCACCAGGATATGGTGTGTAACCAATTGGCCAGGGTGTTGGAACATGGTAAGGCGTGGCACCTGGAGACGGTGTGAATCCTATCGGGTAAGGGGTTGGTCCTGGATACGGTGTTGCGCCAGGCCATGGGGTGTAACCAATCGGATAAGGAGTGGTTGGAGTATTTGTTGATGGAATAGTGGGAAGCTTATAAGGGGTAGCTCCTGGAGATGGTGTATAGCCAACAGGGTACGGTGTTGGTCCTGGGTAGGGTGTTGCACCAGGTGACGGAACAAACCCAATGGGATATTTTGATGGACCTGGATAAGGTGTTGCACCAGGGTATGGTGTAAAACCAATTGGATAAGGAGTAGGTCCAAGGTAAGGTGTGGCTCCAGGAGACGGAGTAAACCCGAATGGGTACTTTGATGGGCCAGGGTAGGGAGTAGCACCTGGTGATGGAGTGAAACCAATCGGATAAGGTGTTGGTCCAAGGTACGGTGTTGCACCTGGGGATGGTGTATATCCTATTGGGTATTTCGATGGGCCTGGATAAGGTGTTGCACCAGGATAGGGCACATAACCTATTGGATACGGGGTAGGTCCAAGGTATGGTGTGGCACCTGGGGATGGCGTGTACCCGATGGGATACTTGGATGGTCCTGGGTAGGGTGTTGCCCCTGGCCAAGGAGTGTATCCAACTGGGTAAGGAGTTGGTCCAAGATATGGTGTAGCACCAGGCGATGGCGTGTAACCGATAGGATACTTGGATGGGCCCGGGTAAGGTGTTGCACCAGGATATGGTATGAAACCTATCGGGTAAGGTGTGGGTCCAAGATATGGCGTTGCACCAGGAGATGGTGTATATCCAATTGGGTATTTAGAAGGACCTGGATAAGGTGTTGCGCCAGGGAATGGCGTGTAGCCAATAGGATATGGCGTAGGTCCAGCATACGGTGTAGCCCCGGGAGAAGGCGTATAACCAATAGGATAGGGTGTCGGTCCTGGGTATGGGGTTGCTCCAGGGTATGGAGTGAATCCAGTTGGCCAGGGCGTTGGAAGGTGGTATGGTGTTGCACCTGGTGAAGGCGTATAGCCAATAGGATAGGGTGTTGGTCCTGGGTAGGGCGTTGCCCCTGGGAATGGCGTAAATCCAACTGGCCAGGGTGTTGGGAGATGATATGGTGTTGCACCTGGTGATGGTGTATATCCAATGGGATAAGGTGTCGGTCCTGGGTATGGTGTTGCACCTGGGACTGGAGTGTATCCGATTGGCCAGGGCGTTGGAATATGGTAAGGAGTTGCACCTGGCGAGGGTGTAAAGCCAATAGGATAGGGTGTTGGTCCAGGATATGGGGTTGCTCCAGGCCATGGGGTATACCCGACTGGGTAAGGGGTTGGTCCCAGGTAAGGTGTGGCACCAGGAGATGGTGTAAATCCTATCGGGTATTTAGATGGTCCAGGATATGGTGTTGCACCAGGATATGGTATATAGCCGATTGGATAGGGTGTTGGTCCTAGGTACGGCGTAGCACCTGGAGATGGGGTGAACCCAAATGGGTATCTTGTTGGTCCTGGATAAGGCGTGGCACCAGGGTATGGCGTATATCCAATAGGATATGGGGTAGGTCCAAGGTAGGGTGTAGCTCCAGGAGATGGTGTGAAACCTATTGGGTATTTTGATGGTCCTGGGTATGGTGTTGCCCCTGGCCATGGCGTATAGCCAATAGGGTAAGGAGTAGGTCCAAGGTAAGGGGTTGCACCTGGTGAAGGTGTAAACCCTATGGGATATTTTGACGGTCCTGGATATGGTGTTGCACCTGGCCAAGGAGTGTATCCGATAGGGTAGGGAGTCGGTCCCATGTATGGGGTAGCTCCAGGAGATGGTGTGTAACCAATGGGGTAAGGTGTTGGTGAGTTTAACTTAGGTCCTGCATATGGGGTCGCACCTGGTGAAGGGGTGTAGCCGATAGGCCATGGGGTTGGTCCAGGGTAGGGCGTTGCTCCCGGGGAAGGAATGAAACCAATGGGGTATTTTGAAGGCCCTGGATAAGGTGTTGCACCTGGATATGGGGTGTATCCAATCGGGTATGGTGTCGGTCCAAGGTATGGAGTGGCACCAGGTGATGGGGTAAATCCAATTGGGTATTTAGATGGACCTGGGTAGGGAGTAGCGCCTGGGAAAGGGGTGAATCCTATTGGCCAGGGTGTAGGGAGGTGATAAGGTGTGGCGCCAGGAGAGGGTGTGAATCCAATTGGGTAGGGAGTTGGTCCCGGATATGGGGTTGCACCCAGGTAGGGCGTGTAGCCGATTGGATATGGTGTTGGACCAAGGTAGGGCGTGGCACCAGGAGAGGGTGTGAATCCTATTGGATAGCGTGTTGGTCCTGGGTATGGAGTAGCACCTGGGTAGGGAGTGTATCCTATTGGATAAGGAGTTGGACCGAGGTATGGAGTTGCCCCAGGAGATGGTGTAAACCCTATTGGGTACTTGGATGGGCCTGGGTAGGGAGTAGCACCAGGGTAAGGCGTGAAACCAATCGGGTATGGTGTGGGGTACAGTGTGTTCATTGGAGGTAGAAGTGTTGGGCAATAAGGAATCTCACAGCATTTATCCTGTGGGTCCTGGACCATGGTACAGTAAGAGGGCACCTGGGGATACGCTGGGCATCTGAAACACAGGATACACATTGGTGGATCTTATTACATGAGAGATTTGGTCAATTTGCACGCCACTTTCAGCAATACCGAGCAAGATCACTTTGGGCACCAGAAAAAGATTTCACATGTTCAAAATATTTACGAAACACTCATGTTTCTAACTTTGTTAAAAAATAAAGAAAATACCCTTACTTTTCAGTACACCTGTATTTGCCCTCTGCACTGTCAATACATTCGCAGTCATAAGTACAGCCGTCCTCCCATGTGTCTCCTTGATGATATGTCTTGCCATTGTATACGCATGCATCTATGAGAAGGACAAGCATTGATAGTCTATTTACGAATGTAGATAACGGGAAAAATAAAATGAGATTATAAGCACGTCATTTACCTTCACCGTCGGAAGTATTTTTCATCATATAGCAGGGTAGGTATTTATCTGTTGCTGTTTGGTGTACGCATGCATACACGCACCAGTTCATTTACTTAAGATGCTCATGATATTGATCAGTGGATTGTCTCAATTATTTAAAGACCGTTGCCATATAGCAGGAATAGTGCCGACTGCGGCGTAAAACTAAACTCACTCACGAAAACTAAACTCACTTACTCATGCTCGTACGTATGTGTATAGGTATCAGAAATTGAGTCTCACTTTTAAGAGGCAGTGGGTTCATGTTGTCTGGGGGTAGCATCTGTCCGGTGATAGTGCCGGGCACGCCTTTAATAGTGTGAGAAGGGTTGTTGGTGTTGGGGCTGTTTCCGCAGCTGGGGACCTGGCAGCACTTGTCGGCGGGGTCAGTGATCAGCACGCAGTCTGACGGAGTCTGGGGGTAGCTCGGGCACCTGGTGGACATAATGGAGTGTTACTCTGAACCTGTGAGTTCGGTTCCCGTATTGACAGTGGGAAACTTGAGACTTTGGTATGACTAAAACGTTATTAGCTTTATCGAGGGGTTACTATGGTCAAAACACCTTGCCTACTGAATTCTACCTTGCCTACTGAACATTTAAATCTCTGAATTTTATTCAACCTAGGATAAAAGTATTTTAACAAATATATATTCCGATCGCTTTATTACAAGGGGTATGCACATTAAATGAAACACCGAGAACAAGTAGGGTTGGTCTAAGTTAACACTCATCACGCACCGCACGAGCATTTGTTTCACTGATCCATCTACTGCGCTTACCCCCTTGTAATACAAACCAGTAATTTGAATCTGTGATCGTTTGTTAAAAAACTTTTATCCTAAGTTGAATAAAATTCTAAGTCTTTAATTTTCAGTTGGCAAGGTTAAATTATGAGGATTCGCAATCTTAATTTCACTTATTTGGTTTACATTTTTTCGTTTAAAGCGAAATTAATCGGCATGTCTTCACTGCAAACAGACAACAGACACTCTCATCGTTGAAGTACCTGTCATCACAGTCGATCAAGTTGGTCACTGAGTCTTCACATCGACACACCTTGTCACAGCCCACCTCCCAGTTCTGTCCTTGTCTGTACGGGATACCATTGTAGACACAGAAGCCTGCAATTAGAGCTTTTTGTAGTTGCATGGCAGCAGCAGTGCAGTAAGTGGTACACTGAGTATAACACAGGCAGGCTTGCATCACTATTTGATGATTCTCAGATACATAGAACACGTGTTTATATTTTCGTCAGAATCGTATACAGGAGTAAGCGAGTGATTTAGATTTATGTCGCATTTAGCAACATTCTAGTTATATTATGGCTTGGGACATCAGAAATGGCTTCACACACTGGGAATATTCCCTGTTGGAATCGAACCCGGGTGCTCGACGGGACGAGAAAACACTTTAACCAATAAGCTACCACAACGCCCAAATCATACACTGAACACTTCAGCAGTAACGCAAGTCTTATGATTGTGAACATATTTCTTTTGTCGGTATAATTACGTCTTACGAACACGAAATAGAACACATGCACATCTTTCTAAATATTGATGTCTTTGGGGCTAATGAGTCATTACTGGGAATTGAAAGAGAAGCTAGAATATAATAGACATGGGTTCTTGCACATTTTTGGTTTAGATTTGACTTTTGTCCCAATAGAATAGGCATTACCCGTTAAACTAATGTGTCATAAAAAACGAAAGAACGAGGAGAATCAAACGTGCAGGGCCTGTCCAGTTTTCCCGAGACTACATCCCTTTAATGTTGTTGGTTCACTGTAGCTTGTGTGATCTCTTACTTGCAGTTGGTGTCTGGGTGACGCCAGGTGACGGAGTGACTCCGGGTGTCTTGGTGGGGCTGGGCAAGTTGCATTCCGGTTTCTGGCAGCAGGGGTTGGTGGGGTCGTATGTCATGGTGCAGTAGTATGGTAGGTTGGGGTATCGCGGACAGCTGCACAGGTAGACAACAGATTAGATATAAAGCACAGTAGGTACAGTGATCGGTAAACTTGACTTGGCTTCTGTGTATTTGTTTGGTATTAATGCTTAACATGAATGCAAAATACCTTGTAACCAACATTCAGCATAAGATTGATACTCCCCAGGGAGTTCAGAAGATCACTCATATCTTGTACTTTACATGTCGGTTATTATCTATATTTATACTCATTTCATTCTGACTAAGGGAAGAGCCTTAGCCCTTTTACCCTCCATTTCTCTATCTGAGTATGACGGTGGGGTAGCCTAGTGGTTAATGCCTTCCCTCGTCACGCCGAAGACCCGGGTTCGATTCCTCACATGGGTACAATGTGTAAAACCCATTATCTTGTGTCCCCAGCCGTGATATAGCTGTAACATTGCTATCAGCGGCGTAAAACTAAACTCACTCACTCCATCTGAGGAATAAAGCAGATAAAGGAGTGAGTGAGTTGTGTTTTACGACGCTGATAGCAATGTTCAAGCAATATCACAGGTACACCGGAAATGGGCTTCACACACTGGATCCAAGTTGGGAATCAAACCCGGGCGTTCAGCGTGACCAGTGGACCTTTTCACTGATAGACTACCCAGCAGTCAGAGGAAGAAAGGCGAGGCTATAATAGGTTAAGAAGGCCTTTTTGTTAGAGTATAAGATTGTTCTTTAACGAATTCACTTCATCGAGCTGCTAACGCGATCATGTGACCAGGGTCGTTATCCTGGTTGATGCATGTCGTGGTTCCCGAGTGCATGCATTGATGTTCATGATCACAGGATTGTCAGGTTCAGTGTTCAGCAAATAAGTAGCCTAATGAAGAGGTAGCCTAATGTTTTGAAGAGGTTAAACATTAATCCATATAAATTAGGACTATTTCTTATCCACCAAGTAAACTGACAAAGGTTCCCCGCTTTAAATAGTACCGTGTGCCATAGCTTACATGTCAGAACAGTCATATTTTCCCGTAGTGGCGTCTTCACAAACACAGGTGTAGTCACATCCATCCTGCCACCTCTGACCCTGCTTGTAAGGCGTGCCCTTGTACACACACACATCTGGAGAGAAACACGACTCAGTCACTGGAACATCCTTATACCGATACCTTTGAAATCTCTTATTCATGAGTGATCACAAGACCGGTATTGAATTTTTCAGTCATAATGGAATTTGAAACTCAATTTAAAAATACATCATGTTTCTTCAGTTATATGTAGAGTATGGTTTCAGCTAAATAAGCAGAAGATAACGTTGCTTTGACATGTTTGATGCGGTAATTTTTAGATGAAAGTTTGCCGAGTTTGAGAAACTCCCAAACCTGTGTGAGGTTTACGGCGAATTTTGAAACCAAATTCAGCAGATCCTGGTATCACTAAGGTCAGTAATTATGAAACACACCACAAAGAACAAACATGGTGACATTTAATATATATATATATATAGATATAGATATATATATATATATATATATATATATATATATATATATATAGATATATATATGAGACTCTCTCACCTTTGAGTGGTGGCGTGAGAGTGACCACGGGCGCAGGTGTGCTGACTCCCGGGGCGGGGGTGACCATGGGCTGAGGGGTAGGGGGCAGGCCGTATCCAGTGATGTGACCAATGACACCAGTGGGGACAGTCTTGTTGGTCTGGTCACACTGTGGTGCCAAACAGCAGGTGGGGTCCTTGGGGTCGGGTACCATCACGCAGTTCGGGGCGATGGAGTTGAACTTCGCGCACCTGAATGCGGAATACAGAGACAAGCATTGAACCGAATGTCATTAGATGTTAACAGCTTTGATTACTATAATACACTACAATACACTTACATGTACATTGATGAACAATACTGTCATACACAGGGTGCATAGTTGCAATACGAAGTATAAGACAATCTGATCCTACCGGGTACCCATTCACTGCTGGGTGAACATATGCAGTTTTGAGCTAACTCATGTGCCCGAGGTGAGAACGCGTTTCATGAGCTTACGTCCCGCTACACCTAAAGAAGCGTGATGGTCACCTCAACTATAAAAACGTACATTTTCTAAGCGTACATGTATAAACCTGCATGTATTCACCAGGGAGTACTAATCAGTCTACTTACCTGCCGTCTCAAGCACATAGCTCCTTGAAATTGAAATGTCCACATGATCTACACACTGCAATTAAGCTATTTTGTCCTGCTAACTACCCACAACAAGCCAGAACATTAAGTCTGAACTTACCTGTCGGTACACCTGACGAAGCCCGTCGTGCCATCCTCACATACACACTTCTTATCGCAGCCATCATACCACTCCTGGCCTTGTGTGTAGGAGCGTCCATTGTAGACACACACATCTGTAAGGACCAATCGTACATGTCATATACCCCGATCGTACATGTCATATACACCAATCGTACATGTCATATACACCAATCGTATATGTCATATACACCAATCGTACATGTCATATACACCGATCGTACATGTCATATACACCGATCGTACATGTCATATACACCGATCGTACATGTCATATACACCAATCGTATATGTCATATACACCGATCGTACATGCCATATACACCAATCGTACATGTCATATATCCCGATCGTACATGTCATATACACCAATCGTATATGTCATCTACACCGATCGTACATGTCATATACACCAATCGTACATGTCATATACACAAATCGTATATGTCATATACCCCGATCGTACATGTCATATACACCGATCGTACATGTCATATACACCAATCGTACATGTCATATAAACCAATCGTACATGTCATATACACCAATCGTACATGTCATATACACCAATCGTATATGTCATATACACCAATCGTACATGTCATATACACCAATCGTACATGTCATATACACCAATCGTACATGTCATATACACCGATCGTACATGTCATATACACAGTTCCATCACATTTGTATTAACAGGAATCCTTTCCGCAGATCCTTGTCCGATTTATATGTGAAAGTGTCAGGTGGGGTAACGTCCATTATTTTATATTTCATGAATTGCGAAAATTATACGCGTGCTGCAAAAACACAAAACAGTAATAGTCCAAATTCTTCACACAAGATGAAAAAAAACGTGTCGCAGCAAGAGCACTAAAACGTTATTGAGTCTCTCCTTACCTTTGAGTTTGGGTGTCCCGGGTGTGGGTGTAATGTTTGTTCCGGGGGTTGGGCTGACTTTGCTTGGGTTGGGATTGATCCCGGGGCAGGTGGGGGTCATGCAGCAGCTGTCTTTCGGGTCCTTCACCAAGATGCAGTAGCTTGGAATATTCACGTAGTTGGGGCACCTGAGTGAGTGAGTGAGTGAATGAGAGGTTAGTGGGTGTGCGGGTGCTATGGTGGGTTTCTGTGTGAGTGAGTGAGGCCTGCCGCTGTTTGAATACACCCATGGACATGAGAATGCTACTGACACATTTTCATCCATAATTATCAACGGAATTCGAACCTAGGAGCATAGCTTTTTTGCATGTCCTAAGCAGCATTTAAAATAACAAAATAAGTCAGGAAACATTTGCTGATCTCGCAGTTTCATCCATCTGGTGGCCTTCAGCAATCCAAGTTTGTGCGTAAAAGGCGACGAACGGGATCAGGTGGTCAGGCTCTCTAACGTGGTTAACTCGTGTCATTGTATCCCAATTGCGTGGATCGATGCTCATGCTGTTGGTCACTGGATTGTCTGGTACGGCCTTGATTACTCATAGACCACGGCCATATAGCTGGAATATTGCTGAAGGCGGCGTAAAGCAACCAACCAACAAAACGACACACTACCAAATAAATCCAAAGATCATGATTCTAAGCAGAACCCACCTCTCGGAACACTTGTACTGGCCTGTGTTGTCATCGAGACACTCGCAGTTCATGGAGCAGCCATCCTGCCAGGTCTGGCCCTGGGTGTACTTCACACCCTTGTACATACAGTACCCTACAACCACAGGCAGTTGTCAGGCACACATACAAACTTCTATAAACCATTTGCTCCAGCATAAACGTCACATTTTGAAGTTGCGTAAAAGTTTGGATATTTCTATGACAATTATCAACCATATTCAAAATGATTTCAGTATGATTTTTGTATTTCGCACATCTGTAAATTTAACGCTTCTTTCATGTCTAAATATATAAGCAAAACTGAGTGAAATGAGAGAGTTTTCGAAATTCAAGAATTTGGGCCAATTCGATTTCAGGTCGAAGAAACATTTGATTTCTGTTTGCGTACAGTTTTCATTCATATATTTATTAAAGAATCTTCGGTCAAAGCTAGTCATGTTCAGTACCAAAAAAATGTAAAATTCAATTTTGTTTCATTCGAACTCATATCAAGACACATGTCTCAAATAAACTCATTTAAATCAGGGAATGGGACAGGTGGCGAGCCTAACAGGAGAAGGTTTCCAATTACATAGGACACTAAGGCCTGTACACGTCTCAACGTACCTATCTTCTGTAGCGGGTTGTGGTCAGGCGATTGTCCTGTGATGGTCCCGGGAACAGCAGTTGGGAGCGGGTAGGGGTTAGGAGTGGGGTTCTGGCCCGGATTAGGGTTAGGGGTGGCCCCTGGGGCGAGGGTTGGGGAAACCAAGCACTGTGGTACTTGGCAGCAAGAGTCCTTGGGGTCAACAATCAGAGTGCAGCCCGGGGGTGGGTTGTTGTATGACGGGCATCTGAAATGGATGGATATAATGTTCAAAACCTGAATAAAACCACCGACTAAAACGGAAACGGATCTAAGTATCCTGGATTAACACTGAAGGATAACATTATATGGATGTAGAACGTCTTTATTAAAGTGTGAGTCGTTTCCACCGAGATTCTAATACCGTTATTAAGCTAATGTTAGAACCTACATCGAAACGGTAACAAAGACGTACATCCATATATTAAGAACCTTCCCTACTGCTTCAACAACTGAATGGCCCTTCAAATTACGTGGATACACTACACTGATCTTATTGATGGGGATCAAAAGTAAATAATTCCCATCCGGAGTTATCGCAATTGTTTTCGGCTTGTACAACGAATCGACTCTGCATGTACCTCATCTATAACGTAAGATTAACTGTTAAACGAACTGTCGTTGGCTCACCTGTCGTAGCAGTTGTAGAAGTTGGTGTCAGCATCGTCGCACCTACACTTCTTGTCGCAACCCTCGGTCCATACCTGGTTCTGCTTGTAGACCACGCCCTTGTAGACGCAGAATTCTGGGAACGCGGAACACATGGCGATACAGACATTGAATCAACTATGACAGGGACGTGTGACGTACCGTTCTTGAAACCCGATTTTATTTCGACACGTCTGGGAACAAATCATAGTTTATATCCACTTATATTTAGATCCGAAGCTAACTTGGGTTTAGAGGCTAGATTCAGACCATTTAGACCTCGGGGTTCCGTGAATCGGAATCACACTTTTTGAACCACCATTAGTCTGGTATCGAGTGCTTGACTGAGCCTATATAACGTTTCCTAGTTAATAGGTGTTTGTGTTGTGTGCATTACGCATTACCACCAAACCCGACCCCATCCTACCCACTCCCACCTCCTTACCTCAAGTCTTAGCCACCCCATCCAAACCCTACTCATGATACCCACCCGGATCTGAGCTCTGATTTGCATAACACCTGGTTGTCTTGTGTAGCCGTGAACCCATAACGCACAAACGATGAATAATTGTCTGCTGCTTTTAGCAATATTCCAGCAATATCACGACAGGGGACACCAGAGATGGACATCACACACTGTACCCATGCGGGGAATCGAACCCAGGCCTTCGGCGTGACGAGCGAACGCTTTACAGACTAGGCTAGCATCGTCCTAACAAGCGATGAAGCATTACACTCACTTGGTACTGGAACAGGTGTCTTGTTGGGTTGAGGTGAGACATTTGGGTTCACTGTAGGCTTGGAGTAGTCGCATGTCAACTTGTTGCAACAGATGTCGTTCAGATCACGCTGGAGAGTGCACTGTGGTGGCACGAAAGGATAGGACTGGCACCTGTGGACAAGTTATTAAGTAACACGTGGATAATACATTACCTCGCCTCACATATAAAAGTCGTTTTCTGATTGGCTAAGCGCTCGTCTGTTATTTTCAGTGTACCCTACTTACCGCTCGCTTTTCCTCGTTTGATACCCAGATCATTAACTCGTTTAATGAAACTGGTGTTACGTATAAACCAAACTGAACTCATGAATTCTGCCTCACCTCTCGCCACACTTGTATTTGCCTGTGGTTTCGTCCTCACAAACACAGTTGTACTTGCAGCCATCTTGCCATCTCTCCCCTTGGCGGTATTCTCTCCCTTTGTATACACAGGAGTCTATAACAAAGGTGGGCATATTCAAGCATTACCGATACGGAAGACACAACCAAGAGTGTTCAGACGTTGTAGAAATATGAAGGGTGGGGCGGGAAGACTTTATAGGCATGTGGTAGGCGTCTTATGGAGAACGAACACCTTCATAGTCATCATTTATTTGCCCATTGGGGTTTTACATACTTCTTCAGTCAGTCATTTGCATTTTTCGAATTACTGGAAGAAAAGAACATGGCCAGGTTTCATATTTCAATATATACCCTATATTACACTGCTTCAGTGTATTGGCCTGCTATTGATCGAAACCCAGAAGTGCTTCCGCAATTACTTCTTCACTGCTTTGGTAAACCCTATGAGCTACGGTTCAGTGATGCAGGCGTTCGTCACAATGTCATCATGTCTCACATTAATTTATACGTAACTATGATGATATTGGCATCTACATTAAAATAAAGTCCAGTTTGACTTAATTGACATTTGAAATCTTACGTCGTGGAGGAGGGGTCTGTCCGCCGGGTCCTGGTGTCGGAGTAGGAGCGACTCCCGTTATGATACCGGTGGGGATGTTGACAGGTGTCGGAGATACGCCAGGCCCGGGGGTAGGGTAGCCATTAGGCCCAGGAGTAGGGGTACACTGTGGAACCTGACAACACTGTGGGTCCTTGGGATCAGCTACCAGACGGCACTGTGGTGGGATAGTTCCATAACTAGCACACCTGCGCGTTAAAGTGAAACGTTAGGATTGTAGGTCATGTGACAGACAGTGAGAGAGTTAGGATTGTAGGTCCTGTGACAGACAGTGAGAGAGTTAGGATTGTAGGTCGCTGTGATAGACGGTGAGAGAGTTAGAATTGTAGGCCGCTGTGATAGACGGTGAGAGAGTTAGGATTGTAGGCCGCTGTGATAGACGGTGAGAGAGTTAGGATTGTAGGCCGCTGTGATAGACACTGAGAGAGTTAGGGTTGTAGGCCGCTTTGATAGGCAACAAGTGAGTACTAAACTTTCAAATTTGAAAGTGGATTGGCTGGTATAAACAACGCCTCACACAGTTTGGAGACGAGTTGTGATATTTCAGATTGTTGAGGATAATATTACCGGAATCATACTGAGATGCAGTGAGTTCACCATTTTTGGTGATATCCCTTCAACCATTATCAGTATCGCATGGATAATGCATCATTATCAGTGACACGAGGATAATACGTCATGTTTCTATCATTCAACTCAACTTTAAACAGAGTACGGAGTACATCATGGTGATATTCAAGTACGTGACTTTGAACTTGACCGTGACCTTGTTTTTGACCTTGAACCTTACCTGGAGCTGCATCTGTAGTAGTTATTCTTGCCGTCTTCACACACACATTTCTTGTCACACCCGTCATACCACTCCTGACCCTCGTTATAACGCTGATTCTTGTATACACAAGTTGCTGTCGTCAAAGAGGATCACACAGTTAGGCATGTATTAATGTACTAATCAAGCTCGAAACACCGTCGGTCGTTTATTCACCCACTGTGATTGTGTTCTCAAATATATCACACAGACGTTGCTAAATATGGGAAAAGCAATAACCCTTGGTCATGCTAATAGTGCAATTATTCATTGTCATGAATGAGGAATTCACCTGTGAAACAAATATTTCCATTCTGCTCTGTAGCGGGATATTAATGACTCACATCGTCATTACATCACGGGTGTATATCACATCCCCTCATCACCACCGAATACATTCATTGTGGTGTGTAGTCGGTGATTTAAATAACCAATCAAGGCGCAGCCTGGTTGCAGCAAGCGGGCAAACAGTCAGTGTTTTGACAAGTGAACGATGAGATAACATTGCACAAACGGCAATATTTCTTGTGCAAAGTCTGCAACGGCCTTGTGATCGCCTGTGATCTACTCCATATGTCAGAGGCAACGTTACAGAGAGGAGATCTGATTTGTTTGATCATTTGCACTGAGAAGTTGGGAGGCGCTACCATTATTTTAAAAAACTCGGGCCACATGATTTTTGCAATTAAAATTTGTACACACCTTAAGAACTATCTAAACATAAAGCTTTTTCAAACTATCGGGCTTACACGAAAAAAATGGCTAACTTCTAGCATGAAAAGTCTTTTCAACACAAGGCAAGCAAAGGACTATGTATTCACTTGGACAAGGAATAGTTGAATTCCAGCAAGTGCTTGCGACGATCGAGTTGTCATTTACTCCCTATTTGCAAACTAGATATTGCATTTAAGTTAAAGGTGAAGAATTATAAATCCGTACAACTAAAAGGAATATACCTATTGATATTGCCACTAAAAGAACGGACATGTTGTCATAGCAACAATGAGATCCATGGCCACTCAACGGTCTAACGTTGCAACAGTTCATATTGCACTGACGTCTGTGTTGATACTTACGTTGGGGAAGAGGAGTATTGATGATGTTGGTGTTCGGGGTGGGGCTGACTCCGGGGACGGGTGAGGCTGTTGTCTGGAGCGCCAGTGGGTTCTGGCAAAGTGGTTTCTTACAGCAAGCATCCTGCGGGTCCACCACCAGGGTACAGTAGGCGGGAATGTTCGAGTACGGGGTACACCTAGGATAGGAAATTGCAGATATTTGGCACGGTATGTGCTATTTCCCAATAGTACATATTTACAAAGTGTATGTATTCCTAATTTCCATTCTGATTGGATGAGGTGGAAACTGTGGTGAGTGGGATTTCTAAATAATGACAGAAATTCGACATGTACGAAACTACTCTTCAGAGGATGTTTCCGGTGACCTTTACCTTGGCAAGAAAAAGTGTAGAAGTAGAATCGAATAATAGAACACTGTGTGGGCAATCCCCAATCCGTGCGTTCAGAATTTGCCATATTTCATGATTACGAAATGTCTGACAATTTCAGCTCATTTAAAACAAATATTTTGTACTATTTGAGGCTGTTATCCTTCGATAAATAAAAAAAGCGTTGGACAAATGTGTAAGCATCAAGTGTTTCACATGTAAATAGAGACGGAAATGAAAAAGACAAGAATTTATATACTCTTGGCTTTGATATTGTCCCCTGGATAATTCGAGAAGTAGTCTTTCACAACAGTGATTGTTATCATGAGATGACGTACTTTTGGACGCAGGTATATTTGCCAGTCTTCTCATCATCACATACACAGGAGTACTGACATCCGTCTTCCCACTTCTGACCAGTCTTGTAGTTCATGTTGTTGTACACACAGAACGCTGGGAACACACAACATTATCCGGCGATAATTACCAGGTAATACAAACAATAGACTCTTTATCTACATCCGAGCTTGGTCTCCAGTGAGTGAGTGAGTGAGTGAGTGAAAACGACAGTTGTGTGTGAGGTAAGATAAAGAATACGATGCATGGTAGCACAACAACTCTGGAACTGACGTTATCACGTCCATACATTTCATGCATTATATTTTATACCTCCACAACTTACATTCATTGGTTGGATTGTTGGTGTTCGGTTTGTTGACTGTCTGTCCATGGATCTTCCCTGGGACACCTGTGGGTACAGGGTAGGGGAAGGGGGTCGGGTTCTGACCCGGGTTGACTCCTGGTTGAGGGGTGGGGAGCAGGACCGGCTGACAGAAGGGTATCTTGCAGCACTTATCCTTGGGGTCAGCCACCATAGAGCACCCTGGTTGAGCCTTGTAGTTAGCGCACCTGCAATACAACATGTACGTTGCAGGTATGTGGCAGTGGTGTTCCGATTAGTCGATTTCATCGATGATTGATCGGTAGAAAATAGTATTAAAGGAATCGATCATAATATCTGTGATCGATCGTGATTGGTTTATATGTATCTACACATCTGTAGGACAGTAAGTATTTACAATGTTTTAAATGTGAATTTCACTCATTTAATACTTATATCACGGAATGTATATTCATTTCGGGTCATGTATTCAGTATCTCGTAATAAAGCAAGCATATAAACACATAACAAGGAGCTCTTTGATTGGGACATGTGACCGGTAACAGCCAATGACAGTCGTAAACGTCATGACTCTTATCATATCGCCTGGAAGTCAAGCACAACAGGTGATGAAGGGAAATGTGTCAATCTATTCCATCCCTTTGGAAATGTTTCGTCAGTGTGGATATATCTTTACGTTTCCCCATATGTATTGGCATTGGTTTTGGGTATTTTCGTGAAATGGAATATCCCCTACTTTTTAAATGTCATATCAGGGCTCTTAGAGTGAAACGAAAGTCCAGACTGCTTTAGGACCAGTACGTTGATAAAGCATACGAGCATGACCAGAGTGATGCTAAATCTAGAAGCATAATCAGGAACGTCCGCAATTGGAACCTGCAGTCACAGGTTTCCGGTACGCCCAAGGGAGGCACCTCTGAAGAACGAACTGCTGTGGTTCACCTATGATGACCTCAAGGTGTCGCAGGATACTATCAAAAACCCACCTCTCGTCACATCTGTACACGCCATTCTTGGCATCCTCGCACGTGCAGACGAGATCACAACCGTCATTCCATGTGGCACCCTGCTTGAAGTTGGCGCCATTGTACACACAGAAATCTGCGCCAACGCAACACGATATGAGCGTCAGTTATCTATTTTATGGAAACAAGTTTCTGTTCATTTCGAGAAACGAAATCACTCAGCTCAGTGTCCATGTTCTTTCATGATAAAAGTTGTGTGTCATCCTAAATGTCAGTTATTTTCCCAATACGAAGCATTGCAAATATCTGAAAACTATGCAGCCTGAAACTTGAAACTTATTATTGTAGGTTTTGTTCTTTCTACGAAATTCGGTTTTACTGAATTGAAATGAACACTTATAAAGTAAGATGAAGGAAGTTGCTAAATTCAGGAACTATAATACTTTCCTTACCTGTCTGGGCTGGGGGTGTCGGGGGAACACCACTTCCTGTGGCCTGACCGGAAGTAGGTGAGAAGTTACAGACAGGTGTCTGGCAGCAAGGGTTGTACATGTCTCTGACGAGGCGGCACTGGGACGGGATCTGGGCGTACCTGGGACACCTGTAGATACACCGTGTGTACATAAATGTAACTTGTCCATTATCCATGATACCAAGATGGACTAATATGTGCAGGTTATGCTGACATGAGTGAGTGGGTCAGTTTAATTTTACGTCAGTTTTGAACATCAGCTATTTCAGCAGTATCACGAGGGGAACAAAGACCAAAATATTTCATTGCTGAATGGTCCGTTACAGTAACCGCGGCAGAAAATATTGAACTGGTGATATGAAGCGCAGCAGGCTCAGGAACTGGTGGTACAAATGTTGTGAGTTTACTTACTGCTCAGTGCACTTGTATTTGCCGGAGTGGGCATCAAGGCATTCACAGTTGTAGAGGCAGCCATCTTGCCACTTCTCTCCCTGGGCGTACTGCTTGCCCTTGTACACGCACACATCTGACGAAGGAGGGAACATGTGTTTAGTGTTATGCCTAACATACCATACTAAAACAGCAGCGGTTGTGGTCACATTGGCAGTATCAGACGGTGAGTGCAGGGGTGCAATCCTCGTCCCCTTTTGTCCTGCCATTTTCTAAATCTCGCGTTATTGTTTCCCATGTCATGACGGCCGATGTGTGAGTATCTATCTATCTAACTATCTATCTATCTATCTATCTATGTGTATGTATGTGTGTGTGCGTGCGTGTGTGTGTGAGAGAGAGAGAGAGAGAGAGACGTGGGAAAGAGGGAGGATATGTGCGTGTTTATGAGAATACATAGATTCTATAGATTCTACATGACATACATGTATAAGAGCATGGCTAATATTTACCTTTGGGCAGAGGCACCATACCAGGGCCTGGTGTGGGTGATACCCCAGGTCCTAGAGATGGGGATAGGATTGGGTTAGGGGTGGGGATAACGCTGCCTCCTGTAATTGTGCCCGGGGGGACGGATGGGAGTGCGTTGCCTGTTTGAGAGCCGTCGGTTGAAGTGAAATTGCAGGCTGGGCGCTTGCAGCAGAATGGATCCTGGGGGTCTGCCTCCAGATGGCATTCCTTGGGCAGGTTGTCGTACACAGCGCATCTGTGTTGAGACAAACATGGAGATACTTGTGAGTGAGTGTAGTTTTACGCCGTTTTAGCAATATACCAGCAATATCCCGGAGGGGGACACGAGAAATGTGATTCATACATTGTACCCATGTGGGGAATCGAACTCGGTAATTGGGCGTGACGAGCGAACGTTTTACCCACTAGGCTACCCCACCGCCCCTGGAGACACCACATGCAGGTCGAATGTATAAACAAAATGGTCTAGAGGGCAGGGTTGTTATAAGGTTGTTTCAGTTCAGATATTTGTATACCCTATGCCATTTAGATCAGAACAGGCAACATATTGCAATCAATTCTCAGTAAAGTACAGTTTTTGGTAGTATTTAAGATAAAAAATACAAAACAAAACAAAATAATTGACAAACGCTTCATTTGGCGTAAAGTGTAATGGCGTAACGTGTGAGGTAGCTGTACCATGTGTTTGATTTGATGGTATCGTATAAAGTTCTCGGACTGACTACGTTAAATAATATTTCACTCATAATTCTCATAATAGTTACCTCTTGTTACAACGATATATGCCCTGGTCACCGTTCTCGCAGTCACAGGTGTAATCACAGCCGTCGAACCATTGCTGACCAGTAGCATAGTTTGTACCCTTGTACACACACACCCCTACAGCCAGGAGACATTGTCAGAATATCATATGCTTTAAAACCCACCCATGGTGGTACACGAGAATACAATAATAGACAATTTAACATAAATATACAATCAAGATGGCGGATACTAGACTAGTAGAATAAATTATTATTATAGCACAATTCAAAAAAAATCCAGTGCATTTGACGAGGCATTTAAAAATTTAACGAGGTTTATAAAGTGAAATATCCGTTTACGCTTAAACAAAATAGGCCATTTATAGAAATAATCTGGGAAATTATTCTGATGGAGAAGAGCTTCACATTTGAGAGGATAATGGTATTCGTCCCGAACAGAGCATTGCGAAGTTTACAGAGTCTGTTATGGCCGGTGTACCAGGGTCTGTTTTTGTCAGTACATTATCATTTGATAACTTAAATCTAAAATTTGGAATATGTATAGGTTTGGGACGGAAAAGGTAATTTTCAAAGCATAAACTGGGTTTCACATTTTGGTTTAATTTTACTTTCGAACTACACGCTTGTTCATTTCGTCATTTTTGGAAATACTGGTCTCTGAGTATTGATTCAACCTTTGAAACCAAAACTTTTGATGAGCATAGGAACGGGTAATCATGTGTTTCTGAGAATCCACAATACCTAAAACTGTCACTTTACCTTTCGACAACATAATGCATTGTCAAAGTTACCCGTTTCGTTTTAAAGGTTTAATTCCAGAATTTGTTTTCTTTACTTGTAAGCAAAGGAATCTTAGTACCTCTGCACAGAAGTCGAAATTCAAAATGGACTGGATTTTCTGGCTTATCGGACTCCTGAAAACTGACCTTTAGGTTTGGGCGTGACACCTGGCGCGGGTGTGATTTGACCTTGACCTGTCAAGCCACCGGAGTTGGTGTTGAAGTCACATGCAGGCATCTGGCAGCAGGGGTCACTTGGGTTCTTCATCAACGTACACTGGGGAGGCAACCCAGCAAACCGAGGACATCTGGAATACCGCGGGACAGGTCGGTGTTATAGGTAGGCATACGTAATCTGTTTCCTCATCAGGATAACACCTAGTTAGCAAGTGAGTGAGTGGGTGAGGGGTTATGCCACTTTTAGCAATATTCCAGCAATATCACGGCAGAAGATTGTACATATTGTATTCATGTGGGGAATGGAACTAGGTTCTTGCGGTTCCAGCGTCACCTCAAGACAGCTGGGAACATTTAGGATGGACAATGAAAAAAACAGGTGTAAACGTATGCAACTGTGCCAATAGGCATAGTTGAAGAGGATAATCAGTGAGAGAGCGGGTGTGGCTTTAAGCCATATTCCGGGAACCGACCCCGCGGACCATAAGTTGATAGTGTCTGGGGTGTTCGGAGTTTCCGAGGTGGTGCACGAGCCCTTTGATCGAGAGTGAGTGAGTTTGGTGTCGTATGCAGAAACATTCTAACTATATGGCGAAGTTATGCAAATAATCTAATTTGGACCAGACAACCCAGTGATCAACAGCATGCACAACAGTCTATGCAAAAAATTGGGATACGATGCCAGCTAAGTCAGCGAACCTGATCACCCGTTAGTCGCCTCTTACGACAATGATGGATACAGAAGATCAATTCTAACCCGGATCTTCACGGTTTTTAATGGAAATGCTACCAAAAAAGGACCTACATGGAATTTATGGCACGGGTTTTCGAAGGTTTCAAACATGACCTGTACCGTAAATGCATTCTCGTTTAACATCCAAACACCCAGATAAGATGACACTGACACTAACCTCTCAGTACACTTGTACTTTCCAGTCTGATCATCTAGACATTCACAGTTATAGCTACAGCCGTCTTGCCAGGTCTGACCTTTCTTGTACTGTACACCCTTGTACGTACACATGGCTGAAAAATAATATTTGTGGTCACAGTTTATATAGCTTCAGCGCAGACATTGAACATTATTCAAATGTACAATTTTACATCTGCAAACAGAAGTAAAGACAACGTTTTCGGAATAAAAATACAAACCATTTATCTTCAGTTGGCATAGGTCGAAAATACGGACCCTTAGATTCAAACTAGGGCTCGTGTCTTTGCATAATTACCTCTACAATAATATTTTTGTGTACGGGGGATACCATGGGGAGATGTGTGGGTTACTCACTGACGGGTGTGGGGGTCTGCCCAGGCATGGGGGTGGGAACCTGGCCGTTGATAACTGCAGGAGCGAGGGTGGGGATCTTGTTCGGCGTCCCGTTACCAGTAGTTGAACCTGTCGTCGGTACAAACTGGCACTGTGGCTTCTGGCAGCAGGGATCAGCCGGGTCAGTGACCATTTGACACTGGGGTGGGAGCGAACCGAACGTTGGACATCTTGAATAAAATAAATGTATTACAGACGTTATATATGTTTTACCATTTTCAAGAATGTTTTACCTCGATGTTTATCACTCAACAATTTCGCTACGGCTGACATCAGTAGTGTCCCTAACACAGTGTACCACTGTCTGCGGCTTCACGAACGAACCACTTGCTTTACTTCCGTCCATTATTCCTTTAGACTCATGGACATTATAGTCATGGACAAATATCCTTTCAAATAACTTTATACGTTATGGACCGCAAAGTTTTGAACGGGGTCCATGGCCTGGACAATATCGTCTTTGCAAGTCTGTGGGTATTGCGTATGGCTTGAGGCAGTTTGGGCAATATTCCAGCCATATCATGTCGAGACAAGCCCACAAGTAGGCCTCGCGAACTGAACCCAGGATTTCGGCGAAAGTGACGCTTTAATCATAAGGCTACTTCTATGACATGTTATGATATCAAAAAACTGTGTCTGAGGAAGAGATGCTGTGAAACGTACCTGTCGTCACATACGTAGAGTCCTTTCACGGCGTCTTCACAACGGCAGGACTTGCTGCAGCCGTCCATCCATGTCTGGCCCTGGTAGTACTTGGCAGTCCTGTAGGTACATGTGGCTGAAACAGATGTGCACCACTACAACCAATATCTCAAAACAAAATGTGATGGTCTTGGGACTGACTTCAGCAAATCCAATTTGTCAAAGAATCCGTTGCACACACGTTACTTCCTGGTGCCAGATAACTGCAGCAGGAAACTTTTACAGTTTAGTTATGATTGAACTCCAGATGATAGGAGTGGCCAAATGCATGGCGTTATTGAAACGCTCCAAACGCTCAATAAAAACGGAAATTGACCGGTGCATGATCTTTATCTCCTGTCTGACTATATTAACACGCATACATACGTTGTGGCCCCGGGGATGGTGTGAGTTGCCCAGCGCCAGAGATTCCTCCAGAAGTTCCCTGGAAGTTACAGTCCGGTAGCTGGCAGCAAGGGTTAGCAAAGTCGGTCACAAGCCGGCACATCGGGGGTAGGTTAGCATAACGAGGACACCTGTGTGGACAAAGATGTTTGTGAAAGTAAGTAAATTCATTAACAGGAGCATCTGAAGATGTCAGAACGAAAACCCACCAAAATAACTCTCAAACGCTCGCTATATATTTGCAATCTTCATTTGCTTTTGGTCCCGGAACAAGCTAAAATGTTCACTGCCTTGTCAATACATTGTTCATAAATTCAAATTTACAACCTTCCTTCATAAATATTTAGAAAACTTTCAATTCGGGTAAGTGCAAGACCAAATGAGTTTATTGTATTTGAGGTCACCGGCCAACATGCAAAGATGCATTTGTAAGTGATATACATATATACAATACACATGATGACAGGTAATTCTGAAATTCGTTTAAGCGTGTTAATTGTTTTAAACCCTTCGTTTCTTACAGTATGGTAAGAGTGAGTGAGTGGGCTTTCCTTTGCTCAACGATATTCCAGCTATGTTGCAGGGCTCTGTGAATGTTCGAGTCTTGACCATACATAACAGGTGGTTAAAACTTGGAACCAGCTGACTGACTGAAATCATTATTACTGAGCGTTCACCACTATTAGAAAAAAACTACCAAAGAGTCTGCCTATGCCATGTTTAATAGTCACAGTAGTATACCCTAGTGGTTTTGGGTTCTCTCGCCTCCCAGAAGACCCGCGTTCGATTCCCAACATGGGTACAATGTGTGAAGAATATTTCATGATATTGCTTGAATATATCTAAAAATATTGAATGTTGCGTAAAACTAAACGCACTCATTCATACCAGTCAATTTAAAATTTGTTAGAATGGAAGCCTGACTCGGCACGAATGGCGAACGCTTCATCCACAAGCCTACCCACACCTACGGCTCTCATAACAAGCCGTGTCTGAGTTGTACGTACATGTCTGTGCATCTGTAGGTGCCTTTGTCTGCATCTTCACACTCACAAGTGTACTGGCATCCATCCGTCCACTTCTGGCCCTGGTTGTATTTTACCTTCTTGTACAGGCAGTATCCTGTAAAGACAACATACATTAGTAACAAATAGCCATGTTGGCACAGAGAGGTATTCGAAAGGGTTTTCAAATACCTGTTATGTCTGAGCGAATACAAAACAAGCCATCAGGCGTGATTTGACAGATTGATTTCATTTTCAAAATTTCGAAGTGGGCTTGTCACTTCAAAATCGTGTTTATCATAGATACAAAAGGGTATGATAATTTTCTGTTTGTTGGTTGGTTGGCTGGTATTTGTTTAACGCACTCAACAATATTATAGGTAGATAGTAACTGTTTGGAAAGAATCGAGTGTGGACCAGTCTGGCGTCGTGAACATTGATCTACGCAACCACGTCAGTGAGAATCATAAAAAATCCCGTTAGTTGCCTCTTGCGACAAGAATGGGTTGCTAAATCTCCTAACCAGGTCTTGAAGGGTTTATACGATTATTAAACTTTACATTATATAGAAGCAATATGGAGTAAGCGGTGGTTTTGTTTTCAGATATGTTGCAGGCATTTGTCCCTGTAAGACCTTGCAACGTATTACAAAGATAAAATAGTGGTGACAAAAACATGAATAGATGACTTAATATCAACAGTGACACCGGGTGTTCGAGAAAAAGAAATCGTGTCCTGTCACGCAGTTATGACCATTGTTAAACCTTTACGAGCAAAAGGATTCTCCATCGTTGACACTACACATTTACCTATTTTTTGGTTTTCTCCAGGGTTCTGTCCAGTGCCGGTAATTTGTCCTGGGGGGATGGTGGCCTGGGCGCCAATTCCAGAGATACTTCCCGAGGTGGGGGTGAAGTCACAGTGCGGTACGCTACAGCAGGTTGGATCCATGGGGTCGGGCAGCTCTGTACATCCCTTGGGTACGTTGTAGTAAAGGGGACATCTGGGGGGACAATACACCTGGTGAGTGCCTGTCGCTACGCTTTTTATTGATTGGCTACATGAGCAACACTGGGGCCGTTGCAGCGGTTAGATAGTGGTGTCCACCAGAGGGTGTGGTAGGGGTGTGGTGGGAGAGGGTCCATACAAGAACCCCTGTGTCAAGAAACCTGCTTTCTACCACACCAATACTAACTGGCAGTGGGTCACGATAAGCTGCCACACTGACTAATTATTCTTAGATGTGGGCAGAGATTTTCAGGAAAAGATGCCTTCATGGTATTGAAAGCATACATGTTTACTGGGTGACCAGTTTCGCGCAAACTATTGATGGACTTGCATATCTGGGGACAATGACACCAGAAGTGAGAAAGCGAGTGAATGTACATTTGCGCCGCATCCAGCAAATTCCAGTTACATGGTGGCGGCCTGTAAACAGTCGAGTATGGACCAGACAGTCCATGGGATTGGGATACAATGACATTTGTCAACCAGGTTGGCGAGCTCCACCACCCGATTCCGTTAGTCACCTCTAACGACAAGAATGGGCTGTTGAAGACCAAACGTTGATTTATGGGTATGACACGCAGAATATTTAATGGTCGGTCTATGACAATTCATTATCGTTGTTAAAGAGCGAAATTTCTTAAATCAAGAGGACGTGAATGACAGGAAATCGTCTTATAGACAGTGAAGTTTTACGACACATTGAGCTCTCTTCCTGTTATATCATGGCAAGGGACACCAGGAATGGGCTTAACACTGCGTTATCCCAAGCGCCAAGTCTGATAAATATCTGGGACCAGGGAACCAGGCTCACAGAGCAATGTACGTATGTAGACCTTCCCAGAAAAAGGCGTGGTTTTCCAGAATGTACTGTACCTGACATAAATGTATTACCAGCTCGTCTCACCTGTTGGAACACCTGTAATATCCTGACTGTGCGTTATCACAGGAACATTTCATGCTACAGCCGTCGTACCACTGCTGGCCCTGCGCATAATTCTTGCCCTTGTACACGCAGAACGCTGGATGGGACAAACACCGGGTGTTAGAAACGCAACATAAACAGCATTTTGTGTTTCATGCGAGGGGTACGTTTGGACATGTACTTTGAGACAAAACAAAAGTATGAATACTTCGAGGGACATTCTTGCGATTAGGGATTCCAGGAAAAATGGCGCGGCGTTGTTAGTGAAGGATAGTGGAGAGTGTGGGACAAACTGGGATGGTAGTAAGGGTAGTGGTTGGTAGAAAGGCTGAAAGTGTGATCACTACTTAGGGTAGAGGATTGAAATAGCTGACTGGTTTGTTGTTTAGCACTCAGCAATATTGCTGCAATATGTATATGATTGAGTCCAGACAATCCAGTGATCAGCAACATGAGCTACCATCTACACAATTGTGATATGTATCAACATGTGTCAACCAAGTCAACCTGATCACATGATTCCGTCAGCTTGTAGAATGCGTTATTGAAAACAATTTCTAAACCTATGTCCGCAGATAGACTGAAATTGACAAGGACGGGTAGATCTGCAGAATTCTACCTTACCTACTCAACATTTACATCTCAGAATTTTATCCAACCTAGGATAAAAGTTCTTAAACAGAGGGTATGCAGATTCAATTTCACTTTATTTCGTTCACTTTCTATTTAAAGTGACATTCATCGGTACGTTTTCACTGCAAAGAGACCATGGGTGTTTATGGAGGACTGAGTTGAACTGGGCTTCTAGGGAGAGATATAACAGTAGATGTCACCCAGGTGAATGCACAGGGGGATTGTTAAAACAAGGTTAGGGGGAAACAGCTCTTACATTAATATATCTAGGAATAACTGTCCTTTGAAGAAATGTTTTACATGTACAAAGGACTAATTGTAAAAACAAATTCTTAGGACCCCTGAGATGAATCTTATTCATTGAAGATATTTACATTATAAGAAAAAACCATAAAAAGCTACAGTCGTAGTCAGTGAGATATGACCGTTGAAGATATTTCTTTTATAATGTTATGAGAGATATTCATCATTTTCCTCCTCCTAATCATCAAACAGGTTCTGACTTTCTTTACCCCAAACTGCATTTACAGTTCCTTACCTGGCCTGGGGGAGGTGGTCTGACTTACAACAGCAGGCTTAAGGGTGATATGGGGGGTCGTGAACGTCCCTGGGTGTCCGGTGCCGTATATCTCACCGAATTTAGGATTAAATTTACAAAACGGAACCTGACAACATGCGTCGTTGGGATCCGGAATTAGCCAGCACACATCTTTCGGTAAATTCGTGTAGGTTTTACACCTGAAAAAATAATAAATGTATATTACAAACTTGAATTATTTGTGAGGAAAAGAAGAAAACATAGATGCCTTCAACACACCTGTTCTGACCGATCAAGGATTTTGGCTTTTAATGTATCAAAATACAATAGCAAATAGTATTTATCACAAACACAGTTCATTTGGGTAACCTATTTTCATACTTAGAAGATCGTTGAAACATTATTGTTGGATTAGTTTACATACATATACAATACCAAACCATGTATTTATCATAAAAACAGGTGATTTGATTAAACCGCATTTGCATATTTAGTGGATGTTGAAGCAATGTTTTCGGATTTGTTTACGTACATGCAGAATAGCGATATATTTATTATAAAAAAACATTTCATTTGGGTATTCTCGTTTGCCAGTCTAAGCAAACTTAGTCTCAGTACTTTTTGTTACGCTCCACTACTGAGTCTACCAAAACCTAGTAGGAGGTCGAATCAGGTAACCTTTCAGCGACCTGTGACCTATGGAAAATAACATTTGGAATCGTTCAGGTACTAACCTTTCCGAGGTAAAAGTTCAAAAGATACGTGCGTATGTCCACTTTCACGATTTGGTAAGGTTGAGATCTGATTGGTCAGTCTCAAAGGTTACCTGACGCGACCCCCTGCTAGGTTTTGTTAGACACATTAGTGTCGTGTAACGAAAAGTACTGAGACCAAGTTTACCTAGACTGTGCATATTTAGCGGATCGTTGGAGCAATATTTTGAATTCGTGTACTGCATCGATAAAAGTATCCATTACATAATAAAGCTGTGTAGTGTACCTGTCTAAGCATCTCCAGGATCCAGTATATGCCCGCTCACAGACACAGTTATACTTGCAACCATCCTCCCATCTCTCGTTCTGAAGGTAGTGGCGGCCCTTATACTCACAGTAACCTGCATGGAAAAGTGAGTGAAAGAGCGTCGGTATATGCAAATATTCCAACTATATCATGCCAAAGGACGCCAGAAATGGGCTTCACACATTGTATCCATGTGCGGGGATCGAACCCGGGTCTTCGGCCTGACGAGCGAACGCTTTAATCACACAGCTACCCGTAGTGGCCCCGCATGTAAGAGTGGCCTTGTCAACAACGTGGAACTGCTTGTTGTGTCAACTGGAACAGGTTTCATATGATTTCGATCCCGTTATCTGCTCAATGAATTACACCTTTATTCCGTCCGTGTAGGCATTTGGCCTGTACGTACATTTCATAGGCAATCAGGGGTGGTGAAGATCAATTCTAACCCGGATCTTCACGGGTCAAACGAATTAAGGCAAGTTTCAAGTAAGTGTCATAGACAAGTGATATCATTAGATCACATGTTGACATTCAATTTCATAACATCACATGATAAATAATCATTGCTAGATTTTACTGGGATTTTTAAGGTACACTCTGAAAAAGGAGTACGAATAGTTTCATATGTTCTTGCGTCAAATATTCAATTTTAGCAAGGTTTGGTAGGTTGTGATATTTCTAGTATCACGGCGAGGGACGCCATCAATCAATGTACACTGCACCAGTACCCAGGCCGCTTATATGCTGGACACACAAAGAAATTGTGCATACAAAAATTGAAGATCTAAATTTATCAAACCTGTGTACACACATAAGGATTTAAACTCAGAGATTAGAGACATGTATCCAACATGCATGCACGTGTCACGTTCCGTGATGTCAGTGGTTTCGTCCTTGAGACGTGCAATACGTTGTTGAAGGTGCATTCCAGGAAAGAGAAACAGAGCAAATGAATACCATACAATACTGTCTGTTTGGAAAGCTCAAGATCGTTCAAATCAGTAAACGGCTATTGAAACACATAGCATGCCAAGACTAACGTCTGTACAACGTCACGAGGCCTTTGGGATGGTCCTTGGGGGAATGTCTCAACAACAAGTGGCTCCACATTTCCACCGCCACCATTTCTGCACTGGCGAGACGCTACCTGAACGCAAACGACGACATCGATCGGCCACGTACTAGACGTGTAACAATCCCAAGACAGGACAGATGGAAAAGGGTAACTCATCTTTGCCACAGGTTTCAGACTGCAGTGACGACTGTCCGGATCTCTCCCCGTTAGACCAAGTTTGGGACGAGATGGATCAACGTCTATGCCGTCTTCGTCTATATAACGTCCTTGACCTTGCAACAGAACTTCAGAGAATCTGGCGTGACATCCCACAAGCCTTCCTTGCACAAGCCTTCCTTTGATAGACTTTATGCGTCGTCGATGCACTGCTGTTCTCAATACCGACGGTGGACATACCCGTTATTGAGCTTGTGACATGGTCATTTGACCCTTGTCCCGCTTGTGGACTCGTGACGTCATTGTGATTTACTTTTAAATTGAAATTGTCCCCACTTATTATGGTCTCATGGCCCCTCTATTAAAGTCTATATGTACCTTTGACATTGTTATCGTACTTACCAACTAGGGTAATATTTGGACAATGCACAGTCTCCTTATGTGGCTGGTATATATTAGTCTACCCGTCCCACATGTTAGGTGAATATTGTGTTAACGTATATGCCTTCTAGAACGGCGTCCCCATCTGATATAATGGCGTACCTATGCCTCCAGTCTGTACAGGCCCGCCTGGTAGGGTTGGTGGCGCTACCGTCCCGCCGCTGAAGTTGATAGTTACTTCGCCTGTATAGAAGCCGGATGTAAGGTCAGTGATGCTTGGTGGTTTCACTAGGGAGGTGGTTTGTTTCCAAGGTTGGTACACGGGCTTGGCAACATAGGTAATGGAGGATGGGCACTGTGGCACTTTGCAGCACTTGTCGCTGGGGTCAGTGATCATCTGGCAGCCTGCAGGAACTCCGTCAAACCTGGGACATCTGGAAGAAACAGTTACGGTTACTACTTGTTTTTCGTGGTATTTGTTGTTGCTGTTTTTGAGAATGTGTATATTTATCTTAGGCAGGGTGAGCTTTAGTGAGTTTAGTAGTTTTACGCCGCTTTCAGCTATATTCAGGCGATATCACAGTGGGGGATACCAGATATTGGCTGCTCCATTTGAGCCTGTTTGGGAAATCGAACATGGGTCTTCGTCGTGACGAGCGAAGGCTTTAACCACTAGGCCACCCCACAGCCCGTACTGTATCTTACTGATGAAGATGCGGTTTTCTATATCACTCAGCCCTACGGAAAACATACACCGGGGCGCTGTCGTACTGAGCAATCTTGACGTACGTCCTTCTTAACGCATTGGAGTTACAATAAGCTTAGCGATAAGACTGACGTAAATCTGTGTTAAGGTATGGGAGTTACGTTCACCTTAGCGCGAACACTGACGCAAGTTAATTTTAAGGCGTGGGAGTTGCGACCACCTTTGCGATAAACTGACGCAAGTTGATGTTAAAGTACGTGAGTTAGGGTCAGATTAGTACTAAGATCACTTTGCACAATATGACACCCTGTCACCATGAGAACATGTTTCGTGCACAATGGAAAGATGAAGAGATGTTTCACCAAAAAGGAACATAGTGGAATTATTAGTGAACGTGGTGTCACTATCATATAGTTAGAAGAAAGGGGTCAAAGAGACAATAATGCGTGTGGGTACTTCATTTCCAAATAAATGTACTTTTTTCACCGTAAGAGTGAGTGAGTATAATTTTACACCATGTACTGACATGTAACATTACTGGTGTACTGACATGTAATATTACTTGCGTACTGACGTGTAACATTACTGGTGTACTGACATGTAACATTACAGATGTACTGACATGTAACATTATTGGTGTACTGACATGTAAGGTTACTAGTGTACTGACGTGTACCATTACTGGTGTACTGATATGTGACATTACTTGTGTACTGACATGAAACATTACTAGTGTACTGACGTGTAACATTACCTGCGTGTTGACACGTAACATTACTGCTGTACTGACATGTAATATTACTTGCGTACTGACGTGTAAGGTTACTAGTATACTGACGTGTAACATTGCTGGTGTACTGACATGTAACATTACAGATGTACTGACATGTAACATTACTGGTGTACTGACATGTAAGGTTACCAGTGTACTGACGTATAAGGTTACTAGTGTACTGACGTGTAAGGTTACTGGTGTCCTGACATGTGACATTACTAGTGTACTGACATGTGGCATTACTTGTGTACTGACATGTGGCATCACTGGTGCACTGACATGTGACACTACTGGTTTGCGTCAGTACCTTTCTCTGCATGCATATATTCCCGTTGAAGCGTCGTTGCATGTACAGACGGTGGCGCAATTATCTTCCCATTGCTGGTCCTGAACGTACAGCTGACCATTGTAAAGACACCCGGCTGTCGACAGGAAATAGGTCAAACAGGTGATGCGATGTGGCACGTGTAGTCAGTATGTGGAGGTTATGCATTTTCGTGGAGTGAAATTCAAATTTTACAGCGTTTTCTCTGTTCCACTATTTCAAGCGAGAACATATCTACACTGAACAGCTAAAGAATCGCATTTTTCGAAAATGTAAAATCTCATAAAAGTAAGTACTTATGTTAGTGTCTTGTATTTAACGAAAAAAAGCCCCAAAAAGCAAGAAAACCAAACAATACAAAATAAATAAATAAATAAATAAACAGTCGCGTTTCTTTTGTTGTTCAGTATATTTCAATAGAGCTGATCGAAATCGCACATTTGATAAATAGAAAGGGGCTCTTGTTTCTGATTATTTAGAAATTACATGTCTTTTACAAAATATTCTCTCAACCACGATGCGTGTACACAGTGAGTGTGTCTGTGATGGAATTGATATAAAACATCTCATTGTACAGGTTTCAGAAGGCTACTTGCTACCACCCATAAACATGCAGACACCAAGTCGGTATGCAGTTATTTTTAGTATATTTGAAGCTGAAGTCCAGTTTGTTAATAGATGTTCGTCAATCAAAGGTAACTTTGCGCGGTATAAACAATTAACTCCTCTTACATAGTTGAGGGGGCTGCATGCCCGTGCCTAGGGAGGTGCCTCCCTGTCCTGAGCCTGTGGATGTCACACCGTTGATGTTGATGCCTCCTCCACTGCCGATAGTCTGAAGGTTGGTAGATGAGGAGTAGAAAGACCCGGATGAACACCTGACTGTTTCACAGCAGTCGCTGACCTTCTTTTGAGTGTGGCACTGAGGAGGTAGGTTATCGTACGTTGGGCACCTGTGTAGAGGAGCACCCATGACGTAGAATTAATGAAAGTGAATCAAATTTCAGCTTGCCCATTACCCATCTTCAACGATATTATGATACCCTTAAAACAAAAGCATATTGTGGTGTTGGTTTCTATCGTGAATTTATAAATTTCAATTTCTAAATTCTAGTTACATCTAATTACCATTTCAGGGTAGGAGGAGGGGGCAGAGTCGTCATCCTTTTTATGGTGAAGGGGTGGAAGAATGGGTACACTTACGTATTGGAGCACCGATAGTAGCCATAGATTGCGTTTTCACAGACACATCGTTGGTCGCAGCCAATGGCCCATGTCTGTCCTTGTTTGTATCTCTGACCCTGGTACACGCATGCATCTACACAGGAACAGTGAATGTCAGACTTATATTTCTGTATTGTGTTACATGTGTGGTTTTGTATTTACACAGTTTCTAAAAGCAATTCCATCAATATTACAGCGGGGGACGCCCGGAATGGGCTGCAAGCATTGAACCCATGTGCTGAGCCGAACCCGGATCAAAGAAGACTTTGACCACGTAGTTATTGGTACAAGTAATTCCTCGTATGTTGACATATTGACAATATCAGAACTAGTTACATGTGGTGTTGACCAAAACACCATTTTAAGTTTTACATGGGTTATTTATGGCCATTTAATAACAAATAACGTTTGTTTATAAATGTTCTGATATTAATCATTAACCATTTGCTTACCATTCGGTCCGGGGGTCGGTGGCGCTTGATCTGGCAACAGGGAGTAAAACAGAGTTCAAACAGAAATCAGGAATCAACTCTCAATATATATGATATATATGGTTAACAGTAAATGAGGTTTGTCATATGTGGAATTAGAACATTTGCTATTCTAAATATCATGCTTGTAACGAAAAAAACAACGCTTTTTCGCCGAAAGGATATCAGCGCTTTGAACATGTCATTTGTCAGTTGTTATTGAAATAATGATTCATTTATTGTGATGCGGTAGGTTCTCATGGTAACGTCAGATGGGTTTATTCGAGGCTACTTGTGCATGTTGAAAGATCAAGGCTACACCAATAAACCGTTCCCCCACTGAAGAGCCGGGCTAGAACTGGTCCTCAGCAACCCATGATGGTCGTAGATGCAACGGACGGGATCGGGTAGTCAGGCTTGCTGACTTGGTTGACGCATGTCATTTTGACCCAACTGCTTAGACTGATGCTGATCTAAGTGATCAGTGGATAGTCTGGTCCAGACTGGATTATTTACAAACAGAGCAGCAAAAACCCGTCCCTACATGATCTTGTCGGAGTAAACCGAGTGGACCCGAGGAGAGGTGTTACTACTATCACCAATAATCATTTCATTTTCATCATGGAAGGATGTAATGCCTGGAAACGGACTGACATCTAACTGTGCCGTTTGATGTTCCGAATGTTGGCTATTTGTGAACGTTTGTTGGTCGTTGCTGTCAGCACCCTATCTTATGCTTCAGTTCTTGTTGTTTGTTGATTTCATGGTCCAAAGGTTGATACTCACGACACAGATCACAGAATTTCTTGCAGTTTGCCTCGGCCCAGCCTGGATATTTAGGACAGGCATCCTTACTATACTGTGGGCAGTTGGGTATTTTATCAACACAGGCTGTCGCGGCGGTGGGACCTTGCATAGCTGAAACAGTCGATAGATTATTGTATTTATTAACACTCCTTACTCATATTAAAACAAGTTACTATGTTACTGTAAGATGTTTGCAAGAAAACACGATTTCTCAACGGGATCGAACCGTAACTCTACAGATCTCGCACTAACACCAATTTATCGATTAGGGGCGGTGGGGTAGCTTAGTGGTTAATGTGTTCGCTCGTCACCAGGACGAGCCGTATTCGATTCCCACATGAGTATAATATGCGAAGCACATTTCTGTTTTTCCAGGCAGAGGTATTGCTGGAATATTGCCAAAAGCCCCCAAACCCAACTCAGTCACATTTATCAGTTAACCTGTCACTGACATTTGTGATGAATGGCAGTTGACACGATAGGAGGACTTCACACACCGTACCCTTGTAAGGAGCTGCACCCAGGCGCGCCAGGTTTTATCACATGGGAAGACTTATATCATCAGAAAATAAACATTTTCTGTCCTATCAACAATAGTTGTAATGGTTTAGTTCTTATACGTACGTTATTTCACATACGTATTTGATGTGTAGTGTTTTCACCCACGAGGCACTGAATGCTAAGTAAAGTGAGTGAGGTAGTTTTACGCAGCATTTAGCAACATTCTAACAGTATCACAGTGGGGAACACCACATGTGGGGAATCGATCCCGGTTCTTCGGTGTGACGATCGAGCGCTTTAACCACTGGGCTACCCCAATGTCAATCAAGGTTAAATGGTTTTGGAGACATATATACTTCGATTGAAATTGAACTAGATAATGTATGATCAACTGACTTATGCCCGCTCCGCTAACGGAACCACTTCCTGAGAAACTTCCAAACTGCTTGCTGAAGGTGCACTGAGGTGTTTCACAGCATTGACCTGGATCCTTTCTCATGACACAGTCAGAGGGTAGCGTGCCGTACTGGGGGCAGCTAAAACACAGGACAATTGCTGTTTTAGTTAGATGGAACGTTGTCTAATTAACCCAATCTACAGACACGAGAGACCTTATCAGTTTAAATGTCATACCGTGAAATACTGCAAATCTAGGCGGAGTGTTGTCGGATAGTCTGCCATATACTCCAGAACAACAACGCATGAGAGAGAAGTGGGGGGCAGGGGAAGAGAGAAAGAGAGGGAGAACGAGGGAGAGAAAGAAAAGGGATAGAGAGGGAAAGAGAGCGAGAATGGGAGAAAAAAGAAACAGAGACTAGAGAGAAAAGGTTGTTGTCGTTGTCTTATGAGGAGACTTACATAAATCAACCAGTGAGATCGTTGTCTTTGTATGCTACCAGTTCCACTTATTGTACTAGTATTAGCACCATTCTTTGGACAGCATGTATACAGGCAAACTATTGTCAAGGGTTATTTCTTTGCCTTCTGTCCCATTCCATAAACCTTCATTAAAACAAATTCCAGTCTTGATGAACTATAGTTGCTTCATTTAGGTATATTTCTCCCAAAGTTGGTGCGTTCACGAACAACCACCGTAAGGCCTATAAACTGGAGATATGCCCATACAAGACACGACCACGACGTATGTTGATCACAGGTAACCCAAGGTTCACTCACTATGACTGGCATCTGTACGATCCCTGGGTAGCGTCGTTACATGTGCACCGCAGATCACATCCAACCACCCACGTCTGGCCTTGGAAGTAGTTCTTGCCGTTGTAGACGCATACATCTACAATACGAAAATCAGAGAAAATGACCAGCTGGAGTTGACTAATTCCACACTAACCAACCAAGCGTAAACTTAGAATACGCAACTACACTGATTCACGCACACACATATGCACGCGCACGCACTCAATGCGGCAATACTTTGGCTTGTGAAAATGTACAGCACTTCCTGTAAGAATGTTAACTGTATAACTTTTAAAGAATGGCATTATCGTTCAGTTTGACGTGCGTTGTGAAAATGCCAGACTCTACAAACACATTATCATTATTGCTACTTGGGAGGCCAGCTATGAATATGATATATAAATAAATCAAAACACACGCACGAACGAACACGCAAACAAATAAAAACAAAAAAATACAAAAAACACTAATTAGCAATTCTGGAGGTAGTCCCACGCATGTGCACGCACGCGCACACACATTCACCTGTATGAGGACTGGGATTTCCAGCCTGAGAGATATGTATATAGGCCGATAGTTTATGAATACACATTCTAGGAATGATAGTGTGAACACGCAACACAGTGTAAAAGTGCATGAACAATGGCTGGTGTTCACTACTGTTCAAGGAATGACATTTGTAATGTATACCACAGTCTAAAGGATAGGCAAATAGACTGGTAGTGCATAAAGATATTCTTCGTGCACCACGTTGTGAGCGTGATACGTTACTTACTGACTCCAGATGCCGTTTGCCCAAGAGCTGAACCCTGGGAGGTCACCACCTTTTTGTTAAAGTCACAGACGGGATGTAGACAGCAGTCACCTTGGGTGGCTACCAGGGTGCATGCTGAGGGTAGATTATTATACACAGGGCACCTGGTGGGACAAGGAACACATGTTGAAATATTCACATTCCTTGACATGTCTACTTTGAAACAGAATAGAGGTTTGTTCAGCTGATATCTAAATTAAAAACACAGGATGCTGTGGTAGAACATCAGCGGGGAGACAGTTCCGTGGATATTCAATATTTCTTTCTTTGTTTCCTAATTTATTTAAGAGCGACGTCTTGGTACGGCTACTAACACTGTTGTCAAGTTGTATATCAATAGAGGATGTCGAGTTGGTTGTGTCATTGTATTAGAGTGGCAGGAGTTATTGATGAGCTGAGGGTAGTGGTGATCAGGTGGCAGTAGATAAGTTCGGGAGTAGTGAGGTAGTGGAAGTAGCCTCTGTAGTGGGGATAGTGGCCGTTATGACTGAAGAAGCAGTAGTTTTAGCGTTTAAATAATAACTTTAAGTAATATTGAGTAATAACGTAATGGTAGTATTGGCAGAAATAATGGTAAAAATAGCAGAAATCGTAAAATTCGTTGACGGAAGGGGAAGACGCTGCAATACTAGTACTAGTCGTAGTAGTGACGTTGTATAGTAGCAGTAGTAGTAGTAATGGCGTTGGTAGTATTTGCTGTAGCTGAGATAGTAGTAGTAGTAGTAGTAGTAGTAGTAGTAGTAGTAGTAGTAGTAGTAGTAGTAGTAGTAGTAGTAGTAGTAGTAGTAGTAGTAGTAGTAGTAGTACCATCCAGGTCTTCGGCGTGACGAGCGAACGCTTTAACAACTTGGCTACCACATCACCCTTACGACGAATGTCATAAGTATAGTGGTGGTAGTGGTAGGAGATCTGATTATACATACTTGTTTGTACACTTGTAGGCGCCGGTCGACCCGTCCACACATTCACAGCTGTAGCTGCAGCCGTCCTCCCACTTTTCGCCTTGGTTGTAACTCTTCCCTTGGTAATAGCACTGACCATCTGCAGAAGGTAGCACCTTAGGAAACACCAGCTTCAAACTACCCATCACAGTCATTAGATTCAACCACTTCCTTTACGGTAAGGCTAAATAAATAAATGAAATGTTTCCCGGGCATCGGCGAGTCACTTTTATTTGTGCTCGTAGCAAGTTTTTTATTGCCATTTTAAAATGACTTGGCCGCGTCTCGATCATCCATGTGTCCACTATAAGAATGAGTGCCTGTAAGAACGAGTGTGACTGAATCTACAACTCATTAACACTTGCTAAACTTGCTATTTCTGAAAGAAGAAAAATGTGTTCCTTCCTCGTCACATTTTTGTATCAAAAATTTAAAAAAATCCTACCGCCATCGTCACTGTTGGAAAAAATATGTCCGAGAAACATTTAATTATATTTATGGAACGTAATATGAATTTTGTAAAACAACATGCCCTATGATGATAAAAGCAATCCTAAGAAAACAAAAATAAGTAAGCTTAAGATGTCTACTTTGGAGTTTTGCTGATTAAAAAATCGAAATTTCTCATTCTTTCTATTGTATGCTGATTGTTTAGTATTTTCGATTTGGTCACGGTTAATTACTTTAATGACATTTACGTAATTTCGATTGGTTTCCCGTTATTTTTAGCAAATTTGCAAAACTCAAAATCAAATATAAATTTCAAATCTTTTCCCGCTGCTTTGATTTTTGTAAAGTGCGTCCTCGATAGTTCGACAGGTTTTGTATGTCCTGACTGCGATATGTTCGCACCATTTCGGTTGTACTTATTTATTTTTGTCAAACCATTCTAAAGTATTTAGCATACTTACAGAATCCAGTCGACTGTACTTCTGAAAACAGAAAGGTTTACGTTCTACACAGTCTTGAAAGAGGGTGTCAGATCATGGTGACATGAAAAATATGTTCACGTCAATGAAGTGGTACTGTTCACGGAACCATCATCTTAAATTAAACAAACAAATTCCGGATCAGTACATGTACTCAGTGAATTGGGGATTGTGTATTCAGAATATATGACGGACTGATCGTCCCTCTGCCCTCGTCTAACCTTAGTATTTATAGAAACTCACACTCACGCACACGCACACGCACACGCACACGAACACGAACACGCACACGCACACGCACACACACACACACTCATCATACCGACACACTCACACACATAACCCTCTTCTTCACACACACTCAAACACATACACATTACCGATCACACATATACTGACATTCACAGAGACCAATGGTCATCCACGCGTCAATAAATGTCAAGTTATCGCCGAATTTACAATAATACTTACGACAGAAGCCACAGTACTTGCGACAGTTTTCATGGGCCCAGGGAGCGAACTTTGTGCACGCGTCTAGCCCGTACTCTGGGCAGTTGGGCAAACCATCTTCACAAGGCGGAGGGGCAGTTGTGTGCAGTGCTGGAAGAGTCAGTGAACACGACATGTTTATTTGTTTGTTTGGTAACTCCACTATCAGCAACGTTCCAGCCATGTGAAAACAGTCTATATAAAATCGAGGCCTGTCCAGATCATCCAGTGATGGACATTGTGAGCATCGATCTAAGCAGTTAGGATTCGATGCCTCGCGTCAGCTGACAGCGAGTCTCACTGAGACCACTTCCTGAAGACCAGTTCAAACCTGAAACTTCACGGGTCCACTGAACGCTGAAGATATTGATGAACATCGTCCCATTCGTTATGATTGTGAAAATAATAGAAATGAGGTCCCAGAGTAGTCAGTAAGATAATGAAAACGCATATATACATGCTTCATATGATGTAGATATATCCATAGACTATAAATCTCCTTTGGTGTTCAGTAATTTTGTTGTTTTGATTAATGACACACATATCTGAATTGCGTTAACATGCAACCCAATTCTTGTGTCTCTCTGTATCGGAATACAAGATATGAATAGAAAACATGTTAAACCTATCGTTGTGCAATCGCCAAAGGTTGTCGGACGTACTGCGTGCCCACTAGAGCTGTAACGTTATGTCCTATTTCACATAGACTTTGTAAATTCTTCAAGAATGTCTTCTGTATTGGTCAAATTTAACCTTTACAAGCTAGTGACATGATTTATATTTTTCCAGGCGACAATCTAGACAACAACGACTATTCTTAAGTGACCGAAAACCCACACCACGAGGTTACATACACAGCAAACACGTTAGCGTCAAAAATCTCGTCACGATATGGCTGAAACGTTGCCGATGTGACGTTAAATACTCACTCACTCACTCACTCACTCACTCACTCACTCACTCACAGGAAACACACAGGCTGTACGTAGGACTTACGTTTGCATATTCCACAGAATGCTGGACAGTTGTCTTTCGCCCAGTCGGCATAGTCTTTACACACGCCGCTTGCGTACTTTGAGCAATCAACTTTGTCCACGCATGTATCTACTAAATAGAACACAAATAGACGTCATAATATTTCACGTCATTGCAGAAATCCAATAAACGTATTTGAGGTGTGGATTTGTGTATCACTCTGAATCGTTTCAGCCAGACCACAGGGCTGGTTAGATATAAAACTTCCCAGCCCTTACCAAACTTACCTGCCCGCAAATAATTTAGGTTTGACAAGCAACGTAGTTTATTATCCACTGGTAATTCATCATTACCAGTGAATTATTCATTAAATAATTCATTATCATGAAATATGATGAATATCTTCATAAATATGTTTAGATTTTAGGTAGGTGAATTTGAGAATCTGTCAGTCCATTTAGAAACTAACCCGTCCCGGGAGGCTCAAACCATTAACAGAAAACGAATACCGTATTATTGTAAGCATAATTTCTGTATTAAATTTCAACAGTTCTTTTTTTTTGCTCATCTATAAATTATATGATTTGTCAACAAAGTGGAATCGGTTCATTCTCCTTTGGTGTGCCAGTCACTTGCAAAGGAAATATATAGTACTAAGAGTAATTATATTCACAGCAAATGTGTATCCACACCATATACAGGTGGGTACATCTTCATGTAATCAATGTGTACTATATGCTTTGGAAACATTTTCCCGCAGAAACCACCTCTATACCAGTCCACACTAGTCAATGATACCAACTTACCTGTAGGATCTGCTCTTTTTTCTGTAACCGAAAAGACATATGTATTAATAATAGTCTGCATCGGTTCCACTAAATAAAACTAAACATGTTCTTTGAAACAAGGAAACAAAATAAAACCCAAAATATGACTGGTTTCAAGAAATTGCCTTCGATTTTAAATCACTTTTTGTGCATTTAAAAAATAATAGGAACATCAGTTCCTGGCTGTTGTTATCGTCATTATCGTTGAGACTATTGTTGTTCTTGAAGTTACAGGCATAAACAAGAACTTTTCAAATAGGACCTGAGGCTAATCATGATAACACATTACATGAACATGGACAGTGACCCACAAGAGAGGCGCACCTCTGACCTCCCTTGTCTATCTCCACTGAGAGATACGCCAACTGTTTTATTGTAATCTAGCAGTCTCTAAACACAACATATGTTGCCGTTATTTGAACAGTCTACACCGGTGTATAAATCATTTGAACAGTCGAACATACCATCAATACCGCTTGCATGCGTTGGCAGAAGTTAGTTTGACGTTAGTTCTTAAATTTTAATCAATCGGAATTATATAAAATCCTTTCACGTGGAAGTAAATTAGTGCTACAAAACCTTTTCTACAAACCTCTTCTAAGTCCATTGTACGAATCCGTGTATGAGCATGTTCTTATGAATCACTATTGTGCTGATAACTTTATACCAAAAGTTCTTGATAAAAAAACCCCGTCTTTTCACAGATGTAGAGGGAAATATCAGTTAAACATCCACGAGTAAGAATCAAATAAAAAGTACATTGATATCGTTATATAGCCGTGTATGACTTGCTCTCGGCGTCTTAAATGTAATCGAGGCGCGTGGTAGTCTATTAGCCGAAGCGTTCGCTTGTGACGCTGAAGACCCGGGTTCGATTCCCAACATGGGTACAATGCGTGAAGCACACTTCTGGTATACCCAGTCGTGAATATTGCTGGAATATTGCTGGAATATTGCTAAATGCTAAATAAAACAAAACTCACTCACTCACTTAACTCAAATAATCATTCTAATAGGATGTTTAGGTTTTAATTTGGAAAAAAATGAAAACATTGAAAGATAAATTCCTAAATAGGGATAAATTACGAATGTGAATATATTTGATAACTATTTAATTATAGCTTTTGAAATCCAAATGTTTCAAAAACCACTTACCTTTTTTCCTTACTGTCGACGCCTGGGTGGCGACAATGAGAGCCAAGGCCAAACAAAGGGCCCTGTTCATGATGACTTTCTAATGCACTCTGTCTTTTCGCCACAGCTCACGCGCTATTATAGGAAAAGGTCACGTGACACCTGCGTTTCTTTCTGGTTCCAGTTTGTTACCAAGATTACTTAACGGAGTGAAATAAAAGGGAGATAACTCGCGATCAGTAACATTAACATGCTGATAGCTTACAAGATCTTGTAGTCATATAAATATTCCAAAATCTTTGAAAAACATGTTGGGTAATATTTTACATTATTAAGAGTTGAATTATGATTTTCCTTTCATTAAAATCATTGAAAAGGGAGACTAATGCAACTAAAACATATTTTTCTTCTTATCGCTTCAGTTATCTCACCATCTCCCACACAAAGGTCATAGGTCGCACACTGTCTCGAAGGGAACAGATAAAGCTGCTGTTTGACCTGACATTCGCACAACTGTTTCTGAACGATATTTTTCTGTTTATGTCAGTATAACGACTCAACTCAATATAAACATATGTAATAAATTACGCCCCACATACCGGAAAGACTTCTAATTCTGTGGATTAAGAAAACAGCATTTTCTTAATGATTTATCAACATTCAACCCCTTACAAAATGTGTTAGGAGGTAGTCAAAGCAAGCGCAGTGGAACACAATGAACGTAAAATGTCATACCCCAACATTGTGGAAATCAGTTGTTTTACTGGTAACATGGCACACTCTCTCTTGTCAATCTGGATTGAATATGCAGTACCATAATAGTCATGCTAGCAATAACATAATAGCAAGTTGTCACAGGCTACACAGTGGCAAATCATTAGTATGAGAAATGCAGAAGTGTCTCTCACACAAACTAGACATCCTTCCATCATTTCAAGAATCTTGAACACAGGACTACCTATGATCAAAGAATATGTAAGAGATGACCCCTGTTATCATGCTGAAGATCCTCAAAGACCTGGCACACCCCGTAAGATAGAGAGAGGACAGAGCATTGTTGAGACTTGGTAGGCATCGTTTATGGGACTCAGGTACGGTTACCACTGCAAGCCATATCCTGCAAGAACGTTAGGCATCGACTGAAAGCAGCAAGATACAGTGCCAGAAGACCCACCAAAATCCAGAAATACTGTTCCCTTTGGGTTAAGGTGAATCATAGTCTGTGGATACATTGCCTTGGATCGGAAGATGGACACCAATACCATGTGCCTTGTTATTCACAGGAGATTCTTGTGTGTGTGTGTGTGTGTGTGTGTGTGTGTGTGTGTGTGTGTGTGTGTGTGTGTGTGTGTGTGTGTGTGTGTGTGTGTGTGTGTGTGTGTGTGTGTGTGTGTGTGTGTGTGTGTGTGTGTGTGTGTGTGTGTGACTGAGTGCATATCTCAATCCCAATGAACACATGTGGTACATTTTAGGTCGCCGTGTTCAACAGGGAGTCACACCTGTGCGAACTATCAATGAGTTGATGGAACAGGCTTCCTCTTAATCAAATCCTATGATTGATCAAAGAATAAGGAGACCTCTTGAATATGTTGTGGCACTGAGAGTTAAGGAAAATTTCATATTTCAAATTGCAAGATTTGATGCATCAGTGGCTGGGAAGTTGTTCCATATTTTGACCTGCACCATGCGTTTGACAAGCTGGTATCTTTGGTATTTTAACTGTAAATACTTGATAGTGATTTAGAAAGATGTGTTCTCGTCAAAGACAAAATTGGACAACGATCTTGGCAAACACTAACCGCTTTCATTTATTGAGTTTCTGTCTTCTTGTCAACACTGCGTTCTTGCCCTTCTTGATACGAATCATCCACCCAGTTTGAACTTTCTCTGCGTTTGTCTTCATTTATGTATGATTACCCTTCAAGATACTTGCCACTAACGCAGAACCGACGTACGCTGTACTTGTCATCAATGCATTATTGCCCTTCAAGATACTTGTTGCCAAAGCAATACTGACATTGTCGGTCTATGTTTCATTTTGTATCTAGGCATAAAGATTCAGAGTGACAAAATCTTTACAAGGTCGTATGACAAAGGGAGTTGATTGGGTTGATTGGGTAATATTGACTTCCTTTGTATTTGTCTTCCAAATTTGTTTAGTCACTAGTCATTAATGACTTTCTCTATACTTGACATCAATGAGTTGTTGTTACTCAAGTTACATGTCATCCACGCACCACTGACTTTCTCTATTTATGTCATCAATACACTCGCCATTTGCAAAATCGCATTTTCTACGGTAGATACCTCCAACGCAATACTACCTTTCTAAACGCACATAATATTGAATTGTCACTAATAATCAATCACGCAATTTTGCTTTACTCTATGCAATTTGCAACCCACAATGTCGTTTATACGATATTGTCTTTTTCGGCACCGTTCGCCCAGTCAGTATTGCCTTGTTTGATAGAGGCCGCCCACGTAATACCATCGTCCTTGATAACAGACACTCGGGGCCTCTGTCTCAGTGTTTGTCACCTATACATTTTTATCGTGATTAGAAATGAATAATTACATGATCTAACCATGTCTGCTTGTATCTGGTATCATTATGACATGGTATTTTGATTTGTCAGATCTGATTTGTCAGCCAAGCGTATCGAATAAGGAGATACACATTACATGTCAGATGTGCGAATAACATTGACTTTGGCATGTCTGTAATTTTCAATTCCATAACAATGTGTTCGTCTTTTGAAAAGGAAATAGACAGCGAATATGAAATATTTCATAAGGACGTTGTACAAACGAATGAAGAGGTTTGAATATTTTATATACCAAAACCCGCCATACAGCTGGAACATTGCTGAGTGCGGCATAAAAGTAAACTCAATTATGTACCCAAACCCTATGATTGACATCATACATGCTCATATGTGTCACTAATTAATGTCCTTTCACAAAATCTGAATAAAAAATGAAGTATAAGTTGCCTGACTCCGCACGCAGTACTTCTTTGGCGGTTTGTAAACAAACTGGAAAATTCGGTAGGGTTTGAAATTGTTTCGTTAAAGGTATTTCTATTAAGCTTTACAGTGAACAAAACACGCTCTCTAAGCAACTAAGTACTTATATAACGAGTAATCATAAAGAAATTATTAGATCTTTCAAAGGATCTAGGTTATCGACTGTATACAAAGATCTGCAGTAATAGAACACTGTTAAATATATATCTGAATTGCACGAGTAACTCTGTTCTTAGCAGAGTTCTCATGGATCTGAAATGAAATCTGTCACTTGTATAGTCAACGTTGAAAACCCCATACGTCCTTATTCCCATTGCGGCAAGACGTACACCGCAGTAACTATCTCATCGTCCATATTTTTACTGTTTTATTATCACTGTTTCTGTATTGCGTTATTGTTTTCTGCAATTCTTGGAGTTATGACTGGTATTATGTGACCAATATTTATCGTAGTATGGATAATAAATGACCTCCTGCCAACACATATTCCCGATTTCCTCTTATATCATGAAAAACTGAAAGAATTAGGACATCGCGAGGTCGATGGTTAAATTCATAGGGCACTGTTATATGCTGGATTTTGTCGCACACGATTTGGCTGTTTCAAAGACATTCTTAACTTGAACATACTGATAGTTAATTTCTAATTTATGTGGCAGTAGATAAAAGACGAGGTTGTAATGGTGCGAAGTGGGAGACCCGTTATCGCTCGCCAACACGGCAGGTGTCTTCGCCCACTCAAAATCTTGTCCATTACATGACACGCAGAATTAAAAACAGATTTCACTTGCACTTTTTACTTTATCAAACACCTACGCATTAAAAACATGTATTTTACTGATCCTTCAATAAAACCGAATATCTGGACTATTGCTGAGTGCGGCGTTGAAAAACATACCAACAAACAAAACTTGTCTATGACATGTGCGTAGACGTATGTAGTTTTGGGCCGATGGCCTACATGAACGGAATAAAAACTGAATTGTAACGAATCGTCGCCTTGAACGGATAAAGGAAAGCAGAAATATAAAAGTTGTGTGCAATTATAAACTCACGAAATTTCTAGACACAGCACCTCTTATCTTTCAAGGATAAAACAGTATTCCCAGTAACTAAGATAGGTACTTCATTCTATTTCTGTTTCAAATTGGAAGATCACCTTCGTGGTGTGGTTAGAGCGTCCGCTTGGATCCCAAACTCTGACGATCATACCAAAAGATGTTAAAATATAGTGCTTGTTTGTCCCTGCCTGGCGCTCGACATTAATGGGTACAACAGGAACTGGTTTGCTAGGAGTCAGTATAATGTGTCTGAGTGGGGTATTCATGCTCAACTGCGGCATGGTATCTCAGTTAGCTAGCACTATAAAATCAGCTTAAGTCTGGGCTCATACAAGCAGCCCCACATACACACGCATGGACACGCATATCCTCAGGTACGACCAGAAACCCATTTCATCTCACATGTATGTACATTACTGATCTATGTTCATAATTATCTAATATTTTCCAATCCATCGATCACTTGATTATCTGGTTTGTTTATAGGACGCCACATTAGTACTGCAGTGTGTCGTCAGGCAAAATTAATTCCAGTTTGAGGCAAATTCTGTGAAATGACTGCTAGGGCATAACATGCTCACCCTGTCCGCACCTTGTGTCATTGTTGTCTACAGTGATCCATCCGTGTGCAAAATTATATAGATAATATATGGACATATCGTTAAAATATAGACGTGTGTGTGCGCGAATTTATTGTGAAAGTTACTGATTTTAGTATAAAAGAATTCATAGGTTTAGTTTTGTTTGGATCCTGAAATCCTAAAGTCAGGAGGGAATTTGCCTCATCATTCGAAGCAATCTTTCTTTTAAATACTGAAAGTGTTATACTTTCGGCAAAAAGTAAAAATATAATAAATAAATAAATAAATAAATAAATAAATAAATAAATAAATAAATAAATAAATAAATAAATAAATAAATAAATAAATAAATAAATAAATAAATAAATAAATAAATAAATAAATAAATAAATAAATATGAAATTAAAAAATGAAAAAACAGCTTTTTTGGCAAGTTATATTTTTGGCCCATAAATGCATAAAGGTTTTATTTCATAGTAGTGAAAATCATTTTTTTTTTCCTAACCTGGAAAAATACGACCGGCGGGGAAGGAATATAATTAGTCTGCCTTTACTCCAGTACACCTTTACCTCTGCTCCAATATACTAAGCATGGATTGATTTTTTCCCCTGACATGTGAATGCAATAATGTTCACTAACTACAGTATAAATTTCTCTCTTCAGTCCTCCACTTTTTGGTTATCAAATTACATAATATACTGGTCAATAAGATTGTGTAAAGCTACTCTACAGTAATTTTAAACATATACTTCTTCAGGGAGACCCGATGGGCTGAGCCTAATGCATGCCATGGTGGTGGCTCCACTCAGGTAATTAATCCCGAAGTAATCCCTGTAGTTCATTTGTGATGTAGTTCAAATGAGATGTAGTTCTTACATGAGTAAACCGTTGCAACTATCGTTCACCTAACACCAACAGGAATTTGTTTCTGCGGTCAATACAGGGCATTCTATTGTACTGATGTTCTCCGTCTATATTAAAAGCAATATAGTATTCATATATTTCATTAATTTCAATAGAAGCCATGTTTGTGAACACTAACTAAGACTAACAACAGTAAGATATATTCGCGACATAATATTTAAAACAGCTGGTTTGTATTGTTTATATGTAAAATAGAGGTTTAAAGATATAATTAAATCTTGGCTTTAGAGATAGTCATGCGGTCTATCTCTCCACCCACGCACGCCCACCAGACGCTCAACGCGACTTCTTTCGCACACCGACGACCTGTCAGGTTTGTTCAGGTTATTGATGGCTCTTGAAGTGAGTGAGTTTAGTTTTACGCCGCACTCAGCAATATTCCAGTTATATGGTGGCGGTCTGTAAATAATCGAGTCTGGACCAGACAATCCAGTGATCAACATCATGACCATCGATTTTATGATTGATTGATGTATGGTTACGAAACAAAATTCGTATGGGATGAGTGAGTGAGTTTTATGCCGCACTCAGCAATATTCCAGTTATATGGTGGCGGTCTGTAAATAATCGACCCTGGACCAAACAAGTGATCAATAGCATGAATATCTTTCTATGCAACTGGGATATGATGACATGTGTCAACCAAGTCAGCGAGCCTGACCACCCGATCCCAATAGTCGCCTCTTACGACAAGCATAGTCGCCTTTTATGGCAAGCTTGGGTTCCTGAAGGCGTATTCTACCCCGGGACCATCACGCGTTGATGGCTTTTGAAAGGTACCTATGACCCCACGGCTACTGTATATGCGTCCGACAAATATTCTCGTACATACATGTTACCGGTAGCAGCAGCGACGATGATTTAATACGATCAATATTACGAACACATGTCGTTATCCCGTCTTTATGTGCATTGTCTCTACGTTCTGGTATTTGAATACTGTCTTTGAATATATTGTCTCCATAGTCCGGTGTTTGCATACTGTTTGTACGTTATCTCCAAGGTCTGGTGTTTGTATACGGTCTATGTGTACACTGTCTCCATAGTCCGGTATTTGTATATTGTCTGTTTGCACGTTGTCTCCGCGGTCTGGTGTTTGCATACTGTCTATTTGTACATTGTTTCCACGGTCTGGTGTTTGTATATTGTCTTTGTGTACACTGTTTCTATGGACTGGTGTTTGTATACTGTCTGTGTACACATTTTCTGTGTACACATGTTCTCCACAGTCTGATGTTTGTATACTGTGTGTGTGCATTGTCTCCACGGTTTGGTGTTTGATTTCCTGTTTCATACCAGAAGTAGCTGTTCTCCACATTTATATGTGCACACCTACTTTCTTAATAAATATACATTTCAAGCGTTTCTATCTTCTTTTCATCTCACCTTTACGAGAAAATATAAAGAGATCTCTGATATTATAAACGTTCTTAGCGTAGTTAGAATAGTGTTTGATTCTATGACACTTTTAAGCTAGGAGATGTGAAACAGATTTTTGAGGTGACAAATCCTCACGAAATAGTCTTAAACTCCCCGATACTGCCAGACTAACAGAAGATGAACAGAGCGCTCTGGTCTCTGAAATGAACACAAAAGAAACATCAGGAGAACAATTTAATAAAGTCATAAAATATAATAGAAAGGGTTTCCTTCATTTTCAGCCTGAAACTGTGGTTATCGGGACTTGCCACACATTCTAGACTTGCATGGACTCTCTGGGATATATTTGTTTCGGGTCTGTATCACTGGACCCAGGCAACACAACAACGGATATCTGTCTCTGGGGATAGTATTGACTGAGTATACTTTGTCTGGCATTTTATATTTTCTTGGTCTGGGTCGATATGTTCGCTAGTGGACTACACTATTCGAGTTTCACTATACGCTCAGTAGCTTCTGTCTATGCCGAGTCAACTACAAATGTAACGTTTTAATTGAGAGATGAAGATTGGCCATGTCGATACACTAAGGATTACGGATAAAGTGCAAAGAAACCTTGACCAATAATCGGGTCGAACAGTTGTTCGAACTCACGACTATAGGTTCCTGACATATCTAAGGGATGCTAGAATCATTTGTGAAAAACGCGCTGATTAATAAACAACATGCTGTGTCTATCTTTTTTTATCTTGGGAAGGCATATGACAGAACCTGGAAATATGGCATTGTGAGAGATTTACATGATTTCGGCCTGCGAGGTCGTTTGCCTCAGTTCATAGCCAAATTCTTAAATAACAGACAATTTCAAGTCCGTGTGGGTTCTACCCTGTCTGATCATTACAATCAGGATCAGGGTGTTCCACAAGGCAGTATTTTGTCTGTCACACATTTTAGTATAAAGATAAACAGTTTATCAAAAGTTTTAAACGATTCAATTGATGGATCGTTATTTGTGGATGATATTAATATTTCTTGTCGTGGTAAAAATATACATACCATTGAACGGCAACTGCAGTTGTGTTTAAACAAGATTAATAAATGGTGTCTTGAAAACGGCTTTAAAGTTTCTAAATCGAAAACTAACTGCATACATTTATGTCGTAAATATAAACCACATAAGGACCCTGAACTATCTCTAGATGGCACGCCTGTTAAAGGTGTTAAGAAAGCTACGTTCTTGGGTCTAATTTTTGATTCACACTTGACGTTTTTACTGCATGTTACATCCCTTAAAACTAAATGTCTGAAAGCACTTGACTTGTTGAAAGTGGTTTCAAATTCGAAATGGGGAGGGGATCAAGCTACCCTTCTCCATCTCTATCGATCACTCGTTCGTTCTAAACTTGATTATGGCTCCATCGTCTATGGTGGAGCCTGCAAAAGCAACTTAAGACTGTTAGATTCTGTCCATCATCAAGGTCTACGACTTTGTCTTGGGTCTTTTAGGACTTCACCTACTGACAGCCTCTATGTTGAGGCTGATGAACCATCTCTTGAGCAGCGCCGTATAAAGTTAGCTTTACAGTACATTACTAAATTATACTCTAATGAATCTAACCCTGCATATAACTGTGTTTTCAATCCCCTTTATGAGGATTTATACAACAAAAAGTCTTCTCTTGTCCCGCCTCTAGGACATAGAATTAAATCCTTTCTTTCTGCGGCCGGCATTGAGCTGGAAAACATAGCTCCCTCTCGTCTTCTTTCTTCTCCTCCTTGGCAGTAGGTCAGGCCCCAAGTGGACCTAACATGGACCACATTTTAAAAATCAGAAACTAATGAATTACAAAATAAACAATAATATAATCAACTAAAACATAAATATAACAGTCATAAATCCTTATTTACAGATGGGTCCAAGGATGGTGGCGCAGTGGCTTGTGCCACTGTCATTGGATCCAGAACAATATCTTCTAGATTACCAGATAATAGTTCTAGTTTTACAGGTGAAGCTAACGCCATATTAACGTCTCTTAGATATAATCAAAGACACCCTAAACATAAACAATATACAATCTATTCAGACTCTCTTTCTTGTCTTCAGGCGATTAAAAATTTATCATGTAAACACCCACTTTTAACTGATATTATTGAATTGTATAATAATCTTGCTACTGGCCAATACGACATCGTCTTTTGCTGGTTACCCAGCCACGTAGGCATTTCTGGTAACACAATGGCAGATCTTGCTGCTAAGGCAGCACTCAACAAATCTATGACACCACTTCTTATTCCATACTCTGATTGCAAAGCGAGCATTAGAACCTACATCCGTGATCTGATGCATAAGAAGTGGGACACCCAAGTAGGTGTAAATAGATTACATGAAACAAAACCGTATATTGGTTACACCTACTTGGGCTGTCAGTCCAGATTTGAAGAGGTTATTTTAAGACGATGTCGTATTGGCCATACACGATATACTCATGCATGCCTATTGAAAGGTGAGGATCCTCCGTTTTGTATACCTTATGATGAGAGAGTCACGGTCAAGCATATTCTCCATCACAAGGGATAAATATTTCAATGTCAAAACTGTCAAGGATCTTTTTAACACTGTTAATTCTAATTTAATCATTGTTTTTTTTAAAAGGAAATTGATTTCTTGATTGATTTATGAATAGTATGTGCTGTAAATAGATGTATTTTAATGATTGGTAGTTTATATTAGTAACTAGAATTGTTAGTGGCTGTACCCTCAAAGGGGGTTGAAGTATTGTGAAATTATTGTCCTCCTGAGAGGGTACGTATGTGCGGCCCTTAAACCCCGACAGGTCTTAAGTCCCGATTGAACATGAATAATCATTAGTGGGCGGGGCTTATGTGCTACGTCACATATAGGCAACAATGGTTTCTGTTGAACTAAGGATAGAATACATGTCTCAATGACAGGCCTCTTTGCTTTACGCAGTGTCTCAACCACAAGATGCATACGAGATATGTGTAAGTATTTAGTATATGTGCCGTTTATTCAATATGATGTGCTTTTCATTTTTTAGACGCAGCTTCCTACAGGTAGAATTGGCTGAGCTGAAGCAAATTCCAAAGCCATCTCGAAAACATCCACTGGCTGACATTAGACTATGCCATGTCTCAGCCCAGTCCTAACTTTTCATTGCAATCCTTCCATACACAGTAAAATATATTGTCAGCCGAGGTAATACTTATGCGATGCATACTGCCACACCTAATTAGGCTATTTCCGCGCATGTCAAAAGTGGGTCAACTCTGATAGTGCACTGATGTAAGGCAGGTTACCCAGGCCGAAGCAATGCTAGTTCACATTTTGAAAAATAAAAGGAAATATATATGTCCCCAATTTTTCGTAGAATCACAACTCATTCTTCAGCAATTTTGGTCTTGTATCTGAAGTAGACAGATAAATTCTTTTAAAGTGTAAATTTAATAGTTTCTGGTATGAAGCCAAATTAAATATAAAGCATAAAAAATAACCACTATGCCAAAACCTTCACCAGTTAATATGTGTGCAAGAGGCCAGTTCTCTCTAGAATACCATTGTGTAGAGGTTGTTGTTAAAGACAGCACAATTATTAACTCCTAAATGTCATTTATATTTCTTTCATAACTGGAAATCACTTAAATATCAACAATTTCGTAGTATTTATGGAATTATTTTTATCCCTTCTTGACAATCTCGGTAATCCCTGATCACTTGGAGCCTGTACAGCCTTCTGTAGACCAAATATTTCATTCACTCTCTCTCCCATTTCAGTCACCACTTTCCGCACTCTCGGCGCTTCATGGCGAACAGTCAGCGGGCAGACGACAGGTTGTGGCAGCTGCTCAGGGGAGCTCCATCCAGCCCCAGGCACCCCAAGAGACTGGTAGGAAATGAAAAGCATCTTCATTTTGCCCTACCATTTCAGAAAAGGACCAGTCGGAACTTAAGACCCTGTCGGAACTTAAGACCTCGTCTACCCGGTCTTAAGCTCCGACAAGGTCTTAAGCTCCTGTTGAAGTCTTGCCCCCTACCTGGCCCCTCATGGTTGATTGTGGCTGGTGCAGACCATTCCCCTGATCACTTGGAGCCTGTACAGCCTTCTGTAGACCAAATATTTCATTCACTCTCTCTCTCATTTCAGTCACCACTTTCCGCCCTCTCGGCGCTTCATGGCGAACAGTCAGCGGGCAGATGACAGGTTGTGGCAGCTGCTCAGGGGAGATCCATCCAGCCCCAGGCACCCCAAGAGACTGGTAGGAAATGAAAAGCATCTTCATTTTGCCCTACCTTTTCTGAAAGGGACCAGTCGGAACTTAAGACCTTGTCGGAGTTTAAGGGCAGCTCTACCCGGTCTTAAACTCCGACAAGGTCTTAAGCTCCGGTTGAAGTCTTGCCCCCTACCTGGTCCATCATGGTTGATTGTGGCTGGTGCAGATCATTCTCCTGATCACTTGGAGCCTGTACAGCCTTCTGTAGACCAAATATTTCATTCACTCTCTCTCTTTTTTCAGTCACCACTTTCCGCACTCTTGGCGCTTCATGGCGAACAGTCAGCGGGCAGATGACAGGTTGTGGCAGCTGCTCAGGGGAGCTCCATCCAGCCCCAGGCACCCCAAGAGACTGGTAGGACATGAAAAGCATCTTCATTTTCCCCTACCATTTCAGAAAAGGACCAGTCGGAACTTAAGACCCTGTCGGAGCTTAAGACCTCGTCTACCCGGTCTTAAGCTCCGACAAGGTCTTAAGCTCCGGTTGAAGTCTTGCCCCCTACCTGGCCCCTCATGGTTGATTGTGGCTGGTGCAGACCATCCCCCTGATCACTTTTTTTTTGACAGTCAGAATGTAAAGTGGTGCCTTTTGCTGTTTACAGGTTTGTGTGAGTTATCAAATGGAGGATCTTGAAGTGGTGCCTCTCTGTTTACAGATATATGGCGTTTATATTTTTCTTGATTTCCATGGAAACAATTCAAACTTAGTCTAAAAAGTCATTAAGTAACTGTCAGATGATTTGTCCTTTCAAATATGTGGGGGCCGGGGGGATATGTCATCTTCTGATGACTCTTGTGATTTATTATTATCTCGGTTTCCGTGGAAACATTTAGGACAAAAAGTTTCTCAAAAGTTATAGGTGTGTTTCGTTTCCGGAGCAGAACTCAAAAAACTTCTAAATATCTGTCAGTAAACCATGGTAGCACAACTCAAAAACCATTTCATATCTTTCAACAGATCTTGACACATATATGATACAGATCTTGAAATGGTGACTTTGCTGATTACAGAATGATATAATTTATACTTTTAACCTTAAGTGAGATATGATATGAAATGATACGATACGATACGATACGATACGATACGATATGATATATGATATATGATATATGATATATGATATATGATATATGATATATGATATGATATATGATATATGATATGATATATGATATGATATATGATATGATATATGACATGACATGACATGATATGATATGATATGACATGATATAGGATATTTATATAGCACACATATCCACACATTAGTACATGCTCAAGGCACTGGTATTGTTTCCCTCGATCACTGGATGTCAATCTGAACAGCACACTGGGACACATAGTCACAGTACTTAGTCCAAGTTCACTGCATGTTGCTGTACTGGAGTTTGCCAGTATCCATTTGGCCACCATCTGGTCATATGCCAACGGATTTGTGGGTTGTGCACTGTACATTAGAGATCTGCAACACAAATAGTCTGCACACAAAGTTGACTTCAAGGTTCTTTACACCCGATCACAGTTGGGCTCGATCCTGACACCTCAACCTCGCTGGGTCACTAGCCTGGCACCTTAGCCAGCTCACCTACCATACCCCCTGTAACTATTCTTTTAAATATTTGGGGGCCAGGGGAATATGTCAGCTTCTGATGACCCTTGTGGTTGTGACATGATGCTGATTACCACTTTTCCAAGATATAAAACATCAATAATTTGGAAGAACAACAAGTGTATAGGTTAGATGTAAAGTATTTTTATAGTCCTCCTTTTTGGAAGCAATGATATTTGAATCCAGCAATCCAGCAGGACAAACGGACTGTTTCTGTAGGCTGGTGCAATGGATCATAGACACATTTTGGTCAGTGTCCAACACTGTAAGTTGTGCAGCAGCATCAACATGCACATGCTATGTAAGTTAAGGCTTGCTAAACTTATTTGGAGTGCAGAAGTCAACAGTAATCATCATGCTCATGTATTTTTGTACTAAGGTTTGGAATGTACAAATCATGTTTAATTTGGAACACATTTTTCAGCCAGGACTATCATGGACATATATGATTAATAGTCATTCTTCTTTAGTCAACACATTATATAGGTTGAGATAGAAAAATGTTTTTTATCACTAAATATACTGCCAGTGCCCTGTTGCCAATACCTGTGCATTGTAAGGAAGTCTGTCTTCTTCATGCACTAGGCTGTTGTGTTTGGGAGTTTGAATCAAACTTGGTGCTGGTGTGTTTCAACACCCTTGTTTTTTGCTGTTTTTGACAATGTTTCTTTTCACTCAAACTCAATGAATATTGAATTATATTTAAAGTGACCATTAAGCACACAAAAACTTACATTTATCTACGAGTATAAATGACTTCACCATGATTCAGTTTATGTATATATATATGACTATCAAATTCTGTGATGTTCCCACTTTCTTTTGTTGTTGTTGTTGTTGTATATAAAGAACAATATACAATTAAGGAAGAGTCAGTTTTTGAATAGTATGTCCTTGTACCTAAAATGTATTTTTTCACATCCATAGCTAAGCCAGTCATGGTACATGAACATGTCAATAAATATGGATTAGTATCTGTGGCTTTTGCACTGAATGTGTTTCTCTACTCTTGTTCATTTTCAGTAAATTTTATAACATTATTAACATTAATCACATAGTGTGAGATAAAAAAAAGAATGGTAAACATGACATTATTTATTACTATACCTCTCCTTATAGCTTAGATATTGTTGAGTGTGGCATTTGATAACAACAACAAAAAATATACAAAAACATGTGAAATACAATTGATCCTAATGATTGATATTGATACATTTCAGGCACAACCTGCAAGAAAGAAAAGTAAGGAAGTCGCAGTGGCTGATCCGTCTAGACAGCTGACTTTGTGTGCTGGCGATTAGGGTGCAGGTTCAAGTCCCAGGTGGGACTCAACCAAAAAAGTAGTAGAATTTGTACTTTACTAAGAAAGTGTAATCCCAAATATGACATACATTACATCTGATCACTTCCTAAATGGCAGTGTAATCACAATCAGTTATGCCTTGATATGGGAACAATAAGTCAAACTCAATATTCCCTATCTCAGGGAAAGGTAGTTGACAAATATCAAATACAATATGTGTGATCTGATATGAGATATCAAATGTGATTTTTATGGTCATATCTAAAGTTGTAGTCACAGATGCAGAAGCATCTTCCTGATGCCTGATATAAAGGAAATTATTGTTGATGTAATTATTACTGAGACAGATACACAGAAAAGATGTATTTGACTTGCACGTTTCCACTGGTGATGCAGTATATGCTCAGCTTTCTGTGAACCCTTAGTACCAATACTATATGCCATAGTAACAATCAGACAATTCCCTCGGCTCTGTAGTGGCATGGCTAATGACATATTTGTCATTTTCCATTCAGAGAATAAATGTATTTGACAGTTCAAAGGCTTCTGACAGATTTTAGCCGTAATTGTCCAATAAGACATTTTTATGTTTGATGTTTAATTCATGTTATCATGACATTAAAACCAAATGTTTTTATTAATGATTAATTTCATATGTTCACAGGTTGTTCACCATTCATCCCATGTTGGGTTGATCCCCTAGTCCAGATCAACAATTTGCAGACAGGTTGGAATTCAGTTGATGTCTACTCTTGCTCTCAAGTGAAGCATTATGAACTGAGTGCAGCGGCACTGTTGAATTTCTAGATTTAGCATTTAGTTAGGGTAATTCATGCACCCACTTGCCATTGATTTTAAAGGCATTATTCCATTTTTGGTGACAGTCATGTGACCAATAAAAAAGTTAAAAATCTGTAAAAAATAGAAGTCTTGAGCAAGTACACTGGGAAGTTAATGGCAAATTCGAAATGCAATTTGGTATCATCAGCCCAGAGAACATGTCCAAATTCCCTAAACTGTAGATTTTAAAGGCATTATTCCATTTTTGGTGACAGTCATATGATGAATAAAAAAGTTAAAAATCTGTAAAAAATAGAAGTCTTGAGCAAGTACACTGGGATGTAAATGACAAGTTTGAAATGCAATTTGGTATCATCAGACCAGAGAACATGTCCAAATTCCCTAAACTGTAGATTTTAAAGGCATTATTCCAGTTTTGGTGACAGTGATATGACGAATAAAAAAGTGAAAAATCTGTTAAAAATAGAAGTTTTGAGCAAGTATATTGAAAAGTTAATGACAAGTTTGAAATGCAATTTGGTATCATCAGACCAGAGAACATGTCCAAATTCCCTAAACTGTAGATTTTAAAGGCATTATTCCATTTTTGGTGACAGTCATGTGACGAATAAAAAAGTTAAAAATCTGTTAAAAATAGAAGTCTTGTGCAAGTACACTGGCATGTTAATGACAAATTTGAAATGCAATTTTGTATCATCAGCCCAGAGAACATGTCCAAATTCCCTAAACTGTAGATTTTAAAGGCATTATTCCAGTTTTGGTCTCAGTCATGTGATGAATAAAAAAGTTAAAAATCTGTAAAAAATAGAAGTCTTGAGCAAGTACAGTGGGAAGTTAATGACAAGTTTGAAATGCAATTTGGTATCATCAGCCCAGAGAACATGTCCAAATTCCCTAAACTGTAGATTTTAAAGGCATTATTCCAGTTTTGGTCTCAGTCATGTGATGAATAAAAAAGTTAAAAATCTGTAAAAAATAGAAGTTTTGAGCAGGTACACTGGGATATTAATCACAAGTTTGAAATACAATTTGGTATCATCAGCCCAGAGAACATGTCCAAATTCCCTAAACTGTAGATTTTAAAGGCATTATTCCATTTTTGCTGACAGTGATATGACGAATAAAGAAGTTAAAAATCTGTAAATAATAGAAGTCTTGAGCAAGTACATTGACAAGTTAATGACAAGTTTGAAATGCAATTTGGTATCATCAGACCAGAGAACATGTCAAAATTCTGTAATCTGTAAATTTTAAAGGCGTTAATTCAATGTATTGTTAAGGTGATGTGACAAATAAGATTGTTCATAATCTCTCAAAATTTGAACTATTGACTAGGTAGAATCACAACTTCTTAACAAGTATGAAATGCTCTTTACTGTAATAAGCTTAGAGAACATCTTCAAAATTCCATAAACTGTAGGTGTTAAGGTCAATGTTCCATTTCTGATCAAGGGTGTATGACAAATAGAAATAGTTAAACACCTCGGAAAGTAAGAACTTTTGACCCAGTACATTCAGAAATTGACCACAAGTTTGAAATGTAATTTACTATCATCTGTACAAAGGAAATATTGAAACTCCATAAACTGTAGGGTTTGCATGCTTTATTCCAAGTGCATGGGACTAATGATTCATGTATAATGTAGAGTCAATTAAAAAGAAAGGTACAGCATCATTAAGAATGGGTATCCCAGAAACTACAAGTAATTCCAATTACTTGTATTATTTATTTCACCAGATTATTTATGTCACCATGACATGCAGTATCACTGTCACAGTTCTTAGGTACTGATTGCTGCAGTTGTATGAACCACCAGTGGCTACCACATCAGTACCTAATGTAAACACCCCTTGTACAGACATCCTCTGTCAGTTTTCTCCTCATATTGACAATCAGTTATCAAATCAGCAGGATTAGAATGTGCTCCATATTTTGTTTCTGTTGGCCTTTTTGTGACAGGTAGCTTCCTATGATGAGTTCATAACAAAATACCAGATTATTTTATAGCCCTGGGGCTTTTTTTATAGTGGTAGCTAAGCTCTTGCAAATACAAAGGGTATAATGTTCAGTGTCATAGAATTGTAAATACCATATACTGACACATTCATTGTTGGTTAGCCAATGGCATTACTTGTTTGTTGGATTCTTTTCGACAGACATAAAGGTATGTGTCTATACCAACTTAATGACTTTAGTACTACATATCATTATGTTTAACATGGTATTCTTCAAGTCTACTACTTGGGAAGATATGCAGCACTGTTTTGTTTTGTAATAAAACACCTTCAACAAAATTGATTTCTTTTGTCATTTTATGGGAAAATGTGACAATGGTTATGTTTTACCTGGCCACCTGACGCTCTACAACATTTCTGAATACACAGACAAGTAACACCATGATTTAGACAGAAAATGTCCACTGTGACATGTTCACCGAGAACATGATTCAGCTGTCAGTGTTCAGCTTCATTTATAGGATGCCACAGATATTGGCTTTACTCTTACCTCAATGCAAATATTTACAGTTGATATCCTTGATTGTGATGTGACGGGTTGTATGATATGAGGCATCATAAACAACTACCTCTCATTTTACACTTTATTCATCTTTTCAAAAGCTGTCCCAAACATGTAAACCTCTGATGTCTTAAGAGTCACATGTGCATGTGGTACTTTTTGTAAAATGTACTAAAGGTTTCCTTAAAAAAGTGCTTCTCATGATGTATAAGCACACCTATATTTCAAGTTTATTATTAAAGAACATGACACATAACCCAAGCATTGATCACCAAACACCAAATTCAGCTCCAACACTGGGAAAGTCTGCAAACAACCCACCACACTGCTGAAAGTGTGTGTATGGTTTTACTTCACTTTTAGCAATATTCCAGCAATATCCCGATGGGGAACACTGGACTTGGGTCTCATGTTGATCAAACACTTTATAACCACCCATGCTAAAGGAGTAGAATTCATGCTCTCAAATTTTCTTCAGGTACATGCTCACCCATACTGCTTAGTGGAAACAAAACAGGCTCAGTGCTGAGGAAAATGTATATACTTTATATATTCTTTGGTTTTATGAATTTCCTGGAATCACTGACTGATTATATAAACTGTAATTATGACTTGACAACAACAACACTCAATTTCCATGTCAAACTCTTTCATACAACGATACATAACTGATACAGTTTCATGAATGTACAGTGGTAAACATGTACAAGGAGTGCTTTCATTGATTTTGTCCATGCCAACCCTGGGGGTCACTTGGTAGACTTACTTTGGTGTCATAAAGAACATCATCACCCCGCCCCAGCGGTAAATTATCAACGGTACCTTACATAATTACGATCGATTTCTTAACAAACATTGGGACATGTCTTTATTTTCCGTAGTATTGAAATGGTAGTTAGGTTGAAATACACTCTCATTGCACGCTTATCAACTTAACACGACAGAGCAGAAGTAAACCGAATGCTGTTCAACTGAGAAGTTGTGCGTAAGAAAGACGTACGACCTGGTCACATAAGCTCCGCCCACTAATGATTATTCATGTTCAGTCGGGACTTAAGACCTGTCGGGGTTTAAGGGCTCTACATACGTAAGTCCCAAAACATTCGATGTCAATTTAAATCTACCAGGATTTTAATCGTAGTATTCTTCAGTTGTTTTAATTTTGGCTAGCATTTTGTACACTCGCCAGCAGCTGAAGGGATGATGTAAATCCAGCTAGGGTCCATGCAGGTAGCAAAGGTACTGTAAGTCCCCATGGTCCCCTAGTGTGGTGATCTACCTTCTGTTGTTGGCGATCTATAGCCTCTTCTTATATTGTATTGTCTAAATAGTGATATTGGTTTTAACTTTTCATGCAGGTTTTAATCAAACTTGTGATATTCTAGTTGTTTTACTGTCCTTCGTTGACAGATTTTTAGAATGTGCATAAATTTCATTTAAGTGTTCATTCAAGTGTCCTCTTCACGATATGGCTGAGAAATTGCCGATGTGACGTTAAATATTAACTCACTCACTCACTCACTCACTCACTCTAAGGGATGCAACTTTTCAAAGGGAATTGCATCGCCGTATGTGTCTGTAGAAGTGTACGGAGAACGCTGATTGGTGTTAGTTATATAATGTCAGTGGGAATATTACTAAGTCAGGGCCAGAGGCCCAAGGTACTGATAAACACGGGTGTCGTGGAACCATCATGTGGCTTATGAGATATGCAAGGATGTTAAATTTCAACAGAAACATTCACACCATGCCATGAATTCACATCATATCCTGCTATTCAGGATCTTTACTTCACCTGGTCGTGTAAACATTCCGTCTATGCCTTATCGTAATGGGGCGCAATGTCGCTGTTTCCTGTTCTTAAGCTTTATACATGCGCCGATATAGCGATCATTTGACACCAAAACCAAGGACACAAAGGGAGGGTTTTCGAAGCGCTTGCTAGACCAGAGAGCCGATACGATGTACACGTTGTTTGCAGTGTTGCTGTTCCTGTCGTTCATGAGGACTTCCTTGACCCACGAAGTCACTGTAGAATTTGACAATCTTACACTCACAAACTGCCGCCTACGCAATCGAGCAGATGCTTCAAATAAGAAAACCGTTGTTTTATACAACACCGAGTCATTGACTTATAAAATATGCTTGACGAAAGAGAAAACATTTCGGCTTGACAAACTAAGATACTCCAATGACGGCTTGAAGGATCTCATAACCTTCTCTATTAATGGCAGAGAGATTGGAAGGGTGGAAACACGAGAGCTTGTTGGAAAAGGTGAATTGTGGAATGATATTTTGGAAGTTGTGAACATTGGAGTTGAAAGGAGGCTTGCTGCGGGAAATTATTCGTTGACAGTGAGGGCAGAACATGCTGACAGGTATGGAGTAGAGTTAGACTCGCTGACTTTTAGCCTCGATGGAACGAGTCGGAATGACAGTAGCCAGTGCGCGTCTGGGCAGAACGATGAGTCAATTGCTCTGTTGGGAGGGTGTTTTCCAGGTAACTTGTTTCTTTGATGTTTTAACGCCATACGTAACAAACTTTGTCTTTATTGTTGAACAAGACACTCAACAAACGTTGTCTTTGTTGTTTAACAACATTCTTCAAACTTGTTTTTTCTCCCTGTTGTTCAGCACCACACTTAACAAATTTTGTCTTTGTTAACGTTGTTTTAAGTCACACTCCTGAAACTTCTTGTTTTCCCTGTTGTTGAGTACCACACTCAACACATTTTGTCTTTGTTAAAGTTGTTTAACGTCACACTCTTCAAACTTGTTGTTTTCCTGTTTTTGTTGTTAAACGTCACACCCTCTTAAGACTTGCTATTTGTCCCTGTAGTTGAACAACACACTCAACAAACTTTGTCTGCGTTGTTAATCGTCATATTCAACCAACACTGTCTTTGTTGTTTAACGTTACGCTCTTTAAACCTGTTGTTTCTCATTGTTGTTGAACGTCACACTCAAAGCCTTTGTCCTTGTTGTTTAAAGTCACACTCTTCAAACCTATCGTTTGCCCCCATTGTTAAACAACACACTCTGACTACGTTGTTGAACAACACACTCAACAAACGGTGTCTAAGCTGTTGAACAACACACTCAACAAACTTTGTCTACGTTGTTAAAGCCACACCCTTCATACTTTGTCTTTGTTGTTTGAAACGCTCAGCTATCCCATTGTGTGTCTTTGCTATTACATACATTATATGCCACACTCAGCAAACTGCAGTTTTTCTTTTAGGAGATAAACATCATGTCAGCCGGAGGTTTCAAATGAAATATTCCCGTGCTTCAAATACTCAATAACACCCGGAAATTGGCCAACACATGATGTTTATCGACATTGTAAACACAAAAGTAAACCAAAGGGGTTTTAGTGTCTGCACTCGTTTACATCGAATATGGACACAGCAGTGAAGTGTCATCAGCTGTCGTTTCAGCTGGTTCTCATGGTAGCATCTGGAGTTGCTCATTTGTGACGTCATTCTAACTTTACGTCACAATATGATTTGAATGACGTCACCACTGTTGATGACACAACAAAACAATTGTTTACGTGTCAATAAGCCGTGAATAGTCTTTCAGTTTCCGGGAATCTAATACCATTTATTCATGTTTTTCAACCAATCAGATTACAGAATACAGTAACTTTTGGTTTACAATGTTGGTTAACGCCGGACATCAATCTTGTTGGCTGCACAACCGGCCCGGTTATCATCTGAAATAGCTTGACAATTGTCGTATTACCTTATACCGCAAAGCGTATAGCAGATGCTCGTTCACTCTCACGCATTCACAATGTTTATTCACCTGTTTTATATGGATATTCAAAGCAAACGTGGCATTAGTTTCGTATATCTGACACAAGAGAAGTCTAAAGAAAAGTTCAACCATGTGTACGTGGAGCAGTTCAGCTAACATGAGTTTTATTTTGATAGATAATGAAGAGAGGATCATATCAATGTCGCTATATCCATACTTGGATCAGTGACTGTATTGATTGTATTCAACCTGTCGTTATGTCGTAACAGTTTGGAGAAAGAGGTCCTCTGATGCCTTTATCTCTTTATTTTTAGGCTTTATTTTCTCATCCTTGACATATCCATGATAACAAAGTTGAATTTGTCAGAAACTGACCACTGGGCTGAGAGGCCTGAACAAATAACAGAATTGTGACGTGTTAGTTTATTTTATCTATTTTTTATTGTTAGTTTAGTCTTTGAATCGCTCAGGTTTTTGACCAGCTTTTGTCATTTCTATCCATAATCAGAAGCTTGGCACTAACCGAAATTTGGATGAATCAGTTGACCTTAAGTCATTTAGATATCCCATTAACGATTTTCAGAACAGAATTGAGAATACCGAGGAACTGTTTATTACTCAATGTTACAATCACACAAGAAGTACTAGAATCTGAAACAGCCGAGTGGTCTGTTTTTAAAACTACATGTTACTCTACAAGGAAATGATGACACAATGCCATTTTAGAAAGTAGTCAAAATTAGCAGTGTAAGTCGCAATGGCTCAGTTTGTGTGCTGGCGATCCGGACTGAGGGTGCGGGTTCGAATCCCTCCAAAAGTACTAAAATCTGTACTTTACTAAGAACGTGTAATCCCAAATATAAAATGTTACAAAGAATTGGTTTATCATTATGGTCTGTTTCAAAGAACGAAACGGACCGAATACAACCATTATAGTTTGTATCCATGAAAGGGTTCTCGTCTTAATGTGTAGGCCATTTAATTACAATGTACACACATTTCGATAGCTGAAGTCATTCAGTATATAGTTCTCACACCAGATATATTTCACATCGTCCGTCAATGTGTGTCTTGTTATTGCGACAATGTAAATGTTCAGAATTGTTCAAAGTCACATTCACGGCCCCGTTTCACAAAACTCTCGTAAGCCTAAGGTATCGTAACTTTTCTCGTAGCATTTGTGCCTGGCATACTGTAACATAGGAGGTGGAAATGCTACGAGAAAAGTTACGAGACCTTAGGCTTACGAGAGTTTTGTGAAACGGGGCCCAGGTCTCTTCCAGCCATTTCAAATTCAAAACAAAATGTTCATTGATGTGATGATGTGTCATTAACCCCGTCTGGCCCAGACAATCCAGTGATAGATTTTATGAACAACGATCCCGGGGTAGATTACCCGAGGGCCCGCCCATCTAATGCACTAACCAATCACCCATGCCAGGTATGTCATAATTGGGATCACTTGCAACCTCGTAACTCCGTGTGAGGTGGAGGTATTTTGCTAGACATTCTACCCAGAGAGCAGCTCGGATCAAGTCTGTTGAAGGCCAGGGCCCTGTTTCACAAAACTCTCGTAAGCCTAAGATCTCGTAATTTTTCTCGTAGGATTTGTGGCTGGCATACTATAACATAGCAGGTGCAAATGCTACGAGAAAAGTTACGAGATCTTGGGCTTACGAGAGTTTTGTGAAACGGGGCCCTGGTCACCGATACCAATCTGTCCAGGTGGTCAGTATTCCAGACACTATTACCTGTTGCAATGTAGGTCAACTGACATGATAGTAAATGTTAGTGTCACTCAAATATTTAGGCACATGCCAGCTTCAATCGTCACAAAATTTATATAGAAAACAAATAAAATAAACAATTTGAGCAATAACGTAAACAACACTTGTTCATTAATTTTACATTAATGTTGTTATATATGTACTTGATGATGTTAAAGTTGTAGTATTACGTATTTAGAAGTAATCTTAAACAAGATTCATTGAGAAGGATCTGTGTTGATGTATGTAGCTATTCCAAAATGATCGGCAGTCTAAAAGGACACCTTGTTCTGTCTCACAATCCCCGAACCGCAGAAGTTCCCCAACCAGCCGCCCTTTCGTGCAATGCTAAAGCTCTAAATAAGGCAAGATTTCCTCGGGTTCACAATCTACCTTCTCACGGCGTCATTAGAAATTTTGAAAAAGTAAGTGAGTTAATATTTAACGTCACATCGGCAATATCTCAGCCATATCGTGACGAGAACATTTAATACTGAAATGAAATACAGGTCTGCCATAAAAACTGTCAACGAAGGACAGTAAAACAACTAGAGTATCACAAATGGAATTAAAAACAGCGTGGAAAGTGAAAACTAATATCGCTATTCGGACAATACAATATAAAATCAGGCTACAGATGGCCAACAACTGGAAGTAGATCACCATACCATGGACCATGGGGACTTACAGAACCTTTGCTACCTGTATGGATCCTAGTTGGATTTAAATCATCCCCTCAGCTGTTAGCAATTTAGACACATCTAGCCAAAAAATAAAAATACACATATGCTAAGACTAAGAACAGTGGAAAGTTTAAATTTACTGTGAATGTTTTTGGACTTACGTACCCTCTCAGGAGGACAATAATTTTACAATACTTCAACCCCCTTTGAGGGTACACATTCTTCTGCATCAGATCACGGATGTAAGTTCTAATGCTAGCTTTGTAATCAGAGTATGGAATAAGACGTGGTGTAACAGATTTGTTGAGTGCTGCCTTGGCAGCAAGATCGGTCATTGTGTTACCAGAAATGCCTACGTGGCTGGGTAACCAACAAAAGACGATGTCGTATTGGCCAGATTATTATACAATTCAATAAATTCAATTAAAAATGGATGTTTACAAGAAATATTTTTAATAGCCTGAAGGCAAGAAATAGAGTCTGAAAAGATTGTATACTGTTTATGTGTAGGGTATCTTTGAATATATTTAAGAGACGTTAATATGGCGTTAGCTTCTGCTGTGAAAATAGAGCTGTTATCCGGTAATCTAAAGGATGTTGTTCTGGATCCAGTGACACAAGCCACTGCGCCACCGTCCTTGGATCCATCTGTAAATAAGGATTTATAATTGCTATATTTATATTTTAATTGATTATTTTCTTGTTGATATTGAATTTGTAATTCATTCATTTCTGATTTTCTAAATGTGATCAGTGTTAGGAGATGATTTGTTATTGTATAAATCCTCATACACAAGATTGAAAACACAGTTAAATGCAGGGTTTGACTCATTGGAATATATTTTTTTTATACTGTAAAACTTATTTTATACGTCGCTGCTCACGAGATATTTCATCAGTCTCGAAGTACAGGCCGCCAACAGGTGAAGTTTGAAAGGAGTCGAGACAAAGTCTTAGACCTTCATACTGGACCAGGACAGAACCTAATAATTTCAAGCTGCTTTTGCAGGATCCACCATAGGCGATGGAGCCATAATCAAGTTTAGAACGCAAGAGTGATCGATATAGATGGAGAAGGGTAACTTGATCCCCTCCCCATTTAGAATTTGAAACCACTTTCAACAAGTCAGGTGCTTTCAGGCATTTAGTTTTTATGTAGGTTGTATTTTCGACAAAAATGTATGCGTTTAGTTTTCGATTTAGAAAATTTAAAGCCGTTTACAAGACACCATTTATTAATCTTGTTTAACCACAACTGTAGTTGCCGTTCAATGGTATGCATATTTTTACCACAAGAAATATTAAAACCATCAACAAATAATGATCCATTAATTGAATCGTTTAAAACTTTAGTTAAACTGTTTATCTTTATACTAAAAAGTGTGACAGACAAAATACTGCCTTGTGGAACACCCTGATCCTGATTGTAATGATCAGACAGGGTAGAACCCACGCGGACTTGAAACTGTCCTGTCATTATTTGCCTCATATAAATTGAGGCAAACAACATCGCAAGCCGGAGTCATGTAAGTCTCTTAAAATACCATATTTCCAGTTTGTGCCATAAGGTTTTTCTAGATAAAAAAAAGATAGACACAGCATGTTGTTTATTAATTAGTGCGTTTTTAACTAATGATTCCAAACGCACTAAGTGGTCGACTGTACTTCTGTTTTTTATGGAAACCAAACTGTATGTCTGTGTTGAGATTATTTCTTTCCAAGTACCAAACAAAGTCGATTATTTATTATGCCTTCCATGGTCTTGCAAACACAGCTAGTTAATGAAATCGGACGATAATTGGATGGATCCGTATGACCACGTCCAGGTTTGGGTATCGGTACTACTGTAGCGTCAAGTCATGAAGAAGGAAATTTCACTGAAGTCCAAATATCATCAAAAACATATAACAGCGTCTCTAAACAGGATCGGACAATAATTGGATGGATCCGTATGGTCACGTCCAGGTTTGGGTATCGGTACTACTATAGCGTCACGCCACGAAGAAGGAAATTTCCCGAAGTCCAACTATCATATAAACTATACAAGAGCGTCTCTAAACAGGATTCTGGGAAGTGCTTCAGGAGTTGATAATGTATGTTATTAGCTCCTGTAGCAGTGTCATGAGCTTGATCAAGAGCAGTATGGAGTTCATGAATAGAAAATGTTTCATTATAGTCTTCCCCATTATATGAGTTGAAATTAATAGTTTTCTTTTCTTGTTGTGTTTGATATTGTTGGAATTTAGGCACACCATTAGAGGAGGAAGAATGTTTAGCGAGAGTTTCAGCCAGTTTATTTACAATATCTGATTTATCAGTAGGCAATTGATCTCCATGTTTCAGATGACGGACACTAGATTAGTACCATTACCTTTAATTTTCTGGGCCATGTTCCATATCTTCGACATGGGTGTCCGAGAATATATTTTGGATACATAATTTTGCCAAGATTGGCATTTGTTCTGTTTCAAGATACACCGTGATTTAGCATTTTAAATATTTTAAACTTATTTAAATTATGCACCATAGGATGGCGACGGAAATAGTGTTCTGCTTTTTTTCCCTTGCCTTCCTAGCTTGTTTACAGTCATTGTTGAACCATGGTTTTCGAATACCAGTATGTGGAACTGCAGAGGAATTTGGTATACACTCATCAGCTATGGAATTCAGTTCATCCGAAAAACATTTAATTGCATCCGGAACGTCAATAAACCGTTCAGGTTTAAGTTTCATATAAACCCAGTTGGCCTTTTAAAAATTCCGTCTTGATGATGTACGAAGATCAGATGGAGTTACAGATTTTAGTATAGTAGGAAAATGGTCACTTCCACTTACGTCATCGTGGACTGACCATTCAAATTCATTGAGTAGTTCTGAATTTGTGAGTGACACGTCGGGAGCAGAATAGGTCCCTGTACAGAGGGTGTAAATTTGTGTTGGAACCATCATTATAAATACATAAATCTTTGTCAGAACAAAAGACCTCCTGCGATTTACCTTTAGTGTTTGTAGTTACACTACCCCAGAGTGGGCTGTGCCTATTGAAATCTCCCATTATAATACAGGGCTGTGGGAGTTGGTCATACAGAGCTTGGAGATCAGTTTCGTGAAACGTCGAAGACGGAGCGATATAGAGAGAGCATTGTGTAAACGCTACATGTGAATTCTCACTGCAACAGCCTGAATATTAGTAGTAAATGAAACAGGGCTATGGATAACGTTTTGTCAGTCTAGAATGGATGATCCTCCAGTGACCCTATCGCCCAGAGGTAAAAAAACAATGGTATGCATTAAAATGACGAAGGTCAAATGTATCTGTCTGTTTTCTGTTTTAAATATGTCTCTTAAATATGTCTCTTGAAGACAGATCGCTGAAGGTGTAAAATCTTGGATTAATAGCCGTAATTCATGTAAATTAGTCCTCAATCCTCTACAGTTCCACTGTACAATATTATTGGAATAAACTATCTTTTTGAGGGATTTATTGGGGATCTACCCCGCACTCTTTCGCAGGGCGACAAGCTATGTGCCCTAGAATGGACGTTTTCAGATACGTCCATGTCTTCAAGAGACCCATATTTATTGAACATCTGAATTCTATTTTGCGACCCTTTAGGGGCTCTGCCACTTTGTTGCTTTGAACCATCAGACTTTGGCTTAGGTTTACTTTTAACAGTTTGTTGACTATCAGCTGTCGATTGAGATGTTGAGTTTGACTGAGATGATGATTTGTGGTAAGAAGAAGACTATGATGTACTAGGAAGTGATTCTTCAGTCTCAGATGATATAGCTGGGTACAACAGCTGTGGGGACTTGACCCAAGTCAAAGTAGTTTGGCAGCCAGTGGATGATTTTGTTATTTTAGAGTTAGACTCAGATGATGGTTTTGCTACTGTAGCATAACTTTCTGGAAGATCAGATCTCTATAACATTTTTTGCCTCAGAAAAAGAGATATTTTGAGTAAATTTGATTTTGTTTATCGCCATTTGTTCTTTCCAAAAAGGACACTGTTTAGAAAATAAATGAGGAATGGTCGCCTGAGCAGTTGATGCATTTTTTAAAATCACTAGTACAATCTTCTGTAGTGTGTGTTTTCTCACCACAGTCAGCACACACAACAATGTGCAAGTAGTTACCCCGTGTCCATATTTCCGGCATTTAAAACACATGAGCGGGTTGGGGATGTAGGTGTCAACTTGAATGTTACAGTAGCCTGCCTTCACTGATTTGGGTGCATTTGTACGTATTCGTTTTGATGGTTTCGTTGTTTTTCCGAGTTGAAAAGCGCTTCATATAAAGAACATCTTGATCCTTCATTTCTGATGCTATATCAAGGTCCGACATTTCGAACAATCGATCACGATCTCTCACGATACCTTTTCTTGTATTCAAGGTTTTGTGAGCACAGACCGTGACCGGAATGCCCACGAAAGATTTATAATGTTCATCAGGTTGATTGCTTGTTGATTTTTCCCGCATTCAACTTGCAGCGCACCCGAACGTAAGCGTCTAATGTTTTTAACATCCCCAGCGATACCTTGAATACCCTTGGATACAGCAAAGGGGTTCAGCTTTAACGGTGTCTTTTCAGGAGTCTCAATCACAACGAAACGCGGCTAATACTCAATCGATGCAGACGGTCTGTGGTCAGTATCAACAGGATCATTTTCAAGTGGACGTTTTGTTTTTTTGGTTGGAATTTCGTAAGTCATGGTTAGTGTAATATGGTTCATCATCCGAGCTCCCCACCCACCACGGAATACCACAAGGACAATGCTAAAAAGCGGACCTCCAGCTTGCAGCACCAAGGATACCCGGATGATATACTCCAGCAGAAAAATGAAAGTTTAATCATTCCACCAGATTGGCCCATGAGTCACCGCCATCTGGGCATACGACTCTGGGCAAAACATAAAAAATCTATCTATCTATCTACCGGGCCCATTCAACCTCCCGTCTGGGTGAAGTCAGGGCCAAAGTGGTGCATTGAGTAACAGGGACACGGTTACAGTCCCCTATTGCCCTCAACCACCAGGATCCCTTTCTCCGCCGACACAGGACCGCAACCCACGGCAATCGGGTTGGTGGACCAAATATGCCCCCGGGTCCACAACGGAGGTGAACGGCTCTTAGCGTTACCCAGCACCCACCACGAGGAGGTGGCCGTTCACGAGTGCTAAGTTTGAAAGAAATCTTGGTTTCCTTTACTCTTATAGATACTCAAAGACTACGTCTTTGTATAGGTCCTCAGTGCCGGCTGTAGAGCATGCCATACTTACTCCTTTCTCGAACACCCGGTGTCGTCACTGATCTGAGTCATTCATTCAAACTTATGTCACCGCTAGTGATCACAGTTAGTGATGTCTGTTTTGTTGGATAATCGAGGTTGTTTATTGTCCGGCGTTGATGCTGTATATTCTAGTTGTTCTCCCTTAACATTCAAGCTTTGCCTTCCGATAGCAGGGTGTTAGTACCATCGCAGTGAGTTGCATGAGATGATAGTTTAATCGTTCACAATTTCCGTTTGCCTAGTCCAGATGTGATCACAAGTGTTTAATGAACTTCCGCTCGATTATTCATCAGTTAGCCTCATTTTTATGTCCAGTGGCCTCTGGAATCCTACATGAGTTGCACTGACAAAATAAATACACTCCGGATTACCGATCACTTATTGTTTGTGAGCTGAATATAGTACAATATGACGACGTTTTGTAAATAATCGAGTATGGACCAGACAATCCAGTGATCAACAGCATGAGCATCTATTTACGATGATATACATCAGCCAGGTCAGCAAGTCTGCCCACCTGATTCCATCTGTTGCATTTTACGACAACGGTATTTGGCATGATTCTCGGTTCATTACTACGTCACTCACTGGTTTGTGCCGTCATCATTCGATTAACTCGTCACCTTACTATAATAACATATTACTCTGACGTTAAAAACAAAAACACAAACTCTGAATTCTGAAATTCTTTTATCGGGATGTGTATACGTGCAGGAACCCACGGGTTTACCCATATTTTCCTTTATTACAGAGTTACAGGTATGCAACAACCCCCCTTCCTTGCCTAACGCTGATGTGACTTCTGAAGGACAGTTTGTCGGAGCAAGGGCCACGTATAGCTGTAGGCCTGGCTTCCTGTTCTGTGGAAGGAGCGCCAAGTACCGCTGCTCCAGCACGGGCGAGTGGAATGGACTAAACGGCCAGTGTAACCGGGCTTTGTGGATAAACCCGGTTAGTTGTGTTTGGTGCTGCGCGATTTATACAGGACTCAATAGTTTGATGCGCAGACTTGTCTCCCTTAGGACAACATTATTTGATATTCAGATGCAGACTATCAGCAGTTCAGTGGCGTAGCGATACACTGCTCATTGGTTTCAAACGCAGATTTGTCTCCCTTAGGTAAACATTACTTCACATTCCGATGAAGACCATCATAGGTTTAGTGGTGTGGCCATACACGGCTCCTTAATTGAAACATAAGTGGATATTCAGGGGAGGCGATTGGTTTTTGTTAGACACATACCTTTCTTTGCTCGAAACGATATAGAGGAGCCGAACAATTCTTAGTAAGTTTCCATTAATTTCACACCTTTCAAGGACTTTAAATGAGTTAGTACAGAGGTTGTTTTTATACATGTTTCTGATACGTCACTAATGTGTTTAGTCCTTTAACTTGCAGTCTGTTAACTTCGAGGCGGCTCTCCCTTGTGAGATGACCGTGGGGTCCCGGGTTGAGATCATCGCCACGCCCACTTCTAGCACACGGTCAGTCACATGAAATGATCTTACTACTTTAGCAATGTATTTTTTGAGACACCCTCTTCAAACATGGCATAATTTTTGCTGTTGATTTCCTGACACTAACGTCATCACTGTACACATGCCTGTTGGCCGTTGAACCCAGCTTGTCACGCGGAGTTGCGTCCTATGTATGAATAAAACCATTTATCGTTGACAATGTCCTGTAGTCCCGTGAGGTACCACTTTCAGAACACCTGGTCCCCGATTCCTTTGCGCGAGTCAATTTTCGATATGCGAGGTGGGGCCAAGTTTACTTCCGGGACCAGATAAATATGCTTGGCTGCCACAGCTCTTGAACGTCGTAATGGTTGATTAATCTGGGAATTGTTACATCGGAAATGTGTTATTCCTGCAAGGATTGTGGGTTCCTTAATGTCAATTGACAACCATGAAACCTATCAAAAAGGTATGAAACGATGTTTGTCACCGGAAGTACTAACGTATCGAGAAGTGCCGTTTTGTGTTTTTAGGTTTTTCAGATGCGAACACGTGCTAAAGTGTTTCAAAAGCTTAATATACAACTGGAATATTTTTAAAAAGACGTTAATAACTCATTCACTCACACATTCCTGTACATACCCCATGCATGGCATGACTGCAACTCATGACTACCACTGGGATCGCCTAAGCAAACACTACAGCCTCTCATACGATACTTCTATTCGGATTCCGGCTCTCCTGTTCTTTGACGAGGCCAGATTTCTATCACCGTTCAAATATTGTTCGACTTTAAATGTTTACTAACCCGCTTAATTATCATTTAGACATTGTTTGGACGGAGAATATACCATTCACGCCAAGATAGCTATACAGGATAATATACATGTATCTGGGTTGGGTGGCCACTGTTGGCGGTGACTTCGTAGTAAGCGCGAAAGGGAAGTTGATTTGACGCATGGAGGTACCCGATTCAAGTTTTCATATGGCTCGTCATTTTGGCGTGGCGTGGCGTGGCGTGGCGTGGCGAGGCGAGGCGAGGCGAGGCGAGGCGAGGCGATATTTCATCAGAACATTCAAAAGACTGTTTAAAGCTTTAAGGGATTGGGCATCAGGCATTAGTTAAATACCATGGAACATTCCAAGAATCATAACAAAAGAGCATATAATCAGCACGCCAGTAACATATAGTGGGTTGCCATTTTCAGGTTTGTTCATAAACATTGCTGTATACTGTACTGCTACATTAACCGCTACTACTACAACTACCTCTTCTACTGCTACCTCTACTACTACAAACGCAGATGCGACGTTAATTTTTTGTAAGTACAAAATTGTCTTCTTGCTTGCTTTAGATTTCAAATGGCGCTGTTGTCTGACAACTCGGTGATATTGAATATGGACGTGCGGTTCAACAGCTCCTCCAAGCAGCACAACATCTACCTGTCCGGCAGGAAGGTCCAAACCTTCCCCTTTGCCGTCGGAACTGCATTTCGGGCCGAGATAGCGCGGGACATCCAAACATACAAGGTAGGGGAATGTTTCCTTCACGTTTCCGATACCATTTTCAAGACATATTATCCGGGTCACGCGAGTGCCCTGACCTTGACCCTCAGTAACTCTTGCGGAACAGTAGGATAGGGTAGTGGTTAAAGCGTTCGCTGACCACGTCATGTGATATTTCACATTAGAAAGTCGCATCACGCTAATCGCCAGAGGATATTGGACAGTCCATCTATATAATCAACGACTAATTCCAAAGTTGTTTCCTAAAACGACCCGACCTCATTTCTTGACCCCACCCTTTCGGATGTTTTGATTTTTGCAATTGTATGCAAGTTTTCTAAAATAATTCGGCTCTAACTTACATAACTTATTTAAGTGCAATGGCGTCCAGAGACGAAAGGATGCGTTAAATATCCCACTAAGTAATATTATCTTTCTTTACTACAATTCAAATTGAAAATTCAATGATTTTTTTGTTTCGAGATACTTGTAAGTCTGTTTGTTATTTAACTTAAGTCTCCAGACTATAAGGCCATGGTCTGTAAATAATCGAGTCAGGATCAGACAATCCAGTGATCCATTAGGATATGTGTCTGTTGAATGCGCATTACAAGAAAGGAAAAAACGTAATTCGGATAATTTCTCTTCCACCTAGAAGATGTAAGACATTTTCTTCAGTTTAGTGATATTAGCAAACGACAAGAGCAACGATCTTCGTAACTGGGATACGATGACATGTATCAACTAAGTAAACGAGTCTAACGATCCGATGACGTTGGTCTCCTCTTACGACAAGCATCAGTTGCTTAAAACTAATTCTGATTTTATTTAGACTTCTATATTACTTATATTCTGGCACTTCTACTAGTTTTTTGTATTGCACAGTATCGTTACATAAGCATCAAAGCCACTAAACAAGTACAGTGTGTGCAAAGGCATATGTCGTCATTTCAGGTGAGCCTCGACGGGAACTTTGCCTGTGAGCAGCCGGATAACTTCCCCGACATAAACCCAGATCGGCTGATCATCAATAACGACATCTCCATACAGGAAGTGAAATACATCAGACCTTGATCTCCAAGCTGACACTCTTGATCTTCTGATCTGATTACGTAGACCGTTCCGACATAATGTTTTCTTTTTCTTTTTAAATGTTTCAAATTTTACTGTCAAAATATAAGTCTGTGTTGTTCATGACGTCCCAGAGGCACTGCAATAATGGAGGGAAACCAACAGGAACTGTGAAACCAGCATCGGTGAGGTGATGACAGTTCGGTCTCGACATGCAGATCCTGTTCACAGACCGTTAGATCAGTCACTTCACCGTTAGCCGTCTGTCCTAGCCAGGATTACACTGAAACGAAAATGACAAATAAATCACGAAATGTTGACTATGGATTTACATCGTGTTCAACTAGTCTTTGGGATTTCGCTTTACAACCCGTGTGCTATCTGCCAGCACGTTCCATAGCTTTTCTCTGAAATCACAGAACGTCTGTATCAAGGTTCAGTATTTCAAATACATTTAAACTTCGTTTCAGGCAACAATGTATGTTCGTATGTTGAACTGTATAACACGCCTCTTGCAACAAGCATGTTTGCTGAATACTAAAATGACCAAAATGACTGACGCGCTTCAGTTTCTCGGCTAATCGTGGGTACTTTCTTTCAAAGGTTCCGTTGCACACAAACCGATCTTATCTAAGATCAAGCTTAGCAAGCAACGCCAACTTTACAATCGCCTAAACCTAGAGTTACACCCGTTCCACAAACGGATTTTACAGCGAGGGTAGTTGGTCTTGAGCGTACGATCCGATCCCAGCTAAGATCGAGACTTTTACGTGTCAGAGATAGAAAAATGCGAGGCACGAGTTATCTCCCTTAGCATCGTCTAGGAGACATTGGAAGTGGTTTGTGGTTTAGGAACCTGGAGCCAGAACAGAAATTTATACCTGATGTTCTTTCTTCACATAGAATCATGAAAACCGCCATTTTGATTTCTCTGATTGATTTTAGCGATCAAATGTTAGCCATTGCACCTTAGACTTTGGATCCTAACATTACGATTAAACTGGGTGAGATCGGTTCGTGGAACGGTATGCCGATCGTAACATAAAACTGGGATTTGGGGGGTTTACGATTATGGATCCCCCTATTATGATAGTACTAGGCGGTTGAGTAGCCCTGTTGTCAACACGTCAACCCAGGTTCTAATCTTCAGATGGGCGCGGTAAGTGAAGCCCATTTCCGGTTTGCCATGTTATCGCTGGAATATTCCTAAAAGCAGCTTAAAACCTTACTTACTTACTCACTCACTCAGGGTAACACTTACACAGTGTCACCCGTCAGTAACAGTTATCTCCCTTCCCAAATTAGGTCCAGGAAAGTAAACAAAGGAGCAGAGTAATAAGGCAAAATGCTGTTCTTTTTGTGACGGGGAGGTGGGGCTAAAAGCGATGATAAATGACACTCACTCAGTATTTTCGTTTTGTGACTTGCGTATTTGATATGCAAGGCAAGTGTTAACAGCCCTTATATACCTAACAAACTAGAAAAGTCTACGTCCACCAAGGCAGGTAATTCTGGAGTAAGTTTCCTGCAGAATATGCAGCCTATTTCTTGAAAATCTGGTCTTAGGGTAGATCAAGGACACCACTTCCCCAGATTCTATGTCCCACTGTACAATGTATAGACTTGAAGTGTTATGAATAACACTGCCGCAAAACGTAGGACGTAGTATCTGTATTCCGGTCGAGTGTGAAAAGGTTTCTTAAAGGGAACCCCAATCACTGAATCACTTGGCTTCATATATCTTCAAACTGTGAATACATACTTATACACTTGGAACTCGTAGGCGAACCCCTGTCACTATATTATTTGGCTCATTACATCTGAATTTTACTCAATCTTCCAAATGCGTGTATGCGCTAAATGTTCCATACTTCTTTGAAGCACTGGTATGGGTGTCCAAAACAAATCTGATCATTATATCATTTTAGTTCTGCAATCTGGATGGAGTTAGTGACTTCAGTATTTGAGGCATCTCGTGACTAAACCAATTTATAGTACTTGAAAGTAAATTTTGAAAAAAAACCCCAAAACTCAGTGAAACATTTTAACTACAGATGACAATACAATGTGAAGTCAGGCCGCAGACTGCCAACAACTGAAGTCAGGTCTCCAAGCTAAGGACAATGAAGAGTAACAGTACATTTGGTTGCTGCATGGACCCAAGCTGAGTTTAAAGGCATATTCTTATGTTAATATTCTTATAAAATAGTAGTATGTTTGTGATTTACATATCCTCTTGGGAGGAAAATTCGGTTACTGACGAACTGAGTCAGTTCAACACAGTTTTAATAAAAGTTTGTCTAACAAGTCTATTCTTTTTAAAAAAATGAAAAGATTAAATGGTAATTGACACTAAAAGGATTCTCCAATGGTTTGACATTGAAATACTTAATAAAAAATATATAATTTAAAAATTATTATACTTTGTGATAGAAAAACAACGACACAGTCAACACAGGACATGCTTGATCGTGATTCTTTCATCTCAAGGGATGCAAAACGGAGGATCTCCTCCTTTGAACAGGTATTCATGGGTAGATCGACAAGAGTCAATACGGCATCGTGGCATAATGACGTCCACAAATCTGGACTGACAACTCAAGTAGGTGTACCCAATGGCTGGTTTAACTGGAGGTAATTTATCGATACCTACTTGCAAGTCCCTCTTCTTCGTTAGATCACTGACATCTAATGACGGCTATGCAATCGGAGCATGGTATTAGAAGTGGTGTTCAAGATTTGTTGACTGCTGCCACGGCAGCAAGTCGATTGGCCATGGTGTTGCTAGAAATACCAACTTGGTTAGGTAACCAACAGATGACGATGTCTTATTAAACATCATTATACAATTCAAGTATGTGCATTAGAAGTGAATTTCAGATTCCCAACACAATTTTGCCTTCCCTGGTGGATACCATGCAGGCAGATCATCCTTCACTGCCAAGGTATCCTAGAATCTTACTGAATTCTAACACACATTATGATGTGGTACTGAGTATGTTGGTTTAGTGTTAGTATCCAGCAATATTCCAGTTATACTGCGACATCTGTAATTAATCTGCAGAGCGAGGCAGTTCGATTTTACATGGGTCATCGTAAAATGGAGATAAATTTAGTGCCGGAGACTAGCTTTATTGAACTGATGGCGACTAAATTTCATTTGAAACGGAGCTCAATTAGGAAGCATGTCTCTGATTTTCAAACACACCAGGTTTATCTCCGAAATGACAAGTGACAAATTACAGTATTTGGTGACACGTGTCCCATACTACTAGTACATAAACAAATGCACACAGTGCACATACCGGTGTATCATTTACCAAGATATCAAATTGGCAAGTTTCATTTCAAGATTTAACAAGCTTTGTCTCAAGAGTTGTTAATATATAATTAACACTACAACCAATATCTCAAAACAAAATGTAATGGTTTGGGATTGACTTTGGCAAACTGAATTTGTCAAAGAAAACGTTGCACACACGTTACTCCGTGGTGCCAGATAACTGCAGCAGGAATATGTTACGGTTCAGTTATGACTGAACTCAATTTCAGTCATTATATTGAGTTCCCATGCTTGAAATGCTCAATACAACCCGGAAATTGACCGATAGATGATCTTTATCTCCTGTATGGCTATTACAACATGCTTACATACGTTGGGGCCCCGGTGAGGAAGTTGCAGTCCTGTAGCTGGCAGCAAGGGTTAGCAAAGTCGGTCACAAGTCGCCACATCTGGGGTAGGCTAGCATAACGAGGACACCTTTGTGGACAAAGATGTTTGTGAAAGTAAGTAAATTCATGTCGTCGATCTTCCATTATTAACAGAGGCATCTGAAGATGTCAGAACGAAATACTCCCAACATAACTCTCAGACGCTCACTTTATACTTGATACAATTTATAAGCGAACGGAATCTGATAACAGCATTCAAGTAAGCAACTCATATTACTAGCGCATAAACAATTGCTGACAATGTACATACCGGTGCATCATTTATTGGCAACGATTTTAACTTGACACGTGCAACGACAGAGATTTAATGAGTGTCGTATCTATTTATGATATAACTCTTGATGCATTTCAGAAGCGGACGGATTTTTATAATAACATTCAGGTAAAATAAGTTCTCTGTCTTATAATGTGGACAAATGAATAGAGAATGATATTCGTCAACCAAGGAGACATTTTGTACTCAACAGTGAATTAGAGTCATCAGAGTATGTAAATCTAACTGACCTTTCAGTTCATGAGATGCATAGGGAAACTTACAATATACCATCAACAAGTCTTTTTCAGGAACCAATCCAGAATATACTTTTCAACATCCAAAACAGATTTACAAACAGTGCAATGGTTCAAAAGTGAAAACATTAATACTAAAAATAATACTCAGCTCTCAGTATCATGATTGCGTATAAAGCTTATAACGTATTCATCAAACACATGTTTTAGAGTGGTTATCTAAGTATTCTTACAGTATTCAAACCAAATATCAAGATAGACTTGATTCTTAACACTCATCAAATACTTAGGCCAAAACTGTTTGCAATCCTTTCTGTAATTCAAGTAGATTTTCAAGCTACTATAAGATTTATATCTGCGAAATATATTTAAGCATGTATATTTCTTTTGTTTTACAGCCCCCCATTCACAATCAAACCAAACATATTGTTTACAATATCTACTTTTCACACCACATGGTATTACCTTAAACTCCTCACCTTCACAATAATAGACTACATGTAGGAAATCGTCCAACATTTCACTGATTACTGGCGATTCAAGTCGTTCCAGATACAATTTCTCTCCTCCTTCCATCTATACTTTATGATTGGACTGGCACAGATCGTAGGCAGACTTTCAACATAGTCAGGATTGTTTACAATTGGTATATCGGCTTTAAAGCAACATGGAGGTAATCAGATTCAGTCCTGGAGACAACCACAAGATCAAGTATGTTCTGAAATAATTTGTTGACACTATCTCATAATTAGCTAAACTAGAACCGTTTTTAGAAATACACGTGAAAGCGCCTCTCATATCTCCTGGCTTGGCTTGGCTGGTCAGTGCGGTTCGTCACCGCGTCTTGCGTTGCACGAAGTGCACGAAACGTGTCGATTTCACACACGTCACTAAGTCAACATAGGACTCGTTATCAATAATATAGTCATCATTCGCCAAAGTTTGGGCAGTACATCTCCTAAAGAGTGCATCTTAATCAATGACAGAACCATTCTCCTTGAAACTCTATTCATATCTAGAGAACCGTCACCTTCCTGTCTTAACCACTACAGAGACTGCTTCCATGTTGCATCTCACAAGACATGCCACAGACTTCCCACAATCACATCATTGTTACGGTTAATAATTTGCCGTGACGAAGTATAAGAAATCCCCACTGAACCATCGAAATTTAACACTGACAATATTCAATATTATGTATTGAGCAGACAAATGGCAAGATACAACAATTCACATTAGAGGTTTCTAGTACAATACAACTGAGTCAAATCTAAAGTAATGCGTCCCAAATACAATATCAACTCAACAAAGTCTTAGTTTTTCGTGTTATACTAAATCTTTCACAGCGAGCGTTCTTGAATGTAGGTCAGCGTTGGCGAAGAGACAGACAGATGTAGACAGGCCGAATGACACCAACTCCTATATTACTCTGAGTGTGTGCGTCCCGTCAACATAACAAGCCTTTATATACACAGTCACTGATTCTTGAGCATTCCAGCGGAGTATGGAACCTTCGCGATCGGCCTCGTGTTCACCAACAGTCAAAACACATACTCATATACAGAAGACCGCCTAAAGCAGGCAGTTAAAGAGCTACCTCAAAAGTCCTGCCGCTAAAATACTATTACTGTGAAACGAAATGTGACCCATAATATCTGTCACTCTAAACTTTGAACATTGTGACGTAACAATAACTATCACTAGGTTCTAAATCCCTAAAGAGTCTGATTGATTTACTGTTTTGATGTTCTTAAATCATGCAATATAATTTTTGAATCTTATTCTGCAGCATATTGAGTGTAGAGTTTCTTCGCCTGGTGAACAACTGAAAGGTATCATTTAAACATAATCCTCCTTGATTTTCTTTCCTGTAACAAATGTTTCTGCATAGCCGGAAGACATGCCTCGGAGACATCAACTGTCCAATCTTCAAATAATTGCCTAAACTGTTTGGCCCCCTTTCTTTTGGTTTTTCGTGCTTTGAAATAAGCCATTTCAATCAACTTTGAACTTTGGGTTATCGGTGGTCTAAAATGACATAATGTTATATTGACATACCGTCGACAAGATTACTTTGCATATGTCTGACTTGCATGTGTTAACTTTGGTTTGTTTACTAAACTCTTCATACAATCTTGATTTTGTAATGTTGACAGATATTTCAAATCACCAGACATGCCTAGATGAAAGAGGACAACAGAGTAAATATCACAATGAGCCAGGGATTAAATAACACCCTCATAATAGAAACGAAAGCAAAAGCTGACAAACTGAGAACATCATATGTTGGTACCTTAGGGTAACCATGAGAAGGTTAAGATCGAACCTGTTTCCCTTCTCGAACAAATTTGATTGTGAACATGAAACATCTATGAGTAAACCTCTTTCTCATGTCTGGAGTACATATCTCTTGTTGCCTTCTTTCATAGTACCTGAAAATGATGGTCTCGATACAAAGTGATCAGTCTGGTTTATTATCCTCACCCACCATTCATCATGGACAAAATATCCCGACTGTGTACATCAAGGATATAATTCGGCCCCTTGGGTGGTCCCAGTCAATGACCTAATATCTCTTGACTGATATGGAATGCCCCTCACTATCTGAGGCGAAAATGTTGGGATTTTTGTGGTAACCACTAAGCCTACCCTTTCTAACAGTGCTACTGATCTCTTCAAGATGATAACCGCTGAAATCTGAAGATGTCATTTGGACAAGAACTAGACAGACGTGACCTTGAAACGGTGCTCCTATCACTGACTCATTGGTCATATTCATTGGCTCACCGTACCTAATAGACCAGACTTAGCTGTACCCATCTACTATTCCTAGTTGCCAACACTTCCGCGTCAAACATTTGATAATCACTCATTTCAGCTGGGCGATCTACTCTGCAGCTGCGCGGTGAACGTTTCTCGAAAGGACTGTAATGTGGCCTACGTCTGCTGTAGCTGCTGCGTGAAGTAGGCGGTATCCTGAATCAATAAAAGATCACTATCAATAACACTATCAAATGAGAGAACTCATCTAAGCTTTGGCTTCTTAGCTGTAGAGGATGGTGCTTGCTGGGAGTGGCGGACGTGCGTGTTTAGTGGGGGATGGATAAAAAATTAGATTTTTGCTTTTTTTTCGGGGCAGACACATGGTTTTAATGTTACATTTTCTATGATATGACTTTTAAGAGAAGAATACTGCGGTAGAATACTGAGACTGTATCAACATACCTAGACTAATAAATTGTAAATTTTAAAACTGATAATGGTCCAACCCGTAATAGAGACAAGGGTAGTGGATTAAAATGCATTAAAAACTCCGTTTATGTTCATAAATTGAATGCTTCCTGTCAATGTTCTATCTCATCCAATAAAAGTCAATATTTCAAATTTTAAATTCTAGCATTAACAGTCCTCGGGCTCTCAAATGACAGCTCTCTGTACATTTGATATTTATCAAGTTAATATAACCAATCAACATCAAAAGCCTAATGTAAAGGGTTGGTTCAAATAAAGTACAACTATCAAAGTAAGTCCTCCTAAAATGATGAACGAAATATGATTACTGCATTATTACAAGAATAGTTAGGTGACATAATCTAATACAACTGACCATCTTTTATATGACAGTGGAGAACAAATACACAATAAATTATTGATAGACTGATAAACGTTAAAAAGAAACACACAGAAATCTGTATGGCTGAAAGTTTTATTTTTCACGAGCCCGCAAGCAAAACACTTCCCAGAGTTTAAAATGTTAAAAAACATGTTATCCAAATATTTATTCACAAATGCACATTGCTGTCGGTAAAACGGTTTTGTCACAGTCAGGAATTCCTTATAGTCCCCAGGGCTGGCAGTCTTGTGAATTTCATTTTCTGACTAGCCTCGGGGATACGGTCTAGTATCCTAATTTCTTATTTCTATCCATGTTCTATCTAACTGTACACTGAACATACTTTATAGTTTTCCCAGGGACCATATGGTTTCTGGTTTTCTTTCTGTGTTCCAACGATTTCAGTCACAAATTACCATAAAATATATATTTTGGCATTAATTATATTCAAACTCTGAAAGATATAATATATTTAAAGTAAATGTATTTAATAAGAATATACAAATATGAAAAGTCGTACTCTCAATACATTAAAGTCCAAAAGTATTTTGATAATATTTACTATTATGATACTCGAATATTCTGGAAATTAACATAAAATGTCATGAATGATTCCTGTTGGAAATTATCATATATGTTTGACTGCTTTAGGACATTTGCTATTGATGACAACACACCACTTGTAGCAAAACTAAGACATTACACTACTATGACTTCTAAACGACAGCAAGCTGAAACAGCAGTATATGAATCATAATGGCCTATTCAGGAATGTCATTTGAATAGCGAAAATGATATGTTAGGTATATTAGACGTACAATAGACAAGCCGCACGTTTTGAGAGAGATTGTCTTCCTTATATTTATGATTCATATTATTGTCAACATGTTTTGAAGTTCATATTTATATTCTAAACCTTTTATTAAGAAACAAAAACAATAACTTTATACTCTTAACGAGTATACCATTTAGTGTCGACAAAACGTCGAGTCGCTGTTGGTGTATGGCGCGCTTGGGATAACCTCAGAAAAGGGACTACAGAAAGCTTGACAGGCTAAATTCCTAACACGGTGCCAAAACCTGACCAAACAAACTATGCCTTACATATTACGATGAAAAACGATGTCTGAAACGTGAATCACGTTTAACCAGTTCAAAGATAGAAAGCCACTGAATTTTGGCTCTTTCACCTGCATACGGGACCATTGCACTTGGAAAGCTCTCCGAAGAACTAGAATTTCATGCTGTTGTATATTGGAATATATTGCATTGCATGTCACCAATTTTGCCAAAATCCTTTGTCTATTTGCATAAGACTTTGGGAATTTGTATGCATGTTTACAATGTGCACAACCTTGTTTGTTTGGCCAAATATGTACACGTTTGTTCAACTAGACAACTTCTCTAGTTTAATTTGGATCTTGGATATGGTGCATATACTTTATCTGAATCTTGAAAAAGATTACAACGGAATAAGGATATAGAAAAATCGTGACCAAAATACAAATCCTCTACAACAGCAAATCAGATTCTCAGGAAAAAGTTAAAACTATTAAATTATAGACCTCATTTTGCCAAAGAAAAGGAAAATATTACGAATATGACTGAACTGATTTTGACTGACATATGCTTTTGTGTATTTGCAGAAGGAATTTATGAGATGTGAAATTGTTAGATTTTCAATATACATTTCTGCACAGTATTGTTTACAAACACACAAAAAGAACTTTCTATTATGAATTTTGTTGAAAATACAATGTTCTTTTTGTAATGTTTCTAGTATATGCCATGTATACTGGGAATATTTTTGAAACCAAAAGTTTCTGGAAGAAACTGGAAGAGTAGGTTTACAGAACGTATCCATCAACTTACTTCGATTTGGTTTGGCATTTCACGCTAAACACCTGGTTTCGATTCCCCACGACAAGAGAAATGACAAGAGTGTGTCAGTCACTCTGTGACTATTTTGTGTTGCGTGTTTAAACATGAAATATGGCGAAAATGTTTTGGATCAGTCAAATATCCTATCTGGGGGACCTGTGTGACCTATGCAGGAACATAACCTTGCTGTGCTCAGCACAAGATGGTGTCCCATAATGTCATTTTCCAATTCCCAAATGTTTTTCGTCCTTTCCGTTCAATGACAGCCATTTAAAATGCCCAGGCAAATTTGGATGACGTAATCATGTGAAGTCACATGACAACATGGTACAAATCACTTACCCAACTCTCACCCGACCTGAAAGACCGCGACTGGTCGGGAGATCTGGATTGACATATATAGTGGATCGAGTTCCTAGACCGAGACTTCGTTATCTCTGTTGTAGTTACCTCACTTCTCATCCGAGAGTATCGACTTGAAAGACCACGATTGTGGGAGATCTTGATTGACATATATAATGAGTCTCGGGCTACGAACTCGACCAGAGATTACGGAGAACTGAAAAGAAACGAAACACGTGAAGCAGTCAATAACAATTATGAACGATCTATTATATATGTTTCACGTACATTTTACTAAATACAAAATGTACGGTATTCGGCGTCACATTTTGTACAATGCCCAAATGATATTGTAATTCAGTGCCGCGCATGCTAGACGTTTAAAAGATGGGCTATAAACAGACAGGAATGTTTGACAATGTGTGTCTGCATTGAAACTGATTATCGATGACCTATGCTTCGATAATGAAGCTGGAGTCTTTCGATTTCTGTTGTTAAGAACATTGGACAAATGTCAGTTTTGGAAAAGCTGTGGCAGATGTCATATGACAAATTGTTGGATTTCATACAAGAATTGCCCATGGTCTTTCTTGCACATTTTGTCGATTACCTGCAATTAAACTATGTCCAGGGGTTTCAAGATGACACACGTGGCATTTTGGATATATTCAGACACCTTGGTAGCTATTGACAGAAATAATAGTTAATAGAACTTCGCCTTTTTTCTATTTGTCATTTTTGTCCGATATTTTTTCCTTAGATGGGCAAAAATGAGAAACTACTGTGCAGCTGATCTACAAAAAGCTTGATCCTGCCGTTAAGAACGGTGCATCATATCTGTCAGCAGTGAAACGATTTAGGGTCCGATGATCATATCACACAGAGTGAAGGTCAAATGCGCGGGTAATCTTAATCTTGGCCGACGCTGTGATTTGTCTGACGATGTTGAAAGAGACATTGTTCAGAAACAACAGACCGCCGCATTACAAGGCTTTGGTATCATCAAGAGCTTGTTATAAGAGTTGCAAGGATTTGCAAGCAAATAAAAAAAAGATTCCCTTCAAAAACGGTGTTCCGGGGAAGGGCTGGATAGCCGTTTTTTTTTGCGTCGGCACCCCGAAGTCAAACTAAGGACTCCCATAGGACTCTTCAGCGCTGGGATGTTGAATGCTACTGTTTTAGCCTCATCTTTTGACACATTGCAGACTGTTGTGAGCTCTTTACGACTCCATAACAAGCCGTAGCTTATATGTCCACGTTAACCGCGAGCATGTCCACGTTATGGTCTGCGTCAACGCAGCAGGAGAAACGATTCCACCAATGGCAATCATTTAATGCAAAACTCCTAAGAGTTTGAACGCATCCAATACAAAACTTAGCGTTCCCGACAGCGTTTATACCTATCAGGAACGCGCCTGGATGGAGGACACGTTAGGGGTATGCTGGTTTGAGGATCACTTTCTCAGGCACTCTGGACGTGAGCGCCCACAACTGATTGTTATTGAGAGTCACACGTCCCATGAAACTGTAGACTTACTTGAAAAGGATGAAGCAAAACAGATTTTGGCGCTCCCAGTAGAGAGTGGAACTCTGCGTGCACGGAATTAATGTCTGAGAGTCCAAACAACATCGTTTCAAAGACGGAATGGCCCAGTCTCTTTAATATCGCTTATTCACGAGCAGTCACAGTTAACATCATCAGTTCCTTCAGAAAGTGTGGCATCTTTCTCATCGACATGAACTTCGTGCTATCAGAGGCATTCGCCCCTTCTCAGCCATTTGATTTGCCTCTAGCATCGACACATGTTCCGACATGTGAAACCATGCATGTGCCCATTAGTAAGCCCCAAGGTGTTGAGTATTTGCCAGAGCACGTCTGTGGCTGGGGGTCACGCTGTTGAAATGACGTTCTGGCGGTTCATGAAAGGAAGGACATGAGGCCTGATGATATAATCACGGTAACGTCGAGTGTCAAATTGCCCGGACCTGAATGAGATATCTGCCCAAACCATGACACTGTCACCACCAAATCTGTCCACTTCCTGTACGCAATTTGTAGCGAATCGTTCGTTACATCGATATAAAGGTGCTCTTCCGTCGAGAGATCGCAGTATGTAACGTGACTCGTCACTGAAGATAACAGTTCTCCACCTTTGCAATGGCCATGGGAGATGTTGTCACCACTGTCTGCGTTGTTGCCGATGCTGACGAGTAAGGACAGGTCCTCGCAAAGGTCTTCTGGAACGAATGCCAGCCTCAAGTAAGCGGTCCCTCACAGTCTGATCAAAAATTGTTCTGGCACTACCGATACTGTGGTGAACCTGTTCTGCAAATGTCCAAGCCAAGTAAACCCGTCCTTAGCCGGGTGATCACGTGTTGATCCTTGCTGCTGGTAGCGATGCCAAAGTCTAGCAATGGTACTCTGTGACACATTCAGTTGCCTTGCAATCGCAGACTAAGACTCCCCTACCTCCAAATGACCAATCGCAGTGTTGCGCTGTGCCTCAGTATGTCTGACTTTAACAACAAATTTAAGGCTGTCAACCGTCGCAAGAGCATTGAACCACCCCCCCCCCCCCCCGACTTTTATTGTAAACGATGCATGGATTGTGCGTGCAAAAGCAAACGCATGAATTTCTTCCCGTTCACAATTTATTCCACTTATTGAGGAAAACAGTTATCCTCAATGACAATGGATTCAAACTCGACATAGTTTGCAAACAGCGTTCACCATAGATATACTGGTTACATAGACACCAATGATTCAAATTCGAAAAGTTACACGGAGAAATACTACCTGTGCGTTTTTTAGTGGTTTACACAAACAATAATAATGCCAGGATCACCCGAGCCCTCTCTGCTGCATACTATCTTCAATCTGTACATCAATAATAAATACAAATATTAAAAAAAAAATGAATAACTTTAGAAAAAAAAAACAACAACAAAAACTGTCATTCCTCATACATACCCATTGTCGCTTAATGAATTTGAAAATAAATAAACTGTACTTGCAAAACTCAGACATGTGGACCTTTGGAAAGTCACCAGCGCAGGAATGCCACGTGTTTCACCGTTTATGGTGCCCTATACTCAATGCGTGCAGTTACAGCAAACATTGACAAATATTTAAATGAGACATATATCTTGATAGTGAACAGTTAATTTGAGCAGTGGAAATAATATATATATGTTGGAATTTAGATGAGTCGCCACCAAGTTTTCTAGCTATCCTTGTGCTTTCCACTTTTAAATGCCCTCCAAAGATTTAATCCAACTGCGTGGAATTGAGTATTATCACGTTTTTCCTACAGTAAGGTCAGCACCGTAGTGTATTGCCTGACACTTTGGCCGTCACAAAGTACTAACAAAGTTCCTTATATTACTCCACTTGCTATGGGCTGACTTATACCTATCGTCGCCGCTGCATTTTGCCAGTAGCCGAAGTAACGCAGTGTGATGACAATCGGAAGTCTCGGCGGCCAAGGAATGATTCTTCTGTCCGACTTGTGAAGTGTTTAGGACCAAATTAGTGATGAAAATAATTTTCTTACCGAAACCATGCCATACCCAAAATGTGCTGCAAAAGTTGTACTTCACATTTAATCAGTTAACCACTGGGGTAAAGTAAGATATTATGAGCGCTTCCTTCAGAAGTATGTCTCCGGAAAACCGGGAGATACGCGCCTATCTTCTCACCCGCAGGGATGCCGCCATGCACTGGTGAATTAATTAACAGAACCAGCACAAGGCGACGACCGATATCAGTGATTTCATGCGAAGAAAAAGTGATCTGGATCATCTGCCGTGCTAACTATTCCCAAACAGTAAGAGTGGTAGTGATGTACTTAGATCAATTCTTCAGTGTTGTACTCAGTTATAGTAAACTCTTCCTGACCTAAAAGCTCTCAAAGCGACGCATGCGATCATCCTGCCGATCCAGGTGAAGGGAACGCCTGTCGAAACCGTGTCATTTTGCGTTTGCTGCGGCAGAGCTAAAACTGATGGAGGGCAGATTTACCGGATCGAGAGTAAACGAACGAAATAAACCGCCAAATTTCGCCAATCTTTTAATTAATGGGGTGTTCCTTATTGCTCCAACTTTAAAGTACATTTGAAAGAAACACATCAAAGACTATGACGAATACTTTGACATTGTTTCAATGAATACTTTAAATAATACACCTACTGATGTTATTGAATTCCGCCAAATGTGTGTGGCATGTATTATATTTTCTCCTTCACTATTGTTAACTCTCCCTATACATAAACACGCTTTCTAGAAAATAATAGCTTGTTAACATAAAATGTGCATACACTTTTCAGCGTAAGATTTCACGTTTTGATTGATTTCATTCAAGGGACTCGTGACAAGAATAGGCACAACCAGTCAATTTTTATTTATGGGAATCTTTCAACAAAATTTGGTGTGTTACTAGAATGAAGTTTCAATAACAACAAAACACTTTGATTTTCAAATTTAAAAATTTTATCAAAAAGGTCTTAGATTTACAAGAGGCCCACCCTGAGAAAAAAAAGAACTTTTTTGCAGCCATTTGTTTGGTTAGGAACATTTTAAATATATTTCTGCACTTTAAAAAAATATGTTTTAGTATTCTAGTTTTGTAATGGTATCCTGACTATCCATTTTGGTGATGGCAGTCACCTATTTACAATATTCAATATGGAAATCTGGCCATGTAAGAGTAGCACCATATCAATAGTTTTAAGGCCTTTTTGCTTTTTTATACAAAGTTTTCATGATTAATGTCTAAAGGTGAGTAAAACATTATCAAAACAAGCATACATATTCATTGCCATGGTACAACAGGCCTTTCTATCCCAAAAGAATGACAGTAAAATTTTTAAAAAAAACCCTATATTTTACAGCTTTTATAAAAGTATACGTTTGAACTTAAAATTTGAAGGTCATGTGATACAAAGATATGTAAATGTATTCAGAAGAATATCTGGTGTTCTACCTGTAAACTTTTACATGAAATTTTATGTGTAGCTAGGGCAAGGGATAATTTATTAAAATACACTTTGTTTTCGACGAAAAAAAATATTTAACATTTTCATTGACAATATCTCATACATGATGGATTGACACCATGTAGACCTGATATTTAGAGGTCAGGGATGAGGTCTGTTTTGGATGTGATCATAAATACTTAGGCAAAAACATTCCAGCAAATACAGTTTCAGTTTTAATGATCCTGGGGGCTTATGTATCCATTTTGGCAAAGTTTAATGTACAACATACGACGAAATATTGTTATTCCTTAAGAGAGTACCTAGTCTTGTTTTTTTCAACTCTATCCCAAATTATCAATGCATAGCAGGAAAAACTGCCTCAAAGAAATCCTAACGACAGCATACAGGTCAAGTTGCATGTTAATCATGTTAATCTGATGTAACACTAGCCACCAATCTCTGTCATTCCGCAAAACATAAGTAGCCTGTTATTTTCTCTTTCTTCTGTTTGGTCAGTCCATGCAACTGAAAATGGAGATGATAAATTTACAACATGAAATGTCGTCATGCTCAACTGTCAAATGCTACTAAAAACATTTGTGTATACAAGCAGTCAATCGCATTTTAATTCACTCATTGTCAGTAGTATTTCATTTTTGATAACCATGTCAATTTCATTTAAAAAAGTACGTCTACTCAGTGTGCGCGCTACTTACTAACACCAAATATGTGTTAAAAGTTGGATTGATCGGCTGTAATAAATGGCTTATATTCGTTCATTAGTTCAAGATGTATCATATCGCAAGTATGAAATATGTTGTCACTCACCTATCTCGCACTTTGCATAGATGATATATCCACGCTTGTTGCCCAAGGCGAACTCAGCTGCCAGGCTCTGCATGCATCCTTGTTCAGGGGCCGCTCAACGTTAATGGGTGGCCCGGGAACCAGGATGGTTGCTTCATCGCAAGCAGAAGTTACTTCCGGTATAGGCGGTGTGGTCGTTTCCTAGATAAGGTACATAGCGTTCACTACATGAACGCTATGGCGCACCTCCATAGGCCTAGCTAAGATACATAGCGTTCACTACATGAACGCTATGCCGCACCTCCATAGGCCGCAATGGTGGAAATCCTTTGTCGCACTTTCGCGCACTCGTTACGACTATTGCGCACGAAAAACTTATATGAATGGCGTCTTTGTATTTATACCTACATGTGAGCCCTAGTTTCGTTATCAAAATATTAAAAAATAAATATTTGCAAGCCATCAAACATCTCAGTCGATCAGTCGCATGAGCGGCGCCAATTTGAATCACGTGACGCGAAGGGATTCCCTTCCCTAAAATAGTAACACCTGTTCCAGACCTCGGTACTTGTTTATAACAAATTTTCATACATTTTTTAGATAATTAAAAGGATTTATCAATTTACATTTTTTTCATTCAAAATTTGCTTCAGTAAACAATAATGGAGTGTATTTATTTACATTATATTTTTCGAAGCTGTAAGAATGTAATACACGTCAGCCATTTTTGTGCCGCTTTGGTCAATATGTTTGATTTAGGATTTGTTCAAGGGGTTAGGGTTGTTGTTATCCTAAAGAGTAGGCGTAGGAAATGAGATTGGCGAACGTTCACGCAAGTACCATACATTTACTACTGTGAATGGACTTAATGATACACTCAACAAAAGCAAATGTAATGGCGTTTGGTGAAAAGCAAACTTTTGGATCGAGGCGTCGTTGTTCAAGGCGTGATCGGTACTCAGTCACCTGGCATGAGAAGCAGCAGCAAGAATCGTGGCGGAAGCAGGCATGTTATTAATAGGACACTGTACGGTAAATTTACGTAGTGCATCAAACAAGTCACCTTTATCCCAAGACACCTTTTCTCACCAGATATGGTCACTGAGATATGATTCAAAGACACACTTTACAGTGTCCTACTTACTGAGCGCCATGGCGTGATACAATGCTCCTTAAACTGTATTTGTATGCGCACCTGTTATGGAATCTGAAATTCTCGGGGTGGACAGCGAGAGAATTGTATGATTTCCAACAGTCAGTATTGGTAACTGAACCGGGTAAAATCCATTGCTTTGATTAATGAAATCAAAGTGTCAGCATCACGGCATTCTACTATTACCTAAAGAATCTCTCAACACCTCCCAACACCCACTGGCCTTCCACATAATGACCTTTATGATACTTTCGTTTGCCAAACTTTGATTTATCAATTTCAACAATAAAACCTGGCCTGCCTATCCTTTCTATTCTTACACCGACTTAACACACCTCACGACAAAAGTTTTACCAGTCAGTAGTCGTTGCTGAAGAAAAACCCTACTTAGTCTGACGATCAAGCTGAGAGCGACACCAATGAAAAATCAAGTTCAAACATTCAGCCATATTGACGCAACTGACCAGAACCAGCTTTTACTCTGAACTGATTTGTAACACTTACGTTTATCTCCATTAACCGTTCTACAAGCCCAACAAATGTCGTCACTACTCAGATGAATCCCAGTTCCTCTAGAAGATACATTGACCTTTTGCATACATCACAGGTTTCACGGTTACAGGATAATTCACAATTCATGCACCAAGCCAAAGTTGCACGAATCGCCACAAATACGCGAAAGAGCAACCAATCATAAGTGATGACCTTGGAAGTCCTCTCCAAATCTCTCTAATGTGAACTTCCCCATGGAGCATCCGTACACCTTGGAAATCAATGTAAACTGCCCTCCGCCTTTTTTGCCTTTCAAGAAAAGCAAAAAAACCCCACACAAACAAAAGTTATGACTAGAGAGCCTTGGAATAGCGACTATGCTTGTACGCAGCAATTTACGGGTTCGGGTGGTCAGTTTCAGACTAGGTTGACACATGGCATGAGTTCCCTATAGCACAGGTCGATGTTCAGGATGTTGATCACTGGATTGTCCGGTCTGGACTCGCTTATTTACGTACCGCCATCATATAAATTTAGTAGAGTGCTGCGTAAAACGTAACTCTCTCATTCGAAATATATCAAGGTCATCTTTGAGGTTACTGCAGAATATTTCTATCATGTTTGTTACCAGTGACTGACACTTTACAGTCCCGAGTTGATGTTAGTAAGTTGTATCGATTTAAGTTCAACCGATTAAGAAATGATTATGAACAGAAGGTGCATAGTTTCATACATGGTAGTGAACATGATGTGTCAAGTATAGTCAAAACCTTTTTATCTCGAAAATAGCAGGTCTGAGATCAACATAGTGACAACCGGGAAGTGCTGAAGTGTTTCACACGTCTTTCAACGGTACAAGCATTCAGGTTCTGCTGTTCTAACATGTGACTGCTCACAGACGTTTTCAGCTACTTCCTTTCAGCAAGAGGCAGTAAGATTTTTGTGAAATAATGTTGTTGACATTGGCCTGTTTTGTAGTTGGCACATGGTTTAGTGGTTAGTTTGTGATGCTTCATTTGCTCTTTCTACATGTAAACGGGCTCTGTCCCTCCTCCTTGGTAAGTTGTGATTTCCCTGGGAGGAATGGTGGTATATTTACATGACCTTCATGAGGCAGCAAGCCCTGCATTGAAAAATACCTTGCCTGCAAGTCTTAAAGTCTTAAATCGTCAGCATAACAAATATTTTAGCGAGGTGACTCTGCCTATATATTGTTACATCTGAAACCGAATCATGTGAGAGCTCCATTTGGAGCTACAGAAGTAACTGCTGTGGCGATGTTTCTAGATTTGTAGTTGTTGTAAGGTCTAGTTCGTTTGTCAAGCTGATTTGGAATGTCTTGAGTCATGTCTACAGCCGTAATTGGTGTTCAGGCACTGCCGAACTCTGCACATGACTTTGGCATTGACCCTTTGCACTTCATTAGTGATGGCATTGCTATATCGTGCCGACAAACACAACTCATGAATAAAGGTGTTGACACGGCGGCTCTGCTATCATTAAACTGCTGTGGAAGGTCTAGGTCGTTATTGTTAAGTGTCAGTTTCATTAGTTTGAACAGAGCTTATCCAGCAAACTAGTTACTTGGCTCCCAGTTAGTTTGTTAATGGTGTCAGACAGAATGGCAAAGATATCAGGTATGCTGGTGTGCAATAGCATCTGTAACAGATTAATTTTTCATTTCTTTCATAATATATGGTACTGTTTTCAATTTTGCGGTCATTGATTTATGGCTGCTAAATGTTACAGACAATCCCTTGTCCACTCCATAGAGCGTTTCAACCTAAAAATGCATATTGTTAAACCTTTTAGAAAATCGGCATTAGTGGAGATCACTGCCACACGCCGTATTGGGGTATTTGGCCTTATCGAATTGAGACTCGGGAGTTCAAACGACGTCTGCTACGTCAACCTTGGTCAGCTGCCTCCCTGTTTAATGGCGACTTGTCCAATACTCGCTCGTGGGTGTCTGCTTATGCTCGTGATGAAACGGCTCCAAAAGCTTTGGAACAAGTATCGAAGAATACAGCACTTCAGGTTTCAAGGACAGGAAATTATCAACCTAGGCGTTTCCTCTTGTGTAACAGAATGCTGATATTGTCTAACAAGATTTGATGTTGGTTGGAGGGAAAAAACATCGGTAATTTCCGTGCTTGATGCGTGATTCAATGTTATTCGAGGTAAAGAAGTACTACCATGAAGCACTAGAAGAGTTCGGAATTCCCAGCGGTGTACATTGACATTAATACATCGCCTGTAAGGGGGGCACATTGAAAATAATACAATAGCGCTTAGCCAAACAGAAAGCGACATTCATGTGTGAGGTAAGATAATATTAGATATACTGTACTGCAGATAAGGCACAAGGGATGGCCTGGAAAAATGTAAACAGACCTTCATGGGAGAGGTGGACACCATTCCAAGAACACATATTATGATTACTGGGCGTAATGTCCATGTGTTTCACTACAACACCATCCATCTCCAGCACTCTGTTGGAGATCCTCGTATTCAGCTTTTTCCTAGACCCCTCCACCCCGTCAAAGCAGCGTGCCTTGTGCCAATGTCTCCTCGGCAGCATGTTGGACCAGATGATGGTAGTATTTGGCATCGATAATTTGATTCGCAACAGATCAGCGTGGATGTCAAGATAGAGCCTTTACTGATACATTTATATTCGGATGCTGCATGGATTTAAGTTGCTGCTCCACGATTGGAAGTTCTTCTCACTTCATACCTCCGCTGGCCATGGCCAGCCACCGGCAGGATGTCCACCACTCTCTTGAAACGAACTGCTGAGCCCTCGCCTGGTAGCTCGATCCCACCAGCCATACTGTAACATAATTGCACAACGGAGGAAAGTTTTGTTTGAAGTCAAATAGATATTTGTGGTAAGCATGTGATTTAAACGCATCTGACCCCCATCTACCAATTTTTTTAATAACTTGCTGACCCAGTCCATTTGTAGCAGCTGATGTGGCAGCACCTATATATCCTGAAAGAATGAGACCTGTAATTGTTGGTGGGTAAGCCACTGAAGGCTAAAGCCTTCTTAACGACTGCCTGAATTTGATATCTGGTCAGATTAGATCCGTCACAATGATCAAAAGCTGACACTGCCTGTACGGGATGTATGTTGAGATATTGCTCGAGACCGCTGGCAGGACACAATGGATGCTGTGGAATTGCCGTTAGTGTATCTTCTACCCCTGTTGGGCTCTATCTCGCAGCGTCAAGGGTACATGGCCAAGCTGTCTCCGTAATATGACATCTTTCTTTGCAATACCTGCTTGGCCTGTCTTACTCTGTACTTATTCACCTACCCTGAAAAATCCAAAGACGGCAATGTGGAAAACTGCTGAGAAAAGGTGTGCTTCAAAGGATGATGCACAGACAAATGGCAAATTTGAAATGATAACTTGTGAAAGATCAAGTGTAATAAGCTGAAGAATATCTGTTGTAGTCTTTCCTTTACTCATGCCAGCAAGGAGCTTAAGTACAAGGAAATAATCTGTACAATCCACCATCCCTTTGAGTTTACGATTAGTGGATAAAGCTGAGAGGTATGTCTTTACAGTATGCACTGGAAATTGCGTCAAAGACATGTACGCAATGAAATTTAGCATGTGCTCACTTGGTACCGGCCAAACCTGATTCAGATTGTGTGCTGCCCGGAAGATGTACAAGGTGTTTAGGGCAGTTTCATAGGTTGCCCATGTGTTGCTGGAAAGTGACTGCTGTAGTAGCCTCTGTGCCTGGTCTAGATCTGCCACATGTCTTGTGGTACTAGTGTTGGTCTTAGATCTGCTGTTGGTGCTACTTCCCGAAAACATGCCCACTGAAATCTCGAGAGAGCATCAGCAATAACATTTTTTCGTTTGTGTTTATGTACTTAGCTTTAAAGAGGATGTTATGTCTGTGGCAGAACAGGAACAGTTTCCTCACCAGAGCCATCACTCAAGGGGGTCTGCAAGACTGTTAATAATGTGAACTACAGTCTGACTGTCACAGCTGAACAGCACCTTTCTATTTTTTATTGACCTAGCCCAAAGACTGATTGCCAGTAGGAAAAACCTCCAGACGTGTTAGATCCCTGTACACACTTGACTGTATCCACTCCTTTGGCCTGGGGCTACAGACCCAATGGCCGTAAAAGTATGCTCCGAAACCTGCACTGCCTTCTGCATCTGCGAAAAGCTGCAATGTTCTGTTGTCCCTATGTGATTTCTGAAAGACTGAAACTTTAAAAAATTAGAAATAAATTCTCGTTTTGTTACCTTCTTTAAATCTGAGGCTAACATCTCCAATATCAGTTGCCTCAATTCCTTGATCCATTGTGTCAATAACCAACCCTAAGAACGTATTGCAAAATGTTGGTTGGACAGTCTTTTCAGGCGCTACTGGCAGTCTTGAAGGAGGTTGTAAACAGTATGAGAGGTTGTCACTGCACTCTTGTGTGTCCGCATGGCCGCCGGTAAGAAAATCATGTAGCTAGTGCATCATATGTTTGTTCGTATTTGTCTGGACGAAGCACCACTGTAGAAATGTACTTAACGTTTCAAATATGGAACATGGAATTGAGCAACCAAAAGGTAAACATTTGTCAACATAATACTGTCCTTGGAAATAGATATCAAGTAGTTTAGACTCAGCAGGATGTACCTTGAAATTAAGCTCAGGGTCTCCAAAACTGACTGGTGTCTATGTAATCCCCAACTGTTGAAGATTTTGGGTGCAGTAGTTCATGAGATATCGCGTTAACAAGAATCTGAAAAGTGACCAAAGTCCCGTGGTGACCTTGAAATTAAACTCAAGGTCACCAAAAGTGGTGTCTGCGTAATCCCCCAACGCAGGCTGTCACCAAATTCGAAGATATTTGGTACAGTAGTTTATGAGATATCCCGTTAAACAGAATCGGGACACATGTACGTACTTGCGCAAAGACGTACAGACGCCGCTGAATACATAGTCCCCTGTTCCGCCGGAGTACAATCAAAATGAAATACTTATTCTCGGCCGTGCAAAAGATCTCCGACATTTAATTTATATCAGTAAACAAATACTCGTCCAGACATAATGGTATGTATTGACCGATTGTAATATTAACATCCAAGTAGGTACGCATACAAACTGCAATTATTATTAATCATTTGACTCATGTGTACATTTAGGGCAGGACACAAACTTGATATTCCTTCAAAACACATTTGTTTTTGATATCTGAGAGCGGTATAGACAATCTACACATGAAATGAATGCTTGTGATCACAGTATTGAGAAGAAAAATGATGTGAATTTTACGTGGACATTCTTTTGTAAAAAAGTTTTATTGTCAAACCATTAAAGTCTCTATAGAAACTTTACAGTACTATAAGTCTTGAAGGAAACTAGTACTTCTAGTATTTCCTGTAGTCTGCTGAGACCACTTCCAGTCAGAGAAGTGTTGTCATTTGGAGCTTTACAGCTTGTATCATCCTTTTTCAAGTGTTACGAGTGTGTATACTCTGTATATTTTGTTATTAATTAAGTAATGATTGTTATTGCGCTATAGTAATTGGGTCACAGCGTTTAGTGTTTTGAATAATAAATATGATGGGTCATATGTCGTATAACAGATTCGCATTTTTAGGATTCTGGCAGCAGGTTTTTCCGGAAATTATCTGCCCTTAGCTTTCGATTTGCTGACTTCCGGGAGACTGCTAGCGTATTCTACAGTGTTGGCGATGGTCGTATGTGCCCGAACTTTCGTGAAATGACTGCTTCTATTTATAAAGGCCAGTTGCCGTGTTGTGACCCTTGTGATGAGAGAATCACGGTCAAGCATATCCTGCTTGACTGTATTGAATTCTCCATCGCAAGGGATAAATATTTCAATGTCAAAACTGTCAAGGATCTTTTTAACACTGTTAATTCTCATTTAATCATTGGTTTTTTAAAGGAAATTGATTTCTTGGTTGAATTATGAGTAGTATGTGCTGTAAATAGATGTATTTTAATGATTGGTAGTTTATATTAGTAACTTGAATTGTTGGTGGCTGTACCCTCAAAGGGGGTTGAAGTATTGTAAAATCATTGTCCTCCTGAGAGGGTACGTAAGTCCAAAAACATTCACAGTAAATTTAATTTTTTACGGTTTTTAATTGTAGTATTTTACTATTTTGGTTAGCATTTTGTACACTCGCCAGCAGCTGAAGGGATGATGTAAATCCAGCTAGGGTCCATGCAGGTAGCAAAGGTACTGTAAGTCCCCATGGTCCCCTAGTATGGTGATCTACCTTCTGTTGTTGGCGATCTATAGCCTGTTTTTATATTGTATTGCCTAAATATTATATTAGTGATATTAGTTTTAACTTTTCATGTTAGTTTTAATTGAAACTGTGATATTCTAGTTGTTTTACTGTCCTTCGTTGACACAGTTTTACAATATGCATATATTTCATTTGAAGTGTTCATTTAAGTGTTCTCGTCACGATATGGCTGAGATATTGCCGATGTGACGTTTAATATTAACTCACTCATTCACTTCACTCCTTCCATTAGTAATGAGCTATTCAGTTTCTTAATAAAACTGCTTGCAATGTGAATGTTGGAAATGACAGTTTTCATTATCATTTTAACAACTTCAGTTATGGCAAATGCGCTGCTATACTTCACGTTTCCTCCTACTTATTTTACGGGAAGACACCTATGTGTAAACGGTTATATGTTCATTTTGAGAAATGGTGAAAAGGGAGAATGTATCTCGTGAAAAAGAATTTTGAGACTGCAGATCAAGAGTTCCAACTGTCTCAACAACATAATTTCTAAAAAATTATACTTAGAGACCACAACCACGGACCTGTACACAACGAAATCCAAGGTAAATCTGTTCGACTGTAGCAAAAATAGCGAAAATTTATATAAAGATGGAAAAGTAAACGCAAAACGAATCTTGAATATATTACGTATTCCTCATAGCCCAATATAAACTGGAAACACGATCGGCCATCTTCGGAGATTTTTCGGTCGCGAGCGGAAACTCACACAGCAAAACATGGCGTCGTTGGAAGAACGACTTCGATGTTCAGATGTAAACAATCTCCAGGGGTATGACTTGTGACACTTCTGCAGTGACAATCTTTTACTAAATACATAAGCTATTGCCCCGACAAAACCTCATACCTAAACGCATCCAACACGGGTGGTCAAAGTATAAAAATGTAATAGTAGGAACTAAAAACAAATCTCACCGAGACGGGTGCTTCTTCCAACGACGCCATGTTTTGCTGCGTGAGGTTCCGCTCGCGACCGAAAAAATCTCCGGAGATGGCCGATCGTGTTTCCAGTATTACCGAAATTGCTTCCGATAGGGCCGATGTGTTTCTGTTATTACCGCTAAACTACCGATATCGCTGCAATTGTTTCGCGAATGGGCTGCGTTTGTTTACATTTGAGATGCAATTCCTTCAAATTTGCTGTAATTCCTTCAATTACTTAGGGGGGCCTGGAAAATGATAATGGTAAATTAACACAAAATGCCCAATATCTGTCCAGCATATCATACATATATGTATCATAAAATGATAATGTATCAACTGAGTAACACTTTTATGATATGTATAACATCACATTTTAGTTAAAAGTTGCAAGCGTGGAGCTTGTTAGATGTTTATTAATGGAAAAGGTAGAGAAGGACACCCCCACTTGGGAAGAGACGCCACGGTTCAATGGTTACAGAAATGCGGCCTTCTGTGCTCTGTGCTTATTATATTAAGGATGTAGATGAAACTTTCGCAGGAAAATTAGGTGATGTGGATATAATACGTCAACAGGCTGTTGTGCAGTCAACCAGATAGTTTGTTGTTTTAACCTCTCTGACAATTGTTATGTCTGACCAGGGCGACTATGACAAGCTGATGTTCACACATGGGATATAACGATAGTTTTGCGTTCTTTAGCATGTTTTGGAAGGGATGGCCGTGGTGTATCATTTATTCCTTCATTCATTCACATACGTACTTATTTCTTGTATTTCTTTCATTCACTGACATATACTTCTTGCCATTCATTTATTGGCTGATTGATTGATTCATTGTAAGATTTCGACTGATACAGTAAACTGCCTGAAGTACTGTTAAACGCAGCCGAAGTTGCGATGGAAACAATCCAAGTTCCTTCGGTCGAAGGAAAGCTGGGACGTGCGCTAAGATTTGTACAAGTGGATTAGGACACTTGTATGATGATTTTAGGGGCCTAAGATTGATTGTAACTAAGATTGTTCTGTGTAATTTGGCCCTGGTTTCATTTACACATTAATTATGTAAAACATGCTGAGTCCTGCTGAATGTTCTGCCATCCTCATCACTTAATTTTACACCGATCCTGTAATATTAACTGCTTAAAGGCTTCCAGAAAATGCAGGCAGAATGACAGTAGCGCCTTTTTTCCTTTATTACAATGACGTCACAATGGAGAAGCACTCGCTTCCGGGACCATGCGAGAGATCCGTAAACAAAGATGGCGCAGCCCATAAAACAACCTGTCATGGTTGTTTGGTGATTCTAACAAGTATTGGGCGTACGCACGTATATTATTCTGACAGTAAGGTAATAAACACATTCTTTAATTACGTGCTTGTCGGTTTGATGATGTACAAACGTTTCCTAACGTCCCAATGTAACCTAGTATTCTACCGGAATTACGATGGACATTCGATTCGGCAGTTACGTACAGAATGACGTAATGATCAGTACCTTTTAGAAAAAGCTAACTGATATCTTAATGTACTTCAATATGTATTAAATCGCGTCTACATTCATGGTAACTGCAGGGGAATCTGTCATTGGCGTCACTGCGATGGAACTGACAGTGGTCACAGTACTAGATAAGCATGAAAAATGTTTGCATCGATGAATGACCATACAGTGGCCTCTATCCGCTCGAAACTGGTGAGCTGCACAACTGTCAAACTGTTGAACAAAAACAGATAAAATACTTGACGATACATAACAGATATACAATAAATTCTAAAATTACTCCACGGAAAGTCTCTTCCTCTCAAGCCCTATGCCTTTACCCGCTAATCATAATGAGTTTTGAGCTCCCTCGGTTGCCAACCTCTGAGCTGTACATTATGGCGGACCGGTGACACTACAGCGTGGGAGCTCGATGACCCGGATTAATATAGATTCTATCCAACGCTGCAACGGTTACGTATATTTAGACGGTATTTTCGTTTACTTTGACAGACGTGAAAATTTCCGTCGTTTCAACCGTAGAAGTCACAGGGATTCTTACGGTGAAAGAAAACATGGGATGTTTGCCGATTTGCCAAAACGTGAAGCCATTACAAATCGTTAAAAGTTGTGAACCGACAATGAGCAGTTATATTTGCGAACTCACTTTTGGCCACTGGCTGTAGGTATATTGGAAAAGTTTCCGAATATTGGTGGTCGGGTCCAAAACAGATATCAAAGTTCGCAAACATGTCTTTTTCCAAATTCTGTCCTTCGTGTGATTGTACGATTTATACTTTTCAAAATATACGCAAAAAAACAACCCCAAAACGCCGTGAACTGCGATTTCTCTAGAGGCTATAAAGGACGAGAATTGCAATGTACTCAGCTTCGAAAAGTCATTTTCAGCCCTTTACACTATACAACCGATGTGACATAAACACATGGCTCGCTCACTCACTCACTCGTGGTTGGCATCCACTTAAAGAAACTTCAAAACAGTGAACTAAATCAACATCTAATGTCATATCTTTGAAAATCGTATCTACAGTAGGCAGTATTTTGGGATGGACGTCCACTGATGAAAGCTGGTGCCACACACTTCGTTTGTTTCTTGTTTTAGCCGCACTCGTCTGTATATATTACCGCCCCCCTGAGAGGGTACGTAAGTCCCAAAACATTTGATGTAAATTTAAGTCTACCCGGTTTTGGATCGTATTTTTGTCATTTCAATGTACGGCTGAATCTAAGCATAAACGCCAAGGCTTGAAGGGATGGTGTAAATCCAGCCAGGGCCCATGTAGGTAGAAAAAGTACTGTTAGTCCCCATGGCCCCTAGTATGGAGATCTAACTTCGGTGTTGTTGGCTATGAGTAATTGCACATTTTTACATTGTATTGTTTTTTTCCCTACTTTTAAATATATATGCCAACTAGTTTTAAATCAATATGTAATTATCTAGTTGTTTTACTGTCCTTCGTTGACAGGATTATTTGTCTAATTTTTAGTTTTAGTCACGATATGGCTGAAATACTGAATGTGACTTGAAACCTTAGTTCACTCACTTTCTCCACTGCTTTTAATCGTAGTATATGTGTATTTTAATATATGGCTGGATTTGTCTAAATTGCAGCTGAAGGGATGGTGTCAATCCAGCTAGGGCCCGTGCAGGAACCAATTGTACTGTAAGTCGCCACGGCCCCTAGAATGGTGATCAGTCTGGAGTTGTTGCAATTGGCAATGTATAGTCTGTATCAACGCACATGGTGTCCTTACGCAATATTGACATTGTTCTTGGCAACTACCCGTGTTCCCTTTCAAACGCCACAAGACAAATTGGTAAAATCAATGTTATGGTTAATTTGGCTCCTTCGATATTGCTCCACTTGTTGCTTGGAATACAATATGCCTTTGCAAGCATACACAGACACAGTAACAACAGAAGCTGTATTGTACCGTTTGACAACAATGTACATGAATTTTTCGATGCCTCAATGCCCCGTTCTCTGCTCAGTCAGTCACCAGATCTGTAAAACAAACACACAACTATAAATTAATTTGTCACTTGTAGTCTATATTTTTTTAAATGAAAAAAGTTCTGATCAAAGTTCGGTGTGAGACAGAGACTGCATGTTTTAGCACAGTTGTCTTTCGCCCAGTCGGTGTATTGCCCGCCGCATGCTTCCCTGCCGTATGCTGCACAGTTACTAAGCCTGTCCTTGCAAGTGTTGGAATCTGGGGAGTGGCGACCATTGGAGACTTACATTGCTGTATATAATGGTGAGGTGAAATGGGGTTTAAAGTTGTACTTAAGAATATTTCGCTCATATGACGATTGAGTTTAACATGTCACAATGTAATTCCTGGACTCACAAAAGTCCAGAAACTCTCGGCACTGTGGTCACTCTCTCACAAGGGATTTGGCAAAAATAAACATGTAGCTATTATGAAGATGTGCTAAGGATGAAAAAATGAAAGAAAAAAGATTTTTCGAAAACTCAAATTTAAACTCGCTCGCCCACGGGCATGCTCATGGGCAAACAGTGGCCCATGGGTGAGAGTGTTTAATTTCGTCCAGAATAAATGTTTTGGAGGTTGAATGAAAAAAATGTTAATAAGTATTATGACACAAATTACAGCTCGTTGTGACTTGACTCCGCTAACTGACAGCGATTTTGAAAAATCTCGCCCATGGGTGTAAAACATATTGGGTGGGGAACAGAGGTGCCGGATCACATTACTATAACCATGGCTCTAAATACTTTTCCTGGTTCATCAAAGCACAAGCGCCGTCATGTTGATGGTTCATCATCTGACGAAGAAATCCTTCAACCTGTCACAGATTCTTGGCCGAGATTTCTCATCATTGCATCTGAAGATGGCACTCCATTAAAACTCAACCCATTTGTCATTGCTAAAGGCATTAACGGTGTCTGTGGCGATGTCAAGAATGTTTCACGGCTCCGAGGTGGTTCTATCCTGGTGGAATGTGCAAGGAGACAACAATCAGTTAATCTATTGTCCTTAAAACAGTTTGTTAACACTAACGTTGTTGTCTCGGAGCTTAAGACGCTTAACTCATGTCGAGGGATAGTCAGAGACCGAGCTCGTTGTCTGTCAGACATGAGCGAGGAGGAAATTGCAGTTGAACTAAAGAATCAAGGCGTTACGTCCGTAAAATGCTTTACCAGAAAACAAAATGATGAAGTTGTCAAAACAAACACTTATCTCTGTACCTTTGGTCTTGCAGTCCTTCCAAAATCAATCAAAGCTGGTTATTTCAATCTCGGTGTGGAAGTTTATGTTCGAAATTCCCTCCGATGCTATAAATGCCAGCAATGTGGACATGGAACGAAAAGTTTTTGAAATGACACGGTGTGCTCTCGTTGCAGTGGTAAACATGAAAGCACTGGGTGCACAACTGCTATCAAGTGCGCTAACTGCAATGGAGAACATTTGGCCTCATCCAAAACCTGTCCCTTTTTCCAGCGAGAAGAATCCCAAATTCTTAAAATCAAATATACCAAAAATATTTCTTTTCTTGAAGCGAAAAAATGGTTCCAAATCCTTCTGAAACTCCTACCATTAAATATTCAACTGTCATTTCTTCCCCACCTCCAGTCGTTAAAGTTACCACCACCTCCGTCTTGTGTCAGACATCAATTTCTTGGGTTGCAGATCAACTCCTTTTAGATGACGTTTCTCAGATATCCATGAAACAGACAGACACATCCGTATCATGTTCTCAGACAGAGTTATCGTCGGAATCCATAAACGACGTTCCATCTGAACCAGACTTTCTAAACGGTAAAGATGCCAGTAGCCATAAACAATTGTCAAAGAGTGAAAAGAAAAAGATAAAGAGAAACACCTTGGCTGTCCAACACGTTGATGTGCCCTCTGGGTCATCTATTGTAGAGGTTCACAATCCGTTTGAACCTTTAGAGATGGAGGTCAGTCCCACTGTCCCAAGCCATGGGAACAGACCCCACTCCCAATCAAGAACTCCAATTAAGCCTCCATGAGCTCCAATGCCATTATTCAATGGAATTGTAGGGGACTAAGGAATAATCTAAATGACTTACATTTACTTATACAGGATTTCAAACCGTCAGTATTTTGCCTACAGAAAACCTATTTTAAAGAAAATGATCAATTTGATGTAAGACAGTATACTTCATACAATTATTATTCACCTCCAGGACCAAAGGCCACTGGAGGGTCTTCGGTATTAGTGAGGCAAGACATAATACATAGTCCTCTTCATCTGAATACTGCACTTCAAGCTGTTGCGTTTTGTATACCATGCATATTGTTTTTACTTTGTGCTCAGTCTATGTGCCCCCTTCTTCTTCTCTCTTTCATGCTGATCTTCAAGAACTCTACGACCAACTTCCCAAGCCATGTATCTTCATGGGCGACTTGAATGGTCACAATCCCTTATGGGGAAGTACTAGAAGATTTTCTTTCTAACAACAATCTGTGTCACTTTAATGATAACTCTAACACATATTTACATCCTGGCACGAGTACATATTCTTCCCTCGATCTATCCATAACAGACACTGGTCTCTTGAATGAGTTTGATTGGTCAGTCCATGATGACCTGTGTTGAAGTGACCATTTTCCAGCCATTCTAAAAGCTGTCACTCCGTCTGATGTTCCTCCGTGTTCCAGATGGAATTTCTCAAAGGCTGACTGGCCTTTGTTTGAAATAATGTCTTCAAACATATTACAACCTGAACTCTTCAGAGATGTTTCTGACCCTGTGCGATTGTTTTCGGATGAACTCAACAAAATTGCTGACGAATGTATTCCAAAGTCCTCTACACATCCTGACATACGTAAACCGTGGTTCAACTGTAAGCAAGCTAGGAAGGCACGGAAGAAAGCCGAACACTATTTTCGTCGCCATCCAACGGTGCATAATTTGAATAAATATAAAATTTAAATGCTAAAGCTCGATGTACAATTAAGCACAATAAACGCCCACCCTGGTGAAGTTGTGTGTCGAAAATCAACTCACGAACGCCAATGTCCGAAGTATGGAGCATGATACAAAGAATTAAAGGTAAAGGTACTGAACCGAGCATCCACCATCTTAACAATGGAGATCAATTATTTACAGACAAGTCCGATATTACAAATAAATTGGGCGAAACTCTTGCTCAACGGTCTTCCTCCTCTAACTATGCGCCTCAATTTAAAAAATATCAAAAACAAGAAGAAAAGAAGGTTATTAATTTCAGTTCAGATAATGGAGAGGATTATATGAAATCTTTTCTATTCATGAACTCCATGATGCTCTCGACCAAGCTCTTAATACTGCTACAGGAGCTGATAACATCCATTACCAACTCTTGAAACATTTACCAGAACCATGCTTACACACTTTGTTAAATATGTTTGATGATATTTGGACATCTGGTTCATTCCCATCATCATGGCGTGATGCCATAGTTGTACCAAAACCTGGATGTGATCATACTGATCCCTCAAATTATCGTCCTATTTCCCTGACCAGTTGCGTTTGTAAAACTATGGAACGGATGATCAACAATAGATTAACTTGGAATCCAATAATTTACTTACAAATATTCAATGTGGATTTCGGAAAAATCGAAGCACTGTTGACCATTTCGTCCGCTTGGAGTCATTTGTTAAAAATGCAATTATTAACAACCAACATGCAGTGTCCATCTTTTTCGATTGAGAAAAGGCATATGACACTACATTGAAATATGGTATTTTAAAGGCATTTACATGATTTTGGATTACGAGGCCGTTTGTCTCACTTCATATCCCAACTTTTTATCTGACAGGCAATTTCAAGTCCGAGTGGGTTCAACCCTGTCTGATCATTATCATCAGGATCAGGGTGTCCCTCAAGGCAGTATTTTGTCTGTCACTTTACTTAGCACTAAAATTAACAGTTTAACTCAAGTTTTAAATGATTCAATCGATGGTTCACTTTTTGTGGATGATTTCAATATTTCCTGTTGCGGCAAACACATGCGTACTTGCATGTCTTGCTTGACTGTGTTGAATATTCCATCACAAGGGACAATTATTTCAAATCAAGAACTATGAAGGACCTTTTCAGTAACGTAAGTTGCATTTTTAAAAGATCTGAATTAGATTTGTTTTCTGACTTGTAAAAAACTAAGTATTTTATTATTGGAAGTTGAATTAGTAACTGAGATTGTTAATGGCTGTATCCTCGAGGGGTGTTGAAGTATCGTAAAATTATTGTCCTCCTGAGAGGGTTCGTAAGTCCCAAAACATTTGAAGTCAAATTTAATCTTCCATTTTTTGTAACCGTAGTATTTCTGTCATTTTAATTTTTGGCTAATCTTGCATACAATCACCAGCAGCTGAGAGGATGGTGTAAATCCAGCTAGGGACCATACAGGTAGCAGAAGTACTGTAAGTCTCCATGGCCTCTAGTATGGTGATCTACCTTTAGCTGTTGGTGATCTATAGCCTGTTTTTATATTGTATTGTCTGAATAGTGATATCAGTTTTAACTTTTCACGCTAGTTTTATTTCTTATTGTGATATTCTAGTTGTTTTACTGTCCTTTGTCGACAGGTTTTTACCATGTACATAAATACCTTTTTCAAGAATGTTCTCGTCACGATATGGCTACAATACTGCCGCTGTGACGTTAAATATGAACTCACTCACTCACTGTTTATTAATGTGTCCCAGTATAGTCTTTGTGTCACTGGAGTTCGGTCACTCTTGATTAGGGCTTTCCGAATGACTTCAACTTCATAGATATAGCATGAATTTTGTTATATTTATAGAATACCTAAATTCAAAAAAATCTCAAGGCTTAGTATTCTACGTGTACATTGTATATGTTGCTGGAAGTATAGCTTCAGGATCTGGAGTACAACAGGGCTTCAGCAACCCATGCTCCCCGTAAAAGGCGACTATGCTTGTCGCAAGAGGCGACCAACGGGATCGGGTGGTCAGTCTCGCTGACTTGGTTGACACATGTCATCGGTTCCCAGTTGTTAAGATCGATGCTCATGCTGTTGATCACTGGATTGTCTGGTTCAAATTCGATTATCTACAAACTGCTGCCATATTGATGGAATATTGCTGAGTGCGACATAAAACTAAACTCACTAAATTAAACTGAAATTATTTGTTATTATAATTTCATCTATTTCTTAACCACATGTTTGCAAAATAAAGAAAACAGGCAAATGAAAATATTTTTGTCCACGAACGATATTGGTTGAATTAAGACCGGAATGATTTCAGGTTTTTTTTGTCATGATACTTATAAACACACTTTCATTCATTTACAACCTCCAAAACAAATAAACAAACAAACAAACAAAAACCTATGTATTTTGAGTGGAAGTACAGATTCTTGTAATTAGCGGAATTAAGTCAAAATGAGTTGAATTTTGTGCCATGATACTTGTAAGTATATCCTCATTCATTTACAACCTCCAAAACACAGGAAAAGATGTATTTTGAATAAAAGTAATTATTCTCGCATATTTTTTAAACATTCCCCATGAATTCGCAAAATTAAGTCAAAATCAGTTCGATTTTATGTCATGATACTCATAAAGGCACTTTCATTCGTTTACATCCTCCAAAACATTGAAAAAGATGTATTCGGAGTGAAAGGAAATATTCTCGATTTTATAAAATTGCTCTAAATTAGCAGAATTAAGTCAAAATGAGCTGAAATTCGTGTCATGATACTCATAAATGTACTTTCATTCATTAACATCCTCCAACACATGTGAAAAAATATATTTGGAGTAAAAGTAAATATTCTCGCCCATGGGCCAAAATGATTTTTTAAAATCGCTCTAAATTAACGGAATGAAGTCAAAATGAGTTAAAATTTGTGTTATGATACTTATGAACATACTTTCATCCATTTACAAGCTCCAAACATAGAAAAAGCCGTAATTTGAGTAAAAGTAAATATTCTCGCCCATGGGCGTGATTTTAAACAAAAATCGCTCTAAATCAGCAGAATGAAGTCAAAATAAGCTGAATTTCGTGTCACAACGCTAATAAATATACTTTCACCTATTTATAAACTGCTAAACATGGAAAAACATGTATTTTCAGTGAAAGTAAATATTCTCGTCCATGGGCCAATATGTTTTACACCCATGGGCGAGATTCTTTTAAAATTGCTGTCCGTTAGCGGAGTCAAGTCACCCAACGAGCTGAAATTTGTGTCATGATACTTATTAACATTTTTTTCATTCATTTACAACCTCCAAAACATTTATTCTGGACGAAATTAAACATTCTCGCTTATGGGGGAGCGAGTATAAAATTTGAGTTTTCGAGTTTTCATTTCTTCATCCTTAGCACATATTCATAACAGCTGCATGTTATTTTTGCCACATCTCTTGTTAGAGAGTGGCCACAATGCCGAGAGTTTCTGGACTTTGGTGAGTCCAGAATTAAATTGTGACGTGTTGTTTAATTTCACACCACATGTTTGAGATTTTATGAGATCGTATTGCTTTTTCAAATCAATTATTGTGCTGTCGGGATTACATTTGTTCGTAACATATATTCCGCCATATATCACGAATATGCTCGCAAAATCACAACAGACAAAAACAAATTCTACCTCTTTCAATGTTGATTGTCACTGCCACACCAAGCAATATTTCAGCTTTATGTCGGTGGTCTGAAAATAATCGCGTCTTGCCCAGGCAACCCAGTGGCTGGAATCTGGATACGATGACGCACATCAGCCAAATCACCATGTCTGGCAGCCCGACATAACGTCTCCTCTTTGGGGTCACAATGTTAATACATCAAGCATGAATGAAGATAAATTGTCACATGTCTCGTTCGAAGCTGTAATGAGTATATTATCCTTGTTTTCCTCCGACGTTCTTGTACCTTTTAACTTTCAGTTACGTGCTTCATTTGAAGTGGGCAAAATATATTCTACATTGCCGGAGTCAAACGCCCGTAGAATAATATTTTTCAATTGTGATTATATAAATATACCCGCGGATGGTGTTTTAGTAAGATGGTCTTTACGTAGAGGAAGGGGTAGATATTTTCTGTATACTTACTACAAAGGTTGCAATAGGCAGCACAGTTATCCTCAGCCCAATCTCTATACCGGTTGTTGGTACATACTGAGTGTCCGTAGCTACTACAGTTGGGGATCTTGTCAACACATCCTTGAGTGGGCACAGGCTGCGTTGCAGTGACGGGAAAGTGCGGAATAACAAATCCTAGGAATAAAAGATTGCCAAGAAGAAATTACAGGTTTCTTAATCTTTTCGCAAAGGACAAGGTATGATAGGGTGGTTTTTGGCCCACTAACAGAATTGGCTGAAAACATGTTATTTGCTTAGAGATAAGTTAGCTTTGCATAAAAATGCTATATTTTATGTGATCTGAGGTGTAATTTCACTGCTGAGGGGCCCAAAATGGGTTTGATCAGGTCCCTTGAAAAATAACAAGAATTCTGAAATATCAGTGTGCCATAATGACATATTTATAACTGTCCTTTTATTTACATACAAATTACATCAGTCTTACAACAGGTAGTCATGCTGAAAAACATGCCAATACCAATCACAACGCTTCAACCTCAAGGGGCTCAGTTAGGGTTGCAAAACAAATGTTAACTGAATTACTCCTCCAAACACCCTCATTATTCACAACTTGCTAGTGTAATCCATGGGTCAGTTTTACAACATATAAGCATGATAACCAATCATGTTGTAGTAAAAATCACAAGGGCCTGTTTTGGGTAAAACTACATTTGGGGCACAGCTTCATTTTAACTAGTAAGCGTTACAAGTCAGTCTTTACAACCAGTTTTAGCAAATATACATTTAACATCTCAATCATCATATGTTATTACAATAACCAATCATGTTGCGCTAAAAATCACAGGTCTAGACCTCAAAGGGGCCCATTTTGGGTAAAATGACAAGTCAGTATTCAAAAGACTTCACAGTAATTATTCACAACTTATCCACTTTAAAAATAGAAAACATTCACAATTACTCTTCATTCACACTGTCATCAATCTCAGTTTCTGGTTCACTGTCAAGAACTGCAGTATTCAAGAGTGTATAAACCTAAAGTAGATCAAAATATATAAAATATGAATTTTAAAACACTGGGAACAAAGGCAACGAGACCGACCTGAAAAGGTGAATGGTCAGGCTTAAGAAAAGATTAACATGATGTTAATTAATCAGTGTTGTGTTGTGTTGTGTTGTGTTGTGTATTGTTGTAACACTGATTACCAGACTTAAGAATAACAATGACAATAGTTGCATTTGATGTGAAACAGTTACATTAAACTTTGTCGACTTGATAAACGAACTTTGAGAAAAAAGAGAGAAAAGTTACATGGATTTGAACCTGCATGTCTGATAAAACGAAACAACGACAGTCCACTATTGCAACCATTAGGGTACATATTCCTCTGCCTTACAATGTGAATTTAAGCTTATATATTACACTTTTCAGCGATGCATCACTTGACGTCTGCTTGTGTTCATCACCTGCTAGACCTTGATACAATGTTCTTATTCTAGTAAAAAAAATCCTTTTCATGCAGTTAAGTGTAGTCATTTAGGTTAAATGAAATCTAACATATCATTAGAAACGTCAAGGTACATATGTTTTTGGAAAATGTATATGTTCATACATGGCGATTCTGTTGAATGACAGTGTTATTTTGACAGTGACAGGTGACGCAAGGGTGTTTGATAAACAGATGATAGAACAACTATGATCAAATTCTGACATAATAACAAACATTCTGACATTGATCATAGTTTGAAAATCTTCAGACATCTTCTTACTTTTCTAGCTGAAACCAACCACTAACAACCAGTGTTTACCTCACAAAAATCAGCCTTGCGGGTGCTTTATGATATTGAAAATGTTAATAAAGGTGTTTGATATGTGTATTTTACAGCACAAAACCATTCAAAATATAATGTATGATGGCATAGATGTATAAATGTGATCGATAGTTTTTAAAGATGTCATTTTATGTCAATGTTTATTTTTTAGATGTTGTATGGGGTAATTTCATAAACCGAAAAACTGTACTTTTTAACCATTTTGATGTGAGCAAAAGCGTGACCCATCACAATTTTTTAGGTGTGCATGCTAGTTTACTCTCTTCATATGTGGTGAAAACATTGGGATGGGTCATGCTTTTCCTCCCACTTTTCTATCACTCTGAAAATCAGAAAATGTAGATTTCCAGAAGATTTTGTAAAATATGTTAACTTTGTAAAGGAGGTAACTTCAACAATTAATTCAGCCCTTTTTATGCTAAAATTATCCTGTTGTAAAAGTTTGATAATCATGACATGTTGTGGGCCAATAAGGGCCTCTATCATACCTTGTCCTTTATTCACTTTATTGTGCCAAATAACCTTGTTGTTACAGCTTTAACTTGACATAAATATCTTTATCTTTCTTGGGGCGGTTGGGATAGCCAATTGCTTAATGCGTTCGCTCGTCACGCCGAAAACCTTGGTTCTATTCCCCACTTTGGTACAGGGTGTGAAGTCCATTTCTGGTAGTCCCTTCTGTGATATTGCGAGACTATTACAAGAACGGCGTAAAACCATGCTCCTTGACTCTTACCTTTCCTGTCACAATATCCACATGTTTTGGCACAATTATAGCTTGCCCATTCCTCGTACTGGCCGCCACACCCCCATCCCACGAAGTCCTTACAGAAAGAGAGGTGGTCAACACAGGCGTCTCGCTTGGGTAGAGCTGGTGCTGGAGAGGAACTTCATGTAACCCCAAGAACAGAGCACATATTATAGTAATGTTGTCACTGCGGAAAACACCTCTGAAGATCCCGGTTAGAGCTGATCAACCGATGCTTTTCGTAAATGGCGACTAACGGGATCGATCGCTGACTTGGGTGACACATGACACCTTATCCCAAATGCATAGAGCGATGCTTATGCTGCTGCTGCTGACTTGTTGTCTGACGCCATATAGCTGGAATATTGCTGACTGCGGCGTAAAACGTAACTCATTTTTACAGGAAACATTGAGAAGACATTGATTATATGAATTACATGTTTGACATGGGGACCTCGAGTCTTTAAGAGTACTTCAGGCATTATTTGGCCGTGATACCCAACACCATGTCTGTCTTACCTGATACAGAGATATCAACCAGACAAATCCAGAACACAAAAGCTGTAACAAGAAAAGAAATGATTTTGCACGCTGCAATCCACATTTGGTGTTCCAAACCAGAATCACCATAGGTCATATGTCTAGGAAACCCCTAAATGCATACTTTATATTCAACATTTACTCAATATATATTAAAGCTATTTTCATTGCAAACAGTAAATAGACAACTACATACGTGATCACTTTGAATACATTTCTGGTATTTCCAAGCTGTATTTTGGGCGGTGTAATAGCCGAGTGGTTAAGGCGTTCGCTCGTCACGCTAAAAACCTAGGTTCAATTCCTCGCATGGGACTATTTGTAAAGAGCATTTCTGGTGTTCCGCGCCGTGATATTGTTGGAGTGAGTGAGTTTAGTTTTATGCCGCATGTTTCCCTGCCGTATGATGCACAGTTACTAAGCCTGTCCTTGCAAGTGTTGGAATCTGGGGAATGGCGACCATTGGAGGCTTACATTGCTGTATATAATGGTGAGGTGAAATGGGGTTTAAAGTCGTACTTACAAATATTTCGCTCATATGAGAATTGAGTTTAATTTTACACCACACTCAGCAATATTCCAGCTATATGGAGGCTGTCTGAAAATAATCGAGTCTGGACCAGACAATCCAGTGATCAACATGAGCATCAGTCTGCGCAATTGGGAACCGATGATATGTGTCAACCAAGTCAGCGAACCTGACCATTAGATTGCCTCTTACAACAAGCATAGTCGCCTTTTATGGCAAGCATGGGTTGATGAAGGCCTATTCTACCACGGGACCTTCACGGATGAATACAAGTGGATGACTGTTATAATGATATTGATGGAATATTGGTAACAACCGCGTCCAAAATACTTACTTCTGAACTCACTCACTACAGCTTAATTTCGAACTTACCTCCCAACACGTTATAAGAGAGCATGTTAAAACTTGGAGTGAACATATGACAGACGCTGACGATCGAGTCGGTGTTGGCTTATATCTACCAGGTGGGTGATAGATAATGTGATAAGACCGCCAACGCAGGTGAAATCTTTGTCATACAGTTTACTGTAATCTCCAGCCACGCGACATTTTTCATTAGTTTGTCCACACGGGGGCGGTACCCCGGAGACAATGGGTCGTCAGTTCTTAACCTTGATCATCTGTGTTCTGTTTCCTTCTTATATACAAACAATAGGTTAACATTGTTTTGTTGGGTTTTTCAAGCAGGAATGATAATAATTGTAGGATAATTAAGTTATCGCACTCGTGTATTTGAGGATGGTTAACATCCTGCATTGGGAATTAGCACTAATTAGTATGTGTTTAGCTCGCTAAATACAATGATTATTCCTAATATAGGATATTAACCACCCCGAAACACACTCGCATGATAACCCATGTAAATTTGACATGTAAGCAGTCAGAAACATTCTGATAATCTTGTGACCAAGGGGAATAGTCAGAAATGAGAAGTACGTTGTGCGTGAGTTGCGTCAGTGTCATATGGTGCCACGCATGAAGACACTGATAGACATTGTGTCGAATGTAGGGAATCACTGGAGTACACCCATCTTTAGCCACGATACGCTACCTATGCAAATGTATGGAACGAGTAGGATATGGATATGTGATATCGGATATGAGATGTGATGCACAGTGTAAAACGTGGCCTTGACTTTAACTGTGGCTAGCATCTCTTACAATCGCCAGCAGCTGAAGGGATGGTGTAAATCTAATGAGGGTCCATGTAGGTAGCAAAGGTACTGTAGGTCCCCATGGTCCCTAGTCTGGGGATCTATCTTCTGTTGTTGGCGATCTATAGCCGTTTTTTTATATTGTATTGTCTAAATTGTTATATTATTTTTAACTTTCCACACTAGTTTTATTTCAAATTGTGATATTCTAGTTGTTTTACTGTCCTTCGTCAACAGATAATATACAGGTAGCCCTTTTCATTGTTAACTGTTCTCGTCACGATATGGCTGAGATATTACCAATGTGACGTTAAATATTAACTCACTCATTTGAAATTGACTTTATTTACATTTTCAAATAAGCAGTCCTCTCCCAGCACCTACGTTTTCTCGTTTTCATTCGTTTTCTCATCTTGTATATTTCTCTAGATTTCACAGAAACATTTGGTATTGGTGACAATACCATCTGTTACTTTATTTGGAACTTTATGAGGAATTCATAGATTCCTGAACGGAAACTGATTTTGGAATCACAGGTGATGTTACAAGCGAAACGTAACAGCCATCCGTGACACGTAATTTTACAAAGAGTCTGCAATATAGCAGTATTTTAAACCTAATCTGGGGATGTCCCACGACCTGTATAATAGCAAGTCCAAGTTTACGAGTCATCATTAATTGTTTCATTCATTCACTCCAAGATTTACAATGGATGCAATTTTCAGTTAATGTGTCCTCCCTACAATGATCGGATATAGAAAAACGAATTTTAAAACTGCGAAATGCATTTATCTTCGTGATGTATTTGGATATGGTTTCGACTTGAAAGTGAGAGTTGACAGGGAGGGACATATATTGTCCGATCTATGAAGAAATTAAGTAGCAGACTAATCAGTGATTATGGACAAACTTATGTCCTACAGTCCAATCATTCGTGTTACTGTCTCCAAGCGAAGCAAATAAGATATCTTTTGTACCACAGTTCCCCTCTCTACAGAACCTTCGCTTTGCTGTTTGGTTCATATGTTGTTAAACACTTGCTTCTGTTTGATTCTCATTCATACTAAGAGACATTGATCGCTTATCGCATTTTGAAACTGAAGGATATGGTTTCATTAAGCAAGTATAATTTTCCCTGGTTCATTTCAGTGATTACGGCTAATTACTGAAAAATAGAGTCATTAGATATCACCACTGAGTGAAACAGGCATTAAATATAATCACTGAAAATGCGAATAATACTTGTTTCCTGTAACATATACATAATGTAACGGAACGGCCAAAACTAGTCGAAAAATACTGGTAGACAAACTACAAAAATAAGGACCTAACTGACAGTGAGGGTCGAAACTGGCAAATGCAGAAGGATCACACAACAAGTAGATAAAGTTCCAATAACGATATATTAAATAAGCACCAAACTGAAAATACATGGTCTCGACACGATACTGACTGTCACCTGAGCTGGATACCTTGGTCTTCCACCTGTATCCTAGTAGCTGTAGCAGTCTTGCAATACTGGATGCCATTCTCATTTGAGACTCCAGGGTTGTTAAAAGAATTAGCTGAACAATATATTTCAAAACCAGAACGCGTAGGGACTTGTCACAGCCGGGACTGGATCCAAATAATGCACATTCCGGACGTCACGTGACCCGGAATGAATACTAAAAATGCCACGCCTCCGACAGCTGTCAAAAGCTGTCAACAAGTAAGAATGAAGTCAAATCCTAATGTAATATGTCTTGCACTGAAAAAAACCCCGTATTTCTCGACTTTAGACGTTTCCAATATTCCCCTGTGTAAGAAATCCTCAGCAAAGACTTTACTTGATAATGCAAACATAGCATGTCGGAGTGACCTTGGACACCCCGGATCGCGGAGACAATCAGCGACTGTCAAACATTGAATATACTGTGAACTGTAATATTTCCAAATAAATCATACCTGACTTGCGATTGACAACGGTGACTGTGAGTGTATCATCTGTATCTGTACACTGGATAAATATGATCCGAGGAAAATCCGTCGGAATGAAACCACCGGAATGTATCCGGATATCAACAAGGTTAAAAATAAAACCATTACAATCACTTAACTACAACTAGATACTCAGAGAGGAGACCAATTGTTAATAATATCCTTGTTAATTAAAAATTATACAATAAAAATGTCCCATACTGCGAAAATGAGAATTAAGCTGCGACGTAAGTCAAATTTGCCGCCCAGACGCTAACCTTGAGCGCTCTATTTATAGGTGACATAAGGTCACATGACACGCAAACGTGACGTCAGGGAATTCAAGATGGCGAGTGTAAACTTGACTGACGTAACTTGTGCTGGAATATACTGTTATTCTTGATACTATATATAGCTTGGAAGCTTACTGCACAAAAGGTAGGTCATCTTAATTAAATGCAGCATAAGGCTGGTGTCTTGGCTGGAATCACTGTGAAGGCTGAGAAATTGATTATCTCTGTACTTGAAGCCAAGAATACATGTCAAAACATTGATTACAGTCTCGTTTCCTGTTTACTTGGTCCTGTCCTATTTCGCAGCTTAATGCGATAGCAATTCCAGTATTTTTAGACTATGTCATTTAACTGGATGCATAAATATTAATAAGTGTGATTTGATAAGCCTACGCAGTTGTATATAGCAACACTAAGCTCCTTCTAATCCTAGTAAATACGTCGTACGGCGTGCTATGTCGTATAGCGAGCTCTGATAAACGGAAACCTGGAAATCGTGGAAATATCAAAACGAGGCTCTGCCGCTAGAAACGTTTAGCGGTCTCTGACGGAACTGATATTACATCAACATCACTGAGCTTTGCAGAACTGCGCTAAATAAGCGCAAAACAACACATAACATGTACAGGTTTAACCAGTGAGCCAGATGGATTGTAAATCGTATTACGACCTCATCAGACAGGGGCAATCTGTGATTCCATAGTTAAGGTATGCTGCCTCAACCTCGACATAAAGTACAGAATGGCGGTCCAATTAAAGTTTTAAATTAAAATTCATTTGTAAATACCATTTACTTATGAAACAAGAAACTGGAATTCAGTTTAACCAGAGCTGTATGTGCTGTCAGTTTACACTTTCACACGAGAAAATTCGGATCGTCTGAAAAGTAGGTCATTGTCTGAATAGGTTACTGAGACTTATGTTTCGGTATGACATGAATTTTTGTTACACTGCCCCCTCCGTAGCCTTAATCTTACAAATGTACAAAAATATATGTTAGAAAATACTTCCAGTTCCAGACAATTTGTTCAGTCTAATAATAGGTTTCCCCTCTATGCACACTCAGCCGCCAATCGCGGTGGAAAGTTTTAGTGACATACACCATCATCACTTAAATTGTGTCCTCTACCTCTTGAAGCCTTATAGACTTCCCTCTTATGTTGGGTGCTTGAGTGTCCTCGTCGCTTGAGGAGGAGGGACATGTGGCCGTAGGTATGTACGTATCCTGCTCCACCTTTTCAGCATCGGCAAATCCCCTTAAGGAGGATGTCCTCCACGTCTTCCGAGTCACTAGTGCGCTGCGGCCCCGAAAGCTGTATCTAGGACAGAGGTGGGGGGTGGGGGTGGGGGTGGGGGAACTGGTGCTGGTGCCATTGCTAGAGCCGGTACCAGTACCGGTGTTGCGGCTGGAGGAGGTATTGGTGTGGTATAGGTACCATGGTGGTAGCTTTGACTGGAGGTGGGGAGGACTCTCGTGGCATATCGTATGCTCGTTCCTGCTGTAATCTCTGTTACAGTCTGGGCAGCTGTAGCTTGCTTTACATCTGTGTTTCTCCTTCATGTGCCTCAACAGGATTCTCCTCCATGTGTCTCATGGTTGCAGGCTGCTAAATATTTGGCGACATTGTCTTCATGTGTAAGGACGAGGCATCTGAAAGGATTTCCGTGCTGGAAGGTTCGTGCTGTTCATGTCCATCATCTGAAGTTATCTTCAAGTTAGGTGGCCGCACTTGAGGAGAATTCCTACCACGTGGAAAAGGACTCTGTGAACACCTTCCCGATCCCGAAAAGAAGTGGACAAGGCGGAATTATATTCAAAGTCTTGTTTACTGTGTGGCGAGCTGTGTCATGGGTGAAAGGTAATCAACCCACTATTTTCTGTGTCTTCCTGCATCTTTGATATGTTGGCTAGGTCAGATTCCAATGACATGGTTATAACAAGGAATAACAATAACTTATAACTGTTGCTAAGAGAGAAAAATAGATTAACAACTGCACTCTGACCTCAGTACAACTCCGCATAAGTTCCCATCAGTCCTATGGAAGAATGTGTAAAGGTTTACTTGATGAACGACTGTAAAAGTTGAATAGCTAGAGCTGTGAACACTCTAAGTGGTCATTATGTCTGTAAGAACACTAGGCTCTCAGGATGCAGTCATACTTGAACACAGATGTACTTGATCAGGGTAAATCTGGAACGATGACAATGCTACAGGCTTTAATAAATAACACAAATCTCTGAACTGTTTGCTTGAACTGGATCACAAAGTGTGGACATCACCAGCTCGCTTTACGCTTGAATAATCTTTGTCTCTAAAATACAAAGTAATGGGGTTCGCCGGTGATTTTATTCGCACCAGGTGGCGTGCGTGTACTTGGCGGCAACCGGATGTTGATCATTTCACAGCGCTACGCTGTATTGACATAACTGACTTTCTTCATATTCGTAAATTCTGTGGAAGATGCCGCAGTATTGCTGCGTAAAGGGAGAACAGAGCTGTCCCCCCTAGAATCTTTTTGTTGATTAATTGTGTGCATCAAACTATTGGTATTAGACTGGTTTAACGTGGATGGTGCCCCCTTACTTAGAAAGGCTAACTATGGCCCTGTTGTATGGTGAACAGTATCATAGTGGTGGTATTGATGATAAACTCCTACAGGTCTTTCTGAACTGAAGCTCATCGGCAAGGACGTATGGGCAAAGGTCCAGAAATACTTGGACTCTATATCATATCACTAGGTCACTAAAGAAACGGAAAAGGAGGTATGTCAAAGATGTGTATAATAATATACGAAAGTTGATAAAGTCAGACGCTAAGCTCCTCCAAAGGTAATGATCATAATCAACGTGATGGTAAAGGGAAAATCTGACTTTTTTATCTGACGTGTGGTTTTCAAATCGCCACATTCTGGTCATTCCTCATAGCAGGTAGGTACTGGGACACCGGAGCAAAGAGTGTTGTCGTGTAACTGTATGGTCTTGTTCTAAATGGCAATACGTTAATACGTTTTCCTTTCACATGGTCCGGAGGCAGATATCTCATTTCTTGGGATAAACGGACATCGAATTAAAAGTGTCTCTGTTTTACAGTCCGCCGCGTAAGTAATATTACACATCAGCTGTTGTCCTGTTCAAGACCCATCATATTTAAGAGTGTGTGTTTAACATTTGAAATAGGAGTGAATGTCAGATGTATTCAAGAGTAAGATTAAACCCAACGGCACCGATTGGGGCTGACAAACCTAGAAACCCTTTCAATGTGAATCCGGATTACAGTCAACATAATTCTTGTGTTCTAAGAAACATACAATTCTGCACAGCAGACCGAGGCACACTTATACACGAGAAATGCCAATGTCTTCTAATATATAGGGGTCATAATGAAACCAAATATATCCATAAAGACATGATACAATTTGGAAAATTTATGCTATGCCAAACAAACTCATTGGTGTCGATGTGTTGTGTCATTTTTTCAGCAGTAACACGTTCTTGTAAATGCTGATAATGTTAACTTCCCATCATGCCCTGCATTTAGAAAGTCTTCCATTGGCTATCTGTGTACCACGTGGCTGGGATGTCTTATTCAAGACTATATTCACGGATTCTTTCCCTCCTGCAACAATTGGTCTTGGGTGAACAGTTCGCCGAAAACAAATCAAAACAGTTTGTGCAGTTTCTTCACACGTTTGTGACTGGGAAAGACAGTTTGGCCAATGTTCCACTTAAAAACAAAATCAGCCATCTAAAAATATGATGGGGGACAACTTTACGATATTGTTTGCTTGGGGGGTAAACACTAAGTTATGACCGATCATTAATCGATGATCGATCGTGAAAATTCAGCCAATTCCCAACACTACCAATGGATTTCATTCAAGGAAAAATACACAATTCTTTCAAATCGTAGGTGTTAATATTTAGAGATATCTTTGCATGGCATATGTTCAGAGTTTTCTGAAAGTCATGATTTTGTAAGCCTTTTCCATGGAGAGGTGTTTACTGAGCAGCCACCGACTAACCTATTCCTCGAGTTTGTCAGTATTTAAGATGCGTTCACTGTCTGATGTATGAAGGGGCAGAGACAATCTACATACCTACAACAATTCACGGGTACAAAATTGTCAGTTCCTCATTTGTGAGTGAGTGAGTTAATGTTTAACGTCACATCGGCAATATTTCAGCCATATCCTGACGAGAACACTAAAATGGAATATATGTGTATTATAAAAACCTGTCGACAAACGACAGTAAAACAACTAGAATATCACATAGAATATCAAGAATGTAAAACTAGCAATTATACCTAAAACAGTTTATATATGGATTATAAAAATGGGCTATAGATTGACTCATTCATTTTGTTTAATCGCAAGATGTTTAGTTCCTAAACACAGTGGTAATGTAAACAGGGTTTTGTGTTTGAGTGAGTGAGTGAGTGAGTTTGGTTTTACGCCGCTTTTAGCAATATTCCAGCGATATCAAGGCGGGGGACACCAGAAAATGGGTACCCACGTGGGGAATCGAACCCGGGTCTTCCGCGTGACTAGCGAACGCTTTAACCAGTAGGCTACCCCATCGCCCCGTTTTGCGTTTGAAAAGGTGAGACATTCGTTAAACACCCCTTAAGCTATTAAATTGTAAACACCAGTACCGTCTAGAGACTGAACCATTGTTTAGATGGTAAACTTGTATATAACATAAACAACGTTTACATAATAAACTCATAACGGTGTTTATAACCGTAGGACAAACAGGCGTTTAATTTCGCGTTCATATCTTAAACAGTCATTCTTAGGGTGCACTCAGCAAAATCCCAGCTATATTGCGGCGGTCTGCTAATAATCGAGTCTAGACCAGACAATCCAATGATCATCAGCATGAGCATCGACCTACGCAATTGGGATACGATAGCGTCTCAACTATGTCAGCGAACCGGGCCACTCGATCCCGTTAGTCGCCTTTTACAAGCATGCGTTGCTGAAGATCAATTTCAACTCAATATTGAATTAAAAACCCGTCACATCAAAACACGAAGAAGAGACATTGCAGTTCAATGGCTTTGGCTAATAGGTATCTACACATGGGAACACAAATGGAATCTGATCACTGCTGATTGTAATCTGTCCCCGCCCAACTTTCATCAGTCACACATCTGAAAAAGATGCAAAACAAAGTGAGTGAGTGATTTTAGTTTTACGTCGCAATCATCTATATTCCAGCTATATGGCGGCGGTCTGTAAATAATCGAGTCTAGACAAGACAATCCAGTGATCAACAACAGGAGCATCGATCTACCCAGTTGGGAACCGATAACGTGTCAACCAAGTCATCGAGCCTGACCACCCGGTCCCGTTAGTCGCCTCTTACGACAAGCATAGTCACCTTTAGTGGCAAGCATGGGTTGCTGAAGGCCTATTCTACCTCGGACCTTTATGGGTCTACAAAACAAAGAAAATAATCTTTAATTTGTCACTTGTAGTCTAAAATCTTTTAAATGAAAAACAGAAACTGATCAAAGTTCGAATCTCGACATGGAGTAATACCCAACAGGAATGTGAACTTTGATTTAAGGATTTAGCAAAGTTTACTTACCGCAGAGACTGCATGTTTTAGCACAGTTGTCTTTCGCCCAGTCGGTGTATTGCCCGCCGCATGCTTCCCTGTCGTATGATGCACAGCTACTAAGCCTGTCCTTGCAAGTGTTGGAATCTGGGGAGTGGCGACCATTGGAGACTTACATTGCTGTATATAACGGTGAGGTGAAATGGGGTTTAAAGTCGTACTTAAGAATATTTCGCTCATATGACGATTGAGTTTAATTTTACACCACACTCAGCAATATTCCAGCTATATGGCGGCGGTCTGTAAATAATCGAGTCTGGACCAGACAATCCAGTGATCAACAATAGGTGCATCGACCTACCCAGTTGGGAACAGATAACGTGTCAACCAAGTCATCGAACCTGACCACCCGATCCCGTTAGTCGCCTCTTACGACAAGCATAGTCACCTTTAGTGGCAAGCATGGGTTGCTGAAGGCCTATTCTACCTCGGACCTTTATGGGTCTACAAAACAAAGAAAATAATCTTTTGATAAAGATTGTATTATATCTGCATACATAGAAATAGTGTATGTTGAAACAATTCAGCATGTTCCAATGATTATTGTATTCCGCATTACTGGGAGAAAACGGCCTTTTTATATTTTTGGAACTGTGACTTTTTAAGACAAGCATTTTTTTTTCAAAAAAAAGGAAGAAATTCATGAAAAATATATATTCGGTCTCAAGATATATGGAAGAATATTAAGTGTTAGCTGGATATGCTGAAATGTGAAGAAATATAGTCTATGGTTATTCAGAGATCCTTATAAATATTTTCTCTAAGGTTTAGTCTAGAGTTTAAATGCATGAGGTAGGGATTCTCAATCTCGCGTGAAACGATGAGGTGAAATGAGGTGGTTGAATGTCGCATTTAAGAATATATCGCTCATATGACGACGTGCACTGTGTCACGCGTGTGTTTGTGTATGTGTGGCTGCTGGTACTAGTCCAGATTTGTTTTACAGCCCATGGAGAAATCATGCCGTTGTTAAACACGAATACCCCATTCAGACACATTATACTCCGAGCATACCAGTCCTTATAACCATTTACGCAGAGCGCCAGGCATTGACCAACAAGTACCATATTTTAACGTCTTTTGGTTTGACGCTGTTGGGGATCCAACCCGCGACCTTCCTCTCCCCGGCGTCTGAAACGGAATCTTTCCTGGACTTCACGCCTCTGTCATGATCTCACAGATTCCCTAAAGAAGCTGGGTTGTTGAACCTCAGTCTTTTTAAATACTGTATTGTCTTAGTATGAAATCCTGTGTTACTGATATGTGCTAGTTGCATTTCTTCGTACCGTGATATTCTAGTTGGTTTTACTGTCCATTTCTAAAATGTGTGCATTTATCATGAATATACAACTACTTCGAGTCAAGATATGGCTCAAACACTACCCCTATGTCTATAAACTCACTCAGTTCCTCACTCACTGAAGTCAATTATATCCTTGTGGAATGGCATATATATTTCTGTATGGAAAACAAAGGTGTGTCAGAATTATAACTAGATTACATATACATGTATGGGTAAAATCACCGTAGTTTCTGCGCGCCTTGGAATCATTTGTCATCTGCAGAGAGGATTGTCAACAGAGCATTTGTCATCTGCAGAGAGGATTGTCAACAGAGCATTTGTCATCTGCAGAGAGGATTGTCAACAGAGCATTTGTCATCTGCAGAGAGGATTGTCAACAGAGCATTTGTCATCTGCAGAGAGGATTGTCAACAGAGCATTTGTCATCTGCAGAGAGGATTGTCAACAGAGCATTTGTCATCTGTGGCTTTAATAAAATGTCCTCTGCTTTTTCACAGAGACTGTAGAAGGGCAGGTAAAATGAAAATATATGATTGCGATATAGTGTAAGGGAAATGAACCTTAAGGCGGTAGTGTAGGCAAATGAAGCATCTACTTGGTACTAATCCAGGGTGCACCTTATTGGCACTGGGTGAAACTGGGAGCTGTCTACGGTTGACCATGACTTACTTATTACAGAGTCTACATGTATTAGCACAGTTCTTTTGTGCCCATTGTCTGTATTCCTCACATACATCGCTTCCGTACGTAGCACAGTTGGAGAGTTTGTCCTGACAAACGTTGAAACCTGGAATTGGAAACTTTTCAGAAGAGAAACATTTTGTTTGATACTTGTTGAATCCCATATACAGCTAATATTCCAGCTAAAGTTGAGCCCCTTTAAACCGACAATGTAGACCCATTAGTTAAATATGTCGGTTTAATGGGATGCCGGTTTAGAGGGACTATTTAGAAACTCAAACATTAAACAATACACAGACAAAATTAAACAAATACAGCGAAATGTGTGCTTATACAGAGTTATCTCTTCAGTTAACATAGTTCTTGCTCTCATAGTACCCATGAAGGTCTGAGTTAGAATTGATCTTTAGTAACCCATGCTTGTCCTATGAGGCGACGAACAGGGTCGGTTTGTCAGACTTGCTGACTTGGTTCTCACATGTCATCGGTTCCCCACTGGCCCAATCGATGCTCATACTGTTGATAACTGGATTGTCTGGTCCAGACTCGATTGTATACGGACCGGTGCCACATAGCCGGAACATTGCTGAGTGCGGCGTAAAGATAAACTCGCTCACTCACTCTCCATGGAGGCGGACTCATCTTCTTGGTTTGAATACAACAACATGCAGCAACTAGGTCATCGTGTCTGACCAACCGATCACCTTAGTACGCGAAACATGGGTTGTTGAAGATTCTAATCCGTATTTCTATAAGCTGTCTGGTTCTCTGGGTCTGTTGCGCAGGCGCTTCACAGACCTAGCAAGAGAGGAGTCTCCACAAGATGGCGACACGACATATGATACTTACAGAAACATTTAGGAACGGGTGGGTATCAAAACCTTAACACAATTCATACGAAGTAAGCAGTGATAAATGTGTCATTAACACCTTTCAAATGGGTGTAAACGTTTTAGCCTTATTATTTTAATGGGAGTTCAAACACTTCTTCCGTTGCTATGTGACGATTTAATTATTCGAGTCGTTCAGTTCCATGTCCACACTCATTGACTTGCATTCAGAATCTCATTTACATTGTTCTCTTCTCTACATATTCCATTATTTATATTTTACTGCATCATTTCTGAGTAAAATGGCATCGGAATTTCTTGGAAGAATCAAATATGATAACAAATATACTAAACTAACAGAAACATCACTTTTTCCAACATAATGTTTTAGATGAGTAAATCAGGCCAAGTTACCTTTGTTGAGTGGGTATGGCTTTTGCGTTAGTTATAGCAGTGTTCCAGCAATATTACTGCGGATGACACAAGAAATGGACTTCGCACAATTGTACCCATGTGGGGACTCGAACCCGAGCCTTCGGCGTGACGAACGCTTTAACCACTCGGCTACTCCACCGCCCCTGTTATAGAAGTTCTTGATTTGTGTTTTTCTATGAGTAACCGTCTCTGTGAGATATATCTGCAGACTGAAATGAAGTCATGCGACATTGCTAAACGTGGATCTATGCGCTGCAGCAACGCACGCACGCACACGCAGGGTGGACATTTTTTGTATACTCACCACACAGTTGGCAATAGGAAGCACAGTTACTCCGAGACCAAACTTCAAACTGTTTGTCGGTACATACTAAGAGGCCGTACTCCTTACAGTTGGTGATCCTGTCACGGCATGGTTGCACAGGATGCGTTACAGTGAGGGGTATGTTTGTACTGTGTGCAACCATGGAACCTAGGAACAAAAGAAGGACGCACTTTTGTAAGACGGAAAACTTCTTTCTCCCAGCTACCGTGCAGCAGAACTCACGTTTAGTTACTTATTGCAGCTTAACAAATGTTCTTACCTTTCTTGTCACAAAGTCCGCATGTTTTGGCACAGTTATAGCTTGCCCATTCCTCGTACTGGCCGCCACACCCCCATCCTTTGTAGCTCTGGCAGGTCGGGTAGTGGTCAACACAGGCGTCCTGCTGAGTTGCAGATGGAGTTGGAACTGGAAACCAAACTTCAACCCATGGTACCAATGATGAACGTACATGTGTATAGGATGTGTGGTATGTGAGCTGTTTTGAGTGCGCGGGTTTGTATGTCCATTTGTGTGACGATCTTACAATAGTCCTCCATCTTGATATGGATCGTTGTTTTGCTACTTTTGAGTTGTTTTCTCTGTTTGTCTTTTGGGTTTTTTATGTTGTTGTTGTCGTTGTTGTTTTTGGTTGGTTCTTTGCTTTGGGGGTTTTTTTGGTTGTTTCCTTTTTCTTTTTTTTTTCTTTTTTTTTTTGTTGATGGTCTTTGAGTCTAGACCAGACAATCCGACAATCAACAGCATGGGCATCGATCTACGCAATTGGAATACATGTGACAACAAACGAAGTCAACGAACCTGAACACCCGATGATGTTAGCCACCTCTTACGACAATCATTGGTTACTGAAGATCTTGACGAGTTTCCTTCTTGATAGATAATGTCGATAGTGTTTCGGGATTATTACGTCCTTGTATAACAATCAATCAGGAGCTAAACATACTGTGTTTGGAAATCAGAGGTATATGTAACGAAATTTGAAACAGAACGCTACGCGTTTTAACACAGTACGTTCATTTCCATTCTCCCATAAACGAGTTATCAAGATTTTTAACAAAATACACACTGTGTTGGAAACTCAGAGGTATATAACGTGATTACATACCTCTGAATGACTTTGATTGACCAAACACAATCCAGTATTTACTCAAGTCATGGTAGAATTCCCGTTACCCATAGAACAGAGAATGCATTTTGCACGTTACAACGCGGGAACACGAATATTTGTAGGCCGCCATCATACAACCGGGATATTGTGGAGTGCGGCGTAAAACACAAACTTCCTCACTCACTCCTCAGAAAAACAGTGAGAATGCCCTCATATAATTACGTGTGTGACCTGGTGTCCATGAGAATGCTTCATGCATTATTCGTCGGGATATCCATCACCATATCCTTCTTACCTGACACGAATACAACGGCCAGAAATATGCCAATCCTTCATACCTGACACGAATACGTCGGCCAGAAATATGCCAATCCTTCTTACCTGACACGAATACGTCGGCCAGAAATATGCCAATCCTTCTTACCTGACACGGATACGTCGGCCAGAAATATGCCAATCCTTCTTACCTGACACGGATACGTCGGCCAGGAACATGCCAATCCTTCTTACCTGACACGGATACGTCGCCCAGAAATATGCCAACCACGACAGCTGCAACAACAAAAGACCCGATTTTGGAAGCTGCATCCTGCATTTGTGTGGAATGTCCATTTTGACTCCAATGTTTACTATGAACCCCTCAATGTACACGTTATCTTTTACATAGATAATAACATCAGGGATATTTTGATTGAGAAAGGTCGCTAGAGAACCACATGCCTTTATTCCTCGAACTTGCCACGGTTACTTCCAGCTGTACTACGATTATACGAACTTACCTTCCACCACGCTGTTGAAGAGCATGTTAAACCTTGGAGTGAACGTATGACTGAGACTGGCGGTCGCTGTGGGCTGTATATATACGAGGAAGGTGGTAGTAAATGTGATAAGACCGCCAACGCAGGTGAATATTTTGACGCTCAGTTTGAACTGTAATCTCCAACCACAATCTCATGTCGCTATATGCACTTGACTGTCTATCAGAACAAGGTCTTCATTAGTTTTCCCAGTTGGAGGAGGTACGCTAGATACCATGGTTCACACAGATGAACCTAACTAGAATTTAAGGCCTTTTTAAACCTTGTTTAAATGTATTTCTGGCCATGATAACTAACATCATGAGATCTAAACCTATGAATACAACAGTTGACCGCCACACATTTACATACCTCTTTATTCCAAATTTCTGAACTAACATTTCTTTAATATTTCAACCTTGTCATCAATTCTATTATCAAGATCTTTCATCTGTAGAGTCTTCTCTTCGGTACTCCTTCTGAAAGACTTTGATCTGAATGTCAACTTTCCTGTAGCCCCTGCCTTATCAGCCCATCCATCAGCAGATATTGTTGGACGTGCTGTCAGTGCTCATTCTCTTCTTTAGTTCTTCCAGATCATCTCATGCATGCTTTCTTTTGCTTTTTTCTGTTCAGTCTTTTTCCTTTGTCCTTCCTTTTTAATTTATTTCTCATACCTGTTTCATGCCATGGCTGGTGAAACAAGAGCTCCCCTACATGCCCTGACTCGATCACATATATCCTCTGTGCTTTCAATGTCACTTCCTTCAAATTTTCAACTTCAACTTCTTTGTTGACAGAGAATCCCCCCTCCACCTGAGCTTGTCCACGAGACAAAACTAACAGCAGCTGGAAGACAGTTTTCATCACACCTGGACATGAGTATTTCATGAACTATGGGATTCTCATCGTTTCATCAATATTCTTGAAGATTCAACAAGAGTAGGTTGAAGTTTCAAAAAAGTAAGGTGAATTTTCAACATGGGGTGTTGATTTTCAAGATACCGAGTTCAATATTCAAGATATTTACTTGAATATTCCACAAAGTTAATTTTCAAGATGGGATGTTGAATTTTCAAGATAGTATGTTAAATTTTCAAGATACTAAGTTGAATGTTCCAGATAGATGTTGAATTTTCAAAATACTATGTTGAATTTTCAAGATAGCAAGCTAAATTTTCAACATACTAAGTTGAATTTTCAAGATACAAGATGCCGAGTAATAGCGAAGCTATTAGACTTCCTTAACTGACTAGTGTAATGAGCTCCACACAGCCAACAGACATCGCTTTAATGTGAAATCTTCATACACAAGTGTCGTGGAGAGTTTCAGTCATACGCTAAGCTGACAGTGACTGTCAGTAATTATACGATATGATATTTTGAAAATTTAAGGCATTTTAGAGGCCGAAATTGCTCAAATTCCAGGCCTTTTCCTTTTAATATGATGATCAACCGGGTTCTATTCCCTGCTTATAAACATTTAGTGAAATTAATTTTGCATATATACTCAAAGGTGTGAAACGTGCCCGTTGAAAAAAAGGTGGCTCTAAACATAGAATCATTGTCTCTCAAATCATTACAAATCATTACTTCGACTCAAACGCCTCCGAAAAACAGAGAAAGAATCTGGTTATATTTCACTATGCCAAGGCGAACTGAAAATGAAAGATGTCGAGCCATTGGAATGCTTGAAACCGGAACAGCCCAACGGAACGTTGCCCAGCAGTTGCGTGCGCAGGAAGACCATGTGCCGCTTGTGGATTTTATTAACAAAACGCCGTCGTTGCAGACCGTGTATGAAGTGTCCGACCACCTTTAACCACGCCACGCGACGATAGTTGGATTCGAACGCGAAAGATTCCAGCCGGCAACACTGACAGCCATGATAGTTCCTGGTGTCAACAGGGTATAGTGAAGGGCCGTTCGCCGACGTCTGGCTGTACACGGATACGTGCTTGACGTCCTGCCAGATGGCATGCTTTAACATCATTACCTCACCAACATCTGCGGTTGTAGAAATTATCACCCACCAGGACAACGCCAAAGTTCATACGAATTGGTTGTTTTCAGTAAGTAAAGTGTGTTCACCACAAGACGACACATCGGCTGTTCCTGTTCCTAAACCTAGGAGGACGTGCGTGGGACTAAGGAGCAGAGAAAGCCTGATCCATCTAAATCAGTGAGTGATTCTGTTGACGTTGACGATTTTCCCATGTTTCTGACAGTTTCAGCCTGCTGACCAAGCTGATAGCTCTTCTGGGACCAATATTCCCTCCAGTGCTTCCCCTGATACCGACGACAGAGGGCAATCACAATTTTCATGCTAGCTAAATCTTAATATTCAGTGTTTGAGGAAAATCATTCTTCTTCATTGACTTGAAACCCTTGGCTCTAACGAAGCTTCCATCGCATGCTGCCTGCACTGCAGTCAATAAAAGAGTTAGTTACTTAATCTGATAAAATTTATGTGTCAAGTGAAAGTTACAACATAGCTTCTTGATTCACTGGATAATCACGTTAAAATCTTGATGAATAAATCACGACCGATTGTTCGATTTTGGTATTTTAGGGTAGATATTGTGTAGATGATAATTATATAGAACAATTGAACATAACTACCGCATGTCGAGAGAAAATACATGTTCAGTTTAATAAGCTCTCACCCCTCATATCTCTCTCGCCATGGCTCATAAATGATATTTCATTAAATGTTTATTCACGATGTTTGACAATATATATGTAAAACAAAAGGCGATCTGTCATCAACATGATGTCACATGAATTGAACTTGACATACCAGTTTGAAATGCACTTTTATCCATTTAAATATTGTTTATCATAATTAGGCATTTAAATGTATATCCTTGTATTTTAATATGTAATATTCCACATTGGTTTCGAAGAAATGATGAAAAATATAAAGGTGCTTGCTCTTCAAACAGGCATATTAATATTGTTACGAGTAATGAAAAGTAATGAACATGAAAAGTCAACAATTGCCTGATACTGTTTACCTTCAACAATGTGAATGTACGAGTCAACGAAATTGCTGTTCGCTTTCATGGGGATAGCTGTTGTTTGTCGTCCATGCTTCACTATCGGAAGATTCGACAGTTTGCAAAGATTTCCGACTTCTTGTCTTCTGTGGCAGTGGCGGGCCGCGAGATGATACTTCTATAGCAGACGATGGATTCGCTATGCAGAAATACCGGAAGTATTGTGGATGGATACAGCGCTTTATAGATACACATTATTATTATATACCGAGCGGGTGAAAGGACTATTGTGTCACCCCCAGAACACCTAAATCTCATGTGATCACATGGGGTATTTTTCAACTAAAACAGTCTTCAAAACAAGACAACAACACCATAGCATGCAAAACATATCATGATACTTTTGTCGTCAACGCATCAAACCAAAGGTCTCCCAGGTGCGAGAAAACGCTTAAGAATTGCACAGAAATGTCTACTTATAAATTGAATGGTTGGTCTCTGATGACAATACCTATAAACGACTTCGTCAGTTGTTCAACGGACACTATACGCTAAGTGTAATCTGAACACTGATGACTGGAAAGATCAAGCTTTCTGAAAATCCGATATGTTTGTATTAGGTGAGATAATGTCTCTTAGCACATCATGTAACCATGTGTTGAATTATGCCTACACTTGGTTGCGGTAAAAGTGTCCGTTATATATGTTCTACTGTTATCGTACAGGTGCGTCATCCCAACAGAATGCAAAAGTTCAAAAACTTTCAAGGTAACCCATCACATTACTTAATCGTAAGGCAAATCTTATTTTAACTTATGGCTAGAATTGTTTTCAATCTGAGACATCTGAAGCGATGATGTAAATCCAACTTGAGCACATACAGGTAGCAAAGGCACTGTAAGTCACTGAATGGTGATCTGTAGCCCACTTTTATACTGTTTTGTCCTGATTTAAAATCCAATTTTAGAGAGATGCCAGTTATATTTCATGATGCTGTGATATTCTAGTTTGTTTTACTATGCTTTGTTTACTGGTTTTTAAAAATTAACGGATGATAATTTATGGATGAACTGTATATCTTGTTTTAGTCTCGATATGGCCGATGTGACTGTAAAATTTAACTCACTCACTCACGGGTATAACATGCAGTACTGACCACAGCCGTCCTGGGTCTTCTCGGGCTCCTAAGATAAGAGGCGAAGACGATGACATCGCAAAGAACTGTAAAGTGAGTGACCCTGGATGTTGCTATATCGTTTAAAAATATGAGAAAATATAAGCCTGTGTTAATTCTTAATTCGTTCTTCTGCATCATATACGTTTGTAAAGAAAGTAATATATATTCAAGTACTTTTCATTCAAAATGTAAATGCATGTAGGTGTTTATGGTATGATACTTAAGTAGATAAATACTGGCATAACTAATTTTATGTATGTTTATTAATTTAATTTAAATGTCGTAAGGCCGGACTTTTTGCACGATCTAGAGCGAGTGTATTATTAGAATTTATAGGTTGCAAATACCTTTCCGTCCCTCAAAAAATCCCTTCATTGTGGGCTTGTGGTAGAGGCGTGAGTCGCTTTTGCACACACCCAAACAGTGAGTGGGTGAGTTAATATTTGACGTCAGCCATATCATGACGATATCATATAACATAGGGATGGAATATATAAATGTTATAAAAACATGTCAACGAAGGACAGTAATAGTTCAGCCATATCATGACGATATCATATGACATAGGAATGGAATATATAAATGTTATATAAACATGTCAACGAAGGATAGTAAAACAACTTGGATATCACAGACAGATATTTTAAACTAGTAATTAAATCTAAAACTACAGACTACGATACAATATAAAAATGGGCTATAGATCGCCAACAGCTAAAGGTAGATCACCATTCAAGGGACCACGGGGACTTACATTAGTTTTGCTACCTGCATGGACCCTAGCTGGATTTACACCATCTTTTCAGCCACTGGCGAGTGTAGGAAAATGTAGCCGAAATTTAAAATAACAAATATACTACGTTTTAGAAAAATGGTAGGTTTAAATGTGACTTTGAAAGTTTTGGGTCTTACATAGGGGGACAATAATTTTACGATACTTTAACCCCCTTCGAGCATACAGGCACTAACACTCGCTAATTTGCTAATTTATACTAGTACCATATATAAAATAAGTTATCTGTAAACAAAACATATTGTTCAAAACACATCTACCAATTCCTTTAAGAAACAAAGTATTAAATGATAGTTTACATTATTAAAAAGATCCATCATTGTTTTAACACTGAAATATCTATCCCTTGTGATGGCATATTTTCCATTAAGGTTTCGGGTAGACAACGATGACACAATCTTGAGAAGCAATTGTTACGGTTAAGGATACACAATGTAACATTGTAAGATTCTTACTAGGAAATCCCTTGTGAACCAGCAAAACAGAACAAAGACAAGTCATAAACGTTCCAATTGTATTATTATGCAACGAGAGCAAGGTATACAAAGTCACAAGTCAATTTCACAATACAGATTTCAAATACAATATAAGTGAGACAAAATCTAAGGCAATGGGTCACAAAATATATTTTGTAGTAAACTCACCAAAGTCTTTGTGCGAGAGAGCATCAACTATGCAGAATGTAAATACAGCGATAATGTAGGTCATGACGGGTTTTGATGATAGTTAATATGAATGAATGTCGCCCTGAACATGGCAACCAGCCTTTTTATATATATACTCAGTCATTTCCCGAAAGTTCGGGCTCTTACGAATATCGTCAACACTGTAGAATGCCCTCGAATAAGTCTCCCGGAAAACATAGAAAACTAGGAGCAGATAAATTCCAGAAAACCAGAATCCTAAAAGTATTGACCATTCATTAAAACGAAATGTGACCCATCATAATTATTATTCAAAACACTAAATTTTGTGACCCAAAAATAATTATTATTTAAATAATATCAAAAATATACAGAAAATACACACGCGTAACACAATGCAGTTTTGACATTCTGCTCATATTGAGCCCAAAATCAGTAGCAGTCTTAATAATATGTTCTATATAAATACATTTCATGTAATAAAAGTATTATACTATGCTATGTGTTTTCCCCAAATGTTTGATAAAACGTTTGTTCAAATCCATAAATGATGTACAGGTAAACAGAATCTATGTTGCTCAGTAATCATGAAATAAAATTAAAAATTGAATTTAAAATGAATGAGATTTGAACATTTTCAAATTTATAAGTCTTTAATCATCTGCAATGGTGCTTTGAAATTTCCACTTTCACTCAGTTCCAGTTTAAGGCAACGGCACATTATATTATTTCTCAAGCAATGTGCTGATTACATATGTATATCTCCATGAAACGGTAATACCTAATTTACAAAATAGATAAATAAATATTACGGTCCGATTTTTATAGCGCTTCTGCTAAGTCCTTTAATTTCAGTCATTTGTATTTTCACATATAGAACGTGCACATAAATTGATGACGTGGAACACCACACATTTCAAGAATGTCATCAGTGTTTCTGTTTGAGAAGTGCGTGACAGTCGACGTCACTGAAATTTCACTCCAGGAAGGCAAAGATCAATGACGTAATACCCGGAAGTAAGTGAAAAGGTGTTTCCAGAGAAGTCACACAGTTTCCATATACGGAAAACAACAACATGGCTATAACAAGTTTTGAAATTATATTGCAAACAAAGTGACAGAAATTCTGGTAAAACAATATGAAGAGCGCATCGAAAACTCGCATAATGTCAGTCTCTTCTGTTCACGAATGTGAGGGTTTGTTTGCAAAACAAAAGAAAAGAAAACTCAAGTCAAATCGACCCTCAAGCCCTGAGACTAATACAGATATCAACTGGCTCACCAGTTTAATGGTGATGTTATGTTTTCGTATTTCTTTCTCATAACCTAGTGCTCTAGATACTACTCACGGTTTATTGGTCACTGAAGAACAGTTGATATGTGCAGTTATTTTTAAACAATGTAGCGTTTGGGTAACAATTCCTCCCTCACATCTTCACGTCCCATATAATATTAATAATTGATATGTTATGTATTATTCATAATACTTAACACAGGACTAATACAAATATCTAAAAGCCTCCAAATTAATTACACTATACAGGGTTGAACCACGTTATCTTATATCTGTTAATCTGCAGAAGAAACACTGGGTGGTGAAATCATCATCCTTGATTGTACGTTCCCATTGTATATTTGCACAGATTTATTATTCTAGAAAGTGTGATGGGTTCACACAGTTATTCAGCCTTCACTCGATATGCTCGTGTAGCTTTTCCAAAACATGGCCATCGAAGTAAAGACAAGCATGAACGGGTCTGTGAACTCGTATCCTAATTCCTGAAGACGGGCAGTAACATCTCTGTGAGTATCGTCCGGTGACCTATCTGGGCCCTCTTCCAAATTCTGTTCCTTCATGCAGTTTCCTTCCGGTGTCCGGTAATGTCATATTTCTTAAGAAATTGATTTAGTTCCGGTTTAAAATTCTGGAAATGCATCTTGAAGTAATATCAGTACGAAGGAATGCTATCTTCTACAGCACGGAAGCCATTTTGTAACGACAGTGTGTCCTTTGTCGGGTCATTGGCAACGGTTGCTATGGAAAAACAGCGAGAATATCGGGAGGTCTCCTGAAGCGGAAATGGACCAAAAGATGGTGTTCAAGGTCAAATCGTGGTGCAGATGTGATTTGTGTGTCTCGATGCGCAAACGTTTCTTTTAATCTAACCTGTATACGTGGTACAAAACAGATATATTGGTTTTCCTCCTCTTCAACCTTCACTTTGATGTCGAAACCATTACTATCCAAATATATCCCAAAGACAAATGCAATTTACAATTGAATTCTGTTTGCAATTTCATTTGTGATATCATTTGCTCATTTTGGGCAAATTTACTGAAAGTTATATGTGTCGTATATGTCGCCAGTTTTGACATTACTATATCACCAATCATTGAGCTTTGCGCAATTAATACGATGTCTTATTTTAGATCTAAATATCGAATTATAGAGGGAAAACTAGATTATTAATTTTTTTAAAGAACAACCAAACCCAAAAACGTACCATTGTGATCACTGGTACTTTCATTGTTGTTCCATCGAATCACCAATGCTTGTTCTCAAACATCGTCGATGAACCCTGAATCCCTGAGGATGCCTTCATTACTTGATGCTCATCATCTCCTGCGTCAGTCATTGTCCGCTGATGAGATCGGTGGGTTCAATTGAAGAGAAAAAAAACAAGAAAGAAAAGCCAGAGGATTACGGTTTGAGACGACGTATTGGTAAACCTTTTTCTGGTTTAAGAATAAAACCATTTATTTCTGATGCCGGCACTGAGTTGGATAATATAGCTCCTTTAACTCTTCTTTCTTCTCCTCCTTGGCAATTGGTTAGGCCCCAACATTAACTACATTTTAAAAAATCAGAAACGAATGAATTACAATGTAAACAAGAATACCATCAATTAGAACATAAGTATAGCAATTATATATCCTTATTTACAGATGGTTCCAAGGACGGTGGCGCAGTGGCTTGTGCCGCTGTCATTGGATCCAGAAAAATATGTTCTAGATTACCAGATAACAGCTCTATTTTCACGGCTGAATCGAACGCCATATTAACGGCTCTTAGTATATAATCTGTTGAGATTCGTTTTCTTGCCTTCAGGCTATAAAAATATGTCTTGCAAACATCCACTTTTAATTGAAATCATTGAATTGTATAATGATCTTCCCACTGGCCAATACGACATCGTCTTTTGACAGACACCCAGCCTCGTAGGCATTTCTGGTAACCCAAGGGCCGATCTTGCTGCCAAGGCAGCACTCAACAAATCTGTGACACCACTTCTTATTCCATACTCTGATTACAAACCTAGTAGTAGAATTTACATCCGTGATCTGACGCAGAAGAAGTGGGACACAGGAGTAGGTATCAGTAAATTACATGAAATAAAACTCTATATTGGTTACACCTATTTGGGTTGCCAGATTTGAAGAGTTTATTTTAGGACGATGTATTAAAATGCACCCCGTCCGTGCACATTTATTTTTTCCGGAGCAGAACTCTAAAACCGTTCAATATTTCTTCACCAAACTTGACACGTAGATTGGTCTAGTGGTGTTCTGGTGCCTTTTGATAGTTCTGGAATTCTGAATAAAACAGTTTTGGCGTTTCCATGGCAGCAAGTTTGACTTCGCCTGAAATTGGCGGTAATGGGGATGATATTGATGACTGTGTCTTCCTGTTCAGTATTATTAGGCACTGATTTTTACCTCACTTTTGAACATCATGCTTTTGACATGTTTGCTTTTGGAATTCCTGCCAGCGAGGACATTAAGTGGATAACATTCAACACCAAGGGACATTACTTGTCGGTGCATCTGTTGGTAATTGTGAGCAACTGTTTCCCTGCGGAACAAAAGCGTGACACCACCAGAAGATTGTAAAGATGACTGCTGATACAAGTAAAAATTCAAACTTATTGCTGAAATTCAGGTTGATAGGTTAAACTCCAAACAAACTCTAGATTAAATGTACTCTAAGAAGCCAAACTGTATGAGACTCTCATCAAGAAAGTCTCCGGTTAAAAAATACCTATATCTTTCAAACTGGAAAACAAATTCATCCAGTATTGGGCGTTCATCTGTCTAATGATGCCCCATATTCGCTTAATACGTTGATTTTGATTGCTCGAACCAACAAGAAAACTGTTCCTACTTTGCTGTCGTGTCATAAATGTGAACATTTGCTTGACATGGCCGTTCTCCTTTCCTCTATCTGCCCTCGTGTAAGATTGACATCCTCTTCGATTTCGTACTTCATTCAAAAAGTATGATGCAATAACTCCCGGGTCACTGTTGCTTCAAGCCATACAATAAACCTGGAGAATCCATCTATTGCGCCATTTGCACATACACCATAAGGTGTAAAATATCCTAACTATCGCCGTGCCATACGTAATTATGACCTTGGTTCGTGTACTCTGGACCTTGAAAACATCTACGTCCCCTAGCCTCCACGCCATTTGGAGAAACTATATGCATCAAGTGACGGACAGGGTTTTGACTGATCACAGATCTCTGTTGTACACATTTTAAATGCATCATTTTGTATCCTAGCAGTCGACTGAATGAATCCATTTGCTTTTCAATGTATAATGCAAGATCAAGCAAATCGTTTTGATGCTTTCTTCTGTAAATGTTACACATCCTCTGAACTCTGTCCAGTGTACGTCTGCTTATAGAAATGCCATGATACATAAAAAGACTGTCCAGTATATCAGAATTAGAAAGTCCAACACCAAAGTAAAACTTAACTGGATGATCCATCCTCGTCTGAACTGATCACATGAGTCGGTGATCATACCAAATTTCACCCGCAAGTATTAGGCGGATTTGTAAAGAGACTTTGGTTTACAGTACATATTTCCAGAAGGTGTACATAAACGACGGTTGGGGCAATAGTTTTGGTACGTCACTGTACATACGTCAGCACTGGAACAATTACCCATATACGGCTAAATATTTCATTCAGGTGAAGTTATGAATGAAAACACACACGATCAGTTTTACCTTCCAGCTTACATTTTCACTTCTAATATTTTTTTCGTATTTGTCCCTAGCATGGTGTTCTACCTTGTGGATCTATAGCCTGTTTTCTATGTACATTGTAATGTCCTAAATAGCGTGATGTTATAGTTTTTCTGCTGTCCTTGGAAGACGGATGTTAAGATACAACTTTATAAAATATGTCAGTATGACCCTTTTAAGTCACGATATGGCTGACATATTGTCAAAGTGTCTAAAACCTTTCATCCACTCACTCTTTCATATTTTAACATACTCTTTTTTGCGCAATTATTATCAGTATTAATAGCTTATTTTTCAAATAAACAGAGACTGCGTGGGCAGGAGATAGACCAGAATTAATAAAGTGGCATAATCAAAGGTAGGTAACTCTGGCCTACCCAGCTCGAGAAACAACAGCCACATAATGACATAACTTCTCTGCTCTGATGTTGAGGGTTCAACTTTCAGTGAAAGAAAAATTCAAAATTCAGTTCTAGGAATGTACTCATCACAGGCTATGTTGTAACGTCACCGTGAAATAAGGTAGCAGATTGTTTGTGATTAGAGCACAGGTGGGTGGAGGAGATAAGCCCTTCAACACGTGTAGTCTCATGACGTGTGATGATTATCTATTGCGTAGGTTTATGTAGTTTCCACGCTGCCGATATTTTTGTCTTTTGTTTTAGTTTGATTGTTTTTATTATGTGAAAGCCCTTGTGTCATGACTGGGGATCACCTCAAGTGTGACTCTCATTTGTAAGGTATGAATTGTTACTGGTGGACAGTCTCACAATTCCTTGGAAAAGGAAATTCACACTCTCATTCACACCCATTCTGTAGCGAGTTCGAAATACACTGTTAGCTTTTACTGTGTGTCTGCTTCTCACTTGTTCTTAGGTTAGACTACTGAAACAATGGATGATAGTATGCCTGAGAAACTAATTTTCTCACTAGAATACCTCTGTTTACACACTGTCTTAAAACCACCAGTGTGTGGTTTCAACCCCAGACACCGATACTTATACGCAAAGAATTTAACCATTAATAATAAGCGGTCAAAACAGTATCTGTGACAGTATTGAGTCACACACAAATACAAGTTCGACAGACAGTGAGTGAGTTTAGTTTTACGCCGCACTCATCAATATTCCACTCTATATATAGTCTCCTTGCTAACATTTGCAGGGACCGCATGCTCCAAAGCCCATGATGTACCTTTCCGACCATAAGTAAGGTGGACTGTTTACACAAACAGCTGGAAAGTGTGGTGCAGTGTTAGTGACAAAATAGATTTTAGCCCTTGACTGTAAATGAGACGAACTGTGCAATAAAGAATAAACCGTGATGACAGACATAGGTTACAAGTCCTCGTGTACAACTAATACAATACTCAGGATGTCTTTAAGTCAATGCAAAACATATTTCGTTTGGAGGGCAGTGGTGGGTGAATATTCTTCAGGATTTATACTTTGCATTGACTTTTGTTATTTGAAATGTCAACGTCAGTGTTTAGTCATTGCTGATTTCTCATATTCTCTCGCTAACGCCTGATCCTGTCGCAATTCGAAGAAGCGGCCCTACAATCACTTTATGCACCAGACAAAGTGTCCATTACGAATTAAAATATTCACACTGTCCACCATTAAAAACAAACATCGTTTCATTACTGACAGACTCTTTGAATTCACAGCATCAGCAAGCACAGGCCTGTCGTCAACATTACTACAGGTTTATCCAGTAGGTCTGTCGTCAGCAATACAATAGGTTATCCAGTAGGTCTGCCGTCAGCAATACTATAGGTATATCCAGTAGATCTGTCGTCAGCAATACCATAGGTATATCCAATAGGTCTGTCGTCAGCAATGCTATAGGTTTATCCAGTAGGTCTGTCGTCAGCAATACCATAGGTATATCCACTAGGTCTGTCGTCAGCAATACTATAGGTATATCCAGTAGGTCTGTCGTCAGCAATACTATAGGTATATCCACTAGGTCTGTCGTCAGCAATACCATAGGTATATCCACTAGGTCTGTCGTCAGCAATGCTATAGGTTTATCCAGTAGGTCTGTCGTCAGCAATACTATAGGTATATCCAGTAGGTCTGTCATCAGCAATACTATAGGTATATCCAGTAGATCTGTCGTCAGCAATACCATAGGTATATCCACTAGGTCTGTCGTCAGCAATACTATAGGTATATCCAGTAGATCTGTCGTCAGCAATACTATAGGTATATCATGCAGGCGTGTCAGCCGATAGTGTACTTATCTTATCCTGTTTTGCTGGTGATCTACAGACCCGTTATTACTTTCGTATCGTGATAAAGTAATCATTGTAAGTCGTAATCAGTATGAGTGAGTGAATATAGTTTTACGCAACGTTTAGCAATATTCCATATTGGGGACATCAGAAACTTCACATATTCTACCCATGTAGGAATCGAATCCGGATCTTCAACGTGACGGCTGAGCGCTTTCACTACAAGACCCATCTCCCCGTAATTAGTATAAAGTGTCCGAACACGGTACGCACTTTAAAGTGCCATTCCCCTTAATCTCATAGTTTTACCGAGGCAGAGTACCCGGATATTAAAGTCAAAGTTCCGAGAACTAACTCTTATATATTTTAAACAAAAAAGTCACCTCCGAATACATAATGTTTCCAGAAATAATAACGGGCGTACAGTGACCCAATTATAGATGTGATGCCTCATCACTGCCATAGATCCGTAGTCAATAAAAAACATTTAGATTGTTAATGGATATCATCAAAACCAAACAGCCACAGGCAAATGAACCCAGGTTACCATAAAAAGAATATCACAATGAAGTAAAAACGCAAAATTTCATTTATCTGACTGAATGCAAGGAATGTTGGTATAAACGAGGCGGGACCTGGTACTGTCTGGGGTATGGAAGTTGGATAAATGGTTAGGTGGGTCAGTGGGTCATTACACTGCAGATCCGAACCATATCATCTCTCATTGACTTCTAAATTATGGCACAATGGCCTCTTCCCTCGGGCACCTGCCATACAATACCGTCAAACTGATACCATCTGAAATGTGTTTTCAACTTTCTGGCACTAATGTAAGTTTGTTTAGTATATACAAAGTGAACATGAAAATATCTTTGATTGACATTTGTGATGCACTTTAAGGAATGAATTTGTGGATGCCTTCCTCTTAATGGTTCTAAGGAAGACCTCGTTTCGTACGTCTTTGCTCTTTACTCACCTGATGTGAGTTTGTATTTCTTGAACACAAAATGTTAAAATCCACAATATTCTGTGCTGTATCTTTAAAAACCGGACGAGAGAAATCTATTTGCCATATGTATTGGAATGTCCTTGATCAATATCTCGTCAGGATGTGGCTGCAATATGATAGATGTGACACAAAATATTAACTCACTCACTCCGTTATCAATGAGGACACATGAGTGAGTGTGTATGGTTTTACGCCGCTTTTAGAAATATTCAAGCAATATCGTGGAGAGAGACACCAGAAATGGGTTTCACACATGTTACCCATGAGAAGAAACGAACCCCGGTCTTCGGTGTGACGAAGATTACCCCACACGAGAAATATGAAACGAGAACATCAGAGAGAATCAGTCATTGTTATGCGATGACACAGACTCAATAGGGAGAAAAGGTTATGATAACAACTGTATAGGTGTTCAGGGAAACTCGGCAATGACACTGGGTGATGACAAGGGGTAGGCGTGCCCAGCCACTCATAAAATATGCATGTAAAAAGAAAAGGTTTGTTTCTTTCCTAGGGGTTCTCAACCTCAGATGCATGCACCCTTTTGTAATAAGTCTGTAGTTCTGATAGACCGGAGTGTGGCCTGGTGGTTAAAGCGTTCGCTCTCGAAGCGGAAGGTTCGGGTTCGATTCCTCACATTGTAAAATGCATGAAGACCATTTCTGGTGTCCCTCGCCGTGATATTGCTAGAATGTTACTGAAGCCCAACTGAATCACTGTAGCTCTGTGGTAAATACACAACGATATATAGTATATAGTATGCAAGATGTCACTTTGGTGTCTGTCATTTTGAACATCCGAACAGTGATGTGTCATTTTTTTAATTTTTAAAATTTCTTTTTAAATCATAAAACACTGAATCGATGAAATGTACCAAGCAACAGTGCTTCTATAGACTATCGGGAGAGGTAATATAGCCTGGTAATTATTTAAAGCCTTCGCCCATCACACCGAAGACCCGGGTTCGAGTCCCCACGCGGATGAAACGAGCTGGTGATATTGCTGGAATATTGCTAAAAGCGACGTAAAATTAAAATTCACTCACTCAAAAAGACACTCACTGAACATAGAGACAAATGAAAATAATATGCAGCTGTTACTATAATCAGTTTTACCAAACCTTTACGGCGTTAACATCAACAGAATCCCAGTATTATATTTTGCTTCTCAGACAAAATAGGCTTCAACCTTAAGAAACTTCGCCCCTCTCGAGAGCTTACGTCTTGGCGGTGTTTCTGTTCTAGATACTGTATCCTAAAAACAGTTTCGACCGACCTAACATTTGTCTAGAAAAGAAAAACCTGTTGAGAACCGTATTCTTACAATGATAGAGTGTTCTCGTCGTCTTGGTTCACGATACTGGTGATTCTAACCATCGGTGCTAGACGCGTAAAATCTTGTCCTTATAAAGGTGCGACCAGACTCATCAAAGCTCGGAAGCAAAATACTGAGTAATAATGACCAAATTAAATCACAGGACACAACGTGATGTCCGACTTAAGGGTTATGTAAAAAGCCAAGAGTGCTTTGATTCCTGCTGGTCTGGAATCGTGATGTAAAGCATAGCAAATGGTGTCCGTCTTGGGGCGATAATGGTCAGTGACTTGGTCAACGTTCGTCTTTGGCATGAACCATTGCTGGTAATAAAATCACTTGATTGTCTGGTTCAGATTATTCACATCCGGTTGGGTGTGGCTGGTAAACTGTGGGTGAAAGGGCAAAACAACACTGAAACGCTGTCGTGCTTACAACAGACGCACTTAGTGGTAGTTCATAGTGTACTATGCGATCTTAGCGTTAAGGTGAGTAAGGCGATCCCATAACTCAACATAGACTTAAGTCAGTCTTACTGCTAAGGTTTATACAACAGCACCTTTAACCATTATTATGTCAAAAACCCACATTTGGTCCCTGTGTTTAAGGCTGCACTCATAGTTTGATGCCTATAAAATCTTACTTGTTTATCAAATATCTCTTTAAAGCAGGTTAGAGGGTGATATACTGTCCAAATTATAAACTGATAAATTTGAATGACAATTTCTTAATCTTCAAGAAAATTTGAGACTAAGGGACTGTTCATAATTTATTGTGTGTTGATTTTAGGTGGAAGTAACCCATTTTGTTCTGGGGAGGTTGGGGAGGATTTTGTACACATGCACTTTAAGGTCTGCCTTTGACTTTGTACTTGCTTGACATGCATTGGGGTCAAATTACTCCCCCTCACATTCCTTCTCTCTCTCTCTCTCTTTCTCTCTCTCTCCCATACCTCACCTCAACTATAAATTATATTATGAATGGTCCCTTAAGGAAAATTAACAAATAGATCAATTTAGACTGCAATCCTAAATACATCCCTCAATATTGAAAAACAATTTTATAATCTTTGAAAAAATGCAAATGAGCTGAAGTCTAATTTTTTCACTTCATCCACTCTAGCATGTATGTCATGTGTTTAATTGTCACTAATCAGTTCAAGTCAGTTCTTCCTCAATGTGGGAAGAAAAGTCGGACACGAAGGAGTCATTGAAGCCTGACCGTTCAAGTACCAAAATAGTCTGCATCCAATCACCTGTCTTATACAACTGTATTGTCCTCCAGTCAAGCATGGGTCGTTCAGGTGAGAAATGACGACATAATTATACCCACTAGGGTGGAGGTAGTTGTGTCCGAGCTAGATCAAATTATACTTGTATTTTACTGCTCAGTTGTTGTTCATACTATTTGTGTCATAGATATTATATGTGTGGGAAATATTGAGCTGTTATCTTGCTTGAGAAATCAATTATACTCCTTTGTTGTAGGAGGATATTATAGACATATATGTATCCATTAACTTTACTCAAAGCAGCACAGAAAAAGAAAATAAAGCGGTTTTGAATTCTAATACAAAGATATTTTGCTTTTTAGCCTTTGATGATTCTTGGCTGGTCAGAACTAAACCGATACCTACAGATTAAATGAATGGCGTTGTTTTGGGACTTAAATTCTTAACTCACTCACACACTCTAGTATTGCTCTGTAGATGCAGTTGTACAGTAAGCTGTGTCGCATTGTCAGCCTTAGAATGAAATAAAACATTTGAAGACAGTTTAACCAATACATATATACTGTGATGTTGGGTTATCTTGTGGTTATGTGTCTCACAGGTCACATTATCACACTGACATGTGGTCACATTGTTACACGGTTACATTGATGGGTTATCTTGTGGTTATGTGTCTCACAGGTCACATTGTTACATTCTTGCGTTATCTTGTGGTTGTGTGTCTCAAAGGTCACATTGTCACATTCACATGTGGTCACATTGTTACATGGTTACATTGTTGGGTTATCTTGTGGTTATGTGTCTCACAGGTCACATTGTCACATTCACATGTGGTCACATTGTTTCACGGTTACATTGTTGGGTTATCTTGTGGTCACATTGTCACATTCACATGTGATCATGTTCTCACATAGTTACATTGTTGGGTTATCTTGTGGTTATGTGTCTATCACGTCACACTCTCACACTGACATGTGGTCACATTGTTACATTGTTGTGCTGTTCTCTGGTCACATTGTCAGCTTGTATTATTGTCGCATTGCCTTGTCGGTTGTTTCTGTTGTCTGGTCTCACTATCGCATTGTTGTCATATGTTGTTGTGTTGTCATATTTTACTCTCATCTAGTTTCATCTCATTGTTTCATACATATTGATATATTTGATCACTTTCTAGAGGTTTTGTACATGTGACTTTATGTTATTACATTGAAATAGGCACATGTCTCCTTTAATGTAATCTCATGTGAGAGGTTGACCTGTGAAATGATTTGGAGTAAGGACTTTGCATCTGTGCTGTCCACTCAAAGGAATTTCACATTATAGAGGTCTGGAAAGATATTTGTATTAAATAAAATCCCAATATGCAGGCCCACAGTGAAAAGGAAGTAGGTGCACATTAGCAACTTTCTTATCAGTATTATGTTATTAGATGTCAATATTGGTTAGGTTCATATTATACAGGTCCACAAAATACTGAGGTCCAGTTGGTTTGTTGTTTAACACATTGCTGCACTCAGTGATATCATGGCACAGGTTTATATATATTTGAGTCTGGACCAGACAATCAAGAGTATCAAATTGCAACACAACAAGCAAGTCAGCAAGCCTGACAGTAATGAGGTCCACAGTACTGAGGTCCTTATTAGAAAGGTTTCCACAGATTAAGCTCTAATTGGAATGGTCTACATTACTGATGTCCTTATTAGAGAGTAACATATGTTGTATTTGGGATTACAATATCTTAGTAAAGTACAAAAGCAGTCTAGGCTACCAGTTGTCTGACTGGCTGGGCAGGTTAGGCAGCTGACTTTGTGTGCTGGCGATGAGGTGCCTGGCTCTGAGGGTGTGGGTTCGAATCCCAGATGGGACTCAACTCAAAAAAGTACTTGTATTTGTACTTTACTAAGAATGTGTAATCCCAAATGTAACATATTTTACATTTGACCACTTTCTAAATGGCATAGTGTAATCATATGTATTAGAAACATTTCCCATAAATCAGGCCCTTATTGGAGAGGTCCACATTAATGAGGTTCTTATTAGAAAGGTCCAGATTAAAAAGGTCTCGTGTAAGGAAGTGAGGGTAAATGATGTTCTTGTGCTGACAAGATAGTGCAACAGGATCTAGCTGTGAGACAGAGGCTTATAGTTTAGAATGACACTATGTAATGCAAGAGACGGGTCAGGGATATACAAAACTTGCGCACGCTTGGCTAGTCTTGAATTCATATCATTTACTGACTGACATATCTTAAAAGGAAAGGGCATGGGAACGAGTTTCCTATATCGTCATGTTGCAATGAAAGCGAATGAGACTACTACTAGAATAACCAGCCAACAACAATGAGACACTTGTGTTCACTCCTAGAAAGAGACCAGTGCTGTCTCTCTGATCTGTCATAAGTTGTTTCACAAGTTTAAAAGAGGCTGGAACAGAATGCTTATACAAGATTATGATCACATGAAATATATGTCTCATTGCCTCTTGGAAAATTTGGAGTTTGCAAATTTAGTATATTTGTTAAAATCAGACATCAGTCACGGCTGGCACAGTTTCGTATTGATAGGCTCAGACTTCTCTGCAGGTTTATTTGTTGGTTTGTTGTTAAGGCAGCACTCAGCTATATTCCATCTATATTCCAGCAGCGGTCTGCAAACAATCGAGTCTGGACTAGACAATCCAGTGATCAACAGCATGAGCATCAACCTACAGATTTGGGGTGTCAGGACATGTCACCCAAGTCAGCAAGCCAGACCACCCAATACTGTTTTTCGCCTTTAACAACAAGCATGGGTTGCTGAAGACCAGTTCTAATGCAGATCTTCATGGGTTACTTGAAAATATATTTGTCAAGACCTTATCTGTTGATTCAAGACAAGCTTTAACCAAAATCCATCTAATCTACAAAAAAATACAAATCTAAGAGGCTTAATGCCATACTCACTCACTCTACAGAACTAGATACATATATCATTATGAAAATATTATAATCCTGCAGTCTAATAGAATTAACAGTCGATTTCCTGCTTCATCAGTCAAGCGAAACAGGTTCATACCAAACAGAATATGAAATTTTGAGCTGTACAGAGTACTTGGGTAACCTAGTTGTTAAAGTGTCCTTTCGTCACACCAAAGACCTGGGTTCAATTCCCTACAATGTGTGAAGCCCATTTCTGATTTCTCTGTGATATTGCTGGAACATTTCTAAAGCAGCTTAAAACTATACTGATACTGACATCACCATGGCAGATAAGTCCAACCTGTTAAATTCTATATCTTACACAATTATACTGCTCACAGTGCTAAGTGTCGGAGAGAAAATATAAAGCTTCATTCAAGGGGCAGGTCTAACATGAAACAATTTTCTCAAATGCTTTGAGCAAACTATCAACATAAAAAGGCAACATAATTTCTGTGAAACACAATCTTTTAACATGTTTAAACTTTTAAGATGGAAAAAAAACATTAAATTATTATGAGCTAAAAAAAATGAAAAATACAGTACAATTTCTGTGAAACAGGATCTTTTATTATTTTTCATTTTTATGCTAATTTGTGTCAGGAAAATATTACATCACTATGTGAGTGTTTGCATGTCTGTTTTCAGTTATCTGTGTGAGGCCAAGATATTCCTTACATGTGAAGTATCTTTTGTACATATATCTATTTCAATAAGATGCACCTGTTTAAATAGTTTATAAAAATTGTCATTTTGAAATGTGGTAGTAAAGTGGAAAGGGCTGTGTGTGTTGTCCATACTCCTAGCTGGTTCTTTTTTTAGCTGACCTCCGGAGCAGACAAAACTGAAAGGAAGACAAAGCCAAATGAAGACGAAGACTGACCTCAAAGGGGTGGAGTTTGAGCTGGTGCCATGGAGTGCAGTGCAGTCCACTTGACTACTTGTTGTGAGAAGATGTGCTAATACAACCTCCATGTGTACTTAAGTATGTACTCAAGTCTTGTCAGTGCTGTAAGTAGTAGAAATTTCTCATGATCATTGAATGACTTCTGGCAATTCTGTATATAACATTTCACATATATATCACATGCCCTCTACTGGTAAATATTACTGTATAACATCCATTGACGTAAACACATTATTTGACTAGCTACAGTTTACTCGAACAAGAATATCTATCGTGTGGTATTACACTATTCATCGATGGAAACTAGAGGCACATTATCCAGTCCTGATCTGCTTAAACCCAACTCTCCTGTTTCACTTGGGACAAAGATCTTGCTTACTTAAGGTGATGTATAATGGATATAAAAGAAGCAGTTTTGAAATTTTGTTTCATGGTTAGATCTCTTGGTGTGGACATTTGCAGACAGTGTTCTTTCAGACTCTGTATTTGACACTCTGTTTCCATTCCGTAAAGGACAAAGTGTCTGGATGTAAAAATATCAAGGAAAATCGGGCTTAATCATTACAAATGATGAAAAGCATACTTGTTGCCGTGACTAATCCGTAATATTAAGGGATAAAACATGCACCTGTTGCCTATATTTACACAGCATGATAGATGCATAATAATATAACTGTATAATACAGTACTGATCATTAATCCAGTAAATTATTGCAAATTATTTTTAATCTTGTTTAAATATTTTTTTTTAATTATTAATTATTATTAATTAAATTATTGCGATTGCGAATAATCAAGATGATACTAGACAATCCAGTGATTATGAGCATCAATCTGAGCAACTGAGTTGCAATCATATTTGTCAGCCATGTCTTCTACCCCAATGACTTGATCCTGTTAGTCGCTTCTTACAAGTACAGGTTACTGAAGATCAATACTAACCCAGATCTTCACAGGTTGTGGATGAGAGTGCTGTCAGTGTACAGTAACTGGTTCAGTTCAGTCCGCCACATGGTATGTAGTGTTCCAGCTGACAGGCATGATTACAATGTGTTTACGTTGTTTCTTATAGAGTAAACTAACAAAACATGGGCAGTGGAGTGGACAATGCTAGTGGTCAGGGGTGACCAGCCCTTAGTGACAGACAGAACCCACACCTCTTTAGGTGTCCACTAAATGGCGACTTGAAGCCATAAAGACACAATCAGGAGTCCACCATCTTGTTGTGTCTGTGTCTGAAGTAGTCAATAACAATGAGTGTAGCAGAGACAGACCACCGCATGTTTGTTGTCACTTGCTCCTGACCAGCAGCTGACTACTTGGTGTTCTTAGAAACCGTTTGTTCTCAGCTGCCACTGCACAATGAACATTGTTTTGCACAGTGAAAATTCAATTTTCTTTAAATATGAATATTAGTAGCATACTATGAATAAAATGTGCTCGCACCACCACTACACCCCATCAAACAAAGAATGAAATTAATAATTTTTCACTGACAGTAAATAAATAAACCAATCTTTTATGAAAAATAAATAGTAAAAGCATTAACTGAAAGTAAATCAATACATCTGGCACAGTTAAATAAATAAATAAATAAATAAATAAGTAAATAAATAAATAAATAAATAAATAAATAAATAAATAAATAAATAAATAAATAAATAAATAAATAAATAAATAAATAAATAAATAAATAAATAAATAAATAAATAAACTAACAAATGAACAAGCGAACAAATGAACGAACGAATGGATCAAGAGACAGACAGACAAACAATTATACATTGTACACTGGCAATACAAGATATCTTGAAAGGAAAGCTGTTGGGACAAAACTTTTAACTATTTGGTATAGCCAGTAAATACATCAACCAAAGCAGAGACATGTTTCTACCCAAAATCCCTACCCAACTACCCATGAATTTTGAATGGGTTTTACCCTATCAAAGTCACTACTGGCTGTGAATGGGTTTGGTACATGAAATAATCTGTCAACATATGATGTCATGCAGATATTTGATTCCTAAGTGTCACCCTGTTTACTTTCAGGTCTTACAGGTTTACTGGCAGGTCTCTGCTATTCCCTGCCCACCCTTGTTCAAGTGCAGGGTGTGGCTGGCAGACACGTAGCAAGGGGCTGATCTGTTTCACCACTAGATCCCTGTAACAGAGGCATGTGAACAAATTTTCTGTCTATTGTCAACCCTACAACAATATATTCTATTTTTCATCACTGACTCAATGGTCTTTTTGATGCAAGAGACTTCTTCAGCTCATTTTGTCAGTAGTGTTGCAAAAAATACATAGATTATTCAAAGATGTATTTTTTAAATATCAGCTTCTTATTTGTTGAACACTTAACATAAGAATAAGAATTAATTAACTTCAAAACAATGTTTGACAAACAATGAAACATTTGTGTTCCTCTTTATCTCTGTTAAATCACGGGTGGTGGGTAGTGTAGTGGTTAAGGCGTTCGCTCGTCACGCCGAAGACCCGGGTTCGATTCCCCACATGGGTACAATGTGTGAAGCCCATTTTCTGGTGTCCCCCCGCCGTGATATTGCCAGAATATTGCTAAAAGTGGCGTAAAACTTAACTCACTCACTTTTAAATCCCTTCAAAAACCTAACATAGATTGTTTTCATTGGTAAGCTGATTCATTGTGTGAATCTTTTTAGTTTTGTTTATAGAACTGATCATATTCAACTTACTATTATATATCCCTAGCATTAATGACCTTACCATTATTCTGAGAACAATAATTCTACAAAGTTAATAAAATCCCCCCAAGTCCTCTTCTATGTCAGCTTTCCGTTTCCTTCAAGCGATCATTTAATGATGACAAACTACCTCACAACTAAATACCTCTTAAAATGTTCCCCTGCTTGGGACACTAGATATAATACAGTATTTCAAGGCGTCACATGTATGTGTATTTGTAGGCGTCGCATGTATGTAAGTACATGTCACTTTCTGAGGTAAAGAAGGGTTTGGGGGTTCACGTTTGATGCACAGCTGCCTGTGTCAGAACTGATCATGTTGGTGACATGGTTGATAGTGTGTCACCATGTTTTGATAACCTGCAGCTGGATGTACTCAAGCTATCAGTGACAAGGTTTCCTGGTTCTGAATGTATATGATGGGATTTCTGCTGCATTTCACAACACTCCATCATAATCTTTGGACTTCAATGCTTGTATACATCAGAAATAAATAGTTGTGAGGAATTCTCAGTTTGAGTTTTTGAGGGATGTTCAGTATCTTTCTAATTTACATATTACTGTAGAATATTGCACAATCACTTGCTAAAATTATGCATTTTGATAATGGTTGACAAATATTCAAGAGTTATCATTTCACAGCAATCCATGAGTGAAGATCCATGTTTGATGTTCTTATCAGGTTGTTGGGTTTACTGACTATGTTGATGCAGATCATTGAATAACAACTGTGCAGATCAAATGTTGCTAATCACTGGATTGTCTGGTCCAGACTCTTAGTATTACAGACTGACTGGAATATTGCTGAGACACTGCGATGCTAAAAAAAACCAAAAAACAAAACAAAACAAAACAAACACAGAAACCCATGTTATGAATACATTCCTTGCTGATGTGATCTGTTATGGAAAAAATGGCACATATCTATGATAGTGAAATATGATATCAGAAAGAAAATATTTTATTCTCACAAAGCATTACTTTATTTATAGTATTCATAAAAAACTCTGACACCCAAACCCTTGCCAAAGCTTTTTGTCATACTTAACTGAACAAATTCCTCCACATAAAGTCAAATCAGCCATGTAAATCTCACATTCCAGTCATAAATTGCTAATGCGCAACACACTAAATCGTGAATGTATTTAGATGAAAAAATATACCTCTCATCATATTTCTATTGTAAATAGAAACTCCAGCCCTCGTCTCCACTGTGTACAGTTTCTCATGGTAGAGACAGCGGATGTCTCAAGCTCACCCAGGCTTGACGATCGTCTCATGCTGAGCCACACAGAGGCGTCAGTACACCTTCACCTGGATCCACCAGAGAGCTCACTCACCTCGTTTAGACAGGTAAGCTGCAGTGGAGACGGCCAGGTTGGTGCACTCTTCTATGTGGCATTGTGGATCTGTCGAAATAGCTGGGAGTTTGTCTTCAAACACTGACAACAGTCTCTGCTTAGATGGTCTAGGCCAGTGGTTTCTGTGCCAAGTTGTCAGTCCTAGCTGAAGTTTTTGTGTTGAGGAAAGGTGTGCTCCTATTTCTGTCGGAGTGTGTATGTAGCCCAGATTGTCTGTGCTGGCTGCACACTGTAGAGCTGACGGGAGTTGTTAGGAAGCATTTAGATCAAGAAGGGACACGGACAGGGGATTACTGCTGTGGATGATTATATTACTGATGTCGCAGGTGAGTGATTGGAATGTTGGATGAGGACTGTAATAGAGAGACACATATATGTTGTTACCTCTGTTAAACTCCAAACATACATACCTGTCATGCTAGCTCATACCATTCATTTTAATGGTGTAGAGTTTATCATTGTGTGCTTACTTGAAGGTTAAGTTCATTATAGTGATCTTATTGTGACCAGAATAGTTATCACTTGTGATGTAGTTAGGGGATTATTTTATCATTATCCTGGTGTGGAATTTACAACAGAATCTAATTGCCCATTTGTTCAGTACCTTTCACCTAATTTAGGTATTCCGTCATTGTCCATCTTATTGAGTTCATTCTCCTAGACAAAATAGTCAAATTGGTACAACTGTATTACAGTCATAAATAACTGCACCCATACAGCCTTACATCCCTACACCCCTTCAGCTCTTCACCCTAACATCACTACAGCCTTACACCTCTTCAACTCTACACCCTTATACCACTACACATTTACACCACTTCAACCCTACACCCTTACACCCTTGCAAGCCCTATCCCTACACAAGTATCACATCATGACTCCACAAGGCTTGTTATACATAATAAAACCAACACTGATCCATGAGTGTATTCTAGATCTGTGAATGTCATCCTTTATATAGCAATTATTGTATGTTTGTTTTGATTGGAAACAATGTCTTTTAGATATTATCAGGAACAATTTCTCCTTGTACAAGCTAATGATACTAGTATGACAGCGGATTATGAACACAAGCACAGTTTGTGGAGGAATGAAGTTTGGGTCACTGGTGTCTGGAACGATCTCATGACTGTGTAGGTTTTAGTAATTGGTCTTCCTGACTTCCCAAGGTGGTTGGTTAGGCATTAGGGTGGAAGTTAGTCGAGTCTGACAGCCTAGGGTAGAGGTAGGTGTCAGACACCTGGGCGGTGGCGGTGAGTGGGGTGGGGGTGTCAGGTGTCAGACAGGTGGAGCTTTAGTAGTCACATTCAGTGTGGGAAAGGGGTCCAACTATCAGATAGTGATAGGTGTCTGACAGACAGTACACTCTTACAATGCGCTCTTATTACCAAATTGGAGTAACCATGCATTGCTTTCCTGTTTGATTACCTCAAACTTAGTTAATTTTGTGAAGTTCAGCCTATGTGCTGATTGTGATTGTCCTGCTGTCAATAGGTATGTATGACTGGGGTATAATAACTACTTTCGTTATCTTGTTGTGTGGAAACAGTATTTATTTAAATTAAATTGACTAAATGGAGCTGAACTGACCTCCGCTGAACTCAACATAACAGGATACAGGCGCTGAGTCCTGAAAACCCTGTGGGATGCAAACATTGGATACTAAATCCCCATGGGATACAGAAACTGGGTGTTGAAATCCCCATGGGATACAGAAACTGGGTGTTGAAATCCCCAGGGGATACAGAAACTGGGTGTTGAAATCCCCAGGGGGTACAGAAACTGGGTGTTGAAATCCCCCTGAAATACAGACACTCGGTTTTGAAATCTGCATGGGATACAGACACTGGGTACTGAAATCCCCATGGGATACAGACATTGGATACTGCAACCCCCACAGGATACAGACATTGGATATTGAAATCCCCATGGGATACAGACACTTGGTACAGACACCCCCATGGGATACAGACAGTGGTTACTGTAATCCTCATGGGATACAGACACTTGGTACTGAAACCACCATGGGATACAGACAGTGGTTACAGTAATCCCCATGGGATACAGACAGTGGGTACTGAAATCCCACAGGAAGGTGGACATCTCCCAGAGACAACTGGAGCATGCATAGAGCTCAGACACTACTGGGAAAGAAAGGATCCTGTACTCAGACCTGTTTATCTTTCAACATGGTGACAACAAAAACTATATATAACCTCCCTACATTATGCCAGAAAGGACAAACACCAACTCTTGCTTGGTGTTTTATTTCCCTGCCATCATGAAGATTTATGTGTTTTTTTACCATGAAATTAGAGCCAGTTCTGTTTTATGAGCGACACGTACCTGCAAACATGATGTACCAGATAGAGACTTTCATGAAGGGATAGGGCCAAGTTTTCCCCTGTTTACGACACAGGATATCATTCACCTGTTGAACCAGTGTGTGTAGATGTCATATATATGTAAGTAAATATCCCCACTAAGATGTAAACAATGCATACAGGTTATATTGCATACAAGTTGGAGTCTGAGCTCCCACCCACAGTGTTTTATGAACTTTGATGCATATTGACTTCTATACTGACTTGAACCTCTTCAGAATCCACCAAGGAAGGATGAATCATGTAACCTTAATGTTAGAATAATATTGTTTAAATTTCATCACTGCTCTTAACTGTTTGGTCTAATTTGTACATAATTTTTCTATGAATTCTATGTGAAGAATGTTTTTTTCAGTATTGTACTTATAGTCATGGCAGGATATGCTTATTTATAATCAGGTTTACCATACAAGCAGTGAACAAATCATCAAACTAAACTCATATACACCTAGACAGAACAAAAATCACCAAAATAGGAAAAGAAACTTCCAAAACTGCAACAATATCCTCTAAAACTGAAACAGATGCTCTGTAACAGAAAACTAAGCGTTTGAAATTTAAACAAAACCCGCATGTAAATCAACTACAACAGCGCTCGAAAACTGAGGTCACCAAGCGTACAAAATGGCAGTCATAGCATCCAAAAAGGCAGTCATAGTATGACCAAACGCCATAAATATTATCAAAGATGGTGGCAAGGGTAGATGAACAGGCTTTGGTCAATAATGTTTTTTGGCACCATCAATCTGGTCTTGAAAATTTTATATCAGGATGGTAGCACATCAACCCCCTGTTGTATTAAGCTTCAAACCTATGTTCATACTTCCCAGTATCAGGCTTATGATTCTGGACAACGTCGTCCTTTGTTCAACTGGTGGGACAGGTGGGTAATGAGTTTCAATACCCAGATACCCAGATGCACCCATTATGACCAATAGATTAAATAATGTAGTATGTGATGCTTTCATGATTTAAAGGTCGTAATGTCTGTGAAGATTTAGACATAAATACAGTCACCTCTTTTGTAGATAATACATGGTTAAGATATTAAAAAACTTGATATCTTAGACTCCAGGGTGAAGAATATATTGCCATTGTAAATTTGATGTCAGGAATTAACATGACGAGTATCTTGGTAGGGTAGGACAACAGAAGGTTGGGTACACAGGTAGAACATTTGGACCTGTCCCAGCCAAGACTGTACCTTCCACTATATACAAGTATTAGATGAGAATGTTGAGGGGTTTTGCCCTCCTGTTTTGTGGAATTCACTTCAGTCAATATTGTCAGTAATAACCAAGATGTGACAGCCTGTCAATAACAGAGTTTGGACCTGCCAGCCAGAGACTAATAGCATGAGCAATGGTGGAGAACAGGCTAGAACTAGCTGTCTTTTGAGTAATATATGATGGAAGTCGTCCTTAGAAAATGAAAAATTTAATGGTGACGACCTTGCCTTTGAAATATCTCACTTGCATCCCAAGTACACGGCCGTCAGACTCCCCATTGTTCTTGGTGCCCTTGGTTTGGTACCTCCTGATCTCTTGGCACAGATCAGGAGTGTGTGCGCATTCTCTATCGGACAGCCGTTCTGACACTCTGGGTAATGCAGAAGCCTATCGGGGAACCTTCATATCCTCTGGAAAGTTCTTGGTAGGTTCGACAAGGCACCGCTTCTTGACAGAAGTCTCATTTGCTGTCTGGGTTACGTGTAGAGGGGGCAAGAACCTGAGTTGATGATGAGCTTTCCCAGCCTGACTGTGCCAGGATCACCCACACATAATAGTAATGCAAATTTTTGCTCCTGAGATCAAACGCAATGCTGTTCTCTGGTGTTCCATTACAATTTGTGTTTCTATGACATCATGTCAAAACTTCATAAGTTTGATGGGAAAATAATCTCATTCATATTACGGTAATGAAACATATATGTGTTGACCGGGTGAAAGTACTGCACTAAAATATGTAACACATGATAGTAATCTATGGTTTGGAGGTAAGTAATTTGGTTGGTAATCAATTACTCAAGTCTGTATAAAGCCTTGCTTATTACCCCAGGTTTCAGATTTCGGAGATATTATCAACACTTCTATCACGGAAGTCATCACCTCGATATTATCTGAGACCTGCTAGAGGTATGAAATGATTAATGTCTTAAGCTTCCAGATCTTAACACAGCGTGAAACAGCCATTATTGTTAGTGGGCTGGGGTATTCAACATATCTTCTAACTGTACACATATATTAGCCAACTTTGTTTAGGTATCGGTGGATCGGGACGGAGTCAAGTTGTTTACTGCTGAAATCATTGTCCAGTTCTGTAATACCCATGTAGGTGTATTGTAGAGCAAATCACTCGTTCTACGTGTCAATGAATAGGCCAGGCAACAGTTCTGGGTTCATATGAAACATGTGAAAGCTGCTTTCATAATGTCCTATGCTATATATAGCATTGGACAGTCACCCTGTGTGTTTGATGAAACTTGTCTACATGGATGGCACACCTGTCTGTATACAAACATGGATGAGATATTAGTGACACAGTTCTAGGGACGGTGTACACTCTATATGTTGATATCTAAATATGTTATGAAGGTATCTGTGAGCAAACTGGACTATAATTTTTATCACTGAATTCAGGATAGTAGTAAGCACAAGACAAAGTATTTCATAAAATTAAATATGGACATTGATGCATATGACATTGATGAACCCCACACCTGTCTTTGATAGTGCCTGATAATGTAACCATGAAGAAACTACATGTTGTTTGATAGGCATGTCACAGTTTTGGACCTAATTTTTGCCATTTTTTTCCACGTAGATTGTTAAGTGGCACCCAGTACAGGTATAACATTGACCACATGAAACAGTATATGTGTGGATCCCAGTATATTGTTATATTATTTCAGTGCCATCAATTGGAACACACCTGCAGAAAATCTGCAGAAGTCAAGTTATCAGTGTAAGTTATTCATGGATCCAGAGAGAATTACGGAATTCCACTGATGAGGTATGCTATAATAATAATTTAATAGTATACATACTGCACCATGATTAATTTGTTTGATGGTATTCTTTCAACAAGATAACACCATTACTCAACATAAATTGCAAAACCAAAAATCTACCTCTCGTTTCCCTTAAAACGATATTCCTGCTTTGTTTTGAAAAACTGAAAATCAAATCTTTGAAGAGCATTTAGTAACTGTTCATATTTAGACTCTGATACTCAATGGTCTCCAGAACCTCCTCCTTTGACCTACACTGCCCCCATGTGATAGACAGAGTACCCTCAGCAACAATAGAGCTCTATCATCAACAGCAACCTGTAATTACAGTCATTGTGCTCTTCTACGTCTCCTCATCCAACAGGTAACCCCATGGTGGGCGTGTGTGTGGACATGCTGTAGTGTTTAGTGCGTGGGCCATTTGTGATGTTAAGATGTGTTCTTCATGATTCACACAAGTCTACTAACTGACTGCTTAATTTAGCTTGTCATCATTTGGCAATAACAGCTGATATAAGCCAACTAAGGTTTGTTTTCTTTTGTGCTAAGACTATGTTTAGCACTGATTTGTTGTGGAAATTGTTTCTCTCACTGGTGGCTCTTGTTTTTCCCGTTTCCTAACATGGTCCTAATTAGGGATTGTATGACCACTTAAAATGAGTTTTAGCAAAATCCAATTTGATTTTCTACCTTTAGGCCAGACCAATTATATTTCATGTTTTACAGATCCACCTGTTTTCAAGTATAAGATAAACAATAAAAATTAGTTTTCCCAACATGTCATAATTGGAACTACATTTTCTTTGTAAAGTAATAATTCTAGTACGTTTTTGTTTGAACTCCATAAAGTTCTCTACACTGTTACGTCACAGGACCCTCATATTGTCAGCAAGGACTCATAAAACTAATAATTTGGGGTCCCAGTGACTCCCATGTTTGTAAGTCGAGGTAAAAGTCCATAGATGTCATATAGGTGTGACAGTGAATAGTACATTGCTTAAAATACCATTGAAACAGTATTGATACAGTGATGATAACACACAGTCACAAACTGAAAAGCAGTCAGTTGAAACAATTCCATAAATTCTTGAAATATTTATTATATTGATCAGAGTCTTTCTTATATGATATGAAGGTACTGTAGATATTATTCAATTCGTTTATCTAACTTAACCTCTTCACTATACAACTTGTCACTCTTAGTTTCATCTGGACATGCTGTTTCCTCTCATTGTACACATCGCCATGACAACATTGCTTTCACAAGAGGCATTGAACATTCTGCTGACAAAGCATCCTCTGTGAATCAGTGTCTCATTTCAAATTATATTTTCCTCAAGAGGTAAAATGTGTCATCACTTTGCCTTGGATTTACAACAGGGGCATTTGTGGCCAAACTGTGATAATTTGAGGTGAAGTTGATAAATACTCCGCTTCCCTTTTCACAATTGTCAGAACCTAAACTGAACCAGTTCTTTTGAGACAGATTCTTTTTAGAGGCTATTTGTATTGAATGCGACAAAAGCTTTCTACCCAGCACGGCAGACCCTTTGACATCCAGATGCCCTAGTCGTCTATTCAGGAGACCAATCATCACGGTCCTGTATCGGGATGATATTACTGCCTCTGTGTAAAACCTTTAACACTTGTATTTAGTAACAGCAAATAGTTCACGAACTTTTTTGGGTTTACTTTTGAACTGAACCCGAATGACCCAACTGTGTGTTTTGCTGTATTTAGTTTCATATTTGACAAACGAAAAATGGATAGAGTTTTGTGGATGCCATGTCCATCTCAGCATGAAATTGATTCAGATTGTGTACGTTTTTCTAAGGAGTCTTACGGGTGGTATGCTTTCGTTAACACACTGTACCCTTGATAGGCAGGGATGGTGTTTCAAGGATACAGCTTATGTCAGGTCACCGTGAAATTGAACCAGATTGTCTGAATTTTTGTGAAGTGAGTTACTGGTGGTGATGTTTTGATCTTTTCTCTTCACAGTGCATCTCCAATGACCCTGCGATGGAGCTTTGATGATCTTATGACTCAGCTATTCAACTTGTCATGCGTGAATTGTCGGAGACTCTGAAATAATACAGTGCATAACAAACCAAGGTATGTCACTGTAGGTCTTTGTCGTAATAAGATTTCATATCTGCCTTTTGCTCAAAATGATCTCCTCTTCGACAGTTGGCATGTAAGACATCTTGTTGAAGTGAGGTATGTTTACACACAGAGATAATCTTATAATCAACACAGCTCATTGCTGGCTTTAAAGATGAGGGATTGTTTTCTTCAGATTATTGTTTAAAATATTTCAAGAGTATTGTTTACATTTTTCCTGAAATAGAATTGTGATAGAAAAGTTAATGACCTGACACATTTGTTAAAGTGTTTTTTGTTTAAGAAAGTATTATTTTCAGAGGTGAAAAAGGACAAGAATGTTGGTCAAGTAGAAATGTATTTTTCCCACAAATACATAATCACAGATTTTCAGATAATTTTTCATTATAAGTTTCACTGCTATTTGTATATTTTATTCCAAATGTTACCTGTGTCCATGGACACTTGAGACTTAGTATTCGCTGGCATTGATGTTAAAATTTTCCTATTTCGTAATAATTTAGAAACACACATAGAAGTACGAGCAGGAAAATGGCAATAATTCATAAAAATAATCACAAACAACACGTGACTGCATACATCTTTTTCTGTAATTATATTGTTTATAAGCAAAGTTACCCTTTTTGACCTTCTGGAAAGACAAATTGTACGAAACCAACTATAGATTCTAGCCTTGAATTCTTAGGAAATCTATTAAATATCATAGAGCAGTTTCAATGAGATTGAAGCAAGACATGCATAGGACAAACGTGAGTTGTCAATCCCGAATGTGTACGTGCTTATTATATCCTATACATACACACTGAGTCAGTGGGCCACCCGTCAGGAGGGTGGGAGGACTTGCTTTCATTGATGCACGTCTTCATCAGATGATTCAGGCAGGGCTTGGGATTGCATGTTCTCTGTTCCTTATAATTCACACCCACTGAGGTAGGTGGGTAGTACTGTATATTAGAAATTGATTTATTGTGGATGGTACCTCTCATGGCAAAATCATTTATATTGACAAATTTCCTTATTAACAAATCATGGTTCTTTGGTGTCATCTTGTATGCTCAATAACTACTGGCTAGTAATTACACTGTCAGCTCCAAAAGACTGTATACCCTTGGGGTATATGTCTCTTCCATAAAATAATTGTAATTCTCTTTGTACTTCCACCATGAATCTTCATGATTGCCAGAATTCTGGCTCTTAGTTGAAACATCACCAAACAAGAAGACCTTTGAGGATCAGGGTTAGAACTGATCTTCAGCAATCCATGCTTGTCTTAAGTGGTGGTAAGACTTGCTGACTTGGTTGACACATGTCATTGTGCCCTAATTTTGTAGATTGATGCTCATGCTGTTGATCACTGGATTGTCTTGTCCAGATTTGATCATTTACAGACCACCACCATATAGCTGGAATATTGCTGAGTGTGGCGTAAACTGAACACACACCAAGCAAGAAGAGGGGAGATATGTACCCCATTCCATCTTTAATTCGACTCCATCCCATCCTATCCCATCCCCAGTTCCATTAAAGACCTTAATACTATGTTTCTTCTAAATATACTGATAAGCAAAAACTCCACACAACTTGTCCTCCACTCAAAAACTTGCCCCTGCCAAAACAGTTGCGTTTCTTTTGCTGTTCAGTATATATGTTAGTTTCAGAGTTATGATCATCTTTATTAAAGCTAAGATCATTGGTGGGAATGGGGTCCAGAGATCTCGCTATCTTCAAAGGAGATTTCATCAAGTATCATCCTGTCAGATCCGCTATGACAAATGACAGCCTTATCTTAAGCCTAGATTGACCGCTTGAATCCAGGATTTAATTCATACTGATTTATACACTGTAACTCTGTATACTTTCTCTATCATGTTCTCTCAATGTGTATTCATTATTTATGGTATGTTAAGTATGCTTTGGTTCACAAGAAGAGAATGGTTTAGGTGATGTTTCTTAGTGTTTGTTTGAAGCAGAGTTGAGATTTAGGTCACTCGAACATCCTTTGTATCTACTTATAATCTTATAGTATATTTCTGGACAAAATGTGGGTATCATTATTTTAAAATTAGACAGGAAAAGTTTTCTATCATGATGATTGATTTTAAATATCTTTTACACATAATTCTTTATTATGACCGAATTAATGAAGTTTCAGTTGCAAAACAGTGTGGCAGGGAAAGCTTAATGTCGTTACTGATTTTAAGTGATCCAGTAAAGTTGACTTACTGTGCCAAAATAAGGCAGTGTTTTCTTGATGGGCTGATTTGCTTAATAATAGAGGTGACTACTGAGGCTGAAACAGCTAATGCAGCAGCGATAGTCTATTGCGACCAACTATTGCAGTAGTAATTTATTTTTCTCCATGAATTGTCTCACTTGAAGTCATTTTCCAAATGAATGTACTATTCGAAATAATTTTAGTCTCTTTTGATATTTGACAAGAAAGTTGAAACCCAGACCTAGTAAACAGTCAAAACAAAACCTCAATGAATCTGCAAGTTTACACCCAAGCAGTAAATAGTAAATAACATAGACATTATGTGCTGTGCTTTTATCGACGGAAGTAAAAAATAAACTAACTACAGTCACACATATCAATGAGGCAATAGTTTCTACCATCGATTAACTGCAATCTGTTGAAAGTTTGATGCATCATTAATTACATCCCTAAATAATATGATTCAGAAAAAAGACGATAACGGGTTGTCTGGTAGTAGGTCAAGCAACTGAAACATCCTCATCAGATATGTGACTTCAAGATGAAACTACGTCTTTAACAATCACATTTAATGCTTGTCCTGCATCATGTAAACAAAGGGCAAAACCATTTGGAATTTAGAGAATGTTTCCAAAACACAAAGACTCAAACTTCTTGTTTTCATTTTTGTTGACCCCCATCGTATTGCCTGTTCGTGTAGAAAGTGCTCGTCTTTATTTTTGTGATTATACATATTTGTGTGGCGTGTTTGAGAGGTATGGAGAGATGTCAGCTGGGGTTTCAAGTAAATATTGGTCTGTTCTGAGTAAATTTCATCCTCAGTGTCCCTCTGGGCTAATGGAAGGTTAGGGATGGACGGTCCAACAACTCTTTTGTGACTGATACTTCCTAGAAAATTGTAAACAGGTTGGCAAGGATATCTCTTATCTTTGATATGTGTACTGGGTAGAAGGGGAATGGTAGCAGTGTATTATTGTTGGAATGTTGGAACAGTGAGCTGAGCTGACATGTGTTAAGGTAAGGAAAGCCATTGGAATATGGGTATTGGAATTTGAATGAGAGAGAGTGTCAGCTATGTGGGACTGTTAAAGCAACATTTTGAAATGGAATCATATGGTTATTACAATGCATACCGGCAATAAAATTTCCAAGTCCAGGTGCTCGGATTTGAACAACAGACCTTCTGATCTGAAATCGGATGCTTGTCCACATGACCAAAAAAAAAAATTGAGCAGCAAGTTGTCAAGATGGGTGAATTCTCTTATTTTGAACTATTATCTGAATGTTAGTATTAAACAGTTAGATTATTCCACCCTACCCTTGACAGGCTTTCACACTGACTTAATGTACAATATGTTCTTTTTATTCAGAAATTGTTGCATGTGGAAAAGATTAGTTTGAGACAAAAGTCAATTTTTTGTGACTGAAGAATGACAGCATGATAAAAATAACATAAGGAAAAACATGTTAATGCAAAGATATGATAATATGCCACAATGAGGTTATAATTCATCATAAGTGTACAATGATCACTTGTTCTTTGTATCATAAATGTAGTCTGCTACAGTTTTCATCACAGAATGACACAAACAGACTATTTCAGACCTCACAAAGGCAACATGTCAATCTTTATACGCTGATCTTCTCCAACATATCTCTGTGGGACACAAGTTGTTGGATCATAAATGAGTACAATGTGGAAAACACTTTATCTTCAGGCACTGATCCACAACTTACATTAAAAGCATGGGATGAAAGTAAAGCTCCTTGCACAACATCTGTATTCATAAATCAGTCTCACAATTCATTGCATATGGAAATCTATAGAGACTGCATGTTAACAGCTAACATTCACATACACTTTTTAGCTTGGCATATCATATGGTTGTTAAGAAATATTTAAGAGGCCTATATTTTTACACATATTTCATGAAATACTTTCAATGAAGGACATAGTAAGGTGAGTGTATAATGTCAACATGGATTTGTTCATGCGTTCAAACATATGAATATTTCTTGTCAAATATTTGATCTGGTGTCTTCTTTTCAACATCTGAATGTTTCATTGCCTACCTTGATAGACATATTTACCTAACACTTCACACAGCCAGAGTTAATACAGTAGGTTAAATAGCTCTGTGGATGTCACTTGGGGTATTTGTACTTAGCTGTAAGCATTTTGCAGTAATTTCTATTGGTTCAGTCAAATTGGGACCACTGTTTGCCAAATAATCCAAATAATCCCTCTTATTTTATAAACTTATGGAATACTCATGGCAAACTATATGTCTGCCAAGGAACAAACACGCACACGCACACGCACACGCACACGCATGCAGACACACACGCACACGCACACGCACACGCACACGCACGCACAGACAGACATGTAGGATCAAATGTGAACCCTTTCACATACAGAATTATTACTTGCTGCAATGGTGTCATGAAACATTGCAAGTGAATGACAAGACGTTATACTAAATTCCTTCTTTTTTTACAGTTTCTTCTCTGTTTCTACACTTCTGATTGCAATTTCAGTGTAGATTGTAAATTCTCAAAATGTTAAAATGTGTGCATTCTACATACTGATAGTTATGATGATAAAATAATTTAATGTGTGTACTTCCTTGGTTATTGTCTCAGTAAAGAGACAAGAGGAAAATGAAATGAATTAAATGAAACAAACAGATATAGAATTCAAAATATCAATACCGGGGTGTAACAGCTGCCCTTTTGTTAAATTTAAGCTTGGTCCAACTGTACAGCAAGAACATTGGTCTGGCCAGTGAACAAGAAAGGTGTATTGAGAAAAGGACTATATGACATGTAAATACACAATGCCATTTAGAAAGCAGTGGTACTTTCTGGTTGAGTTTCATCCAGGATTTGAACCACTGTTCCAATTTCCACCTGTCAGAGAGGTTCAGTAGAATCTGTACTTTACTGAGAACATGTAATCCCAAATATGACAATTGTTTTGTTTTCTTTACTTTTCTTGTCTCTACATTGATATACCAGTCCTAAATTAAAGGATCACACACAATTAGAAACTGAATACATGCACTTCCTTTGAAATAAGGAGTGGTGGGGTAGTCTAGTGGCTGCAGCATTTGCTTGTCACACTGAAGAGCCAGGTTCAATTCCAAACGGGGACAATGTGTCAAGCCCATTTCTGATGTTCCCCACTATGATATTGCTGGCATATTGCTAAAAGGAGCATAAAACTCACTCACTCACTCTGAAATAATGCCTTGTTTTGATATTCCACATCAATCTGACAAACACACACTCGTTGATGTTAACCCTTCCTTGAAAACAATAATATTTATGTATGTTGTATTCAATACGAAGTGTATCATAATGCCTGGGGGTATTGTAAAGAGCAGGTGAGTGAGCTTGGACTAATGCAGCTTTAAATAGTACTTAAGGTTGATCTGGCAGAAAAGCTTGAAGTAATAGAGGGCTCAGCCAGGTTATGAACAAGAAGCCCTTCTCTCCAAGCTGTAGGCACCACCACCTTCATATAGGCAATCCTTGAAACAATCAGGGAGATTTGGGGATATGAACCTGTGATGACAGGTTTGCTTGAGGATCTCAACTCTGCCAAGTGTACTCATATTATGGTGCTTTAGACAATGGGGCAAATTATGCTCCCAGCATGAGTGAGTGAGTGAGTGAGTGAGTGAGTGAGTGAGTGAGTTGTATGCCTCTTTTAGCAATATGCCAGCAATATCATGTTGGGGGACACCAATAATGGGATTTACACTGTACCCATATGGAGATTTGAACCCTGGTCTTCAGTATGACAAGTGATCACTTTAATGTCTAGGCTACCCTACCGGGTGAGAAAGTGATGTTTAAATAATGAGATACCATCTAGGTTGTGTTGGTTTTTGCTTGTTTGCCAGATGTGTTAAGGCATACTGTTTAAAGGTTGGCGAGTGTCAGTCAGTCACTCAGTCATCCATCCATCCATCATCCATCCACATATTTATTCATTTATTCATTCATTGTGTTGCTTTAACCTATTTTGAATGCAGGATGATTTTTATGATGATGCAGTACTTATATTCACCTTAAGTATTTTGGTAAGGTATTGACATAGTTTTATGCAGGTGAAAGCCTCGACTGCTGAGTAGATTTTAATCATTTCCAGATGATTGATTGGATTACCATGGTATTTGAGATCATCAGTGACACCTGCCGGGCTTTGATCATGTCAGGTGTGGTAGTTAGGCGGGGCACATCAAACTCTACAAACACAGGTGTATCACAGACATCCTGCAATAAATTAAACATTATTGCTATCACTTATAATAACCATCACAAGTTTTATTTCCATGTCCTTATTACACGTACGGTTGATTCATGCATTTCATATGTGGTCCTTTTGCCTCCAAATCAAGATTGTAGAATATTAAATTCACCATATGTGTCTATTGTATAATGAATCATCACCATTTTATCCATCTTGAAATATAGTACCAGCCCGAACTGTATAATCAGTGCAACATATAAGGACTATAGAGAAAGTGTAGCCTTCAGAGAGTGAGAAACCTGTTTCATTGTAACATGTTTGCAGTTTACAGTTGTGATGTATGTGTTTCTGTTTCTGTTATGTAATTCTGGAGAGATTGCATGTGGTTTTATGCCACTTGTAGTAACATTATCATGTGTTCAGCAATCAACCTAACCGAAATACTACAAGTGTGACAAAGATCAACACTGTATGAATATCTGTTCATCCAACTGACCCATATTACATTCGACAATGGTGATTTATTTGCAGTTAAGACCGGCACGGTCAGTTATCTTTGGGGCAAACAACTTGTCAATACTCCCTGAAATAGAAAACCTGAGCCATCACATTATGCAAAAACCATCTCTGATGTCCTTTACTGTATGGTGAAAGCATGACCTAGTCTGGCCTAGTATAATGTTATGTCTGTTTCAAAAGGGATATCTCTATAGACTGTTGGTTTCATCAGGAATACATTGATGGGGTACAATGGGTAGATTGTATGTGGTGGGTGAACAGGTAGACTTAATGGGGTGTATGAACTCCTGAATAAATCATGAACCCCAAGGAACTTCACGGGCTATGAAATGTTCACAAAATGTATATTTTCCAGTATAACACCACTTTGAGCAGAACTCCAGTTATATCCTGCCTTGTTGCCGTTGAGAGATTTTCCAGTTATATACTACCATGGTACCTTGAGAGGTATTCCAGTTATATCCTGCCATGGTAACTTTATTCTAGTTAGGTCCTGCCATGGTACCTTGAGAGGTATTCCAGTTACATCCTGCCATAGTATCTTCAAGAGAAATTCCAGTTACATCCTGCCTTGTTACCCTAAGAGGTATTCTAGTTATATACTACCATGGTACTTTGTGTGGTTATCCAGTTATATCCTGCCATGATACCTTTATTCCAGTTATATCCTGCCATGGGACCTTGGGAGGTATTCCAGTTATGTTCTGCCATGATAAGTTTATTCCAGTTATATCCTGCCATGGTACCTTGAGAGGTATTCCAGTTATATCCTCCCTTGGTACCTTGGGAAGTATTCAAGTTATAAGTGAACCCCAAGTATCAGCTGAAATAAGTTTTTTCTGGTAAAATGTTTTTAACAACAAACAGAACTTTTTATTTTACATAATTGGGAGAGAATGTGTGAAAGTTTATATTTTTAAAAAAATACAGATGGAGAGTAACTTTAACATTTTTGTTTTGTTTCACCTGACACAGCAGGTGAGATTTTGCAATCAAACTTTGTTTATAAGCATGTCCTTGTTGAGGAAGAAGGTGATGTTTGTCTCCATCTTTGAGAGAAAGCTTCCTTCTGTTCATTCCATGGCAGTTATTTGTTTTAGAAGTGGTGACAAATATGGATCTGGGCCCACGAGTCCTTCACTCAGTTCTGACCTGACAGGCAATTACAAAGTAAATTGTTACAATGGACATTAGGCACAATAAACGTGTGGTGTGGAAACACCTAGCTGACCGATATCTGGTTCATGTCATCAGCTGTTAATCTGCACTTAGTGATAGCTAGTCATATATAATCAAATCAAATATTGATATATTTCCTGTTTTATTAGTAAGATCATATTTGGTGGTGGATCTTGATGTACGTGAAAAGTTTCATCTCAAAAACAGTACACCATTCTGTGATATTCAGTACTCATGCACTAACATCAGTTGTTTGTCACATCAGAGAAACAGAGAATGCTATATCACCATTACCATACTTTAACAGGGACTTACAACTGTCAGTATGCTGAGATCACTTTATCCAATTCTTAGGGTTCAAAACATGTGGCACTTCAACTGTGAACTTGAATAACCATATATAAACTAACAAGATCGGTAATCCCATCTCTTAAGCTGTTTTGTTTCTAAGGTGGAAATTTAAAAATAAAACAGCCTTAGATGCTTTAGGAATCAACTGCTTATCTGCTCAATGAATCCTAAGTATCAATTCAGTAAATGATCTTTGGTAATTGCTGCCACCTGCTTTTTGCTTTTGACAAGATTGTAAATGTTTGTGATCACTTTTCAAACAGATAAGACTGAGATACTTAGAGTTAAATCCATCCTCTAACATTAATATGGTGATGGGGTAGTGAAGTGGTTAAAGCGTTTGCTCATTATGCCGAACTCTTGGGTTTGATTCTCCACATGGACACAATGTGAGAAGCCCATTTCTGGTGTCCCCTGATGTGATATTTACTGGAATATTGATAGTGGTGACATAACTGAACTCACTCACTCACTCACTCATGGCAATATATTCATTCCAGGTTGTCATCATACAATGAGAGATGTCTATGAAAAGTTACAGTGGTTGGAGCGACAACACCAATGGCACAAACAGCGCAGCTGGTTCTCACTCCTACCTCCACAACGACACCTACAGCAACAAATACCATGGCAGTAACGCCTGGTGGAGTGTTGGGGAGTTCCTCAAACCCGGACTAACCCATCAGAGTGTGGGACTGACACTCTCCAACAGCAGCAATGATGATGAGACCTGGGACCTCTCCGACTCCCTGGCCGATCTCTACATGGAGGTCAGCAAGCGGGAACATGAGGCGACGGAACGTCTTCGAGGGGGTAAGGACAGAAGGGAACATCGAAAGGTGGATATTCAGGCATGGCTAGAGAAGGATACCAGTCATGGTTGTATTCGTGTGTTCAATTCAGACTCGGAGGAGAATTCGCGACTGTTTCCCTGTACAGTGTCCACTACTACTCAAAAAATCTGCATGCAGATTGGGATACCGAGCAATTCTCTGCATATTCAGCAGAATGGTGATATCATTCGTCGTCTGGAACCGTTTGACTGTCCTCTTGCAATTCAGAATGAGTACCTCTCCAGCCTGGGCCTGACGGACATTAAACGAGTGCAGGAGGAGGGTCCAGATGATGATCTGTGTTACTTGGTCAAGTTCTATGCAGGTAAGCAGTAACGATATTGGCAGGGTGATGCTTACATTTACTTGAAAACCTGGTGTCCCCCTTGATTTCTGTTAATCCATTCAAACAATGTTTATGGTTAAATATCTGTTTATTCACAATGCAATTTTATTTGTCAGAAAAGTGAGACTGGATATTCTCAGGCAATAATGGTTTTGCTTACCATGAGGTTCTTGTTTTTCACAAGTGTTGTTGGTTGTTTTGCTGTTTCATGCTGCACTCACCAATATTCCAGCTGTATGGCAGCAGTCTGTAAATGATTTAGTGTGGACCAGACAATCCAGTGATCAACAGCATGATCATCGATATATGCAAATGGGATACATTGACGTGTCAACCAAGTCAGAGAGTCAGACCACTCTGTCCCATTAGACGCTTCTTCTGACACGCAGAATATTTATTCTAACCCTGATCTTCATGGTGAAGCCATGGTGTAAGTGTTACTCTACACACTGTGATTACTGACATGTGTCAAGTTGAGGAAAGGGGAGGCAAGGGTGACAATCCTGGACTATTGGATTGACACATATTGTAAAATATGACATTACAAGGAAGGGAATTTATTAATCTGAATAACTTGACACAGACTTAATGATAATATTAATAGCTATTTGTATCATGCCGTTTCCACACACTTGTGCACGCTCAAAGAGCATTGTTACCCCGGATAACCCAAGCTGCCCTTGAGGTGCTAGAAGGTTAAAAGTTTCACAACCTATTTCATCGGGTACCCATTTTCTGCTAGGTGAACAGAGGCAATTTTGAACAAACTCACTTGCCTTAGGTGAGACCACATGTGTCTCATGTGCCTTGTTGTGGGGTAGGACCAGATGGGGAGGGATTTCCCAACCCCCATGGTTTCACATTGTCTACCAAAACCGAGAAGTGTTTTCTCTAACATATATACCGTCAATGATGGATAATTACAATGTAGATGAACAATGTATGTGAACAGAGGCAATTTTGAACAAACTCACTTGCCTTAGGTGAGACCACATGTGTCACATGTGCCTCGTTGTAGGGCAGGACCAGATGGGGAGGGATTTCCTGACCCGATGGTTTTACATTGACTACCAAAACCAAGGAGAAGTGTTTTCTCTAACATATATACTGTCAATGATGGATAATTACAATGTAGATGATCATTTAATGAAGCTACATAATAATAACAGAAGTGCGCATAAAATCAATTTAATGACAGTAACTATACGTAGATAATTTAACCACCCTCAACAGCCGGAATCTGAGACTTGCGGTTCCAATCTTGCTTGGGAAAACATGTGTACTTTGAGCTTAATCTTGAACACTATTTTTCAGTTGATTTCAAACACTCATGTACCGTTTGAATGTTGATGTCCATATAAAGTTAGGAAAAGTAAAACCTGGGAAGTGGTCTTACTAACAAAAAGTAAAGTCCCTCCTAAACAAAAACCTCAAATGCAGTTATTCTTTGAAAACAAGAGATGACCTAATATATAATGAGAAGCACACTTCATGTTTATATTTTAACTCTATGCACAGGACCACATGCCACCACTGGCAAGGATGACCAACTGATCCAAACCTGACTGATTAGACAGGTTAATTCCCCAAATATTATAGTTTAGATGAAAGCATTATAAGTTTTATGAAACATTTTTTCAAGGAAACACTTTTCGCATTGATTGACAATTCAAATGTACAGTCCCTTCTTTCTTGATCTCCCTTGAAATATCATAATTGATGTAGTATAAACAAATCAATATTTTCTTCCATATTTTAGTTTGGTAGATCAATAAATAAAGTTATTTGAAACAAAAAGTATGCAGACTCTACAGGACATCACACTCCAGCATTTTCAAGTCCTTAATTTAAAGGACGGTTTCCTTAATGTTGATCCATTGTTCAAATACGCTTTCCATAAAAACAATCCTGGATCACTCTTTGTTGTAGATGCTTAATGAAATATGGTCATAAGGTTATGAGGCCTACTTAACAGTATGTGATTATGTCTCTATGACGACTGTGTATCTTTGTTAAGGAATTAGACATGATGATAGTCATATGGTTTTGTACTGGTTTGCCCAAGGATGTATAGCATTTGGGAATGTGTTGTTGTAAGGACAAGCAGTTAGGAATGCTTTCATGACTACAATATGCTCCATGCCTGAATGCATTTCTCATTTTCCTTGCCAATACTTATACTGAACAGCATAAGAAACACAAGTTTTGAAAAAATGAAATCTCATTGAAGTAAGTGTTCATGTTTATGTCTTCTATTTATAAGCTTAGAATAAGATGATGCATTTCTTTTGCAGTTCAGTATGTTTCATCCTTCTGTCTAGCAGGTATTGGAGTACCCATTCTTACAAATTGAACTCAGTACCTTGAGTGTTTCCATTTAACTATTCATATCCTCTGACACAGTTTGAGGTTTATGGACTCATGAGCCAGATATAATGTCACTGTGGTCAGTTGTTCAGACGTGTAACATGTGGTGTGAGTTCAGCCTTTTGAGAATCAGGCCTGACATGTCTGATTACTTTAGTTAATTAGTTTTCAGCAGCCCATGCTTGTCGTAAGAGATGACTTACAGGATCGCATGGTCTGGGGCTCACTGATTTGGTTGACACATGTCATTGTATCCCAGTTGTGAAGACTGATGCTTTTGAGGTTGATCACTGAATTGCCTGGTCCAAACTACATCATTTACACACCACCAGCTAGAATATTGCTGAGTGCTGCGTTAAACAAACAAACAAACAAAAATACTTAAACAACAACTTGATATTGGTCAGAAACAGAGAATCTCACCCAAGTGATATAATATCAATTATATCAACCCTAGTTGATAAAGTTACAAATTATTTCACTTTTATCAACAAGTGTTGATATAATTGATATCATTAGACACAAGGATGAAATTCTGTTTATCATCTAAAATCATTCTTCATTAATTTTTAATGAATAATGTACACTGAAGTGCATCAATGTCCGATTATAGCACATGACGTCAGCAAGTTCATGACGTCATAGCTAGTATGGTACAAGATGTACTGTCACAACAATATATCTTAGGGGATATCATATGACCTCACAAAGTGATTCATCATCTAAAACTGTGTTCCACAGGAGATATCGCTTGTGTGAGATCAGACAGTAGATTTTGCACAATGCCCTGACAATGATATGACATCATGAACTTTATGACGTCAAAATGCTATGACATAGGTGCACTGCAAATCTAATGCCAGTCCTGTGTTCAGAGGTGTACATCTTTCATTAAAAACTAATGAAGAATCATTTTGGATGATAAATAGAATCTAACCCTCGTGTCTGCTGATATCAGTTATATCAATTATATCAACAATCGGTGATAAAGGTAAAAATATCCTCAGCAAGCCTTGGATATTTGTTACTTTATCAACTTGTGTTGATATATTTGATATTAATAGACACTTGGGTGAGATTCTCTATATCTTCTGTGGAATGTCAGTTCTGTGATTCATAGATTTAAGTGCACCTCTCTATTTTGATATACTCATCATTGACAAGTTTCCGTCAATGAGTGAGTGAGATTAGTTTTACGTCTGACTCAACAATAATCTAGCTCTATGGCAGCAGTCTGTGAATAATCACACCTTGACCAGACAATCCAGTGATCAACAGCATGAGCATAAATCTTCTGTTGATGAAAGCAATGGTATTGCATCTGACACAAAAAAACCATCATAATAAGGAGCATATAAAATAAGCCAAAACCCAGCCAGACATCAGGGCCAAAGATGGATTTAACTAGACCTGAGACACCAAGATATCGTGAAAGACACCAAGATATCATGAATTTACTCATATGTATGGGCCAGAACATTTAAATTTTTACCACACCATCGAACAGTCTAGCTGTAAATTTAGACTATCTGTCAGAAATTGAATCCATCTCAGGCAGTCGGACAGATATTATTTCATACATTGTAATCACTGTATGTCACTACTGACTAGTACATTAGCAAATAAGTCCAGTAGAGTCTTCCTTCCACTTTCACTCATAAGACACATCCATACAACTGACATAATGAGAAGTGGTGTTAACCAACCCACTAGCACTCAAAAAGTATCCATGTGTGTAAAAAAACCACTGTCAATTCAGAACTAGCTAAATTTTATTCAGATAAACTTAAATCTGAACTCCTTACAATAAGAAACTTCTTGTCATATCATTTCTTTCTTCCAAGGTGATACATTCACAACCATTATTTATTGACAAACAACAATTCATTTTCTCGTCTCAAATCAGAGTACCCTGATCACCTTGGCCCGAAGGAAAGGTTCACAATGAGCTTACATCCGTCCTGCTCATGCTGCTATTGTCCGTGGCTACGTTTACCACTATATTAATAACCACAGACATCTTGCACGCTTCGCTGGCCTCATCTTAAACTCTGACATGTTTGTAATCATTACTTCGTACCCCGGAGCAGTTTGTTGATGTCTCTTCACTGTAAAGGGCATTCTAGGCTATTAGAATGGTTGAGGCTCATCTTTATATTTTGCTATCCAAGTGAAAGTTCTGGATGTAACACAACATTTTGGCTTTGTAAAAGTAAACTTGACATTAAAGTTTTCTAAGTGGTTTTTCCATCTGGAGGACAAAGCTGTGAGTTTTCTGACCCACATTCCAGTCCCTCGTAAGAGTGCGAATGAATGTTATTTGGATTAATTTCACCAAAGGTACTGATGATCAACGTATTGTGGTGGCCGAACAGGTTAAGCAGCTGAGTTTGTGTGCTGGTGATTAGGGTTTGAATCCCAGATGGGATTCAATTAAAAAAAGTACTAGAGTTTGTACTTACCTAAGAAAGTGTAATCCCCCCAAAACATATGTTACATTTGACCCCTTTCTATATGGCATTGTGTAATTATATCTCAACCCAAATCAGGAAACAGTTTGGACCAGGCATACCTGTCATTGATGTAATGAGCATCAAGTAATATTTCAAGTCTACGTGAGTTGGATCACACACTGAGGAGTGCTGATGTATTCAGGATTACACCAGACAGATTTACAAACATAAATTTCCTAGATATAGTATTTAGGCAGAAATAACACTGCATTATCATGCAATGGATATTGTACATTCAACTTGCAAAGGGAATGAATACTTGAATCACGAAAGGGATACAATGTACCTTTTTGTGTGTACATTGTACACTTTTCCCCCAAATACTGAATTATTCATGAAAGTGAACTCAAAAGGAGTCTGAAGAATTTGTTAAGGTATTGCTTCCAAAAGTCAATGTTTATTGAACACTTCCATATTATCATGCTATACTATGGACCCCTCAGTGCTAAGGACAAACAAATCTTGCGGTTCTGATTTCACCTTTTTATAACTAGGGTAGGTAGGTCGGATTTTTTAAACAAAAAACGACATATTTTTAGAGGTAACATAAACTTATATTTTAATTTGGGATTACACTTTCTTAGTAAAGTACAGATTCTAGTACTCTGGTTTCAGATTCAAACCCTCATCCTCAGAGTCAGGCGCTTAATCTCCAACATAGTGTAATCATACAAGCTTGCATTGTGCAACTGCAGCATGCAATTGTTTATTTACTCAAGCTTGCGACCATCGTTTGGACTCTCTCTATCGATGACAGAGGGGAGCGATGGTATCAGGAAGCTTTAAAATATAGGGTTAGCATCAGAATTCAAGTGTTGGTGGGGTAACGGGAACCACATTTTTGGATGGCCTAAATCTTCTGTCCCTGTTATACCTCAGTCAGTATATCTGCAGTATACAGGTAACTTCTTGTACGTGAGCATCAAACATGTACCTGCTCACCTGTAGGTTGAGATACACCTTGACATTGTTAGTTTGTAATGAGTGTTTTTCTCTGATGGTTACCTCGCACAAATAATGCCACCCAACAAGCTTGTTTCATCTAATAGAGATGTTTTTCTGTACGCCATGTTTTACTCAAATATGTCACCTTTAGAATCTAGGGGAAAATATTCTGAAAAGATTTAATAAACAGGTGTTGTATAGTGTTTTTATTTCACACATGATGTGAAACAAACAAGATGACATATTTATAGTTGAGTGCACATCAGACTGCGGAGAGTAATGGGTGTAAGGTGTAATGGATATGTTAACCATCCAGGTGCACTTTCCAAACAAGGTTATCTCAATGGTGAAAAATAGTGGACAATTGGGGGGGAAAGGCAATGCCTCTCTGAAACCAGGACTAATCAGATATCTGCATCTTTTATTATGTAATAAGATGGCATTTGATTCAAATCAGTATGACAGGTGTTGCATAATGACCCCAGGCAGTGGGATAGCTAAGTGGTTAAAAGCATTCACTTGACACACCAAAACCCAGATCTGATTGCACATATCAGTACAATGTGTGAAGGCCATTTCTACAGTTGCGGGAATATTGCTAAAAGTGGTGTCAAAAACTAAACTCACTCACTCACAATGACTGTGTGTAAACTTGACACATTCAGAATGCTCAGCAAATTCCTGATTCATATTCATCATTAAATATTTTTATTTGTGTAATGACCAGATTTATCCAAGAATGAAGATTTTTATTCATATCAACTTCTTTATTATGAGAAGACAACGTTTTGGAGTTAATGTTTACTCCTTCATCAGGTCATAAGCATGAACTCCGAAATGTTGTGTTCTCATAATAAAGAAGCTGATATGACAGATTTATCTATCATCGAATCAAATGTCCTTTCTGATGAAAAGATGCAGTGATGTGAATCTTTATCAAAGTATGGTACTGTTTTTTCACTGATCCTTTAAAATCTGGGTTAGAATTAGTCTTCAGGAACACATGCTTGTAGTAAGATTCAACAAACAGGATTACGTGTTCAGGCTCACTGACTTTGTTAATGCAGGTTATTATATCCCAATTTGTGTAGATTGAGGTAGTGGTTTTGCATAGTGGTTAAAGAGTTCCATTGTCAACAGTGTGAGAAATGTACGCTGCTCCTGTAGTCCCTGACTAGCAAAAACTCATCAGTACCAGTAAATAAGTTTGTAGATGTCCTGGTGGCCAGTGAATCTGTGTTGATAATTAAATAAATTTACAAATGTTCTTTTGGACAAGTGAAGTACAGACAGGACCACTAATTATTGTCCATTGACCTAAGTTGGAAATTTTGAAAGCTTTCTTTTCCTAGTCACGCCAAAGACCCTGGTTTGATTCCCCACATGGGCAAAATATGTGAAGCCCATTTCTGGTGTCCCCTTTGTGGGAATATTGTCAAAAGTTGCATAAAACTAATTCACGATGATATGATATAGCATTTACTGACTGTCTGGCCAAGAATTTGATTGTTTACAGTACGCATAGCTGGATTATTGCTGATCACGGCATTAAGCAATAAACAAACAATCTTTATTACACCCATTGTATTAGTTGTTGCTAGAGGCCCATGGGTTGATGTTCGTTTGTGTTCCTTGAGATAATGACCCTGATGGACCTGTGAACAACATATTTATCTTACCAACAACCTTCATGTTAATTTTGAATTGTTTGAGGCACATGTACAAAACTGTTTGTAGCCATCTCTAGATGTTGCAAGCAACAAGAAAAAACAATTTAGAGTTATCTCCCTTCCATCAATTTGCGTTCACAAAAAGTTGGTATGTATGAAATGCTACCATGAAGCACCAGTGAGTTTGGCATTTCCAGCCGGGTACATTGAAAATGTTACTTGTAAGTGGGGTACATTGAAAATAATAGAAGAGGGCTCAGCCAGTCAGAAAGCGTTGTTTATGTGTTAGGTAAGATATATCCCAATATGACCCATACAAAGTAGTGCTATAACAATGCTGTGCTTCAGGGATTTTAACAGAAATTTACACAAGTCTTCCTCCATGCTTCACTGGCGGTCACACCATTGTTGTTGTTGTACCTTACAATATGGCACTCAGCATACAAATCTTGTTGTCACAATGGCCACCCCTAACTAATGTTTAGAAAACATTTTTGTTAAGCTAACATATCGGTATATCCTCCTTGGTTGCTTTTCATGTTATTTTTATACCATTAACAAATATTCCAGAGCTTAACCCAATTAAAACTAAAATTAAAACTAAAATTACCCAATTAAGAAGTGGAAGAAGTTGTCTTGAGTGCCTGAGCTGTAGGATCAACTCAGTGTTGAAAGCCTGTAGTGAATAGTGTTATTAGGGAGAGGAAATTCCTGATTAACCATGGATATTGTGATCAGTGAAGTGGTTTGTATGTGGGCGACAGTTCTCATAGTGTACATGAAGGCTCTTTGTCTGGAACATCTGGGTCGACTATGGTGGTACACTGGTTGAGGGTTGAGACCTGTTGCTCTGCAGTATTCTGTCATTTACATTGGGTGTGAGATATTAGAGGGTAATTTGTTCAGTCAGGTAGACGATTTGCAAGGATATGATAGAGATGAGATTCCATCTTTTACAGTTTAATTCCTTTTACAAGAAGGTAACAGAAATGATTCAGTCAGAACAGTTTTGTTATCTTGATGGTTGAATGATTATTATGGGGGGGAAGTCACATTAGTGAGAGGAATACATTATTTAGACCCTATTCACCCATTTACATATTACACTATTCACTCTGACTGAAACTCAATACGAATACGAACAGAGACCATATGAATAAAATATGTTTGGCTCTTGTGGGAAGTAATATCAAATAAGCAATAATCCTGTCCTTTTCTGTCTATGATGGGCCGATGGGGTAGCCTAGTGGTTAAAGTATTCACTTGATGTTGCTAAAGTCTCAGGTTCGATTCTCCACATGGATACAATGTGTGGAGCCCATTTCTGGCGTGCCCACAGTGATACTAGTATTGCTGGAACATTGCTAAAAGCGGTGTAGAACTATCTAGATGTTAAGTCATTCCAACGACAGACCGAATCAAATCATATGTCTTTAATGGATCTGGAAACCCACATTTAATGTACATTTCTCAGAAAAAAATTGGCATGATGGATTTTTCATCACTTGTGAAATAGTAATCTGTCATTTTTTATAGCTTGTAAGTAATCTTCTAATCGACCTGTTAGAAATTATGACTGGTGGCATAAATAAAACTGACAATCCAGGAAAAGGTCAGAATATGACAATAAACATACCCATGCTGTAAGCATTGGCAGACTGGCAAACCAAGCATGTCACCTTCATAATGATAGTGCTTGACACATGAAATGGGAATCAAATATTTAAGTCCAGATTAGTTGGCATTCCTATGAAGTCATTTAAACATAGCCAGAATATACTTACTTTGAATTCATGAGCAATATTTCATGGTTATCTAAAAGATATATGTCAAGTTTTCTCATTGGTAATGTTTTCTTGACTTTTTTAGAATCATTTTTAAAGATACTATTTTCATGGGAATGTTCATTACCTCAAACTTGCCATAAAATGCGACTCAGCTTGTCGTAAGAGGCGACTAATGGGATCAGGTGGTCAGGCTCGCTGACTTGGTTGACACATATCATCAGTTCCCATTTGCCCAGATCAATGCTCATATTGTTGACCACTGGATTGTCTTGTACATACTCGATTATTCACAGACCACTGCCATATAGCTGGAATATTGCTGAGTGCGGCATAAAATTAAACTCACTCACTCATTTCCTGAAATAAAGATGTTGCTGTGTTGGAGAGGACAATAATCAGTAATTAATATAAATACATATGGGTGTCATATCCTGAAGTGACAGGAAGGATTTGAATTTATACATGTATTAAGATGCATATGTCCTACCAAACGTTTACATACCTGATAAAATGAGTAGATTGTGACAAAGATTTGTTGAAATGCACAAAGAGTCTTTTTGGTATGTATTATTATCAAACAATGTTCTGACTATAAGGTAAATATAACCAATATAGCACATAATATGCAAATTAAAGATATAAATTGTATGAATGAATCACTGATGAACAGTGATGACACCAGGTGGTCAGACTAAGTATACCTGCTCTGTGCATAGCACCAGGTGTAACTTGCATTTATATATCAATCTAGCTGTTGTTATTGCACCTGTCTTGAATCATAGTGTATTCACCAAGATGGAAAACTGGCTCAGGACTGAACAGAGTTTCCCTTTAATCTGTTACACCCTGTGAGTCCTGTGAAAATCCGGGTTAGAACTGACCTTCACTTTTAAATCCATGCTTGTTTTATGAGACAACTAACAGGATTAGGATGTCTGACCCTCTGATTTGGTTGACATGTGTCATTGTATTCCAGTTGTGTAGATCGATGCTCATAATGTTGATCATTGGATTGTCTGAATGCGTCATAAAACTAAACTTAGTCACACTCATTACACTCAGTGGTGATGCAAGGCTAGAAAAGACACCCAGGTGTATACATGTTTGAAGTTTGGACTGTCCGAATGAGTGATTTGTTTGACTGCATCTTGCCACAGCAATGTGGAATGTCACTCGTAACATCAATCACTGGTTTGATTGGCCGTCATGATAACTGAAATATTGCTGATGGTGGCATCAGGTTACAATCAGACAAACATCATCTGCATGTTAATATTTATTCACACACTAAATGATGTGTTTCAGGCAAACCTATCTCTGACAGTACATATTCCCGGAGTCAGCTGTCATCGTATGCCTACCTCCGTAAGGGGAAGCTACTCCACCAGTGGGTGAGACGACTCTGTGTAATTACTGGAACCAGATTACTGATATACAGAGGTAAGTTGTACTGCTACTTCCTCCAGTGCATCATGCTGTTGATCATTGGATTGTCTGGTCCAGACTGGATTGTTTACTGACATCCGACATATACCTGGCATATTGCTGACTATGACCTAAAACAATAAGCCAACCAGAACCTACTGTACAATAGATTTCAAGCAGTTCTGACAAACAGCCTGAATGAAGCAATTTAAACCTAAATCTTAGGCAGATGTATAGCTTCCACAAGCTAAGTCCACCTTTAGATACATCGTTAGCAAAGATTTTGTAAAAGTGACTGTACACAAAATGACATGTTCTAAATTTGAAAGAGGTAAGACATATTAAATGCTACCAGACTGTCTTGGAATGTTTTCTTCCTAAGGAATACTGATGAATGAAGCAATTTGTCCTTAAACCATATACAGATGGTTCCAGTGGTTCCATCTACATGTATGTACATCTTTGGCCATTTTTTGGAAAGGTTATTTTTACACAAAGCAGCATTGTAGACTCCTGCCTGCCCGACCATCTGGGACAGTCTGTTTTGTGACCAGAAGGTCAGTTTTGAAAAGTTGCCCAACGGTCTTGGTCGAATCTGACTTTGAGTATAACAACTAAAGCATCAGCTGAAACAGATTTGAAAACATTAAACAGTTTCCCTGCACTTATTTACCTTCTTATTATTTTTCTTAATCCAGAAAATTCTGGACTAGCAACTTTCCAACCAGTCTTGTAACTCTCAAAAGTTACCAGACCAGTTGGAAGGTTACCTGTCCTGATTTGTCTGGCTGAAAGTTTGGGGAGTTGAGAACACTGCACAAAGTTATGTGTCAAAAATTTAAAACAATAAAGACAGATAAAATGTTAACAAAATTGCCTTGGCAGTTTTGCTTCTTCGGGATATTCAGTTCTGGGCACACTTGCACAAAGTGATCCAAGCACTACAATAATTTTAACTCCCATTCTCCAAAACAGGCTTAAGACGGTCTTAGCACTAAGATTGCTTTGTGCAAGTGGACCCAGAATTATATACCAAATTTTAAATATATATATTTGCAGTGTATTATTTAGAGTTCATGGTTTCTGACTTGTCAGGATCCAGGTTAGCATTGGTCTTCAATAGCCTATGTTTGTCATAAGAGGCGACTACCGAGATTGGGTGGTCAGGCTTGTGACTTGGTTGACGCATGTCCTCATATTCCAGTAGCATAGATCGATGCTCATGCTGTTGGTCATTGGATTGTCTGGTCCAGACTTGATTATTACTGACCGCTCCTATATGTAGCTGGAATATTGCTTTGTGTGTTAAACAACAAACCAACCAAATCTTTTTGGTTTCCAAAAGAAATTTGACCATCAGATGTGATGACAAATCCCACTTTCATAGAACTTCCTCTATTCCTTGTTAAGATCGCAGTGCCAAGCCTACAGTTGTCCAGCTGGCAAAAGGCTCTGTGGAAGAAGTACAGGTCAAAGGTCAGGAATACTGTCTTAAGTTGACATCAACCATCCAGGGTGAAAGGTCAATCTATATCTCCTTCATGAATGCTATTGAATACAACAAGTGGATCAAGAAGGCTAAAAAGGTAAATATATTGTAAACATCAATTTTCAAACTGTTTATTCCTCAAACACCAAAAAGAAAACTCTGGTTATAGGAACTCTAAAGGACTTAAAATTTTTAGTTCAAGGTAACCCCAGTTCAACGTGTGCATTTTGACTACAAGAGTCCAAAACCAAACAAAAACAATTTGGTACATCAGCTGTTCAGTTCCATTGAACAACTTTAATGGGCTTCAAGGAGTGTACTCAGATCAAGCTTAGGTGAAAGCATGAGGGTGAAATATTGTCCTTTGTCCCAGGAGACTTGTTCTACAGGCATTAAATGAGAATATTTTAGCATGACGGTGAAATATTTTCCTTAGTACCTGTTGGCTAGTCCTAAAGGTATTATCTAACAATATTTGCAATATTTATGTGCAAAATGACATTCAAGATAAAATCTTAAAGACAGATACAATTTTTGATAAAAAATGTGCTTCCTGAAATTCCTTGGTATATTTTAAGTAAGACATTTTTATCTGGAGTAGCTTAAATGTAACAGTAACTTTTCAAATTTTATTATATTGATTTTGTTTGTACATTACAGGCAACTTCCAAACTTCCAACTAAGGCAGACCTTTCCAACTGCCATCTGGAGTTCCTTCCAGAGACAGTCTTCATCAATGATGATCTAGAAATCCTCATCTTGAGACACAATGTCCTTCGAGAACGCCCCATTGAAGAGGACATCTACACAATTGGATGGCTGGATGATTTGCCAAGGTGAGATTAATATGGAAATATACATATGTACATCAAGCAGATGAATAAAATAAAGATTTATGATACAAATACACTTAAAGTTTCAGTTCCAACCCCAAATAAAAAGTGCATCTGTATTCTGTGATGAGCTTATCATTACTGAAACATAATTTTTTAACATGTCACTGAATCAAACTTAAGGTCAGTATAGTAAATATATGGCAATGAACATCCTTTTTTTAGAAAGCTCATCATTTGCCTGCCACAGTTGTGATAATCTGTTTCAATATGAGTCTGTTCCTGTGTCTAAGGTTCACCCACCTCCGAAGCCTCAACCTAGCAGACAATGGTTTGGTCAACTTTCCCCAGGCTGTGTGTCAAATGCGAACTCTCACTGAGCTGAATGTTGCTAGCAACAAACTTGAGGAAGTCCCCTCCCAAATATCAGAACTCACCAAGTAAGCAGGAACAAAATGTTTTTGTAGTAACAGATACGATTGTTAGTTGTGCTTAATCCAGTTCATTTGGTTTAATTTTAGTTACTTCCAGATTTCATTTTTTATCTTTCTCTATGTGTTTTATTGATTTTAATGAGGGTTTGATTTATGTTTGGTCTGTTTTCACATATGTTGAACCTTGCACAAATAGACAGTTTTAGCATAGATGAGTTGTTAGGATTGTGTACTCTTTTCTGAAAGTAGTCCCATTTAGTCTTTATCTCTATGTTTTTTTTAAATAGTACTTTGTTTGTTGTATCTTTCTGTTCTGTTCTTCATATGTTTTTTTTCAATCATTTCAGCTTACAAGCCTTACATCTTCACAATAACAGACTATCGTCATTGCCAGAGGAAATAGCTCAAATGAAGAAACTAGTTGTCATTGTGCTGGCATTCAATCGTTTTACATTCATTCCCAGTGTATTGTGCCAGTCCCATCATGCATCATACAAACTGGACAGCCTTATCATGGCAGGAAACCAAATATCCCGTTTACCTACAGACTACTTAGACCATATGACACACATCAAAAAGATTGATCTCAGAATGAACAAACTTCAACTGCTCCCGACAGAAACGGCTCGGTTTCAGTCACTAGATCATGTGACTCACCTTGACATTCGAGACAATGAGATCGTCGACCTTGACATTCGTGCAATTCGTGCTCTGGAGTATTTAAACTGTGAACGGAACATGATTCGCAGCCTTCAGATAAATGGATCATCATTGAAGAACATTTTTGTTTCGCATAATAGTAAGTATGTAATGCAATAAACTTGCACTTAGGAAACTTTGATGTACTTTGCAGCACAATGGGACATGTGTGTTTCTGAACCCATCTGACCCGTGAAGGTCCTGGGTAGCAACTATGGTTGTCGTAAGAGGCGACTAACGGGATCGGGTGGTCAGGCTCACTGACTTGGTTGACACATCTCATCGGTTCCCAATTGCGTAGATCGATGCTCATGTTGCCTTACAGCTGGAATACTGCTGAGTGCGGTGTAAAACTCAACTCACTCACTCACTCTGAACCCATCTGAGTTTAAATCCATTAATGGGCATGGGCAGTCAAGTGGCTAGGATGCCACAGCTTATACTGAAGAACTACATCGCCAGTAAGATCTGGATTAGAATAGGTCACCAGCAAGCCATGTTTGTCATAAGAGGCAACTAACGGGATCGGCTGGTCAGATTCACTGACTTAGTTGCTGAATGTCATTGTATCCCAGTCATGTAGATGGATGCTCATGCTGTTGATCACTGGCTAGTCTGGTCAAAACTCAGTTATCTACAGACCACTGCCATATAACTGGAATATTGCTGAACTAAAACAAGAACAAAAACCAAGATCCTCTTGTCAGGGTTCACTCATATTTTAGCAATGTATGAAATAAGCCAAAAGCGCAGTTACACACTAGGGCTGGAAACCTCAACAGCTGGTTGGCTGTAAATCTGGCCCATCTCAAATGGTTAGACCAGTCTTATTTCATACGCTGACTTTGGTGTATTTTCTGTTTGAAATATTCCATCTAGAAGACTAAATCGCAAACAGTCTCTTATTCTGAAGGTTATGGATGAGGTTTTGTTCCCGGAAAATAATAAAAACATTAACTTTCACCAGATTTTATCCTAAAACATATTGTTTGTTGCATATCTAGATACTTTAGTTGTTAAGTAATTAGCTTCTTTTCACAACAGCTATTATCATCATATCACTTCCACAGTACAGACCCATTAAGGTCCAGGGTAGAATTGGCCTTCAGCAACCCATGCTTGCCATAAAGGCAACTATGCTCGTTGTAAGAGGCGACTATTGGGATCGGATGGTCAGGCTCCCCGACTTGGTTGGCACATGCCATCAGTTACCAATTGCACAGATCGGTGCTCATGTTGTTGATCACTGGATTGTCTGGTCCAGACTTTATTATTTACAGACCGCTGCCATATAGCTGGAATACTGCTGAGTGTGGCGTAAAACTTAACTCACTCACCCACTCGACAGTGCAGACAGATAAGAATACCAAACAGCCCAAGCAACTCTTTGTCTAAATATGCATGGAACAAAACTGAAACATAAACAGGACTGAGAGAGACACAGTTTTGGATGAGTTCAAATGTGCTTCCAAAATAAACCACAGACAGACACACATTAATTCACTGTGAAAGACTGTTGTGTTTTGTAGAAGTGAGGCATTCAGTAAAGAGGCTAGAAGTACAATGTGTTTAGTAAAGTGAACCTCAGATTAACAAAATGCAATCTGTCTCACTGTCGTTTATTTTGTCACTATAATTTCTTTTCAGAAATTGAGACTATTTCCATCAACCCTAAACCTGAATGGCTTGTTTCTATGGATGTGTCCCAGTGAGTATTGATTGAGTGTTTCTGGTTTAATTCCATACTCATCAATATTAGTAATATCCCAGTAAGTATACCCCTGCATAGCAGTATTATGTAATGGCAAACAAGGATAGGTTGACACAACCTGACAGTTGATCCATATTAGCATGTGTGAGTGCTATCCACTGGCACTTGCCATTGTGAGCAAAGGATTCTGAGGTTGCCCTTGATCAAATCTAGTGGACAAAGCTAAGCCAGGAAACAGTTTCATCATCATGCACTGAATGTCCACTAGAAAAAAATATGTTCTCCATCACAAACCACATGGGTTTGCTCACTGCCCTGCACCACCTACTTCACATAAATCTGTTTTGTGCACCAGTCCAACTTATCCTTGTTTGCCAGTAGTATACAGCAGACATGTTCCAAAGACTAGAACAGACCTGTGGAACTGTTATCAAAGACTGAGAACATTTAGTTCTATTGGACCTGAAATGATTTCAGTGTGGTTATTGTTCACAATTCACTGATCAATAACCTGGGCTCATCAATCAATCACTTGTCCTAAACCCTGCCATAAAACTCATGTGGACAGTAACAGGACACTATCAAAACAATATGCAGACAAAATTCTGCACATATTGCAAAAAAGATTAATACTATGATCAAAACGATGAAGGATACTTCCTGTGAAGACACATACACAAGTACGTTGACATTGCAGTTTTATCATGAGACCACTTCAGTTGTCTTGATTTAAAAGGGTTAAGGTATAGCCTAGTGGGTAAAGCATCATCACATCAAAGATCAGAGTTCGAATCCCGGCATGGATACAATATATGAAACCCATTTCTGGTGTCCACTAACGTGATATTGCTGGAACTTGCTGAAAGTGGCATGAAGCCATATTCTGTCCTTGACATGCAATGTCAGCAGTTTTGTGTATTACAGGGTCAGGAGAACTTGCACATTGAGTGTTTTGTTTTAGTAACCTGCTGAAAGAGGTTCCCTCATGGCTTGGTGACTGTTTCTTCCTAGTACGACTAGATCTCAGCCACAACAAGATCACTCGTCTACCTGACAGGTAACTGTTGTTCAATAATGTATCAACAATATGTCTAGTAAACCTTGTCACTTCCTTTCAAATGCAAGAAATGACAACATGATATCAATTATATATGATTAAAAAAAGTAGGGGATACTGGATTTACAAGATTGATAAAATGCAAATGATGAAGCCACGGAGGAAACAGATGATGAAGAGAAATTAAGGGAAAATGTAACAATTTATTCCATTCCTTTGGAAATGTTTCTATGTTTCATGTGCACTGGCTTTGGCTAGTGGTATGCTTGCAAAATGGAATATCCCCTACTTTTTTAATTATGGTATATTTATCCATATATTTGAGCTTTAACATGTCATGACTTGTAGTGAATGGGCTAGTAAGGGAATAAATGTTGATTAACATCACAGTCAGTGATGTTCCATATATACCACACCGAGTGCATCTGATAAATAATTGATCATTAGCAAGATAAACCTGGGGTCAGCATGAACAACAATCAACACCATCAGATCACAATCACATGCAATCAGCCAGGTCACTCACTGTAACCATTCTCCTCTTTTTAATTAACTCTTACCACAAGCATGGCTATTGGGAATGTATGACACCCACAGTCCTCCCAGGAATGAAGCTAAGTGCATCAGCTCCACCTTGCTACAGGGAGTTAATTTTTAATCTGTGTTTTAAGGATGCTGACAGATGCAAGGAAGCTGAAGATCCTGCGTCTGAACCACAATCAACTGACGCAGCTGCCAAATGACATCAAGCATTGTCTCATCGAGGAGCTGCACCTAGAAAGGAACCTTCTGACCCAGCTACCTCCTGAACTCTTCATCCGGGCCAACAAGTGAGTATTGCATGCACCAGAGGACCACAGTGTTACCACCTTAATCAATGATGTATGCTAATCTTTAGGCAGGATGATTAAGTTACTCTCTATTTAGGGATTATTCTGTACATTATTGACCTTGAAACTGATAACTGATGGATTGGAACATCGCTGTGAAATCAGTGGTATAATTTAAATACAGTGGAAGCTGTCTAAACTGGCACTCATCAGGCCTAAAGAAATACAGTAGAACACGGATATAACGAATTCCAAGGGACCGAGGGATTTAGTTCGCTATATCCGTTGTTTGTTATTCACGTTTGACCGCCATATTGGCTTATAGAGATGAAGAGACACGTATATACATGGGCTACATATTTTTATTCTTGTACATTGACATTAAAATTCTGATTTCATTGTTCAAATACATTATCTAGAACATGTTTAACAATCACAACAATTTCAACAATATAACACTTAACTGCGTTTAACATGTCCACAATTTTGCTCTGCACGCCACGTCCTGCCGATTTCATTTTGCTGACTGCTGCCATACATCTGCTAGAGAGTCAAAAGTAGAATTGTCTGATCCTTCACACACAAGCAGATGACGCAGTGTCTCTAATGCTGCATTGGCCCCGCCCACAAGGTTGATGTATACCGCTAAGTTGCTGAGTTGACACTGAGCTGACACTGAGTGAGTTCGCTACTCACGTCGTTAATTGGGCTTGGGGTCAGGAAATCAGTTCGCTGTAACCGTTAATTCGCTACTCACAAGTTCGTTATTCACGTATAATTTTAATGATATTATAAAGGGACCATTGACAGGACTTTTAAATTTGTTCGCTATATCAGTTTGTTCGCTATATCCGTGTTTGCTATATCCATGTTCTACTGTAATCCAGTTTAGACTATTTGCTGAATTGTGGAGCTGGAGATGAATGTATGAGCCACAGAAGGGACTGAGATTTTACCCCTGTGTTGACAACTTGCTGGATTGGACAGATGCTGGTTTTGACAGCTTCCACTGTCAAACATATTTGATGCAGCAGATAGTGCATGAAACAGTGCTTTATTGAAATGATTACTCTGACATAATTAGTCATGACATAGCTGGATGACAGTGCTACTAATAATAACACTAGATAGCACCCATGCTGAGGATGACATAAACGTTTAACCATCAGATGACTCTAGTATTGAAGTGGGGCGGTGGGTTAGCCTAGTGGTTAAAGTGTTTGCTCGTCACGCCAAAGACCCGGGTTCGAATTCCCACATGGGTACAATGTGTGAGGCCCATTTTCTGGTGTCACCCGCCATGATATCGCTGGAATATTGCTAAAAGGGGCGTAAAACCAAACTCACTCACTCACTTGTATTGAAGTCCATGTCACCTGCATTGGCAAGGAGACACTGACCAATCATTTTAATCACAAACATGATACACAGTGTGAAAATACAAAACAAGAACCTTGGCTTGTCTCCCTCTCATCTTAATATTTCCTACCTCAGCTTGATGCATGTGAAGAGTTGGCACAAAGAACAGCCCATCAAAACATTGATATTGTCATCGGTCATACAGACCCTGAAATAAATGTACCCACGGCAGCCCATGCAAGTCTACAATGTGTGGCAAGTCTGGATTATCCCTGAAAATGAAGAAAGTATCTGGACTCCTTTTTACTGCATTTTATTTTAATTTATGAACTATATTTCTGTAAAATATATTTATTTCAGAGACTAGCTGTTGATCTGACCCTACTGGTACAGATATAGAAATGACCATTTTTGTTTCCAGGTTACGGTGCCTGAATCTCACAGGGAACTGTCTGGTTGACCTGCCAGCACCGAACCGTAATGACACCTATAACAAGCTGCAGGAACTGTACCTCACCTCCAATAGACTCGTCAACAAGGCCATATTTAAAGTGTGCTGCTTCCCTAGACTTCGTGTTCTTCACCTTGCCAAAAACTGCATCACGGAGATCAAAGACAGGTAAACATACTCTCAAAGCATGATGTTGCATATGCTCTCTACATAGGTATAAATCAACTCACAAAACACTGTTGTTTGTGAGTGTAACAGTTTTTTATTGCCATTTAAAAGAAAATATTGTGACTTGGTCACATCCAGATCAACCATTTGTCCACTATGAGAATGAATATCTGTAAGAACGAATGTGACTGAATGTGCAAGCTGATCATGTTCTATTACAAAATTAAAAATAAAGTCCTACCACTCTTGTCACTTTTGGAAAACATGTCCAACAAACTTTTAATATCTTTTTATGCAGGCTTATAGTTTTGTATGTATTTAATGGTCTAATCCATTATTTCAGAAATGAAATACAGAGAAGGTCCCAACTAGTTTTCTTGTCATATGCATTAGATACTGATTATCTACAGTGGAATCTTCTCATCCTAAATTTGATATCCTTTCTCCAATAGTAATAATGTCATTATTTACAGATCATTCACTTGGATTTGTTTCTATTCTTAAACTGGATCACTTTTGCCATTGTTTCTGCAATCTGTAGGCGAATGTTTTCCTGAAATTTCACTGTCAAAGAAAGGTGATATAGAAATTTTGATTCCCTGCACTTTTACTATAAGAAAACAAATTTAATTGGAACTACTGATTCAATGAACAAAGTGTTTTGTTTCACAAAAATAGTGAACATTTGAAATTGCAAATTCTTTTTCAACCATTATTGATTATTATTAATTATTTACATGAACCAATTGGCCTTCCAATAAGCTGTCAATGAGCAGAATGTAACACCAAGTGTCTGTTCCAGTGAGTTCCAGAAACTAGAGCAGCTCCAAGAACTGAACGTGTCCTTCAACAGCCTCCGCTTCCTGCCTGAATGTCTCAGCAGACACACCAAGCTCCAGGTTCTACGAGCCAATGCCAATCTCCTGCAGGAGTTACCAAACTTCAGGAACTCCTCCAGCCTTAAGGTACTTAGCTATCTCCATGACTGCATGTACATGGTATTTATAATGTTGTTTCGTTTTAACATCAACGAGCATAAACAAACAAATTATGTTTTTTTGTTTGACACATGGTCACCCAACTGGTCACATGTTGATCCTTGCATCTCATAATGGTTCCTTCAATATTCTTGTACCTGTGCTTGTACTCTGACTACTGGTAAAACCAAGTTGCCTGGCTGCAATTAGTTGATGGTGTTGAGATTCTGTCAGTCATGACGTTTGTTCTTTCACTTGCTGTGCCGTCATGATGACAGACAAATGAAAACCCTTTCTTATCATAGCCCAGCGGTTCATGCATTTCCCATCAACAAGGCTCATTTTAAACTCTTACTATGTATTATGTATATATTTATGGTTACATCAAAGATTTATTACTCCACTAACTTTCCAGAACCAACTGCAAACCTTATGCAGATGAATTGCACAAAGGATGATGAAGTTGACATCCATGATATTTTGTCTTATATATGCATCAAATTGCTAAAAAGCATGTGCAGATATTATGCATGTGAACAGTTGCGTTTTGGTGTAAAGTGTTGTTAAGAATTTGCCAGTTTTCATGGATTTTCATTTTTTGAAACTCATGACAATAATCTTTTCAACATTATGATCTTTTCAACAGTACATCAATACATGTAGAAACAATACCTTTAAACAGAATGAATTATTTTGCAAAATTTGTTTTAGAACAGTTCCATGAAGTAAGTGGCTATATTTTCACTAATAAGTCTAAATGGGAAGTATATTTTGATGGGTTTGGCCGCCATGCTTCCATGTGTTAGCATTTTTGTCACACTTGTTTGGTATTTTGTGGCCATACTTTATTGTATAAACACAAATCAATCTTAATGTATGCAGACATGAAAAAATTATGTTCATTTTGCATGAATATCAGAAACTATTGTCAGATATTTCCTTGTCTACTTTTACATTTCTTTATCAGCATAGTATATAACAGACCTATTTTTCAATCTGAATAAGGAAAAAGGATTGTCTCAATTTAAAACTATTCTTATCTCATGTATTATTGATTACAGATAGACCCTTCATGTTTTAACAACCTCTTAAATTGAACTTCAGGTACTGGAGGTTGGCACTAATCGTCTGGAGAATGTCAGTATGGGCAATCTGATGACATCTAAGGTCAATCTGCTTGACATCTCCGGTAACCCAAATATCTTTGTCAATACTGATGAACTGCAAGGAATCAAGTAAGTGCAACAACTGTCAGCACATAATACAGCACAGTTGTATCATCACAATGTTATATTCTTTTTGTGTAATACAAATTTGAGTGAAGTATTCATTTACTTTTTATTCCTATATTCATGATGGATTAAACATTGTTTATGCAGTACAAGCTGTTTGCTAATCTTTCATAGTATTGTCCACTTTGCCTCAATTTATTGATTTGAACTGCTGGTGTTCCAATAACTGAAAGGAATTGATTGAAAGAAGGATAAAAAATTATTAGCGATTGTAAAAAACATATTTTCATTTGATTGGAATGTTATAGTCTTAGTATAACACACCTGACTGAAGTAAACTAACCATCTAACCATTAAATTTGATGAATATTCACAAACAAACATATGTTCAAATGCATAAAGCTATGGTCTTTTATTGTTTAAGTATAATTCCAGGGATTTTCTTGCCTGCATGCATTTCATTTCATGCTAGCATTAGTTATGAAAAAAAACAACATTAATTAGATAAAACCTGATCAAAGCCCCTTAAAGTTGGTGATTACATTAAAAATGCAAATCAATAATCACTCACAAAAAGTCCTCCAATAATCGATAGTGGATTTGGTTCCTGATTCCCAACACTAACATAAACCTGGTTGAATGAAATTTTAGATTAGACAATAAATATTCATTTCTTCTATAATTAGATCATGTGTTATTGACAACAACTGCTTGTGGGAAAGAGGGAAACATACTATATCTTCTGGTTTTACATCAAGCGTAACTCAGTACAAGTGCCTGTAGAATGCTTTGGGGCAATAAATATCTTTATCCTTTGGAATCTCATCATTGAATACATTGAATTTCATTGCTTGTAGGAATGCCAAGAGAGTCTGTATGATTGACATGAGAGGACAGAACCGGTCTCTGAACAATGTCTCCTCAGTGGAAGCAGAACTCAGTTGGCAGAGTGGTTTTTCTCAGACTTCAGGCATGAGAAACAAGTAAGATTCCTGACCATATATATAGGCATTGTAGAGTACTAGTACAACCAGAGAGGCAGATAACTGCCACTCTACAGGGAATCCAAAACATGATAGATCTGCAGTACCCAATAATATCCATGGAAGCCCAGGGGGGGATTCTATGGAATACCTGTCCACACAGTTGTCTTCAAGGGGATTCTAGGCTGGACAGGTTGCTATACTTGTTATCAAGGGATTCTAGGTTGGTTCCTATACTTATTATCAAGGGATTCTAAGTTGGACAGATTCCTATACCAGTTATCAATGCATTCTAGATTGGACAGGTTCCTATAATTGTTATCAAAGGATTCTTGGGTGGACAGGTTCCTACACCTGGTATCAAGGGATTCAAGGGTGGACAGGTTCCTACACCTGGTATCAAGGGATTCAAGGGTGGACAGGTTCCTACACCTGGTATCAAGGGATTCTAGGCTGGACAGGTTCTTATACTTGTTATTAAGTGGATTCTAGGTTGGACCATCTTCCTGGGATCATCTCTGGCTTCTGACTGTATACTTCCTCAACATATGGCATCGTGTAATCATGTATACTTCCTCAGTTATGAAGATCCATAGACAGGTCTTTATGGGACATAAATGCGGCTTGATTGAAGTTTAATGGGCAAAGTATGTCCCTCTTTTAAATACTCCAGCCATATCACAGCAGTGGACACCAGTAATGGACTTAGACAGGGAACCCATGTTGGGAATCAAAGTCTTGACAAGCATGACAAACTAATTCTTAATGAACTGTGCTACTCAGCTTCCCCTTATTTCATACTGAGCTAGAAAGACTCTGCATGTAATCTTTATAAAAATTTGTGGACAGCTTCTGGTATGTGTTCATGTACATCACTTTTTACTTATTCTAAATATGTCTGTGGGGTGTGGTAGTTAACTGATTAAACCGTTCACTCACTCACTCAAAGATCCATATTCAATTACCCACATGGGTACAGTGTGTGAAGCCCATTTCTGGTATCCCCTACAGTAGTAATGCTGAAATGTTGCTAAAAGCAGTGTAAAACTAAACTCTCTCACTCACTCACTACTTGTGTTTGTTTCTGCAGGCTTTCAGTGGCAATGCTCAATAAATCCAAGTTCAGCAATGCTGGGGATGCGCTCTTCGGGATATTTGATGGTGGCCGTAATGATGAAGTGGCTAAACTGATGATTGAGTTAGTACCAACGATTGTTGCAGAAGAGAAACAGAAAATGCCAACCCAGGAGGGTTTTCTGAAGTACACCATGCTCTCAGCTCACAAGTAAGGCACATTTATGGTCTCAAATTTATGAATTTATCTAGCCACGAGCAGATGCATACATTTTGACCCATGTTTCTAGTACAAATGTCAGCTCACTACCCTTATCTAAATATATAGGATTTCCAATATTTCTAAAGGAAAAGTGAATTTTCTCTTTTAAAAATGAAACATTGTGATTATTTCAACCTAATTTTCATGTTTACTGGTAATGACATAACTACCTGGTATATATATTTGACCATGTGTATTCATTGTCAAGCTCTACTCATGAAGGTCCAGGTTAGAACTGATCTTCAGTAACCAATGCCTATAATAAAATGCATCTAATGGGATTGGGTGATCAGACTCACAGACTTGTTGATAGATGTCATCATTTTCAAATTGTGCAGATCAATGCTCATGTTGTTGGTCACTGGATTCTCAGGTCCTGACTCAAATATTACAGACTGCTGAGATATAGCTAGAATACTGCTGAAGACAGCATAAAACTAAGCTCACTTACTCACTCATTGTCTGTCTCTGTAACTGAGATCAATTGTTTGGTTGTTTCCAGGAAGATCAAGTCCGTGGGTCAAAGAGTAGGTGCTGCAGCTGCTTTGGTGCACATCCAGAAGCATCCAGACCATCAGGATCAATATTCCCTGTGTGTCGCCAATGTTGGGGACACAGAGGTGGTACTGTGTCGTCAAAATGGTCCCATCTCTCTCACTCGTCAGTTTACTGTGTCCCATGACAAGGAAGAGTGTCAAAGAGTCATCAACTCTGATGGGATCATCACTGAGGTAACGCTAACATTCACATCAATACAAACAAATAACTTGTTACTTGCTATTTATGCCTGAGTGTGTGTTGTTTAATATTCAAGTATTATCATGTCCATTTTCATTAATTGTATGTTTCCAAATCATGTTATTTATCATCCAAAACTGTGTTCCACAGGAGATATTGCTTGTGTGAGATCCTATATCTCCTAGGAGATATCATTTTGACAGTGTATGTTGTACAATGACCTGACAATGCTATGACATCATGAACCTGATGATGTCACAATGCTATGACATCGCTGCATTGCAACTCCAATGCTTGTCCTGTGTTCAGAGATGTACATTTGTCATTGAAAACTAATGAAGAGTGTTTTTTGCTGATAAATAGAATCTCACCCTCGTGTCAAACTGATATCAATTAGATCAACACTTGTTAATAAAGGTAAAAATATCCTCAGTAAGTCTTGGATCGATATTTGGAACTTAATTATCAACTCATGTTGTTGACATAATTAATATCAGTTGACACTTGGATGATATTCTCTATATCTTACGCAGCCAGGTGTCAGTGAGTATTTATGTACTTTCATTCAGAAATTCTCACTGAGCTTATTTGAGTCTGGATCACACAAACCAGTGGTTGAGATCTCAAGCACCATCTCATTCCATCAGGGTACAATGACATTGTTTGCTTGGGACATGATCCAGCAATATCAAAGTGTGTGATGAATCATTTGTCAGGTGAATCCCACATCAATGTCAATAGTGCTAACAAACAAAATTAAGTAAATGAGAGAGTTTGGTTTTACACAGCTTTTAGCAATGTTCCAGCAATACTACATAAAGAATGGGGACATAAAAATTGAACTTCATTAAATGTACCCATGTGGGGAATCAAACCAGGATCTTTGGGCAAATGCTCGAACTACTAAGGTTAACCCACTACCATCAAACCAAAACGGAAGAAATATGTCCTAATCAGACAAAAATATATAGATGGGCATTGATGTTAATGTTATTTATTTGCTGTTTCAGGATGGTCGTATTAGTGGTGTGACTTTCAACACTCGTCTGATTGGCTGCAGCTACCTGTTCCCCCAGGTGATTCCCAGTCCCCACATCACATCAATGACACTGACATCAGAGGACCAGATGATCATCATTGCCAATCAGGGTCTCTGGAGATACATGTCACATGAGGAAGCTGTCCGTGAGGTCATAGACATCCCAGACCCTGTCATTGCAGCCAAGAGACTACAGGATCTTGCTCAAGGGTATGGATCTCGAGAGAATATTGGGATCCTGGTGATAAAGCTCCTGCTGTCTGATGCCGAGAGGTTCCGCATGACTGAGATACTGAGGACTCAAATGGAGAGTCAGAAGCAATTGCTGAACAAGCTGCGTGAGCAGACAAATGTAACGCAACTTCATGCCATACCAGCAGTGGCAGAGTTAGGTGGAATTGTCATCGACAAAGCAGGAAGAGTCAAGAAACATAGGGGTGAAAGGCCAAGTTTAAGCGTGAAGCCGACACCTGCTCCAAATAACAGGTACCGGAAAAAGGATGCAAATCCCAAATGGGAGACGGTACTCCAGAAACGGTTGGCTGAAGAGGTGAAGGATAAGGAAATGCAGGAGATGTTCAAAGTCACAGAGGAAGATGACATCCAAGAGGAATCAGAGGAACCAAGAAGCAACTGGTCAACCCTGACCAAGAAGCGAGAGACAGCATCTGAGAGTGCTGCTATGAATCAGAAACAGATGGCAATGAGGAATCCCATCCCTTCAGCCAACACTTCTGCAGTGAAACCAATGGTTCGGACAGAATCTACAGACACTATCACATCGCTGGATGAGTTCTATCGCCAGCCAATTGTAACTGCAAATATTGACAGAGATGCCATACTGTTTCATCAGATGCAGATGGCAAGAGCTCAGAGCATCAGTTCAAGCAGTCTGGATTCAACTCAATCTGACCCAATGTATGCCTCGGTTAGAGAAGTATACAGAGGTCCTAGAGCTCCATCTAGGAGTATTGAAGTACTGGTACACACGCCAACTTCTGATGAACAGAGACTTCAACCAGTGCGTGCACACCGACGACCTGAGAGGGCAGTTGCTCCTCTTCAAGCTGACCCTAAGGTGGAAAAGCCTCAGGCGGATGAGGATGACATTGATGCTATTGAATGTGAGATCATTGAAAGCTTCCATGCCAGCATAGAGGATCTGTATGCAAGAGTCATGAAAAAGAAACAAAGTACAATGGAAAAAGACCCAAGTAAGGTGAACCTTGTAAAGTTCGATAGCTCAGATAACACTGTGGTAGGGGACTATGAAGAAGTATATGTACAGCAGCAACAGCAGCAACAGCAGCAACAGCAGCAGCAGCCACACCACCCACATGGTCCCGGGTACCAGGAAGCAGTCACTGTCATTGATGATCTGACAGATCTTGATGACACCACTGACACTGTAGAAGATGTGAATGGTGGTGGCAGAGATCAAGGACAGGAGGAGAGGAAACATTCACCAACTCCTGCAGGTGTCACCAGGTTTCCTAGTCAACAGAGTGTGATTATCACATACTTATAGGACATTACTACATATGACATACTGACCGAACTCTTGGGTCAGCATCATGACAATATCACTTTATATGCACTCTCCTGCAACTCCAAGACATTCTTGAAGTGCATATGACATTCTTTTGGTGATTGGGTGTGTTAAGTGTAAATTTATTCAACACCATCCCAACTGGTTCATTTTGGGTTAGGATTACAAAAGACCAACATGACCAAAATACAATTTGTGTATGTCAAATTCAAATAGTGCTTGGATATTACCTTGTGATTATAACTTGTGCCACAACTATTTAATAAGAACAATCATATACATCAAATATTATGCCACATCATATACTTACAGAACACTGTCGGCAATATTGCAACATATCATATACTTACAGAACACTGTTGTCAATATTTTAACGTATCATATACTTACAGAACACTGTATTATTACAACAAGGCATATACTTACAGAACACTGTATTATTGCAACAAGTCATATACTTACAGACCAAGTTAGTCAGCATTGCAACATATATTTACAACACTGCATTTGATATTGTAACTCTATCTCATTGTTATCAAGCACTGTGAATATACAACAATGTGACCAACAGATGGTGTCTATTGTAGATATTTTAGCCACTCATGGAAGATGGTAGATGGCTGACTTTCCTGCATGTGTTTTGCATTCAAAGGCAGACAATATATCATCACATACTTGCAGCATCCAATGCTAGTGTTGCATTAACACATACATTGTACTTCCCTTCCATAAAGCTCATGTCACAATGACTAATGCAACAACATTATACCACATTGTTGGATATTGCAACTCAATGAGAAGCACATATTGTGTTCAGGAAAGATGGCATATTGTGTGTGTCTATATATATATGATAGACGAAATGTCATATACTAATTTGCATATATATTACTGGAGTCTAAACAATTCATAGATTCCTGAGAAGATTAAAATATGTTGTACAGAATTCCACATGAATCTTTTGCTAACTGATATAATTCACTGACGTGTAAGCGATCATTTATGTAGATATAAGGCAGTTATTGCATAGTTTTATGGCATTTGTACAGGATTTGAAGATGTGAGGCTAAGTGGACATACTAAGTGACAAAGAAGAGGGAGACTATTCTATAATGGCATTATATTGGAAACAGTTGCAAGCCACCATTCATGTGGTGGCACCTGGTCATAGAAGTCTAACTCATCATTAATGTATCTTTAGTGTTTCATATTGACAGGGGGATAAGATCAAGAATAGAGTCCTTATGTGAGACATCATTGAGCGTAATAGAGAATTGTCATATGACTGTCATGTGATTCCATTCCAGCATAACCTGAGTGTAGCATGAGTACAGTTGCATAGGGTTTAGGTTATCATACATAGGCAGAGTTCTCATAGCTCTACGACTATCGTAAGTCCATGTTACAGTACAGGAAGTATGAATGCTACAAGAAAAGTTACATCTTGGGCTTACGAGAACACTGTGAAATTGGGAGGTCAAGATGACCACTGCCCAGGTTAGTTTTATTGTATCATGACTGTTATGAAAGATATTGTAAAATTTGGTTTGCAATTCTAAAATAAGGTAAAATGTTTAAAAAGATTCATTTACCATCTCTATCAAGCACAAACATATTGTGTAAATTGAAGGATATTGCATGTCTATTTTAAAAACAACAAATAATGATGATGGTGCAATACAAAACAATATATGAAAATATTTAGGTAATTTGTGCTAAAAGCCAAACAGTGATGCACAGTTAGCCTTACCAATTCAGTGACAATGCCTGGTTGCATTACAATATATATAATGTCATCCATCCTTTGATTCCAGGTTAAGAGTGAATGAATTTGGTTTCATGCCACACTCAGCAATATTCCAGCTATATGGTGACCATTGGTGGAAGGTGTGGGGGGTGGATCCACTTGGGGGGTGATCTGTAAATAATCAAGTCTGGATCAGATAATCCAGTGATCAACAACATGAGCATAAACCTACAGACCCAAGTAAGACTACAGGATTGTAATTATAACACATTAGCTCTGTGAAGTATTCAAGCATATTTTACGATCTGTGTCTCATGACAGTTCCACAGTATAAAGATTTTGTCTTTCATTTGCTGTCTGATATCCTTTGCTTGTATCTTTGTATGATTTTGTCTGATGTAACAGAGATGCACTCTTAAATGCTATATTGTCATGATTAACAGTTGTACATATACACTATACAGGAAAAGTCACAGATCATATACTGACATAATTTTCAGCATATTCAATTGGTGGTGTATATCTTAATTGTACCACACTGTGTTAAGCTCATATCATGAGCATGTACATATTAATAAGATGGATATGCATATGAGTTAGAGCATGTTTAACTCAACATATTATTTACATATCATTGTTACTGTTAGTTTCAAATACTGAACAATTACATACCGACATACAGTGACACCATGCTTATCCAAACCATTTGTGGATGCAAACACACCATTTACTGTAAACACAAATGAATAAGTTATTGTATTTTCTTTCAGAAAGCAATGTTAAATGAGGATAAATTCTTGCCCGTGATATGGACAACCATCAAATGGACAGCAACACTGCTGCCATAAAGATGACATTTGTATTTGTCAGTGCACACATCAATGATTCAGTGATCAGCATATAGGACTGATGTCCCAATTGAACTGCTTATACTAAACAAAGAAAATGAAATACTGAATTATAAAATGATCAGGGGTATGGGGGTGGAAAATTCATTGGTTCAAACACATGATTAGATGGAATTGGAATTCCAGAAATCTCCATACTGAGTGTTGTATGTTTCTCAAATATCTTATTCCACATATTGGTTGACAATTTTAGACTTTGTCTATAAGCTGGGAGCAGTTATACGGCAACAGCAGTTTGTTGTTGTTATACTCAACAAGGACAATAGTCACTGGTGTTTATGCTCAGAATGATTGAGTGAATTTAGTTTTATGTTATTTTTAGCAATGTTCAAGCAATATCACCACAGGGGACACCAGAAATGGGCTTCACACAATACACTCATGTTCAGAAATGAACATGACTCTTTGACCTAATAAACAAGCACTTTGTACCACTAGGGTATCCCATATCGCCACATGTGTAATTGGAGATGAATTCTTTGATAAAGACTCCTGTAGTAACATTAAAACTGAAAAATATTCATGAATTCCAAAACCTTCAATTGTATATCTTATTAGAACGTATTCTTTGACTTTCAGACTAATTGTGTAAAAAAGTTAATATCTCTGCACTATTGTTGGAGCATGGCAATCATGTCATAATGGATGACTGAGTCATACCGACTATTCAGTCATCACAAGTAACTACTTAGTGTGATTTTGGTTTTTTTCACACCCAACAAACACAAATTCTGATTACAGAACTTTACTTCGTAAAGAAATCACTACTGGCCAAACTCTCTCGAACATTTTTCTCAAAGCATAGACAAGTTGGTTGAAAATAAACTCTGTCAGAACAGAAATCCATTTCAGTGTTGTAAAATGCCAAACCAATATATTGTATAAAACAGCTGAGAGCTTGAAAGAGGAAGACAAATTGTTTGTGTTGGCTTGTGTTGTTTGCTTGATCAATTTACCCTTCTGATCAAAGTGTGACATTTTATGAAAGCACTACTTGTACTAACACTATCAGATACATTAAGTTATTATACCTGGAATGGGATGTCTCCTGATTCATTGATGTTGCGAATGACAGACATGGTTGAGTTTCTTCTTGGTTTCAAATCAACATATTCATTTTCCCTAACCATATAAACGTTGGTGCCAGACTAATTTCACTGTCATAAAGACTAACTGCACGGACTGTCAGTGGCCTATTTCTTATGTATTTCCTCTTAATTGCTTGGTCTGGGGAACGTAAAAGGCCAAAACTAAACTCACAATTACTGTCTTTATAAGGATAATATATGACATGATTATAAATAATTGCTTACATAAACTTGCAATATATTAGTGTATTTGGAAAAAAATTATAAATATTAATGAATAAAAGCAGTGGAAATGATATTCTTCAGTGAACACCATGCTAACAGACTAATAGATGCACCATGATATTATCAACTTCAAGTGATCTTGTATGTAATTGTGATTTTACTTTAAACTGCTTCCTTTCAATATGAGAATATATATCCAGAGACTCTGGATTAACCCTTCACATATTGATGTTACATCAACAGGTGCTATGTTTGCTGTATATACTGTATCATATGCTCTATAGACAGTGATGTAAATAAAGTATTTGTGTATAAGTTTTGTTCTTGTGTGTTGGTTTGGTTTTGTCTATTAGTTTCGTTCTTGTGCATGTTTTTGTTCTTGTGTTGGTTTTGATCTTGGTGTGCATTGGTTTTGATCTTTGATCTTGGCGTGCTTTGGTTTTGATCTTGGTGTGTAGATTTTGATCATGTTGTGTATAGGTTTTGATAATTGGTTTTGATCTTGGTGTGTATAGTTTTTGATCTTGTGCTTTGGTTTTGTTGTGCATTGGTTTTGATCTTGTTGTGCATATTTTTTTCTTGTGGTTTGAGAGCAGAAGATGGGCGTTTTGATCCTGGTTGATCTTACAACAATATGGTAAAAGATATTCTTGTTGTTTCCCTGCCTGGCACATTGCATTCGTGGGATGAGACATGCACAAACACATGGACAAGTTACACACATAAACCCAAACATGAATCAATGTGGTTGTTTAAGTGTAATCATGTTAACATAACTTTGAATTTCATTTCACCTAAACAATTTTTCATGGCATAGTTTGTGCACAGCATTGCCGTTAAGTCAATATCGAAATGGTACTAAAACACCTACACACACATTCAGGGATAAACTGGATGCGAACCTGTTGCTATTGGTTTCTAGAACACCTAAGAGGGACACAACGTTTTAACTCTGGACACAACATAACAAGTCTCGGATGTAGAGTCCCTCGACATGAAGGGAGGCAGAATACAAGAGAAACACGAGGAAGTAGTTAGCGTGGAGTTTCACTTTGATTCTGCTGACATTTGTGACATGCAACTGACCTCAGGTATATTAATTCAGCTGGAAAAGACAGTCAATGTATTTCGAAGATCATGTGCTTTGTCAAATAATATGAATATGAGAAAATAATGTTATAGATATAGGCATATACTGAACAACACAACAACCACTTCATTTAAATATTAAATGCCACTCACCTGTCAGATGAAGTTAGATATTAACTCCACCCACATAAGAACTGAGGGATTCCGCAGGATGTGGTGGATGGATAGCTATGAATTGGGGTTTCGGCTGACTGTTATTTGGGAGCCGGATCCAGAGGTGAGATGTGCTACCCCTCTTTTGTCCTGAAAGTTTATTCAATGGACATTGAAACTCTCGTGAATAACGCAAGAATATGAAGCGTGCGCACACGCACGCACGCACGCACGCACGCACGCACATACATTTTTCTCAGAAATTTCGGTTGGAAGTACGATGTGGTAAAGCAGGGCGCCTATACAGAGGTAGAGTGTTGTAGAGTATGCCTGGGTAAAGAAAGCATTCGGCTCTGCTCAAATATATTTCATATCTATGACCTCGTTCCAGAGGGAGATCGTAGCGCTACGACGGTCGTAAGTCTAGTGTAAAACATGAGAATTGCGATCATCAAAGTCCTACGATCGTTTTGTGAAACAGGCCCCAGCTCCGAAGTTGAGATATTTCGAAGATGTTGCAAACGGACACTGAAATTTTGCACGTTATATTATCACGTGGCGATGTTCCTTCTTTCGATTAATCATACCTTATCAGATAGCAGAATAAGATCAGTGTTGTATATTCGATGAATATTCCTTTCTCAGTGAAGCGACGTAAAATACTACAGTGTGTGTCGTCTGCTGATTCTGTGAGCTGGTTCCCTGTTTGTGCGTGCGCACGTTTGTTTTGGGAGACGGGACCCAGCTCACCGACTCTGGACACGTGCGTATTGTCACTTACGCAGAAGAGCCCATTAACAAATCATAGGGATGAACGATTCTGAAGACAGGGCCTACTTGTATGAACAGTCACCCCGAGTCTTCCTTTTTTCACAATGTAACAAACAGTCACGCCAATATTTACGAAGACGAACGTCTTGCAAGAACTGGGTGCGTTTGATGGAACTAGCAACACAACTGATTTGTGTAGCACTTTAACAATTTACTTAACAGAACCAATACAACCGGAATGCATTCGCCAAAACGCTTCTGTAATTGCCAATTTCAGGTAATTTTACCGGCCATTTCTCGCACGGTTCACGCAGGAGTCAAGTACGGATTTATAGCTTACACTGACAGTCAATGACAGACAACTTTTTAACCTCAAAGAAACTGGAACAATAAACTTCTCAGCAGGGCATGTAGCATGTATAGGTCAGGATTTTAACATAAAAACTTACAAGTGGCTTTGTTTGGTATTAATAGGACCCAGATTTGGCGCGTCGATCTGGCTTGTGCGAGGCGCGTAAGAGTGATTGTGTTCTCGGGAAAAGCCAGGTTAATGACTTCCTCTTAATATCGGAGACGAGTTTAAAGAGACAAGGGTGGGACGTCTCTCATCTTTTGTGGTGTTTTGAGGAGGAGGTAGTCTCACAAACTGTGTTTATTGCTTTTGAGGGTTGTAAGGTAAATACTACAGATGTGTCGTATTCTGATATGGGCTTGAACCGACATTTGATGACGATATTTAGCGGGATGCGTGAGAGCGTAGAGCCCAGATTGACTTAGCAGTGTTACGTCAGCAGGACAATCCAATGACTGACATCATAAGCATCGATTCTCTCCTTTTGGTTAAGATAGCAGGGGTTGATCCAGAGGGGGGTGCGCCCCTACCTACCCACCCACCCTACCTAGGGTGGTTTAACGCCACACTCAGCAACATCCCAGCTATGTGGCAGCGGTCGGGAAACAATCGAGTCTGGACAAGGCAATCCAGTGACCAACAGCATGAGCATCGATCTACGCAACTGAAACGCGATGGCATGTGTTAAATAAGTCAGCGAGCCTGACCACCCGATCTCGTTAGTCACACCTCTACCCGAATCTTCACACAGGGCTGCATCACTTACTACGTTCAGAAACCAGCGAGTGCTGACAAACCCTGAAGTATCTTCAGCGTGAAAATAGCCATTGTTTAGACAACGTCTCTACGCTTTATGGACAACACCATACAGTACAGTCCAGGGCCTAGATTTTCGAAGATCTCGTAGTGGTAAGATGGTCATAAGTGTCATACATTAACATTAACTTACGACTGTCTTAGCTTTAAGATAACTTCACAAATCTGGGACGAGGTCCCCATTTCAAGCTGCGAAGCTGCTCGTAACTCCCACACTTTAACATAGATTTACGAAAGTCGTAGAGCTATGATCGCTTTGTGAAAAACCCAGTTTAGCAGGTTGATACTGAACTGTATTCCCATTTTTAATATTATCAAAACATATCAACTCTTGACATCTGACATAAAGTCTGACCCTCGAATTTGTCAATGTTCCGCTGTTCGTAGAGGGAGAACGTTCACCGATCCTTCACCGGAAGCGAGAGCACTGGCGACCTCATCATGACTCACAAATAGCTTAAATCATGTCAAAACAAGGTGTAAAATATGTTGAATTATTGAACAGAAACTGATGTTCAACGATTCACTTGAAACAGAGGTCGTTATTCCACTCCGAATCAGACACAGGCGGTGTTTCATCAGCGTTAAACAAGAAACCCTTTTAACAAGCTTGTCTCGAACTTGAAATTCGCCTTCAGAGACCAGTATCAACTTCTGAAACATTTTAGCGACTAAATGTGCATTAGGTTTAACTGCGGATTGGCTTTGAAAGAGGCAATCATTCTCTTTGATCCAGCTCGTAGACTGAGGGGGAATTAGTGTTCAGCAATCAAACAATCTGCTTCAACTTGACAAGGCAGAGTTACAGCCCTTGGGTGTGGTTTCATTTCACAGAAGACTTAGGGAATTAACTTCCATTTGGTTCTTTAGTAGAATCGCAAACGCGTAGATAAAACAGAATTTCCGTTGTGTCTAAAGAACCGTTTAAAATAGTCGTTTCGTTCTTTGCTAGTGTTTATGGTTGGTTAAATCAGGAGAGATGAGAGACGTTTGTTGGTCAAAGATGTTCGGTGTGCAAGGGGTGATCAGGTTTTTCTGCTTACCGTTGGACCCGTTTAGTTAAAAAATAGGCGTTCCTTTCAGCAGGTGCCTCATTTAACAGTTGTTGTAACTATACAGTTCGAAAAAAATAATGCAACACTGAAGTTTTATGACGGGACCTTTATTTATTCACAGTTTATATAATCATTTTTTACCCAAAATGCTAAAAAGACTTTTCATGTATACAAAAGGCAGCAATAAAGAATCGGGCTCGTATAATATGATTAAACATGAGTCCTGTAATAAAAGTGAAATTAAGATAACATAATGTGTCAGAAGGTATGGCGATATCAGACGGGTAACACTACGGATAGTCGTAATGGCGTTTCGAACCCTCGTCCTCAATGAGTGCACAAAACGCTGAATCCGACGTTGGGGCAATTTGTTTCATTCTTGGTGCAATATGTGTTCTAATTCAGCAATATTCTGGCGGATTCTGTCGAACCTTACGCTCAGAATGCCCCAAACATTAACGATAGGGTTCAAATTAAAGCTTCTGGTCGGCTATAGAAGGGTGGTAATGGCTTGATGCAGGAAATCAATGACTGCGCGTGCGCAGTGTAGCCTGGCGTTGTCATCTATAAAGACTGACCTTGTTGATACGGGATGTTTATCAAAATGAGGCACTCAACGCCCCCTCGCTATGTCCTCTTGGTATTCAGATTTCCTTTCATTGTGACAGGCTGAAGTTTGCAGTTATACGACATGCATCAAGGACCCTCGCCGAATGGAAGTCTTCCAGCATGTTCATTTGGGCATGTGACATGTTCCTCTGTCGCCATCCACACGTCCTTCCGCCAGTATCAAACATCAAACACCGGCTTTCGTCTGAAACGTGTCAACAAAGGTCGTTGGACAGGTCATGTCGAACATGACGATCTGTGCATTTACCTCTCTTCATGTTGCAGTCCTGCAGGACAACGGTACAAGAATCTGTATCGTAACACTCACAAATATAAGAAGTTTTTATCCATAAAAGTGTTAGTAAAACATGGAAACACGACACGTTTTTACAGGTAACGATTTCCCCACTCTTTGAACTCTTCTTGACCCCAGTGGCGGATCTCTCTGACGTACCTTACTCCCAGAATAACCCAAGCATGCTCTACAGGTTTCAAATCAGGGCTTCTGCCATTCCATGAAAGGGTGGTAATGGCTTCTTGATGCAGGCAATCAATGTCTGCGCGTGCGCGATGTAGCTGGCGTTGTCATCTATAAGGGGATGATTACTAATAAGGACAATCCATATGGATTCGCTCGTCGTCCCAGGTTCCATTCCCCAATATAGGTACAATGTGTATAGAGAATATCTGGTGACCCCTGCAGTGATATATTATCTGGAATGTTGCTTAAAACGGCGTAAAACAGAGCTCACTCGCTATTCCTGCATCTATATTTAACTGATGGGAAAGCTTCAAACAACAGATATGTGTCCCATTCATATACATGTATACTAACGGCTTATTAAACATGACGCTGGGTGGGAATGAATATTTCAAAAGGCAGTATATCACTGAAGGAAAATATGATAAATCTTTTGCTATTTTCATGAGGCTGCAGCCTTACACACACGCCATATCTTCATGTTGTGACTAGTTAAGCAACGTCGTTTTCGATTAGAAGTTGGATAGGCGTCTAGGGCTGCTACACTGAAGCACATTCGACGTCATGTCTTCATAGATGGCTATACCTCATGTCATTATACACAACCATTCCACTTGCAAAGAATAATCGCTGTTCTTGTCTCCAGAAACATGTCCCAGTCCATCTGTCATATTGCCCACAGTTCACATCCCAACATTTCAGTCCTCTTATTCAAATGAAACGAGTGAGAACTTAACCCAGTTAATTGTCGTTGGCCGAGGACATATAAGACCACAAAGGGGGTATGTTACAACTGTTACACATGTAAACATGTTCGTAGTTGATTGTCGGCGACACAGAAGATGTGGGGCCAGATTCTGAGTACGCTTGAGTACCTGTCTTTTTGTCCTAAGCATATTCGTTGCTGCTTGTCGGTGACAGAGTACGCGTGGACGTCAAATGAGTACGCTAAATTAATTTGTCTTTTTGTTCTAAGCGTATCCGTAGGTGTTTGCCGGTGCCAGAGGACACGTAGAACCGTAAAGTGAGTACGTTAAATGTGTCTTTTTGTTCTATGCGTATTCGTAGCTGAGTGTCGTTGACGGAACACGCGGTCCACAAATGAGTACGCTAAAGCTGTCTTTTCGCTGTAAGCATGTACGTTATACAGGTAGTTCACAGTTACTACTGACGTTTCTCACACTACCGGTGTAGCCTAGTGGTTAAAGCTTCCGCTCGTTACCGAAGTCCTGGGTTCGATTCCCTACATAGGTATACAGTGTGTGAAGTCCATTTCCGGCGTCCCTTGTCGTGATTTTGCTGCAATATTGCTAAAACCCGCGTAAAACACACTCACTCTCTCTCACATTACCATAACCAACATGGACATATCACAACCGTATCGAACTAACTTCGCTTAGTTCAACGGGTCTGTGATACAATTACTGAGCTGCACGAGCTATGCACAAAACGTAACCGATCTGGTTGTTCTGTAACTAAATAATGAATGAAATATTCAACAAAACGCATGGCAAATAGACCCGTTGTTGGGAAAATATCCGGTTATCTGCAGAACCATTTATATGCATGCTTCTCCCTTGACAAAACATGGCTTTATATGATACTTGACCACGCAAACACATACACCCTATTTGTGGTACCAATGCGAGGACCTGACAAGCACACAGTCCATGTAGATGGTTGCTATTAGGGGTCGGAGATACCTAATCGATTTCAGCTGGTTTTCTTCCTGGTGATTCCTGGCAATAACTGAGAATGTCCGCTCATACGAAATAACAGTTTTGCTCAGACATATTTTTTAAACATCTTTCTTTTCTGATCTAACTTTCCTGTATGGAGCAATACCCGTGAAGATCCGGGTGTGGATTGATCTACAGTAACCTGTGTAAGAGGCGACTGACGGGATGGGGTGGTTAGACTCACCGACTTGGTTGACATGAGTCACCGTATCCCAATGGCGCAGACAGATGCTCATGTTGTTGATCACATGATTGTCTGGTCCAGCCTCTATTATATCTAGACCACCGTCATATACTAGTGACTGGAATATTGCTGAGCGCTATGTAGAACTAAACTCACCCACTCATTGATTTATTGAGCAAGGCATACTTGCACGACCTCATCAAATTAATACTTTACTATAAAGGTAAAAGGTAAATTTATTGTCTTACTAAACTTCTATACCAATATTATTTGACTGCTGGGTGTCACAGGCCCTCATAGCTGACGATGCAGGATCTCATGATCAGTTTAGGCAATGCGTGGAGATTTTAGAGGGCGTTGGATTGAATGAGAAAATAGAAAATTGGCATAAAATTCGATCTATCTTCCCTTTTAAGAAGAATGTTATGAGAAAAAAGAGATTTTAATTTGTGACCTGAAGCTGCAGCCTCAATATATACCAGTCAGGTATGTGGTATTCTACCAGCTAGCGTTCGTCCGACTGGTGTAACTGCAGTTTGGAATACTGGAGACGGACTGTGTAAAAACTGTTCAATCTTGTAATTAATTACAAGTGTCAACCTACAGGCTCTGCCGCTCTCTTGACTGTAGCAAACATCTTTTTCTGTGTTTGAAATATTGGGGGAAGTCTCAAAACGTAGAACTCAATTTCAAGTGGGTATAGAAGTTTCTTTCAAATAATGTTACTACGTCAGTCGGGGCACTTTAATTACTTTTTAGGGATCAATTCAATTCACGATCAGCATCTGAGGGTTAACATGGATAGTAACAATATACATTGTACTTGGTCTCAAAAACAGAACTATAGTTTTGAAAAGGCTGTTGTTTTTCTCTTTTTAGCAATATTGCGATAGTTATAGCAGGTATATCTTCCAATCTTTTTTGTTTGTTTTTTTATGTTTTAGTTTGATTTGATGCCTCTGTCATTTTCATTGATGTTGGTTTTTATGTGCCATACTCAGGAATATTCCTGCTATATGGCGGCGGTCTCTGAGTAATCAAATCTGGACCAGCTAATGCAGATCAAGACTGACATCATACTGCTTGACAAGTATTAGATGAGCCAATACACGTTCTTACATAAAAGAATATACACCAAAAAGGGACTACTAAAAATGAAATTGGTCAGCGAAAATATTGACCACGTGTACATACAATGCCCGTGCGTCAAATCCTTTTGGGAGAGTTTAAACAACTATGTTGCTTTAATATTTGGAAAACATATTGAAATAACAAACCATGATATTGTATTTTCTTTATGTGCTGATAGTTTATTAACTCATATGATCATTCTAGCCAAACGACATATATATGTTATGAATATCAAAAGACATAAACCATGTATGTACATATACAAAGAGGTCTTCACAGTAGAAAAATACATTGCTATTAAAAATGATAGCATCTGTCTTTTCAACAGAAAATGGAATGTATTACAAAACATGCTTTAAATACTGTAAATCATTAAATTTTTGCATGATATTTTTGCGAAAATTGTACCTAGAGCAAGTGTTAGCTTCCATCTTTACTGCCAATTTTATAGGTTTAGCTCAGCCTAGCTTATATATAAGCTGTTACTACCACTGTCAATGCTTGTCCTAGTACAGGTGCCGATTTATCAGCTAGAGCTGCTGCGCCTGGATTAATATTGTACCCTACTTTGAAAGTACTTCCATTCTGGAATCCACTGGGTGTAATAAAGAAATGGGAAAAAGTATTAGATGAGCCACGACCTGACAAATGATCCCAATTTGCATATATGGGAACGCCCTCCAGAACATTCCATTTGAAACAAGAGGGAAACAGGTTGTGGTTTAAATATTGAAAAGTTCCATTTCCTCCAGCGAATTGTGTCGTGATGGTGTTTTGCTGAACTAAATCGTCACTACGAGACACGTGTTAAACAGCAGCGGCATTGATTTCACGCTACGGTCAGCATGTATTGCACGTGCTTAATCCAAGTGTATTCGTCCAGATTACTTGACCCGACTGCTTGTCACAAACGCGTTCACTGCGCTGGCTCGTCTAATACTTGTCAAGCAGTAAGCGGCAACACAGTCAGTTATTTCATTTGTGACACAACTCTGCGGACCTAACCACAAGATCGTGATAGTCCCCTAAATCCTCAGGACCGATGGGCTGCTGAGGACGGATCTTAATTCACAGGTGCCCTATCTTAGTAACAGACCCGATAAAATGTGAATATTTGGAAGTTTTGTTTGTTCGTTTGTTATTTAATTGCCTCACTCGATATTCGAGCTGTATGTCGATGGTGTTAGTCGCCTCTTACAACAATCATGGGTTGCTGAGGATCAATTCTAACATGGATCTTTACGCATCAGAATGTGAAGTGAGGTGGTTCTGACTTTAGATTGACCAGCATGTAAATTTTCCTATTTCGGCTCTGAAGTATTCAGAAGAGATCTTACTTGTACGTTTCTGTCCATTATGTTTGGGGAATGTCTCGCGCGGTACTGAAGTCCGCTATAAATATTTCAGCTTGTTGATATTATTCTGTCAATGCTGACAATTCCATCGATAGCTCTATCGTGCCTAGACTAAGGCTTAATTTCGGCAAAAAGATGTTTTTATAGAACTCAAATTTGAAAAGGAGCTCCAGAGGGACTTTTAGAAAATCTGGGGTTGTTTTTACATTTAAATACATAACATTATTGTATAAGAGCCAGATGGGGAAATAATATGCTCAGGGGTTGCTAGATTGACTATATCATGTACATGTACATATACATTTGTGGTAAGAGTTCAGTGACTTCATCTGTGTTAGTAGGTGGGTGAGTGGTTGGGTGTCTGAGTGAGGAAGTGAGTGGGTGCCTGGATGAAGTGAGTGGGGGCCTGGTGAGTAAGTGAATGGGTGAGTGTCTGGGTGACTAAATGAGTGGGTGTCTAGGTGAGAAAGTGAATGAGTGGGTGTCTGGGTGAGAAAGTGAATGAGTGGGTGTATGGGTGACTAAATGTGTGGGTGTCTAGGTGAGAAAGTGAATGGGTAGGCGTCTGGGTGACTACATGAGTGGGTGTCTAGGTGAGAAAGTGAATCAATGGGTGTCTGGGTGAGTATGTGAGTGGGTGTCTGGGTGAGGAAGTGAATGGGTGGGTGTCTGGGAGAGTAAGTGAATTGGTGGACGTCTGGGAGAGTAAGTGAATTGGTGGACGTCTGGGTGAGTAAGTGAATGAGTGGGTGTCTTGTTGAAGTGAGTGGGCGTCTGGGTGAGTGATTGAATTGGTGGGTCTCAGGGTGAGTAAATGAATGAGTGGGTGTCTGGGTGAGAGCATGGGTGTCTGTGTGAAGGAGTGGGTGTTTGGGTGAGGGGGGTGTGCATGTAGAGTATATATACCACCCTGGTTTTTCAGTGTGACGATCGACTAGACAGCCCCAATTGCCAATCGTTGTGTTGTTTACATGTTTGTTGTTTGATGCCGCAGTCAGCAATATGCCAGCACCATGAGCATGAGTGAGTGAGTTTAGTTTTACGCCGCACTCAGCAATATGACAGCTATATGACAGCGGTCGGGAAATAATTGAGTCTGGACCAGACAATCCAGTGACCAACAACATGAGCATCGATCTGCGCAATTGGGAACCGATGACATATGTCAGCCAAGTCAGCGAACTTGACCACCCGATCCCGTTAGTCGCCTCTTGCGACAAGCAAGGGTTCCTATTCTAATCTGATCTTCACGGGTCCCCAACTGCCTTGATGAAGGCAGCGTATTGCTACCATCGAAAAACAAAGATTCTAATTAAAGTTGTTTAACCATACAAACTTCATTAGTCTCAGTTTGGCAATCGGACCCTGTTTGTTTAAAGGATCTAACCATCTGCTCTGCGCTCGGCGTAATTTCAACAATCGAAGAACTTTGAAAATGTTGACATCCGTGTTGATTGGTTTCAGCTCTCTCCTTTCAAGCGGTTCGAACAAGTCTGTGTATACAGGTTCTTCTTTGGTGTTGATACAGCCCCTGAGAGACTTCCTACCAATCAGATGCATCGGTTACTGGAGCAGACGATGCTGTACCGCAAGATCAAAAGAGGTTCATTTCAAGTGACAGGTTGATGCATTGGGCAATTAGTTGTTTGGGAGATAGTACTCCTATCCTGTTAGGTTTGCTCGGTCAGAGTATGTTATTAGCCGTATGGAAAATCCGCTTCACGTCCATCCTCCCGCTGCGAGTTAATAATCAATTAGCTGCAACGTAAGTAGTACCATAGGTTTGACGGGTTTTTTTTCCTTATAGACGAAACTACTGACTGGGTTAGACCGAAGTCTTCCTCACGAAAGAGGGCTTTCTATATCTGACAATCCGCTTACTTACCCAATACCTAATTAAGTGAGGTGGGTTTTTTTTAAATTGAAAAGAATCACCCCTGCAATATATATCTAGTGGAAAATGTTGTAATGGCCAAATTACCTTTCCCAGCAAATGCCAGCGGACATATAGATCTTACACACAGACACATCCAGATCAATATATTTTGTTTTATACGTGATATTTACAGTAAAGTGATTTTATAAAATTAATGAACCTCATCGCAGCCTATCCATTTCAGTGCACGTAGTTTAGTGAGTGAGTGAGTAGTTTTACGCCGCTTTTAGCAATATTCCAGGGACACCAGAAATGGGCTTCACACATTGTGGGGAATCGAACATGGGTCCTTGGAGTGACGAGCGAACACTTTAACCACTGGGCTATCCAACCGCCCCTGCGGTAAGTTTAGATGCGTGATATCCCCTTAATAGGCAAATATAGTCGGGGTGGACAGGAGTGGAATGGAGAGGAGGAATTCGTGTTTTGACATTCTGAGACACTGATATATTGTGTCTTATCTGGCCTTGGGTTAGGCTTCTTCCCTTAACTACCCCTATTCATAACCCCTGTTCAGCGCAACGTCCATGACTCGACCTTCATCCATGCATACAATGTAAACCCACGTTCATTCGCGAAACACTCAACTGGAGCAATGTGAAAGAAAACTTCATTGTAAACTCAGTCACCACTCAGAAGAATTCTCAGCATCATTCGGTGTAAACTCAACTGCCAGAGGGTAAATCGACAAAACCCTTCCCATATTCGTCAGAACTATTCCCTCAATTTCACCCAAGAGTCTTGTGGACGATCGTGTCGTGAGCTGTCAAATGATGATAACAGGCTATGCTAAAACATGGGGTAAGCTCCCTCCATACTCAACCGGAAGCTGGTCGTCACCAGTTACCATTTCCCCGAGAGACAAGTCGATGTGGTAAACATTTACTACTTGAAACTATCGGAACCTTACGAAGTTTTGGACTTACTCTCTAACGGGATCGACGCTCTGTCGGTTAAATAGCAGTTGATGACAACCTGTTGCTTAAGACGGATGGCACAAACACATGCAACGGCAAATCAACCATTCACCAAAAAACACTAAGGACATTTTTGGTACAAATCAAAATAGGAGATTTACACATACTTTCTGTCACTGACGGGTCAAATTTAAAACTCTGTTCCACGTGTCCACCTCAAGACGTTTTGAAAGCTCACAGCCGTGATAAAACAGCTTCTGGGCAGGAATCGTGTGACGCTCTTTGAAATCTTGGTAGAAATAGCATGGTTGCTTGTACTTACATATTTGTGAAAACACCAATAAAGAAAAAAGGTAACAACAGGAAATGTAGAGTCAACCTCCTTGTTAAACATCTTACAGCGGGAGGCGGAGTAACCGAGTGGTTAAAGCGTCCGCTCGTCACCCTGAACACCTATCCATATCGGTACATTCTCCATATCGGTACAATATGTGAAGCATATTTTGGGTGTCAGCAGATATTGGTGGAATATTGCTGAAAGCAGCGTAAACCCATACTCACTCACTCAAGTTACCTATAAACCCACCCGCTCACAGTCTACGGATGCTGATTCATCACTCCGACTCTGTAAGGGCTCCCAAAACGCAGACCCGCTAAAACAATTCTTTTTATGGTTGGTTGCATCCATGATGTCCCGGTTTACTATCCAACCACCTTACTATATAACCTGTAAAGGTGAATCACGAAATCACGGCGACGTGATCGAAAACCGGGCAATTAGGAACTCGTCATTGAATATATCGTATTTTAAACTGTCTAAGTAAACTTAGTCTCAGTGTATTTCCTTACACTCCACCACTGAGTCTAACATAACAAAACCTCTCTCCACAAACAAAAGTCCGCATATAACACATTTATTTGACCTGCAGTATATACGCTTTGGGGTTTCTGTTGAAATGGTTACCATTAGCTAATATTTCCACAAGATGACATCCTTGAATATTGCCAAAAACACCATTTTCAGTGACTGTTTACTCACCGTTGTCATGGTTGTAAGTACGCCGTGTGCATCACATGGAAGCCAGAGTACGATATATAGCATTCGGAATCGTTCGGGTACGAACCTTTTCGAGATAAAAAGTTCAAAAGGTATGTGCGAATGTCCACTTTCGCGATTTGGTAAGCTGTGTTCTGATTGGTCAATCTGAAAGGTTACGCACCTGACGCGACCTCCCATAAGGTTTTGTAGTGAGTAGTACTCAGTAGTGAAGTGTAACGAAAAGTACTGAGGATAAGTTTACTTAGACTGTGTTTTAAAAGTCTCACGAGTATCAAAAGCTTCTGTCCACATTTCCGGTGTGTGGGAGGCATGTACACAGGCCTTTCGAGGGGATGCATTTGTGTTTTATTAAATCGCAAGAAAGACCGCGTTGCTGTGCCGGAAGTATACAAAACTAGGTCGTCAGCGACGGGCTTTACGACCTCCGGCAATCTGATTGGTTAATAATGCAAACTACAGCTTCGCATAGGTGAAAAAACTGGAGTGTGTTTTGTACACAAAAGTGCTAACCAATCAGATTGCCGGAGGTCGTAAACTGTGTGTGTTCGTCCGTGTGTATCCAGCCTTATATATACACCGTCACTGATTCTTGCGTATTCCAGCAAAGTATCGATGAGTAAGATGCGCGATCAGCCAAAACAAACCAAAGGGAGACAACTCCATGGCGTTACCTTAAGGACGTGACGCTAAAACAGTACTACCGATGATACGAAATGTGGCCCATAATGAATATCACTTTAAAATATCACTAAACATTGTGACCCAGTAATAACCACAACTTAATCAATAACAATACAAATTATAGAAAATACACTCTCGCAACAGTATGTAACTGAAGCTATAGGTGCCACACTTTTGCCTTGTGTTTTTCACTCGGGTTGGTGGAGTACAACGTTGCAAAATTAAATGAGTGAGTGAGTGAGTGAGTGAGTTGAGTTTTACGCCGCACTCAGCAATATTCCAGCTATATGGCGGCGGTCTGTAAATAATCGAGTCTGGACCAGACAATCCAGTGATCAACAACATGAGCATCGATCTGCGCAATTGGGAACCGATGACATGTGTCAACCAAGTCAGCGAGCCTGACCATCCGATCCCGTTAGTCGCCTCTTGCGACAAGCTGAGTCGCCTTCTATGGCAAGCATGGGTTGCTGAAGGCCTATTCTACCCCGGGACCTTCACGGGTTGCAAAATTAAATGTTTTTGATAGAATTTAACTTGTTTCATTTCTGACAATTAAAATCAAGCAAATCTTCGGATTTGTTTTTATATTTCTAATCCACGTTACTAATTTCCCCTCAAATATGTTCAGCCAACATGAAGAAAGTCCTTTCTTGAATGTTTTGGAGATTGAGGTTAATCTATAAGACAATGATTCGGAAGTGCATTTTGTGAATCCAGAAATATCTCCCTTTGTGCGGCTTTTACGGAGCTTTGAAATCCTACACAAATCTGTTTATGTGTCAGTTCTTTATCACCAAGCACTCCAACCAAGCTAGTGCAAAACAGGAATGATGGTGTGTTAAGATGTCACGTCCAGATTTTATAATACTGATGAATGCGCAGGCACCATAAAGATCCTACTTTCACTAAGTGATCTTAGCGCTACAGTGATTGAAACTCCCATTCTCCACCATAGGCTAAAGATAGCCGTAGCACTAAGATCACTTTATCTTCTTCCTCTGCTAACATGGTATTGCCACCATTTTTCACTTCAATACTAAACTACGAATCAGTGAAAACATTAACCCGTTAAAATATGCGTTAGAACGGATCTTCATTAACCCATACAACAGGCGACTTACGGGGTCGGTGGACAGACTCACGGACATAGTGGACACATCTACATATCCCAGGCTATCTATTCTCGAAACGTTCGTAACCCTACGAACTTCGTAAGCGCACTTTAACACTTTGCTACGGTCAAAGTTAAGAATTCTTAGGCCCACGAACGTTTCAAGAATACAGGCGCAGTTGCTAGATCATGTTGTTGATCACTGGCTTGTCTGGTCCTGTTTATTTAACTGGATACTTTGACTCAATGCGAGTTAAACAACAGTGTGAATGTAACCACCATTCCGTGGAACTTGCAGTACCTTTTGTAAACTCATTAATTTTCATTAAGCGTAAACTCATCTGTCAACTCAACCATCTGCGCAGATGCAGTCATTACTAAGTCGCCGTGTTAGCTATCATCCCTTATAAAGTAAACCAGCATTACCAACAAGCCTTTGGTACAGTGATATATGTCGACAGCTGAAGGGATGGTCCTCGTGACATTCAAATATAGAGTCTTGCGTTTTTCACCTAATCATCCACAAATCCACAATACATCCACCTTGCAGCTGCCTTAATCTAATGGCTTTGTGCTCGACTTCTGGTCACGAACACAGACTTACATTATTTATTTCGTGAGCAAAAACGAATATAATCAACAGCACGTCTTCTCATTTAAAGAACAATTGCTCGCTTAATGCCCGAGTAATACGTAAAGAGCGGCCTCACTCGCGTGCTACAAGGCCATTAATGTGGGTTGTCTCCCCTTTGCGGACATCTCAGGAAATATTTATGCACGGCTTATTGAACAGCTGGAATAACATGTTTGCATCCGCGTGTAAAACTACCAGACTATATGGGATTTAAGCCACTATTCAGAATGTTGTGCATGCACTGACGACTCGAACCGCTTGATGCTGACTCTGTTTGATAGAATATTAAATCTAATGTTGAAAATATTGGATAAGCACGAGACCTTGCAGTTTCTAAATCAATATTGATATTAAGAAAGTTTATGGGCAGTGTTACCAATCAAGTATGAAAAAACGAAGCGGCAAGCTCAGGTTTATTCAACTAAAGAGCCCACAGTTCGGTACATAATAGAAAATCCTTTTTGGGGTCAATGATTTCAGTGTATAGGTAATTTTAGCGAGTGAGTTCAGTTTTACGTCGCTTTTTGTGGTATTTCAGTAACAGCAAGGCAGTGGACACAAAAAATAAACTTCACGAATTGTACCCATGTAGGGAATCGAACCCGGATCTTCATCGTGACGTACAGATAATTTGAAACACTAATTGACACGTATCTGAAGCAACAGTTGTAGATGAACTAGCTGATTGGGAGCTAATAGCCGCTGGAGATGCAGCATCGATAATTGAAAGTGAGTGAGCATGGCTTTACGCCGTCGTTAGCAATATTCCAGCAACATCACCGCCGGGGACACAAGAAATGGGCTTCACAAATGTGTACCCATGAGGGGAATCGAGCCTGTTTCTTCGGCGTAGCGAACGGTGTTTATGGAGGAAGCAGTGAAGACGCAGTTATTGTAATAGTAGTTCTGATGAAGGAAGGCGTCGTAACTGTAGAAAGACTATAGAAGTAATATTATTGGCGGTGGCAGCTGGTCCTGCGCATATGACTCAGCTTAATCAGTTGAAGTTAAGCAATGTTGGTCGCGAACAGTCCTCGGTTTGGTGTTTGGCACCTTGATACACGTGGTCTCTTCCTAGACAGGCGAGTTTGCGTGGAAGTAAGAATGTGACTAAATTAAAGTGCTGTGACTATGAAGCCAGGAAAGTCGCGAATATAAATATTCTACTTTAAATTTGAGGTAATAGCTAATTAGGGAGTAGCAGAGTATCACGTAACCGATCGCACACACAAATAACAAAATATCGGCACCAAAGTGCCCAAAACGTGTGCAGGTCCACACCTCCGCTGTACCAGTGAGTGTACATCTCACCATTGTTATTATCGAGAAATGGCGGCGGCCTCACACTTACACACCGGGGCACAAGCCTTGGGCCACGCGGGGAGAAACACACAGCAAATAGGTGTTCCTGGTTTATAAACTGTGTTAAAAAGAAAACATTTTCACACAATTATTACGTTATCCAAGAAATCACTCAATTATTCCCTCTCGTATCGGTTTTCTGCAAACACTTGGTGTTCACACATCTTCTAAAGTGTCAGCATGTTAGCAGTTACACCTGCGTCACAACTGGTTCAGTCTGTTATCTTCATGGCCGTGTACATCGACGCCTACAGCCCCCTTGATGTTGTATGTAAATTATCGTGAATGATTCATGCACTAGCCAGACACTGGATAATACACCTTGCAAATTTCGCACAGGTGGTTACCATAACGACCGAATGTGAATATGTAAAAAAACACGGCTGACTTGAAAGAATCGTTCGCGCACCTTGCAGCGCGTGTTGAATAACAATAGCTCTCGGTAGTGCATAATGCACGTCCATTTTTCTCTTGCGCAACACACATTGTTGACACTGTAAGAAGCAATTATTTTGTTGTTGTTGATGTTGTTGCCCTACACTGAGAACGGGAAGTGTTGATAGGACATATAACCTGTCAACGTGCTTGTGAACAACGATTGATACGCTTGCCCTCGACTGTCACATACAAAAACATCATGGTGGGGTAATTCTCGCTCTGTTGTTTTCTCATCCTGAGACCACGGCATTGCCACCAGTCTGTTTCTAAATAATGGCGGTTTGGTTCATCAGATCAGTGTCAGAAGACTAATTTCTTCAACCTCTGAGTAAAAGATGGATGGAGAACTTGCATCACAGATATAAAAGACAACAGTACGGAAAGGAGACACTTGAAATCCCCTGGAAGCTGGAAGAGTGTGGCTGTGAGGGTAAGACCTGGTTATATTTACATTGACTTAAAGGCTTTGTATGATTGCTTGATTAACAAAAGTAACTGTTTTTGATTGTTGAATTACATTTATTAACAGTTGTTGAAGCGACGTACGAGAATATGCTTGATTGGCGTTTTAGAAGATATTTGATGAAGATCTTCTCCTATTGCTTCCTACTATGACGTCATAAGCAGTGTGACGTCATAGACAGTTAACAGCGTATTACTGTTACTTGATGATGGGGGCGGAACAGAACCAGAAACATTGTATCAAAGAATAAAAGAAGTAAAGATTCTTTATTTTCATAAGATAATATACCTTTTCACTTTGTATCTCAGGGTACAGCGGCGGTAGGATAGTCTAGTGGTTAAAGCGTTCACGCCGAAGACCCGGGTTCATATCCCACATGGGTACAATGGACGAAGCACATTCATGATGTCCACCGCAGTGATATTGCTGGAATATTGGGCATATTGCTATAAAGGACACTTAAAACACAACTCACCCACTCACTCACTCACTCACTCACCCACCCAAACTCACTCACGAAGCCGTGACCCACTATTCTAAGGTAGACTAAAGTGGCGTAAAGCTAAACTCAATCACTCGCGTACAAATATCATATCAACTCACCAAAGTCTTGGTTTATAGTGAGAAACGGTTATACTGAATCAGTGAATGCTACACAGTGAGCCGTCAGTGCTGGATGTAGGTCGATGCTGACAATCAGACGACGAGGCAAACAGGTGTAGATAGGCGGAATGATGACAACTCCAGTAAATCCGTGTCTATGTGTCATGGACATAATAACCAGTCTTATATATACACAGTCACTGATTCGAGCACTTTGCGACCACATCGCCACCAACCTAGAACATTGTCGCAGTCTCCCGGAAGTACACACAACTAGTCAAGGGAGGCAACTGTAGAGCACTACCTTAAAGATCTGCCGCTAAAATACTAATAGCACTGAACATTTGTGATACGAATTAGGACCCATAATAACTATCACTCAAAACTCTAAACATTGTGACCCAAAAATAATTGTCACCTAATCAATAATACAATTCACAGAAAATACCCTCTCGTAACAGCAAAATTTCATATCATATTTCGCTAAAATTACATAATGGACTTATCTCAATACTACTACTATCAGCCTCCACTCAAGGTACCATCTTATTTATTCAAACAAAAAGTGCGTATTTAGTTTGCAATATTAAATTAAAGAGTTCGAATGAATAATGCAAAGCTGTACCTGATCGACTCTCGCGCCTTCTACTGGCCGATTATTATTTCAAGTCAACCCCACAACTATGTCCTTTGAAGCGCTCTTTACGAATATCCAATAACGCAACTTGTGATGCCAGCTCTGCAACAGTTTTCGATGTAAGGACCACCATATTTACATTCCATACATTGTTTCTGTTTTGAGGGTGTTCGCCCCGGAGCTTCAATTATCTATTTCAGACAAGTCGTATGTGATTATAAGTTTTTTATTGCATCAATAGGAAGCCAAGGTATATTTATCCGACATATAAAATATAGGCCTAAATATTGTCGAAAAAGCGTGACATTCTGGCCTTAAGAATGGACCCACCACACTGTTGGGATACTGAGAAAGTCGACAGAATAGATGCAGAAATTCATTACTCTTATTTATTGACTGTATGTTTTCACTAAATCTCAGTGACCATGCAAAAAGATTGGGAGCGTTGACCAGCTGAGTCTCAATGAGCTTTCCATTCGTCAACTTTACATTGTGTGACCACTATTACAGACACTCACAACTTTCAGGTAGTGAATATAAATACAATCGAGCGTATTCTTTGTGCGAAGCTTTCAAAGGCAGTTATACGGCTCTTGCTATGAAAGATTTCATCAGAATTACAACATTCAAAGTTTCAGTATGCTCTCAAAGAGTAATTTGGTAGACATTTGGAGAAATTCAAATTTCACGTATGGGTGACTAAATTCCCAATTCCGCCTTATATCACATGTTCCCGTGTTTGTTCAGGGCAACATTTGAATTGATTTGTTTGCGACTGGCGCCACACACCTTCACTGGACAACTATTTAATGTTCACGTCAGACGCGTGTCTGGAAACTATATCAAGAAGTTGCCATCATATTCTCCTTTGAACCTTTAAAAACATGTGGTGTTCAAAACCAAGAAAACTATTTAGGGGCATTGGAAACATTTAAGGTCCACGGGCCAAGTATCTTATTAAAGCTAAAAATAGTTTGGGGAACAATGTTTTTTCGCGCACACCTGGTATCGCCACTCGTTTGATATAGCGAATCATAAAGAGACTCAGTATCGTTTTGATATGTTAGAATGCAAATCGTGCCGAGAGCGTTATCTTTTTGCGCCCCAGTCATCTGGAACTTGTATAGGAAGCGGCTAATTCGACACTGTTCCTGCAAATACAGGTAAAAAGGTAAAATAGGTTGATACACATCACTGATAAAGACATGTATATGAAACATTGTCGCCAAAGACAGAACTGATGCCATTATGAGTTCTTGGACGGTCCGCCATATAGCTGGAATATTGCTGAGTGCGGCGTAAAACTAAACTCACTCACTCTTGAACGGTAATAGGCGGCAAAGTAGTATCCTGAATGATTGAGTGAGACTCACGATAAGACACGAAGGCGCGATTTATTTGTTTGTTGTTTTACACCGCACTCAGCAATATTCCAGCTATAGAGGGGCGGTCAGTAGTTAATCGAATCTGGTCCAGATACATTAGTGGTCACCAGCATGAGCATCGATATACGCAGTTTGGAAAGGATGATATCAAAGTCAGCAATCTTCACCACCCGATCCTGTCAGTCGTCTCTTACGACAAGCATATATACTAGGTTGCTGAAGATCACTTCTAACCTGGTTCGCTTGGGTTTGAGCAAGGGATGAATCAGCAGACATCCAGGTCGAAGACAGGGCAAATGTATTCTTGCAGTTCTGACAGAACATGTAAAGAAAATATCCAGCAAATCGTCAATACTTTTGGAAAGTCTAGATTTGCGAAAATTCATTCTCCATGACCCATGCTATTTTATATTTAGGACTGTCCATTATATTTTCACTGCTGTGTTTTCTCACATGACTGAGAAGAAAGCAAATACAAACATTAAGGTACTTCTACACGCGCACTATCCCCAATATTCTACGAATATTATCCAGGACACAACAATGTGAGATGAAGTGTGATAATACAGTTCCACATATCCAATGGTACGATGGGGTAGGCTGATAGTTAAGGCGTCTGCCCGTCACGATGAAGATCCGGGTTCGATTTCCCAAATGGGTACAATGTGTGAAGTCCATTTCTGGTGACCCCTTCGTGATATTGCTGGAATAATGCTGAAAGCGGCGTAAAACCATACTCACTCACTCCAGTAGTGTGATTGGTGTTAGATAAATGATATAGCCTTGCATGTATATCGCCCTTTGTTTCCGTTATAGCTGTATGTATCTCCAGTCCTTTCGCAGTCTTTTGCCAAATAACAAACGTCACCCCTGATTGTTTGATTGCAACTGTTGTTATTGTGCTGTTGCCATAAGGTCATGTATTATTTATTTTGTTGTTACGTGATATAAACGTGTCATCCTCCCAGCAAAACAACACACTCACTATTCAAGTAATACATGTTTAACACAGACAACGGTTACCTGCTTGTGACAGCAGCAACGCATTTGCATATCTTTCACGTGACATGTCACGTGACATGTCACGTGCCAACAGCCAGCTCTGCCTGTGAGAGACGCATTGAGCTCAGAGCAAAGCCGAGTCGAGTTCTCAACTGAATCCTTGGTTACAGAAAAAATGCAAATACAGACCTATATTTGTCAGTTAGGGACGTCTGCAGAACGCTGTCCTCGCGCGCTCAGCTGATGAAGAAGGTAGTAATTCCCTCCTCCATCACATTTCCGGATACACTAGATGTGACTCTCATTTAATGTTATGACTGAGCAACCACATTCTGTTGTTAATTTAAGCTGGGCCGCTTCTCTGTTCAGCCGACATGTAGGACAATCAATAAAAAGGGTTTCTGTTATTCACGAATTTATCACAGGGCGCATAAGGCCGAGTCCCAGAGGTAATAGATGTCAGATGCTTAGAATGTATTTTAAGACGTAATTTATCATGATTTACCCTAAGTACCATGTACGTTCTCAAACAGGGACCGTTTTATTGTGATGTGTTTTTTATAATTCAACATTTTTCACTCGCGAGGCGCTTTTTCTAATTACCTTTGACAACATAATGAGCGTTCGTATTTACCGTCGTGCCTATATGCCTCTGAGGTCTGACGTCAACAAAAGAGATATCCTAACTTGGAACAAGAAAGGGGGTATGAAACATTAAATTGATTGGACTCCAAGGACGCAAATCAGCTGCTGACACATATATAACCAGTGCGTGAATGGTACCAGCGGTACCCGGATTCATTTTTGATAAGTGTTCTCCACGAGGTAACCCGTCACACCTGCCGTTGAAGGCAGCCATTGTGTTTTCCCGTCAAATCTGTGCAGCCAGTCCTGTATGGAAATAGCCACACAAATTATACGCTGTACGTATTTTATTGGTCCTCAAATAAGAGAAGGTCCACGAGGAATTCATTGAGCTTTGGGTTTCCCTTTGTCAATAAAAACCTCCTTGTTAATTATTCAAAAGCAAGTGTGTATGCACTCGTTCATTAAAGACATGTTAGAATGCGCGACCCCGACTGTAAACACGCAAACTGTAGCTGAATAATGCTTTGCATTAGCATTTCAAATACCGAGTTCGATGGTCTGTGACGTCACAGATGTTTCTACCTTAGATGCTTAGACGTTTTCTACTGTTGGCTCGTGAAGCTAACCTATTGCTGGAAGCTAACTTACTGTTGGAAGCTGGAAGACGAAGAATGTGATCGGTGCCCTGGACTAGTCACTGGATATACATTATTTTGATATAATAACAAACAAACAAATAATTTCTTCTAGTGAGTGAGTTTAGTTTTACGCCACATTTAGCAATATTCCAGCAATTTCACGACAACTGACGCCATAAATTGACACCACACATTGTACCCATGTTGAGAATCGAACCCGGGTCTTCGGCGTACCCATCGAACGCCTTAACCACTAGGCTACACCGCCCAGTAATTTCTAAATAACTTCTTTTTTGAATAGTAAAGGGGCCCATGTGAGGTGGGAGATTCAGAACAAGAAGAAATCTAGACCTCTGTCCTTTCGGGTCTTAACATTGCAGAAGGCTGGGCAGAAGGGGAAATGGTTCCCTTCAGGTACTGTGGGTATCATTACACTTTAACTTGGCAAAACATATGGACTGTGAGGCATATGAGACAAGTCTGTAGTACAATCTGTGATCGTTGCCCCTGTAAACGCCGGTGCCACGTCAGGTTGTACAAGGCTTGCGATAAATTTCATGGTCTTTTTTCATTCAGCCGAAGAATTGGTTTCATTTATGTTTTCCTTTTTGTTTTGCTTTTTTTTTTTTTTTGTTTGTTTGTTTCCGCTTTATTTGTAGGGATTTTTTTATATTTACTCTCTTTAACATCTTAAGAGCTCAGTAACCCAACTGTAGACAAAAACATCTTTGAGAAAAGTTGTTAGATCTGGCTCGCTTCCGTTCGATTCCCTATTTGGTGGTGTGGGATGAGTCTCTTGATGGCGATCCCGGAGTGAAATCGATTGAATGTTGCCAAAATCGGCATGAAACAACACTTGCCAAATGCCAAATATGTCATGGTCATCTGAGGTGACAACATTGTGTGAAGTTATTGAAACACCATTTAACATACCGACTTAGCGACATGTCTCTGTATCCTGCTTGCTGTTCACGGTAGATAAAGTCAATCATGTTCCGAGAGGCTTGAATCCGAACATGTTAACAAGTTCTGTCCTCAATGACTGAGGGTCTGACGACAAGCCCTCATAACAGAAGGTTGATTGGACACGTGGATTTTGGCAGGCCGTAGGTGAACTATTTATGTGTGTACTTTATTCCTCACAGCAGACTGTAAGGAAACGTTCATAGGCTTTCACTGATACAACATAATTCCTGTCTCGTTCCAGATAATGCTATATTTTTATACAGTTATGCTATATCGAAAGTCAACACATCCTGCTTTCACTTCCTGAACAATCTTCATTACCTTACTCAGTCTAAGGAATGAAATATATGAAATAATCTGCTCTTAATTTGATCTGAATGAATTAATACTTTGCTTAGACGTTCAGTGTAGAATCATTTGACATCCGAGACGCCATGTTCAAAACATCGTTCACAGAGCTGGACGTCCATCATTATAACCTTGACAGCTACACCCGGGATATTGCATTATGGGATAACAGTAGAACCATGACTGGATGTCCTGATCTGTGATCCTATACTGATGTGTCTGATGAGTAAGGAAATACCATTCTTTGAAGTATTGGAAGAAATACCACCATTTGAAGTATTGGAAGAAATACCGTCCTTTCAAGTGCTGGAAGATGTAGTAATGTTCAGTGGCTGTTTCCTGACCGGTAAAGGTTTCAGGAGTGCCTACTAATATTTTCCTGTATGGTTGACTTCTGTTTCCGTCTGGATTTCTCTGTCTGTCCTGGAATTTAAATTTGGTTACTGTAACTTATTGTGATCTGGCCTCTGTCACGTATGAGAGAGTAGACGAGGATAGAAAAAATGTTTAGACATGTCTGATACAAACAGAGATCACTATGGCATGGGGTAGCCTAGTGGTTAAAGCGCTCGTCACGCCGGAGGTTCGACTCCCCGCTGGTACCATTTCTCAGGTTCTCGCTGTGATATTGCAGGAATACTGCTACAAGAGGCGTAAAACTAAACTCTGTCACGATCTCCTAAATAATATATTAGTTTTATGGTGATGGACTTGTTGGCAACATTGTTTAGTTATTTTCTGAAGGTCCCGTAGCAACGTAAAGTCTTAAATAATTGATGACATGTCGTCATCACCCGCATTACTTTGATTTAAATGACGCCATCCACGGCGTAATGGCTTGTCCCTTGTGATTTCATACTTAAGTTCTCCGACAAGACTTACACCATAAAAATCGGTACTTATCAGCAATTCCGCATGACGTAGCGAGTTGGATGGCTCGTGATACTATTTAATCGCATTAAGAGAAAAATGCTTTCTTGATTTAAACGCCTGGCTTTGGCGTCACATTCTGAAATGTGTTGTTAGTTGTGAATACTGGGAGGAGGTTTGAATGCCTGTAGGTAAATAAGTGTATTTATAATGCGCTAAACTCCATTCACTAGGTGAATGCTCATAGCACAAACAGTCAAGCAAAGCACATTTTTAACCCAGATAACCCAAGCTGCCTGCGATGCACTAGAAGGTTAAAAGTCACGACTTTTTCCATCGGGTACCCATTTTCTGCTTGTGAGCAGAGTCAATTTTGTACAACCTCTCTTGCCCAAGGTGAGACCTCATGTATCACGTGTGCTTCGTTGTGGGGCAGGACTGACGTCTCCTACACACACGGCTGTAACATAGAACTCCTCATCATTCTTCTGTAAACGAACACCCAAGTTCCCTATTTGACTACAGCTTGAGGTTTATCAAGAGTCTGGGGGATTAATTATAACTCTGCAAACATAGTTTGTCCATACTGTGTAGACCTAAATAGGATCCAATTATTGATGTCTGACAGCGGCTGCACAGGTACGGCCTTATTGGAATCTTTAACACGTTCTGTGAATACGATGACTTGATACTGACAGCTAATGAGCCCTTCCCTGGAAGAGGGTAGACACTTACTTGGATCTGTTTGGGGTAGAAGAGAGAACACTGGAGTGGCTTATACTTATAATTATATTGTATACAGTTATATTATTTATACTGTGACTTGTATTTGAGCTGTGGCCGACAGTGTCGCGAATCAGAGTAAGTGATATAGTCTCAGCAATATTTCAGCAATATCACGACCGGGCACAGCAGAAAACTTCACAATTTTATGCGTGTAGGGAACTGAACCCAAGTATTAGGAGTGACGAGCGAAAGCTTTAACCTCTAGACTATCCGATCGCCCCGGGACAAGTGAGATATATTGTTGGCAACTACTCGTGGTATTGTCCACTACTAACACTACTAACATTGCTGCCGTGATGTTATGCTTATAAGGGATGTTGTTAATAATTAATGTAATGCAAGCAGTCAAGAAACAGATGTTACGATGACGATATCTGAACTGATAAGAGATCCAGGTTGGATAGGGGTGATGTGGCATCGTAGTGGTTAAAGCGTTCTCTTGTCACGCCTAAGACCAGGGTTCACTTCTCCTCGTGGGTGCAATGTGTGAAGTTAATTTCTGGTATTCCCCGTTCTGATATTGCTCGAAAATTGATAAAAGCAGGATAAACTAAAACTCTCTCTCTTCAGGTTGAATACGGTATTGCCCACTGCTGACATTATCAATATCGTTGATGACGACTACACTTTGCCCTGATATTGCTGAAATGTTGCAAAAGAAAAGGTGTATAGTATTCCCTGAAAGTTGCTTCGGCAATACCTAATGCATTTATATGAACTATAAAAATGTTATTAAATGAATATGTTGAGGTATGATTCTCTTACAGTTAAAGTGTCTTTTCAGTACTTTGTGAGACCTCCTTGACTTGCAATAACAACTGAATGCGCTCAGGTACTGTACCGATAAAAGTTTGTAGGAAATCGTGTGACGGCGTATCCCAGTATTCGACCACCTCTTTCTTCATATCCTCAATATTTCTTTTGCCCTTTTTGGTGTGCTCTGTCTTTCGTACTCCCCACACGTTTAAAGGGTTAGGATCTGGGCTGGTGCTGAGTCAGTCCGACAACCACTGTTTTGTGTAGTGTGTTTTGGGTTCTTAACATGCTGGACAATCCAGCTATCTTCATACAATGTTCGGGCCGTTGGAAGGAAATGGCCATTTAATATGTCAAAATGTTGTTCCTTCATTCAGGTTCGGGTGAAAATACACAACGACGTCACTCCACGTGATGATATCTACCTGTATATATTACGTTTTGGGCTTTAGTGGATAGGATTCCTTTGCCCAAGTTTTCGCACAGTTCGACTAAAAAGCCAAACAGAACCTTCACCAGAAACGAAAACATTATCCCAGCTTGATTTCCGTGTGCCCTTAACCACACGTGCCCTTTAAACGTCTTTCTTACTGAGTATCTTTCATCACTGGTGAGGGAATTGCTCTTTTTCACTATTCAATTCTTTGTAATTCTTGTTTAATGGTTTCATTACATACATGAGGACTTTCTCTTTTAATCATCTCCTTTTTGATACTCTCAATTCTTTCCAGTTTTGTCCTACTCACAATGTTACAAGGCGCCGGCAGTACTGAACTTCCTTGGCCTCACTGTCCCTGTCGTGTGCTCAATCCCAACCCCTAACCGTATATTCTTTAATGTTCTGTACACTGTAAACAGAGCAAGTCGTGTCTTCCAGCTAATTATTTTGAAATTAGTCACACCACTTTTCAACAATCATCTAGAACCAGCTAGAACCTATTCTGAACTGCTGTCAATTCTGCCACGTCAACCAAAGTTATCTCCCATTATGAGCACCTCATTCCATAACGTAACACCTATTATTTTTTTAACTCGGTAACCAAAGATATTCTCAATAATTCCTTAGAAAACTATAAAAGCGTACTCATTCACTCACTCACTCAGTTACATGACGTGTTCTCAGTTTGTGGATCCCACCCAACTCTCATGCGCCCCTGGAAGATATGAGATTCAGTACCTGGGGAAATCTGGACTTGTTTCGTCTAGGGTTTTAGTACTGCAGAGAAGGCAAGACTGTAGGGAAAACAATATCGTTCAGGGACCGTCAGGCAGACAAACCCAACTCTGTAAAAGGATTTGTTCTCGAAGCTTGTGTATCCAACCCAACTCTCAGTTACATGATTTCTTTTTCTCACAGCCTGTGGAGTCCACCCAACTCTGTGACAGGACTTGTTCTCGCAGCTTGTGGATCAAACCCAACTTTCAGTTACAGGACTTGTTCTCGCAGCTTGTGGATCAAGCCAACTCTCAGTTGCAGGACTTATTCTAGTAGCCTGTGGATCAAACCCAGCTTTCAGTTACAGGACTTGTTCTGGCAGCTTGTGGATCAAGCCAAATCCCAACTTTCAGCTCAGGAATTGTTCTCGCAGCTTATGGAGCCCGGCGACCTCCCAGTTACCGTCATAGTTAGAATCAATGGCTGATAAGCGCTGTCATCGCACAGCAGCGTGTTGCCTTGGCATAATCTTGAGAGATTCGTCTTCCGGTATCTTGTTTCCACATCCACTCGCGATAGTGAGTCACCACGCTCGTTTCCCAACATTTACACCTCCACATCCCTTTTAAGTGTCCTTTTCACTTTAATGTTTCCGCCCAATTTCTCAACGTGATCCCTTCCTACTGATAAAAGTTATCGACAACTGTTCAGCGTAAGCGTATAAGGAACACTGGGTCTGTTTTGAATCAATTAGCAGCCCCGTCTCGCCCGAAATGTATCTTGTTTTCGTTAATGTCTGGCTTCTAGGCAGTAATTGCCCAAAAAATATCCCTCGACAATGTGTAAGTATTCAACTGGCTGGTCGTCAAGTAGTCTCTGGGTAATCAGAATATATCTGAGAGCATAACACATTCATTATTTCAGACGTCATCTGAAATGACTTAAACTCGTTATCCGAAAACAGTTGAAGTATCGTCCAGTTTACAGCAGAAGGGATTTGCGATGAAATGGTGGCTGATATTTCTCTGTACTGTTAACGCGAAAAATGTGTCAGGACGGCGACAATGCAATAATTAGGCCAGGCAAGTGGTTTCAAGGACAGTGTGGTAGCCTAGTGGTAAAATAGTTCGCTCATCACACTAAAGATCCGGGTTCGATTCCCTACATGGGTACAACATGTGGTGCCCATTTCCGGTGTCTCCTGTCATGGCATATTGATAAATGTGGCGTAAGACTATACTCACTCACCACAAGGAGTTTCCAGAACTGTGCCGCGACTCGGTCATTGACCAGGTTGTGACGCATAGATTTGTCGCGCTGGGACACACCAAATACGCACTTCGACACATCCGAACTATTTGAACACAAACGGTGGAGATATGTAAATACCTGAATAAAATCTGATTAATAGAGAAAGACACAAATACTCACTCACTCTCTCATCTAAAGGACAACACGTTATTACTGATATAGCCATTGTACAAATTTCGTTATAGGCACAAACACGGGATACATCATGGGCGTTAAAACTGAAGCCATGACATGATCTAAAGGCAAATGCTATCACGCAAAATCCTCGAGATGTTGTTTTTATGCATGGAACTAATTTAATCCGCAAAGAAGACTATGATGAATTCACAGGCTTGTAAAACTACTTAACATCATCAATTAGTCCACACAGGGGTGAGATTGGTGCTTCAAACTTTTGACACACGATACTTCATCATTGGAAGTAACTTAATGCACCCTTGCTGTCGTCTGTCGCGTGCCTGAACTCCATCATTCATTACCACCATTACTCTATTCAGCAGACGACAAAAGCCGCCATCTTGGAAAGATTAGCTTTACCCTAGCTTGACAGTCATATAAGCCAGCCCACCGGTCATTGTGGAGATTAGGAGTGAAATCTATTGTCTCGCCATCTCCACCTTCTCTGCCTTAATGTGTCAGGCGAATGCGCATGACAATGATGTCATTTGACCCGATGTTCATCCCTCGATGAAGCTGTCAGCACCCGCGGTATGTCTGAAACCAGCAATCTCAGACTGAATAATCTCTTTAACGTTGACGTACTGGTACTGTTCATTTAGTACAAATCTTATCCCGTATATCAGCATGCAATTACCATATCACTATGCCATCACTTTGATGAAATAAACCCGTGAAGGTTAGGATTGTCTTCAATAACCCGTACTTGTCGTAAGAGGTGACTAATGGGACCTGGTGGTCAGTCTCACTGACTAGGTTAACACGTCATCGCATTCAATTTGTCTATATCGATGCTCATGCTGTTGACCCCAGGACTATCTGATGCAGACTGATTATTTCCAGACCACCGCCATATTGCTAGAATATTGCTGAATTGTCTTTAAACCACAACCAAACCAAAACCCGAAATAGTGTCGTTATATTTTATAGGATAGTGAGTTTATAATTAGCGTCGCATTAGCAAGTTTCAGCCATATTGTGAAATTTATGATGCATGCAAGTAAAAGTTGGACATGTACATAGTGAGTGAGTGAATAAGGTTTTACGCCGTATTTGTCAGTATGTCAGCGAGATGCGTCACAAATGAGATTCACATCAGAAATAGAGTATTCCTAAAAGCGTTGAAAAAACATATCCACTCACTCCAGTACAAATGAGAGGATCATGCTGTGGATTAATATATTTTGTTACTGGCGTCAGTCTGTGTGTCCTGGACAGCAGAAGATCTCCCAAAGACATATACACAAACGAGAAACCTTAAATGACATCTAAGTACTTATTCTGTACGAATTCAACGGCGCCTCTCTGTCCGCGTTTCATTAGAGAAACAAATTAATGACCCTTGGGCGACCAAGCTCCTGTGACATTTGGCAGAGCTAATGTTGCTTTATGTCGGTGTCAGATGGGTCCTATTTCAACAGCACTTACATCTGTCAGAGTTAACATTGCCACAAGATAATACCTTTTTCCACCATTCCAAGTTTATTTTCTGCAGTATATTTTATCTGGTGATTGATTCGTCGCAGCGATCCAACGAGATCAGCGTCTTTTCGTTATTGAAAGAACATCCCTTGCGTTCGTTAATTCTTTGAAATTGATTTGCAATTACAGTGGACTTCTATGACATGTAATCCCGATTAAATCTCTCTTGCCTACCATTCTTTCCTGTGAGTCTCTCTAACAGCAGAAAAGTCGGTAATGTGTTAAACGTTTTAACAGAAGAACTACTGACGATGCACCAAGGATTAAGTGGGATGGGGAAAGGGGGTACTTGGGACCATGAGGAGGGCTGCAGCCCATCGATCAAATTGTTGGTATGGCTTTCTGGCATCGAAGACATCTTGAACCGGAAGTTATGGGACGTGTGTGGTCGTCGTGGTTCACGCCATGTTTCCCAATATTGCAGCCATGTCAGAATGGAAGACGGACCAACTACCTCCATGCACGTATTAAGAGACCTGTTTCCTGCTCCCATGGTGGCCAGACAAAAACGGCATCCACAGGATTATGCAATCTCACAGTCCCTGAGCCTCAGTAAGGTCTAGACCCGTGAAGGTCTCGGGTAGAATAAGTCTTCAGCAACCCATGCTTGTCGTAAGAGGCGACTAACGGGATCGGGTGGTCAGGCACTCTGAATTGGTTGACACGTCATCGGTTCCCAAGTGCACAGATTGATGCTCATGTTGTTGATCACTGGATTGTCTGGTCCAGACTTGATTATTTACAGACCGCCGCCATATAGCTGGAATATTGCTGAGTGCGGCGTAAACCTAAACTCACTCACTCCATAAGGTCTAGCCCTCCTCGCAATGCTAAAGCCCAAAATTAAGCAAGTCTAGATTTCCTCAAGTCTAGGGTGTTTCATCTCACTGGGGCTCCTTTTCAGTTTAAACGGGAGTATTTGTTACTATCACAGTTAGATATATTGAGAGTTTAGGCGCTAGTCTAGACTATATGGTTCAAGAAAGCGGACAGGGATGCAATGTTGCAGAGTTCATGATGTGATGTTGATACCCATGCTGATTATATATTTATTTCACATCACCACCACCCTCGTTATACACATGCATTTGTTTTGCATTTGAATATTTCACAAAATCACCCAAAAGATCAATTTTGTATATGTGTAGGAGGGGATAATTGTATAATCTGATTGTCTCCCGTTTCCAACCATAGGGGAGGATGTTGCCCAATTGAGATCTGAGGGACCACGAATCCCGAATCAGTTTTCCCCCCAAAGCGATCCAAGGTCTTCTGTCAACTCTTATCTTGATACTAGTTCCCTTAGTCTGATTTGCTCATGCTTTCACGGTGTTTACATTGCCACAGGGTTGCGTCCCTTTGTTGTCAGGATTCGCTTATCGCGGGGTGGAAACCTAGAATTGTAACTGTAATGATTCTTCTCTCATTGCGGAAGGTCCACTCGTGGACCATCCACACAAGTCTCTCAAGTATTAATTAATAGTTTAAATTATAGTTCTAAAATATACATAACGAGCTATTGTCTGTAAGCTAATCTAGACTTACCTCTTTGAAGGATAGAATTACTACACCTACATAGGCTTAGCCTTGGAGTACATCTACCGAGGTACACATATTAGTGTGTATTTATGTTTGTGCACGATTGTGTTTGCATGTGCGCATGTGCGTAATTTCAGCTGAAAACAATGATGTGGCCTGTGATAATTATGCATCTGTATATCGAGCGCCTGTGTGCTTAGAACAGAAGTGTGTATTTGCCGTGTTGTGTACCAACATTCAAATATAGCTAAATGTCTTTCGGTATGAGGCGGCCTGCGTTCGAATTGTTGCTGCAGACACAGTCCTGTGCTCATAGCAGCATCGTGACAAGCTCCAATAACATACACTGTCTGTTCTAATGGAACTCCTGGTTGTGATAGATAGACACAAAATAGTGAAAATGAAGACTGTATGATGGGATACGGTTATTCCAGGATTAGGACTGGCCGAGCTATGAGTGTTAGTTAGTGAGTGAGAGAGTTGGGTTTTACTCCTCTTTAGCAATAGTACATCAATATAATGGGGGGAATGCCAGGAAAGGGTTTTATACATTGTACCCAAATGGGCAATCGAACCGGGTCTTCACCTTAACCATTGGGTTACCCCCCGCTCTCCAGCAGTTACGAGGAACCCGACACTGAATCGCGTGTGAGTCAAAAAGAAGCCAAAAGACGATAAGGTTCATAGGGTATTTGTTCAGAAGGTGTCGTTCTTATGAGAACGTTCTTACTGAATGATGTTAAATGAACTGTCGTGCATTAAAGCCTCTGCTGCCAGAGTCACATGACGTTGTGGTCCAGTGGATCCACTCGAATCCCACAACACTCCCACCGTAATAACATCCTGGCTCTATTGTAATCTGAACGACTGTAGGTAATAAAGTAAACCTCCATTAAAGCCGTTTGAATAGCGTCAAAATCTTACGTCTGTTCCTGTCCAGTAAGTCGACAGTTCCTCCTTAGGTCTTCTTTGTGTCCCATTGGTTGCCAACAGTCATCGTTTGTGTTCGGTAACAAAGAACTATATTATTATGCATCTGTCCTGAATAAGTCTTTCAGGGTGGATGTTTTAGATTGAGAAAATATAATGGGAGTCAACCCTGTCCTTTGTACAGGTGTACTAAGATGGTGGATTCAGGGGAGAGTCAAACTTGTCACAATAGACAGTCAGTGAAGGGAACACGAGCTATGTTTCCAGTATGGACTCGGTTACTGAGTACTATAAATAAAGTTCCTAGTTGCAGTCATGTAGTCAGTGAAAGTTGGTTAACTGTAAGAGGCGGAGGGGTAGCTCGTTGCCAAAGACCTGAGTTCGATTCTCCTCATGGATACAATTTGTGAAGCTCATTTCTGGTGTCACTGATAAAAAAGTGATATCACTGACGATGTGGCGTAAGGCTAAAGTCACTCACTCTCTCTACGTTAATATTTGCTATGAAACAGCTTTTATGATGAACGCAATTAGATGCAATGACATATGTCAGCCGAGTCTGACTGCCCAATCCAGATGCAAACATGGATTGCTGAAGACCAGTTTAACCAGGATCTTCAGATGTGGTGTTTGGTAACGACTGACCTCCAGAATTCCAATGAAGAGACAAGAATTAGTTGCTCTGGATTTATATTGTCCCGGAAATCTCATGGGTCCGTCTGTGAAATATTCAGCCCTGGCTTATGTTTCGAATGTGAACTTGATCCCTGAGCATTTCCCATGAATGCAGATGATGCACTCATGTGTACAGGCAGTTAAGTAATTTATTGCCCTGTTCAGGTCTCCTAATTCAGTCAGAATTGAAATTGATTTTGTATTAGAATAAAAATGTTTTCCACTTCAAATATTTTCATTGTCAAAACGCTGGTGGGTTTAATAGATCAACCCAACACCAAATTCCAACAACACACATCCCTCAACGCAAAGGAATTAATTTGAAAAAGGACTTGACAGCAAAGCGTTAATTTCACAAGTGCATTGTTGTATTAATGATTGAAACAAGTAGACGGTAGGCATGCCCCGTGTTGCCAACGGCTGATGTTTCTGTTTGACGTCCGATGTTGGGAGTCGAAAACGTGATGCCTCGTGTTGGCTCATCAGTCTGTCTCGATTGTCACGTTCTGGCACTTTCAGGGATTACCAAGTCATTTCAAAAATTAAAATCATCTTTCCGGTCTTTCATCACCTCGATCTCAACAAAGCCATGTACACTGGCGCTAACCACCAGAGATGGTATGGCGCCTCGTCGTCCATGCGTTAGTTTGACCGGATCTGATTCATGTCTGTGAGGGTGAGGAACACTAATCACATCATGGACACATCGTGGACAGCTTACTGATGGTTAGCCAGGGTGTTAGGATATCAGGATATCTGGCAATACTAACATCACCTTACGTCGGGGGAATGTGGAAAGGGAGATTCGATGGTCGATATGACATGTTGCAGGTTCGATTTTCTACATTGATACAGGATTGTACATGACAAATTTAACCCGATTGGTTTGTTCAATAAAATGGCTTTGAGCAGCATGTTCCTGGGTGTCGGCGATTTAAGACAGACAGATAGATAGATCAACGTAACGATTCTACGTTTCCATGTATCATCAAAGTTCCTCCTTCTTTTTCAGTTTGTAATAGTAATAATGAGGGCCTACATTTTCGAAGCGTTTTCACTGTTAAAATAGTCGTATGTACCATACATTAACATTAACTTACGACTATCTTAGCGCTAAGAGAGCTTCGAAAATCTTGGACAGTAGGTGAATGGTACAATCCTCTTCAATAATAGAGAGAGGTTATATACGTCATCTGAATGTGACATCAGAGTAACCGATGACGTCACAGTGATTTGCAAGACATGGAATTACTTTGTAGTGATATCTCGTAGGATATATTACTTGATTTCACACAAACGAAACCTCACATGGAGTCTGCAGGGCCTAGATTTTGGAAAGTCTCATAGCGAAGCGTTTTCACTGTTAGAATAGTCGTATGTACCATACATTAACATTAACTTACGACTATCTTAGCGCTAAGAGAGCTTCGAAAATCTTGGACAGTAGGTGAATGGTACAGTCCTCTTCAATAATAGAGAGAGGTTATATACGTCATCTGAATGTGACATCAGAGTAACCGATGACGTCACAGTGATTTGCAAGACATGGAATTACTTTGTAGTGATATCTCGTAGGATATATTACTTGATTTCACACAAACGAAACCTCACATGGAGTCTGCAGGGCCTAGATTTTGGAAAGTCTCATAGCGCTAAGATAGTCGTATGTACCATACATTAACATTAACTTACGACTATCTCAACGCTAGGACAGCTTTGGAAATCTAGGGCCTGTTTTGTAGAATAAATCAATTTATTTTCATGAGGCGATACGTCGTATCTCACAATAATAGACAAGAACTGAGAACTGGATAAGTGTGGAATAGGAGTGAATGTTTCATGTAATAACGCTCTACGGTCTGTTTGTTTTTTTATTGTTATATGACGCTATACGCAACAGCTATATAATGGCGGTCTGTACATATTCGAGTTTGGACCAGATACTCCAGTGATTGACATCGTGAGCATCTTGGTATACGAAGAACAAGGGCCATCTCTAACCCTGATCGTCATGGTAGTCTGAAGTCTGCAAAAAAGACTAAATGGTATTATTCTATATGGTCATTAACACACACGGACACACGATTTATGCTATAGGTAATTCTTTAACCAACATTCAAAGTATATAGTTCGTGTATTCGAGAACGTGTTATGATAATTCTAGTATCCCAAACATATCTTATAACATGACGTGTTTGTAAAATAACACTTATGCTAAGGATATATCTATATATTTACACTTCTAAACTTAAGATCGCTATTTGATTATCCTCCTTGTCGGTTTCACAAATACGTGAACGTTTCTTGCTCTGATACAACTGTTAGATTGGGCAAAGTGGCGTGAAACATTAAGTATTTACTCGCTTTCAATACAGACGCCGAGTTGCTTTAGAAAGTGTATACCCTCGTATACATTTAGACTTATAATTCAGGGTTCATATTTCGTGTACGAGTGAGTGAATATGGTTTTACACCAGTTTCAGCGGGGGACTCCAGAGATTCGCTTCACACATTGTACCCATTTGCATTTGGGAATAGAACCTGGGTCTTCAGTGTGACGAGCGGACGCTTTAACCATTAGGCTACCCCACCGCCGCATATCGTATAGGAATGACCCCATACGAATTTGAGTTCGCCTTCCTTTAATACTGAAAGCCGACAAGCTCTCAGGGCTACGGTTCACTGCTGCCAACAGCTGTGTACGGGGTCGAGTATCGGGGGTCCTCATCTGGTTCTGGGCTCGTGAACTAACAGCATCACCCCGACGGAAGAATTCTGTACATCTCTCCCCGGGGTAAGGTCAGTTGAACTTCGTTCATCCTTCCCTTTGTGGGAAGGTCCGAGACTAACGCTTAGTCTCTTAACATATACATGTATATAATTTTGACTGTAACAAACAGTCTCATATAAATTGAAAAGGAACTCCTTAGAGACCAGAGATTCTGGGAATTTAGACTTGCTTTAGCAATGCTTTAGCATTGCAGAGAGCGATTGGCAGTAGGGAAAATAATGTGGTTCAGAGACTGTGAGGCGGAATAGGAATGTCTGTGTAGTGGGCGTAATAGTAAGTATGTTGAGACAGCAGAGAGACGGTCCAGGTTTGATCCCACTTATGGTAAAATAAAAACTCAAGACAAACGCCTTGTCACTGTGTATATAGAATCTTTATAGTACTCAATAAACTCATTTAAATAAGAAAGGAGCGTCACGGAGACCAGATGAATCTGGGGAAATCTAGACTTACTTCTTTTAGTTCTTCAGCATTGGAAGGAGGTCTAGGCAGTAGGAAAGGTAATGTGGTTCAGGGATTGAGAGGCAGACTGTAGAAACTCGTGTCACCCAAATTGTTTTACCTCACTGTGACAGAAATGACAGTTATACCCAAATGTTTAGCAACTGACTTTGATGTTGTTAACACAGTATAACACTACATGGGTTGTTTGTCAGGTACCTCTGTCAGGTACAGATACTGACACTGGTAAGGGCCGCAACTCTGTTTCGAATTATGTGTTACTGGGCTACCCAACAATGGGTTTTCAGGGAGCGCATAGCATAAATCTTCCACCTCAATTCACAGATGGCATTTTACTTATTGCCAATATGAACCCCAATTACACAGATACACATCAGACAGGTACTTAACACCTTTTACCTGGGCCCTGATGAAAGTAGATGAAATGAATAACCAATTTACCTGTTGTGTGGGTTATTAAAGCAGATGGAAAAGCCTGACTGCGTAGTATGAAAGGAGCGTATCACTGGGCAGAGGGAGAATTTGGCTGGGGGCATCTTAGTCATGAGCCTGAGTGGTGTCCCCAGCCCTCGTCAACAATAGATATGTTTTCACAGTAATCCAGCTCACACCGCTAGCACAATCAGATTGTATAGACAGCTGAAGGGAGAGGGTCTTTGTCCACACTATAGACACAGATGCATGCATAGGGCATTGAATCAAAGTCTTGGCTATCAAGCAATGGCTATTATAGGCAATTTCAACGGCTATTTTACAATGTGCTTCATTCAGTGAGCGGACCAGTACATGGGTCTATCAACTAAGTACTTTCAGAATTAGATGAAATACGTACTCTCGCTTAGTCTTGGATATAATAATATTGATAGACACAAATGATTCCTTTAAAATTGAACAGGAGGTCAAGTGTGGAGGGAGATTCAGAAGATCTGGACTTGCTTCATTTATGACATCAGTACTTCAAAATATAAATGCGATTCTAGGACTTTGAGACAGACCAAGGGGACTCCTTTGAGACGCTCCTCTCACCAAAGACCCGGGTTCGATTCCTCACATGATGTTTCTGGTTTTCCCTGCCGTGATGTTGCTGGAATACTGCTAAGAGCGGCGTAAAAACCCACTCACTCACTCTCTCTGAAAACTTTGTCGACATTAGATAAACCGGATCATGAACAGGTCATTTCAAGCATACCAACTACATAGGCGACTTGACAATGTACCTCAATATGCAGACACGCATATATCAACCATGTCCCAGATGAAATACATACATACTGTCTCCGTTCTAACACGGCTACTATAGCTAGGTGATTGTTCCGGTATGTCAAGCTTGGCATATGTCTGTTGTGCAGTAGTGAGATGCTTGTGCAAGTGTTCCCATCAATAACCATCGGATTTGGTATGTTGGAACGCGGCATGTATGACAGGTAGTTTTTTATATGTATAACTGTAATGGGGAACCAAGAACAGACATCGTAATATCGAAACCCGTGGAAATCCATTTTTCTGGAGGTTCATCAAAGAAAACCATACGACTGATCCATTTTAATCTCGTCCCTTCTCCAAAACAGAAAAATCGGATTTATAGCCTCTGGGGCCTTAGCGAGCATTTTATCAATCACATGGTTTCTGTCATGCGGATCCTCACACAAATATATCCAGAACAGCCTGTGCAAGTCTATGATAATTGGAAAGTCCAGATAAATGCAGTTTCAGAAAAATATGCCAGTTGGTTTTATTAATATGGTTTGTCAACTGTTTCATTTTTTTGTTAAATTTCTTTAGAGAAATTTCATTTCAGAGAAATGATGTTAGTCTACCTTCCGGCTGCAGGTTATCATACACGAACTCACGCACGCACGCACGCACGTACCAACGGACATTTGTCAACCTCATCGCTGACAGCCAGTATCTCTTCTATTAGGCAAGTGCAGTTAACCGACTCAGTCTAATTAATCTACTCCGTTGTTAAGTGAAAAAGAGATGGAATGGCAAATTCTTTAAAATGGTATTAAAAATGGAATCAGCAAAGAAAAGCATAATTTTGAAATAATTATATTTCAAACAATGTCTCTCAAGAGGCTGAAGTCAGCAAAGAAAACTAGTGTAATTTTCAAATAATTCAGTTTTAAACTATGGCTTTCAGTATGTTCGACTCGTGGACTTTCCAAAACCAAACAGTTCTGAATACATAATTATATAGAAACAAACAATTCCTTTCAAACTGACCATGTGCCTCAGTGAGAAGGGTGATTCAGAACCTGGGGGATTCTAGACCTACTATGATGCAGGGGGTGGGGGGAGGGGCGAGGACGATGACGTCATCCCCCGCTGGGGTGCGGTCGGCTGTCACATATCATGGCATACAAAGATGGCATCGCTCTCAAGAAACGTAATTTCACCTCTTTCTCACGGAGAACATGTTTTTTCAAATATCTGATGTTGGATACGATTTCCTGGCTAATTATGTTGATAAAGAAGACCCTGTGAGCTCTGGAATCCGAGCCCGTACTCTGTCTTTGTTGGAATCTGCGGGATGTATTTCACACAGTGTGATCATGCACGCCATGTCAGAGATGACAAGACTTGAAGATTGCCTCATGGCAACATCTCTATCTGTGGAATGTCATGCTAGGAGAGTACACAACATGACATCGGTAACAAGAAACATTTTCTCTCATGTCCGAATGACCCCTGGCATATGTTGTATAACACTCTAGATGAAAGCTTGGATAGACATGGACGCTAAATATTAAAGATTGTTTATTTAGGCCTAACACGGTAGGGTAAAGGTTCGCTCGTCACGCCGAAGACCCCGGTTCGATTTCCTGTATTGATGCCTGGAGGCTCAAATCATTGCCTGGTCAAGAGGTTGGAGAACTGATGTTGTGTTGGCCGGAAGATATTTTGCTGTAACATTGCTGATGAATTAAATACGAATGTAGTTGACCTGTTGTACACTTAAACGATAGGTACGTCAATTGTTTGTGTTTGCGAAAACTGAGAAACGTTGAACTCAAGATCTACATGTCAATTCGATATATACATATTTGCATACAATTATATACTCTGGCACTAATCTTTAGTCTATAGTAGTAGTAGTAGCAGCAGCAGCAGTAGTAGTAGTAGTAGTAGTAGCAGCAGCAGCAGCAGCAGTAGTAGTAGTAGTAGCAGTAGCAGCAGCAGCAGCAGCAGTAGTAGTAGTAGCAGCAGCAGCAGTAGTAGTAGTAGTAGCAGTAGAAGCAGCAGCAGCAGTAGGAGTAGTAGTAGGAGTAGCAGTAGAAGCAGCAGCAGTAGTAGTAGTAGCAGTAGTAGTAGCAGTAGCAGCAGCAGTAGTAGTAGTAGCAGTAGTAGCAGTAGCAGCAGCAGTAGTAGTAGCAGTAGTAGTAGTAGCAGTAGCAGCAGCAGTAGTAGTAGTAGTAGGAGTAGCAGTAGAAGCAGCAGCAGTAGTAGTAGTAGTAGCAGCAGTAGTAGTAGGAGTAGTAGTAGGAGTAGCAGTAGCAGCAGCAGCAGTAGTAGTAGTAGCAGCAGCAGCAGTAGTAGTAGGAGTAGCAGTAGAAGCAGCAGCAGTAGTAGTAGTAGCAGCAGCAGTAGTAGTAGCAGTAGCAGCAGCAGCAGTAGTAGTAGCAGTAGTAGTAGTAGCAGTAGCAGCAGCAGTAGTAGTAGGAGTAGTAGTAGGAGTAGCAGTAGAAGCAGCAGCAGTAGTAGTAGTAGTAGTAGTAGTAGTAGTAGTAGTAGTCTTACGCACTAGATACTGATGTAGTATAGAACTATGTGTCTGTGTGTAAAGGTATAGTACAGGACTGGATTCCATCAGTCATGTTGTCACATTCCATGAGTATCACACACAGTTACCCGTGATGTGACTGACAACAATATCCCCAAGCAGTTGTGCCACCGCTAACACTGATCTTTGCAGACACGTTTACATGCTAACAGTGTAACCGCCGCCGGCTGTACATCGGAGGGGGTGCGCCTTAACCGAAGGACGGTCCAAACTGTGGTCTAAAGAGAGCTCCCCTTGGGATGTGCTCAGAACCCCTTTCCTCGGGACCCCTGGACTAATGCTTAGTCCCTTAATATATATAAGTTTGATAGTAATAAATAAACGCACTTAAATTGAAAAGGAGCCCCCGTGAGGTCGAAGATTCATGACCCGAAACAGAGGAAATGTAGACTTTCTTCATGTATGACTTCAGCACTGCAGGGAGGGCTCGGCATTGTGGAAAATAACGTGGTCCAGGGTCTGTGAGACAGACTACTGCTGACCCCAACATCCTTTACCTGTTCACAGTTCTGCTTCACTAAGACAATACCTGCGGGAGGTGATGTGAACGATGCGATACCTATGCGTCAAGCAGTTCAAAACGGAGGTGTTCTGTAAGAGAAATACATTGTTCACTTCGGGCTCAGGGAACTTAAACATCGAGGGTATATCAACCCATGGGCCCCAAGGGACGAGTGAACAACCTATTTATCTTACCGAACACCTCAATGTTAATTTTGAACTCTTTCAAGTGTGGGAATTGGATCGTACACTTCAGCCAACCTGTGTGAATCAAACGACTCGAATCTTGTATCTTGTCTATCATTCCCGCAAGTATTGTCTTAGTCCCTGCGGTGTAATTCCCCTTCTTAATGTTCACAGGGACTACATTGGACTACATTGTAAAAATCAATTTATTGGAATGCGTGGCAAATAATTTCGTAGCCATCGCTAGATGTTGCAGACGAGTTCTCCCTGCCATCGATTTGCATTCGCAAAACATCGGTAATTTCCGTGCATCATGCACGATTCAATGTTATTCGCAATAAAGAAGTGCTATCAAAAAGTACCGAATGAGTTGGCGGCATGGAAATGTACCCCGCTTGTAAGTGGGGTACATTGAAAATAACAGAAGAGCGCCTAGCAAACAAGAAAACGCCATTTATGTGTGAGGTAGGTAATTCCATATATGGCCAGCCAGCCACGACAAAGCCACTGCATGCAGACCTAGCATTTACAGTGTAACATAATCACCGGAAGTTATCTATATATCTCAGCATTTGTTCTTTATATCCTGGTCCACATATTGCAAGAGATTAAACCTGCAGAAAGATCTGAAGAAGAACATTTCCGACAAGTCTAATTTGCATAAAAATGTCATATAATGTCAGACATATACATGGATCATCTAAACACATGAATACAAAACAGCCCAAGTTAAAAGGCATCTTGAGTTTGGGTACGTCAAAACGTCTTACGGTAATGGAACTTGTGAAAGACTAAAGTCTGAGGAGGTATAGGTTAGTAAGCTAAGGATTTACATTTTTTCAATTTCTATTTTATGCTAATTACCCGCCAATGGAAGCCATGTATAATTGTAGGTTGCACTAGCGGTGAGAAAAAACGGGTCGCCAGGCCAGTTTTCTAAACCCACCGCCATTGAGTTGTCTCCCTTAGAAAGCGAAACCCTATTAAGCTGTCTCCCTTAGAAAGTGGATCTCTATTAAGGTTTAGATCCTGATGTGATCTATGGGCTACACCCCACCTATCTATGGATTCCTTAGAATGCTAGGTTCCAAGCCTGGGTAGACCGGGTAACAGTACTTCATATGAAATGACACAGGTGGATTGGATGATTAGGGTGACTGAGTGAGTTTGGTTTTACGCCGCACTCAGCAATATCCCAGCTATTTGGCGGCGGTCTGTAAATAATCGAATCTGGACCAGACAATCCAGTGATCAACAGCATGGGCATCGATCTGCGGATTTGGGAACCGATGACATGTGTGAACCACCCGATCCCGTTAGTCGCCTTTTACGACAAGCATAGTCGCCTTTTATGGCAAGCATGGGTTGCTGAAGGCCTATTTTACCCCTGACCTTCACGGATCGGGTGGTTAGGAGCTGTGATCTGACTGTATTGGTTTTTCTACCGTTCCTTTAGTCACTGGTTTTTGTGTCGGGCTTAGTGGAATCAAACTTAGGCAGTATGTGTCTAATACGAATACGTGTGATTCCCAGTAAATATATTGCCAATTCGGACCAATCCTAACGCAAAGACAAAGTCCTCTATTATTGTTGGCATTTGCCAGAACGATCATCCAAGGATACGGCCCTAATCACATTACCTGATCCGAAGAAAGTGCCCCGGTCTATAACACTATCCGTATAACTGCAGTTCTAGCTTCGACACAAATGACCGAACGGTGCTGTTTCCGCAACTGATATAATAGTTAGAGCTTCTTGACGCAAATGGTTGTCCTCTATCTGGCAGCAGGAACCCACTTCCTGCTGTGTCGGAGAAAGCATTCTTGCATTAGCGAGGAACTGATGTTTCAGATAATGAAATTTGGTCACGTAGAATGGTTCAATGGTGTAGTGTCATTGGTGGTGTTTGGCACAACCATTGTCTTATGTCTAGTCTTGGCTGTGGTGGATTCAAGAGTTATCAAATAGACTGCTTGTTGTATTCTCACGGAGCGTTATTAATCTCTCCATATCGTATGAGTGAGTTGTGATTTACGCCGCTTTTAGCAATATTACAGCTAAGTCACGACGGAGGACACCGGAAATGGGCTTCACACATTGTACCCATGTGGGGAATCAAACCCAAGTCTTCGGCTTGACGAGCGGACGGTTTAACCACTAGGCTACCCCACCGCCTCTATTTTGTATGCACATTCATAGTTAGTATAATGTATTCTAGTCATCTGTATTCTATGGCGTCGTATTGGAGAACGTCTATGGCGTCGTATTGGAGAACTAGGAGCCTAAGAACGTGGATTTAAATCCGTGATTCGCCCTCACCATGGTGTGGATGGTTTCTTCACCTTCTTGTTATATTAGTTTCCTCTTTTTTAACAATGGTTATGTTTTCTTCTTGTTGTGTTTTGTTTCCTTTTTTGTGTATTTTAAGGGTGTCAGCATCATGTTCTTTGATTCGACGAACTGGGGGACGTCTTATACCTAATACCAGGGTTCGTTTCCCCACACGTGTACAATGAAGCCCATGTGTGGGGTTCCCCACCGTGATATTGCCGGAATATTGCTAAAGGCGGCGTAAAAATAAACCCACTCACTCTCTCACTCATTCATTCAGCTAGATCAGCTGACATTCCTTGATAACGGAAATACTGTTCGCGTTGTTCAACCAAATAATACTTGTATGTAAAACAAGGATAACAACTCACAGTTAGTCGCCGAAAGTGATTCCTTTCTACGTAAAAGGCATAACAGAATTAAATAACTAGACTGCTGAAAATCAGTGATGAAAACCGGTGTTTGCGAAAAAGGTAAGCATGTCCTGCTCTGCGGTAGCACTCTCGAATAACCCAGTTGCTTGAAAAAAGTAAGCGCCTGTTTGTTACTTGACGCCGAGATGCCGTTTACCTGTCTGGACCGGCGGCTTGTGAACAAACAGGATAATCAAGTCAAGGGCCACAAGAGGCAATGGTAGGATAGGGCATTGAACTCCAACTCCCTCTCCCTCTATCCGAGTACGGTGGTTGGAAGGATGTAGTTTTATGGAGACACAACATTATTCGTGAATCCTTTAAGTTCGTGACACCCGGAGTTCGAAACATGTTTCGAAACAGCGGGTTTAAGGCGTGAATGGAATTTACGTGTCGGGGCACACCAAGATTGAACAGTGTGGACATACGAAGCATGACCTGGTCTGAAGTTACCTCGAGCTCAATAATATCCACTTCAAACGTAGATACGGCGATCGGGGCGGTGGGTTAGCCTAGTGGTTAAAGCGTTCGCTCGTCACGCCGAAGACCCGGGTTCGATTCCCCACTTGGGTACAATGTGTGAAGCCCATTTTCTGGGGTCCCCCGGAGTGATATGGCTGGAATATTGCTAAAAGCGGCGTAAAACTAAACTCACTCACTCAGATACGGCATTCGCTTAAAATCGGAATTCATTACGTATGGATCAGAATACCCTGTTTAGATTGTTGCAGTTAATCCGCAGAGCAATTGTTGCTATATTTAATTGATCTTGTCATGTGTTGATGTATGTTTGAGTATAGTGAGTGGGATGGGAGGGCATGCTCTGTATCCAGTGTCTTTTTACATTATACTCGTTCCGCCATTATATCTATATCCTTCTCCCGGTAGTTGCGTCCACGCCCAGTCTTGATGTCGACCAACATGTTGTGAGTGAAATATTTACAGCGCCGTTAACTTCTGGTCTCTCCATTATTTACACATGATGTTTACATTTTTTAAAATATGTTTTAAAATTCTACAGCAATTATTAAAAAAAATATTATTTTTAATTCATCTTAAACATTAGGTTTCTGTCATGAACAACATGTGCTACTACCATATTAAGTTTTGTGTTGTTGTTTTACGCCGCATCAACACTTTGGCCTTCTTTATATTGTAAGCAGCCGAGGCTGACAAGACAAAGATTGAACTCATGTCGATCTACTTAATCGGAATGATATTACGTTGATATGATCAACTTCATTGAGGCTTACCCTGCACACCCCGTTAGTTGCCTCTTTTGACAAGCATGGCTTGCTGAAGAGCAATTTTAACCCAGGTCTCCATCTTAAACATTTATGGGATTAGTAAGCTATAACAGGGCACTACAGGGTCATACCGATTTAGTTATATCTTCTTTGGTCACTAGGTTTCCCGTTGTCCCAGCTGGTCAAGAAAGCTGTTTTAAGACGTTTCTTCACAGTATCACTACCGATGCAGTAAAACTATTGGTATTGAATTTAATACCAGCCAAAGCGAAAAATCTGTTTACTCATGGGATAAATCAATCCTTAATCTCCATAAAAATCTATTCAACGATTGAATATCCCAGGACAAGGTTTAAGTTTGACTAATATATTTTCGAAACTGACGTTAAACACCGTTCACGCACGCATGCATGTAACGGTATTATTCACAGTTTGTTCAAATCACCATGGTGAAATATGCTCAACCCAAAAAAGAAAATGAAACATACATGATCAATTTTATTTGGTTAATAAATGAGGATTGAAATTCCTCCCCAGTCAACAAATCATACCTCTTTATATCGCTGATATCGTTCAATGGATCGGAATCTCAACCTCCTTATAGCGATTATTACCATGGCTTTATTAGCAAGCCGAACAAAGACTCGGGATTCAGGTAATGCTAGGAGTCTCTACATGCTGTGAAGTCGTTGTGTACCAGGTGTGTTATTGCCGACACAATCTAAACAGCGCCTCTGTACCGTCAGTGTTGTCGGACTCCACATAGCTAATAATTGGCCTTCACGAGCCCGCTCAAACCGGACTATTTACATTCGCAGCATAATTGAAGGCGGGCTAGGTGCTCCAGGCCACCTCGATGCTGTGACGGACAGCGGTCAGGAGATCTGAGGATATGAATATATCGTCTTTGTAAACACGTGGATTATAGGAAGTGTGGATTATCGCTGAGACCAGCTTATCGGAGGATGGAGAGCCCGTTGGGCTGACTGACACCTTGACCCGTGTCCGGAGCGAGTGGAGGGTTTATCAGCACGTTCGGCAAACATTGATGGGAAGGCGTATAGTTTGGTTCGAGACAGTTCAGCGATCCACCCACGCATGTATACTTGAGAGAGCGTGTGACATTCTATTGTGTATCACCTCGTCGCTGGACGCTGTAAAGAGACTCAGGTAACCGTCGTGACTCACATCACACCTGGCCTTGTACTCATTCACCCTTGTCTGCGCGTTGCGGACAGCTGATGCCTATACCCTACTTCTACACGTTGTTTAAACCACGTATGGATTACATATGTAAAGATTTGTCACCTCCTTCCGTTTTTATCTCAACCAGGATCACCCGGAAGTTAATACCTGACGACAGACGACAATCGCAGTTGAAGCAGACGACACAGTGATGGATACTGCGTTGAACGTGTTGTTGAAGAGATAAAGCGTAGTTCGATAGGCGGTAAGTAATTTAACAAATTACATCTTTTATTGATACTGACAGCTGTGATAACCTAGAGATATATCTGGGAGATTGAGATTGGCATACCTTCCTTATACTCCTGACAGCGTGAACACAGCATCATGCTAACTGGCTCGAACACTGAAGATACTATTATGCGCCATTAAGCTTGACTTCGCCCGATCAATGGCACCTCTCAGGTATGGCTATCACTGAAAGCCTGGTTAAATACGGCGTGCAGCGCGTTTTGTGATTGTCGATTTTATCAATATTCACCATACTCTGTTAAAATGGCTCTAGGAATTCCCTTCTAGCCTGGGGCAAATTTAGCCATTTGTGATTTTGTAAATGGACATACACAATGGATTTCATGCAGAGATACAAACGTTCAGCATAGACTTCGATATCTGACAGTTAGTTCCTCGAGACCTTTAATAAGAGTAGAACTTTTCAAGGACGGAAAGTTGCAATGGATTGTGATATACTATGGCTGATCGACGCCATTGTTGTCGAAATGATTAAGACTCATCTTTTATGTGCATGCAGCCGTTTTGTTAGACAAGCAAGAATCAGCTGTTAACGATGTCAGCAGAAACTAGTGCTAAAGTCAGTTTAACCCTTCCAACCTCTTTCAATGAGGAGACGCAAATGCTGTTAGCTCTTTATCATAATTACAGGCATCACTGCCATTTCGATCAAGGCGGTAGTTTGAGCTGGTGGTTGATGCGTCTATTTGCAAGCGGTTGAAAATGAGGGTTCGATTCTCATCATATGAACCATTTGTTAAGCCGATCCTACTTGCTGCGGTGCTGCGAATTAAACGTAAACACTCAGTCATCACCCATCTTGACGTTACAGAAACTATGCTCCATTTAGAGGGACGTTTGGGTAACCCAGTGGTTAAAGCGTTCGTTTGTCACGCTTAAGGACCGGGTTCGATTCCCCACTTGGGTACAAAGTGAAGTCTATATCTGGTGTCCGTCGCCGTGATATTGATGGAATATTGCTAAAAGCGATGAACTAAACTCACTCATTCCATATAGAAGCCAAAGTAACACATCCTTCTACCAGGCAACAGAAACTAAACACTGAGAATTGATAGTGGCGAAACATGACACAAGTAAGAACAGGTTATCCGATTAAAATGTATTTTATGTGAATGTCATGACTTACCTTGGAACGCCGTGTTTGCAGAGTGTTTCATATAAATGTTTGTTAATGTTTTGTCCACTCCCGTATTAAAAATGTATCAGTCTTCCATTGCAGTGCAATCTCAGTGGGTTAGACCATTTGTCATACTTTTGTCGTCTAAAACTGCTAAACGGTTAAAAAAGCAGACTGTCAGACATGTAAATGCATGCAGATTGGTGGTATATTAGATAGCTAGGTGGTATATTAGTTTAATTAGCTTGAAACACGCCAAGCTAATCTGACCCTCCAGTAGGAATAGAGCGCATACCACGCATAACACATCTGACCTACCTATCTCTGTATGCTTATCTCCTAAACCACGTCCAACTCATCATGTCCTCCAGTCTCTCTGTGTTGTGGTGCATACCATGTCAAACGCATCTTGTACATCAGGCTCTATGTGTTATATTGCATACCATGTCAAACGCACCTTGTACATCAGGCTCTATGTGCTATAGTGCATACCATGTCAAACGCATTTTGTACATCAGGCTCTATGTGTTATAGTGCATACCATGTCAAACGCACCTTGTACATCAGGCTCTATGTGTTATAGTCCATACCACATGCACGTCAAGCAAATCAAACGCATCGACCCTCATGCATTACAGCGCATACCACTTCAAACACATCTAGTCGACCGATGTATATATGTTTATAGTGCATACCACGTCAAACAAATCTGGGGGTTTTTTTGCATGTTTTCTAGTGCATATCTGACCTAGCGTTTCATGTGAACCAAATCAAACACAACAGTCTCCTTGTTATAGTGCACACCACGTGAAACACATCTATCTAACAAATCGTGATCGCTGATTGTACCTATGATTCAAGTCTGTTTATGATGACTGACCTTGTAACTGAAATATGGCTGGGGCGAGGGATGTTGAAGTGGGGCATATCACATTAATGACCCACATACACTATATGCTTTGTTTTGAAACGTTTTGGATGTTTTTAAACGCCACAATCGATAATATTCAAGCTATATGGCGATGGCCTGTAAATAATCAAGTCTGGACCAGATAATCGGGTAATAAACATCATGAGCATCTATCTGCGCATTTAGGATGCGATGACATGTGTCAACCAAGTCAGCGAGCCTGACCACCCGATCCCTTTAGTCGCCTCTCACGACAACCATGGGTTCCTCAAGATCAATTCTGAACCGGATGTTTGAAAAATATAACCTCCACATCTATGTCAGTGGTGTCAACACTTTCTGCATACGCTCGTAAATTCAAACGTATCACCATGTAGCAGGTGTTGAATTTTAATGGTGGCAACGAGGGCACCAGGTGCTCAGCCTGAAACCTTCTCGCACGCGACTGTTCCGCTCAGGAAAACATCCAATACGTACTACCGGAACACGTGTAAAAACAAAGCAGATTTTGCTTTGCAAAGCAAAGACCTTCAAAAGTGTCCCTTGTCCCTCAATGGGACTTCCTACTTCGTGTCGGAGAGTAATAAAGTAGCTCGGCCATCCAACAAAACCTGACACACTATATTTTATGTAGGCTATTTAGAATGTTTGCATCTATAGGCAGCTTTATTACTGCCCTGAGATTGATGGCTGCGTACGCAGTCTAAAAATATACTTATCTCATACGTAGGGCCTGTCAAACAACACTAGTCGTGCGACGTGAACATTTTAATTACGACAAACCACGCGTTATATTTCCCCTATTACTGACGTTAAATAATCTGGGGTGTTGTTCGCATTAACTCGCGTACCACCGTTGGTAGTTTATGAAGAATTAAAAGATTCAGATTTGATGTGCTATCGGATTGAGGGGTAATTTTATGGGAAGCGGTCGTACTTAACATACCGTTCATACCGAGAGGGCGCTGGGTGTGGATGGGGCACATACTAGTAGTCAGTTATTACCGTTATTTCAGCTCAGAGCTGCACATATTCAAGTGTTAAATTACAGAGAGTTAGGTGATGTCCCTGTGGTATCGCAGTAAATAACTCCCTCTCCCAGGAAATCCATCGGTCGACTACATGAGCACAGATGTGCGCTGTCCAGAAACGAAGGCAGAGTGTGGACGTGTGGGAGGTATTTTTGATGCTGCTAAAAATTGTTTTAGCAATATTCCCGCAGTGCAGTACCACGGGGGTGGGTGGGGTGGGGTTTTAATTTAACCTGCGTCTTCGATGTGAAGAGCGAATCCATCGCCTCTCAAACATTTAAACATTTGACACTTAGTGCTGAGGAGCGATAGCATAGCCTAGTAATTAAACGGTTCGCTCGTCACGCCAAAGGCCCGGGTTCGACACCCCCACACCGGTACAATGTGTGACGCCCATTTCAGGTGTCCCCCGTCGTGATATAGCTGGAATATTGCTAAATGCGCCGTCTCAAACTTACCCACACACTCACTTAGTGTCGACCAGGGACAGTTTGGTTTTGCCATTCCTGTTGAATGCAAACTTTCGGTCTTCACGCAAATGGACTTCCTGATTTCCCTGTATGAAGAATATGAGCGACGTAAAACCTCTGAATAAGTGCTCACTTTAAGAGGCAAAGAAAATGAACTAAACTGGGTAATTCGAAATTGAATTAAAATAGTAACATAAAACCGAAATTGTATTTTAAGTGTTGTTTTACAGGAGATTGTAAAACATATCGATCCTAAGCGAGGTCAAGCATTACTTTTTTGTAGCAGAATGATGTGCTAGGACGTTCATTAACGCGACCTTATTTAAACAGCTGTGCAAGAGACATCCGTAGACGAGAGTGGGGGATAAATAATAATGTGTATTGATTTACACATAACAGAAAATCCTGTTAACATGAAGCGATATTGGTTGCCCTGTGTTATAAAGATATACAGAAAAACACAATGCACTCGGGGTGGTGGGGTAGCCCAGTGGCTAAAGCGTACTCTCTTCACGCCAAAGGTCCGAGTTCGATTCCCCTCGTGATTACAATGTGTGGAGCCCATTTCTGTTCTCCCCGCCCTAATGTTGCTTGAATATTGCTAAAAGCGGCATAAAACATATTCACTTACCATATTCACCGTCATACTTCCACCTCCGGAAGTGACGAAATGGCAAGCATTATGCAAATGATGATGACGTCATTTACGTCTTGTGAAATTTCACACGCCGACGGCAGGAAGCCTTCTCCATCATGGAGATCCCCTTACTTCGTAAACGGTCTGTATGGACCTTAAAGGGAGAAAAGTAGTTAGCAACAAAGCTCAAAACATTTCAACCACCCGCCTATGGAATACCAAACACCTTCTAACAGGCAATTAACACACAAAGAATATCAAAACTCCAATCCTTGATGGTTAGAACGCGCGTTCGCCATGTCGCCGCCTGAACGCGTCTGTCGTAAAACAGTAACAGCTAAACACCCGAACACGCGCTAAGGAATATCAATATTTAATATTTCATTCACATAGTCACGCTCTGTTGCATATGAAGTTAATGGGGCGAGGTAACATCGTGTTTATATGCAGTGACTACCCTTTAGGACTACCGCGTAATTATAAAATTGCTTTCCAAATTACCCAGGCAAAAATAAAGGGAGATGTTTCGCCTGATAAGGTTGACAAAGGATGGTGTGTGTACCCGAGCGTGTGGAAAAGACTGTCTGTATGTGATGGAGTGAGAAGCTCATTAGTTGAGGATACACCGAGGTGATCACTATAGTATGATGGGCGCTCACACTCAGCGTGATCATATTAGTGGTGATGTTAGTTGCGAGCTAGTGTAGTTCTCTACTGACAGAGGAGGATGGTGACCGAGGCGTAGAACAGGTATTGTGGCTACTTCACATTTTGTCCCGGTAATCTGAATTTGATTTGCTTTCTACAGGTAAATTAGTTTCTGCAGCCGATCGGATACCATATGCTTCGTTCGCTTTTCACGCGTAACATCAGGGCTCTGTGTCTCGCTATAAGACTCTTCACGTTGATGGTGCACGTCCAGTGGCATGCGTGATATGATGGATGTATCCGAAGCACGCGAGACATTACACGTGAGTTCACCTACGAGCGATCTGTCGAAGAAAGACGTTATTCTCATACATCACATATCGTGACACGGATAACATAGCTATTTGTGTATTTTACGAGCGAGTGAGTTTAGTTTTACACCGCTTTTAGCAATATTCCAACAAAAACAAGGCGGGGATACCAGAAATGGCCTTTGTACCCATGTTGGGAATCGATCCCGGGTCATCAACGTAACAAGCAAACGCTTTGACCATCAGGCTACCCCACTGCTCCTGTTTTGTACAACAACGAAGAAGATACAAGCATATGTGTACGTAGGTGATAGATTTCTTGATACCTTTGACTGATTTTAAAGTAAGTGGTACACAAGTCGATTTCAGATTTGAATTAAGGTTTCTTCTGTGGAACTATTACAAACTGTTCAGGAAGATATTTATTCTACGGGCTGCTCGACTTGGGAATGTCAAATGGACGTGATATTCATTCTCCAGTGCTTATTACAAAAGGTATATTGTGTCTTAGATCTACCATTGCTTCTCATTCTTCCAGTTTCCATGGGTAATTTTTGATTAGCTGTTCTAAAGCGGATTTGCCATGTTCCAGGATTTGGAGTCGTTCCGAAAGATAAGAATCCAAATGATTTTTCTTGTCAAAAACGTTTGTAATATGTGTCTCATGAAGCAGCATTTTCTGTTGCACTCCAAGATTGATAACACTGGTAAATTAGAATCCTTTCAACTGTTGTTTTTACAACATTTGTAGTAACAATGAACTCTGATACCCATCCGTAATGGGAGCGATGGGGTAGTCTAGTGGTTAAATCGTTCGCTCGTCGCGCTGAAGGTCCGGGTTCAATTCACCTCATGGGTACAATGTATGAATCCCATTTCTGGTGTCCCCTGCCGTGATATTGCTGGAATATTGCTAAAATCGGAGTAAAACCCAGGCGTAATAAGCCAGGCTACTTCCCATTGCTCTAAAATGGCTACACGTTTAATCTTTATATGACAGCTTGTAACCATGTTGAATTTTGAATTATCTGTGTATGCTTATACACATGGCATTTCGATATACATTAAGTGGCATTTACTCTTTGATTAATGCACATAGTATGTCTCTAATTGACCTATCTAGACTTCTTAGCAGTCCTCCTACTGCCTTCTATTTGTTTGTCAACCGATAGCGCTGATCCTGCATCGTTCGGTATATAAACACAGAGCTGATAAAAATGGTAGCAATTATCCGGACTTTGACATTTAATCCACTACCTTGACACTATCTTCCGCCTGTCGTAATGACTATCATGGTATAAGGGGCTGTATCAGGCCCTTATCGGTTGTTGTCGCCATACTAGAGATTTACCGTCCGACGGATTTCTGTCTCTCGCTTCACTATTGATTACAGCGCACGGTCGCTAGCGCAGCTGACCAATGCATCTGACAGGACGACTGATCGAAATCGGTTGTATTTGATGACTAGTTATTGTGTATGGATTGTGCAGTATTTAAAATGAACTTCTTCATTAATTTACAATAACAGTTCCCCGGTCACCGAAATTCAAGGGCGCGTGAAATTTTGTTCATAACAAAGGGGCGTTGAAAATACGTCAATTTGTTTATAATACAGCCAAAAAAATTGAGGTAATAGTGCACGAGATGAATGGCCGAGTCTTCTCTAATGCCTTCAGAGTTACGCCACTTTGGAAAGTCGGGAACATCGTATGGTGGCCCTCGTAATGCTTCTTTCCCATTATCCGTTTCACTCCAAAGCGATTGAGGTACCTGAGGATTGTGACACGACATGCAGCGATAAACATCCTACATCAGCCTCGACGACTTGCTTGATGTATGCCATTATATTCGAATCCGTAGGTCGATGCTGATGATATCTGACAATCCAGATTATTTACATACCGTACATACCGCCGTCATATACATAGAAAGTTGTTGATTGCAGCGTAATGAAACGAACAACAACGGTTTGGGTTTTGTTCTCACAATGAGCTGCAACACAGCTGCACGGCAACAAATTGGCTAAACATATAAAAGAATTACAAATGTTACCAAAACGACTCAAGACTGAAAACAGTCACTGGGTAAAAATGTAAACGTTCAGTCCAAATACGGTTATGGTTATAAATCATAAATCACGAGCACTCTTTTGTTTCTGTTTCACACCATAAAACGCGAGTCTATACACTTACAAATAGGCGGATCCAGAGGGGCTCTCTCTCTCCCTCTCTCTCTCTCCCTCTCTCTCTCTCTCTCTTTCTCTCTCTCTCTCTCCCTCTCTCTCTCTCTCTCTCTCTCTCTTTCTCTCTCTCTCTCCCTCTCTCTCTCTCTTTCTCTCTCTCTCTCTCTCTCTCTCTCTCTCTCTCTCTCTCTCTCTCTCTCCACCCCTCTTCTAAACAAGCCGTACCTGCAGTGTAGACTGTGGTATCCATTTCGATATACAAAAGACCCTTAACAAAATGCAGCTACTCACTACACAACAGCTAGGCCACTTCACTAATGTAGAGTTTCGTTTTATCCCTCATAAACATTAAGAAAAAGATCAGAGATATCGGGTATCTCAGCTTTAAGTGCAGGTTAAGTAGCGGCTACTGCTTAAGCAGACAACGGATACATGAGAGAGTAATGAAATCTTATCGCCATGTTCGAAAGTACCCGTCTTATAACAGCTTTCTTGAACATCTGGGTAGACTAACAAATAGTCTCTGAAAGGAACATAATTTACTGGAAAAAAACGTTCATAGTGAAAAAAAATAATATAATGAAATGGAGCCCTGAGACTTCCTTCATTTTCCTGAAGCTAAGGAAATCTAGACTTGCCACATTTTCTAGACTTGCGTGGGCTTTCTTGGATATATTTACTTCAGGGTCTGTACGACAGACTAACATCTGGGATACGCAGGAAGCTCAGCTAGTTGTCAAACACTACATGACTGGACTGAGTCGTTATGACCCTGTAGTGTCCTATTACACTTTACCAGTTCCATCAATATTTAATATGGAGATTCGGGTCAAAAGTGCTGTTCAGCAAACCATGCTTGTCACAAGAGGCAGCTTACAGGGTAGCCTAATGGTTAAAACCTGCGCTTTTTACACCGAAGACAATGGTTCCATTTCCCACATGGGTGGAATGTGTGATACCCATTTCTGTGTCCCCAGTCGTGATGGTGTTGGAATATTGCTACAAGCGGTGTAGAGCCCCCTCTCTCCCTCCCTCCCTCACCCACTCACTCACACACAATATGTCCCACAACATATCCCATAGTGTATGGTTTCTGGGGTCCGCGGTGACCGGGCTACTAATCCAGGTAGTACACAGGTACTGACCGTCAGCTGTCCCCCGTTAATCCCTCCAGTAAACCCCGTATTACCTGCTATTGGTCGCCAAAACCCTCACAGGGTCAGTATGCAGGTGCGTTAGTTAGGTTTCTTTTGCGAATCAGAGAAACGTTGTAGTCTTCTAGATGTGATCCTGAAACAACATCACATTTCACGAGGACGGTATCTCGGCAGCAGTCAAACATCAAAGCACATACGGGTAAATGCAAATGTAGGTGATACCTGCGGGTGACGTCATCTCTCACACCTGTGTTTCCGCTCCTCGGCACAGCTGCGTTAATATCAACGGGCGTGAAGGCCGGGGGAGGTGAACACGTATCATTAACACAGAGACGTGACATTCGGTCTTACATGTATCCATGTTCACTCATTATCGGTTCAGTAGAACAAATGTGTATAATAGCCTTTGTGATCTGGTAGTTTTAGTGAAGTGATAACAAAGTTTCGATTTGAACGAGTGCTGGGGATTTTATCGCAATTTATCCTTCTGGTATATCACGAGAGTTTAGCAATACCTCGAGACAATGTCACGTTCTAACATTCTTGCATCATTTCACATACACGCGCGCGCACGTAGATATACAACCATGGAGATTCGAACCCAGACTTATTATGGCAATCAAACGCTTTTTTATTGGGGTATACTACCACTTGAAATTAGACTTAATAACTCGAGTTTAATCAATAATTCATCACGACAATATAAGCGGAAAACTTAAACGGACAAATGTCACAAAACGTTTATTGATCGTAAACATTTCGAACTTCTGACTCGATCATATGATAAGATATCCTGGCATATACAAGGGAGGTAACTCCGTACAGCTAACTGCGTCTCCAAAAACCTTGTGTCCAAATAAGTGAAGATCATTTCTTGTGTTCTCCGCCGTGATATTTCTAAATATTCAGTACTTTGATATTCCTTGCCCAGGGGCGGTGAGGTAGTCTAGTGGCTAAAGCGTTTGCTCGTCACGCCGAAGACCCGGGTTGGATACAATGTGTGAAGACCATTACTTGTATCCCTCGTCGTGATAATGCTGGAATATTGTTAAAGACCGGCGTAGACCCAAACTCATTCACTCGTATCTAACTCTCTACAACGACAAAGCGCAAGCAGCTGTCCGACAAAAGCGTCATTTTCGACAGTAAAAGGTCCTAGGGCAGGAACAGACGTTAAGATTCACCTTAGAGCACGTCAGAATGCACATCCTAACGTCAACCGCTATTACTAGAATGTGGCGTTGATTGGATTTATATTGGAGTACAATTATCACCTAGCAAAGCCTGCCATAGGTATGTCTGAGCCTCTATTTATATACGCGACTAGGAGAAAGACGGAAATGAAACACAAACCTCCAACAGAGAATGTTTCTGTAAACACGATGGCAAACAAGACGTTTTGTGCCTGAAGGTATTCGCGGGGCTCAAGGAACGACGGTATTTTACGTCATCAGCTGCGTGTTGCATATACATGTACTACTGACTAGTAATCTGAATGTCTTTCCCTAAGTGGGTGAGTTTAGTTTTACACTGCTTTTATCTATATTCCAGCAACATCACGTCGGGGGACACCAGAAATGGGCTTCACGCATTGTACCCATGTGGGGATTCGAACCCGGATCTTCGGCGTGACGAGCGAACGCGTTATCCATAAGACTACCTCATCGCCCCATCATCATTACTTTTAAATCTTATTGGGGTGGAGTGATAACTTAGTGGTTAAATTTCAAATAAAGCGTTGGCATGTCACGCCCAAGGCCCTGGTTTTTGATTCATCACATGGGATTCAATTTGATGCATAGTCCTGTTAGTTCTCCCAAGATAGTGGAGAAAGTCATGTTCCATGTAACCATGTGTGTGTGCTTAGCATACCGTGAGTGCTTTAGGTGAGTTTAAACTTTTGATGGGTAGTGTGTAATGTTTGAGTATTAGAATAAAGATTCAGAACATCCGTATACCAAAATTATCCCTGCTTTGGTCATTTTATCTTACTGTTTAGAATTCCATGACATGTACAGTTATCGTCATTCCACCAATGTCCGTTTATGGTGAATGATGTGTATTTCGTCAGTTAAATTAACACTCCAGAAATATATCGAGACGACGGATAAAACCGATATGATTCGAAGTACTGAGCAATATTCTGTCTTCTGGAAATGTTCGAGTCTCGATAAACAATCCAATGATTGACATCATGAGCATTGATATGATGACAATCACGTCAGCTAACCTTACGGCCTGATTTCGTTAGTCATTTTTGAACTATAAGCACGGTTTGCAAAGACTGTGCCTGATCTTCACGGGTCGTAAATCACATGAGGATTCAAACCTTCGACATGAACTGAAAAATCTTTAACCACATAGCTCCCCTCTTCTCCACGGAAATATGAGGACAGATTCGGACAGGTTCTCCCGTGGGCTTTGCAGCAGGATATGCTAACGTTTTCGCCAGTGAGTGGATTTGATTTTACGCCGCTTTTAGCAACATTCCAGCAATATCACGGAGATGGAGACCAGAAATGGACTTCACACTATGTTTCAAAGATTCATTCATATATTTTCACCGCTATTTTGAATCAGTTTCGTCGGATAATTGAGACTGGCCATTCTCTGTCCTTACACAAAATCAAATGTCTCAGCATCCCTTGCAAAAACTGAGTAATACAACAACATTTTCGAGGAATGGGGATAGTGAGATTACTTCAACAATGCAAAGAGAATGCGTTATTCGCGGAAGATTCAGAAAGAACGGTGTCACCTGGGCTCACATTTCTGGGACATTCTATCACCTAAATCAAATTATCCTTCATCATCTGCTGTCGTATTAAAAAGCGTATTCGTCGAGTTGGTGGAACACAATTCTGGTCTAGCGTTTATGGCACCAAATTCAGCAAAGCAAAATATTATACTTTCCTTCCTATGTTTCTATTGGCGGCGATATATAATTGCCTTGGTGCAGCGCCCACTGTCAGCAGATCGTATTTTCAGAAGGTCAGCGGAGTATCTGATAATCCTGAGGAATTTCAGTGAAGCAGAATACCAAATTACGCCACGCTCCAAGAAGTTTATTTTCGGAGTTCCATCTAAATTTCAAATATTAGCCCGTGCAATATTAATCCACTTGACGGGGGAATTATTATTGATTTATGACAAGAAAAAGTAACGAGTGTTCATTGTGACATCATTTCGGTGATGGAGTCCGTCTGGTGGACACGTACATGTATGTTATGACGCCGAGACATTCATAAATCAAGATGGCGTCTGGACTAAGCACTCGCTTATCAGCCGACACATACAACAAGACCTAAGACTGGTACATCATGACGGACAAACATTTGTGCTGATGGTTTTAGTGGCAGTATACACCTATGGGACAGTTGTCTTTCTATTTAGCGTTAACAATGGACACCTGATACAGCTGGCGTGAAACCTGCACGAACCACCATCTTTTGACCAAGTGAACAATGGCGTAACGGAACCTTCAAGATGTTATTTATTGCATATGTTTAGTATAAAAACATTTTCAGTTAAGAGTTTCAATCATTGTACACTCGAACTCCGTTATCATATTATTAAACACCATGAGCGAAAAGTACTTAGTTCTTTAAGAAGCAACGCGGAAATGTATGCATATCAATGACTTCAAGAGTAGCAGTTTAATTTCAACCACGTCTCAACAAAATTCAATGTCATTTCTTGGCCCTGCGGCAAAACATAACGCCATGTAATCAGCCATTGATAGTGATGTAAACTGGGGACTGTAGCCAGTTTTCTGAACACCCAGCCCAGGAGGATCGGAAACCTATTTTGCTGCATGATGTATTTTCCCCTGCGTAGCGGGTAAATTAGGGTTGAGCGGTTTCTATGTAATACCCCCTGAAACTCTATTTCAAATACTGTGTTGAATATGATCTCTCTGTTCCACTTTCCTTATTGTGGGAGCAATATCCTTATAGGGTGTTCTGTTGAACTCCGCTCTGCATTTCATTCAGTATTGTAATAGGTTTTTTTGAAGACGTAACCGTCGGTCCTTTGGCGTTCGTTTTGAAAATTAGATTGCTTTTTCAGCGCAGGAGGAACATTCCTTTACAATAAATGCTATTTGTATATTAATTGTACGGCGTGTGATACACCCATTGCGATGTAAAGTAGCTAGTCAGCTTTGCCCAGAGGACATTGTAGTCCGCTTCTTGCTTCTCTGGTATCTTTATCGCTTGCGTTATGCTGACGCCATTGATTCTGTATGCTTCAGAGAGGATAATTAAATGGATAGCAGTAAACTGAATATGGGCGTTATGGCATGGACAGAACAGCTTACAAAACAACCATAAATAGGTTAAGTGGATACTAAAGCAAGGTAAAAATCTAAAAAGATGTCAATATAAGCGACGTTATTCCTTCCAAGATTGTAAGAAATCTCTGCTAAAAGCAGGGTTTATTTAACGATTCGGACCAGATCAACGCCAGTGTATTGATGTGAACATTGTCAGATAATGATGGTACCAGGTGTTCGTGAAATGGTGGGCGTGTATGCTGCTTCATCGGGGGTGGTAGCGTCACGAACAGGGAGAATATTGTTCTGGAACACCGGAATGTAATATTATGGTACTAATCAAAACCTCTGTTGCTAACTGATGGGTTAAATGTGTACCATAAAACGTTTTGGAATGATTTACTAAGCTCTTGAAATGCTGGAACTCTGATTTAAAACGTCTGAACAATAGACGTATGACGCTAATTGACGCCTTTGTCGTATGGCAGCATGTGCTCGATTGTACCTCTAAAGGCTGGAACTGCTGGACTGTGTTAGTCACAAGGAAACTTTGACTACTTTTACTGCTACTTGTCGTCCCTTTTGTCATACAGTCCTGTGAATACTCTGTTGTCACTATAGAACGTACGATGACGATGTGGCTACTTCACATGTCTCGTATTTATGTGTTATTAGTTGCGCTCTGTGAAGTCTGTATAAGGGAACAGACTGTGTGACAATTATGATGACTCGATGGAGAAAGGTGGATGCTCTCTCTCTCTCTCTCTCTCTCTCTCTCTCTCTCTCTCTCTCTCTCTCGTGATCTGTCTGTCGCTCTCTTGATCTGATACTTGCGTATTGTTTGACGATTGAACAGCAATGATTAGGTTGGTAGTGCCAAATAGACTGAGATGAAAATAGAAACAGCAAAACCCATTCCACAGTCTCGTCAAAGGAGGTTAAAAGTTAGACCACGATACCAAACCTGAAATTTGATATGGCCACAAAGCAGCCATCTTTGATTTCCGATAATATAGTTATCAGAAAACCTTGCACGCAAAGCCACACCGGCTCAGGGGAAGAAAACTAACATCCGAAGTTCTAGATTGCCGTTTGCTTGTGAATTTGGTAAGACAGACCCATCATATCTGTCGAAATCGTAAAAGCACAACGTGGTTGTTCAAAATGCCCTGATTAAGGTCAGCAGTAAGATGTGTGTTCTGAACAGCCGGGCGAAGAACATCTGTGAAAGAGTCATCCTGCATATTCATTTGAGCTCAAGGTTTTGACATCGGGTCACATCCACTTGTGAAGCGGAAATGAAAATATCAATGGTAGTGGATCAACACTGGCATGCGGCTGTTGTATGTGGGAATCGCATGAATATCACTGCATACTGAAGAGGCGGGCTGGCATTAATCGGCCGAGTTCCCATACCATCCTATAAATAAAGACTAGTAGTTATTTCTTTGAGAATCAACATGGAAACATATGCACATCAAGGACTTCATTCGTTTCGCAACGGAATTCAATGTCATGTCCTGGATCCTGGTCCAGAAACCGTTCGTAACGATACGACCTATTTACAACATCGCTGACTTAAGAATGGTATAGTGCTACGAACCCTTTGTGGACAGGGTTCCTGGACCCACTTGCACAAAGCCATCTCAGTGCTGCGACTTTCTTAAGCCCATGTTGAAGAATGGGAGTTACAATTATTGTAGCGCTAAGATTGCCCCGTGCAATTCAGCCGTGGGCCTTTGACAGAACAAGGTTCTCATGCGTTTTCCTGAGATACATCATTCATCACAAACACGGTTTACTCTACTGAACGTATGAAATAAAATGATGTGCGTATGATAACAGTTTTCACAGTCGTGACGTGTGGGCGTGAACTGGCCGAGGGCAGACGAATGAAATCCAGTCCTTGGCGGAAACAACTGAACGTCATCATGTCCTGGCAAGACTTACACATAGAGGACATTACAGCAAGAACGGCTTTTCTGAAGTCATTAGTTTTGTCTGCCGTCTTAAAGAAGTAATATAAGTATCTCATCGAGACGAATCAATAGAATAGTTCTGGTTTCAGTACAGCTTCAGGACCTCGAAGTTTGGTGCAATTAGCATTTTAATCCGTGACTTGATTCTTTTCAAAGACATTGTAGCCGCGTGGGTATATCAAATACCCCTGTGGCTTCAAGACATGCTAATAAGTTCGATTTCATTGTATCTCAGTGTATTACTTCTTACTTATGAACAAGCCTTGTTAAATATTCAGTGTCTAATCCAAAAATACCTTGCATACTATATGAATGCAAACTACTCTCAAGTCAGTCATTAGAGAGTAATAGCAGCGAGGATTTGCCACAATGGAGATTTGACGTTCAACGTAATTTAACCTTCAAATAGCACATAACAAAGATCCAACTAAATAATTGTGTCTGAAACCGAGTTTCTTCAGCTGGAGCTAGTGTTCTAATCACGACAGAAGATTGTATCACGAACTGCTCTCATAAATCCCAGCATGTCCGTAGCCAAGATGGTTTAAGTGATAAAAGCAGTTGTCATGAAAATATTATGAGAGAGGCATATCATCTGACAATCTGTCTGAACGCGATATGCAGATTTGTGTAGCCATGTATGATAATTAGTGGGTTTGGGGCGTTGTCAGGGAAACCGTTTGAAATTATATATTTCTTTCCCGATGAACACGGAATGGGAATAACTGTTGTTTAGAAAATGTCAAGCGTGTTATTATTTGTTAGAACTGATTATAAGCGTAATGCTCTGTAGACAAGTCATTGCATGCCATGGACGTTTAGAGGTGAAGTTTCAGAACTGCATGAATACAGTCGATTGTTACATCGGCATTTCTCTGGATTATCATATACTATCTTAAAATAGCATCGTTGGGCTCTCTTAATACTCTTACTACGGAATAAGTGAGCCTATTTCGGGGTTAAAGGGAGGGATGGGGTAGTCCGGTTGTTAAAGCGTTCGCTCGTCACGCCGAAGACACGAGTTCCATTCCCCAAATGGGTACTATGTGTGACGCCTATTTCTGGTGTCCTTCGTTGGAATATTGATAGAATATTGGAAAAAGCGACGTAAAACAAAACTCACTCACTCATCTGACATTAATGACACGTGACTATGGTGACCGTTAAATCAAATGAAATTCTGCAAGATGTCACATCAGCACGGCAGTTTGCAACGTGTTTGACTGTGTCCAACAGGGTTTCACTACACCAAAATATTAACTGATCTACAGTCCCCACATTCACCATGCCCATGCATTTTAACGCTGCTTTCACTGCATCAGTGTCTAGAATCTAGTATCTAGTATCATCTGTGCCAATGGCAGTGTATGAAATAGTCTAAAGCTAGCCAGCCCGACGGTCTGGTTAAAAAATTGAAATAGCATGTTCCATGCATCTGAGAAAACATAATGACTGTTGTGAATATAATGTTAGACAGTAAATACATGTCTCAGATTCATTATGTTATTCTCTGGAACTAACAATTGAGTTATTTTCTTTGGATTGCCTGGTCTGGTTAACTTCATTTTGACCTGTTCACATTTTGAAGTTGTTAACCCCTGATGTCTGACTGAGTTTAGGACTATATTCACACACAGCCGACAGCTGCTCAATGGTGCTATCGAGTGTCCAGGTTAGAACCCGACTATCCCCGTATAAGGCGGTTTAATGAATCTGGCAATCAGACAGACTGACATGTTTACAGGACACCGTCTAGTCTGTCTCACGTTTCCTGAAACACATTATTCTCCCTTCCCTTCAGCCCTAAAACCCCAAATCAGTGAATGAATCTGACAATCAGGCTGGTTGACGTGTTCGATGTTTACAGGACACCGTCTAGTCTGTCGCACATTCCCTAACCGATATTAATCACCCTTCCCATCTGCCCTAAAACCCTAATAAAGCAAGTCTAGATTCCCGCAGATACTGAATCTCCGATGTATCCAACATCATACACCGAGAGTACTGCTAATTGCGTGAGTACTAGTGAGTATTGCCTGTCTCACAGTCCCTGGACCACATTATTTTGCCTAGTTTTTTGCCAAGCATTCTCTGCAGTGCTAAATCTCTGGTCTCCCCGGGGCTCCTTTTCTATGTCATTAAAATGGGTTTGTTTGTTACTATCAAAATTATATCTATTCAGAATAAGCCTTAGTCTATAACGAGTGATGCGTTGAGATTGCACCGATGACGAGGAACGTGTTTTCCTGCATGAAAAGGTTTCAGTGAATTATTGATGGTTTTACATGGTCCACCACGTGTTGCATTACATTTATATTGTGCAGCAAGGGTTCCACTACAACAGGATATGGTACCATGGATTTGGCATTATTTGTCTCGCTGAATAATTCATACTTTATAACTGCATGAAACGCAACAGCTTGAGATCCCCGTGGAATTCCAAATTAGAATACGTCCTCAGCAACCTGTGTTAAGTGGTCAGATTTGTTGGCTTGGTTATTTGCGAGTGGTCGTACTGCAACGGCGTGGAGGGATGTTCATCACATCGATCATTGGATTGTTTGCCCAGGTTGTCTTAAACAATGGACGAATTAGTTCGAGATTCATCACATAATTGATAACACTGCGCGTATTTTGTCAGACCCAACACCGTTGTCTTAATACAGTCAGGTTTATAAGAGACATATTTTAAAACACATGAAACTGTCTAATCAACACGAGACATGCTCCAAGACCAAGAATGCAGAGTTTTGTCTTTTAGCTGCCAGAGTAGATGATCAAGTGTAGAATAGTCAGAATCTCTATGATACAACAATGACACTGAGGGAAAATATATCGTTGCTGGAAGGACTCTTGTCCAGGTTAATTTCTATATATTGAATAGTGTGCTCTTTACAACATGGCGAAAAATCTTTAGTTATTACAGGGTTCCATTCAGAACAGGGAGATAAGGCTCTATGCAGAATTGATAAATGAGGTTCCATGTAGAATCGAGAAATGAGGTTCCATGCAGAACTGAAAAATGAGGTTCCACGCAGAATTGATAAACGAGGTTCCATGCAGAACTGAAAAATGAGGCTCCATATGCAGAAATGAGAAAACAGGTGTCATGCAGAAATGAGAAATGAGGTTCTATGCAGAATTGAGAAACGAGGTCACGCCATAACTAATCTCAAATAAACAACATCCTTGCTCTTACATTGTACTTCCCTGTATGAAGTCATGACATTGAAGCTAGTTTGTAGACCAAAACCCAGGGGAAACATTCTGGCATATACATCTGATTTCTGTAGCACGTTCGCGAATATAACCGAGGAATTCTGAATGTGAAAAAAAATGTTGTTATGGTAAGTTTATACATCCGGTCGTTTCTGTGCCATCGGATTTACGCCCATAGGTTTATTTCTGGGGCTATATTGTATTTCTTAAATGTTGTCAAGTACAGAGATAATTCCTGGTAAAGAAATACGACAGAATTGTTTTAAAAAGCTGACAAACAGTTGGTTCAAGAACACATAAATCCCTCAGTTTGATTGGACAATCAAAGGTCCATCTGACGCGAACTCTCTTGCTTGTGTCCTCTGAACTGGAGTCAGGAAAGCATGTTGTAGGAGTTCAAGATCGGGTTTTAATGAGGCTGGGTTATGAGGATCAACTGAGTAACGCCTCGGCAGAAACTGATTCAACTTACCATTAACTACAACATCCGCGACCTTCTACTGGAAATAACGACAATATAATTACGACAACCGACAGATGTGTACAATGAAATATCTTGATGACTGTTTACTCGCCGGCTTTATTCGACTGATGTCGGTGTTCCGGATCGAGCGTCTTCAGTTAGTTTACCGTCTCCAACGAGAAGAGTGGTTTAATGGGGAGGTAATACACACTGGCTAGGTCTATCCATAACGTAATTCAGAACCTTTTGCCTTCCATTTTAAGTATGTCATGCAATTGCTTTCCCCTTTACGATGTCGCTTTCGACCACAAAGAAAGACATTACCGCTGACGTATACATTCTATTTCCATGTAATAGAAGTTTATAGCCATTTTTTTCTTTTGCAGACGTTTTTATATCTATTTCTTGTATGAGATGCCTTTGACCGATTCCAAATACCATTTCCTGTTCCATGGTGGTGGATGTTTGTTGTGTAAAGACTTCTGTGGGTTATCGGGATGAAGATGTTGGATCTGTGGCTGCTGACAGTTGTACAAGCAATGTTTTACCGACTGTACGATCAATCACCATGTCTGTATTAAATGCCTTGTGGCGTGCGCTCCATCACTGTATCATATAACTGTTTATCTCCAACCTGTCCGGTCGCGAGTGAGTGACGACATTGCCTGATTAGGAGGATGATATAAACATATCAAAGACCGAATCTGTTGTGTATTTATTATCAAAGAATTAAGTGCATACAAACATAAATTTCTATCATCATGATAAAAGCTATGATCTAAACGATTATCAAAAATCAGCCTCGCAAAAGGAACGAGTCATTGAGGGTACCAAGTGGTGCTCTTCATTATATCGATTCAAACGCTATAAATGCAAACTCGTCTGTAGCTGATGTCTGTGAGTGGGTGAGCTTATTTGTGCGCCACTTTTAGCAATATTCCAGCAATATCAGGGGAGGGGACACCAGAAATAGGCTTCACACATTGTACCCATGTGGGGAATCGAAACTGTTTGGGGGATAGTGAGTGTTTAGGGTTGTTTTGTTTCATTCCACTCTCCGTAATATCACAGGTTTACGACGACGCTCAGCAGAATACTTCTAACCTGAACAAAACAGTCCCGTGGTTCAAATTGTGAACAACGACCGTTATTTCATATCGCATTGACCGCGATCCCGACTGCACATTACATGGCCCACAATCCTGATTTCCTATCACATTGCCCACAATATGTGTTCCAGTACGCCAGAACCTTCTGCATCACTATCCAGCCTGCATCTGACCACCCATTGATCCAATGTTGGTGAGTGTTGGCACCACTCCGGTAATGGCAGGAGGCACCAAGAACCGACTTATTGAGCCAATGAGGTGCATGAAGGCTTGCCTGACTGCCCACCGACCCAGTATGAGACCCCACCATCCAGAGACCATAGACCAAGCGGGATATGGTCTCTGCGCCAATACTCGTAGTCCCTATAAGCACTGGAGCCTCAGCCTCAACATGATCTCTGGACACATGTGGGTGATATATTGCTTCTTTAATGCATGCTTATCACAGAAAGAAGTGCCTGTTTCTGTTTCTGAACCGTTATTTTGTAGAAAGCTGAAATAAGCGAGATTGTTAATGACTGTTATGGAGCGAACGTGGCAGGGAAAAAGTCAGTTGTCGATGTTCAGTATATATAATTACAATGAGGGACTTGGTGGTGTGGTTGGAACGAGGAATTAGGGCCCAGGCATTGATTCCTTGCATTTACTCCAAAGCATTTCCACCAAGACAAGAATCAACACTTTTCTATCAATGACACTGTTTCACAATACGCTAATCAATGAATAGCTCAAGTGGAATGCTGTTAGAATACATTTTGTCCTCGCTTGACAGATTATAAAGTATTTGAGAGGAAGCACTTCGGGCGTTGTGGTAATGTCTGAAAGTCCCTGCATACAGAATGGCGATCAACAAAAGATTATGGTCGTTACAGAAAGTATCTCATCAAAGGGCTCCCACCCCTCAAAGATGATTAAATCCTTTTTTTCATCTCCCAGTTATTGGTGTGTCTCATGGGCAAATTATCCGATGTTTACCAGTAATCCTGAAGTAATAGCGCGTGATGGTCTCGTGCCGTCCGTGCAATGCGTGTGTTAACTTAGATAACTGAACACACATATCGACCAGTCTGGGCACACAGCTCTGAGAGGTCAACTTGATAAGTAAATACTGCATTTATGAATTTGTCCCTCTCTCCACGCGGAGTACGTCCGTATACTTAGTCTGATAAGACGCAATCTTCGTGCATTTGTGTCAAGAGTGTGTTCGTCTGCTGCCAAGGCCTGGAAGGTCCCGCGTTGATTCAAAAGCTACCTTCGGGATCATGTTCGTGACTGGACGTACACGTGGACGTTGAGGATAGCTGATGGGAATTCGCCATGTTGAAGAAATCACTTGTTTTTTTACGTAAAGTTATGTTTGTATTGACAAACGTCTTCAGGCTCCTTACCCGTGAAGGTCCAGGGGTAGAATGGGCTTTCAGCAACCCATGCTACTATGCTTGTCGTAAGAGGCGACGTACGGGATCAAGTGTTTAGTGGTCAGGCTGGCTGACTTGGCTGATACATGTTATCCCCCAATTGCGCAGATCGATGTTCATGTTGTTGGTGACTGGATTGTCTGGTCCAGACTCGATTATTTACAGACCGCCGCCATATAGCTGGAATATTGCCGAGTGCGGCGTAAAATTAAACTCACTCACTCTTCAGGTTCCTTGGTCTTTCTGCATCACATCCGTAGGCTGGATGTTGATTGGGTTACAACTGGTCTTCAGTAACCAATGCTTGTCGGAGGCGACTAACGGGATCGGGTTGTCAGACTCGTCGACTTGGACACATGTCACCGTATCCTGTTTGCGTAGATCACTGGATTGTCTGGCCCAGACTCGATTATTTACAGACCGCAACCATGTAGCTGGAATATTGCCGAGTGTGTCGTTAAACAACGACCAACTAACGAAGCTACACCTGAGAACGTCTTCACACAAACGTGATGGAGCCTCGCCAGCTTGTCAATCAACTATATGAATACACCTACGTCATGTGAGGACCCATGGGGCCAGAACATCCCTGTGATGTGTCCTCCTGTCGTCCGCTCTCGCACCGTATTCAAATCGGATCTCAATGTTTTTAATACGAAAAACCTCATAATGTGCCCGATGATCTTCTTACACTCCACTACCATGAATATCACTACATATCACCCACTCTAACACGTCATTTGAAAAGATTCATCTGTGTTTGATGTGATTGCAAAGTACTGCTAGTCAATCTCCTCTCCCTGTATGCACAGGGGAACGTATATTGGACATAATATCTTTACAGCCACGCCATTACATTCCCTCAGCCAACCCCTGTGCCACAACACTCAATGTGTGCACAATGCTGACGGCGAGCCGGATCAGCTAATGTAATAGATATACACAATTTCATTCGGCCACGGAGTGACTCCGTTCTCAGCAAATATATCACATTTCATCTCTTCAGTAAACTGTCTGGATTAATCCAAACATTATATATTCCATTGTCAGTCATTCTTTCGTCTCCGTGCGCCGAGCCGTGCCAGTCCTGACAAAATTTATATATTGGCCGTTATTTGATCAAGTTGAGTCATTGTCCGTTTCCGATCTAGATTCCGAGATTTGTAACTCTAACGGTGGAGACTGGGCTTTAGCGTGACTACATGGAGGTGCTCTCGTATTACGAAGATAGTTTCGCCGCCACTGTATTTAGAAATTCATTATATGACCCATTCAAATTACAAGTTTTCGATGTTGTATTTCATGGATTTGTGATCAGCATCCCAGTTGATACAACAGCAAGCGAGGAAAAACGAAACCGCCATCTTGTGTATTAAAATCGATTCAGGTTTCCTATTTCGATCAAAGATAACTTAGATATGATATAGTATAGGTATGGACGTTTTTGATCCTGTTAAGGAAAGTTGACTGTATATTTGTTTGGTAAAATATGCTTCATGAATTATAGCCTGTTGGAAGTGTGACCTGTGAAGATCCGGAATCGAATAGGCCTTCAGCAACCCATGCTTGCCATAAAAAGCGACTATGCATGTCCAAAGAGGCGACTTATGGAATCGGGTGGTTAGTCACTACGGTAACCTTAATGCATGTTACAGAAGGTCAGGGTAACCTTAGTAAAGGTTGCTTCGTGAAAAAGAGCCCCTGACCCGCGACGATCAGGGTTAAAATTGGTCTAACATCTAGTTTGGAAATTTCGTCTATAAAACCTTCCGATGCTAAAAGGTAAACACACCTATACCTCCAGAGTGTAAATCCCTGAAACCACGTCACCATTGTCTAGGGATAGGTCCATGCACATGATGCTTGTCGAGGAAGCCAACATCGGTGATTGCTCATAGTGTCAACCACTTGTCTTGAACGAACGCGCAAAGATCCGGGTTGGAACTGGTCTTCAGCAACCTAAGCATGACGCAAGAGGCTCGCTGACCTGGTTGACAGATGTCATCGTTTAACATATTCGTAGATCGATGCTCATGCTGTTGATCACTGGATTGTCTAGTCTAGACTCGATTATTCACAGACCGCTGTGATATAGCTGGACAATCAACCAACCACGTAATCCATATCCAACTAACACGCCATGCTGAAAGGGAAATAATGTCCAAGCAGCGTCACTCACTCACTCACTCACTTACTCACTCACTCACTACACAGTATAGAAATAAGCAGCCAGGGAAAGGCTACTCTTGTGTGAACAATGTTTCTGACAATTTACACACATTACGCACCTTGTAGTAGCAATCTACAGTCAGACCGCATTGCATACTGCCGATCTATTCCATAAACATATATTCCAAATTCACGCAACCAAACAATTACCAGCCATGAGAGTCTCAGGAGTTTGTTATTGGTCTTGTTCAGACGAGGAACTTTGGCTCAGACCCAAAAACAGGAATTCCTGTAAGCCACAGAGATGCCGCATGGAAATAACATCCTACTGATGCACACTCTAATTTGAATAAAAACGATTTTTGTGAAAGAAACAGACAGTATTATTCTGCATGAATGTTGGTACCAAGGTCAAAGGGTGTGCCGATGAAAACAAACGAAACTTCACAATCAAAGGGGAGTGTTTCCGGTAGGGGAAGGGAGAGATGGGTGTGTCGTCTTGTGCTCTTTTATTGTCGTGAAGAAAGGGATAGGATAGACGCTGGAGATATAAAGCATCATGTGGCCATTTGGACATCTTTCGGAAAAGGGATTAGTACTGTCTTAGGTCTCTGTACTTGACAATAAAGCTTTGCTTGGCCCAGCTGCTCTAAGAAATTCGACCAGGAGTTACGAAGGATTGCCTTTCAACTCAAGAGTCTTTAGGATTATAGACCTTTTGTTGTAGTGTTTATAGCGAGAACCGCCACAGTAGATTATGTGCATCTTGTGTAGTTCGCTATATGTTCTAAACCTTCACCCTCACTCAGATGTCAATGGAGCCACAATACGGTCTGTACCTCCCTTAAGTGACCAAGGGTCCGCTGATCGTTATCAGAATTATGATTTCGTTCTTTTCGACCCTGGCCTCTGGTTTATTTTTTCACTGGTGTAAGACGACAATCCAGTGATATCATCTGTACAGGCCTACGCAGCTGGAATACAACGACATGCATCAATAAAGTCACTTTGTCCAACACGGGAAGCTGACAGCCGACCATCTTCACGGGCATATTCCCCGTTAAGCTGACTTACAATGATATAGATGTCAAACTGTGTTCACAACCACAGGATCTAGACTTCCGTAAGGCTGGCAACATTATATATGAAAATGACCAGTGGTTTGTCTTGTTTCACTTCAAATTGGGGAAATTCCTACCGTTTATCAATGTTATGGAATGTTGAACCAGGCATTGTATCTGATGAAGACTGTGATACCTAAGGCTTGAGAATATGTATATTTATCAACGTGGTTTATGTAATCGGCCATATTACGTATTACGTATTGGCCAGATGTGACTAATTCTACTTCTACGTAAGTGGGTTTTGTAACACTGAAGTTTATAACATATGCATTCTCATCCTCGTCATTACGGTTACCAGGGGCAGCTAACTGTAATTTTCTCGATCTGTCTCGTGCACTTGGAAAGATGGCAGTACCTGCAAACTTTGTATTGTCGATCCTTGTAACGAATGACGGTTGGAAACAAAATACGTACATTCAGAGGGAACCGCTTAGCGCCAAAGAATAACAATATAAATACTTGGTCAGCAGCCGAAACAGAATTCGTTGGACATAAAAAGTAAAAGTGTATTTAAAAGTACATTAATGTGTGATGGCACTAGCTATTTGCGAAAATACTATTGTTTGTTTGTTGAGTCACAATCAGACAACCCAGTGATCATCAGCATGAGCATCAATCTACGCATCTGAGATATAATGACAAACAAGTCAGCAAGCCAGGCCACCCGATCCCGTTAGTCCTGGAAAATATTTACAATATATGGGGAAGGCAGAGGCACGAATACAGCTGGTTATTGAAATACAGGTGGTAATACCCAGACAGTCTTAGTCTGGGGCGTGCGTTGCTATGTGTCGGTATATTATGTACCGCCGTTTCGCAGGGACACACGGAACAAGTGGTCACTAGAGACGCTGAACGCAGTATTTGCAAAGAATAACGAACATTGACCCGCGGGCCTACATCTCCAGATGAAGGAGTGTAGTCAACGGTGCCACGGACCCGTCAAAACGTCAGCAATGTACACCAAAGCGTATACCCTTTGTGTCCTCATCGGCTATCAGAGAATAACGTAAACACTCAGGATGGTCTTCAGGATCGATACTGACAAGCGAAAGATGTGAATCTCCTCCATCACTGGATATCGCCCACCTTATCCAGTCTGGGCTACAGACATGACAGAAAACATGTCTCTTTGATACCTACCATGTCTGGTAAGCTTGCGTAAACAAATAGCAATTCATGTCACAGTTTCATTTTTCGCTATTGTGTTAAATATCTGAGCAGAGACGTAGGGGCTTGTTGGACACACTGAAGTCCCAGTGGGTGACTCATAGTAGACTTACAAAAGGTGGATTCGTTCGTTCCGTAATTGCACCCTTCTTGGAACTGGGACTTGGTTGTCAGAGCCCAAGGCTAAGTATTCGTCAACAATACGGGTTGTCTTTACTGGTAAGTGTTAGATATTGACAGCCTATAATTTACTGTACCATCTTCTTCCAGATCCAAATAGAATCCAATTCCAGACTCCGGGTACTCTTTTCACAAGTGCAGTATCTTATCAGTGGCGTTCGAGGCTTTAGATGTTGTGTTTGAATGCATGGGAACTGCGTCCCAGCTTCCGGTGCTATGGGAATCACATTTATCACTATCACCTCTTAATGTCACGTTAGGTTTTGTTTCGTTGTTTTGAGCAACGCTCAGCAGTGTGCCTGTAGATTGATACCAATCTGTAAATAAACCAAAAGAAGGCAAAGGATCAGGTGACTGACATCATGAGCATTCTTCTAAGTAATTGGATACAAAAATGTGACCGAGCTAGACCCCTGCGTTAGTCGCCGCTTGCACCAAGTCTGAGTTGCTGAAGACAAGGTCCTACATTTTCGAAACTCTCGGGGTTAGTCTAAGTGCCACACAGGAACATTAACTTATGACTATCTTAACGCTGGGAGAGCTTCGAAAATCTAGAACCCTGTTCTTAATTTTCACAAGGGTAACGCCATTCCATGTGGTAACATTCCACGGTGTCAGTCTGGTCATACTGATGTTATCCGATCTGAATACATTTCCAATGCTCAGATATGCATCACGAGTATCTGACAGAACTGAGCTGAAAAAGAAAGGTGATATATCAAAAAAGTTCTCCAAGTAATTCAAGTCATCAATTACACGTATATTAATAACATCGAAAACCGTTCCATTTGAAATGAATAGGACCTAATGTCAATGAAGTTTTAGTCCTCTGTGTAGATGATCTGGCGTCAGGAGTGTGCGTCAGTTGGGGGGCTACCCTCCCTTGCATTAGTTTGAGATTGCTTCATTACTTGATGAATAACCCAACTCCAGATAAACTACAGTGATACTAGACCCAGCGTCTCACTCCGGTGGTGGGGCCACCGAGGAGTATGAGGGGAGAGGGCAGCGGGGGTGACAGAGTTTAACGCCGTCAGAGGCTTGGAAGAGGATGTAATGGTGTAGGTGAAGTCGATGCTGAGGTGATGGAGTTGAATGTAGTTATCCCCTCCTAGATCGCCACCTCTTTTAACCCTATAAATGTCAGGATCGCGTCGCCTTTCATCTCATATTGATTACTGCTTGCCAGGATCGTCGTGTCGGCCAATAATCAGCCATAATTGCAGAATCATCTCCCCTTAGTTTTAATGACTTGGTCTCTATGTTGATTCTAGGTCAAGTTCTGGGTTGGATGAATTAATGCTTGTAGATCATGGAAGGGAATTACCATCCAGCTGGCTGATAACGGACTGATAACGGACCAAGCGCTACCGTTACTTTGATAAGCTGCAATGTTTATCATCTATTGTTGTACTACCCACAACTATGCTGTACCAGAAGAACCACAATCCTAAAATAAAAATGACATATTCATGCAAATCTCGATTGCACGATTCGGAATAAGTTATCAATCAGTGTGTATGAAACCCAATGAAACTGTAATGAATGGATTGCAAAGTCCCGCCTATTGTAAAAGACGCATGCAAAGGCAAATCAGTTGTTTGCCTACAAAAATACGGGAACAAACAAACAAACATCAACAGAATTAGAGTAATGATGTGTTAAACAATATTCATTCGCTGACGGGCAGACATTATCAAAGTCATCAGTGACTACACATATGAGTAATTGATTTGGAGTCTATTTTGTCACGTGTATTTTCTATTTATATGCACGTGGCAATAGGGCACACGATATCCCCCTAATGAGACTTTACAGTCTGAATACAAGATACATGTACAAATTATCAAATGTCACGAGAGCATGGAATCTTCTGTACGCCTAACAGGCATTCAAGACCGTTGGATTGGTTGACGCTGCAGCTCACTCGTGTTGCAAAAATACGGCTGTTTATGTTATATACACCGCGCACCTGCCATGAGGTCAAAATTGTAACGCATAATGACATATGATTACATCGTGTTCCAGGCATCGAAATAATGCGTCAACAATTTTGGACACTTTATATTACGTAAATGAGTCATAACGGTCTATATTTCCGGTCGGCGTTATCAGGGTGGGTCTACGAAAGTCAGCCCGAACGCTGCACATGTTGTCCATGTAGAATACTGTATAGAAAGGAACGTGGCTTCATAGCCGAGCTCGTGTGGACTTTCTTCAAACAGACGTCATATGAGATCTTACATATAGACTATTTGCAGTGAAAACGAACCGATGAATTTCACTTTAAACAAAAACGTAAATCGAATGAAGTGAAACTAAGATTGCGAATCTTCGTAATTTTACATTACCAGTTGAACATAAAAATCTCAGAACTGTATTCAGCTTAAGATGAAAGTTGTTGAACAAAGGATCATAGTTTTAAATGGCTTTATTGTTCGTACTACAGGGTCATGCACAATAAATGAAACACCGAGGTCATGTGGGGTTGGTCTGAGTTAGCGCTCATGACGTACCGCACGTGCATTTGTTTCACTGCTGCCCTCACCCCTTTGATACAATTAATACAAACCAGTGGTGACGATTTGAATCTGTGATCGTTTGTTAAACAGCTTTTATCCGTGGTTGAATGAAACTCTTAGACCTAAACTTATGATTAAAATTATGAGGATCCACAACTTCACTTGTATTCGAATCACGTTTTGGTTTGAAGTGAAATTCGTCGGTCCGTTTTCACAGCAAACAGACTACACTTCAAAGTCCACGTGATGTTTCATGTGTCTTGTTTAATGTTAGCTTGGCCTTTGCATGTGAATAGAATGGAAAGATCAGATGCATATGACATTAGTTGATTTGTAGTAACATGAATATCTAATTCATGGTGTAATTACTCCGGAGACAGCGGAATAATGGGTGTTATTAACCGGGCTACAAACCGATCGCGATGTACAAACTCGAGTAATCAAGTGTTTTAGCGCAGGGAAATTCACTGTAAAGAGTTGTCTCTCTTGGAAACACCGGAATCAAAATATGTGGGTTTGAATCTTCGTCTTTATTTTCACACAAGCTGACATGTCTAGACATAAGTGGAGTTTATTTCAAAACGGTGTTAGACCAAATTCAATCAGTCAATATTGTAAATTGGATAAACATATTACTTTCCGTCGTAAATCGAATCAAAGATTTAGCCCTGATTATCCCCGTTGGTTAGCCAGCATTATAGCTCTGCACACGGGTTTCGCCAAATTGATAAAGGTTTAATGTCTGTATCACCTCGGGCGAATCTTCCCCAGTTGTCGGACGTTAAATCACTGAAATGATATTGAAATCGGGTAAAACATGTAACATAATTCTAATCCTAATAAAACTGGAAAGTAAAATAGGTAACAGTTCAGTTGCACTATCCAAGCTGGAGTGAGTGAGTTTAGTTTTACGCCGCACTCAGCAATATTCCAGCTATATGGCGGTATCCAAGGTGGAAGTTCCGATGCCATCATATTGCTACTAGAATAACTACACCAAGATGAGTGAGTATTGGTTTACGCCGCTTGTAGCAATATTCAAGCAGTACAACATAAACAGGTTTCACGCACTGTATCCATGTGGGAAATCGAACCCGAGTCTTCGGCGTGACGATCGAACCAGTAGACTACCCCACCGCCCTGTGAAAAGGAACGTGAAATAAACTCACGGGCAAAAGAAAGTACACCAATACAAATTTGTCTCTGGGAAAATATAACAAGAAGATATGTCAAAAGCTGTGTAATTCAATGTTCAACCAATCATTTGTCAATGGATATTGATAAAATTTACAGCATTTACGGTTGACAGTAGAAATGTATGGACGTTTAAATGAAAAAGGTGTGATTTGTAAATTTTGTTAGTTTGTTAAGAGACTTTTTGGAGCGTGTTGAAATGATCAGATAGGATTGGAGGAGTCATTATCAGACATAATTCAATGTCAGGAACGGGTATGTCCTCCATATGCAACGATGCATGCTTGAACACGACGTCTAACAGAGTTAATCAATCGTCGAATAACGTTGTTTCCAATTGCCTGCCACTCCACTCTTCATGCATTTACCAAGTCTTGACGATTTGCAGGTGGTGGGTTACGTGAACGAATTTGTCTGTCTAGGTGACCCCTGCAAATGTTCAATCGGCGAGAGGTCTGGGGATCGAACTGGCCATGGCAGAACATTCACGTTATTATGCTAGAGAAAGTCCTGTGTAATCCTGGCAGTATGGGGCCTGGCGTTATCTTGCTGAGACATGACACGCCGATGTTGCTGTAAGAATTGCAGCACAACAGGACGCAAAACTTCATCAGTTTAACGCTGGGCTGTTAAGTTTGCATCGAAAACTACCAGCTGTGTCGTCAAATCTCTGCATATGCCGCCCCAAACCATGAATCCCCCTCCACCAAAAGGAGGAATCGTCTCATGAATTCAGCAGGGTGCTGTTCTATCACCCCTTCGGCGGTAGACTCGAACCCGACCATCTGCACGGAATAACTGAAAACGGTTTTCATCAGTAAACATAATTCGTTGCCAATTCCGTTTCTGCCAATACTGCACAGTGCGGGCCCACCTCAGTCTGTCACGTCGATGACGAGGGGCCAAGGTCATCCCACGGAATGGTCGATAAGACGAATACCATAATGTCTCAGTCGTCTTGTAACTGTTCTTCGACTGACCACATGATTCAACGATGTTGTTGCTGATGACGTCCCAATGATGAAGCGATTACGAAGATGCAATAAACACATGCGCAGATACCGGTCTTCATTGTCGGTAGTAACTCGTGGACTGCCGCTCCTTGGCCTGTCAGCAGTGCTACCTGTTTGCCTCAGTCTTGTCTACAGCCTTGTTATTGTGCAACCAAAGATTCTTGCCACGTGAGCATGCCTGGCCCCTAGGTGGAGCATTCTAATCGCCCTCTCACGCTGTTTTGCAGTTAATCTCGGCATGTTAGTGGAAATAATCTTCTTGTTTATGATTACACGATGCCATTTAGAAAGTGGTCAAATGCAACATATGTCATATTTGGGATTTCACTTTCTTAGTAAAGTACAAATTCTAGTACTTTTTTCGGTTGAGTCCCATCCGGGATTCGAACCCGCACCCTCAGACTCAGGCACCTAATAGCCAGCACACAAAGTCAGCCGCCTAGCCCGCTCACCGTGGAAGTCGCGGTGGCTGAGCGGGCTAGGCGGCTGACTTTGTGTGCTGGCTATTAGGTGCCTGACTCTGAGGGTGCGGGTTCGAATCCCGGATGGGACTCAACCGAAAAAAGTACTAGAATTTGTACTTTACTAAGAAAGTGAAATCCCAAATATGACATATGTTCTTGTTTATGGTCTTGGAATACTGACTGCAGGGTCTTTATACCCATTACCATTTCCATCATGCGATGCTCGTGCATTACATTTTTTCCATCACTAAAACTGATTTTCGCAAGAACCAGTGCATTTTCATATAACTCGTGCTCAAATTGTTGTGTGCAGTATTTTTGTGATATGTTTATGTAATCTGGAAACAAAATCCAGTTCAAATATTCAAAATACTGGAATCCGAAATTTGGTGTAGTTTCTTTTGCCCGTCAGTTTAGTTTATGTAACAAACTCAGTTGTACTACCCAAATGAAGAAAGAAACCAGCTCTATCTTATTGCCACCGAGTTACATATAGCCATGTGAACTATTTTGGTCTACTTTGTTGGCTTGTACTTAAACGGGAGACGTAGTATGTTGTAGACACCATGAAATGTTTTACTTCTCATGTGGCAAAGTGTGTTCAACATGCATACATCTACTCTGATATTCTTAAATAAACATTCATGGACGTTGACGTTGCTGTCGTATATGCATGTGTTGTTGATATTATAACATCTGAAATAACTGTCAGTTATGTTTGGAGAGTAGCTCTTGAATCAGCTGATCCTAATACTTATTGAGAACTAAGAGATTAGGTGATATGTTTCAGGACATTGAAGCTGAACACATGAAGGGAATTGTCTTTTCTGAATACTGGATCAGGAATATGTATTAATGTTTATCGAACTTTTGTAAATTTTCCCGTCAGCAACCACTAGGCATGCATGGTAAAATCGTCCAAGCCGCCTTAATTGGTTTTGCGAAGTTGCGTCCCTTTGAACACCAGGAACTTATGATCGAGGGTTGGAATCACAGATTCGCCGTGATTATGTTGTTATGTTTGTCAGCGCCTACTGTTCAAATGTTATACGCTTATCGCATGTGGGACAGACAAACCATGACGTAACTGAAATACAGTAAAGCGGCCTTAAACTCACTCTCACTCACTCACTCACTCACTCATTTACGCATGGACTCACGCACTCACGCGCTCCGAGTACTAATCGGACGAAAGGTGTGTTTCCAGACAAATGAGACTGAAGCTCACGATGGTTCACTGTAAGTTGAATGACCTGTCAATAGTGTTTCCAATTCCTTGTTTCAAACTTGGGGACGATTACGGAAAACAGTTCGAGAATTGTATTCTTAACATCATACGCCATACACGTGCCGGTAGTTTGATTTGTGAGAAGCTCAGAGAAATACAGCCATTAAAACCTTTAAAATACCCAAATGTTCTGTTTTTGATAGGAACTGAAAATAATCAATGATAAAAATATGTGTTTTGCTTTTACGTGTCAAGTCAAGACCGATGCTTCGATCGTTATGTACTGAAATAGAAATCCGTACGAACGAAAATTAGCTCCTGTCAAAATGTTAAGAGAAAATGGCACGCTAACTGCCAGTGCGGGATACATTGCAGGAACAAGTCCTCTTATTCCACAGATGCTCTGTGGGTACAGAAAATATTTGTAATTCTAAATATGGGTAATGTCTGGTAAAGCGCACCATGTGCTATGTAACTGGACAGCGATCTGAACTGTAGTAAAGTCGTCCTTGCCCTCACTGAAAGAGCGCAACAACTGATCCCAGATCCACCCCTATCCCCCTCCCCCATCATCCCTCTCCCTCCCAATCGCTATTTTCCATGCCCCCTCTCTCTGCTATCATCACCGATCAAAGTTATTTTGCTACAACTGAGTTACATTCACGTGCTGTAATCTTCTACAATTTCCCAGGGGTCAAAGCCTAAACTGGCAGATAATTGGAAGAAAGAATGGTTTGGAAATAGAATCGTTATTACGCAAAATATCGATAATAAATAAGGGCTTGCATATCAAAGAGCTGACCGCCACCTCAAAAGGCCGGAAACGGCGTTGTTGTCGGCCTGTCTGCAATAAAGAAGAACCTTGTAGGCCCCCATTGCTATCAGGTTTGTAAAACCAACTTGCATGCCAGTTCCATGCCGGTTCCATTCCTGCAACTGCTTCAACCTCCATGGGAATGCCCACGGAATCGTGGCTAATTCGTATTTTCATAAAAACATCACGTTCCATCTTGGAATGTATTGCCTTAAAACGAAGACATTTACGATGCAGGTCAGAATGCCGTGATGTTGTTGACGGATTTGTGCACGGTTTGTTCGCTGATTTAGCTGATAGAATTAATTCCACAAAACCAAGTCGGCATGCGGAAGCATGCAACTATGTATTTAGATGGGGTCCGTGTTCGATTATACTTGAGAGACTAACGGCCTGGCGTCATTTACTGGATAGCATCGAGTATTGTCTCAACGATATTAAACGCCGTAGTTCCATACTGTCAAGATGACCACATAGCCTCGAAACATACCCACTCGCAACTTAATCTTAGAAAGCAAATTTAACCATCGGAGGTTTTTTTTCCTTACAGATACCCTTCCGGTGAAATTCCCCAGCCATGTTTGTTCGGGGGTAATTGGTAATAGTGTGATTGATGTTCTCCGCTCTGTCCACGACGATACTACACAGCGTCAGTTCAGCACCGGTGAATCTGTATACGACATCGTCACCGTAGCCGGTAAGCTTGTTAATACCTATCGACAGATGGGCCGATACCCTCAAAATTGAGGGCTCCAGAATGGGCAGCGAGGCACACATCTGGCGCTTTGCACGCAACTTACATGCATACCTGTCTCGTCTCGCGAGACCCCTGTAGTCTCGCACGCACGCCCTCTGTGGACGAGAAGTTGCATTTGGCGTCTGCGGATCGTCATTTAAGGAATCTGTCAATGAACAGTAACAGTGTTGTAACAAATATTGGAACGTCAGACACATTGGAATGAACATCTGGTGACGTTATGTCTTCTAAAGATGCTCATTACTGTCAGTATCAGGGCCATGGAATCACAACGCGAATGTCATAGAACAGACGTTGACTGGACATAACCATTTTTTAGAGACACAAGGTCTGGCGAACGCTGGTGGCCCGAATGGATAGTTAATCTTTCCATTTAGAAATGAAGCGAGTCTGTGTAATCAATATTTAAGGTTGGATATCCAACGTATCTGGACATCAAACGTAGGGGTCTAATAATAATCTGAATGGCCGTTTCTGCGGATCTGTCGAGCTTCCTGTTGTGTGAAAAGCGTTAACCCGTTAATACGCTTGTCATGGCCAGTTTAGTTAACTGAAGATATAAGACATAAACTTAGACATTTGCAACTTTTAAGAGTAGGAGTGGGTCATTTTAAACCCAAAATGACTCTCTGGGGAGTTGGGGTAGTCTGTTGGTCAAAACGTTGGCACGTCACGCCGAATACCCAAGTTAGATTCTCATTGATGGTGTTCCCCGCCGTGTTGTCGCTTGAATATTGTTAAAATCGCCTTAAAACCCAAGTTCTCTCAGTCTCACACACTCATTCAATCACTCACTCAGAGTCACTGTCACTCTTCATATATTGCACGTGTGCCTTTATGCGGATGTTTTGGTAGGATTTTTCCAGTACCTTCTATCTTGCAATTTTCATTGTTCTTAACAGTTGTCATTGGCATACTGGCAGTGTGATACAGATATATAAACGACACGTTAGTCACATCCTCTGTCACACTTATACCCATTGACGTTATCGACACGTGTCCATGTTAAATGCTATAGATCTAGGTTTATCGGCCTGGGAAAGTTTAAACGGGGACAAGCATGCATACAAGAAACCCGTACTGAACTCAACTCGAGTCCCTGATGGATCCGAGTATAGTCCTTCGACTCACAGCAACAGAACTGAGCCCGTGGCTTTTTCCGAAGTTGTGAACGTCTTTTTCATTTGCGTTGCTTAGTTAAAGCTACCCGTCCCTCTTAATGATGGTATGTTGTGATATGAGACTGCTGCAGTTGTTGTGATCAAGTTTTTGAGAATAAATACCATTTATTTCTGATATGATCACCTAATGTCAACTCATATAAGATTGGAATGTTCATATCTCTGTTCAAGACTAACGCTGATGATATTCTGCTCAGATTAGCTCATTTTTGCAGGACCGATGGGAATAGTCTACTGGTTAAAGCGTTTGTTCGTCACGCCGAAACCCCGGGTTCGATTCCTCGAATGCGTGCAATGCGCAAAGCCCATTTCTGGTGTCCCTCGCCATGATATAGATGGACTATTGTTAAGGGACGTAAAACGGAATTCACTCACTGACAATGACTGTCACCTATATTGTGCACGTGTTAAACCACGGGTTTAGGCGGATAACAGACTGATCAGCTGTAATGAGAGTCACATGGCCAGCATATATATATACATAATATATCCCGTTCTGTTGTATGAGCACAACTCTTACTTGCTTACAACGAGAAACAAGTAATACAACAAATAGGAGCTGATAAACTGCCACGCCCGTAATTACAGACTGTTTAGCGTTGTTAATTGCACAATCTCTCTGAAATTTGCATGGTCTGTCTTATACGCGATACGTATCGGCAAGAAAAACATTCCACTGAAGAATTCCCTTTGAGAAAATTAGGTTACAGCGCAACAGTGGTATGTGACAAAATGACATGGAACTATGTGCCGTCTGCATACTTTTTGAGACATCTTATGGCAGTAACTCAATCAACTACACTTCAGTTATGACATGAATACCGCCACACAATCGATTGCTGAGGAACGTTGTCAGGGCTTGCCTGGCTTAAAGCTGACAGTAGCTCTTGTGCCCCAGCCACAGGGTTTAGTGACGTCTCTCACCATCTAGCCTCTAACGTCCGTCACCTGCTACACAGGTGTTTTGTCGGGTATATGTTTTTTTTATAATTAGATAAACATGTTTTTAATAATATAAATATTAAATAAGAAACCGAGTAATTAATTAATTGTGTATAAGCGAAGTTTTATCCATAATCCTGTAAACTTCTACTTTGTTGAGGGTGAAGAAACTTACTGTGTCGTGGGTGACGAGACTTGTAGTGTATAGTTGACCTTACTGTGTAGTGAGTGACGGACCTTACTGTGTAGTGGGTGACGGACCTTAGTGTGTAGTGGGTTACATGCCTTACTGTGTAGTGGGTGACGGACCTTACCGTGTAGTGGGTGACGGACCTTACTGTGTAGTGGGTTACAAGCCTTACTGTGTAGTGGGTGACGGACCTTACTGTGTAGTGAGTGACGCACCTTACTGTGTAGTGAGTGACGGACCTTACTGTGTAGTGAGTGACGCACCTTGCTGTGTAGTGAGTGACGGACCTTACTGTGTAGTGGGTGACGGACCTTACTGTGTAGTGAGTGACGGACCTTGCTGTGTAGTGGGTGACGCACCTTGCTGTGTAGTGAGTGACGCACCTTACTGTGTAGTGAGTGACGGACCTTACTGTGTAGTGAGTGATGCACCTTGCTGTGTAGTGAGTGACGGACCTTGCTGTGTAGTGGGTGACGGACCTTACTTTGTAGTGGGTGGCGGGCCTTACTGTGTAGTGGGTAACAGGCCTTAATGTAGAATGGGTAACAGGCCTTATTGTGTAGTGGGTAACATGCCTCACTGCGTACTGGGTAACAGGCCTCACTGTGTAGTGGGTGCAGTTAGTGACAGGCCTTGCTCTATAATTGGTTACAGGCCTTGCTGTACAGTTAGTGACAGGTCTTGCTGTCTTACAGTGCCTTTCTGTGTAATCTGAGACACAGTTTCTTATACAGATGTCTGATAAAAGCAGTTTGTGAGCCATGTGATTCCCGGTCCGCTCGTTTTGACAGTGTCCGATTAGGTGACAAATAACTTTTCATCTTCATCAGAAGCACAACTGGCTTCGAGTATTATTGATCCACCAGTTTGTTTCATTTTCCCAAAATACGACAGACAAGTGATTGAATTGTTGCGATCTTACTGGGATTAATGCATGACGTTTGAGTGCCGCAATATGCAATCATCTTTCAATAAACCGTCATCTGAGGAGCACACAAACCGTCTAGGAGAGTCGATGCTACTCAACTGGCAGAAGAAATACATGTAATTCGATCTGTAAATAGGGAATGTCGGTTTTGTGGAGACAGTGTCGTGGGTAGATGACTGCTCGTACAGGGAAACCTTTCAGATGTGATTGGCGAGCTTGGCCCGTGTTTATCTTTGGGGAATACTGACTCGTCGCTTGGAAGCTCATAAACTGTTTCCATAACAGGTCTGTAAATACTGAATATAGTAACTACACGGAATGGTTGCTTTGGGTTAATACTGTTTGTAGAGTAAAACCACTTGTAGGTAAAAAAGCCTTTATGTATATTTACATAATGGGCAATGGATATTTTTATTGAACGTTCAAAGGTTTTAGGTACATGTTTCTAGATTGATTGTCTGGTAGGTAAGCCTCTCTCGCTGTCCCTGGAGCAAACTCATTCCCAATCTGTCTGCAGTACAAACTCTCTAAATGTTCTACATCGTTTATCAAGTTCGGAATATCTAGTTCACTCGAGTTCATTTTAAATCTAAATGGAGCTGGCTGTTTTTCGCAAAATTATGTATTTTTCAAGGAATAAGGGTAGTCTTTCTGGTGATGGTCGAAACCTTCGTTTAGCTTTAATGTCACAATGACTTCGCGCGGTTGGTGAAATTCGCTGTGAGTTGTGTCCTTCTTGGAAGAAATGTTTGGTCGTGGGTTCGAGTCCCAGTTCGACCTGATTATTTGTCTAGGTTTGACTGCACCTCTGACGCATTTGCGTTTCATGAATGGGAGTTCGCTCGTCACTCCGAAAGCTCGGGTTCGATTACCTACATAGTTTCAACGTGTGAAGCCCAATTCTAGTCGTGGTGTTGCTGGAATATTGCTAGATGTGTGTCAAACTACACTCACTCACTCACTCATCAACGGAACAGACCTTCATTAATTTCACCCCACCTTAGGGTAGCCTAGTGGTTAAATCGTTCTCTCTGCACATCGAAGATCCGGGTTCGATTCCCCACATATGTGCAATGTGTGATGCATTTCTTGTGTCCCCGTCGCGATATTGTTGGGATGTTGCTAAAAGCGGCGCAAAACCATATTCACTCACCCCGCATTCAGCGAACATGATGTGATAGCAACAAAGTGTTCAACCATACTCACTCACTAACTCTTGATGTCGTCCTTCATTTTAATATTGTAACAGTGCTATAAAACATAAAAAATACCCATCAACTCTCCCTTCGTATTGCCTGCCTGGCGTTAATGGGAGTTAAAGTATGCATTAAACAGCAATGCACTTATAGTCAAATTTATACACTCAGACCAAGATGTACTCTCCTCTCATGATTACGACACGGGCCGTGCGCCTCCTCATCGCGCCCCTACCGAGAATGTTAATCCGTGTGAGCGTGGTGGAGGTGTATGACCTCGCCACGTGCAGAACATCCTTGTCCCGTTGATGAGCCCTGGCCACAAATAGATGATACAATTACAGCGTAATGATATAATGAAGCGCATAATTACGTCCTCCACAGCACTGCTGTTGCAGCATGGAAACGGCCCCAAATGAGAGCATCATGGGATACTGCGACAGTTGGTCGATCGGCGCTTTGTCTATGTGACCGTTGTATCGGCCGTGTAATCGTGGTGTGCACATTTCGTTGTTTTGTTGTCTCTGAAGACGTTGTTGGAAACGATGCGGTTGATGTAGTCGTTGTAGCAGACGTTGTAAACGATTATGTGTATTTCCCAGCAACATTCCAACAATATGGCAGGAGTGTGTAAAATTAATAAACGAGTCTGGAACTGTGAGTTGAGTGATCGATATAATGAGCATCGACTGTATCAACCAGGTTACGATGACATACCTCAACCATGCCTGTCCACCAGATACTGTTACTTGCCTTTCAGGACAAGAGTTGATTGTAGCGATTAAATCTTACCTGTATATACTGCTGTTCTATGAAACTACAAACACAGGTCGTTGTGTGAGTGATACATGTGAACACATATCGTTTATCGTTGTAGAAGTCGCTGTAAGTCATGGCGGTGTTAACAGATTAATGTCGTTGCTGCAGCAGTCATCAATACACAGATACATCGACCAAACAAACTCACAGCACTCACAGCTGCGTGGCAAACGCTTGACACTAGTATGTCTAACAGTCCCTGAACGTTATTATTTACCGTGCAACCTTCAGTCTAGACCTCCCTGCAATACTAAAGTTGAAGCAACAGCCGTAACTGAAGCAAGTCTAGATTTCTGCAAATTCATCTGTTTTCCCTACGGCTCCTTTTCAATTTAAATGGGCTTATTTGTTACACTCAACATTCTGTGCATTGAGAGACTATGCGTTAGTCAAGCTCGACTCGTATTCTAGCGAATAGCTATTATGTGCAAGCTGTGCTTTTATACGTAAACCTGTAGGCCGCTATATTATCGTACGCTGTCATATTGAACGGGGCGTTTGTTTGTCTCAGAAATGTCAAACGTTTATTGGTTTAAGGTGTTATAATGCTTAATAAACGCCGAGTGGGGTTCACCTTTCATGTATAAAACTTTCTTTAGTTGCTTGGCAAACCGTCTATAATGTAATTCTGAAGAAAACCTGCTTTCAACAGCCTTAATGAAGCTTCACAAAGATTAACGCTTGATGTCCCAGCGTCAGAAGTCGCATGAGAAGCAACTATCGATCGTGTATCGAATTAGTCACAAATAGCCGAAATCTAATTCAATATAATTCAGCTAAAATTACCATGACACATAAAGACGCAACGTCAACAATAAAACTTCACTGCATGATGTCATATTTCTTTTCAAGTCACAATCCCTGGCCGATCCTAGTCCACGGGCAGCCCGTGTTGAAAGGAGTCCGTTCAGCTGGTCGGTTTTAAAACAGACATTAGTCAATATGGAAATATTTGCCCAGGATCTATTTCACACGATTATGAACAGATTGCACAGCCTGTGTAGATCTCCCTGTGCGTGACCCAGTCCGTGGAGGTGTAGCAGCTTTATCGCTGTACTATCAAATCATGTGATAACGCCACCAACAGATAGCAATATAGGCCCTACGTAACGTGTATGCAGTAGTGGATATTTTTCCGTTTTACGCTTGACAGGAAGCCCCGTCTGAAATGTTATGAATGAGACCCCGACTGCCGGCTTTCATTCACTGATTTGTCAGCAGCAAGAGGATAGAGCACGCGCTACGGGTGTCGTCTGCTTGCATTCTCTGTAACAGTTGTGTGCTCAAATAGTTGAAATGATTTTGACGAGGAGTGGGGAATATGAACAGGCTGAGCGATTCATTTCGTGATTGATGTCACTACTGAGAGGTAAGAAGTTACACCAATATCCCTAAACTGTCGTCTGCCTAAACTGACGACTGCCTATTTCACTTTCAAATATGTCGTCTGCTGACAGCCGGAAAAAAGGTATCTTTCATGTTAGTAATCTCCTGTGTATATTTCACTTACTGCAGCGTTAGCGTGTCAACTATCCAGACGATAGGATGGCGTTTGAGCGCGATATTGAGCGGTATATCTTGTGGTGAAGATAAAAAAATTGAGCTGTTTACCGGATATGCCCAAAATGCACAATCAATGACCGCTTTTGATAGAACTGTGTCCACATCTGGTGGTAAACTAATGGAGTTGAATGTCAACAACGTGGTCGTTCCGTAACAGAGATCAAACCACGTGCTGTGGGTTGTGCTGTGTTGTTGCTATGTCGCTCAGAAGGTCTCTAGTGATTCATCGCGTAGAGATGATAAGTTGCCTTACGAATTTCATACTGCTTGTGATTACTAATATAATTTGCTTCTCAATTTCATAATTAATTTGACTCGTTATAGTGAGTGTAGTTTTAAACCGCTTTTAGCAACATGGCTGCAATATCACGCACGACAGGGGCACCAGAAACGGGCTTCACACATTGTACCGATGTAGGAAACGAACCCCAGTCTGCAGCGTGACGTGCGAACGCTTTAACCACTAGGCTACCCGTGACTAGTATATGTCACGGATATAATTCTACCCGAAAGTCGACAGGCTGATGCATCTGAGGAAAGTTCCGTTGCTCCGCTGTATACTCTCCCTTTCGTGTGCGAGGAAACGCTACCACTAAACTAAGGAAAACCCTACAGCGCATGCCTATCCACAGTCACTCGTGTGATAGACTAGAGCACTGTAGTAGGTAAAGTATGAGGTAAAGTTATATATTGTCCCATCCGCGATTTGAGATTTCAATTATAGACTGTTCCCAGCTTTTGCAATCAAGTGAGTTATGATCATGTTTAGGGGTGCGGTGGGGGAGGGGGGGAGTGGTAAAAGAAAGGAACAAGAAAAAACCCAAGAGTACACGATATAGACCAATACCGTGATAAAATTCTATATAAGGAAAGTGATACATCAACCTTAGATCTCTACTCAGGTATACGCAGTGGTGCTTCAGCCTTTCTTTGAGAGTAATCCCCTCTTATCCTCCCAGTTTTACCCCCTCCTGTCAAGAACGATGAGAGAAAAACTCTCCTTTGTCGCCTCTGATCTCCGTTTCTCTATCCACCTGATAAGAGCCTTAAGAGTGGAGAGAGAAAAATCCATATCGGAGCATGTAAACCGTTTATATAACGGGCTTACGCCAGCGCGTTGTGACTGGTTTTTCCTCTTTGTGGCGTGAATCATTACCAGCAATTAGCTCGGTGGGGCCGTGTTAGCCCATACATCTAGTGCCCTCGAAAACCTGGACAAAACATGAATAACTATCGCTTTGCCCTTTCTGAAAGGAAACTAAAAAGAACAGCATTGAACGGTTATTCAGTGACAGGCTTTGGTCAGTAAGGCCCAGTGTCGGAAATATGTATCAGTTTAATATACTGACGACAGGTATACCTGGAGATAGTGTACCTACACACTGACTGACCACGTGTCTGCGTCTAGAGTGTCTGTGTGTCGCTGTGTAGCTATGGCGTGCTCAGTCGACAACAGTGGAAAGGTATGTGTGCTATGTTGGTTGTATTCATGTCAGCTCGCCCGCTGTTCAATCCTTTGTAGCGATAAACTCTCAAAATCAAACACAGTATGTGTTATTGGTTTTATATTGAGATGTGAAATGTTCGCGGTAATTAATGTCCGAAACATTATTATCATTGTTTATATATTAATAGGTACGTTTTGATCAATGTGTCTAGATGTTTTTGTTCATGTATAATAATCACGTCAGAACTGAATGTAAGATTGCGTTTTGTAACAATTGATGTTTGTTGTCATATGACATTCGTTCTTACGGCCTAAGAGACCAAACGTAATTAACCACCTTTTACCATTGAGTCACTGTAGGAGACGCCGTTAAGTACAGAGTAACTGCAGGGGCCGTCGGTGTCGTGAGCGGCGGTGGGATGGCCTAGTGGTTAAAGCGTTTGCGCGTCACGCTGAGGAGCCGGGTTCGAATCCTCACAAGGGTACCATTTCTGGTGTCAGCCATGATATTGCCGGAATATTGTTAAGCGGCGTAAAAGAACACTCCCTCACTCACTTGGTGTCGTGCTAGGTATTGATATGTCTGACACGTTATTAAATGCGACGTTTAAAGACACCCACTTTGAGTCTGTAATGCACACCTACTGACGTGCTGGTCTGGCTAGTTAGGCCTGGGTGTGATAAACTCCCGTATTCCCATCACGCAATTTGATGTGCTGCATTACCAGGTGTTTATAGCGTCTCACGTCGTCATTAACCCGGGAACAGCATGCATGACTCTCAATATCCTATCTTGATTTTTCCCTGGCGTAATGTTCCGTGCCGTCACTGCTCGTTCAGGTTGGTCAGACGGAACAGCCGAGGAGGTGTGCGTTATTATAAGTATCGGCAACACTAACGACAAGGCCAGTATGTTACCACTATAACCATATTTTAAATAAGATCAGGATACAAATGTTGTTGAAGCCGTATGAACATGTGCGTTTATTTTGGGATGTTCAGCTCTCGATGTTGGGCTTGGTCAAATCTTGGCGTGATAGTCTGCAGACATCTCTTCTAGACTAACGCTTAGTCTCTGAATATATATGATTTTCATAGATCAAACAAACCCATTTAAATTGAAAAGGATACCCAAGGAGACTAGAGGCCTGCTTTATTTGGTACCCTTCATTTAGGGCTTTAGCATAGCAGAGAGGACTAGTCAGTAGGGACAATGATGTGGTGTAGGACTGTGAGACAATGTATTCTAATTGTATTCCAATATACTTGAAACATCACGTTCAAGTTCTGATAAAGGCTTACTTCACTGTCTCAGTAGATTCGCTTTCTTTGTTCGCCTGTTATAATAAGGCTACCCTATCATATCTCAAGAAGTAGTGAAAATTGGTTCATAAGCAATGGGACTCAGTATAAATGTGTTTTATTTTGGTAATATCTTAACTGACATTGGTCTGACCTTTGACCTTCTACTAAATCGGAAGCTGAAACCTCTCATTGTCATCATTGTTTTGACAAAGAAAATGTGATGAAATTGCATATTAATGTAGATTCAGCACATATCTCGTTTTTAGACAGATTGACTCTGTAAACACGATACATTGACAAACCAACTAACCAGTGCCACTGAAACATCGAGAGGTCATAGCACCCAGCAATGATGACACGTGGGGTAGCCTAGTGGTTAAAGCGTCCTCTCGTCAAGCTGAAGCCCCGGGTTCGATTCCCCACATGGGTGCAGTGCGTGAAGCCCATTTCTGGTGTCCCCGTCGTTATGTTGCTAGAATATTGCTACACGCAGAGTAAAACCATACTCACTCACCCTTTTCTGTTACCATCCTCGCCTCAAAAAACCACTGGACAACTTAAGCTGAGACCTCGCATGCCTGTTCTCAGCAATAATGAATATATGAATCACGTTTGAAATTGTCTGTAAACATGGCTACCAGAACAGCCATATTTACAATAGCTGCAGTACCACTCGAACAGAACTTGTGGACATTACATGACCGTATTATCAAATATTATGTACATATCATTATTTCTGTGTGGCTCTTTTCTTGCATGTATGCATGTAACGTATTTGGATGTCAGCGAAGACAGCAGCTTTTAGTTAAAGTGATTGACTAAAATGTGAGATAAGGTGTTATGGGACAATTTACACACAGTGGAAGCTTTCTAATCCGGCACTCATGGGGACTGAGGAAATAATCCGCTTTAGTCAGTGTGCCGGATTGGAGAGCTGCTGATAAATGTATAAGCCATGGAAGGGAGTTGGATTTTGTGCCGGTAATGACAACTTGCTGGATTAGACAGATGCCTGTTTTGGCAGCTTCCACTGTATCCGTGTTATTTGAACGTTATTTGAATAGTCTATGTACGTACAAGTAATGGTTGTAGAGTTGCTATGCTTCCAGCTTTCGCTGTATAGGTTTGCATCAATAATTATTTGAATTACAGTGTCATAAAAGTGTCAGGAATGTTATGCAGTATATTCCACATGATGTACATGAGGTAATTATTGATTCAGACCCTATGTTGATATCACCAAAGAGCATGTTAACATGTTAAAAACGATTCGACGATTGTAAACGACAGACAGGAATGCAATTAACATTAGAAGCATGTATAAGAAAAATAAAGTGGATCTGTAATTAAGTATGCTGGACAGGTATTCAGTTTTCGCCAGGTGTGTTAGTTACACCTGTGCATACACATACCGCATACCGCATACCGCATACCGCATACCGCCATCTCCAGGTGTGCAGCTATCAGTGCTTGTATTCCAGACATCGTGTGGGTGAGTCGTTTGAGGAAGCAACGTCCGCAGCGCTACCCATCCCAGCAACGTCGGCATGTCGAGAGCATATCTAATGTCACGATAACCGTTTTGACTCCTGGGCCAAACTGAGTGTAAATCCAGTTGCCGCCGTTAGTCTCAATGTCATGACATGTTAAAGACGTATACTTAAATGTGACTTTAATATCCAGATTGACTACGCACGAAGCCAGACAAGCGTTCGTTGTTTCTTGAGACGCAGTATATTGCAGATATATGATTTCCAGTCTGTACATAATCAATTTTAGACCCGACAATCCCCCGTAGGACTTCATAACTATCGATCTAGCCGGGTGGAAAAGATATTTAAGAACCAGGTCAGCGAGCCTGACCACCCGTTTTCGTTACTCGCTTCTTACTATAAGCCCGAGTTGCCGAGGTACTATTCCGGCCCCTATCTTCATTGGACATCCAGCACGTGAGTTGCGGTATGTTGAACAGACAGACCTCTGGCTTATTGGTAAGAGGTATTTGTCAGAAGAAACATGATAAAGTTAAGAGGTTTTAGTTACATATACAGTCAGGACAACAAACCCCATATTGTGCAGCAGTAATCAATCAATTTACCTATGTTGATAACCATGGTGGAATGTCCAGTAAAAATCGATACAACTTTGATAACGATCGGAAATATAATTGCTGACAGGTAGTTCATGTCCCTTCAGCAACCTATGCTTGTCATAAGAGGCGACCAACGGGATCAGGTGGCCAAACTCGCTGACTCTTTAACACACGTCATCGTGCCTCAGTTGCGTAAATCGATGATCATGTTGTTGATCAATAGATTGTCTGATCCAGACTCGATTATTTACAGACTGACGCCGTCTAGCCGGAATATTGCTGAATGCGGAGTAAAACTAAATTCACTCATTCACAGCGTCCATTGCGACGTGTCACTTCATACGTAGCATAGTTTGATCTCTTGATCGTGAGTTCGATTCCCAGGTTTACTCTTTTTGTGATCCCTGATTTTTCATTTCCCTGCTAGTGGTTTCACCAAATCACATTTGACTTTGTGTTATTAAGCTGACACACTGGAACTGTTTGAATATCCAGATACGGTGACAGCCGAGGTAAATTTTCGTGATATGGTTTCTGTCGTGTGTGTCAAAGTGACAGTATTAGTCACACTCTGAGAAGATTTAACGCATTGCCGTGGACCTGTTTGCCACGTAGCTGATAACAGCGCAAAATGCTCTCTTAAACAAACATCAGTCACCCCCTGACGAAGTCAACTACCGGCAAAAAAACTATACCCCGCGATAAAGGTGATAAAGAATGAAGCTATCAAGACATGTTTATTCGGCAGAGTTATGTTTGACACGGGTTGTGTTTTCAGCCTAGTAAGGGGCGGCGGGGTAGCCTAATGGTTAAAGCGTTCGCTTGTCACGCCGAAGACCAGGGTTCGATTCCCAACATGGGCAAAATGCTCGTTTCATGTGTTCCCCGCCGTGATATTGCTGGAACATTGCTAAAAGCTGCGTAAAACCAAACTCACTCACTCACTCACTCACTCACTCAACCAGGTAACATGTCGATAACGCTTATGGTTGGTTACGCCGCACCCAGCAATATTCCACTTATATGTCTTCGGTCTGTAAATAATCGAGCCTCGACCACACACTCCAGTGATCTACGATATTAGGATGTGCCAACCAAGTCTGAAACTCGAACCACCCGAGCCCGTTAACCGCCTCTTACGACAAGCATGGGTCGTCCGGTATCGTACAAGCGATCCGGATCAATAGTTTTATGTGCATGGCGTGATAATCAAGTAGTTAATCATATCCGTGAGACCAATAACAATTCTCAAAGAGTTGAGGGGAAGGGAGGTAATGGGAGGCATCTGTGGCAAGCTAATGTATGTTATGCAATCTGCGGAAACAGCAGCATTCTCCTGCCAAGGTCTTCGATATATAGGAGCCTGCGTGTAAATGTCATGCTGGGAATGTGACTGTGACATGAATCAGTCTTAGACAAAGGAAGCAATCAGAAACCCGCAGTGCCATCACCAGAAGGAGTGAGGGAGATTTTGCACACCCTTGACGATATTCGTACTGGATCACGGCATACTCACCTTGATATTGCTGGAATGTTGCTAAAGGTGGCGTAAAACTAAACCCACTCACTTCCTTTCATGGTAATGCATAGGTTTTATCATTACGTTTCTTTTCAAGGTAATACATATCAACATCATCATTATCCACATTTGGGGCGGAGGGGCAGACTAGTGGATACGTATTTGCTCGTCACGCGGAGGACCCGGGTTCGGTTACCCACATGGGCACAATGTGTGAAACCCATTTCTTGTGTTCTCCGCCGTGATGTTATTTGAATATTGCTAACACTCTCTCACTATCCACATTAATAGACAGGAGTGGTATCATTATGTTTCTGTCCTTGGTACGCAATAGTTCCATTGCTATTCCCTTCTGATCGTGATATTCCACATCAGTGTATTCATACGTCCATGGTGGTGTCGCATGGATTCACGTTACTGTTCGTGGTAATTCCGTCAATTATAAATATTACTGTAGTAATGATGCTGCTTACCTCGCAGCTTCACCAACAGTAACATCGGTCATCGTGGTTCACAGTAACTCAGCAGGTCAGGTAGTACCTGGTCATAGTAAGACCATATTTGGGTCTTAGCGTATTGACCGTCATTTCATGCCGTACTTCAATAACGCCAAGTTAGACAGAACTTGTCCCCATGTTAATCTGGAATGATTACAGTCTGCATATCAATTAATTGTCGCTTTCGTTAATTAGGAGGGCTGTAACAATGCAGAGAACTGTCTATGGATTGCATATGTTGACTCTCCCGATTGCAATTAATCGATGGTAGAAACGAAGAATCGTTGGTGCATCGATAGTATTTGTGACTATCGAGAGTTCAGTATTTGACATTCGTTGATAATGCGCAGCACAAAGTACAAGAAGATTCGTTCACTTTGGTTTCGAGTTTCCTCTTCAACAACGTGATTTGGGTTTTAAGTTTCTTGTCATTTACTAAATGTGACAGAAACTTTAGCTTGAGTTTATTTCATATACACTATACATTCATTTGGGAAATGACTTCCAATGAGACAATTCAAGGAGAAAAGATATAACAATAGTTGGTAGCAATAGTTGTTGGTAGCAATAGTTGTTCCTGCCTCAGCAGTCACCCGTATTAATTGATTCCTCTCCGAGTTGGAACAGAGATACGATATTGTAATGACAATGGCTGATCTGTATGTTATTAATATACAGACCCGTAAAGGAAACTCAACTCTGGCTTTTTATCAAGGTTTTAAATGGAAGACATAAATATGAACGCTTACTTTTATGAGATACTTCTTCCAAATTGCGTTTCTTTTTGCTCTTCAGTATATACTAGTATATGACGGCAGGGTTCGGTGAAAAATGTAAAATGTCGACGTACACGGAGGTTCTTGGCTCCAGTTTGTGTTGAACGCTGTCTCAACTATACAGATACTGAAATGTATAGTCTGGTATTTGCAATGATATGGGGCGATTTCCTGACCAGAATCCGTCCAGCCAACGTGGTAATGTACCAGATCTATATGCGTGTGGTGTTCGACACCTTGTTTGGCTGTGCAGTTGCGTCGGCAACATTCGGAATTTGTTTAGTACAAATGTTGTGGTCTTGCACTTGGATGAGGATGATATTGCATAAAGGGGTGTGGGAATCTACAGTAAGGGATCGTTTGGCATCGACGCTTGTAGATTAATTCTGGAGAAACGTATAGTGTCCGTCTGCAAAAAGATAGAACTGGTTCCTATTAGCTGATGTTCGTATGCTGCCCTTTCGCACGCTGATTTCAAGAATCTGTCTGCAATGAAATGAGGTTGTTTTGTTTTGGTGTTTTGGGGGTTTATTTTCGTTCTTTTTTGTCTTCCTTTTTGTGATGGAACTTGACCAAATGCATAAACGGTTATCAATCAATCAATTGTAAACACCATTGATTGTCAATGATCAATGCATATCCTTTTCACAATGGATACTGTGTCTGTGAATAATCGGTTATTCTTATTATTCTCTGGCGTGACGAGTTGTTTGGGGAAGGCAGACACGTTAAGTGCCATGGCGGATCCGCTTAGAACGTGTTTGAACCTCAGACATCAGTATTGGTCTGTCGGCGCCAAAGGTGCCGAAGAGCTTCACCAAACACGTAAACATTTTGCTATAAACGGAGCCCAGAAGGAATGCGTTCGTTTGTGACGCCGACATCAAACACATGTATTTCTGATGTCCCAACTCGTGATAGTGCTGGAATATTTCTGAAAGGTGTGCAAACGGCACCCGTTACCCCTAAATAACATTAATCTACGCTAATGACATTAACGCGTTGACATTGTACTTATTCAGTATTATCCAAACGAATGCCCGCTTCTGTTCTATATATAGCCTGATATGCGACTGACAGTATCCTTGCATCACGTCGAGGGTTCGATATTTGGGAATCGGGATCAATCGGCATCCTGTTAGAAAGTCCTCCCAACCATCAACTACAAATTACAAAATGTAGTCTCGCCTATTAGCACTCCGCCATTTCTATTAACATCCAGCGCCGGTGTTGCTGGCAGCCTTCTGGCAGTCCACGACGGCGCAGGGTTCACTCAACTCCGTCGTCTACTCGCCACAACTTCTCAAGTGGAAGCGTGGAGGGGAGATCTACTTACCTAGTCTGAGTGTCGTGTAGGAATAAACTTAATGCAACCCAGGTCCTCTCAACGCGACCCTTAGCTGTGGTCACGCAATATGTAGAAGCTGATCAATTATAGGGGCCGATGAAAGTATCGTTTTTAATCTTCCCAATCGAGCAAGGTCATGGAATTATGGATCCATCCTCTTGTCTTCATTACTTTACCTTACGTGTGAATAGAGGCCCGTCCAGGCGTGTTTGATTTCCACTGTGGGTATGCTGCCTGACAAGACCTGTCTGTCTCAGGCCCCACAGACACGGGTTATCATATGTCCGATGTTTATTCGTCAATATACCATCCTTATATCTCCCTTGTGTGCTTTAATACACAGCCAATCAGTTTCAATAGATTCGTCACCGAGGCGTGTTCGATTGGAGACCTGACTGTTCAGTTTAGCGATAAAGTCTGTTGGGTTGGCCATGTCCCTGTGATAATGGACCCATAATTCGTGATGGTTTCTAGCGCACTCGAATCATAATTCCCAAGGTTTGTGTGTGCGTTCAATTGGACACTGGTGAAGAATACCCTAATGTCTGTTGTGTCTTAGGGGCATGTTTCTATGGGTCCCCGACGGTTCTCACGCTCAGTAGATGCTGCAATAAAATTGTGTGTCCATGAAAATGAGTGATTGTGGTTTAACGCCGCTTTTAGCAATATCCCAGCAACATCACATCGGGGGGAACCATAAAAGAAGCGCTCACATTTAAACCGGAATCGAACCAGGTCTTCGGAATGATGTAGCTATAACCACACAACTACTCCACTGTAAATCTTTGTAAAGCGTGTCTGTAGTTACATTGACTGAAGTGCCTCCGAAGATTTCAATCTCATCGTATTTTGCATTCATGGAATCAAAGACTTTCATGACCCGTCGTCGTTGACCTTTAGCTTTCACGACACCAGCGACGCATTGGTTGCTGGAACCTGGCATGAAATGGCATCTAGGCTTGAATCATTGGAATGTTCACATCGCCTCGTGGCACACACACTAATACGCTGTTTCGCAACAATTTGAATTTTATATGTGTTTTTTTTTCAATATATAATCTTTCATGAAATGTTTGGTGTAAATTGTAATCATTCAGAATTTCCCCAATCAAAACAATAGCTACGAGATTTTTCCTAAGACTTTTACAGAGGCTAAAAAGCAAAAATAAGTTTTATGCCAAATGCAAGATTCATGTAAACCCACGAGGTTGGAACTTGTTTAACATTTTCAAGCAGCAGGTGTTCTCAATGGACATGCCATCGCAGTTTGTTCGGTTACAGTAACTGGCGCCACGGTTGACTGTGGATGAGGCTTGTTTGTACCCTCCCTGGTCAGTTGTTTGGCAGGTATAGAGAGCGGTATGACCACTAGCTGAGGTCCCGGTTTTGTCCAACTGAGTGACCTGTTGTCCATACAAATTACCTGTTGGTTTCCTTATCGTAAACCTTTCTGTCCTATTGTTGAACCAAACACGGGCAGATTAGGAGTTCTCAACAACAAAAGAAGCAGTTATTTTCACATTGCATGACATATACAAAATGACAGATGACAGGTGACAGGTAACTAAGGTATAATCAAGCCAGACAACTACTGCTATTCTTTGCTCTATGCGATCGATAGTGTATTTGCTTACATTGGCTTTTAGGGTGGGTTTACATTTGGTAACTGAAATAGTGTTTCTTTCAAGTTCGGAGTAGCTCAAATGTCATGGAAATAGTTCATTACTACCAGTGTAGGAAACATATCCCGTCCCGACGTCCGAGACGGGGGAATTTTGTGGAGGACGGGTTAAAAAAATCTAATCCGTCCTCATGTCCGGTCCGTTTTAGCAAACTAGTGACACAACTGGCAAAGGTGCGGATTCAGACTATGACTGTTGATAACTTCTCTGAAGACTAGTTCTGTAATGTTGTAACCAGATGATTATACTAGGAGAAGTTTACCAGTCCGATCTGTTTGTGCATATTAAATGAAAGCCTAACATAAAACAAACCAGTTTTAAGCCTTCAAATGGTGTTTCATTTATATTTAGAGGATAGGCTAGATTTGGGCAGGCCTGGTAAAAGATTTGACCAGTCAGTCGTGTGGGACAGGCTAGATTTTCTACATCTTTCCTACACTGTTACTTGAACATCATTTGTCGTTTTTTCACGTTAGGCATACGGGACCCAAAAGGTGAGGAAATATTCACATAGTGTATAATGCATATTCTGTGCATCCTTTAGTACAATTCCAGTGTTCAAACAACATGCGATGCTTTTGTTTGACAAGTTCTGTATTTGACGTTACTGGAAAGATTGACTGATTGACATCAATAAATCCTGGATCGGTTGGTCAGACTCGTATGCCATAGTATCCCAGTTGCGTAGGTAAATGCCCATGCTTTTGATCACTGGATTGTGTGATCCTCACTGCCATATGGCAGGATTATTGCTGAGGGGATATAAATTAGACTCACTCACGCACCCATTACGTTGGATGAGCACACAGAGTTTGCATTCGAGTTCAAAGCTGTAGGAAAGGGTTAGAAAAGGCCGTTGCACGTACGAAACGGGAAAGACGAGTAAATCGGTTCAGGCAGTCATATTCTATTGATCAACGTCAATGTGACCCGATGAACGTTGCTCATAGTCTTAGTCACTGGTTTACCCGACCAGTTTATATCCAGGCCATATTGGCATATCGGTGCCCGTGGCGTATGACTTAGATCAATATAGAAAACCACATGACTTCCTGGCTGAAGGTTTTGATCCCAAGCAACATCTCACCATCAATCGCATCACTCGCTTCCTATCGAGGTTTGCGCCCGTAGACGCCTGCAGATGTCAATCAGATCTTGTCAACAGGACAATGAGTCACCGGGGAAGACTTGTCTCCAGCGAGCAGGAATCCAACGACGGACGATGGTGCCTAATCTGTTAGTTGACCAGACTTTACTTATGTATGAGGACCCTGTCATCAGCTACGCCAGACCCAGAAGGACAAAGTGCGTCCAACCCTTCTAAATCTGGTTGTGTTCGCGAGATATGTTTCGTTCCTTACTTTCGGAGACATACAGGAAGGTTTTAACCAAGCTAATCCAATTTTCACCGATTTATAATATACCTCAAACTTAATGTGACACAACGCTTTCAACGTAAATAAACAATCTTCGATTCTATAAGTGGCGAAATAGTGAATACAAAACGTCAAGGCCAGAGAATAACCAGTCTCGATTATCAGTCGAAACAGATTTCTTTAGACGTGAAAATTAGTGATAACATGAGATGTTTGAAGGAGGCTAAACGTGTCCTCCCGTCACGATAACATCTCTTCACTTTTTCCATACTAATATCCATGTTTGATATCAATCGTTCAAACATTAGCCTGGGTAGCCTAGTGGTTCAGTCGTCCTCTTGTCTCAAGACCCAGGTTTGATTCCGCACATGGGCCCAATGTATGAAGCCAATTTCTGGTGTCCCCCGCCGTGATATTGCTGGAATATTGCTAAAAGCAGGCAGCCTAAAACTATAAACTCGCTCACTCACTCACTCACTCACTCACTCACTCACTCACTCAAGCAATCAATCAATCAATCGCAACATATGTCTTCTGGGTCCGCGGTGACCCGGCGACTAATCTAGGTATTTCACAGCTACTGACCGTCGGCTCCCAGTTTGAACTGGCCTTCAGCAACCGTAACAGTAAAGGGATCGGGTTGTTGGATTAGCTGATGTGACTGACGCATGTCACCTTATCTCTATGGCATCACTCACTGGATAGTCTGGTCCGCAGACCGCCGTCACATTGCCGGAATATTGCTATGTTCAGCAAATAAAACAACCCGGCTATGATTACCGCAGGCTATGTAAACATCCCTCACTAACTCAGATAACCCAGGTTGTCTCTCTCTTTCATGAAAAACACAACCGTCGTACTTTTGACGTTGCAACGTAAATATATTCAGTCTTGATTTCCACACTCTTGTTTACGTCAGACATCAACGTAGCCAAAACCCAACGTTTGGACAGAGCCTTCTTTGTCCTTACTTTGGAAATCTGGTCGTTACTGTCACTACAATGACATTCGGGACGAGGCCCAGGAACACGTTAACAAGGTGATATGCTGCTCTTAAGTAAACGTCACCGAAGGAGGTAAACCTTATGCGTAGAAAGAAAACGTTGTGGTATTTTCCCAGTCACGTTCGCCAGAAGAAAAATGCTTTACCCAGTACATCACCTTGCAAGACGGTAGTCATAATGAGGTGTAAGCTGGACGTTCCAGAAAGCCGAAGATCATTACATAGTTTTTTTTCATTCTTTTGTGACATGTTGTGTCGATTGTCTGCATCTGAGTGATTTCCTACCCGTGTCACGTAACGGCTAAAAGCTATTTGTCAAAGCCCATCGCGCGCCCTCGTCAACGACGATAGGTGATAGTATTTGGAAGTATGTATGAAAAGTAAACTCAGCTTTTGCATGTAAATGGTAAGACCTTTTCCTCCAAATATCTAGCATCTTTCGCCATAAATATCACAAACTTCACAGGAACCTCTTTACTTACAAGGAAACAGGGTATAACAGCCTATTGTGTACCTACCCAATATTTTCAGTACATTCGAGTTAAAGTATTCACTAAAAACATTCAGTCATGAAAGCAAACTAAATATTTACTTTGCTAACATCTCCAAAGCCGAGTCATAAGGGAGAACGATCATCCCTTTGAAGCAAGAAACTGCATTGTGTTTCAGTGTTATTTCATAATATCACCCCTTTCTGAGTAAATATTATTTCTTAATGTAACATATTTTTGGTCATGTATGATACAGTGTTGCAATTGTGATAATGTTAACAGTGTAGAGGTAGCAAAACGCGTTAAAAGTATTCCCAGCTGTTAACGCCTGAAGGACAAAGACTAGTTAAATGGGCTTATGTAAAGCAAAGTTTAGCTTTCATTTATGCTAAAAACGTTCCATCTGAAATACACACGGTGTCCATTATTCGTTTATGATATTACAAGTTGTCTTGAAGGTTTCCGCTGATGTTGGCATTGTGTCCTTAATGTTCTATCTTCTATACACATCTGGTTAATGTACAATGTTCTGCGTGATGTACGCATTCTGTCAATATGTATTGCTTACATGCACCAGATATACAACTGTTGCTTTCTGTGTGAAGTGATCATAATGGGCTTTGTTTCTTATGGAATCAGTACAATGTGTCTTACACCCGGGTAGTGTCGGCATTATGATGGGGATCGGGGTAGAGTGTATCTGATGCACATCTGATGTAGTAATGCTTATCTTATTGTACTGACCATTTGAGTTTGATTTGGGTTTGGGGTTCACATCTAAGGTGTTCTGTCTTTGATGGTGTTGTTCTATACCTGAAACACGCGTGAAAAGTATCTGAAAATCACATGGACATAAATTGTATTCTTGATGACAAACGTGATGTTCATAGTGATCCTTTGACGACACACGTGGTGATTATTGTGATGCTTAAGCATACATCTGATGTTCATTATGTTTCCCTGGAAAGACACGTTATGTTCATAATGTTTCCTTTGTAAAACACGTTATGTTAATAATTTCTCCTTTGTAAAGCACGTTATGTTCATAAGTTCTCCTTTGTAAGACACGTTATATTCATGTTTCCTTGGTAAGACATGCTGTGTTCATAATATTTCCTTGCTAAGACATGCTGTGTTCATAATATTTCCTTGGTAAGACATGATGCTTTCATAATATTTCCTTGGTAAGACATGATGCTTTCATAATATTTCCTTGGTAAGACATGCTATGTTCATAATATTTCCTTGGTAAGATATGCTACGGTCATGATATTTCCTTGCTAAGACATGCTACGGTCATGATATTTCCTTGCTAAGACATGCTACGGTCATGATATTTCCTTGCTAAGACATGCTACGGTCATGATATTTCCTTGCTAAGACATGCTACGGTCATGATATTTCCTTGCTAAGACATGCTATGTTATAAGGTTCCTTTGGTGAACCATGTGATGTTCATACTGATCCTTTGTGCACACACGTGATGTTCTTGTGATCTTTTGGTGACATTCACAATGTTTCCTTGCAAAATAGAGTTAGAGTTCATTCTGAGATAAACAAGATGTCCACGGTGCATAAGGATGTATTCGCCTCTTGGGTGATTAGTCATTGTGTATAATCTCTTCATTTAATATGGCATATTAATCTGACAGTAATGTCTGTGAAACAAAACTCTCTCTGCTTGGCAGCAATATTATGGCGTCAATGGAATACTCTCATGTGATGTTCATTTATTCTCAGATTCGTGTTTTTAAAACGTACGTGATGTTTGGGGTTTTTTTTAATGTTCAGTTTCTTTGCATATAGTAAGACCACAAAAATACGTTTGTATTGCCACAAGTGCCAGTTTCCTTTCTCACCAATGTGTCAATGTTTTTGAAAGCGCATCTAAATCCAAAATAATATTTTCCAATGAAACTAATACAATCTCCATGCCCACAGATACCAATATCTGACAATAAGTGTCAGTGCTTGTGCAGACAAAATATTTGGAGAGAACTCATAAAGATTGTTACTGTTAGGAATATCGATAAGCAGTATATCTTTCAAGTGCGATATTGCGTCGGCGGACGGGACTATTTTATTCGGCCCTGTTTACTCACGAGTATCACTACAGCCTGTGAATAATATCACATGGTGACGTTACGAGTATAATGTCAATACAATGTCCTAATGCATTACATGTGTGCACAGACCACATATAACAATATCTTACACATGCACAGTAGGTGATGGTGCCACAAAGAGGATTGGGAAATACTTCTGAGAAGATTTATATTGACGATGATTTAGTCTTTTCTGAATGATTATGTTGAAAAAAGAAAAAGCTGGTATTAATCTACGAGTTGTTTGTAAATGTCGAAACAGGTTCCTCAACGGACGACTTCGGCATCTGGAACCTGTTTCCGTCAAAGTATTGTTATCTATGAAGGATGTGAGTAACTTGCCGGAAACGGAAGTATCCTATGTGCCATGTTTCATATGTGTTTCTTGTAAGTGATATGGGCACGTTTGGAGGTTTGTATCAGTTTCAGATATTCATAATTATCAAGTCAACACTTCATGAAATAGTTTATTTCACAACCTTAGTTTTACTGTCGTGGCTATAGTGAGTGAGGTGGATATAACGCCATTTTGTACAATATTTCAGTTATATCTCGGCGTGTCTGCTTCATGTGGGAGGGAAACCCAAAGTGATGATGCTCTCAGGTGTGTTTCTGGTGCGCCTAAAGGGACTGGGACGACTTGACCACCTGTAGCATCCCCGTGTCGACCGCTTCAATACCGCTCTCTCCCCTTCACACCGCCGGAAAGCCCATGCACAACCCAAACTACACATCTCCTCAAACACACGCGCACACAAGCAATCGCGCTCACGCTGTGGACGAAGATGTAACCATATCCAAGGAGTGTCCGTATATCACAACGACGTGTCTCACCACAAGCATGCACTGATACATTTTGTCCCAGCTGTGTGACGATGAGTGATTGGCTACAGTGTCCCAGTGTTTCATATTATGTATCCGAACAGATGGCCACGGTATAGGAATTAATCATCAGAGGTTATAGAACCATTTGTTAATATACGTCCTCAAAGTGTATCGAAGGGCAGTGTCACAGGCTGACATAGACGTCGTTCAAGACAAACTGGGTAAAATGTACTTATGCCATGTACACAGCATTTTCAGTGTGTGTGTGTGTGTGTGTGTGTGTGTGTGTGTGTGTATGTGTCCAACTTCACAAGTCCTGCCGTTATTACTGTGCTAGCCTATATTCATGCCATGCCCCTTTTTTAACGCCGAGCGCAGGCAGGCCAATAACAAACACCATCTTTTAACGTCTAACCAAAGGAATCTGCTTACGTTCCGGCCAGTTCTCCGGCAGACAGGCAATCCACGTCACCGCGGAGGTAGTATGAGTATGAAAAAATGACTCGAACTGTGAACTTGATAGCATCGTTTTCATAAAAGCTATAAAATGGTTTCTTAGGTAATATGTGTCTCGCCTCAATAACCTACATAAACAAACTGCTGTAGCAGATAATATACAGGCTGGTTTCTACAGGATAAATAAAACATAGTGTTTCGCTATCACGTCAATCAGACACATCGCCTCGTCAGATGCAGAATTCACCGGCGGGTATTAGTTCCAGTGTAAACACATTCCGCTACAAATGCATTGTTATCCTGCTGTAATCCCTGGTTGTACTCCCACGAGTGCCCTACAAAGACACACAAAAATGATGCATGGTCTGAGCAATTTGTACAATGGCAGCGATGCCTTCGTTTCTAACCTCCGTGGTCAAATATTTCCCCCAACGCCTCCGCACGGGGATTCGGTGCACCAGACAGCACAGCCCTTGTACTAGCGTCTGTGTATGTATATATGTGTATATGTGAGAGGAATTAGATTGGATCAAGTTCACCAACTGAAAAAATGCAACTCAAGATTGTATCAATCCCCAGTCTCAATATGTGCTCAATAATCTTGCAGAATGTAGGTGTACGATGTCTTTCCGGCATCACCATGTGTACAATGACTTTATGACATCACCATGGGTGTCTTGTCCTGTCCAGTCCTGTCATGTCATGTCATGTCGACCACGGTGCCTATGACCATTCAAACTCCAGCTTGTGTACAGTGTATATGGTGATACTCACCAGCACCCAGTATGGACGGTGAGTCATCTCTCATAAAGTGATGAAATGCGAATTTCTGCAATGAATCTGTATCATATTCCTGGGAATGGTACGCCTAATAGCGTTTTATTGATTAACACAATGCTAAATACATTTCATTGGCGAAATACACACCCTCCGTTGCAATAAATCAATTGTCATTGTGCGCAAAACCAGTGTCACAATCAGACAGTTGATTATTTAGAGGGTACACATCCATGTAACGCGACCTTGATAAGTTCTTTTAAAGCAACACTATAATTCATAGTGGACATACAATGTTCATAAAAGCCCTGACTGGTTTTACTCCGTCGCCCAGCCGTCTATCGCCGGAACCAAACCAGTCTATAGATGGGCGTTTGTGTGGATGATCCCAACAGTACCTAGCATTACTGATTTTGCAATGGCCAGTGGCAGCCTAATTGAGTATCTGGTGAATGGTCTCAACCACAGATTATAACGGGATTTGCCCACCATCATGTTAAACGCTAATTCGTCTTTCACTTCTATATTGCAAATGGCTTGATCTTTTTGGTTTAAACCTGTGATCAGTCTTACTTTAAAAATTCCAAAACGTACAGAAGATCTTTTGAGCCGTGTTGCTCAACCGATACTCAATAATTTCAGTACTGGAATGGTTTGGCATGGCTCTGTCAATAACATGCTGATTTGTCTTATATGAAACTTGTATATTCTCCGCCACGTATTTGATAAGGTCGTTGTGTTCGTCCGCATTGAAATGACAGCAAACCTGCGAAAATCAGCGTAAATCTACTCCATCCTTCCGCCCCCAGTGAGCTTCATCTCTCAAGAACAGTCAAGTACATGACTCCTCGGGAGCCGGTGTTGAACAAATCTTGGACTGACACGTCCTTTTCACAGGAACACGACTACTTCCAGCATGTGATGTGCTACAGCGACTTCAGTGTACGAGACCTTTGCAGTTTTCAAGATGATTACATCATACCTCGGTGCAATTGAATCTCTTTCGGACTTTTGGTGATTTTAAAACAAATCTCAGGGTCTTTTTTAGATCGCATGTGTATCCACAAGCTGGATGTCTTGAATCGGTTGTGATTCTATGATGTTTGCTTATTGAACATCTGGGATATTCTCTTGAATTGAATGGATTCGTTCTATGAGATGACGAATTACGGCTCCATGGTGTTGCCTTGTAGAGCAATGGCACATCCCTGAGATTGTTTCGTCCTCAGTAATGTAGGGATCTGGTCTCATCATATTTGCTTATAGGAATTTGGTGTACGGGTGAGATTCGTTGTTACAACGAACCGTCGTAATAGCTGCGGGACTGTGATGGTATTCGCCATCTTTGTGTTCCGCTTTAAGTCTGTCTGGTGTACATAATGTGTTGATTTATGGGCTGAGTAACATTTGATGTGAATGAATGAAAACTGTCACTAGGAGAAAATAATGCTTATTCTCTGAGGCCCCGTGAAAAGGTCTGTCTAAATCTGAAACTTCTTGTCAGAAAGAGGTACTCGTGTTCCTTCTTTGTCTGGTCCTACGAAGATCAATATCCATGCACATGCATGTACACACACACACACACACACACGCACACGCACGCACGCACGCACGCACGCACGCAAGGACACATTATCACATACTGCGCAAGACACCAAACACACAAAACATACGAGGCACATACGGTAGCTGAGTCTTGACGACGTTGCTTTAAGCAACATGCACTCACTCGCTTGACTTTCTGTGAAACACTTGTCTGACATCTCCCAGACCGGCATCTCTCTCAGATCTCATGTCCAGTAATCTGCCGTATTCATTAGATTGTGACATTAATTTGGAACATTGTGGTCGATATTGAAGGCCTGCATGTTTGAATCGCGGATAAGGCTTGGGTCGAGGAAGGAGTGTTGATTTAGACTTAAGAGGGCGAAAGAAACTAATTTTAGTCTTTGAAAGGTACTGCTTGGTGATAATAGTATTCATGCGTTTCTGGTCTAATTAGTGTCAAGCAGGGTTATTTCCGTCATCAATATGGTCAACACACCCTGGTGTTGGGGGACAAGCTCTCTGTTGGTGCTGTTGTCAATACCGGTCTTTGCAAATTGTCCGAGTTCATTCGATCGTGGTGTTAACTGGAGCGACGCACGGCGTCTATCATCAGTGTCAAGACGTGAGCTCTGTGGTATACGTTCTGAAATGGGAATATTTCTTCTATAGTTATCTTTGTCCCTCAGGTATCCCACAGCTGACAATACCTCCATCCTCCATGTTTGTAATCATAGCCGGGTTGTTTCATTTGTTGAACATAACAATATTCCGGTGATGTGAGGGCGGTTTGCGAATAAGAGTCTGGACCAGACTATCCAGTGAGTGATGCCATAGAGATAAGGTGACATGCATCAATCACGTCAGCTAGTCCAACAACCGATCCCGTTACTGTTACGATTGCTGAAGGCCAGTTAAAACTTGGAGGATCAGAAATACCTGGATTAGTTACCGGGTTACCGCGGACACCAGAAGACATACAGTATGGTTCAAAATTATTGAGAATAGCTAAAGCGTTTCATATTATTAAACGAGAACAAATCAGATGAAATTGAATGTATTGCGAAAGTGAACTGACCTTTTCATGTTGTGTAGGTAACAATTTAATATTTTATCAAGTCTCCTTGAGCTTCACGGCACAGTCTAAGACGGGTAGGCATACTTCCTATCAGAGAGGTTAGTGTCTCGTGAGTTATGCTGTCCCAGTATCGGACCACTTCTCTCTTCATGTCTTCAATTTTTGTCAACCCCTTTTGATTCACACATTCCTTCATCATCCCCCAAATGTTCTCAATGGGATTTAAGTCAGGACTATATGCAGGAAATGGTAATGCAGTCACATTTTTCTCCTGAAACCACTGCTTGGCATGTTTTGCGGTGTGTTTAGGATCATTATCTTGCTGCAAAATCCAATCATTTCCATAAAACACATGTGCACTTGGAAGGAGAAAATTATCTAATATGTTAGTGTAGCGTTGACTTGTCAGATTTCCCTCAAACACACACAGCGGGGTCGTTCCTAATAAGGATATCCCTCCCCATACATGAAACTTTGGGCTGTATTTAGGTCGTCGATACAACGGTGCTGACGCAGACTTTGTCCATATTTTCACATTATTGGGATATACCCATATTGAGCTTTTATCAGTAAAAATCACATTTTCCCAGTCAAAGTTTTCATGTGCCAAACACCACTCAACACGCCTGTCTTTATGTTCTTGTTTCATGAGAGGAGAAGGAATTCCAGTCTTTTTCTCCCATCCAAGATCAATCAAATTTCTTCTAACTGTAGATTTTGATACAACTGTTGATCCCCTTTCTATCATTTCATACCTGATGTTGGAGATGCTTGCCCTTTGCTTTTTAGACGCTAAAATTCCCAGCCGGACGCGATCTGAGAAGTCCAATTTTCTGGGTCTCCCTGCTCCTTTCTGGTGCCCAAAATCCTTTCCCTCTTTAAAATTCTTCCTAATCCTATACACAGTAGAAAGAGGAGTTCCTGTTCTCTGTGCCAATGTATTTACATCATCAATTCCTTGATTACACAACTCAAAAATCAACCTTCTTTTATCTTCCGCAGACATTGTTGACAGTGCTGAGGAAAATGACGTCTGCTACAAATTCAGGGGAGGTAACTCTAATTGTACTATACTCAGTAGGCGAAGATGAGTTACCTCCCTTATACCATTACTTAGTTTTAAGTATCAGTGAATCAGTTGAGGTGTTAGGATAGCTCAAAGTAAGAAGAAAAATTCTCAATAATTATGAACCAGACTATATATTGAGTTTGACTGAGTGGATGGGTGAGTGAGTTTAGTTTAGTTTAGTTTTACGCCGCTTTTAGCAATATTGCAGCAAAGTCATGGCAAGGGACACCAGAAATGGGCTTCACATATTTTACCTATGTGGGCAATAGAACCCGGGTTCAACGTTACGAGCGAACACATTACCCATTTAGCTAACCTACCGCCCTGTCCATTAATGAGAAATGGGGAGTTACAGGACCGTCTTACATTATACTGATGCATTGTGGTTCATGCAGGGATTTTTAGAAACCACCACCTGGGTGCTTGTTAGCAAGGCGGCTAAATGTATATATATATATATATGTGTGTGTGTGTGTGTGTGTGTGTGTGTGTGTGTGTGTGTGTATGTGTGTGTGTCTTTCAGTCTACTACATAAAGTACCCTGTTCGATTCCAAACAAATCATTGTATACTGTAATCGTATACTGTACTCCACGACCGAAGCCCGAGAGCTGTGTTGACGCGGTAATAATTTTCCATGAACACTTTTATGACGCTAGTTTATGAATGTGAGATTGCATGTTTCCCCTGGCCCTATAGGTCCCTTATTCAGGTTTGGGTGACTGAATAGCTCAATGGTTAAGTCAATCAAAGCCCGGGTTAAAATGTTCATATGGTAATAGGTTGCCAATCATATCTGGTGTTATGGCTGGGATTTTGCTGATAATTGTTGTTGTTTTTGTTTGCCACCACAGTGAGTAAGTTGACAGATTTGATTTGTACTTATGTGAAGTCTGTTGTTGAATTCAGTCAGCGCCGTTTGTCAACAATATCCAGGTTTACATTGCAGTTTATCAGATACGTGCTAGTTTGTTGTTTTACGCTGCACTCTGCAATATTCCAGCATATGTCGTCGACCTGTATGTAACCAAGTCTCAACAATCCAGTGATCGATACTATGAGTAACGATCAAAGTTGTCTGGACACGATGAGTGGCCAGCAACTCAATCACGGAGCCAGAACATCGATTCCACTTTGAAAAAAAGGCCAGAATAGGTTGTGCGGATATATTTCATTACGGTGTGAGTGAGTTTTCGTTTTACGCCGCTTTTAGCAATATTCCAGCAAAAATACAGCGCGGGCATCGGGAATGTTCGATTCCGGAAACCAAACAGATGCCTCTTGTTTTAAGTGACCATTTTAGCTCACATACTGAAACTGAAAGAAACATCATCATGTGATATTTGTGTGAAAAACGAATAATATGATATAAGCTCACTGAGGGCGGAAGGATGGAGTAGATTTACGTTGATATAAGATGACCATTCAAGTCATCCGCTATAAATATTTGTTCAAATTTAAATCCATCCTTAAGACTGCAGTCTCCTCCAGGAAGCAGTGGTTCAAGAACGAAAATCCAAATACATGCTATTTCTTCACCAAACGGAGAGACGTTCAGTGTTATATCATAATTATACATTATTTCCATACAGCATTCGTCTATTCCGCCCCGATCGTGTGCATGCAATGATAAAATACCATGTATTCAATAGTATTGCTGACAAGGTATGATCTCATATGACATTTGTAATCTACACATAATTCGGTTTTTGCTCGCGTGGCTTGTTGCTGTGATCTCTTCCTGGTTTTCCAGCATCGCTTCCGTCGAACGTGTTGTTTGGCAGGATGCGCTGCTTACTCAATAAGCCTCTGTTTGAAACGGGGGCTCTCGAATAGCAAGCAGTTCAATGTACAACCAATAGCTTACTGCCTTTTTAAAAGCATTTGGAATTTTGAAAATATGATCCTTTCCTTCATTGCTAACATGGTAGTGGACGCTGCTGATGAGCGATGTGGAGTATGTCAGCATCAGAGCTGCAGCTGAGGAGGCAAATGTGTCTGATACGTCAGCTACTCCGGTGAGGTGTCTGGGATGCACTGATGTAGTGTCTGAGATGCACGGGTGTTGGGTTGATAGACGGATCAGCTACATGTGGTTTGTCCCCTACCTCGCTTGGGCGAGAATACCGCCAGCTTATGCTGGGTCTACAATCTTAATGAAATTTCCGATTGCTGAGTTTATGTGATGAGTTTCGCTCTCTATTGCAAGTCGCAAGTGGTGGATGATTAGACAACTGTGATCCTGAACATGTTTGCCGGGAATTCATGATCGAAATGTATCTAATGTGTCACGTGATTTTCAAGAAAATTGGTAACTTCTCCACGTGGTGGCAGTGTAGTATAATTCAGGACTGCCTCGCGCGAGGGTAAATGTCGACCCTCCCCGGCGTCTTGAGGAGACCAACTCCAATCAATATTCTCTTGGATCGTCTGGTGTGGGCTTTTCTTCTCGCATGAGGGACTCCCCTCGTTAGTGTGTATGTGTGTGAGTGTGTGTGTGTTGTGGAAGGCAGTGGCGGGTGGATACGTGCCCTTCTTCCACAAGATAGGAACATCGCAACTGGCTTTTTCATCGTATTTCCTGTGGATCAATACAACACTGTATCTGACGCCGGAACAATGGCCAAGTATAACCCGGTCAGGATATTCAAGGTTCGTACTCCTTTCTAACCATGTAGTGTTACCTGTGCTGCTCTGCACAGGGTGTTCTTGGTAGAAACACGTGCATATATATGGAGATGCTGAGGTGGCCCTGGCTCCGCTATAGGTAAGCAACAGGTAGTCTGTTAAGGTAGAATAGTATGTTGGCACCGACTTCTTCACGATTTTCTTATAGAGGGCCAATTTACTTTGGGTTGAAGGTGTTTTAACACTTGGCTTGATATTCTGTAATCAGTAATTGTGTGTTATATTCAGATTTGTTTATCAATTCAGTACATTTAATCAATATTTGTGGCCCTTGTCCTATATACATGTGATACAACCAGCAGGTTGGAAACGCAAGTTACAACCTTTCGCGTCTCAGACGTAGTGCATAATGAACATGCATCTGCAGCTAAATAGTAACGTCTGTATCATTATATATACCTTTAGGTTTGTGAAACTAGTTATTATGTCATAGGGTGTAAAGTAAACGGTAGGTATTTACTTTTTAAGGTTTTATACGCTGGACATATCATAATGAACTAAGTGAAATTCATCTTCAATCATATCGAACTTACACACTTTACACAATCGCAGTGTTCTTATTACGTTATATGTGTTAATCATCCTGTCCTGTCTCGTCATATCAGTGTTTCAGCTTCACAAGACAGGTGTAGACTGGGTTGGCCTTGTGTAACCGTCTAGTGCTACTAACTGAACTTTACAACCTAATATTGTCTAACCCCATTCGTTGGCCTTAAGTAACTGTTAAGTGTTGTCACCCAGGAAACCTTTATCTCCAATCCTTCTCATGCTGTAGTCACTGTTTATCGCCTCGCTAATGTTCACACTGCTATCCTCATCACTAAGAGGTTTCCTACCTCTTTTGCTTCGCATTAAGATCTCGTTACATCTAACCTTCTGATAATGTTGGCATTTTGAGCTTGTCATTTTTAAAACCATACTTCTGCGTCGTCACCTCTGTTGCCTGCAGTCCTTCTCAAAAGGTTCAAAATGTTTATCTTGTCATCTGAAGGACTTTACCTCCATCCCTTGTTGTGATGCATCAGTATGACCTCGTTCCTCAGAGGACGTTGCCCTTCCTTTTGTTGTGACGCACCATCGTCATTTAGCGGGTGTTTCATTCATCCTTCATCGTGAGGACCTCGTCACCCGAGGGACGTTACCCTATCCCGTATCTTGTCGTAGCGTGAGGACCTCGTCCTCAGCTACAAGTTAAGACCATCTCCTTTCGTGGCTTCACTTGTTTAATGGACGCTGCTTCTATTCCGTATCGTGACGTGAACCTCGGCAGATACTCTTACTCTTACCCCAGGAAGTCAGCTGCATTGGGATCCCCTTATCTATAGGATGTTAACTTCATACCGTTTGACGCTGCATGCGAACCTCGTTCTTCTCTTGTCGTGACTCAGCAGAGCGACTTTGTCCTTTTGAGGACCTAATTTCCACTCAGTATCTTGATGATGCATGCGAATCCCGTCACAAGATTAACGTTAACTATCCTACCGCAATATCTTGTCGAGACACAAGAGGACATGGCGGTTTCATCTAGGTGGTTCCTTCTATCTCTATATCGCATCAGTTACCCCTCACCGTTTGTCGTAACGCAGCATAAGGACCTTCCTTGCCACATGGATGACCTTACCAACGTCATCAGCGTCTTTAATCTCCTTCAACCACCCATGCGTGATACAAGAGTACAAAAGCATCAGGTTACATTAGCAATGACAAAATGGGGCATAGTTAACATTTATAATGTGTTATTGATAAACTTAGCTAAATAAACTTATTGATAACTTTCTACTGTTTTCTTTGTACACATTCCTTTTAAGACATTGCGAAGGAATATACTTTAATCTAAGATCATTAAAGTAACTACATCTTGGTAAATAATGAAGTTCATCACTTATTGCGGAGGATTTCTATTTTCTCTGGTTATGTCGTAAGGTAGAAGGAGGACCTTCCTTGTTACATGGATGACATTGTCTCTTTGTCTTTAGCACCACTACCTCTTCACCTAGGGGACGTTACTCCCCGTGCCTTGTGAGAAGCAGCATCAGGACCTGGTCATCTAAAGGACGTTGCCCCTCTGCCTTGTGAGAAGCCGCACCAGAACCTCGTCATCTAAAGGACGTTACCCCCGTGCCTTGTCGTGATGCAGCATTGGAACCCAGACTTACTTCATCTCTTGACTGACAGAACTACTCAAAGAGGCGCTATTTTTTTCAACGGTGATCATCGGCTATTAAATTGCTTCGTGTCAGGTTCTGGAAGTTTAATTAGAAAGTGTCCAGTTTTTAGTCTTATGAGAGATCAGGGTCAGGCTTTACATCATTAGGCAAAAAATAGCCGTTTTTCCCGCACAGAAAATGCTGCAAGAGACATGTTCCTGTTTTAATATTGTGAGCTGGATATGCGGGCCTGTAAGCGATAACACCTTGAGTCAGCGCGAGATGCGGCAGATATACCAGACGGAGTTGTTAAAATGTTCCTGTACTGAGACGTACGATCAATAGCACATGCCTATCACAGAAAATACACTTTCTACGCCAATGTCAGTTTAATGGAATTGTGTTGATATCGGCTCGCACAGGTTCTTCTGACTTCCTGATTCTGGGGTAATTGTGGTAGCAATTGGAAAAATCACAAGTCAGTCACTGTAATAGGCAAAGAAACCCAGATTGCTGGTTGTGGCAGGAGAATGACAGATAGCCAGGTTTAAATCCCGTACACTGTACACAGCGTTATTTTCGGCTTTTTACAAGGGGGAGGAGAGAGCGACCTTGCAGTTTCGACTATCGTTTGTTTGATTTATACTTTAACATCCTAATTTGACTCGCCGTTGCGTTAAGTTTTGTGGGAGTCCTTGCATTGTGGCTGAGTCTGGTACTGTAGTATATCTACCATCAAGACCCTCCGCTGTGTCAGTTAAAAGCCTTGGTGTCTTCTGAAACTGTATGTTGATTGCGCATATAAAAACCCTGATTTGTGCAGCTGTTATCTACTTTCGTCATCTTGAAGTCAGTTAGTCATCATTATCTTGAAGTCGATATCTAATCTTGTTACTATAGCGTTTGCGTCGAATCTCTACCAGTGTCTAGAGTATCAAGAGCTTTGACGCGAATCTCTTTGAGTGTGGTCTGCACTGTTTCAGCGTGTTTGAGAATGTTCTGCTCGACATGTTTGTCTATGTTCAGAAACGATCGCAAATGTCAGCATTGATGTCTTCCCCGGTCCATGGCCATATTGACAACCACTGATTGCATTGCCATGTATATTTGACGTTCCTTCCCGCCACAGAACCGCTCATATTTCTTGCGATACAATACGAAGATTTTACCACCAACATATTGATCACAGTTTTTCCCAAATACAGAATGACTACAGAAATGAGGTCCATCACTGGACAGCGATACATATCATTGCCTCGGTATATTAATATACAGTGCACTTTGGTGATAATGCCACCCTCAGTATAATGCTATGTTTTGCCAGAACGGATTTCCTGCTTATATAATACCCTGGTTATAATGTCAACCTGGACATAATTCCATTTGCCAACTGTTTTTGTAACAAAAGTAATTTTCAAAGTCACCTCCCATGGTTATAATGCCAGTTACACTGCCTTCATGCAATATATACACCTTAATTGCTTAACTGACCAAATCCATGAATGCATAAAGTAAATTAAGTAGTCTTGTACTCCGAGATATGATAACGCATGTGACAATACACTTCCTGCCATCTACAACAAGTCACCTTCAACAAGCAGCCCATAGATGCTGGAATTATCCAGTCATTCAAGGCTCATTACAGGAGACATCAGCTCAGTCGCCTTGTTGACTGAATAGGGCTGAACTGTCCAACCTGGTTCCAACACCACCCTGGAAATGATGGACACACGCTGGCATTATGACCAGGGTATACTGTACTTTGCTTTGGACAACCTGACACAGACTGTTAGTTTCTGCACAAGATTACTGAAGAACATGCCAGTGTCTTATGCATCTCGATCCCCTGGAGGTCACTCTGCCTTGGTGTCCTAAGAGCATCACACGCGCCGACTTACATCACCCATTCTTACCAGAGACAAGCAAGCCTCTTGGCAAACTCTAATTCGTCTTAACTTTGTTAACTTTAAAGGATGAATACATCAGTGCAACTTTCCTCCACCAACAATTAAGTTACACTTTCTCATTCAGTTCCCTATGTTGGTTTTTAACCTTTGCAAATACAGCCTATAATGGGTCTTGCTGATGATACTGGCAGTTAAGCCAGGCTAATTTAGCAGGAACTCTGTAACTGTTGGCTAACAGTATTTGGCCTAGCTACTGGTTTATAACAAAACGCCACTCATTGAGATTCTAAACGGGTTGGAAAAATCCACCCTTCCAGTAACAGTTTCATTAACTATTTCTCAAGGCGATTTTCTCGCGAGAAGGAAAACATGCATCTCAAAGCCCTTTCATCTGCTTCCTATTGTTTGTAATTGCATACGATGAAGCATTGTAGATCACATATTAGTGAGTCAATGAGAGACCGGAGTTGCACTCTGTTGGCTTGAAGAGGCTAGTATGTGTTGATCAATATCTCCTGCCAGCCAGGGAACGGGTTTCCTCGTCAAGGTTGCGTTACAGCAACGCGAACATTCAGGGTAGGAACAGTTTGAGACTAATTCTTAGTTTCTGAATGTATATAATTTTGATAGTATCAAACAAACCCATCTGAACTGAAAAGGAGTCCGAAGGTGACCACAGATTCAGACCTGAGGATAGGCTGTAGGGAAAATAATATAGATCAGGAATTGTGAGACATACTAGAGCAGTTTGAGAAAACGAGTGATTTGGCAAATATTTGATTGAGGATGGGGTTTTCATATGTTTTCTTTCGGCTGTTTCCTGTTGATGAATATATTTTGGTCCATTTTCTCCATGTTGAAAATATTCTTAGTGTGTAACTTTGTGCTTCGAAGGCGTTGATTGTTGTTGCTGATTCTGTGCCCAAACCGAATTCCCTGTTCCAATTTCCGTAATGTTTTGGATTGTTGTTCTGTAACTGAATATTGGTGTTTGTGCCGTAAAACAACATTCACTCGCTAAGAATACATGACATCAGACTATCGAAAACATCTACCTCATACGTATTACTAACTTCTCGCCTCTTATTATGACTTGCAAGAAGACTCGTGCTGGTGTAGTACTCCATTGCTGTGAAGAATCACGGTAAACCAACCAAGTCGCGCGTAGTAAAACGCATTTCGAAACAGGAAAATGGCGGCACCGTCGAACCATGAAACTTCGCCAAACTATGCAAAGCACAATTTAATCAAAAACTTTTGACACTAAAATATCTTTACGAATTTAGTGACTGTACAGTTTTGTCCATGGGCTCATTGTTGCCGAAATTCGTGGCAAACCATTCAAATCGCGCCCAGTAAAACGCATTTCGAAACATGTAACGGACGGTACCGTCGAACTTTGAAACTCCGCTAAACTAAGTAAACTAAGTTACAGCAAAAGGATCAACAACTTTCAAAACTAAATTATCTTTACGAAGGGAATGACCATATAGCTGTTTTGCCCACGGGATATGGGATATCCTAGGAGTGACCATGTTTGGAAATTTATCTCTCCGTTGGAAACAGCACCAGACTATTTTCTTCTCCGTGCCCGTTGGCGCTTAAATAAGGCCCAGTCGTGAACAAGGCCATGAGCGGGGTACGAGTCGCCTCCCGGCTTGCCGGAATGACACGAGCAGTTATGAATGCAGTCTACCTCACTAGAACACATTGCAGATTATATGCTCCACACTACACAGCAGCCCCATGCGACCAGGCTGTTCATTCAAGTGCTCTAACTTCGAGCGAGTCGACAAAACGAGTTGTGTTGTGTATCGATGGGCAATTTGCCATTCCAAAAATTGTAATTGATTTTTTAGGAAATCTGAAAATCAATTGGTATATCATGACAGTAGTAGTGTATATTTTAGTTAGAATCTTGTGATGGTGACTTTTACACTCTTTCGATCTGGTGCCATTTTCGAAAGGAAGCTCTGCATATGTGTGTCAGAGGACCTCTAATTTCATGACGTAACTGAGGTCTATTTTATTATACGTGACATCCTAATTTGACATTGTTGGCGATAATTCCTCCATCAGATAGTGATAATTGTGTTCGAAATCGTAAGTTACACGGAGTTAACCATCTCTGTAGACTAAGGTTCTGTCTATGGTAATTAACCGTAATGTCACTGAATAACGTGAACGTCAGTTAATACCATTATACTGCAGCGTTCCGATGTCTAAGGCGTGGACTTGTAGGCAGCATGTCAAGGAGGAGGGTGGGTTGAGACGGGGCTCTTCAGACACAATCACATCGTAAACAGGCCTTTAGACACAAACATTTCACGAATCATCACCGAAATGAAGTTGATGGCTGCGCCTGTGTTTCAAGAAATACAGGTTTCGATATATACGATAACAGACAGATAACTACCTGGGACTTAATATTTCTGAAGGCGGTGTAAACCGACACTCACTCACTCTGGATCCGAATAGGCCCTCCTTGAATCATGGAAAGCGTTTGAATCACGTGACTGCAATGTGTGACCTGGCATACAATGTGCAATAGAACCCCGTCTTCTTAGCCCTGTGGTCAAAGCGTCCACTCGTAATGCCAAATACCTGTTTGATTCCCGTCATTGGTTTGAGACCCATTTTCACCTACAATGGTGTAGAACTTCTTCATAAACACACAACACATTTTGTTGACAGTTTAATCTGAATGTTTGGTTGTGTTACTTATATTTACTTTCCCAATGTTTTATGTCAATTTGAAATTATTTAAACGAATTCCGAAAGTCAATAGATTTCAAAATTATTTCATTATCCTCGTTTTGTTCTGTGTTGATAAGTGTAGTTTCTGTGTATTCCATCTGCTTTCATACTTTCGTTATTTCACGTTCTAATACCCTAAAATGCTGGATTTACTTCTGAAAAGGGCAATTTGAACCTGCTACAAAAAATGACACACAATTTTGAAAGGCCGACCTCAGGGCGACAGATCTTTGCGCACAAAAACTGTCTTCTGTTGCTCGCTCCGAAATATTTAAGTACAGAATGTGGGCAGTCATGTCTGGTGACTTGAGTTGCTGCAGACGCACTAAGAGGTGCATTAAACACCACTAACTCTTTAATAGACTATGGACGACAGTAAAAGCTTTGCGTTCAGCTATTTTGGTGTTTGTTCAGTTTATATGCCATTGATCACCTTGCTTTTAACAAAGAGCATTGACGTTAAAGGAACAGTTGAACCCTGTAGCAGCTTTGGCCCCGAAACGAAGTTGGTGAGCTATCTGTTCAACTCACCAACACCCTCAGCAAAACAGCACAGAATGCCCTCTCTGGACTTATACATCTTACTGTATGTTACAAACAAGTCGTATCGACTCGAGGTGTTCCTAAGTGACAAGACTATACTGGCCTACTTGTCAGCGTGATGAGATGTGCTGTTGTTGCACCTTCTATATGTGATAGCGGCATCTCGTAGGTGTAGGTTACCTCTTCTGTTATACATCAATTCTTTATAGTTGAGGTGCCATTTCATTGATTTGAACATACCATGCCCGCTTCTGCAAATCCTTTGCATCGCCTAGTCTTCTCACGCTGTTCTGTATTCCTCATTAAAATGCAGTTGTGACACCGTGGCCTGGTATCCTCTATCGATGTGGTGTCTAAGTGCACAGTATCATTTGAATATGGAACAACCTCCTCCGAAACCATGTCAATTGCTGCGTTTAGACACATTGCGTGTATTAATATTTGATCTGTCAATCGTGCTGGCAGACACCTCGCTCAGTTGCATCTGTTGACCGGAAGTTAGAGGGCATGCGTAACTCACGGTTTCAGATTCGAGGAGCATGTGTGTCGTCTGCTTGAGGCGATTTGTATGCACCTGCCTAGGAAGCTAGCTCTGGTTCCAGAGCTCCCGTTCTCAGTAGCGTCATGCTGCATGGCATCATCGTCTGCCTGTAACACAGAACAATGGCAAGAAATCTACATCCACGAAGAAATTACTATCAGTGGTGTCAGATTCAAATGTCGTCTGCTCACTCTGGTGTCGTTTCATGTGCTCGATGTCGTCTGCCCGTGTCATATTTTGGATGTCGTCTGCTTCTAATAAGCTGCACGAGGTAGAGCTGTACATCAAAGGGTGGTAAGCCCTTTCGTCTGTGTCGTCTGCTCAAGACAAATCATCCATTTCTTCGGCGTCTGGAAGACTATGTCAAGGGGCCATTTATAGAAGGAGTGGTTATTCCACAACTACCGCCAACATGTTTTTCCGACACAAGGTATATTCATGGTTGTTTTATTTTATCTCCTCTATTGTCTGGTTGTGTGTGGTGTTTGAAATGCCACCTCACGCCGTGGCAATTGAATCAGTTATGGAACCACTCCACTTTAGTCCGAGGTATTGATCACACCAACATTGCTAAATTTCCCCTCAAGCATCCATCTCTATCGTTTTGTATTATAGTCTTGTTGGAACGCAACCTATATGAAATGTCGCATTAGCATGTTCTGTGCCAGCGTTCTATGTGGCTTTGAAGGGGCAGTACTGGCATATCCATGACATTCTAGCATATTTCATAAGCGCACTTATCATATTTGGTGTCACTAGATTTAGTGATTGACTGTTTGGTACCACTTAATTGTATCCAACCCCTCGACAATTTGCAGCCAGTAAGCACGGGTTCATAGTCCCTAGATAATACATTATTACTTCGTTTGAACGAATCCTCCCTTCTCCTCCGTGGATACACTGACGTGATATATCCTGGAGATTTGGTAACCTGGACGAAAATCACGACTGTGGATCAGGACGGATATGTTTTGTCATGGGGCTACAGATAAAAAGAAATAATGGTAAATTATATATTGTCTGTTTCAGCGTCTTTGCACTATTATTGAAAGATTTACTATCCGCTGTCCGTAGAAATGTACTTGGTGGTTGAGTGACCACCTTTTCCTTAGAAAACGTTGTGACCATTTGCGTTATTTTGGGGGGTGTATTTAAAAGAGGACGGGCAGTCCTCCATAGTATTAAGGGCGTTTAGGGAGCCCAGTGGAGAAGTGTTCGCACATCACAGCAACAATTTCGGCTCCTTTATCCGAATGTGTATATCGTTTGAAACGAATTTCAGCCATGACATAAATGGAATATTATCGGCAATATTCCAAACTCGCTCGCTCGCTCACTCACTGACTCAAACTGAAGTCCGATTCTTGTGAACAGTTGGTGGTTTTCATATCTTGGACGTAAGCGTGTCGTGTTTTACATAGGAGTATTTAAAGGAATGAGCGAGTAAGATTTCACGACGCATTTAGCAATAAGCCATCAGAATCTCACCATGTGACATAACAAATGGTCTTCGCACATTGCACCCATGTTGTGAATCGAACCCAGGTCTTCAGTGTCACAAGCGAACTCTTTAACCACTAGGCTACCCCGTCCAGCACATGTATTTACATGACGAGCTCTTGCAGAGAACACTTTAACTACTTTTCTTTTCTCGCCTGAACACATCAAGGTTGCTTTATTAATACTCTGTTCTGCGCTTCATCACAGTAACGAGTCTGATGTTTTGATATGTCCAACTGATTGATGATTCCATGGCGTTACAGCGCGCTGTTATTAACGTCACAAGTTTATTCTGGGTACAGAGAGTCCCTTGTGGAACGACCACAACGGATAGTTAGGATCAGCACTAATGCATAAGTTGTTCTTGGTAAATTGGAATAACTGAGTCTCCGGAAGCGGACTGTTGTTCGTGTGCACACATAAAACCAGTTTTCTGTTGGAGTTCTGTTTTACATCAAATTCTGAAGAGAACATGCTTAAAGTGACATGGCTATTCACTACTCGGAACTGGCTTGGGATACACTGTCTGTTGCCCGTTCCAGGTTTTGGTTGAAATGCTATAACTGATGGTGTGGGTTAATTGCATGTCTCTGTATTTTGGGTGATAGATCGTCAGCCGATACATTGTTACTCGTCTTAAAGAACTGAAGTAGCCGACAAAAAATGGTGTTTCGATGATTTGAAACAATCTGCGTGGACGTCCAATTGGCCGGGACGGAGAAGCCATTGAAAGGATATGGGAAAGATGTCTGTTGAAATTTTGATTGTATGGCATCCCATAATGTATGTATGTATGTATGTATGTATGTATGTATGTATGTATGTATGTATGTATGTGTGTGTGTGTGTGTGTGTGTGTGTGTGTGTATGTATGCGCGTGCGTGCGTGCGTGCGTGTCTGTGCGTGCGTGTCTGTGCGTGCTTACCTTCGTCTGTCTGTATATATGTATCCGTGTCTTTGTGACGTAAGTCGAAGATTTACATGGTTTAGTTGAACTAACTCTTAAATCCAAACCTCCCTGACATAACAATAGCATTACTGACGAAATCCTCCAGGAACTATTAACTCGATATAACGGTGAACATAGGTAAGACTTTCTTGCAGTAAGCTAAACTAAAGCCATCACTGCATAAGGGGCAAGACATTGACAACGCTAAAAAAGGGACGGTGGCATAGCCAAGTAGTTAAAGGGTTTTACTCCTCGCGTACAAGACCCGGTTCGATTCCCCACACGAGCACATTGCTGAAATATTGTTAAAGGCGGTGTAACACTCACTCGCTTACTCACGGTAACAATTATAGTAACGGGACACAGCTGTTCCACTACCTACCTATAATTTCTTTCAAATGTATCAGTCCTTTCATCTGTTCACGAGTTCATTCTGTGCATCTCTCATCAGTGACAATTGCAACTTCATCAACGGCAATTACAGCTTCAGAGACTGACGACATTAGCTTTAGTCACCGTGTAATATCCCCAGAGGTTCCCCAGCTCTGATTATTTGAATCAATTACGGCCTCCCGTGCGGGCACACGTCAGTTAAAGTCTTGTCACGTGACGTTGGCGGAAGTGTCTTTAACCGTGGCCTTGACCTTTACTTTGTATGCGGTTGCTAGGTAATTCAATTCATTTGACACGGGCGTCACATAAACGGTGTATGGGGAACTTAAGTTAGCAGCTGATGATATTGGTCCTCAATGCTGAATTTGACTGGAGCTGGGCTTTTGTTAGACTACACTTTTATTATGCTGTAATTGTTGTTGAACGTCCTCAAGGGACAATGTCATTTTCTTTTACAAATCGTTTACTTTTAATTTGATATGGAAACACTCGTCTGCGTTTTAGGTGAATATGTTTTTAAGAATCCATTCGAGTTTCATTTCTCTAGATCAGTGTGTAAATTTGTCATTTCAATTTATTTTTGCTCCTTTTCTTCACGGAATTCTTTGATTTATGTATCCGGAAACAATATAACTGCATAAATTCAACTAGTTCCCCTTCGTGTAAATGTACTGGTCCTACAGTTTCTTTCCAAGTCTCTGTACGCTCGGCCGGTGGGGTGCTGGTGCTTAAAGTGTTCGCTCGTCACGCCAGATAGCCGGGTTCGATTTCTCACATGGCTACAATGTGTGAAGCCCACTTATTTGGCCTTAATATTGCTAAAAGCGGATATAATGATATAATAGTTGATATAATGTCGTTACTATTACGCAACCATGGGGCTATAACATGGGCGAAAACGGGGCATATTTTAGGGGCCGGCCCTTCACGCCGAATACCTGTCTTCGAACACCATCATATAACGTCTATCGTTTCTGCCTCTTTGTAAGGCTCATAGCGGTGGAAAATCCAATTCACTCACTCACAAAATGTGATTAAAATCTCTGTGGACGGTGAAGGTGTCCACCCAGGCCATGCTGGACCGCGAATGGTCACAAATCAAAGCTTCCACAGCAAGAATCAAAATAAATACTGCTTTTCCCGCTATCATTTCAACTGCATTGCCTTCTGGGCATCAGCGGAATATTGTCAATTACATAACGACAGGGCTATTTTTATTTTATAGGAACTATGGTTTCCAGATATGTGCAATTATGGCAGCTATACTCTTCTTGAAAAAAAACGATTATCCCGCATTATGAGTGTGCGCAGATCAATGGTGCTTCTTGCGAACGCCTTATGTTAATGCACCTTAAAGGACAAAGGCGGAATATTGAGAATTACTGTCATACCGGAATCCCCTTTACAATCATGAAAATTTATGACAATTTTCTGCCCGATTTTAAGTGCATTTCTGAAATCGTCCACGAAGTATTCCCTTTGATACGGGTCTTCATACGTCGAGTGTTTACCGTGATCGTTGTACGTAATGGCTACAATCAATAGCGTGCTGCAGTCGTGGCCATAAGCCCAACTGAAATGGATCGCTTCCGCAAATCAAATTAATGTTTACAAGAATGTTAATATGATTTAGCAGTAGTGAAATTACTTCCCGTGGCTGTATTGCACCCCTTTGTCATTCATTTAGCTGAAGGCTCCAGCGATCGAACGCTCGCCAGGAAGAGTTGGGATCAATTGATGATATTTAACTAAAAAAATAATGTTTTTTCCCAAGTGTTTTATCTGCCTTATAACACAACCATTTTGAATGCAATATTTCGCCACGCAACCCTGGTAATTGCGACTTCAAAGTCAACAGTCCAAAGAGCTCAAAGAAGACCAAACCTTACTTTTCCCTTGTTTTATCAAAGATTCGCTGCGTTTTCTGGAAGCAATACTCCTGAGTAGCAGATGTTATGTCGGATTTGACATAGGTTTACTTAACGGGGGTCTTTTAGCATGAGTGAGTCACACGCATTTAACGCCGCTTTGAACAGCTGATGTTTATAGCATCGTGTAAACAGAAAAGTTTACTGGTTAAAATAGCCAGTTACTATTATGAGCCCACCCAATGGACACAGAGGGGGGAAAAGGGTTTAATTTGTCAGTAACTTCACACGTGTGTACGCACCCACTTGGGTCTCATGGAAGCCCCGTTTCCCAAGGTCCCTAACGAGCTTGGGGTGTCATGATCTTTGACTTGACTGACACATGTCATTGAAACCGAGTGATTGGGTTTCAGACTCATGATTTGGAGACATCCGGCATACTCATGAGACGTTACGTAGTTCGATGTTGAACAACAAACAAACGTATGAATGAGTCAAAAGTATGTCACGTATTTTTCTTTAGCTCGTTGAAACCAAATAATTCCATGAAGGTTATGGTCATCTTGATGCTTGGACAAACTGTATTTCAGTCATTATTGTACCATCATGATCAATTAATGAGAATTATTGGTTGATTGACTGATTGAATTCTATATTGCAGACTATGGCGGACATCGAGCTGACAGGCATTCGGTCACGTGATCCGGACAGACCCACGTTCGACTCCTCACAGGAAGGTCTTCTGTCAGCGGAAACCAACGAGGCCGGTCTAGCCAATGGCAATGGACACATCCAGCCTGAAAGCGAAGCTTTCCTTGGAGTCGGGGGCTTGGATAAGCCCACATCAGTCTCCGTGTTCAAGAGACCAAGGCGAAAATGGTGGATTTTAGTGATCATAATATTCCTTGTGGCGATCCTAATACTTGCAGTATTCGTGGGAGTGTTTTTCAGTGTTTCCAAAGGTAATGCAATGAGACCTGCTACGTGGCTCAACTCAACAACAATCAACACCTCTCTGGTGGTCCCGCCTCCATCGCCGTCGTCTCCCACGCCCAAGCCACCACCGGAACTTTACATCCAGAAATTCCAGTCTTTCAGGGATTCTAGCAGCAGCAAGATTTTTGAAGTGACATTCAGTAACGGAACCACACTCCGGACGTTTGGTCATAAGGGCATGGATGGGAGTTTCCATTCATTGTTCTCTATAAGTGTTGGAGATGCCAAGGGATCTGACCTGACTCATATTCAGTTCAAAGGGGAAAACAATTTCGCATCTGTTATGTTGCCCGATGGAACGATTGTTAGTTACGACTGGACACACGGGTTTAAAAGTCTGGAGTGTAAAGTATTTTCAGTGACAAAACCGGATGCCGATGTGTCGGTTCCGTTGTCCCACATTGTGACATTGCCTCTTGGGACGTATGCTGAAGTGTTTCTTCGTATCTCTAAAGGACTCATCAAACCTCACGTTCAGTCACGGACTAATGTCACACGTGAGGAGTGCAACTCGCGTCTCCCCCTCCGTGTGACCAAATGTGGGGGTCAGTACACGTACCACGGGTCGTTCATTCAGGGATCGTTAACAACAGACGGTGGCGCACCTGTCATGATGGACGCTCTGCCCTGGCCCACCACCCAGGACAATTGTCACGAGAATCAGAAGGAGATGCCTAACTATTTTCTACCCCTTCCCTTAGGTACCAATGTGTCAGTTGAAAAAATGAAGGAATCTTTTTGCTCAAGTGGGACAAATGTGTTTATAAACTTGTGTTTATCGATCGAGGGATCAGATACGACTTTGGACCACGATATCTGCACCGAGGTCGCTCGTACGGTGAAAAATGAGAGGGATGTGCTTTATAACCATATATACGGCAGCTGTTTTAAAATCTTTCATTCCATTCGTCTAACATGTGTAGCACTCAAGGTGTCCGGTTCCAAAGGTGTTAGTACCAACGACTTCCGTCTATCAAAACTTGAAATTTACCAGAGTCTGTGTATGAATACAAGCAGCACCCTCGGCGTCTTACGTGGCTCACGTCTTGTTGTAGGTGTCACAGCATATTGTCCCTCTGTCCTGCCACTCTCTTCCTATCAGCAGCATATATATTTGAACCAATCAAATCCAGGCACTCTTCAAAATATGATTCGCATTAACTGTCCTAGCTCACCGGAAGTGACGCGTTTCGTACTGGGACATAAATATATTGGCCCAGCTCCATCTGGTGATAGTCGGGGCGGGATCGTGGATCACATCTTGCGCGTCTGTGCCACATGCGCCTTCGGTACTAAGATGGAGGTTGAGGTGACACGTGACGACACCTGTTGCTATAACAACTGTACCCGGGCAAAACTGTGTGAAATTGGCCCGGACACTCGTCGAAAGGAGATGAGCGAGTTTGACAAGCACAGTGATGTGTATTGTCACCAATTCCTGGCAGGGTTCAACAATACAATGCCATCAATAGACAAAAAATGTGTCGGTGGTTGTAAGATGGAATTCAGTGTGGACTTTAAGCTTTACAACACTGAAACTCAACAAGTATTTTATCACCAGACACTCATGTGCGACCAAGACGAAAGTTTCTCGTGTAAAAGGACGTTCGGGAGGTAGTAATCTACCCTTTGTGTAACATGTCATCAAAATGTGTATCTTTGGTCGTCATCACCCTTTGTGTAATACGTCACCATAATGTATGTTCTTTCCTGTCGGCATAGTACACGTGTAACAAATCACACGGTCTTGCGACGGGTCATAATTTCATATTTCATCGCCCTTTGTGTAACGCGTCATCAAAATGAGTGTTCTTTCCCGTCGGCATAGTACAATATGAGTCACAAATCATACGGTCGTACGACAGCTCATAATGAGACGTTTCATAATCATCGTTCATATCGGACCACATTAGACAGGGATAAAATTGTGGCCATGCGTCAGTTCAAGAATTCCAGAAAGTGAAGGGGAGACAGCATTACATAAACCACCAACAAAAACATTCCAATCAACGCTTGCCGGAAGAATGCCCTGTGTGCATTGAAATCTTTCTTCGAGACGTGTAACACGTCTCCTCAGCTACAGTTTATTCTATTCAAGTCTTTCTACTCAATTAACTCTTCTATTCGCACAGATGTTGTCTTAAGTTTGCACGATAACATTCTTTATTCTGAGGCTTGGAGATAGATAGAGTCACGGAATGCCTAACATTGGATATGTGCTCGGAGCGCGTTCTCGTGTCGCTTGGTCCTGGATCTGTACATGTTGTGAACCAGTGTTTAGTATTATTTCTTTCTGTGATGGCTTCTGTTCGTGAAGGGACAACTGCACTGTTTCCTCCAACATTCCACGCCCAATGTCTGTGATATGGCGTCTGATTGTTCCACAGTTCGGCTGTGATCTTGTGCCGAAGTTTTTGAGATTGTGAGACTTGGAGATTTTGTACGACAATTCGGTGTCGTCGGACGGATCAAATTTTTGTCTTACAAATCCTCCTTTGCCAAGAGATCGCATGAGAAGGCCAGTTGTGTGTCGTCAAGCACATTTAATTCATACACGTAGATCTGTACTTTGTGTTTCTATCTCAGACAGCTTTGTACAAATGTTTCATGAACGTTTCATGCTTATTGCATTTGCCGTAAGGTAGATTGGTGATACAGCTCATTCATTATTTTAAAATGACAATTCAAAGACATTAAGGCAATTTAGAGACGGATCATTCAGTGTGCGAGGGGTGAAGCGATAGGAGTTGTTTCTGAAAAATCAACTGACCCAGAATGTTTGTCAGAAACATGTGCATAAAACCGTTGTCTGGCACAAAAATGTAAGATCATAGCTGTAATTCTTTGAATCCTGATTTTAACTGTAGGTAAAACTATGTAGTCTAAAAAAAAATCAATACTCCCCTCTTCAAAAATATCAGATGGTTAGTCCCGTATCCTTTTAGCATAAATCAGATAAGCGGGTTTGAAAGGCTGTTCACTGATGCGACTGGTTGTATCTGTCATCAAGGGAATCACATTTGCCCAATGTTAAAAATTAGAATCTTGATAATTTGGATAGAGCCCTTTGAATGAAAGCCCATGAGATAACCGTTAAATTTGAAGACGATCGTGATATATAGATTATTGCTCGATACTGCATGTACCATGTAACATGGAAGAGACGAGGGGATCTGAATCAATCGCTGTAGGGTTAAGTCAGCCGTTTACACAGCACGGAGATCAGGGAACGGTAGTTTATTCAGTCTCTGTTGAATACATGTATTTTTAATGGTTATTACTCCTTCATATTCACAGTCACCTAATTATTTACCATCTCATGTTTACAAGATCAAAATGTCTGTTTCATATTGAAATTGTAAATACAGGTAACCCCCATTGTGTCGAACTCGTCGGGACAAAGGGAACAGTTCGACTTATCCGAGTGTTCGACACATAAGCCAGTATTGAAAGAATGATAAATGTAAGGGAATCGGAAGGGACCGATAAATGAGTTCGACATAACCGAGAATTCGTCTCAACCGAGTTCGAGACATTGGGGTTCGATTGTATTTTAAGATCACCTATCAGCAATTTATTTCCAATCACTCCCAAATGTTCTCAAGATAGATTTGCACAGGAAAGCGTGGGAAATAATTTGTACGGTGGATCGAGTTTTTGTCCGTGGCTTTCGATGAAGGTTCAGTACTTATACACGACCGAGTCCAAGGTCACAGCAACCAGCGAGATGTTCGCCACCACTCGCACCTTTCCGTAATCACTCGCATCTTTCCGTAACCCACAAAAAGATCCGTTTACAGTCATTGTTGGAAATGGGAATACTCATACGTGTAGGATTAATGTGCAAAGAGAAAAAAAAACTTCGTTATAAATCTTAGTGAAGACAAAGACGATAGCCAGCAGTTAACGTTGAGAAATGTACGAAATGTATAACAAATTCTTCTTCCATCGTGAGCAACTACTTTTTGGACAATATGCATATAAAATCGACAAGACAAATCACAACCACTTCCACAATTAACCTGTATCCTTTTACCGCTTGAATCAGACACGGAACCAGTGTGTGATATATTCCCAATCAGGACACAAGTTCGGATTTTCCCGGAATTAAACGAGTGGTGACGAATGCAGTGTGTACTTCCGTTTGGTTCCTGAGTGACGTTTGGGATCGAGTGATAAAGGATAGCTAACGGAGGAAAACAGTTTTATATTATGTTAGTGTTATGAACTACATTAGCGCCATTCATGGGAACTTGTTTCGTTTATAGAAAATGCAATTACAGTGCTATTTATTTCCTTAATTTGTGCAATACGTTCGTTGAAGATACGCTGATTGTTTCTGTTGTTCAACAAAGTACGCTTGTGTTCACATTATTTATGTTTGTTTATTTGTCCATAACGTTGATGATGCTGTCAAGTTAAGGCGACATAATTTCTATCATTTCCTTGTTATTCATGCACACCATTACAGAGCCAAGTAATTCTGTCCTCTTCTTCTTTATAGTATAACCACCGTCGTATGGTTGTGAGCGAGAGAATCGTCTTTAACGCCGCGCCAGATATGACCTGTATCCCCACGACCTGTGCGACTCGATTTTTGTGAGGGATAATATTTATCTTGTAATGATAGACAAAACTGAGTGTGTTTCGTAGTGTTTCAAATGACAAAGTGACAAACATTAAACCTGTGAAAAGTTGAGCAGAGTGTTTGCCTGCACGCAGATCACAAAGCGCACTTGTAACCCCAGGGATGTAATAACATACACGGAGACTTGGTAGCCTCTTAGGACGATTATGGTTTTGCGCCGCTTTTAGCAATATGTCAGCAATATCACGGTGGGGGACACCATAGTTGTGGGGGTATCAACCCCGGCTCTTTGCTTGTCGAACGAACGATAACCACAGGTTTACCTCACAGCCTCTGTAACGCTACGAAAGCTAGACCAGAGAAACTACTGGTTGATATTAAGAGCATCGAGCCACATTACGTTCAAATGTTAGGCGATGGGTAGCCTGAAGGTTTAAGCGGTCGCTCGTCACGCCCAAGACCTGAGATCGATTACCCACAGGGTACAGTGTGCGAAGCCAATTTCGGGTGTCCACGCCGTGATATTGCGTAAAACTGAACTAACCAGAGGGTTTGTCTATCGACTACACACCAGATGAATTTCATGAAGTTTAGATTCCTACATCATAAGGCACGAACCAGCAGCCAGGATCCTCCACGGGACGTTTCGGCGAGGACAGTCCTTCAAGTTTGATGCATCAGATACTTTGCCATTAAGCAACAGTCTGAGTCTTTTAAACTCAATTGAACTGATCATCCCTATGGCTACGGTGACTTCTCGCGAATCCATTTCTGTTATTACCCAAACGTGAGAACACAATAGGTTAACTGCATGTCTGCCCATGGTGTAGCCTATAGTGTGCATTCACTTACCATACCAGAGTCATGTATCGACATGAGTGCAATGTGACATCTCTAGACTCATACTGCTGCGTAAAACAAAGCGGCGTAAAACAATATAGTACTCATTTTCTCATATATTGTTTTCCCTTGGCTCTGTAGATGATGTTTATGATTAACAATTACAATAATTTTTTTTTCGAAATAATGACGTGCTTATTTGGATACTCACATTTGTGAAATAAATCTAGATATACCATACTGAACTGTTTGACCGTCTTTACCAGTTCCCAGTCCTTGTTACTAGAGCGGACCTGGTCATTTTCTTGTCGGGACCGGTGGGGTAGTTTATCGGTTAAAGCGTTTGCACATCGCACTGAAGACACGGGTTCGACTCCCCACATTGGTACAATGAGTGATACCCATTTATGGTGTCCCCTGTCGTGATATTCATTGAATACTGCTAAAAGCGGCGTAAAAATAAACTTACTCAGTCGTCTGGATGTGCCTGTTCTCTGTGGCGGCAACAATCAAACCTAACTGAATATCTACACCGTTATTTAGATGCACGTTGATGTGTGTGGAGGTATGGGGTTACAAATCTGCCGTTTCCTCGAGGCCTCACGTACGCCATACATTTCCGGTATGGAAACTTCAACATTGAAGTAATCAGTGACTGTAAGCTTCCAGTGGACAACGCTGATCCGCTAACAGTCATGTGTCACAGAAAGAGTCTGAAGAAGGGAACCTTATTAGGTTCAGCTTACAGCCATTTATCTCCAGTGACGATAACTAGCAACAGACAAATTGGTCATTTCAGTTAATGTTTGGAATCACACTCCATCACCCCCTGAGACATATAACGGAAGGTGCGTAACGGCCCTCGCGCATGCGCATGTACTACACGTGTACACGTATAGATGGCTGACACTCTCGGGATCAACCAATCGGCGTCCAATCATCAAAATGGATATATCTGAAGAATTAGCTTCTTCTATTCTTGAGAGTTGTTTATTGAGAGTCGAGATAAGATTAGCTGTGTTTATTAGAAGACAACGTCGGTGCCAGGCCTGAGTTCAATCACGGCGGATTTGGGGACAGTTGAGAGGGCCTATGAGCTGTTGATGACCACTTTGGGGAGTCTAGACACTACAAACCTCAACGGGCCACGTAATATCCATCCCTATCTCCCTTGTCAGCATTAATCCTCCTTTGTTTCAATATCAGATGCCACTTTGATGACGTTTTCCTTTGGGGCCTCCTGTCGCCGTTCTCTATGATCAGCGTTTGATGACCCCCTCGGGTAGGGCTCGAGAGAAGGTTTGTTTGGCCCTGAACAAGGACAATGAAGTTCGTGGTGGGATGTGAAGCAATGACTGTCGTGTCTGATGCTCTTGGGAAATGGTCTTTGAAGGGTTTGTGTAACCCTAACAGGTACATGTCTGGGTTTGACTGGCTTGTTACAGTCGGTTTGAAGTAACTGCTGATGGCTGGTGAAGGTCTAGACGTTGAAATTAGCACCATGTGAGAAACAATGGGATTGTGATTAGACTACGTATTACCTTCGGGGTGTACATACATCATTCAATTGTGTCAGGAGACAGGGCGAGTTGGGGGTTGAAGCAGAGACCATATAACAATTAATCTATTATATTGTCTCTTTGAAGCAAACGTTGAATAGTCAGACATTACATGATCCCTTTGTAAAAAACATTAAAACGTACTCCAAGAAACTTTGATTAATGTTTAATGACGCACTTATTATTGACGACAACAATCCAGCTTTTTGACGGCGGTTTGTATTGTCGAGTGGATAGTGGAGTGTAGCAGACAATCCAGTGATTGGCATCATGAATATCAATGGGCGCAGTCAGCATACAACTACATCAGCCAACTAAATCACATTGCGTTAGTCGCCACTTACGACAGCCATGGGTTGCCTTGGACAAACTGTATCCTGGACCTTCACAGGTTCCGTGAGAATGTATCATGATCAGGTTGCTAAACTATTGGATGCCCCAGGGAGATGGGTTTGCTGGGGATACAGATTCAGCCTCATGAGAGTGGGACATGTTTGCATGGGATCTCCATGGTCTAGTGAAAGGACGGTCGTTCGATTCCTGGTCGCATTACCAGAGCAATTAAAGGTGATACTTGATGTTACCTAGTTTGGTATTCTGCATGAAGGTGATGAAGCAGGGACAGGTGTCTTCGAAGTCAGACTGAACTTTAAATCATGTAGATTCTGTCCTCGAACCTGAAGACTGCATTGTCATTTCTTTCAAATTTAATGTCAGGGTAGGGTAGTTTAATAGGTGTGGTTACCCGGGTAGAAAATGTTGACCCGCCCCAGCCCTATTACAAGCAAACACACACACATGCGCGCGCGCCTAAACGTACGTGCATCAACGTTGCTCTTCAACTGAGGTCATTCCGTCATATATATGAATACTGCTTGGTAGTTTGGAGAACAAATACCAAACGTCTGTTCATCATGACGTTAACACACATGGCCAATATCGCTAGTAAGTGGACACTTTGAAATGTATTTCTGTTACCAGAAAACGGCATGAATAAGTCAACAGTTAGATGCGTTGCCTGGTGCTCAAGGTTAATGGATACGCGTTGCATTGACAACGTTATGCTGGTTTCAATTACGAGCTTAAGTAGAAAGTGCTGTCATCATTTTCAACACAGCTTGTGACCGGTCATTAAATCCGCATATTAGTTGTCCCAATTTTGTTTTCAGCAGCAGTAAAATGCCATTCACCTGGAGGCCCTACTCTGACGTACAGACCCTAAAGCAAATATATCCAAGAAAGCCCACGCAACTTTAGAAAATATGGCTAGTCTAGATTTCCTCAGTTTCAGGCTAAAAATGAGAAAAGTCTGAGGGCTCCTTTTCATTACATATAATGTTTTCTATTACTTTTTTTCTGTAACATATGTTCATGTACACGTTTCAAACCATTGACGACAGGACAGTCTTGTGTCCTGTTCACTAGGTTCCGTTCTATCGCGCAATTTAGTACGAAAGGCAGTCCAGAAGTTTCACACACATTTTACAGGATACATAAATGTTAATCAGTAGGATTTGATACGTGTAAGCAGTTGTATATTCTGTGTGTGCGCGCGCACGCGCACGCACACGCACACGCACACACACACACACACACACACACACACACACACACACACACACACACACACACACACAAAACACGCGTAACCAGTGACCTAGATGCATTGTGAATCATATTACGACCTCATCAAACAGGGGCAGTCTATGGTTTCTTAGTTAAGGTTTCCTGCCTAAACCAAGACATAAAATATAAAAATACGGTGTTATTAAAATCTTAAATTAAAATTCATTTGTAAATACCATTTTTTATGAAGCAAGAAATTGGAATTCAGTGTAACCGGAGTTAATTGTGGTGTCTAATTTCACTTTCAAAAGAGAAAATTCGGATCGGCTTAAAAGTAGGTCATTGTCTGAATAGATTAATGAGACTCTTGTTTCAGTATGTTCGTATTTAGGCTGTTGGTGGATCAAGCTCCTCTGGTGGGCACTTGGGCAGTCAATAGATCATGCCACATGGCATGTGATAATTATGTCTTCGGAGACAAGAATGGTGTTTAGTAATGTTTGAGTTTACATTGTTAAGATGGTAGTGTGTTCCGGTTGGATGAGACTGTGGGCAATAGTGCGCAGCTGGGAGATAAGATCGTACTCTATTGACCATCGTAGTATGTTGGTCGATACTCGTAAAGAAACGGATTAGAACTGACCTTCGGTAACCCATGCTTGTCGTAAGAGGCGACTAACGGGATCGAGTGGCCAGGCTCGCTGACTTAGTTGACACATGTCGCCGGTTCCTACTTGCGCAGATCGATGTTCAAGCTGTTAATCACTCGACTATCTGGTCCAGACTCGACCATTTACAGACCGCCGCCGTATAGCTGGAATCATGCTGAGTGCGGCGTTAAACTAAACTCACTCACTCTGTTGGTCGATGAACATGAATTTGTTACTCCAAAACATCCACTGACAGGAATAGGAATAAGAAGATACCACTTCAGTGCCGCCATTAAAAGGAACATGATCCGCTGCTGTCTTGGCGGCCAAGAATAGTTTATACAAATGATTTGATTCGTACTTCATATGGTGGGCAATAGGCAAAGCGAGTGCTTGGTTGGCAAGAATATGTTAAGCTGAAGCTTTGCTGAAGCAGAGTCACTGTATATTGATGCCTGCATTCACCAACGGTGGCCTACAGGTTCTTCGATGAACGCATCCGAAAGTATGATAAGTTACATGATGTCATTATGGACCAGAACATTCCTTAATGGACACTGGCACGTAACTGATATTTTGATATTCATGACACACTAAAGGCAAGACTATATACTGAACAAAATTAAATAAGACAGAGATATTGGTACTTTTATAATTGATATTTCATCAGTGTGTCAATGAATAAATATTATTCATATTTCAAAATTTACGTATATCCCTAACTATTTTTATCCAAGTGTATATCTACTTAGACGTGAGTGTGTGTCTGTATGAGTGTGTGTGTGTGAGAGAGAGAGGGGGGGGGGAGGGGGGAGGGGACGGAAAGTATGGTTGTCACACCGCGTGTAGCAATATTCAAGTAATATCAGTAATATCATACCAGACAGGGACTTCACACACTGTACATGTGGGATGTGTTTAGACAGACTATTGCGAGTTTTGATGAAGAAGAAGCTGAAGTTATACCTTGATAAAAACATATTTAGAATTAGATTTGTGGGCAAGAGTAATTGTGGCAATTGTTTAAGGGACAACACGTAGTTGGTTCCCTTGATCGATTTGAATGCCGCACAGTAAGCCTCCATGAGTGAGTGAGTTTGATTTTACTCCGCATTCAACAGACAATCAAGCGATCAACATAATGAGCATGGTTCTACAGAATTTGAATAAGATGACGTGTCAACCACGTCAACGAGCCTGACAACCATGAGTTACTGAAAATCGATTCTAACCCGGATGTTCACGGGTCTAGCCTCGATGAAAGAAAGCATGGTAATTTGATAATTGGGTACACCGCCATCAAAATTACAAAAATAATAAAATGTCAACGAAAGAGAATACTTAATCTCAGAGGCCTGACAAAACACATTAGACGTATAAAGCGAAAGAGATCACACGAATTGGTCATAAAAACTCTGAGGACACCAGGTGCTCGCCAAAAGGTTAAGTGATGCAATGGTAGAAGACAACGCGGAACTATAATGCACTGGTAGATAACATGGTTTTCCACCACGTGCAAATGCTTCGCACGCTGTTGTCGGATGTTACCAACTGACTGTACCGCCGTACCGGAGTGAATGAGTGAGTCCGGTTTGATCCCGCTTCAGAAAGAGCCCTGCAATGTCACAAGTGGAGACACAACAGTGAGTGGGTGAGTTGGGTTTTCTCCACTCTTAACACTATTCCACCAACATCACAGCGGGGTCACCAGAAATGGGCTTCACACGTTGTACCCAAAGTGAGGAATCGAACCCGGGTCTTCGGAATGACAAGCAAAAGTTTTAACCACAAGGCTACCCAACGGCCCCTGTGGGGACATCAGAAATAGGCTTCACATATTATACGCAAGTGAGGACTCGAAACCCTGTCTCCGGCATGACAAGCGAACGCTTTAACCACAATTCTATCACATCGCCCCTGTGGGGGACATAGGATACACACGTCGTACCCATGTGAGGAATCGAACCCGGTCTACAGCATGAAAGGCGAACGTTTTAACCAGCAGCCAAGTGTGTGTTGACAGGATGAGTCACTGCCCTGACAGAGCTGACTGGTATAGGCTTAACGCCATACGTGAAATGTAACGCTGAAAGTAATCAGCCTGTAAATAAAGAACTCCACAAGCTTATGTTAATCGATGAAAGCATACGTAACATCAACGTTCGGAATACACAGCTCTCGGTACGTCTGTCACTGTTACATGAAAACCCGAGCAGTACCAAATGTTTAGTGTGCACAAAGGGAGATAATGCTACCCGGTGGTTACATTGCCGATTCCACCGAAGTGTATCGTAAAGCTGTCAGCTAGTGGTATTACTTCCCTTTCAAATGAATTTCGTTAGAACTGCAGCAGCTGCTCGCCAAAGCCCGTTATCCGAAATGCAAGGAATTTCTGATCAAAGAAAATCCTATTTCACTTGTACTAGCATGTTTTCTTATAAAAGCGAGAAGCACTGCATAATTTATTGACGAATGATGAAACTAGGGATCGTCAATTTCTATTCAATTGAAACGGTTCTCCCTTTCTATTCTCATCTCTAACGAAGAAAGCTGTTTATCCTGCTGTCATCGCGCGTGAGACGGACAGGCGCCGACAGGAACTAAGAGGATGATTTGTGCCTTTGCCTGGGTGCAATCACGTCGGTGTTGAAGACACGCTGACGTGAAGACACAATGACTTGAAGACATACTGACTTGAAGACAGGGTCCATAAATACATAATCCACCTGCGATTTGTTTGATTTTTTAACTAATCCTGATTTCAAATTTCACGGATTGTAGACAAGGATGTATAGCATCTTTATCTGCATTGACAGCCTCTCCTTATTCCAATTCAAGCATAGGCACTTGCAGTTAAGTAAATTTTAGTTTCGCAGCGGTTGCTTGTGATCAAAGGCAGCAAAAAGCGAACAGGACAGTTTTACGTTGTTGAAAATCGTTGATGTTGATCGTTACATCACTCATAAATGAGAGAATGTATTTTTTGGATCCATGATCTGTGTTATTTTAGGTGCATCTGAGTCCGTACATAAGCGAGTCTTGTGCAGTCAAAAATGTCGATCTCCGCCCGACACACAATCAGCCTGTCAAATCCCACCCACAAGATACTTGAACATAAATCCATGCAAAGTCAAACACCGAGCCAGTCACTACAAACAGCGTCAGTCAGGAAATACAGCTTTAAGGAGGGGGTCCTAGGATATTTAACATATTTTACTGAAAAAAAGTTCATAGTAAAAACAGTATAATGAAATGGAGGCCTGAGACTTTCTTCGTTTTCCTGAAGCTAAGGGAATCTAGACTTGCCACATTTCCTAGACTTGCATGGTCTTTCTTGGATATTTATACTTCAGGCTCTGTACGACAGACTAGAGTAAGATACTAAACATGAAATTTTGTGGAAATAGTCTGCTCCGGACTCCTGCAGGGATACAAACATGAATGAATGTGGAAATGGTCTGCTCCGGAATGCTGCAGGGAGACAAACATGGAATTCTGTGGAAATAGTCTGCCCCAGAATCCCACAGGGACCTTTACACGAATTAGACTTGCCACATTTCCTAGACTTGCATGGTCTTTCTTGGATGTATTTGCTTCAGGTTCTGTACGACAGACTTGAGTAAGATACTAAACATGAAATTTTGTGGAAATAGTCTGCTCCGGACTCCTGCAGGGAAACAAACATGAAATTCTGTGGAAATGGTCTGCTCCGGAATCCTGCAGGGAAACAAACATGAAATTCTGTGGAAATGGTCTGCTCCGGAATCCTGCAGGGAAACAAACATGAATGAATGTGGAAATAGTCTGCTCCAGAATCCTGCAGGGAGACAAACATGAATGAATGTGGAAATAGTCTCTTCCGGAATCCTGCAGGGAGACAAACATGAATGAATGTGGAAATAGTCTGCTCCGGAAACCTGCAGGGATACAAACATGAATGAATGTGGAAATAGTCTGCTCCGGAATGCTGCAGGGAGACAAACATGGAATTCTGTGGAAATAGTCTGCCCCAGAATCCCACAGGGACCTTTACACGAATTAGACTTGCCACATTTCCTAGACTTGCATGGTCTTTCTTGGATATATTTGCTTCAGGTTCTGTACGACAGACTAGAGTAAGATACTAAACATGAAATTTTGTGGAAATCGTCTGCTCCGGAACCCTACAGGGAAACAAACATGAAATTCTGTGGAAATAGTCTGCCCCGAAATCCCACAGGGAAACGAAGATGAAATTCTGTGGAATCAGTCTGCCTCGGAACCCCACAGTAAGATAAACATAGGGTACTGTGGAAATTGTCTGTGCCGGAATCCCACAAGGAAACAAAAACGGGGTCCTGTGGAAGTAATCTGGTCTGTATTCCGACAGAAAAACGATCAACCTGTGTCTTATAACTACCGTCTGATCACCGTATCCCTTACTCGTACCCTATCCCGATCAAAGGCAGCGTGAGGGCAGCAAGAGTTGTCTCCCGTAAAATCGTATGATTTCTAAACTACTGTCACTACACTTCGGTCCATGGGTTTCAACAGGTATACATTTACGGCCGCCATTGTGAATCTTCCTCCTACAATAAGCCTACAATCCGGTAGGTAACTGAGTTAGAACTACTGCCTATACTACTTTGCCAAGGCATGGTTTGGTTTACCGGCAGTAAATCTGTACGTTTATGTTTCACGCTATGGCATTACTGAAACCGTGAACATTCGATCTCCAGTAAACATTATTTACAACCATGGTGTACATCCGTTCTCCAGGAAATATTTTCTACAGTCACTTGTCCATCAAAACTCCAGGAAACATTCTCTACAGCCATGTTATCCATCCGATCTCCAGTAAACATTCTCTTCCGTCACTGTGTCCATCCGATCTCCAGTAAACATTCTCTACAACAATGGTGTCCATTCAATGTCCATTGAACATTCTCTACAGCCATGTTATCCATCCGATCTCCAGTAAACACTTTTACAACCATGGTGTACATCCGTTCTCCAGGAAACATTTTCTACTGTCACTTGTCCATCAAACTCCAGGAAACATTCTCTACAGCCATGTTATCCATCCGATCTCCAGTAAACATTCTCTTCCGTCATTGTGTCCATCCGATCTCCAGTAAACATTCTCTACAACAATGGTGTCCATTCAATGTCCATTAAACATTCTCTACAGCCATGTTATCCATCCGATCTCCAGTAAACACTTTTACAACCATGGTGTACATCCGTTCTCCAGGAAACATTTTCTACTGTCACTTGTCCATCAAACTCCAGGAAACATTCTCTACAGCCATGTTATCCATCCGATCTCCAGTAAACATTCTCTTCCGTCATTGTGTCCATCCGATCTCCAGTAAACATTCTCTACAACAATGGTGTCCATTCAATGTCCATTGAACATTCTCTACAGCCATGTTATCCATCCAATCTCCAGTAAACATTATTTACAACCATGGTGTACATCCGTTCTCCAGGAAACATTTTCTACTGTCACTTGTCCATCAAACTCCAGGAAACATTCTCTACAGCCATGTTATCCATCCGATCTCCAGTAAACATTCTCTTCCGTCATTGTGTCCATCCGATCTCCAGTAAACATTCTCTACAACAATGGTGTCCATTCAATGTCCATTGAACATTCTCTACAGCCATGTTATCCATCCGATCTCCAGTAAACATTATTTACAACCATGTTGTACATCCGTTCTCCAGGAAACATTTTCTACTGTCACTTGTCCATCAAACTCCAGGAAACATTCTCTACAACCATGTTATCCATCCGATCTCCAGTAAACATTATTTACAACCATGGTGTACATCCGTTCTCCAGGAAACATTTTCTACTGTCACTTGTCCATCAAAACTCCAGGAAACATTCTCTACAGCCATGTTATCCATCCGATCTCCAATAAACATTCTCTTCCGTCATTGTGTCCATCCGATCTCCAGTAAACATTCTCTACAACAATGGTGTCCATTCAATGTCCATTAAACATTCTCTACAGCCATGTTATCTATCCAATCTCCAGTAAACATTATTTACAACCATGGTGTACATCCGTTCTCCAGGAAACATTTTCTACTGTCACTTGCCCATCTAAACTCCAGGAAACATTCTCTACAACCATGTTATCCATCCGATCTCCAGTAAACATTCTCCACGGTCGTGGTGTCTATTCGCTCTCCAGGAAACACTCTCTACGGCCATGGTGTCCATCCAATCTCCTGTAATCATTCTCTACAGCCATGGTGTCCAGTCGATCTCCTGTAATCATTCTCTACAGCAATGGTGTTCATCCGATCTCCAGTAAACTTAGTAGGTTTCAGTTGAGTCAGTCACTGGAATGAGTCAGTCAGGTTATGTGACGTGATTTCCCTGTCGTTGGGTGGTGTTTGTGTCGACTGACATAATATAATATTACGCTGCTTTTAGCAATATTCCAGCAATATCACGGCGGGGGACACCAGAAATGGTTTTAACACAGAGTACACATGAAGGGAATCGAACCCGAGTCTTCGGCGTGACGAACGTTTTAACCACTAGGTTACCCCGCCGCCCCTAACGCCCAGCGAAACGGCTGGAGTAGCCTGGTGGTAAAAGCTTTCCCATCAAGCCGAAAGCCCGGGTTCAGTTCCCCAAATGCATATGATATATGTGGAGCCCGTTTCTAATATCGCCCGCAGAGATACTGCAGTAATGATGACGAAAGAGTCCCATCTCACTTTCTCCCACTGACCGACCCAGTTAATAGAAGCCGCCATAAAATATAATACATTTAACAGAAAGCATGGACACTACAGACAGTGAGTGAGTTTAGCTTTACGCCACAATCAGCACTGTTCAAGTTGAATCTGGACCAGACGAGCCAGTTATCCACGATATGAACGATCTATGCATCTGGGATACTATGACATATGTCAACCGAGTCAGCGAGCCTGACCATCTGGTCCCGTTCGCCGTCTTTTACAAGTATGGGTTGCTGAAGGCCAATTTTTGGCCTGCTTTCACGGGTTATACACAGTGCGTATGGAAGATGTCATGAAATCATAATATTTATGCAGCGTGTCGTCACTTGATAACAACGTCATAGGTGACCTTGTTTGCATTTAGCATTTCACACAAGCGTTGCAGAGGTATTGCAGTATATTGCATATTATACTCATAAAAAACGGATTGGTGATATTGATATTGTTTATGAAATTTGAAATGTGTTCTAAAATAATGTTTCAGTGTATGAATTCATAATGCCATCACAATGCCGATTTATGTACATGGAACGCATGCGCAGCACAAAAACGCAACTTCGGAGTGTTTGATGCGCATAAACGTTCCAACGTTTCAATTTGCATGAAAATGCCATTGAGACATGCAATATGCATATTCAGTTCTGAAGATTCGTCAGCAGGGGCATTGCCTATATGAAGCCGTTTTGCTTTAAGACGGACATTGGTCTTTTCAAGCTAAAGGAAAGAATCTACCCAGCAAAGCAATGGCAAATGCAGCTGTATCCAGTATCCTACACAAATAGATCTAACTGTGTGCGCCCTCAGGTCAATTTAACTGCTATTCAATACAGAGACGAAACCTTAAGGATTCACTTGGTTTCGATCATCGGCCGCCAGGGGGATATGGCCCCTTGGTGTTCCAAAATCGCGGTCCAGGACGAGGAAATGACATGACACCTGCTCACTATAAAGACCAATCTCAAATTTTACCTCATTTTGTACGTCACAGAAATCACACCTTCCCGCAAGACAACGCACGTGCCCACAACACTGGACTTCCTAGGACGTCATGGCATCCAATCCCTACAATGGCTTATACTAAGTCCGGATATAAATCGAATAAAACACCTTCAGGACGACATTCGAAGAAGACTGACTGACCCCTAACCAAGGCCGACAACTGCGCCTGGACTCAATCGGGCGTTTCGCAGAGATGGACCCAAGTGCCTATGACCTTCATCAGCCTTACTCATTCCATGTACAGACGAGTCAATCCCGTCAACGATACCCTTGGATGCCACTCATGATACTGGTAGGGTCTTGAGCAGCCGAAAAGGACGCCAGTTGTTTCCGTTGTTCCAGGAAGTAACATTTCGAAGAAAGGGTGAGTTAGCAATTTTAATCAATCGCCCCCATCTGCATCTGTTGAGATCTCCAATTTTGCATTCTCGGCGCCAAGTGCAACTCACTCTATTTCGGGACAACTTCAAGCAGTTCTTCAAATGACATCTGGTTCCCTGTACTTCCTGTACGCTACGTCTCCTGAATTCTACGTCTCATTTACCCTATCTTTAATACCCTACACATCTGGTTCCCTACACTTCCTGTATCCTAGACCCGTGAAGGTCCCGGGGTAGAATAGGCCTTCAGCAACCCATGCTTGCCATAAAAGGCGACTCAGCTTGTCGTAAGGGGTGACTAACGGGATCGGGTGGTCAGGCTCGCTGACTGTGATTCGATTGTCATCGATTCCCAATTACGCAGATCGATGCTCATGTTGTTGATCACTGGACTGTCTGGTCCAGACTCGATTATTTACAGACCGCCGCCATATAGCTGGAATATTGCTGAGTGCGGCGTAAAACTAAAACTCACTCACTCATTCCTGTATCCTACGTCTCATTTACCCTATCGTTTATACCCTATACATCTGGTTCCCATTACTTCCTGTATCCTACGTCTCCTTTACCCAACGTCTCCTGTACCTTACGTCTCCTGTACCCTATCTTGTTCCCATTATTTCCTGTACACTACGTCCCGTGTACCCGTGTCACTTGTACCCTATGTTTTATACCCTACACATCTTTCCCGTATACTTCCTGTACTCTACGTCTCATGTATCCTTTCGTCTTAATGAAAGGCATCATCCGTGAACAATTCATGAACATCTTTTAATGCTGGAACTCCTGAAGCGTTACTGTTTTGCTTTCACCTGTGGCAACAAAGCCTTTGAATAGACAACCCTAACACAACGCCACCAGAGTCGGGGTATTTCCTCAAGGTGCACGGAGATCCATCTTCTCTTGTTACCAAGAAGATGAAAATGTGCTACTCCCTTGTCGGTGCAATTCTTCTGCTTGCAGGTGCGTGTTAATGTGCAATCTTTCACAAAAGATATGTTTGTTTTGCATTTTAAAAGTTAACACATGTTAGAACTGGCATTGCGCTTATTTTGAATAGAAATGTATCAATGTCATATCTGGGAGTGCACTTTCTCAGTAAAGTACAGATTATAGTACTTCTGTTGGGTTGAGTCCTAAAACCAATACATTGTGTTAAAAACATTGCTATAATCTACACATTGTGAACCACAGATAAGGTGTACAAGTGGAAGCTGTTGTGCACGTCAAATTGTTTGCATTTGAATTACAATTTTATACGTCAATACACAGTCAGACATTGCATGTCGTATTTTATGTTTACGGTTCCTCGTGTTTAGGGGCAATACGAAGGACACATACCTTCAACCAAAGGCCATATAATAGATGGTCTCTGCTTCAACCGAAACTCCCACATATCAAAGTATACTGATAAAACAGAACTGAACATTTCCACACCTTAATAGCATTTTCTCCCATTCCGTTGAATGCTATAGTGGGATATGTATCACATTCTTGCATGTTTCAGTGTCCGGCATTGTTGAAGGTGGAGGGTCGTACGGCCAATATTGTTCAGACAAACATGGCTGTATGAACGGAGGAACTTGTGATCCCACCGGTGATGCCAACAACGGCGCTTGTACGTGCCCTACAGGATACACTGGCTTGAGGTGTCAAAAAGGTAACGTTTGGGCGATTTTTGGTTGCTGACCATGCAAATCATGAGCTATAGTTGCTCTTCAGACTACCCGTGAAGATCCTGGTTAGAACTGGTCTTGCCAACACATGCTTGTCGTAAGAGGTCGCTTAACTGACAGAGTGTTTTGGTTGACACATGTCATCGTATCCCAGTTGCGTACATCAATGCCCATGCGCTTGATCACTTGATTGCCTGGTCCAGAAAAGATAATTTATTTTTGCTGAGTGTGGCGTTTTACAAGGCGGCGTGCTTATACACGCCGTACTTACTTCGTTCTAGTCACTTAAGCATGGCCACGGGGTAAGGTCTTCATGGAATGGTGATCTTTGCGATAAACCAGAAGCAGTCATGTATATTTCAGGTTTAGTCGGCATGCGTTGGAGAGATTATTGTTAATGTCAATTACGTCAACGATCTCTTATTAAACTTGTACAGTAATTGTGCTTCTCAAAGACATTCACGGCTTTACCTCACAATGAATGGCTTTAAACTCCGACGTTTTTTATATTTACATCAACTCCCTTCTTGTTTTTCAACTGATTTTCTTTAAATGTTAATACTTTTATATCGAATGCCCTCTGTTTTCAACTGAAAATGTTTAATATCCGATATTTATAGGTTTACACTAAATCTGTTTTTTTTAATAAACAGAGTGTTCCACGAATGAAGACTGCATGAACGGAGCCACATGTCAAAGAGAAGCCTGCATTTGCGCACCAGGGTACACAGGAGGAAAGTGTGGTAGGTTGATTAATCCATTTTTATACAGAACGTGTCTCATTATGTTTTTCACTTTGATAGCAATGAACTTTCAACTTTACAACAAATTTACATTACACGATAACCAGGATTTCACACGTTCCCGTAACATTTTCTGGACTTGTTTCTACCAGTAGAGTGTAACACTACAATGTGAAATGTACCTGGACTGGTTTCTTCCAGACGGTTGTAACACCATCACGTGATGTGTTACAGGGTTGGATTTATCCAAAGGGTGTAACACCATCACGTGGCATGTATCTGGATCATCACTCAAAACATCATGACTTGCTTCACACTACTATATCTGTTATTATAATATGTAGCTACGTGTGCATCTCATTGTCACACTAAGTTGGTGTACAAAGACTGCACATATTCTCTTAACTTTACAGAATTAAGAACAGGATACACATTAAGTACGTGAGATTTAGTTCTACGCCACTTTTAGTAATATTCCAGCAATATCACAAAGGGGGACACCAAGATTAGGCTTCATACACTGTAGCCATGTGGGGAATCGACCTGGGGCTTCGGCTTGACGAGTGAACACTTTAACCACTAAGCTTCCCAACTGCTCCACGAGATAGGAAGAACAGGATAGACGTGGATGTTAAGAGGGCACTTCATGTTTTATTTTAACAGAGTCAGCGACACCACCAGCAGTGGTTTCCGGGGACGTGTGCTCCTCTGCGCATCCATGCGCCAACGGCGGCACCTGCAACTCAACCGTGACTGAGGGAGTGTGTTCTTGTCCAACCGGCTATGAAGGGAAGAGATGCCAAGCAGGTAACCATATACAACCTGTATGTAAAGAGATGTCAAGTAGGTAACCAGATATCACCTGCATGTAAAGAAATGCCAAGCAGGTAACCATATACAACCTATATGTAAAGATATGCTAAGCAGGTAGAAAGATATCGCCTATATGTAAAGAGGTGTCAAGCAGGTAACCACAAACAAGCTATATGTAAAGAGGTGTCAAGCAGGTAACCACAAACAAGCTATATGTAAAGAGGTTATAGTTGCAATATTTGTTTCCGGCCTAATAGTCATTAGGACCAATAATCGGTAACCATTAAAGATGCATCTGGGCTGGGTCAGGGGTAGTGATATGATTTCTGATTCAGAAAAGATCAATTTTTAAAAATATGTTACCCAAAATGCTCCGCAGAAGTTGCTGTGGTCATTATCAGAGAACGCTTCAGCAGAGGGTTAAAGACCGACAGGCACTCATATGGAGTAAGGTTAGAATTACGCCAAGCTATATGTAAAGACAGGTCAAGCAGGTAACCACAAACAAGCTATATGTAAAGAGGTGTCAAGACAGGTAATCAAATACACCCTACGTGTGAAGACATGTGGAGCGGGTAAAGGTGATTCAATTAGAAATCTATCAGATATGGGTTATTTGTCAAAAAACTCACAAAAAAACTTGAATATTTCATCGTATGAAAGTACTGACATTTTTCAGACTCAATCAATAAATGCGTCCTTTAGTTCATGATGTCATCATTAATTCATTAAGGCATGTGTGCGTTATCAATCAAGCATGGAACCATACCTTTGGAATCGAATGGAGCATGCCACCTATTTCACACGCACCTAGCTATCTCTTTCTATCTATGCTGTCTACGTTGTTTTATGTATCGATTCTGATCAAGAGTGGTGGTACATGACATTTCTTTGTAGGGCTGTAAGGATGCAACCATAGAAGAATTGCACTTGTTGAGTCTCCGATAGCAATTGATCGAAGGTAGAAACGAAAAATTATCGATGAATCGATTGTATGTGTGACTATCGATAGTTATTAACTTATTTTTCCCAAATATGGATGAATCAATTGTATGTGTGACTATCGATAGTTATTAACTTATTTTCCCCAAATATGGATGAATCAATTGTATGTGTGACTATCGATAGCTATTAACTTATTTTTCGCAAATATTTATATTTTTTTGGGTACGGCTTCAGTGGGTTTATATTTTAACTGTTTGCTTGATCTAGATTTCACGTTTCTTGTCAGTTATTATGAGAGACTGAAGCTAGTTCAAGTTGGTTGTTTACTTCATATAAACTATACATTCATTTGGGAGTTCACTTCAGGCAAGACAATTCAACGGAAGAAAAACAAATTATTGCAACAGTGTTGCAATAGTTGGTTGCAATAGACTATCGCTGTGGCAGTATTGTGTTGCAATAGGCTATCGCTGTGGCAGTAGTGTGTTGCAATAGACTATCGCTGTGGCAGTAGTGTGTTGCAATAGACTATCGCTGTGGCAGTAGTGTGTTGCAATAGACTATCGCTGTGGCAGTAGTGTGTTGCAATAGGCTATCGCTGTGACAGTAGTGTGTTGCAATAGACTATCGCTGTGGCAGTAGTGTGTTGCAATAGACTATCGCTGTGGCAGTAGTGTGTTGCAATAGGCTATCGATGTGGCAGTAATGTGTTGCAATAGGCTATCGCTGTGGCAGTAGTGTGTTGCAATAGACTATCGCTGTGATAGTAGTGTGTTGCAATAGGCTATCGCTCTGGCAGTAGTGTGTTGCAATAGACTATCGCTGTGGCAGTAGTGTGTTGCAATAGGCTATCGCTGTGACAGTAGTGTGTTGCAATAGACTATCGTTGTGGCAGTAGTGTGTTGCAATAGGCTATCGCTGTGGCAGTAGTGTGTTGCAATAGGCTATCGCTGTGACAGTAGTGTGTTGCAATAGACTATCGCTGTGGCAGTAGTGTGTTGCAATAGACTGTCGCTGTGACAGTAGTGTGTTGCAATAGGCTATCGTTGTGGCAGTAGTGTGTTGCAATAGGCTATCGCTGTGGCAGTAGTGTGTTGCAATAGGCTATCGCTGTGACAGTAGTGTGTTGCAATAGACTATCGCTGTGGCAGTAGTGTGTTGCAATAGACTGTCGCTGTGGCAGTAGTGTGTTGCAATAGACTATCGCTGTGACAGTAGTGTGTTGCAATAGACTATCGCTGTGGCAGTCGTGTGTTGCAATAGACTATCGCTGTGGCAGTAGTGTGTTGCAATAGGTTATCGCTGTGGCAGTAGTGTGTTGCAATAGACTATCGCTGTGGCAGTAGTGTGTTGCAATAGACTATCGCTGTGATAGTAGTGTGTTGCAATAGGCTATCGCTCTGGCAGTAGTGTGTTGCAATAGACTATCGCTGTGGCAGTAGTGTGTTGCAATAGGCTATCGCTGTGACAGTAGTGTGTTGCAATAGACTATCGTTGTGGCAGTAGTGTGTTGCAATAGGCTATCGCTGTGGCAGTAGTGTGTTGCAATAGGCTATCGCTGTGACAGTAGTGTGTTGCAATAGACTATCGCTGTGGCAGTAGTGTGTTGCAATAGACTGTCGCTGTGACAGTAGTGTGTTGCAATAGGCTATCGTTGTGGCAGTAGTGTGTTGCAATAGGCTATCGCTGTGGCAGTAGTGTGTTGCAATAGGCTATCGCTGTGACAGTAGTGTGTTGCAATAGACTATCGCTGTGGCAGTAGTGTGTTGCAATAGACTGTCGCTGTGGCAGTAGTGTGTTGCAATAGACTATCGCTGTGACAGTAGTGTGTTGCAATAGACTATCGCTGTGGCAGTCGTGTGTTGCAATAGACTATCGCTGTGGCAGTAGTGTGTTGCAATAGGTTATCGCTGTGGCAGTAGTGTGTTGCAATAAGCTATCGCTGTGACAGTAGTGTGTTGCAATAGGCTATCGCTGTGGCAGTAGTGTGTTGCAATAGGCTATCGCTGTGATAGTAGTGTGTTGCAATAGGCTATCGCTGTGACAGTATTGTGTTGCAATAGGCTATCGCTGTGGCAGTAGTGTGTTGCAATAGACTGTCGCTGTGGCAGTAGTGTGTTGCAATAGACTATCGCTGTGACAGTAGTGTGTTGCAATAGACTATCGCTGTGGCAGTCGTGTGTTGCAATAGACTATCGCTGTGGCAGTAGTGTGTTGCAATAGGTTATCGCTGTGGCAGTAGTGTGTTGCAATAGGCTATCGCTGTGACAGTAGTGTGTTGCAATAGGCTATCGCTGTGGCAGTAGTGTGTTGCAATAGGCTATCGCTGTGATAGTAGTGTGTTGCAATAGGCTATCGCTGTGACAGTATTGTGTTGCAATAGGCTATCGCTGTGGCAGTAGTGTGTTGCAATAGACTATCGCTGTGGCAGTAGTGTGTTGCAATAGGCTATCGCTGTGACAGTAGTGTGTTGCAATAGACTATCGCTGTGGCAGTAGTGTGTTGCAATAGACTATCGCTGTGGCAGTAGTGTGTTGCAATAGACTATCGCTGTGGCAGTAGTGTGTTGCAATAGGCTATCGCTGTGGCAGTAGTGTGTTGCAATAGGCTATCGCTGTGGCAGTAGTGTGTTGCAATAGACTATCGCTGTGACAGTAGTGTGTTGCAATAGACTATCGCTGTGGCAGTAGTGTGTTGCAATAGGCTATCGCTGTGGCAGTAGTGTGTTGCAATAGACTATCGCTGTGGCAGTATTGTGTTGCAATAGACTATCGCTGTGGCAGTAGTGTGTTGCAATAGGTTTTCGCTGTGGCAGCATTGTGTTGCAGTGGACTATCGCTGTGGCAGTAGTGCGTGGGCTATCGATTCGCAATAGTTGTTTCCGGCTCAATAGTCACCCCAAGTTATCAGAGAACTCTTCAGCAAAGGGCTAAAGACAGACAGGCACTCATATGGAGTGAGGTTAGAATTACGCCACAATATTTAGCAATTTTCTAGCAATATAACGAGAGGGGGCACCAGAAATAGGCTTCACACATTGTACCCATGTGGGAATAGGACCCGTAACTGGACATCTCAACCCTGGGCTACCCTTTCTATTTTGGAGTATTAAAAACAGATTATAAAATATTGCTCGAGTCTACAGAGGACACATAACTTACAGAGTTGGACACTTAAGTAATAGCGGTTGTAAAAAGAGTTGCTCTGAACTCATCATGTAAGGGACACATGACCGATGACATGTACCAACCGAGTCAACCTGCCTGACCACCTGGTCCCGTTATTCGCCTGGTCCCATTGGTCACCTGGTCCCATTGGTCACCTGGGCCCCGTTCCTGAAAGCGATCGTAGCTCTACTACAATCCTAACTCCCACACTTTAACATAGACTTGCGACTGTCGTAGTGCTACGATCGCCTTCAGGAACGGGGCCCTGAGCCCAGATTTTCGAAGTTCTCTAAGCGCTAAGTTAGTCATAAGTGCCATACATTAACATTAACTTACGACTATCTTAGCGGTAAGAGAGCTTCGAAAATCTAGGCCCAGGTCCCGTCAGTCACCTGGTCCTGTTACGATAAGCATGGCCAACTGAACACCAGTTCTAAAGCGGATCCTCCTGGGTATTATACGCAGTATGTGTTAAAACACCAGATGGGTTGATTACATACAGAGCGTAGGACACATGAGATATAACACCTAACCATAAAAACACAATCAATGGGGGTAGTGTCACTTGATTTCTTTTTCTTGTCGACACGCTTCAGTCTGTTGTACAGGAACATCAATATAAGTTTATATATATATATAAACCGAATATCAGGATCACGTGAACCAACCACACGTCAGCATTGTGACATGGAGGTAGGATCAGCCAGATTCCTCTCCATCCCATACGTAAACATTGCTCAACGGGCTTCCGTTGAGGTGAAGGTCGAGTGAATAAGTATTTAGCAGTTTATACTGGAGTTTCGCATGCACAATTCTGCAGTGAAGGTTTTACATATTGTACGTATCTTTCCAACCCATTACATTGCTAAAAATTGTTTCCAATAAAATGGATTTCTGGACACTTTTGATAATCTACTCATTCTTTGAACATTTGGGGCAATGGGGATAACCCGTAGAATATTTCTAATAGCGGCGTAAAACTACTCTCACTCACAAACTTGATATACTGTTGGTTGAAAGTTTTAGTTCAGCGTCAAGATATCAATCGGGATGTTCTGGTTACATCCAATAAAAAGATAGATATTTGGAGGGTTGTGACACACTAATTATGGTAATTTCAAATAAATACCTTTATGAAAGCCATTTTTGGATCCTATGTCATACTAGAACAGATTTCAACATTGAATTAATCAAAATCAGGACTGGGGTCACCAAACAGGACCTTCACAGTTTGTACCCATGACGAGATTCGAACTTGGATCTTTGGTGTGACGAGTTAACGTCAACGACGAGCTACTCAACTTTCCCGGCATTTTTCTGGTTTTATTCTATAACCATTCCGCTTTGTTTTTATCTGCATTAGTAAAGTAAAACAGTTAAACACTTTGAGTTAGCCTACATTCCAGGGCCTGGATTTTGGAAGCTGTCTAAGTGATAAGTCGTAAGTTCATGTTAATGTAGAGCACTATCTTAGCGCTAAGATAGTTTAGACCCTGACACAGGCCAAGAATTTGTTTGCTTGCTGTTTACGTACAGACTGTCAATACATATTCATCTGTGGGCAATTAAAAGTGGTGTTATGTGGAAGGAAACCATTGGGGGAACATGGGCAGCTCTAAGGAAGAAGATTCAATGCTCTACAACTCCGGTATGTTTCACGGCTAGAGTTATGTCCATGGTAAAGTGACTACAAGTCTTGCAGATGCTGAAAACCAAAATGTTTCTTTTGAACATTAACTCGGTTAAAAAGAAACTTTAAGACATCTTTCTGATCGCATAGCTCTACGAGTGGCTTTCGTTCTGGTAAAGGTATGAGAGTTACGATCGTCACACTCATGGTGTATCGCCAGTTCGATTCGTGACATGCCGAGGATGACTTTCCCTCCAATCACTGGTTTGTGGTTTCATGGTGGCGAAACACTCTTTCTGTTGTATCTACATCGTGTCATTTGTTGACACGTCTTATTTCAATATGAATTTACACGAAGTAGTCTTCCCTGTCAGCCATGTTTATTTTACCGCCATTTCTTTCAAGCTCTCTGATTGGCAGTTATAGTGTTGCGGGTACTCGGTCTAACAGACACATCATTCATATAACTGAAGCTAGACTGTATCAAAGCTCACGTGACGTAATCAAATGTGACGCCATTATCATCTGTTTCAGCCTGCAACACCAACGCTGACTGCAACAACAGGGGCACGTGCGAAGCTCGAGGTTGCAACTGTGCGACGGGCTACACTGGGGGAAAGTGTGGTGAGATGCTTTTTTCTTCTTAAGTCTAATTTTTTCTACAGCTCCGAAATGATGAATCGATTAATATTACTTATTTAGTAGCATCTTTCGATACAAGCAAATCTATTTGTACACTTTTATCATCTGATTATTCCTCTTCAGAGAGTGTTCTGTCCGGAGCAGACCACGTGACCACCTTTCCAGCAACGGTGCTGTGTATCGTTGCGCAGCTTACCATGAAGGCCTAGAGACCTACTCAGCCTTATATCCGCTTCCATATCATTCTTCATATCATATCCGCCTACCAGTCGGATAACGTATCAGCCTATTAGCAGTCTGCCAATAAGCCTACATTTCAGATTGACAATCAAAATACATATTATTCCATTATGAAAATCTTTTCGTTTAATTTCACCTTGTTCCTTGAAGGGTCACATGAACCCTTCGTGAAACCATTTCGTGAATCAATGAACCATTTCTTCAGACTCTTCTTTAATCCCAAGATAGAAACTTGAAACCACAGGTGAAAATGAAGTAGAATAACGTTGCTTTTATCTGAAGTTTGGCATATGTAACAAAATAACATCTACCAACGACTTGTTTCTCCAGTGATCAGAAAACAAACAGAACGTAATTTATCATAATAACCGTGCTATGAGTGTTGGAAGTTGTAGCTGTCCTTGAGCCATTGACCATTAGTAGACTCAGAATAGGCTTCTATCCTGACCAATGCATGACCACTAACCTGTTTGATCAAATTTCAATCTGTATTCTTTAGATAGTTTGTTGGTATTTGATTTCACTACTCTGGTGTGTCATTTATCAGTATAGTATGTTTGTCACGTGTCGTATCTTCAAACTACCGCATTGCCTGCATGTATCACATGCACGCTCAATTTAAAGAGGAGCAATCGCAATGTAGAGGTCAACATTCACAATATAAAGATAAGCATTGTGAAATGGTACGTTATGCATTCATAATATTATAATATTCATCGTGTTCAGATGTGCATTCATAAAGTAAAGACGTGCATTCACAAAGTAGTGACATGCATTCACAAAGTGAAGACATGCATTCACAATGAAAAGATAAGCATTAAAATTGAAACGTTAAGACATGCATTAACAATGTAAAGAGAACGTAAAGACATGCATTCACAAGGTAAAGAGAACGTAAAGACATGCATTCACAATGTAACACAGGCCTTGCCGTCACTGTAGTAGTGAGACTGTCGAAGACGAAGTCCATTTCGTAGTGAACTGTCCTCAGTATTCTCATCTTCGGTATGATTTCTATGGGAAATCTAGTATCTTAAATACAGCCGTTGCTCAGTTATCGAACGCTGAACAAGCTACATTCCTCTTACAAACAGAATATCATCCCAATAACGTTTTTTTCCTTGTACTTTTATATGTGCGATACGCCTTTATGTTTTAATCTTTTATTTTTCACATTTTATGTGGATATTGTCTAGTGTGTCTTACTGGCCATCTGGCATCGTGTTTGTATTTTTCTACGATGTCTTACCATTCAACGTGACACATAATTAAGCTTGTTTGTCTGTCTGCTACGGGTTTAATTAAACGAATCTTATTGTCATTGATGTTATTCTGTTGAAATAAAAGGTTCCAAGACACAAAACTGTGTCCCATACACATTTTCAACAAATATTGTCATTATTATGTCGATGTCAGCAAATGTCAGCTGAAATCATATGTTCAATTTTGTGTTTCATCGGAGATGTTGTTCAACAATGTCCATTTTATTAGAGAATACTACTACTGCAGAACAGTGTGTGCAATAACTGTTACATCAGCTACCCTTGACCTTAAGTTGGCAGTGTGAGACAATATTATAACTTTAAATATTGATTGCTTAAAATTTATCTAATGTAGTTTGTAACTCGCATTTACAATGCTCATAAGGACATGGGACAAGTCCTGTTTTCGCGGAAGGGCGTATATTGTAGGCTCTTTGGTGGGATATTGGTTGTATCGGGAAATATATACATGTCTATTTACTGGTTGAGTTCTGTTAAAGCTTTGTTTTCTAACATATGTCATATTTGGGATAACACTTTCTTAGTAAATTACGAATTCAAGTACCTTTTTGGATGAGTCCCATCCGAGATTCGAACCGGGATCACAGTCACGCACCTAATCGCCAGCACACAATGTCCGCTGCCTAGCCCGCTGAGCCACCGCGACTTCCATAAAAGTGGCAATCGGACAACTTTTAGTCTAGTCTACGTACTGCGTGCACCCCTCTTGGCACGGCTCCCACGACCAAAAGCTATGATTACACAATACCATTTAGAAAGTGGTCAAATGTAACATATGCCATATTTGGGATAACATAACACTAGCGAACAAACACGAATACTGGTCAGATTGGTGCCACATTTACACAGACGTATCCCTTGACATGAGTACAAAAAGAAAACAACAAATATTTCTGCACATCACACATCACGACTCTCCAGGCAAACTAAATCATAAGACTCCAAAGACAACCAATGAATATTCATGTCTCAGCTAAATGGCATCTGCACTGCACTCTGTGATCTGCTCGTCAAACAACACAATCAAATTTCACTTGGTAGGCCCCTAGCAATAAAAAACCCCACCAAAACCCAACCTAAACTAATTAACAAAATACTCATAAGTACTCAAGATCAAGTACTCGGGATGTCCTCACTTTGTAATATTGTTCACAATGTGTGATGCAGTTAAGCATCTGCATGTCAACGCGGGCATATGGTCGACTGGGGAATTAGCTCAGAATTACATATTGATGGAGACGAACGAATAGGTTAGTTCAAACGGATTTAGTTAGAGAAGAGAGACAAACAGTTTATTCTGGTGTCACTCATCTGTAACGTACAAAATGTAAAACACATTAAAATGTGCATAGCAAAAAGTACATAAAAATCCGAACAGACTATGGCTCATGAGACACTTTGTACACATAAAACAATAAATAGTGATAAAAGACATTTTCACATTAAAAGCAATGCGAAAGATATATTACAAAGAGGGTGGTAGAGGGCATGTGTATGGATTCGTACGAATGCTTGACGTCACTGTTGTTTGAGTATTTGCAGTACAATATCACACTGAGGCCAGAAAATGGACTTCATTTTTTCATTATACGGTACAAAGGATGGGTTTATTGTCTCTTCTTCGTTCAGTTACATGACAAATACACAAGACATAAAAGGGATGAGCGGAGTTTCTGATCAACCCCAAGGTGTTTCCTACGAGTGGCATTATCCTGCACGCGGACATGCAGTCAGAATAAGGGACTGGGACCCGTTTCACAAAACTCTCGTAAGCCTAAGATGTTGTAACTTTTCTCGTAGCATTGTACCTGGCATACTGTAACATAGGAGGTGCAAGTGCTACGAGGAAAGTTACGAGATCCTAGGCTTACGAGAGTTTTGTGAAACAGGGCCCTGCTTGTCAAGACAGATGTGATCATGCATACATTTTTTCACAACGGACACACAAAGACTCAACAATGGACAGTTACAGAAACAATATCACTTTCTTGAACCAGTTGATGTGATGGCAGACACGACCAAGCTAGGATGACCAATTAAAGCTATAAATGTCACATGTATACAGTAATTAATCGAAGAGATAGGGTCGTTCAGGGTGGCTGAAATCTTGTCTCAGAGTTTACGGACATATCTACTGTCTACCTCAACCATTCCCTTCTCTAAATTTGTCAATAGCAATCTTGATGGGGTTAGGTTCATGATAGTCAATGTTGACTGTTGTTACGGAGTCCCTAGCAGTGCTGATCGTAGTTGGACAGGTAGCTGGACAAGTAGCTGGACAACAGCATTTCCAGAGCATGCAGGTGCCTCTAGTTCTCTTTACTTTGTATGAAAACCTAACGCACAATGCTTCTGGAACAAAAATAGAAATCAACCTGTGCATTTGCCATTTTGTAATCAAGCATTTGTCATTCAACGTTTTATATATAACATTCAAAAAGGTAGGTTTTACAAGATTGATAAGATGCAATGATGTAGCCAAGGAGGAAACAGATGATGAAGAGGAATTACGGGAAAATTTGACAGTCTATTCTTTGCTGGTCCAAGTGTTAATAAAGTCTCTGTTCTGTTCTGTTCTTGTTTGTGTGGCATTTTAGAAGTTGAGGTGTACATCATCTGTGGCTATCCTCCGGGGATACCTGAATCCAAGCTATGCTGGAATGAAGCGTTGAGATCTTTTGTCGTGCCCCTTATTCGACAACAGCTGCGAGCAGTCATTTTGCAGCACATATCAGCAATGCATCACTCACACTGCCAGAATTGCCCGAGAACTCCTTGACAATTTTGACATCAACTGGTTGCCTTGCCCAGCCCATGTTGCAGACATGAACCCTGTGATCATCATGACCGTCAACTGAGACCGCCTCCAGTGAACCAACAGGAATTTGGACACACTCTCTTGGACTTTTGGAACAGGATTCCTATTTTTGTAATCCACCAACTGACTATGTCAATGTTTAGACTCTAGGTGGTCACTCTCACTAATGTCCCTTAACTCCTGTCTCACACTGTCTCACGGTGTCATATTTTTGCTGTTTTTGTATAAACTCTGGTCCGTGCAGGTTTTCAGTATGACACCTTGTCTCTCTTTCAATGAATTGCGGCGAATGTCAGATCAGTCTATCAATGGACTTTAGTCAGGTTATTGGTAAAAGATTGTTGTTTACAATAATTATGATAAACAGAAAGTTCGCTTATGTCTGTATTTCCATATTTGGTCATGTGAAGGTGGTAATACCTTTCCTTTGTCCGGTTATCTATATTCCTTTGTACACGTCCGTGATTAAGGCGCACGTAAAATCTCTAAATGCCTTCCGACATTACAATCACTCCGCAGTTAGTGAGAGAGTGAGTTTAGTTTTACGCCGCAATCAGCAATATCCCAGCTATATGGCGGCGGTCTGTAAATAATCGAGTCTGGATCAGACAATCCAGTGATCAACAACATGAGCAGCGATCTGCGCATTTGGGAACCCATGACGTGTCAACCAAGTCAGCGAGCCTGACCACCCGATCCCGTTAGTCGCCTCATACGACAAGCTGAGTCGCCATTTATGGCAAGCATGGGTTGCTGAAGGCCTATTCTACCCCGGGACCACTCCGCAGTTAGCTTTTTAATGCCAATACGTTGTGTCCAGAAAACACGGAAAACAAATCCCGTCAGTATTTACAAATTACAGTAAATATTTACACTGCTATAGACATGTTACTTATTGAATGTATTATACGTATTTTTAAAGAAATACTAGTATCTGTGATGGGGTGTGCCACACTTGTCAAGATATCATTGTTCCACAATACTGGCAACTGTTGTTTCAGCCGTAGGGAAGCTACCCAGGTCTGCGTGCATCCCTTCGGTGTGCCAGAGAACTACGATCGTTTGTGGCACTCATAAAGGGGAACCTCCTCGTAATAAATGTTGAGTAACACTTAGTTCTTCCCCCGTGTGGACCAAAGGTACAATAAGTCCTCAACACCCAATTGCTGGTCGCAAGAGGCAACCGAACATGGGAATGCGCGAACGGATTCTGGTGGTTAAGGGTTAAGGAGCCTGGATCCGCGTACCGTCTGCCCCTTTACTTCAACGTTATTGGTCTGTATTTCCGGCTCAGGCCTGTAGTTTATCCTTGTACATTAGCAAAATATTTACACGCACACATAATGCACCTGATAAAATAATCAAGTGTAGCTTACACTGTGTTCTGAGATTTTCTGTCCTTAACAGCAGGCAAACGTGGACAGAGTTTTGAAGCATTTGTGTGTTTTGTACTTAACAATGCTGAGAATTTATTAAGCTTTGGGTGGACAAAATAGTATTTCTTAATATACGACTTTCTCAGGGAATCATAAACATGGCCAATTTATAATAATGATATTTATCTTTTATTTGGTTGAGATCACAGAGTTTGTAAATTCTATTTTTTTATTCTATTTCTATTTTGTTGACCGTTTTAAATCTTCCACTTTCAATTAAAATATAATGTGAAAACCATCTGAGTCTACTTAAAGCCATCTTAAACGTTTTTACATTTACACATGACAGAAAGTATTTCTGCGCCAAAAGTATATTTATTGCCTGAGTCAACAAACGAATCGTTCCATTCAAAACCAAAACCCAATTTGTGTGTCCACATTTCTTTACCTGCCTATAAGAAAATATCTTCAGCACCTTCCCCCAGTATGCTATACCTCTGACATTTGTAAATGAATGCATCAGATACCTACAGCATTCTCCATATACCATTGTATTTGTCGTATAGGATTTAACACCAAGAAGTGTTTTCTTTTTACATTTCACATGTAACAAGGGAACCCTTTCGACGTCATAAGCTCCATACAATAAACTGGCTTGGTTCTGCCATTAAATATTTTAAACTATGAACATATGTCTATATCTACATTTAATTGTTCAAAGATACCAACCATGACCTTTTGTGGTTGCAAGCAAGCTTAATTAACATGCGTTGCCCAAGGCACACAATCACGGAAAAAACATTACCAAATATTTGTAAGAACTGGCGCATTCTAATTCTTTACTTTTATACAAACCATTTCTCTTTTTTAAGAAATGATAATAAACATCACCCTTTTTATAAACAATTACCTTAGATTTGGTTGTATTTTGTATCTGTCATAATAACGCTCGGGTTATCGTATAAGTCTGTGTAAACCTGCAACAGTGTTTGCGACTAGCACGAAAAATATGTACTAGGTCATGGTGAAACTGTAATCCATACTCACAACTGCTAATTCGTTTATGAGAAAATGAAAAGAGATTTGTAAGTGTACAACCTTATCTTACCCATGGTTGAAGCAGAAAACTCATTGTTATTCTTAACACAAGCTTTAAATTTTTTTTATACATGTAATGAATAACTTTGCTTTTTATTTTCGGACTAATATCGTGAGAAAAAAAAATGGACATCTTTGTCTGTCAGCCGAATCACGTACTAAAGGAGCGAAATCAACTAAAGGAGCAAAGAGCTCTTTGTGCAATACTCTGCAATACAAACATATTCTCAGTAGTCGTTAATCCAAGTATAAGTCCCCCCTCCCTCCCCCCCCCCCCCCACCCCCTCACATTCATATATTTTATTCAATGCCTCTCTCCTTGATCCTAATGTTTTGGTAATGATAGAAGTGAAAACCTTACCCAAATATACTCAAAATAGTAATGCTTCTGTAATTATTTAGATCATCGAGTCTGCCTTGGATAGGGACAATAATAACGATTGTAAAACAGTATTATTTTCTAACACAATGTTGAATAATAATTATACTGTAAATACGATGCTATGATATCTGCAGAATTCTTTATTAATTCTGGCATTTTATTGTGTTATAAGCATGTTACGTTTTCCAATGTAGGAGAATTACGTACGTCATCTGCTGACGCAAAATATGAGTCGGTAGATGTTGATGGATTTGCATCGTCAACAGAACTGTCAGTAGTCTTTTCAAAGTTGAAAGGATTTCTAAAATGTCAACGCTACTCATCTCAAGGTCAGACACAACTTGTCAGTGCCGATAGCAAAGTGACAGACTACCACATGTGTTACTCATCTCAAGGTCAGACACAACTTGTCAGTGCCGATAGCAAAGTGACAGACTACCACATGTGTTATGGCAAATGAGATAATTTAATATATTAATGAACAATAACAGTGTGTAACATACTTTAATAATGTACTGCAAATATACAATTATTGGTGAATTATTCCTTTTTCATTTTTTATTTTTTATTCAGACACACAACCATAATGAAAACTGTACTCAACAAATCCAACAGGTGGCACATAACAGCTCGTTTTACTCGGTAATCGTACATCCATTCAGTTTTGAACTTCTCTCAGTAGCTGTGACACGGTGAGATCAGGGACCTGGAATCCCCACTGCTTGAAAAGAATATCCGTTTTGACCCGCTTGGTTGCATGCTGCCTTCTTTCCAGCTGCCCCTCTAGATCTGTTACAAGGCGAATCTTAAGATGCAGGTGGTCAGCTTCTCTGAGTATTGGGTCCGACCTGTACAATGGCACATGTCGCCATCCTAACCTCTGGTTCAGGCGCTTGTGTCAACTTTCTTAGTTCAGATGGCAGTGCCACTTTGCTGTTGTCCAAACGCTGCTTTCAGTCCATGTAGATTCAAAATAAAGGGCGACCAGACACGGCTTCACAGCCTGCTACCTTACTTTGAGAAATGCTGGCTTTATGTCTGCGGCGTCTAGGAACTGCAATCCCATCAACTTCTATACGAATCTATGAAACAAATTATAAATACTAAATACAAATACTAATAAATGATTTAATTTATAAATACCAATAAAATATTCACCTGTGGGTTTTCAACGTCTTCATCATAGGCCGTAGTGAGATCCAAGTTTTGCACCTTCCTATACGTCGCCTGATTCATGTGGAAGGTGCAAACTCGGTGAAACCCTTTCCAGGTACCCGTGAAGGTCCCAGGTACTTCAGCAACCCATGCTTGCTATAAAAGGCAACTATGCTTGTCAGAAGAGGCGACTAACGGGATCGGGTGGTCAGGTTCGCTGACTTGGTTGACACATGTCATCGGTTCCCAAATGCGCAGATCGATGCTCATGCTGTTGATCACTGGATTGTCTGGTCCAGACTCGATTATTTACAGACCGCCGCCATATAGCTGGAATATTGTTGAGTGCGGCGTAAAACTAAACTCACTGACTCACGCATACATGCTATCGCCAATCATATCTTGCGATGTCGCTACTAGTCCAAATGAAAGGCTTGAAACTGATGCACCTTGACAGTGAAACACAGCACTAAATACACGTTCTTTAAATTACTAGATCTCACCAAACCGTTGATAAAGATAGGCGCCTAATCAGCCTTGAAACTTGCGTCTATTGAGCCTGTATGGTGGACTATGGTTCACACCTGGGTATTTGAAACAGGATCAAACAGAAGTATGAAGCAAACTGCACATTTCCCTTGGAAAGTGATCATGCCTGCAATATACGACTGAAAGTGGCACCACAACATTCGCTGACAGACTACCGTTTAGTCGCTGAATAGATATAATTTGGACAGGAACAAGAAACCCATTCAAATTTGAAAGGAGCCCCAGGGAGACCAGAGATTCAGAGGACCTGATGAAATCTAGACTTGCTTCGTTTAAGGCTTTAGCAATGCACAGATGGCTTGGCAGCGGGGAAAATAAGGTGGGACTTGAGACAGACTACATTAGCTGACGGTGCCTCCAATGCGCCAGTAATGTACAGCTCCGATGTGTCACACAGTACGACCACCGACCATCAACCAACGATTGTTCCTCTACCACCAGGGTCTACTCTGCAAGGTATATTTTAAGGTCACATGTTTTTTTCCCTCAAAGCATGGTGAGGAGTTTGCTCGGGCAGGTCGTATCGCTGAGTGTCTGCCTGCCCGCTGTCAGCACTTGGCTCCAAGCATGCACAACAGCCAAACATCAAGCATGATACGTGCGCTTCGTGGAACCAGAATGCGATTATATTGGCGCTTCTTCTATCAGGGGGAACTACTCTTTGCAACTTAATTCATCTTGCTCATACAAGAGCCATGCACAACATTTTGGCTATGCTGTCATTTACCATGACCACTCCTGGTTCTACCACCACATATGTTTCAATGTCATTACAACAGCTACTACTACCACCACATCTACTGCCATGTCTGTCATTACAACAGCTACTACCACCACCACATCTACTGCCATGTCTGTCATTACAACAGCTACTACCACCACCACATCTACTGCCATGTCTGTCATTACAACAGCTACTACTACCACCACATCTACTGCCATGTCACTCCAACAGCTACTACTACCACCACATCTACTGCCATGTCACTACAACAGCTACTACTACCACCACATCTACTGCCATGTCTGTCATTACAACAGCTACTACTACCACCACATCTACTGCCATGTCTGTCATTACAACAGCTACTACCACCACCACATCTACTGCCATGTCTGTCATTACAACAGCTACTACTACCACCACATCTACTGCCATGTCACTCCAACAGCTACTACCACCACCACATCTACTGCCATGTCACTACAACAGCTACTACCACCACATCTACTGCCATGTCACTACAACAGCTACTACCACCACCACATCTACTGCCATGTCTGTCATTATAACAGCTACTACCACCACCACATCTACTGCCATGCCACTACAACAGCTACTACCACCACCACATCTACTGTCATGTCACTCCAACAGCTACTACTACCACCACATCTACTGCCATGTCACTACAACAGCTACTACCACCACCACATCTACTGCCATGTCACTACAACAGCTACTACCACCACATCTACTGCCATGTCACTACAACAGCTACTACTACCACCACATCTACTGCCATGTCTGTCATTACAACAGCTACTACCACCACATCTACTGCCATGTCACTCCAACAGCTACTACTACCACCACATCTACTGCCATGTCACTACAACAGCTACTACCACCACATCTACTGCCATGTCACTACAACAGCTACTACCACCACCACATCTACTGTCATGTCACTACAACAGCTACTACTACCACCACATCTACTGCCATGTCACTCCAACAGCTACTACTACCACCACATCTACTGCCATGTCACTCCAACAGCTACTACTACCACCACATCTACTGCCATGTCACTACAACAGCTACTACTACTACCACCACATCTACTGCCATGTCACTACAACAGCTACTACCACCACCACATCTACTGCCATGTCACTACAACAGCTACTACTACCACCACATCTACTGTCATGTCTGTCATTATAACAGCTACTACCACCACCACATCTACTGCCATGTCTGTCATTATATCAGCTACTACCACCACCACATCTACTGCCATGTCACTACAACAGCTACTACCACCACCACATCTACTGACATGTCACTGCAACAGCTACTACTACCACCACATCTACTGCATGTCACTGCAACAGCTACTACTACCACCACATCTACTGCCATGTCACTACAACAGCTACTACTACCACCACATCTACTTCCATGTCACTCCAACAGCTACTACCACATCTACTGCCATGTCACTACAACAGCTACTACCACTACCACATCTACTGCCATGTCACTACAACAGCTACTACCACCACCACATCTACTGCCATGTCACTACAACAGCTACTACCACCACCACATCTACTGCCATGTCACTACAACAGCTACTACTACCACCACATCTACTGCCATGTCTGTCATTACAACAGCTACTACTACCACCACATCTACTGCCATGTCACTCCAACAGCTACTACTACCACCACATCTACTGCCATGTCACTACAACAGCTACTACCACCACATCTACTGCCATGTCACTACAACAGCTACTACCACCACCACATCTACTGCCATGTCTGTCATTATAACAGCTACTACCACCACCACATCTACTGCCATGTCACTACAACAGCTACTACCACCACCACATCTACTGACATGTCACTGCAACAGCTACTACTACCACCACATCTACTGCCATGTCACTACAACAGCTACTACAACCACCACATCTACTGCCATGTCACTACAACAGCTACTACCACATCTACTGCCATGTCACTACAACAGCTACTACCACTACCACATCTACTGCCATGTCACTACAACAGCTACTACCACCACCACATCTACTGCCATGTCACTACAACAGCTACTACCACCACCACATCTACTGCCATGTCACTACAACAGCTACTACCACCACATCTACTGCCATGTCACTACAACAGCTACTACTACCACCACATCTACTGCCATGTCTGTCATTACAACAGCTACTACTACCACCACATCTACTGCCATGTCACTACAACAGCTACTACTACCACCACATCTACTGCCATGTCACTACCACAGCTACTACTACCACCACATCTACTGCCATGTCTGTCATTACAACAGCTACTACCACCACCACATCTACTGCCATGTCTGTCATTACAACAGCTACTACCACCACCACATCTACTGCCATGTCACTACAACAGCTACTACTACCACCACATCTACTGTCATGTCACTACAACAGCTACTACCACCACCACATCTACTGCCATGTCTGTCATTATAACAGCTACTACCACCACCACATCTACTGCCATGTCACTACAACAGCTACTACCACCACCACATCTACTGACATGTCACTGCAACAGCTACTACTACCACTACCACATCTACTGCCATGTCACTACAACAGCTACTACCACCACCACATCTACTGCCATGTCACTACAACAGCTACTACCACCACCACATCTACTGTCATGTCACTGCAACAGCTACTACTACCACCACATCTACTGCCATGTCACTCCAACAGCTACTACTACCACCACATCTACTGCCATGTCACTACAACAGCTACTACCACCACCACATCTACTGCCATGTCACTACAACAGCTACCACCACCACATCTACTGCCATGTCACTACAACAGCTACTACTACCACCACATCTACTGCCATGTCTGTCATTACAACAGCTACTACTACCACCACATCTACTGCCATGTCTGTCATTACAACAGCTACTACCACCACCACATCTACTGCCATGTCTGTCATTACAACAGCTACTACCACCACCATATCTACTGCCATGTCTGTCATTACAACAGCTACTACCACCACCACATCTACTGGCCTGTCATTACAACAGCTACTACCACCACCACATCTACTGCCATTTACTGGTATTTCTTTTCAACATCCACTATCACCACTACAACATCAAATACTACCACTACAGATACATTTAAAACCAAAAGGTGGCCTGTGCCAAAAATGTTGACATAAGTCAACAAACACAAAAATGTGATTCCATGCGATATTGATAATAAGACCACTTGCCGGCCATCTGGAGGTTATGGCAACATCAAGCACGAAGTGTTACCTAAGCAACATTTAACTAAATGAAACTTGTATCAAAGGGCAAAATTGCATGTTTCCAGTTCGTTCTCCAGATTAACATACTAATGTCAAGATTTTAGGTGTGCATTGGTTAGTACCGTGTGTGTCCTGCATTGATACATGCGTGGGCTCGAGGTTTCAATGACGTTGAGAGAAGTCTGGGGAAGGCTTTTGGTATAAATACAGCTGTCTCAATTTGCTGGAAAGTTTAATCTCATTCTGATTTTTCTGATGACGTTCACGACGAAACACACGTGCTCTACTGTCGTTATGGTTCAAACAAAACCTACTCTCATCACTGACTAGACAGTGACGAAGCTGCCAGTGTCGAACACGACGTGTCCAAATCAGCCAATTCAGACGATGTCGACGTGTCAGAATGGTCAAATTCCAGCACACTGTAGTCGTCGAATAACTGCTGACAGCTCGCCCGAGTGAAGCCGATACCGATTTTGAAGATGTCAATAACTTATTCAAATGTAGACTTCGTTAATATTCATCTTCCTTGTGTGAGTGCGTGCGTGTGTGTGCGTGTGTGTGTGAGAATGTGTGTGTGTGTGTGTGTGTGTGTGTGTGTGTGAATGCGTGTGTGTGTGTGCGTGTGTGTGTGGTGGTGGGGGGAGACAGGGGAGAGAGACTGACACCTTTGGTCTGGTTTTGGTCGGTGGACAGTCCTGCCAGTCTCATTTCTGTTCTGAAGTAACTCTAGGTATATTCAGAGTGTTTGCCTGTTTCACAACGTCCTCGTTATACCAAGAGTTCTCAAATGCCACCTTTGTCTGACGCAGTGGCGCTTTTCTCCTAAAAAACGGGTTTTTCATCATTTGCAAAAGTTTCACATTTTTCTAGCTCAGTCATTTTTTTCTAAATGACAACATTACCGGTGTGTTTTGGAGACTGTTAAACATTAATTTCAGCAATTTTGGAACAATTTCACATATCAAAAATAAAATGGCCACATTCTTTTGGCCATGAATATACCTCTATCCGTCTGCTCCTCCCAATGCTGCCATTACTACTGAGACTATCACTACTTCCACCGTTACAGTTATAGACTGCAGCTGCTAATATTGATTGCCTAACTACGTTGTATTGGGGTTAAAAACGAAGACAGCATCATGCCACTTCTATGAAATAACAAACGCTGTCAGCATTGGATTATTAACAAGCAATCAAACTATTCGAATAACAGCGGTTTTTTACGAGAACTTCATATATCTTCAAGCGTGGAGACAGCTGGAGAGACAGTGATATACACATGTATACACATACTGAAGTGGCTCTCAGCATCTTTCAGGTGTACAGAAATTACTGGGGAATTTATTTCGGGTTTCAGTCAGCCATTTTGTTCAAATCAGATCTAGTAAAAATAAAAACTGTATACTTCAGCCGTAAATAATCATATTTGGTCCAGACAATCCAGTGATTGACGTCATGATCATCGATCGATATAAATGGAACACGATTGTGAAAACCTACCTTATTAAGCACAGAGAGTGGTATTAAAGTTGAAAATGTGAAATGCTAGTTGAAACAAACATATCCAGCCATAATCTATCGCAACAGATCAACATAAAGTATCGTTATATAAACCTCTACAGCGATAAACATTACAATGGAATTTATTACCTACGAGGGTGAACATATCGGGGTTCATATTTTTCATATGGCGCCCTCGGGCAAAATGTCACTTTGACATGGTGGCGTGACGTCATAAACAATGCCTATTGCCATGATGTCACATTAATTCTGTGACGTTGCGTCCTACGTGTGGCGACGGCGGGTAGTCAGCCCATGTTTGAAAGTAGATTTCGGCTTATTTTCCTCATTTAACGACTTCTGTAACAAACAGGGTCTACATTATCGAAGCTCTCTTAGCGCTAAGATAGTCGTAAGTGCCATACATTAACATTAACTTAGGCCTATCTTAGGCACACTCTTGCCTAAATATCGGTATATCCCTCGCTCTCACTCGGGAAATACCAACATTTAGACACTCGTGTCGAAAACATAGTACAACATGGACACTCATATAATATCCTCTATGTTTAAACCTTAAGTTACAAACAAAGCTGGACTGATTGTTTTTAGTTTTGTGTATCTGCACTGTGTTCACTAATGACTACAAGCTTCCATCTGATCAGCCAGACGACCAGAACTCGTTAGTCGCCTGTTTTGATGAATACGTGATAGTAAGTATTCTAACCCGGAATTTAAAGAACTCATGCATTTAAAGTTAAATGTACTAACCAATTAACCGAAGAATAACACATATTTCAAAATACATTTTCATAAAATCCAGAAGATTTTGTTGTTAAACCTGAGTCAGTCCTGTATTCAATCTGGTATTTTCTGAAAGAGAGATTTCACCAACAACAAGAATAAATCATCAAATGATGTCCTTAATATTTTTTGTTAGAAGAGCGAGTGTGTGTGTTCATGCCTGCGTGTGTGCGTGTGCGTTGCTCCCAAACATGTAAGGAGCAGGTGAAGAAGATACTCTGAACATCAAGGTGACATGGGCAGGTCACAGGCTGTACATAATTATTTACTGAAATATTAAATACAATATAGACATCAAAGACCGGATAACCTCTTAAACCCGTCCATATGTTGATTGGCAATACCATATTTAACAATTCATGGGCTCTCTCGTGACAGGGCCTGGTACTGCTCCATGTCACGTTCAAGAGGTGTGACAATTGGAATATAATTCTTCGGAAACAAAAGCTGGCACATTTTAGAGTTTGGTCAGTAAGGACAGGCCATGCGTGTAGTGTTTGTGTGAGGGGTGGGTTTTAGTGTAGTGAAAAAAATATATTTCCTTCACTTCAGTGCCATGTTTGAGGGTAAAGATTTTCAATTTCGTTACGCATTCAACGAATGTCAAATACATGTATTAGAATGTAGAGCACGAAATGAAGATGTAACAAGAGATATGCTTATATACCATGAAGAACTCATGTATCGTACAAAACACTTCCGTTTATATCGTGTATCGTACGTGAAAAGTACACAACACTTCCCGTTTATATCATGTACCATACAAAACATTACCCGTTTATACACACACTCCAAGCGCCATCCACATAAGCACACAATCTCTCTCTCTCTTTCTCTCTCTCTCTCTCTCACACACACACACATACACACACACGCACGCACACACGCACACACGCACGCACACGTGTGGATGTGAACCTAGCCCATATATTTGTTATTCAGTGACATTGCTCTTCAGCGCGGCACTCCATATTTGTTCGCAAACACTCCATGACTACACAGCCATTAGCCTATTATAAGTACCTCTTGCGACAAATATATGTTTATTACCTCATCCCCATCTTCAGCCGTTTTCGCTGAGGAAAACATTCTAAAATAATGTAAATGCTGTTTATGTGTTTTACTAGTGTACAAAGTACAAAGTTTACACCCTTGAGGTGACTGTCGACTTAACAAAACCAAGCTACCGATGTGCCGTTACGGTGACATAACGAGGATGGCTGGCCCGATTTAACAAGGTGACCCGAAACAAACTGCACACATTGGTTAGCATACTTTCCTAGAAGGAGCACTCCATAAATGGGGCAATGAGACAAAGGGAAAAGTAAGCTCACCCCCAATTTTATCGACCTCACACAAGATTCTTTCTTATGTATGATATTATGTAGACTAGGTCACGTGATCGGTGGGAGGAGCTTAAATATTTATTCAGCGCATTCACAATGTATCCCTTCCCTAGATACCATATTGATTCCAACATACGTTTCCAGTTACCATGGAAATCAGTGACGTCACGAATGCATTAAGTATTTAATTTTAAATACAAGCATTTAATTTATGAAAATGAACAAGCGTCTAGACAGGTGAGGTGGACACGCCCGACTTCCGAGTCCGTCGTTGACAGGTATGTTGTCTAATGGAGAAAGTAACCTGCTCATAGGCTTCTTTATACAAGCAAACTTCGTAATACTCTCTAACATGCTCGCATGTTTGTTCAGATGAACTAAGAAAAATTATTATCACTTCCACGCGATTCTTTCAATTCTCGGAAACGCAACACTTTACTTGTGTAGAATTCAACATGCTTTGAAACTATATATTTGTATAATGAACATTTTATTCATGTTAGTCGGACGTTAAATCAAATTGTTTCATAACTTCGTTGATTTATAGTGAGATGTAGTCAGAAAAGTTTGTTCAGTGTAATGAACATCCAGATATAGTAGACAGTTATATAGTATAACACAGACCAAGTAAGTACAGTCAACTCGACATAGTGAGATGTGCAATAATAGTTATACTTAAACAGTGTTATAAATATACACAATCTAGGTAAATGGACGTCCTTAACGAACATGAACAAATCTGTATTTATGAAAATTCAGCTATTTCGCATTTTCGACGCAAAGAAAATTGAAAGAAATATTTATGACATTTTCTCTAAACTACATGAATAAAATTGCATTAAAATTACACGTTACCTATTGGTAGAAGTTTACTTCTCCAACTTCTCCAATGATGCAGATTTTGTCATATAATATCCATTGATATGTCGTCTGGGCAGCTAAAAGAGAAAAGAATTGAGTCCTTTCAACGAAACTTGCAAACTCACAATCATCATGAGAGGTAGCTGAGAAAAAGTTACAAAATAATATAAATAAACAACTAAACTCATAAAGTAATTAGGAAGGCATATACATTCCGCCATTCCTGTTTTTGGCGGGCAGTAATGCATAAACGATCTAGTTTCACAGTTTGTCGAAAATAATTAAAATTTTAGAAGTCTGTTAAATGTAATTCTCATAGCATGAAATGCTATTAAATTGTCGTTGAATGATGTTTCTCTCGTCGTATCAAATTACGGTTAAATTTCATCTATTTCAGACACTTGAGTTACAGCTTACGGAAATATATGTTATGTCAGTAAAATAAACAGATGTCTTGTTGTTTAAAATATGAACACTATGTCAGTAAAGAAAAGACGTGAACATCAACGCAATCTCATGTGCTGTTTAAGCAGAGCAGAAAGGTACATGTTGGCAATTTTGAAATTTTGAAATTTTAAAATGTTTACATTGTTGCAGGTCTAAATGGCGATAACCGTATATTACATGAGTTATGGTTAGAAATACGCATGGTGTGTGTATATATCTAGATACATTTGAGGCAGTTATCTGTCAGTAATATGTAGATCCTTCTGTCATTACGTTGTGTAGAAAACATACAAAACTACAGTGGCCGTCGACATTCATGTCGTCAATTAATTGATAGGCGCCTTTCGGGATTTCACACCGATATATATTTATAATACTTAGTCACTCTTTGTACGATAAACACGTTTTCATACGTTACATAAAGTCCATACGTTACACAAAGTCTGCACGTTACATGAAGTTGCATCAAATACAGTTGTACACTTGTGTGTAACCGATTCTCGTGTCTGGGCTACATTAAAGTCCAGCGTTTCGTCGGTCTGCGAAATGTAAGTTTAAAGATTTAAAAAATTAACTAAACAGCACTAAATACCTTCACGTATTCATTTTGTTCTGCATCGTATAGAACTAAGGGGAACACACAATAGTTTAGAAACGAAATCTTCTCGAAATTATTCATTAAGGCTAAGACTCGTTCAATGAAAAATGAAGTTATCTGATGTTATCTGGGTTTTTTTTGTAAATACACTGGGCTTGTACAAATGTGAGAAGATAACGGTATCATTTAAGCTTGCAATTAATTTGTGCTTAATTGATGTAGATAAAACTTCACAAATAATTATTAAACAAGAAAATATTCAAAACGAAGCAAACGGTTCCATGCTTATAGAAGTTCTCTCTCTCTCTCTCTTTCTGTGTGTGTGTATGTGTGTATGAGAGAGAGAGAGAGAGAGAGAGAGAGAGAGAGAGAGAGAGAGAAATCCACCAGACAATGACAAATTCGTATTGCGTATTTTTGTCTATTATTCCATTAATATATATTTATCCTCAGACGACGACATCCTAGCAATAAATAACAGGAGACCACGACTACAAGGTCGTAAGTTTCGGGATAAACATTTAAAACAAACGTGAACTGAAAATTAGTTGTTTTTTTTCCCATTTCAAGTCAATATTTATTTCCGCATTTACAAACATAAAACAACGGGGATCTGAGAGATTCAGGATACCCACCATGCAGGTTCACTACATATTCCATTTCCAGTCATTTGAAATAAATTATCCAAGTCTTATGTTTACCTTGATTTACATGGATGCCTAGAAACCCAATCCAACTCAATAAACAACAATTAGACTAAACGGAAATGTGGACGGTATGTCGCGAGTATATCTCCAGAAGCATGACACGCGCGCGTAAATAGCTTGTTTTGGCTGCGTTCCGCTAACGATGCGACTCTTTACAATCACAGAGTCACGTCGACTGAAATTAATAGATATGTCATTAGAAGAGACAACCATAGCACAACACATTTAAACCTTGCTGAGTGTCCTTATCGCTTGATGTATATCTATTCACACCCGACAGATGCGCTAAGTAAGAATAATGAGTGATTATTTTCCGCTCGTTTAGAAGAATATTCTACCATATGATCTCACAGCCCATATAAACACTAACTTGTTTGAATCGGAATTTAATTCGTTCGAGAAGGTTAAATAAGTAATTGAAAAATAGTAATTTTCAGATAAGATTTTAAGCTGTAAACGCAAAGTTTAATAAAACACAGTTTATATTGTTTTGGACAAATTCAAATTTTATTTTCCGTAACAGTTAATCTATAAAAACTCATATCTTAAGTATAGTTTCATAAAAATACCTTGTTGCAGTGTTGTCCCAAAACACTCTGAGTCATTACATTATAAGATTGGTTTGGTTTGATGGTTGTTTTACGCCGCAATATTTAACTTGTGGTCGGAGGTCTGTACATAATCGAGTCTGGACCAGACAATCCAGTGATCAAAAGCATGAGCGTCAGTCAACGTAATTGTGAAGACAGAGGAATGTATCTAATTACTAGTGGTCGTGAGATCAGTATCAATGACCAGTACCAATGGCTTCGTGCTTAACTGATTACAATACTAATTGTTAGAGATGTATTTTGGCTGTCATTTTTCACCAATCAAATTTTATTGTGTAAAAGAAAAAGTGATTGGGACACAAGTTTCTACATAATTTTGTACAGACAAGAGCATATTTTTGTTCAGCAAGTCGCTTAGGATAGGGTCACCAAATAAGATAGTGGGCAGTATTTTCTGTCCTCCAGATGTATCAATATTTAAGATCAGTGACAGCCTAAAGTCGTCATATAAAGTCATTAAAAAAGAAATTTAATTACTTTTCGCAAAAGACATGAGATAAGTTAACCCGAAACAGGTCGAACTATTGTGTGCAATACGGCTGTGCCGCCCACTAATGATTATTCATGTTCAGTCGGGACTTAAGACCTGTCGGGGTTTAAGGGCTCTACATACGGCTGTGTATCTCTTACCGCAGTCATACTACATCGGTGACAATACGAACTACTATGATGCAACAGAACGAAGATATTTAGGGACAATCCTGACATCTGATGGTAGACTATTCCTTTGGGAAACGTTTCTATGACAAAATGCCTTTTAATCGTACATGCCCGTGCAAAGGTTATAACAAAATTATGGCAGTTCCTGAGATAATATTTGGTGCTCTCTGACCTAGATGGTGGTGTAAGATCAGTGACAAATGATGAGTGTTACTTATTAATTATCGTATATACATATGTACAAGTTTACTGACACTTCCTCTATACGCTAGTGGTTGTCATACAATTTCGAAATACAGGCTTTGGCAGGATGAGAATTTGGTTACACATATGACTATTCAATATACCTCCAGATTAAGTAGTTCTAATTTATTTGCATTATCGGAAGAGCAACTGTTAAGACAATGGAAAAATACTCTAATGTCGGTCTAATAAAAACTACAGATTTATTTTTAAAAGATTTTATCTACTTAGCTACATTTAAACTTTCTCGTAAGTTTTGCTACCGTAAATGTATTCTTACGAGAATGGGTAAACATCAAAACATCCGTTTGGTAACTAAACAATTTTCATAACGAGAAAAAGATACCTCGTCGATACTGAAAACAAAAATATACGAAATCTAACTACATTTTAAGCGTTCTCATAAATTTGGCTACTGTGTTTTCCTAAGAGACACCGGGGTAAATATCAAAATATCTGTTTGGTCGTAAAAAAAATTCTTGATGAGGAAAACATACCTCATCGATACTGCAAATAAAAATATATCAAGTTTTAGTTACATAAATCATGTGCAATTTTTTTTAATTATTTTGAAAAACAGTTCAAGAAAGTTCATACTCATATGAATGAATTATGAAAAATATAATTAACTGCTTCTGATGCATAGCATATTGATTACGAACATATTATGAATTTATTCATATCGAAAACCAAACACTTTGATGATATATTCTGGGGGACGCGAATAGGACTCATAAGGTATATCTCCTGTCGGTCTGTTTCAAATGACGAGGTTTGAAATGGCGCTTCGTGCTGATTACATATAAACAAGTGTTAATTATCAAATTTTAAATATGAGTTCAATCGGATGAGTATGTTTCCCTAAAATGTTTTAATGATTCAAACATACTTTCGATGTGTCATGAAACTTGCAGAGTTTATAGAGTGTCCTTTCTCAAATCACAGGGGTATAACGATGAGTTAATGAGCGTCGGATGAACCTATAAATATATACTTTAATTGGCAGGAAGGCGAAAAATACTCTTAATAAATACAGTACACACTCGAAGTGGGGAATATAAAAGCCCAAATTAATATTACGGTGTGTATACATGTATTCCATAAATATATATGGCTGAGCAACCGAATGAATTAAATTTGAGTAGATTTAGTAAAATATTTTTCGCGTGCAAGGCCACAAGCGGACATTTTGAGCGATATTCTTTCATATTGGAATTGTCCACTGATGACGAAATGTCAACATCTGCAATGACTATTTCCGGACTGTCGATGCAAATATGATCAGAACATGATTTTTCTTGGTATTTGTACAAATGCACGGGGAAATGCGTGACCATGGATACTTGCGTGATTTCATTTGGATCAGAATATATACTTTGTACAAATTAGAAATTATAATATTTGCAAGTGCATCTACACTTAAGGAAATTACTATTCATTTCCACTGAAATATGTACTAGTGATTACCACCTTCACCAATGCAGTCTGGCCTGCAGTCTGCGCACCAAATATCAGTAAAGAAACGCAGGCTCCCTTCGTCGCCTGCAGCGTAGTATGGGTTGTCTCTGCGCAAACCGCTGTTAGGCTTGTTTGAATATCTACATTGTATAAAGGAATTATCGGTTGCTAGGTAATGTGAATTGCTTGAATATGAATTGCATGTCTGTAACATCCAAGTGACCTTTCTTTTATATTACTTTTAGAAGTTTGTGTTTCTGTGGTAGTTGAATATTACACAACCATACCATAGATGCAGCAACGATGCTACACGTGTTAGACGGGTACTGTACCTTATAGGGTAATTCGGGTACATCGCTCGTGTAACACGGGTGTACACCCCTCGGTGTAAACACGGGTCAGGTTCTTGCCTTATCAACACTGGTACCAGCCCTAAGTGCATCAGCGACATCGATCATTTGGGAAGAACTGGTGCCAACCTTCATCTCAAAACGGGCATCAAGATTAGCGTAACACGGGTACCGACTCGATGTTGTAAAAGGGCACCAAGCCTAGATGTAACATGGGTACCAACCCGGCCATAGGTATAAAACGGTACCAACCCAAGGTGTTAAACGGGTATCTGGGTGTAAAGCAGTGCGGCCACTATGTGTAAAACTGGCATCTCGGTGTAAAACAGCATGACCACTAGGTGTAAAACGGGTATCTAGGTGTGAAACGGTACAACCACTAGGTGTTGAACGGGTACCTATGTTGAAAACAGTTCAGCCACTATGAGTGAAACGGGTATCTGGTCGTAAAACAGTACAAACACTAGGTGTGAAACGGGTATCTAGGTGTAAATCAGTACAACCACTATGTGCTAAACATGTGGCAACACTTTGTGTAAAATGGGTGCCAAACCAACGTGTATAACAGATAATCACCCTTGGCGTAAAATGGCTCGATCACCATCATATAAATGTGTTTCCCAGGTCTAACAGTATTCCTTCCAAAGATGTAGCAAGGTTTCCAAAACCACGAGTACCTATCCTATCCATTGCAGTGTTTCTCATTTCCTGACTTTGCAAATATCAAAAATCAGTTGAGTTTAACAGCTGCCTTCCGGAATACTGTTAGCGACTCACATTCATTGAAAAACAAAGCTGATCGCCACCCTGACATTGTGCACACATTACGAGTGTCTCAGCACTTGTGAATGAGTGGGAGATGACGTAATACGTGCCCGTAATATTTCAGGTAAGCAAATCACATTCAGATTTGTTTTGTTTGTTTTCAAAGGAACATTAGACTCATACTTAGCTTCATTTATGTCCACTGCCCATTGTTCAGTTAATCGACATATCGGAAAGACCAAGGTGTGACCTTTTGTTCATTACACACATACAGAAGGGGTTAGTGGTTTGTCACCAAACGGTGCAAGTGAGAGAGAGAGGCGTATGATGTATACATTTTGGGGGAGTTTACAAGTACAGAAACAACCCAATGGGTTTTAGAGACCATTAATACTAATCAATAAAAGCGTTACAAACGTCCAGTATGTACAAACATACGAACGATACATTCAAGTTAACTGAACAAGTACACAAAATGTACAGGTATGCATACATACAAAGCGTACATACAAATATACACACACATAAATACTAACACACACGCGCACGCGCACGCGCACACACTACACACAAACACACATACTACACGCACACACATACACGTACCTGCCAACATACACTTATATATACACATGATAATCAACACTGTCCAAATACATCAGTTACGCACAGTTCAACTGGTAGTTGGCTTGTGTTCAGTGCCAGTCCAGACGCGATGGGTTTAGCTAATTCACAAAACCCGCCCTGATAGTCTATCAAACATATATATTTACGTGAGTGCCGCAGTTAATAGTTCCTTCAGTGGCTGAAGGGGAATGTCTCCAGTAGCCCGCAGTCCCCAAACCACATTGAGTCCTTCATGAAACAAGTCTTATTTCCTTCGGTTTTCTGAATTTTCCACCTCCCTTGGGCTCCTTTTCAATTTAAAAGGGATTATTTATTGCAGTCAAAATTATATACATTCAGATACTTAGCGTTAGTCTAGCGTTATGTGTGTGTGTGTGTGTGTGTGTGTGTGTGTGTGTGTCGGTTTGTTAAGTCTTAGAACGGCATTTGATACACACAAAGGCTGGAAGTGGTATACACCCCGAGAGACTTTATCCTTCAAACTAAAGAAATCGCTATCATGATTCTTTCTCTCGACAGACTATAAATCCTTTAGCACCTCTACTGCACAACAGTGTATATAATATAGAAAGTTCTACACTGTCAGGTACCGTTTGCTCAAGACGCGCGTTCATTGTAGAAATGGGGAACGCAGCTATTAAATTCTATGTTGATCAAACAAATATAATGAATGCATACACCTCAAGGAATAATTTACTTCTCCCTTTCTAATTTGACACATCTGATTGCAATTTTCGATGAAAAACTATACAGTAATACCTGTGATAAATTAATAATTAAGGAACATGTGAGGTAATTAACTGAGGATGTGTATCGGTATGATTATTTATAAAAGGATTGAATATTTCCTTGTGATCTGATGTGATATTTCAGTCGTCTCTTGAATTTGAACGGTTTTGTACCCATCAACATACACATGGACTTCTCCTTGCTGGCAGGTCCGTTTAAACAGCTTGCTACATAACGCACCGACATTATCGTTAAGCCCGGTAATAAATAAAACAAATATGCCTATCTAATTAACTGCCCAAGTAAATCCGTAGACCCCCGGAACACGACACTGAACATTACGGGTGGCGTGACAATAGTTTATAGCCCTCTCTTACCTGTGATGTCCACTTGATACACGCCAAGGCGGAGAGATGTGAAATGACGCGGCGCTCTAGAGACAGGTGGGTTGTACCTGGCGATCACTCAAGTGAATCAGTCCACCACATAACACACCCCTACCCCACTCTTGTGTTCACCCGGCTAGTGTCTAACGTGGGGGTGGGGTGTTAATTTGAATAACAAGGTCACATGTAGCTATCCCAGTAGTCATTATTATGTGAACAACAATGTTCTAAATGCCACTCAAAGAAGAAATTATGTGAATAAAAAGTATATATCCAATATCTAGAGGAACGGGGGAGTTTATACACGGACAGGCACGAAACGGCATATGTTAAATTTCTTTCCTCTGATATTTACAATTTAAATGAATTCTGTGTATTGCCTCATATTGCTTCCGTGTGATTACTCTGCATACGATAAACTGGTGTAATGTACATTATTCATGTATATATATTTCTATGTGTTTGTCACTGTGTTCGTATTTGTAGTTTATATAATATCACATATGTTTCTTGATGGAATGCTATGCAATAAACATCTTATCTTGCATATGTGTATTCGCTTGTTTGGAACATGCTTTATTACACGTTAACATTGCCAGTTTCTTCATTTTCAAAGGCAACTGCCCAAAACCTGTTTTGTAAATGTTATATGACATGGTCTGTATTAATGTTGCCCGACTCTCCTAACTACGCTTGCATGTTACACAACATATACTTTGATGCGACGAAGCCTTCGCTCGTGTTTTGTTTAAAAATGTTGCACGACATATTTAAACAACTGCACACATGCTATAACAATATGTTACAGAACATGTACTTATCATGATGAAGCTTTCAGTCATATTTTGTAAAGAGCAAAACAGACAGAATGTAACAATATTTTACACCCAGTGTCCATTGTTATGATGAAGCTTTCAGTCATGTTTTGTATAACATGTTGCACGACATATTTCAACATCAATGCAGACAGTGTACTTTGTTATGATGCAGCCCTCAGTCGTGTTTTGTATCAAATGTTGCACATTTTATCTTCTCAACAAATCCAGACAGACCATAACAAAATGTTTCACCCATGCACGTATAATACATTATACTGCTTCATGTCTTATTTATCTTTCCATTATGTAATTGTGCGCCAGTAGATTTGTGTGAAATAAGGCCCACCCACATACGGCGTGACTTGACGGACAGCCAGGGAGGCTCCGGTACATCCTACTCCAACATCCTTCATGAGCTCGCACGACTCCGTGGTGCATGGTAGAGAAACTATAACATCCTATAACCATGTATAAACCGGGCTCGTGTTTCGCGGTCATGTCGATTGTATATAGATTAATGAGATGACCCCTAACACTGCATTCTGTGGTCAGAAACCGCTACACGTCTTGCCTGGCATTGTGACAAGTCGTTGACGAAACTAAAGCCATAACCGTTTCTGAACGAAGCATCGATCGATTGTTCATAGACGTTCGCTGAAACGTTGTTTCTCGGAATGCATATTTGATTGTTTCATATCATGGCATCACACTGATTTCAGTTCAAGAGGCCATTGATGTTTTTTATACTTACATGATAACGGGACATTTGACAATTACTGCACGTGATACCTTTGTTTACAGAGGGCGCTGCCGTTACCGGAAGTGGTTTGTTGAGTAGTAACCCATCATGGCGCAGGGCCATGAGTGGATCCTTCAGTCTGCCAGCTTTTTTTGGATTTTTACCTTGCTGTTGAGTGAATCTCAAAGTAAAAGGACACAGACATGTAAGTACATTATATATCTACACGTACAAAAAATATTGCGTGCATTAACGTCCATTTTAAGTGACGAAACATGGTTTTAGAATGAGGGCTAGCAGACGGCTTGAAGCCCTTTCTTGTTTACAGAAACTGTTTTTTTCGCCCAGCCAGTGTCAGTGAAATATTTAGGTGGCGATGACTACAAAGTACCTTTCTCCTGTAGAAAGTAATTGAAAATTTTGTTATTGATTTCACATGAAATGTGACCTCATTTCGGCCGCTTGTCTCGCGGGGCAGCTTCCTTCAGCCGCGAAAACAGCACAAGGCGCGAACCTGGGCTGAGGATTAAATATTGACAGATCAACATGAAGGCACTTTATAGCCTAGTTTACTGCGACTGCACAAGGCGCGTATTTCGCAGTGCATGTTTTTTGCTTAATCATATAGTACAGTACATATTAAGGCACGAGTAAACTCGTCTATAGCAGCTAACTGTCTTTGTCTCCACGGGTTATATATTCTCATTGTAGCCCCGTCACCCCTTTAATACGGCGCCAGTCCGCGCTAAGGGTTCGCCTGCTGCAAACGAGAAGGCGGGCAGTGAGGGATGGGTGCACACAATTCATCTATGAAAATCTCTGGCCCAACGAGGACCCTGGCTGATTGTTAGATACAATAAACTGCATGTAGCTTGGATATAAAATCATGACCGCGTATTAATAACTTTAACTTGCGAGACGTTTCTGTTCATATCGTGTGATTAAGTTTTTGAACTATTTGACACATTTTATGGTCTGTGTAGTTAATCAGTGTAGTAATAGACAATAAAACAACCATAAAATATTGTTTCATGCATAAATTGAATAAAAAATGGAAACTTTCATATGATTATTTGCATTTTAAAAGTCAACATTAATTGAAATTGTGTCTGATAATTGGTTGGATCAATGGTCTGGACTACTATTAAAATTTCCTGATTCAATTATTTTAGTTTGAATTCTAAAACTGTGACATGTGCTTTGTAACATTTTAATTCTGTTACCATGGAAATAGAAAAAAAAAAGTTATTGGGCAGGGATAACCTTGCAGGTTCTGATAACACAAGTTTTAATGGCTTTGATAGTCACTGAGGCATAGAGACTGCAATGAAATCATCACATTTCTGTAGTAAATCTATATGGCATTTATCAAGAGGGCTTTAATGTTGGATAAGGCCTGGCTAGCTTAGCCTGTGGGCCTGACCATTGTTATAGTGTGGCTGAGAAGGTTAATCCCTGCTATGATGTAATAAAATGGACTGATAACATCTCTCTTTGTCCCGAGCACATCCTTACCCCTTACCCTTTCTTTAAACTGGCTATGCTTCAATGATGGACTTCCAACGAGCCACCTCCCTGCACAGTTTTGTTCACTTATTAAATTATTTTTGTAAATTGGCGTTTCCATTTGTTGACCGTCCCAAAACAAGGGCATACTTGGTGATTATGGGGAATTCTTGTGACAAACGATGAGTCATCAATGTTGGATTAGATATAGCCCATGTTCCTAGAAAAAGATAACTGAATTTTAATTATTTTCATTTCAAGAAATTAGTTGTAGAGAGTTTAATGGCGCTTTCATGTTAGTTTATTATCTAGCTTCATTTTGAATTATCTAATTTGGAAACTGTCAGTTCCCCAATATTTTTTAAAGGTTTTATTGTTAAATTGCATGTGCATGTTAGGGACTTGTAAATGGGAGACATGGCCATATGCTAATAGTATGGAAAATGTCAGCACTGTTTCATGAAGGGCTACATCACACTGCACTGGATTATTGTTTGAACGATAAAAATGATTGGTGTCAATGAACAAGAAATGTGCCTTTGTTTCTTACCAAGGATACATTGTTGTTTCAGTCGGGTAGTCTTGCAGTTAAAACGTTTGTTCATCATGTTGAAACCAGGTTTGGTTTTGCATGTGGGTAGACTGGAACAGACTGTCCTGTGGTCTGTCCATCCGAAACTAGTAAAAATCTAGCTGGACGAGTTATATCACAATGAAGTTCTTGCCACTGGACCACTAAGCCAAAATGACCACTGTATGTGATATTGACAGTGTTGGTATTGACAGTGTCGGTATGTCTATCTTGGTGGGTATCAGTTTGGTATCCAAAATCTAGAAATGTTGATCAAATTGGGAGGAGTTTTTCACCAGACACACTGCACTTTCCCTGCACAGTCGGCTGAGACATGGTGATCTGATTAGCATGCTCCTAGGGGTTTCCATGTTAGAATTGGTCCCCAGAAACCTATGCTGGATGTAAGAAGTGTCAGAAATGACAGATTAACTGCAGTAATAGGAAGCAGTGAGACTGTCCTTAACTTTCTTTAGTTTTATATATGTCAGTTTTGGTATTCAAGAACCTACATATCACATTCATTAAGTGAACTTTGTTAACGCTCTAGTTTACATCAATCTGGGAATCATAGAAAGCTGGTTGTTGGACAATTTTTGTTATGACATGTTTTCAGTCAAATAAAAATATATGCATTTCAATAGAGGGTGTGTAAGTTGAGGTAATATATCATGTTCTCATATCACGATATAATACCTTATCTTTCTCTTGTCTAACAGTTCCCTAACCACATTGTCTACTCTGTGCCATGCTAAGGCCATAAATGAAGTAACTCTAGATTTCTTCAGGTTCTGAATCCTTGGTCTGGCTGTGGCTCCTTTTCTGTTCAAATGGGTGTGTTTGTTAGTATCAAAATTATGTAAATTCAGAGACTAAGCGTTTGTTTATTGGGACTGCATTTGAGGGTGTACGGTATTCTCTGTGTTTCTTGCTCAAAACACGTGGCACAAATCCTCATGTACGTGTCTTGGTGACTTGGCTGGGTAAACTAACCTTACATGATATGTAATCTGTCCAATCAGGTACGGCCAATTTCCCCAACACTTGATATGATTTAGATTTCAATGAACATCTCACTACTGTAATATTACTTGTGAAACGATCACAGGGTTTTATGTCAACAAAACTGACACCCATTTTGTCTGTGTTTAAAAAGTTCAGCATGCAGGATAAGTTGAATATTTCTGAAATAGCTGGTTAGTGGTTGATCGTGGTGCATGACGGAGACAGATTTAGAATGCTATTGTGTGAGGTTCTACATGGTCTGGCTACTGTTAGTGAGAGATAGACTATCTCTAGGCAAAGAGTATAAATATCTCCATGATTAGCTCCAGAAAAAGACAGTTTAGCCGACTTCTCCACTGGGCAAAACACTTGCTGTGTACATTGGATGGAATTGATCTCTTCATGAAATGCTCAAGGCTTGAAGGGCTTGTTTCATTCCAAATATTTATTTCAATGAAAAAATCCTTCTTCTTTGAAATGAGACAAATTCAAGTACGGATTTGAGTTGATATTTGTTAATCTTAACCATTTAACATAAACAGTTTTTTTCACAGGTGAGTTCATTCTGAATCGGAAATACACAATTTAGTTTTTGAAATGCTCCCTGCAGTGTCAGAAGATGGTATTTCTTTTGTCAATGGCAGGCAGTTGCACACACACTAGGGCAAGCATCACCTGTATTTGTGCATTTGTGGACAAGTAACTGCCATGCAGGACTTTTTTTCAGGCTGATGAGTTTGCAGGAAATAGAAAATGAAATAGAATATTTCATTCAGATGAAACTTATACATTTCCTAAAAATGTTTAGAAGATGTACAGTGTTGACAGTTATATGGTGAGGATTTCGGGTTAAATGTAAGAAATTTTTTATATATAATTACAGAAATGAAAATCCAAATGTTTTCTGAGTAATTACCTGATATGTTAGAGAATGTGGGCAAAGGGATAAGACTCAGCATTAAGAGCTCTCACACCATCAGAGAACAGGATATCAACATCAAACACAGAACAACTCTGTCAGGAACAGATGGCATCAGTGTGGGAAATAGTCTCCAAATATTACTGGCCAGGTGGGCTAGGAAGCCTTGAAAGTTTCTAGCCAGTTTCAGATTTCACCAGCTTAAATGTGTGGTGGTATACTATCAAGAAATATCAGCTTTAGAAAGTATGAACAGAGTAAGACCTAGCTGCAAATCCTAAATCAAATATTTTACAACCTTAATTTTTAAAGGATGTTTATTTTAGATAATGATCTGTGGGATTCGTTCTTAGAAAAGGAGAATAGGTTCTTTAATTGACCCAGTGGGGTGCAGAATAAATATCACAGTTAAATTTAATTAAAATTAAGGCTTCGGTTATTTCAGAATTTGTTGTGTACCAAATTTTGGTTGCCATGAGCTTGCGTGCATTCAGCTATTCTGCTCACAGTTTTGGAATTAATATTTGCTGTTAGGTGTCATGGATAACGTTTCCAAATTTATTGGCTTGGTTGACAGCGGGCTGAGACCCTGAGGACTTTGGCTATTGCTTATGATATCAGTCACTGGTTGAAGCCAGTTGCTACAACACCAGTGTATGTGAACATGATCTATAAAGCAGGTATATTTGAAAGTGATATCTTTGACAGATACATGTGCAAGTTCTCTATAACATAGCTATAGTACTCTATAACACAGATAGATATGATTGTAATCGACAACACAGGTACACATGATTGTAATCTACATCACAGGTAGATATGATTGTAATCTACAAGCACAACACAGGTACACATGATACTAATCTATAACACATATGTGACTTATAATCTACAACCCAGGTACACGTGATAGTAATCTATAGCACAGGTAGATATGATTGTAATCTACAACCCAGGTACATGTGATAGTAATCTATAGCACAGGTAGATATGATTGTAATCTACATCACAGGTACACATGATAGTAATCTATAGCACAGGTAGATATGATTGTAATCTACATCACAGGTACACATGATAGTAATCTATAGTACAGGTAGATATGATTGTAATCTACAACCCAGGTACACGTGATAGTAATCTATAGCACAGGTAGATATGATTGTAATCTACATCACAGGTACACATGATAGTAATCTATAGCACAGGTAGATATGATTGTAATCTACATCACAGGTACACATGATAGTAATCTATAGCACAGGTAGATATGATTGTAATCTACATCACAGGTACACGTGATAGTAATCTATAGCACAGGTAGATATGATTGTAACCTACACACAGGTGCATGTGATTGTAATCTATAGTACAGGTGATTGTAATCTACAACACAGGTACACATGATTGTAATCTATAACACAGGTAGTACACATGATAGTAATCTACACAGGTAGACATGAAAGTGATCTACAACACAGGTACACATCACTGCAGTCTACAACACAGGTACATGTGATTGTAATCTACAACACAGGTAGACATGAAAGTTCACAGCACAGGTACACATGGCAGTAATCAACGGCATAGGTACACATGACAGTAATCAGCAGCAAAGGTGCACATGCCAGTAATCAACAGCACAGGTACATATCTCTGTAATCAACAGCACAGGTACACATGACAGTAATGAACAGCACAGGTAAGCATGGTAGTAATCAACATCATCGGTATATTTGAGTTTTGACAGTGATTTACACACTGGTTCTCTCAAGAATAAATAGGCAGGAGTAATGGGACAAAGAATGCCACTGGGTGTGCACAGTGGCGAGGCTTACATAGGTAGAAAGCAGGCACAGCATTCCTAGGAGTTTGTCCACAGGTTGACATTGTTGTCAGCTAATGATGCTTGACTTGCTTCAGTCAGCTGAGAGGTTCCAGAGGTGTACAGCTGGGCTGCTTTGGCAGTAGACAGTGATAGACTGGAGAGAGCTACACACTGCAGCTGACTCCCAGCTGGTTTATTCCCAGAAACATGGATTTGTTCATCTCAATAGCAGTGATTATTAGTTTATATCATGATTTCTTGATTGATTAACACACACAAGTTGTCCCAGTAAGACTAAGAAAGTCTTCATCCTCATTCCCCTTTTCCTTTTTGTCTATTTATCTTCTCTTCGGAGTTCTTCTATCTTCTTCTCTTCATCCTTTTCTTCCTCCCTTCTTAATAGCCTCTTCCTGCCCTATCCTTCCTTCCTTTCCTTATCTTTCACTTCTTACTTCTCTCACTGTTAGTGGGGAGGATACAACCATTCATTCTCTCTACATGAAACTGTAGCCATCAACACATGCACCACTCATGCTCTCAATATGATTAAGGCTGTGTGCAAGGTAGCCAAAGGAGATTTATGGTGTAGAATAAGTAATCAGTTATTTGGAATTGCCAAATGTGATACTCTTGAAGCGGCCATCTTCTTACATGCCCCCCACTACCCCCTTGCCGACATGGTGTTCTGTGATCACTGCTACTAACTCTCCACAACTATACAGGTCCCTGCATGTTATTGTGTTTGTCCAGCCTTGCTTTCTGAAATGTTGACCTTCATCAAGAATCCACACACTACAGAACCCCCAAATCCTTGCCTGGAGCCGTATCCTGCCACCATCTGCCCTGAGTTTGGTTTATGGGTGATATTAGCGCCATGTGGATTCGTTATAGCATGGCAGACCCCTACCCCTTCCTGGGTTTATAGGTGGCACTGGCGCCGAGGGAATCCTGCTAAATTTGTTACAGCACTAACTAGCCAAGCCTGTTGTGAGACAGTGTCTAAACTAAACACCAAACTATCAGAGGGTTCATGTTCCTATATTTTTCAATCCCGAGGGGATGTTTTGATTTGGAAAATTTGCTCTCTGATGGTTGCTTGCAAGGCTGAAATTTGTTGTATTTATTTTGTTGAATTTCACAATTTTACAATGGCTGGTTTGCTCTCAGTGGTTGGCGCCATATTGTGTTCTGCTTGTCAGTGAATGGAGACATGTGTAACATTGATTTGAAATCATCTTAATCTTTCTTTAATGTAAAATAATATTTTCAACCAATTTTCATGAATTCAGTTTGCATTTATTTATTGGAAAGCCAATAACCCTGCAATTTAGATATTGTATTTCAATTGATATGTTTATAAGGAACTCTTGTTTAAAGTTTAATGGCCACAGTAAATGTTTTGTTAGGAAGGCAACAACATGTTTCTTCACAGGAAGGACTGGTAGTGGGAGATGTAACACACCCTGTAGCTTATAATCAGCAGAGATTCCCTGGTGTATACTGGTCAATACACCCTATGTCCAGCTGATACAGGAGCCATGTGGTCAGATGTATATAGCATCGTATACCATGTGTCATATTGACATATGTCAATCACCTTGTTACTGGACCAGTTGTTACTGCAATCTTCAGCAATATGTCTGACATCTGACTCTGGTGTTGATATATTGCTGCTAATTTGTCAATGACTCATGAATACAGATTGATTCTTTTAAATGGCAGAGGTAAACTTTAGTTCAAGTTAAAGAATTAGTAATCTGTTTAATTTGATGCCTACCAATGTTGACAAACTGTCAAAGTTTAACCATGACTGAGGCTCCATGAACAATACATTTGGAGCCTTCAAGAAATAGTCTTGTCAAGTGATGAAGTAGAGGACTGTAAGATTTACTTTAATTACAAGACTTTCAAGAATTGTTTGATCTAATAATTAGTATGAAGTAATTAAATGGTGTAGAGCACTGCAAGATATGACAGCTGTTTTGAAAAGAATGTATTTCTTGTCAAGAATTTAGTGCAGTGAATTTAATAGATTGTACTTTGGAAAGTTGCTGTTTTCCACGATGCTGCTCACATTTCTATGTCTCCTGAAGCCTGTGTGTGACAGAAGATATTTAGAATGCCAATATAGACAATTCACCAATCGATATCAGTAAGTGAAATCTTTGTGTCCAGGTTCAGTCGGTTGTTTCAGGTGAAAGTTAATGAATATATTGATATAAACCATAGCATGTTGACGGTTATTGGGTTGTGGAAATGTTGTCAGTAGTCTCTTTGATGCCAATCAAATAGAATTCCATTCAATTAATCACTAGCAGTTTAAGTGCATTTACTTTGGGCCAACAGGGGAAGCAAATAAGAGATAAATGGATAGAAAAATATTTTAAAAAATAAGCAGATGTTTCAAGCCAGATTTCTGTTTAACTAACAATGCTTAAATGCACATTGCGAAATAACATGTCACTGGATACAACATTTTGCATTTATCATTTGATATCCATGCATAATTGCATGTGCTAAGTTAGGCCTGTCGGCAGGTATTTTCAATACAACAAATATTATACCCAGAGTTGTTTTTAAAGTGTAATTCAGATACTAAGAGATGAAACATTGCATTTTCAAGTTCCAAAATTGGAGTTCATGATAAAAACTTTTTGATAGTCACATTGACTGTTACCTGTCACTATTCCAAGTGAATGGACTAAACAACCTTTTCTGTTCAGGTGTGTGTTTCATAACCTTTTGATTTTCATTGTGTTTGATAGTAATTTCATAACTGAATCCAGTGAAAGTGAGTACAAATAGAAACATGGTCCAAAACTGTTAATATTATTGCAGCACACATAGATCTACCTATTGCATCTTTGATATCTCCAGGGAATATGTTCCGATATATCTCCACTATCGAGTGGAGCCATAGATACATACTGGGTATAGTGGAGATTTATCGGAGCGTATACAATGGAGATATCGGGGATGGGCTAATTGATGCATCTTTGGTGTCTGTTCATGTTTAACACGTCATATACCCAGGTGACCCTTTAATAATACTGGATGAGTATGTATGATATAGATCTAATGATGTTCCTGTTCATTAAGATAATCAAAGATTGGTTGCAGTGTCCCAATGACCTAGCAATCAATCACATTTTCAAACACTAATGAGTTGGGATCTACTGTTTCAGTGTTTGAAACATTTGACTGTGGAACAAGTTTAGCACTTAGAAGACTCACATCACTCACCAAACAGTCAAGACATGAGCAGTTCTTGATGATTCCATGAAGTTTATGTTCACAGTTTCTAAATAAAAAGTACAAAACTATCAAAGCAAAAAAAAAAACAGCAGCAATAGAGAACCATGTTATCCTTATCAGTATTAACCTTCATGATAGGGTAGTCTGGTAAAAATGATGCTAACCAGCTGTTTTTTATGATTGCTCATTGGTAATAAATCAGTTATCAAGTGTGAGATTTCCCAGCACTACATAGATCATCCTTAACATGGCTATGTTTTAGACCGTATTGGAAATGAATGTTGGTGAAATCCACTAGAAATAAGTTTAAAACTGTATCGAAAAGATTTATAATTACCCAGATGTGTTTGCAATTTTCAAAATTTAAGTGAGGGGTATAGTGTCACACTGTCAGTGTGCACATGGTTCCTGAGAAACAGTTTGCCTCTGTTTGTCAAATCAGTAGAGAATCTGTGTGGATGTCATGGAAAGGAGAAAATGATAAGTAAATAGGTAGAATTATGGCAGGAATTGTGAGAAAACAGTTGCTGTTTATCTCACGTGGGGGTCTCCATCATCTAGTGTTTATGTTATCACTGCAGGCCCAACCAGTGATCGCTCCACTCTGCTTCAACATACATCACAATTACACAGCAATTATGTCCCTTTGTTTGCTTGTAATTAGCAGTGATGTCCCTAATTGTGGGTCTCACACTCTGCTGACAGACCGGCATTGCTTCCTTGCAGTGAAGATTCTTGTTGAGAGCTGAGTCTCCTTGGCCTGTCAAAATGCAAGCTATGCAGGTCAAGCATAGGGTTGCAGATATTGTTATCAGTGTTGATTGTTGGCAGCCTGTCATCATCCCCCCCCCTCCCCATTCCCCTCTTCTTTCAAGGGGTTATGGTCAGAATGATTCCTCAGCAGCATTTGTTCCATGTAACAGACAGTCAGGCTCTGTGACTTTGTTGATTGCAGTCGTGTGTTCAGTGACATCATTGATTGGTACCCATGAAGGTCCAGGGTAGAATAGGTCTTCACCAAACCATACTTGCCACAAAAGGCAACTATGCTTGCTGTAAGAGGCGATTATTGGGATCAGGTGGTCATCCTTACTGACTTGGTCGACACATGTCCATGGTTCCCAGTTGTGCAGATTGATGCTTATGCTGTTGATCACTGGATTGTCTGGGCCAGATTTGATTGTTTACAGACCACTGCCATATAGATGGAATATTGCTGAATGCAACGATAAACTAAACTATAGTACTTATAATGTAGACTAGTAGTAAACTCACTCACTCATGATGACTAGCAAAAACATCGTATTGCAAATAGTACTGTGACATTATACAAAAATAGTATACAACATTCTTGATAATACAGTACACCGTTCAGGTTACTTGTGATGATCAATATTTTGTCACTTTGCCAATGTTCAGTATATACATTAGCACAGCTTTTTACGTTTCCTTGAAATATTTTTGTCTGCTTATGATTATGAACATGAGCTCTATAACAGACTTTCGCTAACAAATGATGTGTCTGATCTGCCATCTTGTGCATGAAAATCAGAAAGGGGAATATTCTATCACAGCTGATACAATGCAGAGACCAGTGAGACAGAAACTGTGACAAGTCAGGCTACTAATGCGTTAGTCAAACAAAAAGTTAACAGAAACTTGGCTTGAGGCTATCAATTAATCATAGAGACTGTAAACGCGTAAAGATGAAAGCCTTGTTGTAAAACTGTCAGCTTTATCTGTAGAAACATTGTCATTTTAATTGCTCAAGGGCTGTAATCAGTCAAGACGTCCTTTTGAATTATTCTATTTATTTACTTTGCATCTGTTCAAAGTTAAATAAGGTACAGTATTGTATTTTCTTGTAAATTTTGGAAGGTTGGTATGAGATACGAGACATAACTAAATCCTGTATGATGTTATTATGAGTATGTTAAAAGAGAAGAGTATGAACATGCATTTCTACAGTTGTAGAAAGTTAACATATAATATATGCTGTACTAAATTCTTGACAAGAAATATAATAGTTTTGTGATCAAGGTGATTATGAAGTCCTACTTTATCCCACAGTTTCAACTTTCATTTTTGTACTGGACCCTCATATTTCTTATAAGGACTTCCCCACATGGGTAGAGTGTGTGGACCCCCTTCCTGATAGCTGCCTAATTGAGATTTCTGGAATATTCCTAAAACTCGAACAACAGCGGGCACAAACCTTCACAAGGGACGGTCAGGTAGCATCGTGATTGAAGCATTTGCTTTTCATTCCAAATGCCCAGGTTCATTTCTCCACAAGGGTACAACGTGTGAAGCCTATTTCTGATGTCCCATACCCTTATACTGTTTTCTTAAAGTGGCACATACTGACTGACTGACTGACTGACTGACTGACTGACTGACTGACTCACTCACTCACTCACTCACTCACTCACTCACTCACTCACTCACTCACTCACTCACTCACTCACTCACTCACTCACTCACTCACTCATTTTCATTAGCATAAGAAGTAGAAGGAAAGAAATAGAGAAGGTTTATTACCAAATATTATGTTCTTCCAGAAAGTTTCATGTCTTTCTGTCAGTGGTTTGTTTAAAAATATCCTGATTGGATGAAGTTATATTTAGTTTTGACATCTTATCATAAACATGCCTGCATGATTTGTGCCTTTTTTAAGGGTTGTTTAATCCCATCATGATAACCTGACTATCAGTTACCACCCTTCTCATTATAAAGAAGCAATGTAACAAGATAGAAAACCTATATGAAAGCTGTCTATCAAGATTTTGTGTTTGACACTCTCATAATCACTGAGTACACTATGTAAACAGTTAGATGGGCTAAGGGTCACAAATAAACGCCAGATTTCAATCTGTCCAGGGTATTGCATGCTTACAAGGTGAGAAAGCGTAAAGCATGCAGCATGCAATCGGCATGATAGCATCAGGGGCATTGAATGGATTGTTAAGATGGTACAATATAGTTTCTGTGCAAAAACTTCTACTGCTGCAAGTCATTACCGAATTTGTTGCCGATTTATGGCACAGATTTCTGATATTTTTGGTTTTATTGAGTGACGAGTGTGGCAGTAATTACAGTGGCTTTGATGCTGTCAGTATCAACACTTTTTTCGGTAATACCACAAACCTTGCTTGATAACCACGATAAGTTTACATGTCAAGATTAGCCATAACCAGCTTCTGTGTGTTGGGAGATTAATAATTGATAAAAGTAGAGTGAAATTCTGACAGAATTGTGGAATAAAAGCACAAATATGTCCCACAATCCATCAGCAGGAAGTGCAAGTGCGGATGAAAGGGACGCAAAAACATGGAAAAGTAAATTAATTAGACTGCAGCTATCATGAAAAATTGACAACAGTTTCTTTGAACTTGTAGCATTACACACTACCCATGCCTGTCTAGTCTATGTGCAATGGTTAGGTAGGGTCGATCAGAGTCTGATGATTGTACGAATGTTACCTGATTGTAACGAGATTGTATCTTGTATCAATCTTGGTACTCCAATCACTCTAGTCGATGTGTTTGCCCTGATCAACAGCTAATCTTTCTGCTAGACTGATTTTATTGCACATTCGTTGTCTCCATTAGACAAATAACATTTTGTTCAGTTCATTTTCCTACACAAAGTGAAATCCTGTTGTTGTCAAATATGGTAATTTCAGAGATGGACAGTCAGTTCTGGATTTTATACAAAAATATGGCTTTGTGTGAGGTTACATAAATTCATATGTACTTTAGAAATGACAGTTTTCCCTTGTAAGAATCTACAGTTTGATCGATATCAAGGCTTATACAGAATTATTTGGATTGTCCTGGCATTGATGTGTTTCAGATCAACTGCCTGGTACTATAATGGTATTATTGATCGATGATCTGATGATATCCGAAAGCTGCAGCTAATAATTCCCTATTTACCATTGTTTAACTGACAGTTCTTTTTCATGTGTCTTTCAGAAGATTCTCACAACAGATCTGATTTTAAAATAGGTACATGTGAAGATGGTGTCGTTTATCATTTTCATGCATTGTTTGAGAGGCATTCTAAAAGACGTAAGCCGTAGGAATGACAAGCCTTATTGGCTGATCAACTTTGTTATTGTGCAGTAGCACATTTCGGTATAGATATTTGCACTTGAAAACTGATAAGTATCTGTACCATATTGTTGCATAAAGACTTGTCATTCCTATTATTTGCGTGGTTTACATTAAATGTTGCTGAAGTATATTATGACATTGTGATTTAAGAATTTCAAGTTTGCAAGACAGTGATTTATATGTAGTTGAGACTGCGAAGTTTCCTGTTAGAAGTATGTGGTTGATCATTTTCAAAATATCTGTTGAAAATAATGGCTACATTTTTCAAGTTATTTCAATTTTATTTCTTCATATTGTATCGTTTGGTTTGAGATACTGTGTGTTCATTTATGTAGCATGTTCATTTCTGCATTCTTTCCATGTTATTCAATGGAATTCCAAATAATTCACCAGGATCACATCAACATTAATATTGGATAAAATGTATAACATGTGATAGTGAGTCTGCATGTTGATATTGTCCCATATCATCCAAAGTTGCAAATATCCAGGATAATTCAGGTTATACATTATATAATATTGGGAACAATATCTGCTTTTTAAGGTTCATCTCTTATGTGTGTCTGTGTAATGGGATACCACTTTAAATGCTAGACTAAATTAGTTTTACCTTTGATATTGGCACAAGAAGTGAAAGCGCCGATACCCCGGTTGTCATGGTTGTAGCACAATTTAACGTGAAATTTAAGGAATGTTTTTCATTTTGTGTGCATTCAGTGAGGTATTGCAACTATATATTGTATAGCACAGCATTGAAATACAGGCAGGCCAAGAATGATGAGATTGGTTGAACTTTGACAATTGTAACTTTTAACTGGAGAATATAATTGATACTCTTGTCAAAAATAACAAGAACATTGAGGTGGTTCAGGTGGGGGAAAATGAGATAATACTATAAAGGAGTGACCCCAAAACATGTATGATCACAACACTGTGATAATATCATGCATGGAAATTGCATACCATTTCCAAATGTGAAACAATATATATCTGAAAGGGGAAATGGTTTAAAGGGTAAGCAAAGGATATTTTTGTAAAAGATCAATCATCAATGCTAAACAAAGATATGAACAGAAAATTAATGCGGGTAGGTATTTTGTACATAAACATTGTGGGAGGCAGAGGTAAATGAGGCATGTGTGAACTAGGCCAGTTTGGGCAGGGATGCAAATTAGACAGTTATGAAACATGATTAAAAAATTGCTAAATCACTCCTTTATGTAACATTTTGCTATATAAACTTTACTATTTTTCATTATGTTTGAGACACAGTTACCTTTTTCTTTTTGCCTGTTGTGGTTTGCCTACCAAAGGCAGTTAGATCTAACACTGTCACCTTGATGAGAAATCTATACACCCAACATGAACATACAGCAGTAGACTTATCAAATTTTTTATATACATATTTGTTTGCACGTTTGTCTGTTTAACCCTAAATTATGCAGTTTTTAACAAATTTCCTCACAAGATTGTCAGGCCTGTCTCTAATCAATTCATAGACATCGTCAAATAACCTTTCAGGGTCAAGGTCGGTTAGATGTAGTTCCTTCTTCCACCACAGCTTGCATTTGTCAGAGAATGATTGCAAATTCTTGTGCTTTCATTGAAGTGTAAATGCAAGTTTTCAGAAACTGTCAGCACTCAGAACTCAGGAAATTTGTCCAAATTCATTTTGTAATTCTTTTGCAATGAAGTGTGTGACATTGATGTATCAATGCATCGCAGATTTACCCTCTGTGACATGATACATGTGCATGCGTGTCAAACAATGTTTTATGGCTATATCAATTTTCAAGAGTAGTATTTACTTTGTTGTACAATGACCCTGCCCATATACTTTCAGATTCAGCTTGAATTAACTATTCCTGCAAGTAACACAAACTGGTTGATCGGTACCAGGCTTTTGTCAACCAGGCTGCATGGAACAAGGAGAATTTCACAGGGGGCCTCATTGCTCACAATGCACACTTGAAATCAGTTGCTCTATGTTCATGCTCAAGTTCTGGTTTGAGCAGACAGAACATTGTATGATAAGAACTCTGGTTTAGTAAATATTAATTCCAGTTTGGAATCAGTTACCTGCCTGGTATTCAAAGATAAAAACTGGAATGTTTCCACAGAACATTGAAAAGGTTTTCAATGGAAATCTAATTATTGGTTTATAAGGCCTGATATTCTTGGGACTTTTTAAAATTGGAAAACAGGAATGTAGACTTGCTGTCTGTAGGAGGATAGATCAGAACTATAATATTCATACCTTTTGTTCTTTATGTGGTTGTTCATATATTTATTTTAAAAAAACCCAGCATGTTCCTTCCCTAATTAAATCAAGCTTGTATTCATGCACTTCTTTAATTGAATTCACTGTTGGATATATTGGCAAGGGTATTATTTCAAGAGACGGAAGTAGACTCATGAGTGAGTGAGTTGAGTTTTATGCTGCACTCAGCAATATTCCAGCTATATGGCAGCGGTCTGTAAATAATTGAGTTTAGATCAGACAATCCAGTGATTAACAACATGAGCATCGCTCTGTGCAATTAGGAACCGATGACATGTTGGTCAACCAAGTCAGTAAACCTGACCATCCAATCCCGTTACTCGTCTCTTCTGACAAGCATAGTCGCCTTTAATAGCAAGCATGGGTTGTCGAAGACCTATTCTACCCCGCACCTTCACGGGTCAGTTGACATATGAATTTAGAGGGGAAATGTTTTAAAATCACAATTTTGAACAAATTACATTCTTTTCCAATTTCCCTGCCCACTAGGTCTCATTGTTTTTTGCCACAAGATACATCCTAGATGAATTACTTCATTTACTGGTGTATTGGAAAGGATTTACAAAATTTGGGGAAACTGTATATTAGTATGAGTGCAATATTCGATAGAATAGTAGGAACAGATATAGTTCATTATCATAAGCCAATATCCTGCTGATACATTCAAACATAAGGGGTGATAAATTATTTATTGCCTTTTCTAATTATAGACTATTATGCAACTTAGTTATTCCAAGGGTCATTGTGCAACATTGTTGTCAGCCCAAGCCTTGTCCTATCCAGAGTGTCCTTATCTTGAGAGGACTGTCATAATTATAAAGATGGCACTTGAGTTGAATGGGAACTTGAAGGGCAGAGCTGTTTAAGATGAAACCAGTATTATCTGAGGGTAGATTATTGCCCTTGCCTTATCATGGACCTGTGTGAACAGGTGTAGTGGAACATGGATTTTGTTTCTTATGGACTTAACTTCTTTTACATTTGACATTATAAAAGAAGATTTGGATGTAATAATTGAGTGTACGAGTGGTCACTGCAACCTTAAGTTACTGAGTGTCTCCTTGATGCCAGAATCTGCTTGTTCTAGGGTCAAATCCAAATTTTGATCCTCAGCCCGTCAGTACCATATTTAGCATATATGGTCCCTTTTACAGTAAAATATTCACGTCCCTGTTAACATATTTTGATTCCAGAAGTGCCTCTGAGAATCTGCTTTGGTTATTTGCCATCAAAGAAAGAGCTGTTAATAGTTGTAAATATCTTTCACCACAAGCAGGTAGGAGTGGTCAATTGCAGTACAATAGTACATGACCCCCTCACCTTAGATAAGACTGGAAATGTTTAATCTAAATACTTCCTCGCAAAAGTGGTGCGGTCAAAAGGCCACCCAGCCGTCAGTCACTGCCCCCTCCCCCCTTCCGAAACTTGGTCTCGTCTAGATGGGCTGGGGGACAACTCCTATCATACCTTTTCTTGCACAGCTCCACCCCAATATCTGTAGACTTTTCTTGAACCAGTAGAAGGGTCAAGTGACCACCCACCACCCCTGAATCAGTGAAGAGGCCAAGTGACCAACCGACACAACTTCCCTCGAACCAGTAGACAGGCCAAGTGACCAACTGACACAACTTCGCTTGAACCAGTAGAGAGGCCAAGTGACCAAGCAACTTCTTCCCTTGAACCAGTAGAGGCCACCTGACCACCTGCCAACCCTGAATCAGTAGAGAGACCAAGTGACTCGCCAACACCTCAACATCTGAATCAGTAGAGCATCCAAATGACCACCCTCTACCCCAGATCGTGAAGTGGCCATGTTGCTACCACCACCTCGCAATCCCTCCTCCTCAGTCAACACTCAGTATGTTTACTCAGGGCCTCCCAGTGTAGTGCTGGAATATTCATCACACTCAAAGGCTAGTGAGCAAACAAGGAAGAAATGGTATTAATGTCACTACATTTGTCAGTGTTTACCTATGTGCCCATATACTTACAACATGCAGCTAGCAAATAGACAGGGTCTTGTTGGTCAAGTCTGTGGCTACAAATGAGGAAAAGATGAAGTGTGGGTGTGTCCCAGCTGAGGAGGGTGATAGAGAAGACTGTAGGAGGGCTCGGATCAGGAGTTGTAATCCCAGTTTGTAACACCGATTTTCTGCAGCAGGGCTGATAGCAGATTTCACTGATGGATTGTTGAAAGTTATTTTATCATTTCCATAACCACACATTTAAAACTGAGCGTCAGATGTATGTGCCTATACCATAGCTAACACCTCACATTTGTTTGGTGAAGATATTGTTTGTGTTAAAAGACTTATTTTTATTCACACTGTGCACCTAAACAAGCTGTGTATTAGTGTATGTTATAAGATCACTAGTCAATGACAAGCTGTCACTTTATGGAACCTGAAAACTGAACATGAAAATACATTGATTTTTTTTGCTTTTTAAATGAGCCTATTTTGGCATCAGGAAACATTATTCATATTGGAAACATTTCTTAAAAGGGCTGGGTGGACCTACAGCCTGAAATGCTACCATTTGCAGCACAGAATAGGGTTCTTTGGATACATGCCAGAAACTTTTGATCTTGATGTTTGAACCCTGTTCACTGTAATTAGTTTTCTGGGCCAATCAGCACTATACCTTTGCTTTTGTGTTTGTTTTTTGCTTTTTCAAAGTGGTCAACATCTGCTTTCCTCACATTATGCTTGGTGAAACTGTGTGTTCTTACTGTGGTATGGTATGAAATCCAGTAGTAGGCCTTTGGTTCGGTCCGTTTCGGTTTGGTATACGAGATGTGATCATTGTGCAGAAAAATGTCATGAAGACTTAAACCTTACATTGTTTAATAGTATGGAAAAACATAACCATAATCTTTGTTATTTTTAATGAACAGTACTGTCATTTTATGGCTGGATAGAAATGATGGTACGAAAAACGAAAATAACAACTTTTTAGATTGCAATACAGTAAATCAAACTGAAGGCAAAATACCACAGTTCCGCTAATACCATTCTACAATGTTTCACCCTTATAAAACATAATCCCATTTTGATGCTTTTAAAAAGTCAGTTTGGATTTTCTTCCCAATTGTTAGGTTTGCTCTTGTTTAAGATAAAGATTAAAACAATAAACCAAATATATAATTCTATATTTCTAAGTATATGAAAGTACCAGTTGGCTGGTATATTTTGCAATTCCTCAGTGTCGATATTGTCAACTGGAGAGTGTGTTTGTTTGAACAGGGGCAAGAAGGCCATGTTAATTTGTTTGCCTGAATATCAAACATGGCAACCTGATCAGTACTCAAACAGATTTGATACATTGTTTCAACACCATGATAGCCAATGGTCAACATAGACTTGGCCGTTGGATAAGTATTGGTATCTGCTAATGGGCAGATTATGGATATTTTACATACACCTATTTATTCTGCATATGGCATAAAATCATTACTGGAATGATCAATGTAAATGGTGGGAAAACGTGTCGAACAATAGGGCTCATTTCTGTATTAGTGTTTATTTCTTGAAATATTTGCTAATTCTGGAAGGTAAATTTCTGATTGTATGTGCATGTTGAAGATTTACCATCTTTGTTTCTGATTTAGTACTGCATTTAGAGTGAGTGAGTTTATTTTTCTGCTGCTTTTAAGAATATTCCAGCAATATCACAGCAAGAGACACCAGGAATGGGCTCCACATATTGTACCCATGTGGGAACTAGAAAGCGAAACAAAATCGAACCTTGGTCTGTGGTGTGACGAGTGAAAGTTTTAATCACTATTCTATCCCACCACCCCTGCTGCACTCAGAAATACCCAAGCTATATGATGGTGGTATGTAAATGTTTTAGTCTGGACCAGACATAACAAAACTGCTATTTCGTGAATTGTGCCCAGTCAAAAATATTTTGTATCATTGAAAGTGAAAATAAACAAACTTTGAAAATGACAACTTATATATGTACAAGAAACTTGCAATCAAAAATCACTAGACATGATAAATTTATTTCTGTGCCTGTTATACTACCTGTTATCAAAAACGTATATTCACGTGGATATACGTCTTTGCTGTTATTCAACTAAGCTGGAAATAGCGATCAGCTGTGCACAGATGTTTTGGTCCAGTGTACTGGTGATTCAGGTAAAAATGGATTACGAGACTGTAATCTGTTCCTGATTGCTACGAATAATGTGAAATTGGTGCTATTGCGGTAGGCGCGAAAGACGGCCCTTGCGAATGTGATAAGTGGAAGTTGAACGCATATGGAATGAGGTAATGCATTCTCTCACGGTGTTTATGTTGTTTCTGTCAACAGTTTTATTAATTAAGATTAACACAATAAAATGTTGTTTTCTGACACCATATGTTCTGTGATGACTGTGTTTTACTGCACTAGGGCACTGTGTGTTGCATCACAGCAAACACTGTAAGTACTCATTAACTCAGCATGTCTTTTCTTTCATAAGTTACTACTACGACGTTGTTGTGATTATTATTGAGAAAACCCTGCATGTTTTAAGCATCTGAAACAATGGATATATACGATAAACACTGTCAGTTGCCAACCGTACTGAATTTCACTAGTTTATGTTATTTATATGAGTGTAGCAGCGGATTTGTTGATGAGTTATTTTCAATTTCGTGAAGGGGTGTGATCGCAGTTCAACTTTTTTTTAAGGGAGCCACGGATCACCCCGCGGTTTAACCGAATCCGCGTTATCGCAAAGTGCGTTACTGCGAGGGATGACTGTATAAGTATCCTTTGGTTTTTGTGATTTCTTAATTGATATAACATGACTGAATAGTGTTACATTCTTCAGTCCTTTGCAAGTTCATCATGGTATTTCAGTTTATACAGACATATTTTCCTAATAAGCAGCAGCCATGATTGTGATTGACATATTCTTGAAAAGTTGATATTGTTGTTCCAAATACTGACAAACTGACTTAATGATAAAGAGACGTTTATAAACTTTGGGCAACAATTTTGAGCTTAGGCCATTTTACACGCCAATCTCTCTAGGTCTTTTGCCTCGTCCAGTGACAACACTTGTATTATGTTTCATGTACAACGTATCAATTATGGCTATTAGGATTGACCGCCCTTCTAAGCCATAATTGAAGCCATGGTTGAATCATTGCTCCTTTCATATCCTCTTTGATTGAGGGGTGTGTTCAGATGGCTGTGAGTCAGTACACTCTTACAAACCTTTCCCCCATTTTCTACTACAAGGGTATAATTAGTAACAAAGCGTTGGTTTGACTTAACAATGTGCACATGAGATACTATTCAGTGGATTGTCTGTTTGGAAGCGTGGCCAAATGCCATGAAGGAGACTTGGGCCGATTAAGACCAAATTGGTTGACCTTGTCGATCAGATGATAGCCATTGGTCAGTGGTTAGACCATAATGGCAACACTTATGGTACTGGAATTGGCAGTCTTGGAAGAGTCTTTGTCAATATGGTCAAGCGGTATTACTTTCTGTCAGAAAGCATGTTATTCCATGGTGATTAGGTCAGTATTGAGATGGAGATCAAGAGATTGGGAGAGATCAGAATGGGTCAAAGTTCATGCTCTACAGGGCTATGATTGGCAGGTGGATAACGACCCATATCACATATTGTACCATGCCTTGAGCTTTACACATAGGACAGTGGTCAGTAATGGCTTTATGTTGACTAGGATATACAGATGAGGATTCTTCCTGGCAAACTCTTTGGGTTGGCAGATTCAAATATGGATTGTAAATTTATGTGTTAATGTGGCAGAGCAGTAAAAGTGGAATAGTATAAGTAGGTGCTTCAAGGTTTCATCCTTGGCAATGTCATACCAAGAAATATCAAAAGTGTTAATTGTTAGTTTCCTGCCTGGGTTAAAGCAGCAAGTGATGGTGCTGGTCAGAGCCAGTATGCTGTGTTGAAACAGGGTGTCCATATTACATGCAGCATTCAGTAGGCTAATATCAAACTGGCATGAGGGCATAAGTAAGATAACTTTGCTAGTGTTGTTATCACTAACATGTCACATGAAGGACTTTAGTTCAATTACCCACATGGGTACAATGTGTGAAGCCCATTTCTGTTGTCCATTTCCATTTTCATAACATTATATTGTTTCATCATCTCACACCCTGTTTTTGCCCGGTCTTGTCTTTTAAAACTGATATTTTGAAGTTTTGCGATATCATCTGAAATAATTTTGATAGCACATACTGAAGGTATATTGCTCATACTTAAAAATGTACCACTTGATATTATTGAACAAGTGGGAGGTGTATGCAACACGTATAGGAGTAGGTTATTAGGTGATAACAGATTATGGACTCTATGTCAGAATGGGGCCCTATGCCAGTGTTTATCTTTGTATTGATCAAGTTCAGTCCTGGTTCAACTGTGGGGATTACTAATTCTGGTTTGTCATAAGAGGTGATAGGCGGGATTGGGTGGTCTGGCATGCTGATTAGGGTGATGCTCATGTTGTTAATCACTGGATTGTCTGGTCCAGACTCGATTATGTACGGATCACTGTCATATAGCAGGAATGTTACTGAGTGTGGGGTAAAACTAAACTCACTCACTCGTTGATTGGTGGACATGTCATGGGTTCCCAATTTCTTAGGTTGATGCTTATGCTGTTGATCACTTGATTGTCTGGTCCAGACTTTATTATTTACATACCATTGCCATATAGCTGGAGTATTGCTGAGTGTAGCATAAAACTAAACTCACTCATACAGTGCTGGTTCATTGCATATGGCCATAACCTTGTTTTGTTGTTCATAATATCTGTCACTGGATTGTCCTCTTTGAGCTTGTATAACCAAGTACAATGTAGATGGATTGTAATTAAGGTGGCATGCAGCATCAGATGCCTGTGATAATCATAATAATTCTAACATATCTTGTATGAGACTCTTTATGAGGTCAGCAGTTCCAACAAATAGTAACACTACAATGGAAATGTTTCAGAAAACATACTTCTGTTCAAAACACAATGCAGGCAAGTGCCATCATTTTAGTTCATTTCAAGCTTTACATGGAAATGTCAAATTTGATACATAAGGTAATGTTTCACTGTGTTTGTTGTCAACTCATAGCATAAACCACATGCTACTGCTCTTGTATATCATTTTATCGATAAACGTTGAAGGGAGTCAAGATGCTTGATAGGTGTTATGTCTTCTTTTGATGTTCATTTCATTTTGAAGACTTTCATAAAAGTTTCGTTAGCATCCATTTAATGCGCATCTAATACTGTAATGGGGATTACTATTAAGGGGGAAGTGATTTTGATAGATGCAGACAGTTTTATTATGCACTTATTCCACACCTATGTGCGAAGTGCTACAGAATATTAACAGCAAAGTAGTCAGTGGTTGTCATGGTAAATTAATACTGTCAATGTGTCAAATAAGTAACTTTCTTACTATTTCACTGAAGATATTGAATATTATCTTACCTCACACATGAATGTCGCTTTCTGACTGGCTGAGAGCTATCCTATTATTTTCAATGTACCCCGCTTACAGGGGATGTATTATTTTTAATGTACACCGCTAGGAATTCCGAAGTCTTCTGGTGCTTCATGGTAGTACTTCTTTGTCTCAAATAACATTGAATCACGCATCAAGCACGGAAATTACCCATGTTTTGCGATTGAAAGTTGATGGAAAGGAGATAGCTCTAAAGTCTGTTTACCTCGTGTCATCTGCAAAATGGCGATTCACCTTGCATTCAGCAGAAGTGCTTCAGACAGTTCAAAATTAAAATTTAGGTGTTCGGTAAGATAAATATGTTATTCACTGGTCCCTCGGGGTCCATGAGCTCATGCATCCTCCAGGTTTGTTTATGTTTAACATAAAACAACCTCGAGGGTACATGAGCCCATGGCCCCCTTGTGACCAGTGAACAACTTATAATATACTCACACGCATAACAAAAAAAAGTTTTTATCCAAACAGGACACAAATTCAGAACCCTCAATCGCTTTGAGTTTTTGACAAATAGTAAGGCAGTATTAATAATTTTATTGATTTTGGACATTCCTAGTAAATGCACATCAAAAGAAGGTATCATCACCATGGCAATGAACATGTGGGTATCATGCATACATTTTTCAAGAAATTCTCATGAGTTGTCACAAACATTAGTGGGTGCACAAAACTTGAGCCTTTTGCTGCATGCTTACTCAACAGTGCTGCACAAATTGAGAGAAACCAGCGTTATTGACTGACATATTGGCTATTGACCTGAACTTGTGTAAACTCTTTACCTTTCGAAAACTAATGGTGTCATTTGTTTTTGCAGCCAATGAAATGTCTTCTCTCAATTTTTTTTGTTTATCTGCCCCTTGGGTTTTTCTTGTGTTTAATGTTGAAAGTTATATCCATGTTTAATTTATACTTGACTTGGATTGTTTTTGCATGTGAGTATACATCAGCTGCTTACTTGTTATTGTAATCATAAAAACATTTGTATTCGTTACCCAATTTTGTATCTTATAGCTAAAATAGGTAGAATTATCATTAAAACACTCACATGTTATCAGAAACGAGCAGGCCACTGTAACTGCCACGCAAAATGCTTGAAGACAGGCCATTATCAAGCCCATTGTTAGGTTACGTCTTAAGTAGCTCAGCTGTTGAAGTTCAAGAATCAATTACCTACGGCTTTTTTGAACTTGGGTCCATTGCTGCTGATATTTCTGAATTCTGTACCTGTGCCATTATGTATTTTCTTGCCGGTGCCAACAATGACAATTGTACTATAAGTTACAACATACAGCAATGAAAACATTGATTGGAAGTCTAAAGTTGTTGAGCACTGAAACCAAAGTGGCTGGTAGTATGGGCAAAGGTCAAGGTCAGATGTTGTCACTCTGAATAGTGACGTCATCTGTGTTGTTCCATGACATGTCCATATTTGTAAAAAATGTCAAGAGACCTCCAGCTTCTAAACCGATGCTGTTGTTTTTGTTTTTATTTTGTTGAAAATTATGTCCATTTCACCTATAATAACGGTAACACTATTTTTCACTGTATTATCATTTGCAGGAGCCCAAGGTCTTTTCAACAGCCCCCTTCGTCAGGCAGTTAATGAAAGACCTTGGGCTTCTGCAGATGATAATGCAGTGAAAAATAGTGTTACCCTTATAATATTCACCTGACAGTGGATTCATAGCGGCCTTAGAATTAGCCTTCAACTTCATATATCACGGTTGTATTAATACCAACTGTTTTCTACTAAGCAGATAGGTAATAAAAGAGTGTCCAGTCTTGCACATCACTAACTTTAGTTGCCTGCTTTCTGAATTCGGCCTTTCCCTCTTCTATTGTCATCAAATTAGTTTTATACTATAACCAACTGTATCAGAGTTCACGAATAATGGTTGGATCCTTGGACGAACATTGGACAAGTCTGCTAGGGAAGCTGGCCCAAATGTTTGACTGTAATTTGACAATGAGTTTAACTGAAGTTGTTATGTGTGACAATGTGACACTTGTTTGATGTTTAACAGTTTTACATCTGTTAATAATTTTTAATTTTCTATATGTCCCTCAAATTTTTCAGTATGTGAGCTAGACATCTGAAACTTAAAACACTCAGTGTCAAGTTACTTAGAAACATCATTTGTGAACACTACTGTATTGAGTAACTATGAGTATCTTGATAATTTCTTCATTGTATTTCTGGTACAAGGTAATCAGAACACTCCTTCAAGGTTTTGTTTTAAAATGTGAAACTTTCAGGTTGAGGAAATCAGGATTGTCCCTGAGGACTTTCACTAGCTGGTGATTTACACTTGTGCTTTAACATAACATCCTGTCCGTGATATCCATCCAGTGCCAATGGTGACAGGACTGACAGGCATGGCTAAAACAATGTTTGTTTGTTTGTTGTAAATCTAGCCCACAACAATATTCCAGGTATAGTTGGGCCCCTTATGTAGTGCAACCCCAGTTTTGCGTGCTAATACTTGTTACCGATATTGTCAAGAATCTGGCATTGCCACATTTATGATCTCACATAGAAATTTAAAATATGAATTTTTTTTGTATATCAAAACAGTTGTCATATCACAATCATCATCATAAACAAATAATGGTTAACACTGTGACAAGGACAGACGTACATATAACTGAAAGCACTTTCAGGTCTGGCAGATATCTTTGCCATCTGCAAAGTTTACAAAATGATGTTTTACTGAAAACAATACAATCTGGACCAGACAATCCACTGACTAGTATGTTAATTGTGAACACTCCATCACTAAAGTCCCATTCTACAAGTAAGCTTTCCAGACATTTTCAACACATTATCTCTGTGGGTGTTACAGGGGCGGTGGAATATCAGGAAATACCATGGGCTAAAATGTGGGAGTTCCTTCCATATTTAAGCCGATGGGCTTAAATTAGGATTTAATTCTTGGGTGTTAGAATTTAAACTTTTACGCTGTAGATACTCTATGTAGAGACAAGTCATTGTCTTAGATGTCAGTCAGTCAGTCCCCTGATAACAGTTTGCGTTTTGCATTCACTTGACTGTCAACTTTCTCATTCACGTTCACATCTACTCACTCGAGTAAACATTTTCAGGCTTAAATTCGATAATTCCTGGTATCCTAGAGCATTTGCAGAATGTCTGGGTTTGATTCCCCACATGGGTGCTATGTATAAAGTCCATTTCTGGTGTTTAGCACCATGATATTGCTGGAATATTGCTAAAAGTGATGTAAAACCTAACTCACTCACTTACTCACCAGTGATGTTACATATATTCATATATTTTTGCGTGCACCCACAAGGAAATTCCCTTTTCACAATAGACATTTGTTTCCTAATTTGTCATTAGTACATCCAGTTCAATGGGTTCAGATGGTATCCATGTTGATGCTGATTGACTTGTGGTATTTATAGCACCAAGTCCATCTGCTCGCTCCGTGTTGTCTTGGAATAACTCCGGTGTTTTTATATGAACATTGATTTTCAGGGAAAATGTAAGCTTGTATTTTAGATATAACATGTCTGTAATTATTTTTCCTGATCAGTTTTCCTGAAATACTTTGTCAAGATAATTGTGATTAGGATTTGAGATAGAACTATTTGATAGGCCTAATCAGTCTCGTATGTTGATGATCAGGTACATGAAGGTAATGGGTTTGTATGGCTGCCATTCTGTTGGCTATTTGCTGTGTACCACACTAACATTGTTAGTGTATCTATTGACAAAGTTAAAGAACGGTAATTGTCAGGTGATTGGTGGAAACACTGTGTTATCCTCCCACGGCTGTGCTTGGCTGTGATCTGTTCTGTGTTCGTGGCCTTCATGTCAGTCACGCTATTTATGTCCTTGGCTGGTCTACATCTTGTAGCCTTTCTCCAAGAATGATAAAAATGTGTTGTTATTCTATCATTATAATAATTTAAGGTTTAGTCATACATATAATCCTAACCATGATCCAGAATTTGCTGCATTACAAAAATATCAGTTTTTACTAACAGATAACCAGAAATAGTCTCCAGATGCATTGTCATATCTACAATGCTAGATATATTATATTGTGATAGCTTCCACATTCTTGATGTTGTTTTTATGTCGTTGTGTTCATCAAAAATCAATTGTTGTAGCCTCATTTATATGTTAGATGTATATATGGGTTTTTTTTCGCAAGTGTAGATAAGCAGACTTTCCTAGTCTTTAATTAATTCTTATGATTCACTTAATCTAGAATTATGATTTATGCTAATAATTATTGTCGTACCCAAGTCTATAGAATCTGACACAAGGAAAACAATACTTGACATAAGCTTCATAAACTTCCTGTATTTCAAGATTTCAGAGATTTATCTTGTCCTGGTAGGACAATATCCGAACCATATTGATGCTGCTGAATTAACGATAATCAAAGATTGTAGCACTCATACTGTAACAAGCTTAGGTGAGTGAGTGAGTTTAGTTTTACGCTGCACTCAGCAGTATTCCAGCTCTATGGTGGCGGTCTGTAAATAATCGAGTCTGGACCAGACAATCCAATGACCAACAACATGAGCATCGATCTGTGCAATTGGGAACCGATGACATGTGTCAACCAAGTCAGCAAGCCTGACCACCCAGTATTGTTAGTTGCCTCTTATGACAAGCATAGTTACCTGCTATGGCAAACATGGGTTGCTGAAGGTCTATTCCTCGGACCCCGGACCTCCACAAGTCATGGAGGCTTTGGTAATAACTTCACATCCAAATATATATACTCATGGAAGCAATTAAGGGAACACATTAAAGTACAAGTGTTCCTTTATTCTTTACCAATTTTCTTCTTATTGCACTGTGAGTTTAAGTCTTGAGATAAATGTGTTTTTTTATTTGTTTCTATGAGTATAGTTGCAAATTATGTTGTAATATGTTTTGTATTGTAATTAAAGTGTTGCAATGTACTGATAATATTCACGTGATAGATGTCATATATGCAAGGCCAATCCTATCAGCAGAGTTTATTCTACAGTTGTATTGAAAGGAGAAAGTTCGTGGTAATGAAGGATGTGGTAACCTAGTGGTGATTAGTGCTGTGACGATATATTGTAGTATCGATAGTTGTGATACTTTATCGAACGATAGATACATGTATATCTGTAATTTTTTCGTATCATGATATGTTTCGTTGACCTCAAAATTGTTAATTGTCACTAGAAAGTGACAGTTATGCCGAAATTTACACTGTTACTTGACATCAAAATATGTTAGATAATAACTAAAGGTAGCATATCATGATATGTATCAAATCATATCGTATCCTTCCAAGATATATAGCGATACATATCATGTTATGAATTTTCTGTATCGTCACACTTCTAGTGGTAATAACTTTTCTTTACGCAGAAGTATCAGGTTCTGGTATCATCTGTAGTGATATTGCTAAAATATTGCTATATGTCTCGTAAAACCTCACTCACTCGCTCATGAGGAGGATATTGACTTTGTGGTCTGGTGGAGAGTGGAAGGTGAACGGTTTGATTGCCCACTCATATGATACCAAAGGGTTTTAGAGGATAATACTGACCTGTGAAGATTTGTGTCAGAATTGATCTTCTGTAAGCCATGCTTGTCGTGAGAAGCGACTAACAGGATCGAGTGGTCAGGTTTGCTGACTTGATTGACACATGTCGTCGTATCCCATTTGCGTAGATTGATGGGCATGTTGCTGATCACTGGATTGTCTGGTCCAGATTCAATTATTTATGTACCATGACCATATCACTGGAATACTGCTGAATGAGGAGATAAACAAGAAACCAACCAACCAACTAAAGGATGGTTTTTAATGTTACCCTGGCTAGTGTTTGGTATTAAGGGGATTAAACTCAGCGGTATACTGTCAGAGTGGTGTCCATGTTAATCTAATGCATGGCACATTTCAGTCTTCCAACAAAGTAAATCTGCTCAAGTACCAGTTTCCATACATGCTGGTGCATGCGCATTGCAGCTTAAGTGCAATAATCTTGAACATGACATTAAAGCCTGTTTGACATCACCTAAGGAAGGTAAAGTCCAGATCATCTCTTTATGCTCCTGGGTTCACAGAGCAATCGATCACCTGTCTCCCTCACAGGTAACAACAGCCCTTGATGAAGGCTGTGTGACCAGCGTACCTGTATCTGAATTAATGAGTACAGGTACTCTGGACAGTGATGATGATTAAGCAAGTACCCACCTGACAGGTAGCATGTCCACTACACCTGTAACAGAATTAATGTGTTCAGTGATGCAGGACTCTGATGATGAAATGGGTGTTCACATGACAGGTAACATCTGTAGAACAAGTTGAAATGACAGAGGAGGGGATGGGATGATGGGGATTGGATGGAAAGGAAGGGAGGGGCCGATACTGTTAGAGGTGAACCTGCCCATGAGTTGGATCGGCAAGTCTGTAGATATGTGGACTTGTCAGAAGACATATGGCACCTTAGATCTCGACATCTGCTGTAATGGTGGGCTACAATTTAAAACGTTTAAAAAAAATTTAGACATCACTGACTGAATAGTCATATTGAAAACTCTAATGCATACATTTACAGATAGCATTGAAACCTTTATGAAAGATAGTGATGTTATTGTGTGAATTTCTTTATATCCATGCTAAAAAATACTAGTGAATCTTCTCTTATATCTTGAATATGCACGATATAGGTGCTACGTCATCTGTCATCCTGTTATCTTACAGTGGCCACATTGAGAGTAATTATAATGTATATATCCAACATCATTAGCGAAGACTGGGTTTACTTGGATTACCACATCTTTCAGGCTTGCTATGCCTGAAAAAATTACTAGCAAAGTGTCTTTAAGATAAGATAAAATGTTTTTGCATGCAAACATTCTATGCAGAAGCAGTGAGAATATTCTATAAACTGCTTAGACAAGATATCTAATATATAATAATAAAAAAAAACAATACAGAAGAAGTTGACATCCATAACATTTCGTCGTATATTAGAATACTGACATCCATTTGCCCCTCAAGAACCTCAAGATATCTAATGAATAAGATTAACAGAACATAATAATAATACAGATGGGTGTAATAATGGCCTAAGACCATGTAGAGATCATCTTGAGTTATTTAAAGTTGTACAGATGGTTGTAGATTATATCTATACTATTTGGTTCGTTATTAGTAGACAGGAGGTCAAATTTTTCTGTGGTAGTGTAAGGCTTTGATCATTTCAACTACCCTTTTGTGTTTCTTGTTTAAAAAAATTGCATTTAAACCAAGTGTTAACTCTGTTTTCATTGATACTACAGCCTCCAGGAAATCAGATTATAATGTGCATGAATAACATTTTTGTTACTTTGTAATGGGGCAGGGGGTTGTTCTAGCCTCTTTGTTGGAATGACTTCAAAAGTAGTCCTGAAGCATAATTAAGAACAATTATAGAAGCAGTTGTCCTTGGAGATGTCCAGACTTCATGTCAATCCAGTATCTGAATGCGTATCAAAAAACTTAGAAACACCTGCATGATAGAAGAGATGGTATTTAGAGAGTGTTGATAAGGGGAGGTAATTGGCGGGTAAAACATGATTCTTGGATATTTTGGTTGGATGAAAAGTATATGAGTTGACAAGCAGGTGAGAGACATGGGTCTGGCTGGCAAGAACCAACTGAGGCTTGCTGAGATGTAAAAGATTTATCTCCTGCCTGGGATCTGGTCGCTGGAGATGTGGTGGATCACAGCTCTGACCTCTCTAGTCACATACAGTACATCATGTTGAAACTACCAAGCAAGTCTATAATGGTGAATTTAGAGTTCTTCAGTTTCAGATACTAAGGTGTGAGCATATTTTCTTTTACAATAGCACATCATTTTGCTTAAATATGTTATTAAGTTTCTGTTTATATAGTTTATGGAATATTGTCACAGTTTCTACATTGAGCATATGTATAATTTAACATCTGATATCTTTTGTAAACGTAAAACATAAGGTTTGTTTACAGTGTATAGAAGAGGAACAACAACTGCAAGACAATGTATATCCTAGGCATGATTTAGTGCTTTGTAACTTGCACGGGTGCAAACCAATATTGCAAAGTGCAACCTAGTATTAGTCTAACATGCACCAGGCGCAAGTAAATTTTTATTGGGCAAACCTCAGAATCAAACATATAAATAATTCAATAGCATATTTCTTATATCACAATAATATCAATGCAACTCGAATTTGGTCAGTGCAGGTGGGCTTTTATCTCAGGTTGCACTTGATGCAAGTAGGTGAATACCCCGTAACTGAGCCCTGTATATCAGTACTGTACTGGACAAAATAAGTTAGGGATATTGGTATTTTTTAGGATTGATATTTCATCAGTGTGTCAATGAGTAGATAGATCATTATTCATGATTTCAAAATTTACATATATCCCTAACTATTATTGTCCAGTATACTATCAGGATGAGAGAATATTTGTCATATCTCCTGCCAGTGAGCAGATATATCACACTTGCTTCTTCTTCAGATTCCTGCCCACTTTAAAACTAAGCATGGATTTATATTAAGTCCTGTATTTGAGAGTCCCTTGGAATCGTACTCTTAGTTTTCAACTACAAATGTTGTTGTACTGGTGATTTACTTACTGTTGTTGTATTGCGTATTATGATCATCACACAGCCACATTGATTAAATTGCAAGTGATATCAAAACCCAGCTAGTAGCAGACTTGGTGATAACATATTACTGCTTGATCGAAATTTGTACAAAATGTATTTTGATGTTTTCCTGCATCTGTGTTGAAACGCTGAGATATTTTGTTGTGTCCAGTGTAAAGGACGCAGGAATTCGTGTCACATAAATCCGTGACTAAGCGTGACAGATCTGTCGACCGATAGTGTTTATTGTAAGAATAAGTCACAAGTCAGTCTTCTACCTGGGTTAGTTGTATGAGATTTACTCTTGAAAGCAGGTAATTCTGTAGCATCTGTTTGATCCCCTGTGCCGACGCTGTGTTGAGGACAAGAAAGGACTAAGTATTATCTGTTCTTCCAGAGCTAATCATCGCATCTGCCCAGTTGTTTGAAGTGTAATGGCTGGGAGGAATTGTAGACAGACAATGATGTAGCTATTAGTGCTACTTTGTTGCAGCTGATTGGTCAAGAAGGACAGGAATATAGTTTAACTCAGATACTGTGTTGTCATATGGAAGCAAAATTGGTTTTGATGTGCTGGCATTGTCCAGAGAGAAAGAATTACCTGGACATGTGGCTACACCAGTCTTCCATTAATCAGCTTGTACACAGGTCTTAGGGCCCAACTAGGCAGCTTCTTTGAGCAAAAATGAGACTGATATTGCCTCTGTTATTTCCTTTCAGCTAATTGTTGCAGTTCCCAAATTTAGGATTGGAGTCACCAACAAATAAGACAAACCCCTTTGATATTGTCTTAATAATGATACACATCTTTGAAAAGGCTTATGGAAAAAATGGACAATTTCTTATAGATTGAAGAGCTTTTTCTCTTTTAAGGGAGCTCCGAGTAAAAGTTTACCCGAACTTGTGGAGGAACATCTAAAAAAATAAATCATCGGTTGAGGTTCATTAGCTTTTGTAAATTAGTACATGAAAGACCTCTGTTTCTGAGTTTTGTCATGTTGGAGCTGATCTTCATTTTTGTTGGCATGTCTGTTGGTGTTTTCTTTCATTATTCTTTAAGTCATGATGCTCATCTATTCAGACCTTGAAGGTACTTAAAACACACGAGACTTCACACATGTTTAAGGACTGTTCAGTATCTTTCAGACCAGTACAGAAGATACAGAGTAACCCAAACCCTCAATACCATATTCCTCTTTCGGTGATTGCACTGTGTGTCAAGAATACTCCCATAGTGGTGATATGACTCTATGTCTTGCTGTCACCATTCTGTAATCATGTAGCATGGGGGCTGCGGTTATTCATTCCATGGTTCCCTATCTACATGTCCCATGTTGACTGCAGACCAGCTCAGTCGCACAGATCATCTTTATTTTGTCACAGAGTAGGGAAATCATACATATAGAGGAAGGGAAAAGTTTTTGAAGTGGCTTGAGAGAGGAAGATAATGTGGTCATTTACTTGGGCAGAATGTCTAGTAGTGCTGTGTAATTTAACTAAAGGGGTCTTATTGTCCGTTATTTAGCCATCAGAACAGTCTCAATCAGTGTCTTTTCTTCAAGAATTACAAAAAGTAGTTCCTTGTTAGGAGGCACAATCAATATTTTGGTAACCAGCTTTGTTTAAATCATCACTATATCCAATATTTTTAGGACACAAGTCCAAATAATATTTTCTATAATTTGTTCAAAATATTTTTAAAAGATAATCTCACTCACTGATTGGTCGCTTCCAACATGAACACATTGAATGCATGGGTCACATGAGACGGTAATGTTGATAGAACTTGTGCTTATACAGACCTCGCCTTCTATAACACGACCAGGTAAAAGACAAGGAAATAATTTCAGTCATTGTGTTTCAGTGTGAATAAGTACTGTCAGTCACAGTGTCAGGTATTCAACAGTGGCCCCTTGTGTTTGTCTCCTGGTCCTAGGGGACATGTTCCCATAACCCAATACCTTGAAGCTACTCTAACTTGAAGCTTGGAATAACATTTCCCTCATTAAACATCCATAACATTTGATGGATTTTGTTGAGTTTTGTTGACAGTTTGATTGTCAACAAAGCTGTTTTTGTCAGAGTCACGTAGTTATTTAAAGGCTGACCAGAACTAGTCAATTCTTCTTCATTTGCAGAATCTTCTTTCAGTGGTTGTCATACAAGGTGGAGAAGTGTTATGCATAACTGTATAACTCACGGTACAGAAACGTTTTACCTGACTGTATAACACAAGGTAGAGAAACATTTTACCTGACTGTGTAACACAAAGATGTAGCAGCTGTTATACTGATATGGCACCATATAAGGTTATCCTTAGGCCACATGAGTAAATACTAAGGTAGAATACCTGACTTTATCCAGTGCAGACAAATCTTATACCTGAGTACATCCAAGGTAGAGGAATCTTATACCTGACTATGCAAGGTATACAAATCTTACACCTGACTATACCCAAGGTAGACAAATCTTACACCTGACCATATCCAAGGTAGACAAATCTTACACCTGACTATACCCAAGATAGACAAATCTTATACCTGACTATACCCAAGGTAGACAAATCTTACACCTGACTATACCCAAGGTAGACAAATCTTATACCTGACTATACCCAAGGTAAACAAATCTTACACTTGACTGTACCCAAGGTAAACAAATCTTATACATGACTATACTCAAGGTAGACAAATCTTACACCTGACTATACTCAAGGTAGACAAATCTTACACCTGACTATATCCAAGGTAGACAAATCTTACACCTAACTATACCCAAGGTAGACAAATCTTACACCTGACTATACCCAAGGTAAACAAATCTTACACCTGACTATACCCAAGGTAGACAAATCTTATACCTGACTATACCCAAGGTAGACAAATCTTATGCATGACTATACCCAATGTAGACAAATCTTACACCTGACCATATGCAAGACAGACAAATCTTATACCTGACTATACTCAAGGTAGACAAATCTTACACCTGACTATACTCAAGGTTGACAAATCTTACACCTGACTATACCCAAGGTAGACAAATCTTACACCTGACCATATCCAAGGTAGACAAATCTTATACCTGACTGTATCCAAGGTAGACAAATCTTACACCTGACTATATCCAAGGTAGACAAATCTTACACCTGACTATACCCAATGTAGACATGAATATATCCAGGTCAGAGGAATGATATGCCTGACTATATCCAAGGTAGAGGAATCTTATACCTGATTTTCAAGGTACAGGAGTGTTATACCTGACTCTCAAGGTACAGGAATGTTATACCTGACTATCATGGTACAGGAATGTTATACCTGACTATCATTATACAGGAATGTTATACCTGACTCTCAAGGTACAGGAATGTTATACCTGACTATCATGATACAGGAGTGATATGCCTCTGACCATCATGGTACAGGAGTTATATACCTGACTATCATGGTACGGGAGTGTATGCTGACTATCAAGGTACAGGGGTGTTATACCTGAATGTGAAGAAGGATAGAACCTGGCCAAAGCGTTCTCTCCCTGTTTGTTCAGCAAGTATTTAGCCAGCCAAATAGGGTGTAATTGAGCTTCAAGTAAGTATAGGGGCTGCCACGGCTAACAATGGGCCACTCAACAAGTCTGTCCACTGTTTTTCCGCTTGGCTGGTCTCGAAAAGTTTAATAGGGCTTCGACAGACACCCTTGCTAACAGTTTTCCACATCTTTTCATGCAGCTTGTTACAGAAGCGAGATTCTTTTCATCGTATCGTCAGTCGGCACACTATGTCTGCTTGATGTGCTGGGAGAAGATACATCACTGTGAAATGAATCAAAGCCACGGAGCTGCGGGTACATTATTGTTGAACATAGCCACGCTTGTTGAGAGCGCCTGAAGATTACTTTTCGATTATGGTCTATTGATAGACACTAGCGCAGCACTGGGATAACCCTAATCCTGACAGAAGTCGGACATTTCACCTTTACACCCCGTGCCACTCAATCAATTAGTACAATACAACAGTCACATAAGAGGGAAATACTAAATATGGAAATACCAACTGGAAAAATAATCAATGGTGGCTGCACGTGACAGGAATCATGTATGTAAGATATCGTATACGTGTACGTAGACAGATATAAATATTGCGCCATTATTAGGTTATAATTTCTTCGGCTGATTGCTTGGACTTTTCTTGATGGGGTGGGCCAGTATTTAATCATGAGTTGTCTACAAAAACAGCTGGCAGCAGAATAAGGAACAAATTTGATGTGTACACATTCCTATAAATGTTAGAGATCATTATTACAGGAGAGGTTGGGGGGCCTACTCACTGATTCTGAAAGGCAGGCAGGGGCCATGGACCTTTTTGCACATTAAAATAAAAAAAAAAAGACCCATTAAAATTTTGAAGTTTACTATTGATATGAGGGCAGTGGCCCATTTTGAATTCAGAAAATGGCTGATAATCTTGCAAATGGCCCATTGTCAAAGTTCTGTATCGCAATCCCTCCATATGGATAAGATGCTTGTTTATTATGCTGAAGTCACAGGTTGATTCTAAGTATTGTGCATCTTGCGAAGGTGGCTGTTTGTGGAGGCTGTCAAGCCATTCTTTCCCACTTCTGCTGTTCTTACATTGAGATTTTGAGCATGGTTTGTTATACTGGTACATGTAGTACAATGTCCTGACAATCTGTGATTGGGAGGAACTGTAGCAGATAAATTAGGATACAAATTAGCTCATCAATTAGGATACAAAATAGATCACTGATGAGGATACAAATCTGGTCATCGATTGGGATACAAAATAGGTCGTCAATGGAACTTACATTAAAATTTCCTTTCTACATTTTGAGTGCACTGACATCAATTTTACAGTGTTTGCAAACCTACAGGCATTCATTTGGTAGTGATCCACACAGTTATGTGTGTTAAGAAAAATATTGTAATTAAGGATCATTGATTTGCTGACTCAGGGTTTTACCAAAATTATTCCATCTATAACAGTTATGACTGAATGCAAATGATATCAGTTGTGAGTCCCATTGGTCTAAAAAAATTATTGATGTTGGAATTGAATTAGGACATATAAAATTTGATCTGATATTACTGTTGTAACATAGTTAGGTCAATTTTATTACTCAGCCTGAAGAATCAATTCAAACAAGAAAGTCACTTTTTAAAGAGCAAGGCGTCACAAAGAGTTTCACTGTTGGTACAGATGTCTGGTCGTAAGAGGCGACTAACGGGATCGAGTCGTCAGGCTCGCTGACTTGGTTGACACATGTCATCGGTTCCCAATTGCGTAGATCGATGCTCATGTTGTTGATCACTGGTTTGTCTGGTCCAGACTCGATTATTTACAGACCGCCGCCATATAGCTGTAATATTGCTGAGTGCGGCGTAAAACTAAACTCACTCACTCATGATGTCAACCAATAGCCTTTCTGGTGTAGTCTTTGTTCACAGTACACTTGGATATTGACACCATGTTCCTTTCACTAGGAGCATGAAATAGATTCGTATTCTATTCTTTCATGTTATGGTAAGCAGTCTTTAACACATTCAAATATTGAATAAATTTTTCCTGTCTTTTTTGCAGTAAAAAACCATATAACAAGCATTGTTGTCACAGGGATAATAATAGAAATGACAAGCATTTAAAAGGGTTATATTTTTATAGCACATGGATGTTAAGTTTTTTGTCCCTGTTGGGCATGATGGCCAAGTCACCCTGTGTGCTGCAAATTGTCTTGCAGATTGACATCCCTTGGGCATATCTGAAGCCTGTGGGTGTGGGATTGGTTAGCTGTGATCCTATTTCTAGGTGTGTCAGCTCCATAGATGTGCTTGTTGCTTTCACTAATATCCAAGACCTGTATCACCTCTAGTGTTGCGAATCGGAAACAAATACATTGTCGATTATTAGAGGATTTGTGAACTATCACCTGTATAATAAATGTGTATACATTATTAATATAATCAGCAGTTTTTTAGGTTATTTTATCTAATTAGCAACATATTTTCATATCTAAATAATAAAGTGCAGTAATTTTACTTTCTACATACAAATTAGTCTGTATATTTATACAACAAATATTTATTAGTATATATAATTTTGCATTCACAATAGATGTTAAATTTTGTCATAGACAGGTTACAGTGATATTTACTGTATTGATGAATATGAAACCGTAAATACAATGTGCTTAGCTTCACGCTGTTGAGAGCATGTTTGTTCATGAATATTTGTCAAATTCAGTGGTTGGTTTACTTCTTTTAGGTGTGTTATTCTGAAACAACAAAATCCTGATTAGTCGAAAATATGTTTTTTGGCCATCGATAATAATTTTTAATCCTTCTTTTGATTGATGTTCAATTATTTTCAAACATCGGAACACCACTAATCACTTCAGGCATTTCTCTCACATCAAGTTGACATGTTGTAATATGACTGGAATGGTGTTCCAAGAGATGTTGAAACCAAGCTCACTAACTCAACCACTCAACCACTCAACCATCCACCCACCCACCCACTCTCACTCACTTTGCCAATGATTCAAATCATCAAAGACCAAGCTGTTAAAAAAAAATATTTTAATTTGACTGTGTCATTGATGCGACTCTTGAAATAGCTTCAAATGAAACATTTTCACTTCTGTCATGTCCTCATGATGAGATGGATTTAACCTCACACGATTAGGAATACCAGATACGATATTCTTAATATTCTTTGCATTCAACTACATCTGTTTTTTTGCTACCTCCGGAAAAGATCTTTTAGAAAAAATGCGTCAAGTTTCTGAAAAAAGCAATGAATTTATTGTGTCGTAAGTGGAAAGCGTGGCCCCTGGTGCTCCGATCTGGAGAACGGCTTGTCACCCCAAATCAGCACAAGGCTACATCAGTGGTATTAGAACAAGCAGTATTACTTAGCTGTTACACAATGTTGGCCGAACTACCATCTGCCAGCCTCATTGCCTCTCTGAAAAAAACCTCTTTGGAAATATTATGAGAGAAACGTAATCCCATGTTCTAGTCCATTTGCTTCAGAAAGAGAGATGGGAGAAAAACAAGAGTTTTGGGATTGTTAGGATGTTGTCAATGTATCATGTGTATTTGGCTTTCACATGGGGCGCAGGAACAATACGTTCATGTATTTTGTAGCATCTAGCAGTGGTAATATGTAATGTGACATTATTGTTCAACTTCCAGAAGGATATGTACAGAAATCTTTACATTGTAATTGGCTCTGTTTTTACAGGAGAATGGATTCAGAAAAAGGGTTTATAAAATTTAAATGCAAGATGTGCTGTCTTGTGGTAAAACATAGGTATAATAGAAAATCGTTATCATTATTCTGCTATTGTTATAGATTGTTGCCTTCACTTGTACAGTTCAACAGCTCTTGTTAACTGAGTTAGAATTGATCTCAAGCAACTTACACTTGCCACAAGAGGTGGCTATTTGGATTGATTTTACAGACTTGGACACTTGCTATCCTGTGCTCACAGCTGTTCTCATAACATCAGTGACTGAATCTCTTTAATCTATGCACTTAAAGCTTGAATATTTCTGTGTGCATCATTTTTTTTGTAGCTGTACTTACATTTCTTTCTTGCAACATTTTTGCTGTATCTACAGTGTACTGTATCTACTAGTGGTGGCGAGTGGTCCTATGTGTAGAGCTCAGGTAACCATCAGTTGAAGTCCAGCTCGGTCAGTCCCTGGATGGGTGGCCATGTTTGGCAGTTTGTCTCCTGAGAGTTTCTAGGAGTTCGGTCCTGCCCCACAACGAAGAACATGGGAAACGTGGTCTCACCTTAGACAAGTGAGTTTGTTCAAATTTGACTCTGTTCACCCAGCAGAAAATGGGTACCAAGTGAGATAAAGTCCTGTGACTATAACCTTCTAGTGCCTAAGAGGCAGCTTGGGTTATCTGGGGTAATGATAATCAGATTCTGATTACAGCATCCAGTGAGCAACTAGTCACTAGTTTTGTTTTCATTTCAGACGATTAATTTTCCGTTACAAGAGGTTTGTTTTGGTTTTAGAGGATATTGCGGCAGTTTCTGGTGATTTTTGTTCTGTTTTGGTGGATATGAGTTCAGTTTTGGTGTATATGTATTCAGGTTTGATGATTTGTTTACCGTTTGTATGGTAGGCCTGATTATTATTATACAATATTTTACTGTGATACTATTTTCCATTCAACAGTTTGCTGATTATACTGTTTTCCTAACACTGTAAACCAAAAGAAGACAGAAATGTCTTCCTAATGACGAAGTAAGGGAGATGTTTCATTCTTGTGAATATGTCCATTTACAAGATTGGATGGAGACCTGCTCTCATTGTTATTGAGTCTGTTCAAAAGCAAGAGATATATCACAGTTACTACACTAGAGGAACAGCCATTAGGATTTTCCTAGTTCCAAGAATTCCCAGCCGATTTCAATGTTCTTGGAATTAATGGAAGTCTGACCTACTTGCATATCCCAGCCTTAGGTTCTCACTGGTAGAAGTCCAGCAAATTCTTTTGTAACAGCTTGTTCTCGTGATAAGTGTTTGAGTAATCAATCAATTCATTAAGATAACACCCAAACAGGACCATGTTCCTGGGTCTGCTTATAGAAGTCTATTTATCACATATCTTCTGTAGGATAACAGAGGTTGATAAGAGTGTTAGACACCAGTTACCTCTAGAGAGAACAGAGAGGTGCTGGTTAGACTCGGGGTTCCAACAGGCAGCTCTGCTGCAAAATGCAGTGTCTCAGTGGTGTTGTAATCATCCATTGATCAGGGTTTTAAATCTTGTCTAAAAGATACAAACTTTTGGCAGTAACGTCCCTATTGTGTGCCAAGGGTACTTAGGTGTTTGCTGATAAGTGCACAGCATCCCAAGTTTTGGAGGTGTATGATTACTGCTTCCAGAGCTTGAAATAAGGCATGTAATTTGTGAATTTTACTCAATAAAAATCACATTTACTAAATGAATTACAAATCTGAGGGTACAAAAAATGCATAAGAATCACTCAAAACCCAACAGGTCTATGATACCTTGCGTACTTTACTCGATTAACTAAATTGGCTTGCATGTGATTTATTGTGGCACCCAAACTTTACAACAGCATTAGCTAATGGTAGGCAATGCTTATATATACATGTATTAATTCATATAGCCATAGCCACTGTCTGGGGTTTAAGTCACCTGACTTCCATTTTCAGTATTTAGAAATGGCTGCCAACTGTTTATTAGTGTGACAATTACTAAAAACATTTAGTCTGTTAAGATGTGTTTATATTTGTATATTTAGTTAATAACCCAATAAGGATAGGAAACTCTGTGTTAAAGTACTCAATTCTTTTAACAAGTGGGAGGACACAAAATGCTAGTTACTAATAAAAAAATATGTGGGAATAAATACCCAATTTTTAAAAAAATTGTCTGGAGCTCTGCTATGTCTACTTTATAACGTTTCCAATGATTCCGAATGATATTGCTATTGCTTATATCTGAGATAAAGAAAGAGTGAGTGAGTTTAGTTTTACGTCGCACTTAGCAATAGTCCAGCTATATGGCGACGGTCTGTAAATAATCGAGTCTGGACCAGACAATCCAGTGATCAACAACATGAGCATCAATCTGCGCAATTGGGAACCGATGACACGCGTCAACCAAGTCAGCGAGCCTGACGACCCGATCCCGTTAGTCGCCTCTTACGACAAGCATAGTCACCTTTTATGGCAAGCATGGGTTGCTGAAGGCCTATTCTACCCCGGGGCCTTCACGGGTCAATAAAGAAAGATCACAAATAGTCTGTAGTTGATAGAACAGACTTGAATAGGATCTGTCACTCAAAACAAGTGACATGACTTCTTGTTGCTCTGACGAGTTATCGAGTTATCGTTTACATTGTTAACCATTAGTTTGTGTGACCTAGATTTGATTATTTCCAGCCTGCTAGGAAGCAGTTGAAAATATGCTGTAATTGGTAAAAGTGAAATTCATTGAGGTATATTGTACACTGAAACCTTTCTCCTTTGAATTGGGTTGGTTAAAAAATTAAACAACTTTCTAAACACCAGTGCAACAGATGTCAAGTTGAGAGTATGCCATCTTACTGCTTCTATATGTCATGCACTGAATATAGGTGAAAAATATGGTTTATGTAACAGTTTGAACCCATAAACAAGTGATCTAGGGGGTGAAAAAGTCCTCTCTGACAAGTGTGTAAATCTGTTAACATCCTTTACCGTGTAGTATCTGGGGTTTACGTGACTCCATCCTCGCTCATTGTTGCCATGAATGAACACCAGGTGGAAGAGCTCACAATCAGTTTATTCTAAAACACCATTGGTAAGTGAGTAAACCAGATTGCAGCAAGGTGATATTGTTGCCCCTAGCATAGATGAGTGGCAGAACATCCTTGTTCTCCCTGTTGATTGGTCATCAATTCTGCCATTCTAGATGGATCCTGTTCGTGAAGCCTTGTTCCTTAACATGTTCCCGGAAATAGCTCATTTTGAAACACAACCCTGACACCTTGTGTTACGTTTTAGTTGTAAGGGCTGGGTTTGGTTCTGGTTTCTATATTGGCTTGCTATTTTTGTAGGATTTATTTGGTATTTAGCAGTGAAGTCTCATCAGGTTTGAATCCTCACATACTTGTTATGGTTGTGTAATAGTTTTGATTCATTTCCTTTGTCCCTTACACAGAAGACTAATTATCATCCCATATATTATTGAGATTATTGACAACAATCTGAAGTTGTCAACCCTGTCTGCTTTTTCACAGTTGTATATATGTTTTTCAGTTGTTGAAATGTAAGAGAACCTTGTTTATCCAAGGACTTGTATTTCCTCAAATAGTGTATGGATATCTGAGTTACATGTGAGTTAACTCCTGTACACAAATTTTGTAGAAGCTAAAACACTTGATTATAAAATGTGTATGGTTATTTGTTTACTATGCACATTAAATGATATATCCCTTCAGACATATATGTTTAAAATTTGAATAGTATTTTCTGTCTCACCATGTACCCCATTATATATGTAAAGGAGAAAACCGAGGAGAACTGTTTTCTCTAACATATATACTGCCAATGATGGGTAATCACAATGTAGATGATCATTTAATGAAGCTACATAATAATAACAGCAGCGTAAAATCAATTTAATGACAGTAACTGTAAGTAGATAATTCAACCTCACCACTTTCATCGGCCCGATGGTCATTCGGTAGAGCGTCTGCCTACGGATGTGATATTTGCCCTTCCAATCCTGCTTCGGAAAGCATTTGCATTGTGAGTTGATATTGAACGATATTTTTCAATTGATATCAAACACTCATGTATCATTTGATTGTTGATGTTCATATAAAGTTAGGAAAAGTAAAACTCTGGAAGCGGTCTTACTAATGAAAAGTAAAACCTGGGAAGAGGTCTTTCTAGCGAAAAGTAAATCCTGTCCCTCCCCAAAAAAAAGCCTCAAATGTGGTTATTCTGGGAAAAGAAGAGATAACCTGATATACAGTGAGAAACACACTTTAGGTTTATATACATGGTATAGATATTGATATAGATTTGCATGTATTTGTTAAGGAATTTGATGTGTCAATAACCTTCTTTATGGCAAAGCTATTATGATACAAACTGATTTGTAATTGTATTTCTGACTCCCAGTTATCATGTCACCAGTGTGCTATGATATATGTGGAGTCACTAGCACAATCACTCTGTGTAACCGTATTGACATTTTCATGCTTCCCTTGTGCTTTGCTAGTAATTCATAATACATTACCATTTATGAAAGCAAAGACTTATGACTTGCCTGGTTCCTTTTAAAACTCTCATGAGGCAGAACTGAAATATTTATTTGGTGAACATGTGTATCGATGGTATTTTTCTGCGCTCAGTTCTCTGCAGTTATATATATGTATGTCATATGTGAGTTATAGACCATGCCCATGACATTTTGGATTGTCAGCTTCAGTCATCGTTCGTTGTTTGTTTCTAGTTGAACTCCTCACTATCCACCTGTACGAAGACTGTCTATAAATAATTCAGTAAGCCAGACAAGCAAGTGATTAATATCATGAGGAACATTTATTGACTCACTTCCTGACCACATATGGTCAGCTTATATGACAAGCTTTGGTTGCCATGGTTATATCTACATTGGAATCCTGCTGGTGTGTGATTGACTCATGATATCGATAATCAAATGTCATGACTGATTCTCTCTTGCTGAAAATATTTTATTTAAGGCAAAAGTTTCATATATACCATTGAAAAATTGAGTTTACAAGATTGATCAAATGCAAATGACGACACAAAGGAGGAAACAGATGATGAAGAGAAATTAAGGGACAATGTGACAATTTATTCCATTCCTTTGGAAATGTTTCATCTGTATGGATATATATATTACTTTTTCTCATATGCATTGGCTTTTGCTAGCCCCTAGTGAAACATGGAATATCCCCTCCTTTATTAAATGATATAGATGTTGTTTATTTGAAGCTTGTTATTTTTGTTATGGATATTTCTTAAGGCATATTTCAGTAATATTTAAACTTTCTGTTAACATTCTTGCTGGAACGTGGCTGCTAATTGACCTCAAGATGGCTCTTCTTGTTGTATTGGCTCTTGAATCTTGACATTTTGGAGGCATGAAATTGATCTGGAATCAACCAGCCAGCTTGAAAGACAAAAATCTTGTGCTTTTGAGTGATACAAGTATGGATGATCGTCAGTAGTTCTGAAGCATGACAGAAACAAGACCGTTGGGGACTAGTTTTGTGCACGAGTTGTTATTGCTTCTGTGACAGTGACAGGACTGTTTACATAATCTAATGATGTTGCCAAGAAACCATGGGTAATGAAGTAGAGTTGTTTGTTTGTCGGTAGCACTCAGCAATATTGCAACTGTGTGATGGGATTTAGTAAATAATGGAGTCTGCACCAGTCGATCCAGTGATTGAGTTCTTGTGTTTCTCTACTTAAACCTGTTTTTGTGCTGGTGATAATAAGACTAGACTATTGTGGGACATGTTTGTGTTTGGTTGTTGGTTACTTCTGACAGAATGATGAAAGTGTTTACAGTTCATGAATGTGTACATGATAGTTGTGGGATGGCGGATGTTTTGTTGCTTTAGGTATTATGTTGTTTTGAAGACAGTTTTAGATTATCAACAAAGGAGACATGTTTTCCACAGGAAGTGTCACTGACAGGGCAGTTTGGAGAAAGAATGATCACAACACAGCCTGTGGATAGGATTCATTTGAGAAACACCTGTGCCACAGATTCACCTGTGACACAGTATATTGGTGTGGCCTTGTACTACAGTCATCCCTCACCAAAACGCGGGCCTTGGGGTCCACGGATGACCATCTGCGTTATTAGACATCCGCGTTATAGTACCTATTACATAATGTGGAACAAAGGCCAAGTGGAATCATATTTTCCAAGGACATAACAACACTGCTTTTTCGTGTATTGTGCCCAGTCAAAACTATATCATGTCATTGAAGGTGGAAATAAACAAACTTCGAAAATGAAAACATATATGTACGGGAAACTTGCAATCAAAAATCACTAGACATGATAATTTAATTGTTGTTCCTGTTATGCTACCTGTTATTCAGCTAAGCCGGAAATAGCGATCAGCTGTGTACAGATGTTTTGGTCCAATGTACCAGTGATTCAGGTACAGGTGATCCGATAATATTGCATCAAAGAACTTCTATTCCATTGTCAGAATATTTTACATGTTAAGCAGTTATTGTAATAGATATTATACATTGCTATCGGGTTAGTATATAATGCATGTTTTCTGCAAACAAATTTAGCATAACAATGAACATGGGCCGTTACCTGTCGGGATACATTTTACGGAGGAGACAGTTTGACAAGTCACTGCTGACTTCCTGCGATAATTGCAACTTTGATTGCAAAAAAAACAAATGTTGGCCATATAATTGTTAAAAATGACTGCAATGAGTCAATAATGTGGGTCGCGGGGTCGATGGATTTGGGGTGCTATCTCGTTTGGCGCGAAAAACGGACCTTCATGAATGTGGTAAGCGGAAGTTGTATACGTATGAGGTAATGCCATTCACTTATGGTGTCTCTGTTGTTTCTGTCAACAGTTTTTATGAATAAAATTGGGATTGAATTTAATCCAATAAAATGTGGTTTATGACACCTTAAGGGGTGTGATCACAGTTCAACTTTTTTTTATGGGTGCCACAGATTACCCCATGGTTTAATCAAATCTGTGGTATTGGAAAGCCGTTATTGCGAGGGATGGCTGTATTTGTATCCATAATTTGGGTGGATTATGGTTCCTTTTGTGGGGTGAATCATTGCTCCCAATATTGACAATGATTGAGGTGTGGCTCCTTTGATGGGATGGAGCATTGCCGTTTTGTTTGGGTGAATCATTGCTCCCAATATTGAGGTGTGGCTCCTTTGATAGGATGGAGCATTGCTGTTTTGTTTGGGTGAATCATTGCTCCCTATATTGAGTGGTTACTCCTTTGATGGGATGGAGCATTGCCGTTTTGTTTGGATGAATCATTGCTCCTTATCCTGAGGTGGACCTATTCCCCTGTTAGTGTGGAGTATTGGAGTATTGCTTATTTGATGTCGTGGATCCTTGCCCCTTTGATGATGTGAGTCTTGCAAAATGTAGCATTACACTTTCTTTGTAAAGTACAGATTAGGGTACTTTTGCATGGTAGAATCCATACTTTCAGTAAGAAAGTTAAATCCCAAATATAACATATAAGGAACATTTGACCAGTTTCTAAATGGCACTGTGTAAAAGATTAATCTGAAGTGTTTAAAAATGAACTATTTTGTGCAGTAATTTGATCTGAAACTGCTTACCATTACCTTAATGGTTATCTTTAGAAAAAGATGTAGGTGTGTTAGCATTACAATATTTATACAAACCAAAATTCATGCAGATTAACAAACTGCTTGGCGACCTTTTTATTATAACCAGTAATTCCTAGTTGTAGAGAATCTGGCAAGGGCAATTACAGACATACTGTAATAAGACACTTTACACAGTAAAGGATGATAACAGATTTACATACTATGTAAGTCAATGTATTTATATTATGTAAGTCAATGTATTTCTTGATCATGTATGCTTGTCTTTTTAAATATCAAGAAATGGAGCAAACTGACACTTACTATGTGCATTTTTTTCACAATATGTATTAACACATTGGCATATCTTGCCGCCCCAATATATTGTAATATCATGACATGTAATTTATCCAGTGCAAATGACCCGATAGTTGAATCATATTTGTCTGCAGGAATTTTACAAAGCATACCATTCATCATTTATTTTATACTGTTTTGTTCTGTTTCCAGATTATATGGATGGTGCGGATTGTGGGGACCGGAAGCATTTAGGCGGTGCTACTGTATATTCACACACAATAGTAGGGGACAAAAATAGTTACGGCATTAATCTGGAGTGCCGTATGACTTTTATAGCTGAAAATGATGACTGGAAGTTAATGCTCCGGATCATTGAATTGGATATACCAGACAGGACGGAGAATGGGATTTGCAATGATGCTCTGTATATATACGATGATAGTGACATCTACACAAGGGCAATGGTGAGTATGACTTGCATCTGTGTGCTTACTTAGTCTGTTGGTCTTCAGTTGGTCATTTAAAGTCACACACTGTTCAAGTTATACACAGGTGTTTGCAGTCATGTATAGTAATACAGTCATATTCATATAGCTGTATCCGGTACATAGCTGTATCATTTTATACTGTAGTATAGTTCTACCCAGCTGTATGAACCACAGTTGTATGCATTCATATGATATTGCAGAGTTATATGCAGTTGTGTATTCATGTTGTATAAAGTGTGTACAGTTGTATTCATTCCTGCACAGTTGTATCATCATACACAGTTGTAACCTGTGAAGATATCGGTTAGAACGGGTCTTTAGCAAACTTGCTTGTCATAAGAGGTGATTAACGATCAGGTGGTCAGGTTTGATGACTTGGTTGCCACATCGTATCCCAGTTGCGTAGATTTATTCTCACGCTGTTGACCACTGGATTGACTGTTTCAGACTCAAATGTGTACAGACTACTGCAATATAGCTGGAATATTGCTGACTGCGGCATTAAATACAAACTAACCGACCAATCATACACATTTGTATATTCATATACAGTTGCACACAGTTACGCCTCCTGATGAGTGTATGCACTTCTTTATTTGATGGTATAACTGCACATTGCCTGACTGAGTGGTTGAGGACAGCATGCACCAGCATGTAGATGTTAGTACATCAGTGTATGGCTGACACACTTCATCATAATCAGTGGCTGCTGGGATAATATACTGGGGTACAATTTGTGTGCATGCCACTCTTTGTTTTTCCATAACTTTACTGCATATGCCATGAATCTTACATGTTTCCAGCCACGGATGGTGCTAAATTATCTCTCCTCAGAGATTTGCAAAACCAGCTTACGTTATTCAACCAGAAAAATGATTACGTTTTATGAGAGAAGCATTAACTTGTAGATAGTAAGTTGGACACTTCAATGTTTAGAGGGTGATCTATTAGCCTGGGCGAGCTCACGCAACTAATTTAACTCAATCGCGAATCCTTTGTGTGTGTTCAGTTGGAGCACTCAATCTCAGATCCCTTGCAGTGGGGATGACACTTATCAGGAAAAGATCTTAACCTATCAGCTCTAGTGCATACGGTTGGTCACACTTTTCCATTATTCTCCAACTCCCTTGCCCTTGCCTCATTAGTAGAACATTAGTTGGACTGTAATAAAAATGATCGATTTCGTGGAGTCTGGATCACAGTTGTACACTGCAGAAAGAGAATCTCATCCAACCAGTTTATTTTGGCTACTTAGCAACACTGAAAGAGAAGGTTGTATAACTCACTTTTATTTTGCCATAAAATCTTCCGAGTATGAGTGGGATTGTTGTTGGCGTGTTTACTCATACAACAGTGCGTGTACAACAGGACGGGAATGTTTGTAAATGCTTCGCTAATGTTTTCACGAGAATCGGACCCTTTCGGAACACCCCCTCGACCAGGACAATATCCTCGGCAATTATAAACTAAGAGGAAGGGCTGCGTAAAGATTTAATGTTGTCAAAGTGAGCCTTGCATTTTCTTTTTGTCAACGAGGTATTGAGCTACAGAGAGCCTAGGAGGGGTAACAAGCATGTACGGCATGGTGCACTGTATTGTGTAGAGAGGCCTTGTGGAGGGTACATCGTAGACAGCATGTAACTACACTCGTTCAGGCCACCTGCCCCTTTGTCAGGCATATAGAATGCAGGCTTTATGTCATGGCTGAAGTCCCAGTCAAGCTGTAGTCGTCTTACACCTGTAATCATGATAATGACCCGAGGTTGGGGAAGATTTGTTGGTTTTGCATGCAATATGGTGATTATCGTCGTGTGAAGTTTAACAAACTGGATTTAAAAAACTTGCAATAAACATTAAAATCGAAAGGCCTGGAACTTGATTGTTATCCAACCTTTTTAGGAAGCATACAGATTGAAATTAGCTTCAGTGTATGCATCGGGTAATAGCTTTTTCAAAGATTTTGCAGAGGACCCTTAACCAAGCCATTTCTTTCTATTGGATGGCCAGTATGGTTAAATGGCTAATTATTTAGTTGGTAAATGATTAAATGTTCTCACAGGTTATTAAACACAGTTGTCTCCTTTGGCAATCTGTGAGTGTTGATAGCAATGATTGTTCAGTAATTGTTTGATGATTCTTCAATGTTGTCTCAGCTGTTAGATGATGGTGTTGCATTGAAGGAGGTATAAATAAGGGAGCACCTGGTCACATGACAAGAACATTTTTGGTCCCTGGATTTTATTCACTTTGTGAGAAATGGCAGTTGGCTTGTCACATGATTATTTAGCACTTATAGGTACCTCTGTGTCACAAGATGATAGTATATGATGGATTATTACATGACCTGGATTTCACCTGTCACATGAATGAAAAGTGATTTGTCACAAAACAAGATCACAACCTTTAGGAAACCACTTGTCACATGATCAGAAAGTGGTATGTCACATGATTAGAATACAACTCTTGGGAAACCGATGAGGATATCACTTGTCACATGAACAGAACACAGCTATCAGGAACCATTTGTCACATGACTTGGCAGTGATGTCTTTCAAGATTAGAGTATAATATTGTGAGAAACCATTCATTACATGGTTTGGATACCATATTCACATGGCCATTATATCATTGTCACAAGATTGGGTAGTGGATGTCCCATGATTACAATACCAACTGTGACTTGATTAGGATATTAACTGTCACTTAATTAGGACACCAACTGTCACTTGATTAGGACACCAACTGTCACCTGTCACATGATTAGGATACCAACTGTCAGCTGTCACATGATTAGGATACCAACTGTCACTTGATTAGGATACCAACTGTCACATAATTAGGCAACTGTCACCTGTCACATGATTAGGATATCAACTGTCCGTTCATTAGCAGACCAACTGTCACCAGCTGTCACTTGATTAGGATACCAGCTGTCAGTTGATTAGCATACCAACGGTCACACAATTAACACACAAATTGTCACATGCTGAGGATACAGCATGTTACTTCATCAGGATGACACTTTGCAACATAATCCCACTACCTAATGTGACCCAGATTTACACTGTTGTATTGTGCTCTACTTTTGATAAGGATACTTATATATTTTATTCATATACATAAATTATTCTCATGATATGCCACGTGTCTATTTAAGTAGAATGACATAAGTAATTATCCTAATCAAAAGTTGTATATCACTTAAGTCTTGCTAATTGTGGCATAAAATAGCATACACTTACTCCTAGTTTCTGCTGCTAACATTTATTGGTTTGAACATTGTGTTTGTTACAGGAGGAGGCAGGAGGCAATGCTGGGTTGTGTGGGAATATTCTACCTCGAACAATATACTCATCAGGCCAGTTTTTAACCGTCCATTTCAGGTAGGTACAGAGCCTTGTCTTTCTTTCAGATTTACAACAAGAATGTTTAAAGGACTACCTAAAGGCAAAAAGTTCTAAAGACATGCCTTTGATGTCAGATTGCAAGATCTTCTTGAATTGATTTGTTGATTGGTTTACAACCATTAGGATTATTGGCCTTCCTGGATTCTTCCCTGCTTCTTCATATTGGTGTCACTGCATGCTCAATCTGCAGTCATTTGAAATACATATAAGACCTTTCATATCTTTGTGGTGCAGTGGATTATAGTGTCTGGCCTTTAGAGGAGTTCAGTGGTTTGATCCCCTGGATGCATCACACAAAAAGACATTAAGAGAAGGTACTTGTTGTTCCCCTGCCTGGTGCTTGGCATAAAAGTATTTATATCTGGCTCAGGATGTGAGTCTAGTGTATATGAGCTGGGTGTCGAACTTAAACTTGAGCATAGTATTTCAGTTTAACTTGAGATGTGAGTCAAGTAAACATCTCTGTCTCAGTAAGTGCTGGGTAGCCAAGAAAAATTTGGGCATGGTATTGCAGTTTAACTCAGGATGCGAGTCAAGTAAATAAGAGCAAGATATCCAAGTTAAACATGGGCATGATGATGTGGTGACCTTGCAGTAACTCCAACATCATAAGGCTAGACTGTACTAAAAGACCATGCATACATGCTTGTTGCTATGAAAGTACAATAGCTTTGAATCGACATTGAGCCCTTATGGACTTCCCTGCAATGTTTGGAATTCATCACAGTAGTTTGCTGCTTTTCAAAAAAGAAGACATTGTACAAATTATACATTATGTCCAACTTCCAATGTCTTTAATGATACCACAGTTCAAATTGAGTTTGAATCTCCATTTAAATATATTTTTTCATGTGATGTGACTGGGTGATGTTGTTGACATATTGTTCAATGCGGCTTTAAACAAAACTGTCTCACTCAATCTGGGGTCTGTGTCAGTTTATATTTTTGTGAAAGCAAGAATTAACAAAATCCAGGGCTTTTACCTGTTCTGCAACTTCTGAGTACAAGACAGACAAAATGTCATAATGTTGATATGAGTCATTCTACACTCGTTGTGTACCGATTTCACTGTTGCCACTGTCAAGGTCATTATCCACTGTAGCAAATGCTCCAGTACTACTCTTATAGTTTTGAATATTGAAACTGACATTTTGGCCCAATTCAGTCCAATACACCTTTCATTTGTATAGATCGCCCTTACAAATCTATAAGGTGCACAAGGGTATTATTTTCATGCCATTTTCAATCGGTTCCTTTCCATAAAAGATTCTTCCTCACTTGCGAAGAGTCCATCTTGTGTTAAGGGAGGTAATTGTAGTTAAATCAATCAACAAGTGATGATTTTCTCCCACATTTGTCTGCACAGTTGTCGTAATGAGGGTAGTTTGCTTTCTGGCTCACTGCGGGTTGCTTGCTAAATGTCTAGGTGAAGCTGATATTTGCCGCATGACAGGATTAATTGGTGGTTGAGGGATGTACACTAAGGATGAACATAATTGCGTTGGAGATTGAAAAAAAGTATCGGATTATATTGCTAGCCATCCATAGAACTGTGTGGGGCAAAAAATTCCATGGAAGTATTTTTCTCATAAAATGGTCATTTAAGACCTGAGAGAGCATGAGGTTCTTTAAGGGGAGAATGTTAATTTCTTATGTTATTAGATTTGCATTAAGTCTGAAAGGTTAGAAGATCTATTTCGTCCTTGAGAATAAGCTGCAGTTGAGTGACCTTATGGAGACACTGTAGGAGGTCACTGCTACATAATGCATTGAATAATACTCAGGATGTCTCCCCATTAGTCTCGTGGGATGTCATCATACCCTTGTGGCTTAGATTGGTGCTCATATCATCAGTCACTGAATTTTATGGTCTAGAGTGAGAACATATTGTCAACAACAACAACAACAACAAAAGATGTCCCTCTAAACATGGTGTTCCATGCTCACAGTAAAGATTGTGTGTTGAGATGAAAACATCAAAAATTAATCTGGTGTATATAATGTACTCCCCCCTTTCCTCATGAATCTCTTTTTTTGTGTTGTTAAATAGTACGCACTATAATATTAGGAAAAATGCAGTAGATAAGTATTTATCACCACCTTCCCACCCCCTTAAATATTTGACATGGGAATTAACTTGTAAAATGTTAGATATCATGTCATGTTAGTCCCTCCTAATCTCATCATCCACACCACGCAGCAGAACAGTATAACAGTGACCTCTCCTTATTTCCACAGGAAGACATTTGTCTAATAGTGTGTTCCAGGGCTTAACTGTGCAGGCATATGGCAATCATGAAACATTTATCACTTCAATCTGCAGTTTTTTTCACAGCAAGGTTCATGAATCGATTATGAGGCAAAGGCCACTTATGGGAACAATTTACAAACCACTAATGATGAAGGCAACATTTGTATCTCCTAGTAATCTAACTATGTAATTGGTGTAAGCTTAACACACAATTACAGGATTTTTAAGGGTCTGTCTGTATTCAAACACAAGGGACTCTACAGTGCATTTTAAAGGCCCAGTACATGTGTTAGGCAGTTTTGCTCATGAATATATTAATCATGAATATGGGGTCCTGATTGTGAATATGAGGGGCTAACAGGGTCCTATGTGAATATGAGGGGCTAACAGGGTCCTATATGAATATTAGGGGCTAATGGGGTCCTAGGCAAGACAGAGAATCTAATGGGATCCAGTACACGAACATGGGAGGTCCAAAGTTTAAATGTTGTAGCACCTTTGGGGTGAACCTTTGAAGACAAATACTACAAGGAAATGATGATGTATGGAAAGCAAAGCTAATCATGGTGTATTCAAATTATATGTTTATTTTTGTTTTTAATGGCAACTGGGAAGGTGCAACTTCTTATTAATGCAAGAAGGTAAATGATGCCAATAAAAATCCCAGTACTGATCAAACAAAATTTGGCCTATACATTTGTAGATTCATTTATGAGTCTCCACTGAAACATTTGTTATCTAGTTTTTTCAAATTGATTCTCCTCAGAAAATTATTACCCAGTAAAACGTATCATAAACTGATTCCAGTTTAACTTAGAAATATACCTTTTAACAAAAGTAGGGGATATTCCACTTTGTGAGCATACCACTAGCCAATGCCAATGCATATGAGGACAAACTAATATGTAATCTTACAGATGAAACATTTCCAGAGGAAAGCAATAAATTGTAATATTTCTTTCCCCTTAATTTATCTTCATCATCTTTTTCCTCCTTGGCCTCATCATTGTCATTTTATCAGTCTTGCTAAACCAATATCCCCTACTGTTTTTGAATGGTATATATGTACCTTGTGGCAGTTATGTTGATAAAGGGTATAGGCGGTAGAGGTGCCATGTATGGGAAGAGCAGAGTCTTTGAGTGAGATTACTGACCTAATGTCCTAGACTGTGACCAGTCTTCATATTTACAGGCATATGAACACTGATACAGCACCTTTTTCAGCCAATCAGAACACAGGTTTTATGTATTTCCTACCAGAAACACTGCATGGGTGGTGTCATTTCTGACACAAGTTAGTGATTGTTAGTCCACAAGTTAGTCCTGTTTCTCCATATACAATTAGGACACAGTAGGAATAATCAAGATGTTGTGACAATTTGTTATAATTTAGTAGGTAGTTTCTTTCCGTCAAGGTAGCATCAGCTATATGACAAGTGAAATTTACTAAAGAATTGGTTTCTTTTATCAGTTGGTTTTGTTCTTATGGACAAATGAAATTTGTTCTAACATCTGATATAAGGATAATAAGGATAACCAAATATTCAGATATATATATTGTCTTCTATAACCCAAAACAATGCATTTCTATCATTGAAGACAGGAAGATAACATGTGACTTTGAACTGAGAACAGATATCCAGTTTATAGTCACTATCCTTAAAAGTCACATGCAGCTGAAAAATCAAACATAGTTAAAACACAGTTACCACTTATTGATGAAATTTAAAATGCATATCTGATTAAGAAAAAAACAAATAAACAAAATTATGAGAGTATAATGCAAATCAAAAGTGCAATATTTTGTACTTGGGTTGACCTCATTCGAAACGAAGCAGCTGCAATACTGAACCCAGTCAGAGCCGGTGGGTGTGCACTCAAGTGTAACAAAGCTTTTTCATTGACCACTGGTTCATTTGCTGATGCTCTTAGCCGGCTCTTTGTGTATGGCTTATAAGCCTGTTCTTTGCATATGGTCAGTGATTGAAGTTGTGCATTGCATATTATCATTAGCAGACAGACAGGCAGACATATAAGTGTCAATAAATCGTACATTGAGTTTTCCCTGTGGCAGTCTGTTTATCACAGTCAACATGGTTTTCTTATGTAATGAGTAGATTATTTACTTCTTTGTGTACACAACCAAGATTAGACTACTCCCCACGACCTCATGCTCCGAACTGTTTCAAACTCCACAGACCCATTCACTGCGCATGTCTTATGAGCGCAGCGCAGCGTAGCTATTGACACCATTTTTCCTCCGAGTACTGGGGGAAAATTGGTCAATCGTTTGAACTCCGACTGGCATTTTTTTTTTCTCACACTTTTTTTTTTTGTCAGCTTTCTAGGTTGAATTTTTTTCATCAAGTTATTTTTTTCAACTTCATAGATTGAATTGGCATTTTTGATTTTGATGATTTGTCTCATTACTGCATACTGAAGAGTATCAGAATCTGCAAATTTGTGTTTTATGTTGCATGTGACCTTTAATGTAAATGTTGTCGACAAGTCTCTCAACAGTTACCTTAGAAATGGCAAACAGATCAAATCAGATATTCAATGCAAACAAGTTTAATTTTCATTTGTATCCAAAATGTAAGATACTTTGAAACACTTCTAGACAAGAAATTTATCAGAAAATTGTCTGTAGTAGAAGGACATTGTTTATCTCAGTCAAAAGTCATACTTACCTTCTATAAATAGCCACAGTATTGAAGTGTACACAAGAAATAGTCCCTGACAAACATCATTGTTATGACTCAAAATACTTAATGATTCCAGACAGTGAATAAATATTTCATTTGGAGACATGAAATACATAAGCCTGTACAATAATATTACAGAATGACATCAGTAGTAAAATCCTTCATGGATGTAAAAAGCGTAGTAATACACAGTGGTGATTTGGTCATGTCTGAGAAGTGCTGCTTGCAAGAACATTCAGAAATTGATAAACATAGCTATCAACAGTGTATATGCCCCCTTTTAGATGATTCAAATAAGTGAACTTCAGAACCTGTCTATGATGTAACCTTTATCGTTGATAGTTGTAGACAGTGCCTAGTCTGTCTGGCTGTTTTTGTCTTGCACATTTGCAATCATTTTGTTTATGGAACATAACTCAAGAGATGCCAACCTCTACAATGAGTTTAAATTCAAACTACGCCAATATGATTCCACTAGAAATCCTACGAAATATGAATAAAATGCATTAAAATTCGGATATATAGACACAAATATATATTTTCTATGATGAAATACATTTTCGGACTTCAAGTTACCTTCCATTCATCATATTTAATGACATATTTGAACTGGAATGATTGAAAGTAACAAACGTAATTTTAGTGAAGCTGATTTCAATACCTTTGCGATTTGACACATTTAGTTCCTGCGGAACTAGTTTAACCATGTGACCGTAATATCATTCATTTTTTTCTCAGAATCCATCATGATTTTGTTTATTTAGTTGACTACTAATTTTATGGTCAAACTACTAATTTTTAACTACAATTTGCAACAGTTTGGGGTTGGCATCTCTGAAAACCATTCAATATTATTCAGCAAAATTTGGTCTTTATATCAAACAGTTCCTGAAGTGGTGCCTTCTGCTTCTTAAAGATTTGGGGCATATATATTGTTGTTGATTTCCACAAACAATATGGAGTGAGGTATTTTCAGTTTCTGTTCTGAAGCAAAACCATGAAAGAATTTTCAACCAAGCCAGGCACCTGTATTAACCAAGTGCCAAAGTGGTGCCTTTGCTATTTAGGAATTGTTCCAAATTTTATTTTTCCCTTTTGCCATAGAAACAATTTACTCTTTGATGAAATGGAGGCAGTTGGGGTTTTTTGTGTCTGCAAAACACTTTTCATTAAAACCATGTACTTGTATTCACGAAGGGCCAAAGTGATGACTTTTGCTATTCAGAAGTTTTAAGAAAATGAATTTGTTTCTTGTTTTCATGGCACCAAGTTTGACTCACTGTGTGTTTGGGCTCTAAAGCTAATTGTAATTCTTCTATGAATCTGCGCATTTAAAGACCAGGATGTCAACTGCTGCCTTTACTACCAGGGATTTTTTAGATTTGTAATTTTGTCCTTTGACTTTGATATTGGTGTACCTGACATAGAGGCACAATATTACAGATCCCACTTCCATGTTAGTGTTTTTGTATCCCAATAACTAGTCTTGTATAGGAATGCCCAGATCAGACAAATTCACAAATTCTCTCATCACGTTGGACTTAACATTATGTTTTGAATACTTCTAACACGTTATTGAGATTCTATGACAATATCAAGGCCCTCTGCATGAATATGGGGATCCAAGAGTTAAATATGGATGTGTGACAAAGGCAAGAATGCATACCTGCTAAGTAAATTTAACTTGTGTATGATGACTGATATTTTTACAACATTATTTAATTTTTCATTAGTTTATCATTCCTCTTCCCTTGGCGAAAGAGTTAACTTACTACAAAGATCTATATTTCACTTTGCCGAAATTATGCAGTATACTTGGCTGTACTACTTATTTAAATCCATTCCAAATCATGTACAAGAATTGATAATTTGCAGGATTTGCAGAATTTGTATACAGTCAACAGGATGGTAATATATGTTTTCCGAATGTTTTCATGATTATAATCAAGGTGCTCAGGTGATTTGACTATCTGCTTTGAAGCGAGTGCAAGATTTATGTGAGGCGAAATGTGAATGACACTTTGGAAAGCCATGTAAAGGCAGACCAAATTTATTTCTTGTTACACATATTTTGTGTCCTCAGAAAACCCAAAGGCAGAAGGGAAAAATATAAAAATATAATCACCAATCAAAATAATATTCCATCTAAGTACTCAAAGTATTTTCTTTTCATAATTCAGGAATTGTTTATGGGGCAAAAAACAATCTGAAAAGAGATTGTCTTGTTATTTACATTTTTGGTGAATGAGAACATTAGGATTTTATTTTTTGTGGGGGGAAATTCACTTTTTTTCTAATGCTTGAAAAAATACAGCAGCCGGATCTGTAAAACAAGAAATAAGATTGGTCTGGCCTAATGAGGATAAAACTCACATAGCCACTGCTGGCCTTACAGCTGAGCCTCAGAATTCCAGCCCAGCTTGTCAAGGGTGGAATCTGGGTTTCATATTCAGTCAGTGCCCTTACCTCAGGAAGATGGAAATCATCTAGCCCAATCCATGCTTTTAAAAGTGTTTAATTAAGTCATAAAACTTTCACAATCTTATCAGGTATTTCTGTAGGTGGGCCAATTACTGCCATGGAGGTTGTGGCAAGTGCTTGCTCAGACCTTTGCTACATACACTGAGATACAGGATACTACAGGAAGTACACTGAGGTTGACACTCTGATTAAGATAAGGATGAAACTTTCATTGAATATTTTTTCACTTAACATCTTTGCTGTCAAGCCAATTTCAGTTAATCGTTTCTGCTTAATGTGTTAGATAATATCTGGAGAGGATGAAGGCCTTAATGAATATTTTTTCTCAGCAAATTATTAGGTGAAAAATGAAACAAAATTGTGAATTATTAATAAAAATGATGTATAGAATAGAAACGTTTGTGAAGATAATTTTCAGGTTATAGCTGTCACAACTTGATAATGCAGAAAATTAATACTGACTAATGTTATTTTATTTTTTGAGTGTGATGTTTTGATATAGATTCTTGTTGTCCATACAAGAATCTGTTCTTTGATAATTCCACCCAATTTATTTTATATCACACTTATTGTTGGATGGTACTAAGGAATGTGTTTAAGATCTATTCCAGTGTATTTCTGGAAGTTCCATGTTTCCTCAAATATGAGTGAAGACTCAGATTTCAGTTTGTTTTGCAAAATCAGGGCCTGATGTTGTGACATGATAGCCAGTTAATTTTAGAAATCCTGAATGATTGTGAGTGAGTTACATCTAAAACAAAATTGTGACTTTCTCAGATATATTGAATTTGAAAGCTTGCAAGGAAGGATCAACTTGTTTGAACAGAAAACCTGTGGAATGTGTCCAGCAACAGGCTTTCATCTTTCTCCTTCTTTAGACTTACATGAAAAGTTCAAACAAGGAGAAAGTTGTTGACTTTTTCTCCTTTCTGTTACATGGTAATTGTGTGGAAAATGTTCCAAACAAGTGCAATAACCATAGCAGCTTGTCACAGATCTCGAAGCTTCCTTTCAATAATGACCAGTGAGATTGATAGAGAAGGCTAGACTGCTTATTGAATTCTTTATTTGGAACCGATTGACAGACAGTAAAGAAAGTTTAATATGGAGTAAGGATATTGTGAGAGAGTCCGAGAGTGCAATCTGTCCCAAGCCCTTTGGTAAGAACCATGAGATGAACCAATAGAGCTAGTACCACTCTGGATCTTGTAGGAGATTGTGGATTCATGATAGCTTTGAACTAGCCATTAATGAAGAGAAAGATGTGTTGTGCTGTGTGGCTACATCTGAAGACTGGTTCATCCTCCTTCCCCTACACCCCTGCCTGCATGACATGGCAGCCAATGATTTGTGAGCGCCCCTGAGACATGACATGTCTCACTTGGAGTATACAAGCAGGCTTATCTGCTAAACATGCCACCTTTGACAGACGGACTGGCGGCCATTTTGAATCATCTCCACTCAGAAGTGTCCAGACATCTCTCATTGGTGCTTCTGTTTCTACGAAAAAAGGAAAAATGTTGACAATATTAACATTATGCAATGTTTGGCTTTTTATGAGAAAGTAATTCAATAACACCATTTAATGGCATGCCAAGTAAGATTACATATAACAAGAGATAAGGTGTGATTGAGACGAGGGGTGCAGACATGGTCGATATGAGTGCTATCAGCCCTTATGACCCTCATTGTGGTGTAAACTGTAGTTGACAGATGTTATGAAGTGATGATGTATGTTTGATTGGAGAGGAGGCCACTGTTTGAAGATGTCATCCAAACATCAATGGTTATCTGAAGTCTGTCAGTATGATATATGGGATATATGATTAATGCACCACCAGTATATCACTGATAGGTGTTATGATGAGTGAGAGGGGATGGTTCTTCCTTATCTTTAACACTATTCACAGAGGTTTTACTCACTTCTTAATGAGTGTGCCTTCTGTTGGAACATTGTTTTACCCTTTCTCTTGGTTTTGTAAGGACTTTGGAACTGTTTATGACTGCATGATTTTCAGTTTGGTTGAAATAGGTGGCCATCTGGTTGAAGTGCTTAACAGTAAAAACTGGTTTGATTTCCAAAACGGGTGATGATATTATGTGCCCCATGCCTTCAAGAGATAAGATCTTACTTATTGCAGTCAACATTCCATTCCACGAATGCAATATTTAAATGGTAAAACATTTTGATGTTTACATATCTGTAGAAACAAAGCGTCAGGAAAGAAAATAGGAAAATTACAATTCTGGTAAATATATTTAATATGTTAGCTAATTTTTCCACTGACCTGATTGGTCTAGAGGCGGTCATGTGACCATCGACAAAAAAAGTGTAGTGACTCTAACCCGGGTCCAACGAAAAGTTATTGACTTGAGCTACTAAAAATAAGTTATGACATCAAGTTATGATGTCATTCTATTGTTTACATATCATAGTATAGTTGATATAACATAATGAGCTTGTAGTGAAAATAAAATAACTTTTCTAGACTAAATATAATAGACACATGTTGTTTTTTAATATTTTATTTTTATTTTTTATTATTTTTTTGTAATTACATAATAAAACAATTTTTGACCTTGGTCAATATTGCATTTCACGGGTCTATAAAAACAGGTATTGAGCTCATTACCAGTCTATAATTGTATGATATGAAGTGTCATAGGTTAAAATTATAAATATGAAAACTTGTTGATCATGTCATTTCAGGGGATGCGATGAAACACTATGTTTGAAGTATTATGTTTTAATGTTACTGCAATTTGTGTAAAATATCCTTTCCTCATTATTGTTAATACTTTATGTTGTATTGTTTCATTGCATGAAGATGTTTTTCATTATGAATATTATATTGTCAAGCGGTTTTACAGGTTCTCTCTCCTTCAACATATCATAAAATTATGACAGCTCAACAAATGATTCTTTGCCCTCAGTGCCAGTAATACAGGGGTAGATTTGTTAATGTGTGAAGATAAAAATTAATCTTATGTGTCAACCACAAATATCACAAAGTCAAGCAGGTGACTAGAGCATTCTTCCATGAGAAATTTCAAAACTGTTATTATCTTCAACTGTCAATGTGTCTCCTCTACCTGTTTTGGAAGATTCAGCCAATGAACCAGCGCCTCAACTGTGGGTTTGAGGTCCCCCTGCTGTGATCTCCACCGTGTTGCAGTGTGGAGGCGGTGCCACCCACTAGGCATGAGTTATGATGTTGATATCATGCCAGGACAGCCTGTCATCATATCACTCAACAAGGCGATATCTCTCCTTCAGTCGCCAGCTCCAGGGAGATGGTCAGATAACACAGGACCTGAGCTGTATATACATATGCGTGATATGCTTTGTATCATATACCATGCAATACATACTGGCCAAAACCTTTTGAAACAAATTCATTTTGGTTTGCTCGAGTTTGAGATACTGTTTGATATGCCAAGTGCATGAGACATGGGAACTGATTATGACATAATCAGGATGCAAACTCAGGGATAGGAAAACCATTTCTTGTTATTAATGTATGATTTAGTTTGTGCAACTTGGTTCAGGGGATGGAAAGTAGCCTGGGTTATATTAGAAACTGTCAACTCCAGGTTTTCAGTCTGCTTCATTTTTTTCCACTGATGCCTAAGCAGTGTTTTTTAAAAGATAATTCTATCATTTAGAATTTTATTTGATATTTAAAGATGTTTACTGGGATTCATCTAGACCTGCTCATATTTGGCCTGCAGTAAATGTCATCAAAAATTCCCAGATTTTCCCTGTTTATGATAATCATGTCTATAATAAAAGCTAATATTATCACTTTGTAGAAGTTATGTGTGTTGCACTGATAAGAAGAACAGCAAAAGAGAAGGGTTGTATTGGATTGAATGTCGTATTTCCTCTGAATGTAAGAAAATGTGTTCTTTACAAAATGCTGTAGCTTGGACGAAAATTTTATTTTTTTAATCATATATGAGATAAGGTTTATATTGCATAGCATTCCATGAAGGAACAGTGGCAATATTCTGTAAACAATTCATACAAACATAGTTGGTATGAAGATACAGAAATACATATTTACTTATTAGGGAAACATAGTTTGGAAACTTTAGTATTTGTGTGGTATACAAAGTATCAGTCACTAGATTGGTACAGACTTGAATATTTACATTGCTGATTAAAGCATTACAAAGGAAAATGCTTTACTGATTGCGTATCATCGATCACAGGTTAATCAGAATCAGACCTGAACCGTGTTTTTAGCTGGACTATTGTTGACTGCTGTATTATTTCAATGTTAGTATTTTGCACAAGTCTGTTGGCCGTCCCCCAAACCCCCATGTGATGGATTATCTTGCATGAAACAAGGAGTCAGTATGACAGTGATCTGCAGAGAAACTACAAACAGTTGTAACTAGGCCAGCCTCTAAAAGTCCCATCAGATAAGAGGCTGCAATACATCACTGCCTCCAAATGTCCCTGTTGTTCGAATTGCTTGTAGATTAATCAGCATCCACAATTTGAAGGTGATCACCAGTGTCAGCATCAAAAGCTTTGGGATGCGGAATATCCCACTCCATGAAGGAATCCTGGCTAATTGTCACACAATCTACTGCTAACTCCTTGATAGAGGTGACAGAAAGCAGGTATACAAACACCACTGGTGTTGGTGACTGTCGCCATGTGTACTTCCAACATCCTGTCGCAATCTCAAGTGGCATGCCAGTGTTGTCCAGAGCAATTCTGTCTTGGACAAGCTGGATTTCAGTCTCGCTGCTTGTCAAGTTACTGGCCAGTCCAGTTTCTGTCAGATCTCTCACCCAGTCTCTGTCATTTCCTCCACTGAGATTAACTTGACATTGAGGATGGGTGCTCATATGCGCCACCCTATCCTTCGTTCACAAAGCCATTGACCCTTGTGTGACCCATCCATCCCTATCCATCCATACTTCTCCGAGCCCAGTGCACACATCCTGCCCCATTCTCTGATACCCAATTCTATTTACCCATTACCAAGTCAGCTGGCCCACCCATACTTCTCTAGACTAACAGCTAGCCTCTGAAATGAACATATTTAACATAAAAGTAAAAAGTTCATGATTAAAAAATATATGTATATAATATATAATGCACATGCTTTTCATACCCCACACATACCTGCACCTGATAGCCCTGCCCTGCCCTGCCCTGCCCTGCCCTGCCCTGCCCTGCCCTGCCCTGCCCTGCCCTGCAACTCTTCTTCTCTTCCACCCTCCAGCCTTATGTATGCACCCACCCTTACAAGTTACATCACTACTTCTTGTACCTTGATACCTTAGTCCACTGATTCATCCCCAGTCTGTCATACAGACCCTGAAATACATACATCAAGGACAGCCCATGTAAGTCTAGAATATTGGTATGTTTCAAGTGTAGATTTCCACAATTTCATAATATTCTATGATTTTTCAGAAACATTTTTTTCTGTAAAAAATGTTTATTACAGAGACTAAAGTTTAGTCCAGCCAAGCCAAGTCTGCTCACCAAAAGCAGCCCTGGTTTGCGTCCACTAATCCCCTCCTGGAATTATCCAGCTGACCCATTGTAATCTGTCGCAGAAAAGTGGGGACACCAGCCGCTTCAACATATAAATTTGAGATTATTTTGAAGATGAAAAGTGCCACAGTTAATCTGTTTCCCAGACATTAGAAAAAGGAGCTTCTTAAGAGTAGGAATTGTTTTGGGTTCATTCTAGGTGATGTTTTTATTTGTAAGCATATATATTTTTGAAGGCTATAGCTTTGTTTCCTAATGTCAGTCTAGGGCCACACTCTGAGCAATCATGTAACATTTATAACCTGATACACATGTCATTAATGCAGAATCACAGACCACAAATAATGTTAGCGATCTAAAGCATGTTTTATGGGTTCATGCTCAGATGTAATGTTATTAATTTTAGTAGCAAAATCCAATTTCATTTATTCAGTTTTTAGCGGATTGTTACTGCTGTTGGCTTGTCTGTCCTGCATGCCCATTTTGAGATTAAAATTCTGCTATGTCACTGATTAACATTTCAAATGAGTTTTAAAAAATGGACATGTCAGAGTATTTGTGTTCAAATATTTCTGCACACATGTTGCCATGAAGCCTGGTTTCATTCAATATTTTTACATTTCTAAATGTTAGTCTCAGGTTAGAAATATTGCATGTTTTACCTGTGTCAGGTGCCTGCAATTCACCAGAACATAATAATAATAATAATAATCTAGGGCCATTCATTTGCATTATCAGAAGACAATTTAGGCTGTCATGACGAAATGAAACCAAAACATTAATCTAGTTCTCAACCCTTTCCATTTCACTAGATGTGCTCTCCGATTTTCCAATTTGAATGTGTTTTTTTTTCAAGTATATTACAAAGAAAATCATCCATATGACTATTTGAAAATTTTTTCAAGCTTGGTTCTGATTGGTCATTTTTGGTAAACGGAATGTACAGATGTGAATGTTATAAGTCAGTAAATACAAAGGAATATACATGGTAGAATTCACCCACCTACCTATCCCTACATCTCATAACACTGTCTACCCACCCACAACTTCATATCACCCTCTTCATTCACCCTGGGGTCCATCAATCTTAGTGTCTCACTGCCTCTCCATACTTCTCCCGAGTCCATGAATCCCAGATCTCCATTCCTCTTTCCCTTACTGACTATAGATAGCTGCAAATGTCACATCAGGTTATTCCACAGGAATGTTTGAAGTCTGCAGAATGTCAGTTTTTCTTCATCATTGCTACAGAATTGACACCCAGACTCTGGTCTTGTCCAATTAGAAAAATTAAGCCTTCTCTTGTTGGTTGCCATTTTTTGGTGCCTCGGCTGCATGGCAGTTGGCAGCATCAGTTCAAGATAAATGCAGTAATTCCAAGCCCTTGGCCTCGATGAGCTTGCTGCTATTAAGATGTTTTCTGGGGCAACCACCTCCTAATTTTATTTAATTTTCTTCCCAAGCCTTAAAAAAAGAGTAATTAGCTCTGAGTGACTGTACTAAACCACTGAAGGTAGATAAATGTGAGGCAGATGAACATAATGAATCTTTGGCTGGTCTTGCTGGGGTAGGTGTTTCGAACGGTAGCAATCACCGATTGACTCTCTTTGTTCTCTGTGCGTAATGTGCCCTCAGGCAACTAGTTGTCTAAGCCAGACCAGTTGCTGGGCTATACTGAACATCATCAAACATGGATATTCTGCTTATCTAAACTGCATGGATATCCAATAAACCTTCACATGTGAGGATATATACAACAAATTGTCCAAAAGGCAGTAAGATCTTCCCATTGGGAATGTTATAATCTATGGAACGTGAACTCAAGTCAGCTGTTTGTTCTGAGACAGGAAATCAGGAATTTATTTGCAGAACATAATGTTGGAGCATAGTGTTAATAATGTGGAGACTGCAGGATGATACACCTTTTCTGTATTAAGTTTTAGGTTGCCTGCTTCAGCAGGGAAGTTCAATGTGCTTGATTAAATAGATAAGGTGATTTTACTAATCATATACTTGCTTGTACATCCAAGGTTCCAAGTGTTGATTCAAACATCGAAAGTGACCAACCATGGGGATTGAGGAATTCTCACTCCTTGAAATGGTAAATCTACTTAAGATGTATTGTCAGTGGTTGTGTTTGGTGCCAAATACGAGAAAAATGAAATTTATGTTTTGAAGCAACAACAGAATAAGTATTCCAGCATGGACAAATATTCCCCCATCCTTCGACATTTTTACATTGTCGATCATGAACAAACTAACCAAATTTGAGGTTGGTCTTTAAATCAAAATTGATAGTAGTTTTCACCAAGCGACTAACCAATAGAACCAAAGTTGTTGAGTTTTTTAGATTTTGTAAATGTCCAAATTCAAATTCATTAAGTAACAAAGACAGCAATAGGCCAAAGGTCAGGGTGAGAAACATCGACTGACCCAAAGAGCTTTGAAGGAAGAGTGTGTGAGTGAGTTACAGTGCAGTAGCCAATCAGATGAGGGCTCTACAGCTGTACCGCTTCTGTCCAGTCATTCATTTGTAAACATGAAGGCTGATGAAGCCTTGTTCAATTGTGATATTGCTGAAAATGGCATAAAGCATAACTCACTCCTACTTTCATACTATGTCAAAACTGCTTCTGTAAACACAGACATGCCAGTCCTTACATGGCTACGTAGTTCATGTCCCTTGTTTATTTTTTATGATTAGTTTGGAATATAAATATTTTTTAAGCCTGAGGGGTAAAATCAAGCCCCGAGTTTGCCAGCATGACATGTAATTGGAGTGGGTATCTGCGCATACCACTGCATGTGATGATGGTGCAGCATGATGAGAAGGATGCAGTCACAAAGCTTCTCCATCGATGTCCTCCCTGACACGCCGTATGTTGTTGAGCAGAAACCTGAACACTGCAACACTAATAGATTTTCTCTGGGTGACGGGCAGATTTTTAGGAGTTCTTTGTTTTGCTGAGACTGCAGCTATATATGTAATGAAATCTAAGCCGTGTCAGGATCTTCAGGCTGCACTGAGAATGAAAATATTTCATTTGAACTTGTTTGAAATTTTGAGCAAAAAGTGACACTTTCAGTTGGTGGCATTTTATCTTTGTAATTTGAAGACATTCTTTGAAGAATCAGATTGCCGAAAGATTATTTGCCCACAAAACAGTTTCCCTGAAAATTTAAATTTTAATGAATAGTTTAACCGAGTTGAACTGTGTGTAAATACAAGCGATACAGTCATTTCCATAATCAAGAGAAAAAGAACAGAACTTGTTGTGCAGTTCAACTATATCATATAGTTTTTGTTGTGCTGAATCTTTGTGCATCGATCAAAATGTGAAACAAACAGGCAGTCTCACTGAACTGTTATATTTCTAGTTCAGATGGAAATATCACTGCTAGGAAATGGCTGTTTGACAATTATTGAAGGATATAACAATGAAAATGCTAGAATAGGCAAATAAAATACCAACTTCTAGGAATTCTTTTAGGAAATCTCATGCTCACTTTTTTCAAAACATAATGTGGTTATGTAATTCAGTTCGTACTTGAGGTAACTGGAGAAGTTTATCTGGACCTGATCAGCTGATTATTTAATTGAGTTTGCTGAAAATGTCAGTTATGATTCCAAACTTGAATTAATAATATTCAAGTTGACATAGTCACATACTGTGTGTATTTGTATATGGTGCTTGGTATGTCCCTGATTAAAAAGAAATTTAAAATGATTAAACACTTGCATCAATTTTTAACTAATCAACATGCAGTCAAATAAGTTGAGTTTATCTGATCCATTTAGTCACCTCTTCCCACAAGCACAGATGGCTAGCGTTCTCTTTTTTTACCCGGAATGTCCACAAGTTCTGTATGAACTGAACAGATCTACACTTTCACCATGACATCTCTGCATGCATGAGCCAGGATGATTAATTTGGAAGGGTTCAGTCCACATAAACAAGGTTTGACTGTACACAGCTGGCAGTGAAATCGGTGTGTATCTCTTCATGGAACATGCCCATCTCATCCTAGGGCATCATCACTGTTTGTGCAGGACTTACCTGGCGATCAACTTTCCTACCTTTAGTCCCAGAAGAGGCGCAAAGTGACACACAGTCTCTGAACTCTTCTCTGTGTGAGACATTAGTTAAGCCATGTGCACACAGAGAAGATGCCTGGTTAAATAGAGACTTATTTCCTTGCTGGGATGTACATAGAAACCAGCTGTCACAGCCAGATGTACTGAGAACAATCTGTGGAGGCAAGTCCTTCTTAAAAAAGGGCGGTTGGGTAGCTTCATGGTCAGAGTGCCCACTTGTTCAGGGAGATTCCTCTTGTGTATTAGATGTGGAACCTATTTTGGTATTACCCATATTGCATGATTATTGATAAAGGTATAACTAACAGCTCACTGCCTTCATGTCAGTTTACATGTATCTAGTGGAGAATCAGGTATATACCCATTTTAGTACCAATCATCAAAAAGACAATTAATTGTAAGATCCATATAGATAACACAACAAATAAGATACTTAGAAAACTTAGATGCCTTAGCAACAAATATCAATCTCTGTAGTCACAATATAGACAGGGCTTATAAATTTGATAAAATAAAGCAAACTTTTGAAATAATGAACACGACTAAATTTAATGTATCTACCATGAATAAACCCCAGTCCAAATGTGAAGACATGTTCGGGTTTCATTAAATGATTCTCCCACAACAAATAACAAATTAAGAACCTACAGATTGGTCAAGTCATCCATAAATCTTGAGAATGATCTGTTTCATTGTAAAATCAAAGCTCTCAGGTCACATTTTTCAAAACTACGGTTAAGTAATCATAAACTCAACACTGAAACAGGAAGATATACAATACCTGCAACCCCACTAGAACATCATCTGATATGATTCACAACGATACAGGAGGCATTGGCAATAATTCACATCAGACCAATTTCTTTCTTTGTTTTACTTAACAGCCAAAAATAAAATTCTTACTCTTACAATGGGAAAACATTTTCAAAAGCTTTCTTGTAAGTTACAAATTCCTTTTCTTTCTTTATGCAAAGACAGTCCTCACCCTGTTATAACAATAGTTTGCTGGTTACCTGCATCTTGGCATATGAGTCATAAACACAGTTAGCACGAGCTCATAGTACCCATATATGCTACTCAACTTAAGGACCAGTATGTTAATTTACGGGTCTTCAGTTAATATGTCATGTCAGTCTAGTATTTTTTCAGTGCTCATGTACATGTTATTGACCTCTATATATCAGCATCCTCAGGCAAATAATCTACAATTACAATTCTTCAGGCTAAAAATAGACTGTATGTATCATGCTTTCATAATCAAGTACAGTGTATGATTTCATTACATATCATGAGGTCTTACAGCTCCGTACCATTGCCATAAGAAAATCATTTGGACTTTAGACAATGTTTTTTTAATGGTGGCCTGACAGGGCCATGTGTACAAGACACAGAGTTGGATGTTTTTTACAACCTTACACACACACTAGAGGGTGCATCTTGTTCCTCATGCCGAACCTACATGGTGCTGTTTTTCTCAAAGCATCCAGGTGCTGGAGCCTTGCCTGGCAAACAGCAACAAAGTTCTGGCACACTGCACTTAGATATGTCAAGCCATGTCTGAGAGTTGCCACCGAAGGACATTCGAGGTGTTGCTACTTGTGGCCTAGCTGCATAGTGACATATGGGTGGTCGCCGAGGGCAATCCCTGCCCACCCAGTACAGAGGGGGTGGTTGGGGTTGGAACTGCCATGCGTTTGTTTCTATAAACGTACGAGCACATTTCTGCAACATTTTAGTTTATTTTCTCTTCAGCAGCTGCTGATGAGCGAGAGTGACGATCATGTTTTCTTGTTCGACTCTATGAAAGTGTCAGATCGGCAGAAATAACAAACAGTATGCTTGAAAACTTCATTTAAATAGATCTGGCCAAGTGTGGCATGTCGAGTAAGATGCAATTCTAAACACTTCAAATTTCAACTAGTTGTAGCAAGAAGCAGCGTCAATGTTGCTTTTTATTTCAGAAAAAAATCCAACTGATGGCTCCTCCTTACATTCTGTCAAGACCATGGTCAATGACAGACTTCATTAATTCATGCAGTGTGTCAATAATCACATATTCATTCATAGAGAAACAGGAGGCGTGACTATTTTTTAGGGGCCCAGCCCTTTTAACAACATGAAAGTGAATTGAAATATTTACATAGGAGAGATGTGAGGATGTCAGCCATCTCCTCGAAAAATGTCATTCTTTGAGCAATGTTGGAACAGCACCAGGTGAACGGGTTGATTCTACTTACAGTTAATCGGCCAATCAGAAATGTTGCTTTATTAACTCTGTTTCACGTCTTGCAAACCCCATGTGACACATCATTTATGTTTTTAATATGTGTGTGTGTGTGTGTGTGTGCGTGTGTGTGTGCGTGCGTGCGTGCGTGCGTGCGTGCGTGCGTGCGTGCGTGCGTGCGTGCGTGCGTGCGTGCGTGCGTGCGTGCGTGCGTGCGTGCGTGCGTGCGTGCGTGCGTGCGTGCGTGCGTGCGTGCGTGCGTGCGTGTGTGAGAGAGAAACGTGAACCACTTTGTGAGGGAGGTGCTAAGAGCTTCTGCAAATGGAACTGTTTAATTTTGAAAACTTTCAGAGTCTGTTAAATTTAAGGTTTGTATTCAAAGATGGATGTTATGTTTTGATAGCCATGATAAGGAGTACTGTGGCTGGTTTGCATTCAATGTTTTGGAAGAAAAGTGAATTAGTGTGCTTCAGAATTTGTCACCACTTTTGTGAAGTTTTCGTTACGATTTTGAAATGATTTTGAAAAGATTGTAAAAATCAAGTCCAAAGACAGAACCCTGCTGCATATCATGTATGTGCTGACATCCTCATCCCTAACACAAGATCGTCCTCGTCGTCATCGTCGTCATCATCATCATCATCATCATCATCGATGTAGTGGTTAAAACATCTGCCCAGAGAGTCCGGCCATACCATGCCAACAGACATTAAAATGTGGTACTTGTTGATCTCTGCTTGGTGCTCTTTAGTAATGGGTACAATAACTGGTCGGCTCGGAGTCAGTATAATGTGTCTGAATTATGTACATAGAGATGACTGCCATCTAGCTAGAATATTGCTGAGTGCAGTGTAAAAGTCAACTCAACTCGCACAGAGATGAATTGTTGATGATGGGAAATTACTTTATATTAAACACTTCGCTCAGAAATATTCTAGCTTCATAAAGGTGCCATGTAGATGTGAGACCGGTGATCAATATGAAACAAACAGCTGTGACATTCAGTCCTTTAAGTCATCAACTGATTGTTTTACGTGTTTCTTGTAAGAGGTGACTATAGGAAATGGTGGTCAGGCTCTCTAACTTGGTTGAAGCATATCATATCTAATTGCCTACTCAGACTCGATCATTTACTGACCAAAATCATATAACTGGATTATTTCTGAGTGTGGTATTGTATAGCTAGAAAATAGTCTCACGGTCCCTGAACCACATTGTTTTCTCTACTGCCTGGCCCTACCTGGGAGAGCCCTAAATGCACATTTCCTCAAGTATCTTCCATCCCATTTTGGCTCCTTTTCAATTAAAATGGCTGATCTGTTACTATGAAACTTATATATATTTATATATTCCGAGGCTAGGCGTTAGTCTAAGCTGGAAAATTGCTGACAACAGGCAATGTATTGTAAGCCTGAATCTCCAAGTGGACCAGGTGTTTGAAGAAAAGTCAAGGCATGCCCTCCTGGAAGCAGCTGCGGATGGTCCACGTCTTGTACAGCTCCCTCTAGAAATATCTCCAGGAAATAGTTCTTCTCACATAGCTTGAAGATATCATTGTCAAAGTTAGTATGTTTGGCTTTAATTTATCAGGTGTATCCTGGATAATAAGGAAGAACGAGTTCAGTGAGTCATCATGTCAGGAAATCCAGTGAAGCAGTTTTCAGATGCATCTATTCAGGTGAAATCTGAAAGGCAACAAGCCACAAAGTCATGGATTCAAACCTAGTATCACAGGATCCTGTGATGCCAAGGGGATACAACTCTTCACAGACCCTGTGCCAGTAGCTGTTTAGACCAGTAAGAAGTACCACTGACACACTGTAATTGCCATAAAGGCAACCAGTCACCCATGAAGATAACATTCAAAGGAAATATCTCTTGCCTAAAGCCGTACATGGACTGAAATGTATAGAAAGTCATATTCTGTCAGCCATTGTGAATCAAACAATGTTTCCAACCATTCTTGTTTGTAAGAATCTCCCATAAGTTTGATTGGAAATCAATATGCATATGTCTTCTGGACATTCCCTATTATGCTCCAGAAGGGCTTTCTGCAGCCCTGAGTGACATCAAGTGACACATATTGATTTGAGCTTTCATAGAAACCGAGAGGAGTAGTTGTATTACTCAGGATGATTACTTACTACAAATCTGGACATTTCACGCAGTTGGAGCTTCCTGAAATTCTGTTCTTTAGACAATGTTTGTTGAAATCTTCTTATCAGACCATGATCCTATAATTACAGGATATGATGGTCCAAGTTTAGATAATGTGGTTTGTAAAAGCAATCATTTTGAAAACCTTGTATATTTGAACCTAAAAGTGTTGCATTTCATAGAAGTTAAGCAATTTTTTGTCATCCACAGACATGACTATGGTGCAGACTGGCCATGCATTTTGAGTCTTTGATTGGAATTTATGATCCAGCAGATCCTAGGCAGGCTCAGTACGTTGTCATCATCAAGTCTGTGTTTGTAGGGAAATTTAATTATGGTAATAAAGTTGCATAGCTCCTTATCCCAGCTGAATAATATGCTGAGGAACGTGGCCACGTTTATGTACTGGTGGAACTTTGCATCTGACACTCCACACTAATTTTATTGAATTTGTTTTGTTGTACCAACATTCTAACTGTGGCAGTGGTTAGTATACAACTGAGTCTGGACGATGTATTGTGATATGATTGACATGGTTTGGGGATCGTGTGATTGTGAACTCCTGAAACTCTCTGGGCCAAGGTATGGGTAAATTAGTGGTGATTTTATTGCAGTCATGAATAACCCATATCCTTCAAAACTAGTTGATACTCACCACAGAGGCCAGTCTAGGCCATTCATAACAGTGGTTGGTAGTATGAGCATCACTCTTGTCAGGGCATTATATAGTGACATAGTCATATGACCATCTGTATATCCTTGGACACAGGGCAGTCAGCAGCAGCTTTGATATACACAAATACCTGCTCATGCTCTTTCAATTCACTTTACAAATGCATTCATCAGATTGCATAATCATCAGAAAGGACTTTTGTAGATCTGTCATTTTCATTGCTCTAGAAACCTTGGAATCATATTGGGAATGTCTTTGACTGATCACTGCTAAAAGAACTAAGATGTTTAGCAAACTTACTCTTTATGATTTAAAGAAAACATCATAGGAGTGTATACAAATATTTTGGTATGATATGCTTGAAGAATCTAATAGGATGAAATTGAAATAGGTATAAGACAGCATGGGAGGAAAACGAGTTTGGTTACTCAGAAAACACTAATGCCCAGCTTGTAATGATGGTAAATAGAATTTAAAGCTTTGAGTAGGCATGACAAATATTTTTGCTGTTGTGTTCAGTTGTGATAGTCTTGAAACAGCGCTTGACCATGGTCAGATAGAACAAACTGTGCTGAATACAACCTTCAGAGCCTTGCAAGTTGGATAGCGTTTTATAACACTGTGTCACAATATTTATAAGAATAAGAGAAGCAAGTAAATTGCCTTGAAATATGGAAATGACCGGCATTGATTCTGGGAGAGTGTTTTGGTAGTGTCCCACAGCGGTAAGTGTCCAGCTCCTTGTGTGAACCAAGTGTTCCTTTTACTCTGAGATGTTTTTAGAAATAATATCATGCTATCCAACAATAAATACAGAATTATGAAATTTATAAACTGTCCCAACGCTGCATAGGTTGTTCAAACATCTTGGCCAAGATAAATGACAAAAATTGTTGTTTTTGTTAACTGATTGTTACGAAATGGGTAAATTCTGATGGCTGAGCCAGCATGCAGCCTCTACTTTGTGCGGAAGGACCACAGTGTGGCATGGGTGTACGTGCCAGTAGCCAGTTAGTGGCAAAGATTGATGCTCGCTTGTTATTACTGCACACAGTTATTAAAGAGCTTGCTGGGACATTAGTCAGTTCTCTGTATGCTGGTTGGAAGAATGTTTGGACAAGGAGATGGTCCATTGGTAATATTGGCAATTATTCCATACTTGGTGCCACACAAGGTCATATGGTTTTGGAATGTTACGTATGGCAATGTGCTAAATTATGAACCGTTAACCAACAAGTTATTGCTGTTTCTGTCTTGGTGTGTCATTTATCCTGGCTCAGCGTCTTTCCTGTGGCAGTGTGAACCTCAGTATACCATGTTATTGCAGTACTGTGGCTATCTGGGTGTGTCATTTACCTGGCGTGTTTTATTTCTTATGCAGTGTTAAATTCAATATTATATTCTTCTTGTGTTATAAGGTCATCTTGTATTATCATAAACACTGCACTTCTTGACAAAATTGAACCATTTTTGTAGGACGAAATCTTTGAAGGGGACAGCATAAGAAAAGCAAGATTTGTGGATGTCAACTTCTTTATTGTGGAATACATTTCGGAGCATATGCTTGCTCCTTCATCACCTAATGAAGGAGCACGCATATAATCTGAAATGTTGTGTTATCTTCATAAAGAAGCTGACATCCATACATCTGGCGTTTTCCTTTTTTGTAGGGTAGATATCATTTTATTCTGTCAATTTCTGAAACAAAATTGCTGCTTTTAACAGATTTGATTCCATAACTGCTGGTTGCACAACTGATAACATTCATGGCCGACCCACATTCCCTATTGTTTCATTTGAAATGTTTATGTATTGGTGAATAGTGACTTTTATTGTACAGAATGTCATAACAGAAGTGGGTGAGTGAGTGGCTTTTGTGCCATGTTTGGGCAAGATACTACCGTAGTACATGATATACATTTCTCACAATAATGCAGTGATACATGTTCATTGAAATGTATATATCATCATAATCCAGATGTTTGCACTGTTGATGGTGAATATAGGCTTTATGAATGATGTGACAGTTTGTCCTGTGCCAGAGTAACTAGATCGTCCCCAGGGAACTCTGGTTAGGAGAATGATGCAGGATGACTTCAAGCAGGCATGGCCTCATCACAAATCATGGCTCCAGAAGCATCTGCCTCACCACAAATCCTTCTCCCCTAACTCGTTCTCAACTGAATCTAATCCTCATTAAATGAATGCTAAGCCATTCCGGGCGAAAACGAGTCCAGTTTACCTATTTTCTTGTTAATAGGGTTTGTAAAGTGACGCTTTATAGACTCTGGGAGCAGAGTAATGAAACTCGTAAAACACTTGGCTGACTTGCCTCCTCTTGCAGATTTATCACATTTATGCAGGGGCTGGTATTATCAAAGATTGAAAGTGGTTCCGTGGAATAACTCTCCACCTTGTCTTCTGATGGCCCTGACTCTAATTGGACAGCTTGAATTAGTTGAAATAGGTCTGACGGTCTTTGTTTTGATGCGATTACTGGGAGGCAGACCAGCTTCTCCATGTTGAACTGCAGTGGCCGACTGGGTTGCTGAACCAAAGTTCATTTTATAACCCTTTATGTAAAGTATTGTGTGCTTGGTATAATTGGGTGGAAGCTGGACTCCAGTTGTGAAAATTTGGCTTAGTTTATAGGCCCAGATGTGGCTTTTATTGGTAGAATTCCGCTCTTTCTGGATGTTGGTGGTAATGGATACAGTTGAGAGACAGGGATATGTCAGACTCAGCACGTTCACCATACAAATGATTGTTAAAAAGTTATCCGAAAAGTATTGTGTTTAGTCTGATGTGAACCTTAGTCAATAAATCACTTGATAAGATGGTAGGATCAAGCTCATTATATTTCCCCATGGAATATATTTTAACGGTATAGCATATCTAGTATCATGTCTCACACGTGAGTCAAACATGTGCATCTGCTTTTGGGATTCATGAAAAAAATTGTAAGACAATTTATGTAATTTATGCAGTTACTTCATTGGACAAAACTGTTTAATCAGATAATTTGAAGTCATAGTTTCTTGAGTCTGTTCTTTCTCAAACCTGAATTAGAAACTGAATTCTTCCATTTTATATTTTTTGTTTGTGAATTTATTGTCATCTATGTGTAATGTTCAAAGAATAGTAAAGTGGGCAGGAAAACACTTTGCGCCAAGATTTTCTGCACTTCATAAGTGAGAATGGTTTTTATTTTGAGATCGTTATTTTACTGGTCAATCTTACACCCTTGACCTTACTGTCAGGGTTACACAGCCGCAATCTGGATTTTGATTGTTGAATTGATATTACACTCCCTAGGGGATACCAGTGGAATTCTCTCATTAAAACATTAATTATTTGTTGCCACTAATGATTTGGGATTTGTTTGGCTATTAATTGTGTCACATGTCCAAGGAACAATGGAATTCGGGGATGGTATAATGAAGTGGAGTGCTGGTGAAAAAGAAGACTATTCACCATTGTCTCTGTGCAGATACGGAAGACACAGACCATGATTCCATTAAGAGAGGCAAGGAAACAGTACTTGAAACTATATCAGATTAGCAGCAATTAACAGAGATCAAAGAAACAGCAGCTTTATGCAGATTCCATAGATGAAGATTAGTTGTTGTGAGTAACAAACTCGTTTTAGAACAATTTTCTCAAATCATCTGTGCTGCATGGTTGGTCGGCTAGAATTGTTTAAAAGTTGACAAAGTAATTGTGTTTCGGGTGTCCATGCAGGTCGAGCAGCAATCTTCCTGAAGCCTGTATAGTGCCATACAGATTCCTACAGACAAGAACAATAGCTGGCAGCCTGGTTGGTTATTGTCGGGGCATCCCGGAGGGGCTGTGAGGGTCTGTAAAGATGGGCTCATTGTCATGAGCGTCTGACATGGAGGATGACATGACACGGACAGGCAGCTAACCACACACTCATCCCACATTGTCCACTTGCCCCCAGCTTTGTTGTTCCTACTGCAGGATGTAGGGACCCCTCCACAATGAGGGTTTAAACAAACAGCTTTCTTGACTGTCATTTCTGTTTTGTAAAGACTACTCATGTGATATTCACATCTTGGTTTGTCATGTTTTGTGCTGTTTCTGCTGGCATCTGTTATTGTATGTGTAGAGTTCAGGTGATATTGTGTGCTTGGAAAATACTGTCATGAACATTGTTTCATGAAAGAACTTCCATGTGGAGTCTGGTGCAGAAAATTAATTATCTTTCTTCCACTACTGAACATAACATATTCCATGTTCCTTGAAGTTTTGTGGGATGTCTACAATGCACTTTTGGGGGGATTTTGTATGGTTTGTATGATATGGGGACAATCTTGTGGATAATTGAACCTGTGTCTTTGGCATGATGAACGAAGGCTATATTACCACTAGGCTACTCCAACAAACTTCATATGATAATACGTCACGATATAGCTTAAATATTGCCGATGTGAGGTTAAATTATAACTCACTCACACATATAATAATGTGTAATAGGGTGGTACTGATATTGATTGTGAATTATTGTTTTTAGATATATTGAATTAAAAAAAATGTAAATGTATCTGAACCTTTATGACTCAACAAATCAAAAGATTATGAAGTAATGATTGGCAAAGATGGTATCCATACTTTTTTCTGATTTCCAAATGCCTATCGTTATAATGGCGAGGTATTTGCTTAAGCCATTATGCCCAGTTTATGTATCCATATTCATTATGGTTACAACGAATACACTATATCGCGAGTATGATACGTATTGTGAATGTTGGGTTATGAATATGAATAGTTATACACTATATCGTGAGTATGATACGTATTGTGAATATTGGGTTATGAATATGAATAGTTATACACTATATCGCGAGTATGATACATATTGTGAATGTTGGGTTATGAATATGAATAGTTATACACTATATCGCGAGTATGATACGTATTGTGAATGTTGGGTTATGAATATGAATAGTTATACACTATATCGCGAGTATGATACGTATTGTGAATGTTGGGTTATGAATATGAATAGTTATACACTATATCGCGAGTATGATACGTATTGTGAATGTTGGGTTATGAATATGAATAGTTATACACTATATCGCGAGTATGATACGTATTGTGAATGTTGGGTAATGAATATGAATAATTACTCACGAGTACAATGTTATAGTCAAGTGATTCATGCACAATATGGCAGGCCATATTAACAGTGTTAATTTGTCATTGCAATAACCAGTGATCTCATGACACTCGAAGTCCCGGGGTAGAATAGGCCTGCAGCAACCCATGCTTGCCATAAAAAGCGACTGTGCTTGTTGAAGAGTCGACTAATGGGATTGGGTGATCAGGCTCGCTGACTTGGTTTACACATGTAATCGGTTCCCAGTTGCGCAGATCAATGCTCATGTTGTTGATCACTGGATTAACTCACTCACTCACTCATGACACTCAAATTTGGTAAGTAATAGTTATAGTCTATAGTACCTGGTGCAGCCTTGGCAAACTAACATGACTTGCACTATTGCAAGGGTAGTACATTCATTCTTACATGTCTCACATTGGAAAAAAGACATAAGCATTCAAGTAAAACACAGTCCCATAAAGAAATGTAAATATTCATTAATATTCTGTTCTGGTGACCAAGAGTAATGAACTGAACTCATGAAGCATTACGGTTTGATCCACTGAATATGCGAGTGAATCTTAACAGCCTTAATATTCATCTTTCATACAATATGATCAATATAAAGTGATCAATATCTCCATGAATCTTTGTAAATTATGTTTGTCACAAAACACTGGTCTAGTAAGTTCCATGTTTGTGATGATAAATATAATGTTCATTACTACCAACGATCTGATCTGCTGAGAGAGTGTATATTCTGTGCTGTCATTTTATACATACAGTGCATGGCTGATTGTGCATTGAATTGCTGTGATTAATACTGTAGTGCTCAGTGTATGGAGTAGTGCTTTTTGTCAGCCTTTCTTGTTAACTTTAAGAAAGATTCAAATGGGAATCTTATGGCCACAGTGGACGTCCAGATGGAGTGTGGAGTGGTATCAGTATTCTGACCAGGTGTTTCATCACTTATAATAACGACTGAAGGGCTTAAATCTCCAAAATCATTTTCAATTTGCTGTACATGCTTTCATTGACCGTATGCCCATCCATCTACCAGCCATGTGCTCATCTCAAGACATGACATAACAAGGATTGCTCTTCCTGTAAGGAACAACAGTGCAGAAACCTTGAGAATGAGCACTTTGTTAAATGTTCTTTCTATCTTATAAAGTAAACAAGCCCTAGACAGATACTCATGCTGAATATTTGGCGGGCAGAGGGAGGCCAGGTGAAAGTACTTACTGTGGTTTATTTTCCTGCTCAAGGAGTGTTGTTTGTTAGGGACGGAAGGGCTGGTTGTTTGTCGGGAAGGTCGAGGCTGTGTGATGGAATTGGTCAACTGTTGTATTGGAGGATGCTGGTACATGGTACATTTATCGGCAGTGTTTGCACACGGTGTATGAAACACTGGTGTATTGTGCCTCGGACCCATTCTTGAAGTTTACAATGTTGCTGCATTTGTTATCAGTATTTGACAGCCAGACATCTACAGAGCTTAATTCCAGGGGAAATGGTGACACAGTATGCAAAGGTGTTGCTTTTACTGTCATATTTCCCTGACACTTGAACTTTTGGGCTGATCTGTGACTTGAGATGATCTAGATTTAGTGGGATAGTCCAGATGCAGTAGGATGAACTTTTTATGTAAATATTCTTTCCACACGGTGAAGAAGGAAAGCTATTCTTTCTTCAGTGAATGGTGTTCTTATGATTCTGAGCAATACACCACAAACTGGATGATATGCATTCACGAATAGACGTTATTCCCATGCCTTGAACACTCCTGATTGGTGCCAGCAGACTTGGCAGAAGAGCTTAGTTTCAAGACCATAAGCAGATTATTACCTGATCGCGTCCGATTATAGAGGCGACATTGATTTCACGTAAAATTATTTGAATATCTGACAGCAGCTCATGAAGCATATGTGATAGCAGATTTTGGATGGGAGAGAGTGTGGGAGATTATTCCTTGGGTATCAAACATGTATTAAGCGGATGTTTCTGTTTTTGTTTTTTGCACAATTAGTTCTTGTGACGACTGTCATACTTAGCTAGTCGTCTCAGTGGGCAATTTATGATGCAAGTCGAATTTGTTTGATTGCATGGGAAGCAAAAGGGTTCATTGGAGCCAGTGAAGTCGGGTCCTGTTCCACAAGTATATGTTTAATATGGGAGTTCATCACCTTAGAATTAAGATCACTCTATGGCATGGGGACGTAGGGCGTCACTAACATTAGTGATTTCTCAGTGAAGCTGTGTGAAGGATGGCCACTCTAATCATCCATGGTATTATGAGTGATACAGAATATTGGCAAGTTCTGTTGATTACTGTGATAATGGCAGAGAAACCCATATCATAAATTTATTCACTCACTCATTAACTCACTCAATAGCGCCACACACTGTAGCTGATATGTAACCAAAGTTAATCACCCATGCTGTGAAATGTGTATCACCTGTAAGACAATGCTGTGTTGATTTGACTTGTATATCCTCTGATATCCTCTGCATGGCATGTGGACTTGATACGACTTACACATAACTCCTCCCTCCTATGGCATGTTGAGCTAGAGACACCTGACACAGCCACAAGGCACAGCCCCATGCACAACCACTATAGATAACTGTTAAACAAGGACTTCTGTTACATACTCAATAAGTCAGTGAGTTATGAAGGCCAGTTGTGTGTGATTTATTTAGCATGACTGACTCCCAAGTTGTCTACTAGATTACCTGGCAGATGTCAAACACTGGTAGTGATCCAGTACTCTACTGAAGGAGCGGCAGTATCTCCTTACACTCCAGTAAGTGCAGCCAGCTACAGGCATGGAGTACCATGCTGTATGGAGTCTAGTCTATTAGGGGCATGGGTGCCATGCTTGTCTAAGGCCCAGTGTGCCATGCTGTCTGGAGTTTGTGCTACTGGGGGTACAGGTTGTGCAGTTGTCCAAGTGCAGACAGCAGACAAACAGACCCAAAGTAAACAATAGAATGATGTCATAACTTGACGTCATAACTTATTTTCAGTGACATAGTCAATATGATCAGACCTGGGTTGGAGTCAGTACTCTTTTCTGTCAATGCTCACATGACTGCCTCTAGACCAATTAGACAGCCGGAAAAATGCTTACATAATAAGCTGATACATGGACCATGCACACATAGTGCCATTCTGGCTTGTGTAAGCTGGTTTAAGGACCATGTCTGCTTGTATAAGCTGATGTATGGACCATCCACACAGCACCATGCTGGCTTGTGTAAGCTTATTTATGGACCATGCACACATCGTGCCATGCTGGCATGTGTAACCTGATGTAAGGCCATGCCTGCTTCTATAAGCTGATGAATGGACCATGCACACATATTGCCAGGCTAGCTTGTGTAAGATGATCTTAGGACCATCACACATGTAACAATGCTCCCATGGCTGAGTATTGCTGACTGTTCCCATAAACAGGAACCAAGTATATGGTTCAATTATAGTAATTTTGTAGTATTGGTGTGTAGGCTTTTAACGTATTGGCTGAATTTCAAGAGGTCATATTTCATGTGAGAGTAAGCCAGGTCATCTGTGATGCGTACATTAATGTCATCTTTGGAATCATATTGATATTTCAAAAGTTATATTAAAGTGATAAGGTGTAATCAGCTGAATATTTCGTGGAATGAAAAGGGTTTGTGCAGAACTGATCTGTGTGAATTGGATGAGATAAGAAAAAATGTGATAACAATATGCTTCATATTCATTTGCAGTTAATACAAAAAATATTTAACACTGATGTTTTCAAATGCACTTGAATTTGATAAAAGCAGGAAAAATGAAGACACTGACATGTGACATTTCTGAGTATGTTTTGTGTGGATACTCAGTGTTGGGCTGGTCTTCAGTAGCCTTTGCTTGTTGTGCAATGTGACTTAATGGATTGGATGGTCTGACAAGTCTAGATGCACTCCTTACCCCCCAAGCCCCTATTGTAATTCTGAAAGCCCTAGCATGTCTAGATTTTTTCTTTCTTCCACCCAGCCCCAGCTGTAGTGCTACAATTTCTAGCAAGTCTAGTTGTTTTCCTTTACAACCAGCCCTAACTGTAATGCCAAAAGCCTTAGCAAGTCTAGATTTTCTCCTTACCACCTAGTTCTACGAATAATGCTAACAGCCCTAGCATGTGTAGATTTTCTTCATACCATCCAGTCTTAAGTATAATGCTAACAGTCCAAACAAATCGAGATTTTCCTTAAGTCTGAATCTCCTTCCTCACTGATTCTCCTTTTCCAATTTATATGCAATTCTGTGTATTAAAACTATGTTTTCACAGACTAAGCATTAGTCCACACACAACTGCTGCTTTAAAAATCAAACAAACAAACTGACAAACAGTTGCTAAATCTACATAGTGCCATCAGAGAGATGTGAATGGCTGGCAATATGGATGTGTTGCATGTTTCAAATTCAGGCTTAAAAAGATGGGAAAAAGTATTTTAATAGTTTCAGAACTGATGTTTATGTTTTTGAGATGTCACAATGAAAACGTTAAACAGAGCCCTTGCAAGAAGTGATGTTTAATGCAAAAGATTGGCAAATAAGATTGTAATATCCATGGTAAGCTCTCGATCAAGAATGTGAGTAAGATTCTGTCAAATAGAAAGTCGGTGAATTAGAAAGTGTTTCTAGGAAGCATTACTCAGATCTGGTAGACTAGGTTGTAAGTATTCACTTTAGCCAAAATAAATTGGAAAATTGTGTTTTTGATGATTTGAGTGCAGAGAGTAATCGTGGTAGTGTTTGGATCAATATGTGATCACCAGAAGCCCTGTCACAGATGGTGCTGTGCGAGTCGTCACAGATGTGGCTGTGAGTTTTGGAATTACTCCTTGCTCGGCACCACAGAACATGGACGTCTTCCAGAGCTAGTTGTGACTTTTGAAGAATAATGTAAACACTGCTGATGGCTTGTTCTTCTTCAGTTCATTGCAGTGTTAAAGGTAGGAAAAGACCGTGAAGTTGAATTGCTGTGACATGCTGATGAGGTGACTTTTCAGTTATGGACAGGTATCTTGTCTGGAGCTGAAAGTAGCATAAGTTTTCATGTTAACGAAGAAACAAATCGTTGTGAGTCATTAGACTCTTTATTGATTTATTTGCTGGTTTTTCCGATTGGAAAGTCTTGACAATGGCTCTGCTGAAGAATGAATTATATAATGAGTGAGTGAGCTTTTATGCCGTTTCTGGCAGTATTCCAGCAATATTCACAGCAGGGGACACCTGAAATGTATCCATTTGGGGAATCAAACCTGGGTCTTCAGCATGATGAGGGCACAATTTAACCTTTAGACTACCTTGCTGGCTGGAATCGTTCAGTGGCACGTTTATATAAGTATTATTTTGATGCACTCTACTGATGGAGCTGGGTGATAAACTTGTGATACCTAGGTAAAAGAGCTTCAGGATGTTGTTAGAATCAGGGAACAAATAAGAATTGGCAGGGCAATGTGGCCATTGTCACATAAAGCAACATTGCCATACTTTTGTAAAAAGCGTCAAGTGTTATAATGTAAAGCAACCATTCAGGGTTTGGTTGGACAACATGGCCGACGACAGAACGAGCAGCATTGCCACACTATGATGAATGGTTGGAAGATTGATAATGGTGGCTTTGTGACCAGCTTAAGGTATGATTTCATGTAGATTTGACATCATGTAGATTTGACATCAGTGATATGGCTAAACACTGGCAGAACCAGATAATCAATCAGTTAATCCTATATAGGGAGTATGAATGTTATGGGGATGTGTCCCTTGAAGCTGCCTGTGAGGACAGCTCAACAGCATTGTAGTGATAGTATTAGTGCCAGGATGAGCATATCGGTCTGGTATCAGTGACAGACTGCTGTCATGGAATGCAGGAATTAACACTTGTGCAGCAACTGTGATAAGGCTTCGAGAACTCTGCTCATAATGATGTTCACTAATATGGTGAAATTTGTATGGAGTCAAGCAGGCTGCCTGTTGAAATCTGGGCAAAGCTGTAAGCTGGGGGATTTATTGGGATCTGGGACACATGCTGATAGGAACTGCAGAGGTATTAGTGTTTGGAGGTGACAACCAGATAATTGAAGGTGGAATGAAAGGAAAGAGTAGGGGAATGGACAAAGCAATACACATTTCATGGAAGCAGGCTTGGTGTTAAAACATACTGGGTTGGGCAAGGATGGGGATATTTGGTGGCAATAATGAGTGTGGGAAAGAACTGGCAAGGTTGGACAAGGAGGATGGCAAATGGTTTGGCAGGAGGAGGGGTATGTGACAGGCTGGGCTAGTTGAGCTAAGGAAGGGGGCATTTGATCATGGCAAGGATGGGTTGAGGGTGGGGTGGGGTTGAAAGGATGGAGAGGATGGGATAGTGAAGTTGCTATTTGGTTTATGCATGGTTGGTATTGGAAGAATGGGTCAAGTTTGGACAAGAAAGAGGGACAAGAGTTTCTTCATGAATTTCCTGTGGTGTTACTCTGTAGTCTCGCCAGGTTCTCCCTTCACAGAGTAAACTCCACAGGCAATTTCCCGGGGATTTTCTAAAGAATAGCCCTTGATTTAAATTATTTTGCTTGTTTTGAAGATTGATGAAACATTCCTTGCTGTTACTGAACACGGTTGTGAAATATCACATTACAGAAAACATCAATTTATGTTGCCTCCTTTGGTGGTTTTATCTACTAGTCTATGAAACATCACTGTGAAGAATGCGATTGTTTATCAGTATGAACCATGTGTACCTCACAAGATGGGTATTGCGTGCAGCTCAAATGCAGGACAAGGATAGCCAAGCAGAGCACATGCATGGTGAGGTATCAACTGTCACATCCCACTTAATTTCATCAGTAAGGCTAGACAAATTTTATTTCTTGTTTTACGGATTTTTGTCCTGAGAAAAACCAAAACCTAACAGGAACAAAAAATATAACCACCAATCAAAGTAATATTCTATCTACGTACTGAAAGTATTTTACTTTTGGCAATTTATGAAGTGTATATGGGGCAAACAACGATCTAAAAAAAAAGTTCTTGTCAGTTTACATTTTTGACCAATGAAAACATTAGGCTTTTACTTTTTGAGCAGGGAAAATTCACTTTTATTTTTTCTAATTCTTGAAAATATACAGACGGAACTGTAAAACAAGAAATAGAATTGGTCTGGCCTAAATAGCAAATATTAAAATCATATAAATTGTATGTTTCTGTGTTCATTTGGATCAAAATCTTGGAACAGTTTGTTTTACCCCCTGTCTCATTTCTCTGCTGCTGGCTTACTTTTTCAAATAAAACCTCAGAGTCACTTTTGATCCTTCAAGTGAAGACAGGGTATGGCTTTGTCATTTGATGGAGACAAGTGTTGCTCAGTGGGACAGGATGGTTGACAGTATCTGAGTTTGTAGTGTAGGAAAGAAGAACGTTGCTGTGTAATGTACCTTAGAATATGAACAGTGCCATGATTAATGTCCCAAGCAAGCATTCAAGAGATTTGGTAAGAATGAAAGAAAATCTAGAAAGACAATGAGTAAACAAAAGATTTCAGTGTGGAGCCGTTTGGGTGTAACTCAAGAATGGCCAGGGGTTTGTGTTTTGGTCATTAATGCAGCTAATGTTGAGATGTAATGATCCAGTTAAACAGATAATACCGTAAGACAAGAAAGCACATCCTATTCAGACTCGACACCATGTTCTACACAGCAAGTGTTTACAGCTTGAACTGTTATTGTTCCAGCTACCACGACAGGTATCCGATTCTGACAATTAGTCTTCTTCCCATCAGCATGCAACAACAGCAGCCACAGGTGCAGTGGGACCCTGTTTTTGTCTGATCTACATGGCATTAAGTTGTTTTATTAGCTTCCGACAGACAGCACAGGTTAAGCTAGCTCCATTGAGGCCTGGGATAACACCGTCCATGGCCCTTTCTCCCCTTGCACTAGGTTCTAAGGTAGTGTGTTCCTAGGGGCACTATAGGCAACAATTACCTAGCCGTGATGGAAGGAGCAGGTGCTTGTTCACTATCATAATAGACATGGGAATTCCTCCTCTTCTGCCCCATTCACCAAGATTGCACTCTGATGACTATTTACAGGGGAACTTATGCTCATTATCATTGCTTCAGATCTGTATTTAATTAGCCCTGCTTGAGTTATTTATATGCTTTGGAGATGCTGCTTTGGCAGTATCATTGTTTCCACAAAATGTTTTCCTTGCTTTGTTAAACCTGAAGTTGGAAAACATTGTTTTGGATTCTGGGGTTTTGTTGGCTGGGATGTACTGACTGACTGGAGAGCAGTGCGACACTGAGGAGCTGGAGGATGTGGAGAAGGCATAAATGTATATCACGCATATGTCAATGTGTATCTGTGCACCATGGCAGGAACATCCTCCCGGCATGGCCAACTCTATCTGTGGTGGGAGGGGGTGATGTGGGAATGTAGCAATTCCTTAATTGTGGACAGCTGTGATGTCTGACTTTGTACAGATGGCTGTCCAAGTCCCCATTACTGTCTGTGCCAAAAACATCTTCAAATCCAGATATGTATCTGACTGACTTTTTTCAGTCCAAATTTAAGTGTTGTGTGTGGATAAGTGTCAGTTCAATGAACTAAACCAAATAAATTTTACCAAATTATGGCTTTCGAGTTTTCAGTCTGCCATCAGATGGGACTGTTTGTCTTGCTGAATGAGTGAGAGGATGGCTTAAATGTCAGTCAGATCTGAAAACCAATCTCAGTATGCTGAACTAAGTCATAACAGGCTCAAACTGACTACCTCTTTGTATCCTGTTTTCTGCTCAGTCTGTAAAAAGAACATAGGTGATATTAACATTTCTTGTGGACTAAATTTGAGCATTACCATTAGTGTTGTATTATCTGTTGGAATGAAGCACAACTATCTGCCCCAAATGTAACCAAGATATTTTCATGAAGTTAAATAACATTGTTTTTTGTCATATTTACTTTCATTCACAGAAAAAGTAATTATCCAATCAAGAAGCAGAAAATAATAATATGCACCTGTTTACTTACGATATCTCACCATCTTATACTCTGTCCACACTTACATTGACAACAGGGTTAGTTAGTGAATTTGGCCTCAGTTTTGTCACAGTCTGTCAGTAAAATGTGAAAGTAAAGTCAGTGATGCAGTTTATATTACCATGGGCATAGTGCATACCAGCTCCAATGTCGAGGAACATAATCAGGACAGTTATGGAATTCAAACCCATGATCATAGATTCATGGTATACCTAAAGGAAGCAATTTTTCACTGTAAATTGTGATAATTTACATGTTCTATATACAACTTTCTTTCAGTTGATGTTGGATGCTTGTTCCTAACAGATTCTTCTATTTTCAGGACGGATGATGAGGGCCCTTCTGGGAAAGGCTTTAAGTTCATAATAACAGCTTTTAGTAAAGGTGAGTGCAACCATATTTCACCCCATACCCCAATCCCTTAGTTTTGATTGAGCAGTTGGATGTCATTGAAGCACAGGTATCACATGTTTGAAGTTCAGACAGCGGCACCATACCCCAATCCTTTAGTTATGATTGAGCAGTAGGATGTCATTGAAGCACAGGTACCACATGTTTGAAGTTCAGACAGCGGCACCATACCCCAATCCTTTAGTTATGATTGAGCAGTAGGATGTCATTGAAGCACAGGTAACACATGTTTGAAGTTCAGACCGCAGCAATCAGGATGAGATTGTCCTTGAATGGTGGTTATCAGGAATAACTGCCAACTGGTTCAATAGGTATCTTATGCTCTGATGGTGCTGTTGTCCTTCATGCTATCATTCACTCTCTAGTTCAGACATGCCATCATGCCATGAGCTGTCTTGCTGGTTGGCTGGCTGTCCTCATAACACCATCACCCAGCAACTTGTCATGCATCATGACATATCATGTTATGACATATGTATCTCTTTGTCTTCAAGACCACACAGCCCCACACATCATCCTTTGTGTTGCCCTTTACATCACATGTCCCTTATGGGAGATTTACAGATTAAAGAAGCAGCAGATTGGGTCATCAGACACTGAAACCGATGACCTAAACATCATCTGGTGGGATACTCTGATGGATCATGATTTCAGTCACTTGTTTGTTTCATGTCTTGATTTAGCCTCTTGTCCATTACACCACAGGTATCCATGATATGCCATCAATCATGCTAACCTCTGATCAGTGCTGTGTCCACCTCTATTGATTGCCGACAATCTGTGTTTGCCAAGATGTGTGTATTATTACAATACCCCGCGAAGGTTGACTAGATGAAGTCTATTCCAGCCATAAACGGGATATTTACTAAGTTCATATTGTGCAGGTTCGTCTGGCTTCAAATCCTTTGTTGATGTGCAAGGATTTCAAAGATGGATGTGACAGAAAGCACTTGTATACTATCTGGTTGGAGTATATGTATATTACTGGAACAGCCAGGCCTTTGGTTAGCTGTATTGTTTGGAAGCATATCCTTGTAGTGACCATTAGTGTTCTTAAGAAGTAGTGATGAAGGGTTGGAAAATTTGCACCTTAAATGGATAATGCACTCATGCTTTAATAAGTTTAATAAAAGTTGTATATGCACCAACTGGTTCATGTGCTTATGATGAATCAGATCTATATAAAATATCCATACTTGCTTGGTAGTAAGTGGAAAAAAATGAACTATGATGGCACAAATAATCTTTATGTTCAAAGTTCTTCCGTTCCTTCTTGGCGTTCGTCAGGGCATAACTGCCAGTATTACTTAGTCATGCATTGTTGAACTATGTAAAAGAGCGAAAGTGGTTCACATATAAAGATGATTATTACTTTGTTTTACAGTTTGTGTATATATACACAAATACTGTCATCCATCGTAGGTACAGAGACAGTGGTCTACAGTCACATCTTTTGCAAGTTTGTAGCACATATCAGGGATTAAAAAATCCCATCACCTAACACCCAGGACAAGTCACTTCTCATTTCAGGCAATCAAATAATGGTATCTTACTTGTCCGTGGACTACTAGATAATTTCTACTTATGCTTTCAAACTGCAAATAAACTTTGATTTCATTTCATATCTGCTCATAATGTAGCTATTACATTTTGCAATGATAGTAATTTAGAGCTATTGTTCTTTGAAATTTATCACTCTTTGATAAACAGTCCAGTAAACATTAACATCAAACATTGTGTCATAAAATCAGGACAAGTGGAAATTTAGTCAGGACAAGTTACTTTCTTGAAGTCACTTGCCCCGTGGCAGGTTGGTTTTACAACAAAAATTGAACCCCTGAATATGAGCATATATTTGCTGAGGTTACAAATTCAGTAAAAGATTTGTTTTGTTCAAAAACACTTGGTCTGCTTCAATGTGTTATGTGGAATAATTTTGAGTCATACTAACCTCCACTTCTTTGAAACTCATGCTGGCATGCAAGCTTAAGACTACAAATTCGTGCTGAAGACAAGTGAAAAATTGAAAAATGATGACTGATAGCATTTGTAAGCAATGTTTCTAAACCAATTCATGATTTTTAATTTTGCTACAAATTTGAAAGTGACAGAAATGAAAGTGTTAAACATTTATGCAGGATTAACACTGATAACCAATGACATGTGGATTGCTATGGTGTGGAATAGCGTTATTAAAAAGTAGTAATTCTTCGGCTGCTTCTGGACTGTGTGTTTGTCTCTCAACCTCCCACTTTGACTCTGATCAGTGTACCTCCCACCGCCCCTCATCATTGATGTCAGTCAGAGCTCATCATTGTTATTAAGTATGTATCTGAGCACACTGAACAAATGCCATCAACTAATGCCCAGTCATTTTCCCAACTCAGCTATTCTTTTATTTGTCAGCCAGTATGATACGGAGGTTGGAGTAGTTAATGATTGGCCATGTTTATTCATAGCTAAATCATGGTTTTCAACATCAAAGAGTTTTGTCAGGGGGAGACAAATCCACACTGACAGCATAATTACCTCCCCTGTAGGGTGACAAAACCCCATGACATTCCAATAATAGTTGCTGTCTTAGATGCTCTTTTCCTGACCTACCTTTGTTGTTGGGGGGATTAGGAGGTCAAACTGTTTGTCATATAGTTTTCTCACAATTTATGTTCAAAGAGCTCTGTTGTAATGCCATGTAATCCGCCCGACTGTTGAAATATCCTTTATAATAAGCTGTGTATTGTGCAAGATTGCTATGATATGGAACTCAGGCAGACTAGTCACTGGAGGTGAGAATTGAATCTACCCCCAGAGGAGGATCCGTGGCACCAGACAGACTTCATGGGTTCAGGAAGGTAGAGATGGTAGGGGAGGGGTTGTACAGGGTACAAGCTCAAGGGGAAACACCTGGGAATCGATTGAGAAAAGCAGGGTGGGGTGGAAGGGATACTTAAAGTCAGGGATGTGCAGTAGGGACAGATCTGCGTGTTGGGGACATGCTGTAGAGAACATGTGGTGTTTGTGGTGGGAATAGGGATGCTGAGTAGGAAGGTGTGGTTGAAAGGTGACCCTTGTTGGGGTGATGTGTGGTTCAGAGGTGATGCTTTCAGTGGGAATAGGGGGTTAGCAGAGGTGACTGAAATACTTGAGTGGGGTGAGATAGACCCTTGCAGGGAGCAAGGTATGTGGAGTGGAAGGCGATGTTAGATGGGGCTGTGTGCCTTGTGTTTGATGGTCATTGAAATACTGTGTTTTGTGGGTAGACTTGATGTATGGAAGGGGTAGGAACAGCATCAGATGGGCATTGAAATACTGTGTTTTGTGGGTAGACTTGATGCATGGAAGGGGTAGGAACAGCATCAGATGGGCATTGAAATACTGTGTTTTGTGGGTAGACTTGATGCATGGAAGGGGTAGGAACAGCATCAGATGGGCATTGAAATACTGTGTTTTGTGGGTAGACTTGATGCATGGAAGGGGTAGGAACAGCATCAGATGGGCATTGAAATACTGTGTTTTGTGGGTAGACCTGATGCATGGAAGGGGTAGGAACAGCATCAGATGGGCATTGAAATACTGTGTTTTGTGGGTAGACCTGATGTATGGAAGGGGTAGGAACAGCATCAGCTGCAGATGGGCATTGAAATACTGTGTTTTGTGGGTAGACCTGATGTATGGAAGGGGTAGGAACAGCATCAGCTGCAGATGGGCATTGAAATACTGTGTTTTGTGGGTAGACTTGATGCATGGAAGGGGTAGGAACAGCATCAGATGGGCATTGAAATACTGTGTTTTGTGGGTAGACTTGATGTTATGGAAGGGGTAGGAACAGCATCAGATGGGCATTGAAATACTGTGTTTTGTGGGTAGACTTGATGCATGGAAGGGGTAGGAACAGCATCAGATGGGCATTGAAATACTGTGTTTTGTGGGTAGACTTGATGCATGGAAGGGGTAGGAACAGCATCAGATGGGCATTGAAATACTGTGTTTTGTGGGTAGACTTGATGTATGGAAGGGGTAGGAACAGCATCAGATGGGCATTGAAATACTGTGTTTTGTGGGTAGACTTGATGCATGGAAGGGGTAGGAACAGCATCAGCTGCAGATGGGCATTGAAATACTGTGTTTTGTGGGTAGACCTGATGTATGGAAGGGGTAGGAACAGCATCAGCTGCAGATGGGCATTGAAATACTGTGTTTTGTGGGTAGACTTGATGCATGGAAGGGGTAGGAACAGCATCAGATGGGCATTGAAATACTGTGTTTTGTGGGTAGACTTGATGCATGGAAGGGGTAGGAACAGCATCAGATGGGCATTGAAATACTGTGTTTTGTGGGTAGACTTGATGCATGGAAGGGGTAGGAACAGCATCAGATGGGCATTGAAATACTGTGTTTTGTGGGTAGACCTGATGCATGGAAGGGGTAGGAACAGCATCAGATGGGCATTGAAATACTGTGTTTTGTGGGTAGACCTGATGTATGGAAGGGGTAGGAACAGCATCAGCTGCAGATGGGCATTGAAATACTGTGTTTTGTGGGTAGACCTGATGTATGGAAGGGGTAGGAACAGCATCAGCTGCAGATGGGCATTGAAATACTGTGTTTTGTGGGTAGACTTGATGCATGGAAGGGGTAGGAACAGCATCAGATGGGCATTGAAATACTGTGTTTTGTGGGTAGACTTGATGTTATGGAAGGGGTAGGAACAGCATCAGATGGGCATTGAAATACTGTGTTTTGTGGGTAGACTTGATGTATGGAAGGGGTAGGAACAGCATCAGATGGGCATTGAAATACTGTGTTTTGTGGGTAGACTTGATGCATGGAAGGGGTAGGAACAGCATCAGATGGGCATTGAAATACTGTGTTTTGTGGGTAGACTTGATGTATGGAAGGGGTAGGAACAGCATCAGATGGGCATTGAAATACTGTGTTTTGTGGGTAGACTTGATGCATGGAAGGGGTAGGAACAGCATCAGATGGGTATTGAAATACTGTGTTTTGTGGGTAGACCTGATGCATGGAAGGGGTAGGAACAGCATCAGATGGTCATTGAAATACTGTGTTTTGTGGGTAGACTTGATGTATGGAAGGAGTAGGAACAGCGTCAGATGGTCATTGAAATACTGTGTTTTGTGGGTAGACTTGATGTATGGAAGGAGTAGGAACAGCGTCGGATGGGCATTGAAATACTGTGTTTTGTGGGTAGACCTGATGCATGGAATGGGTTGTGTGCCTTGTGGAACAGCAATGGGTGGGCATTGAAATATTGTGTGGGGTGAATTAGACCTGATGTATGGAAGGAGTAGGAGCAGGGTCAGATGGTCATGGAAATGCATGTATTGTGTGGGGTGAGGTAGACCTGATACATGGAAGGGGTAGGAGCATGGAGTAAAGTATATAGAGGATAAGGGGATGTAGGATGGGGTTGAGTGGCTTTGGAGGGACCAGTGTTTGATGGAGCAGTGTTGGATTGGGTGGTAATGCTGCAGTGTCAGTGTTCTTGGCTGATATGAATGCAAAATAGGGGTAAAAATCATCGTTTCTGAGTTCAGTGAAGTATTTGAATTGTTCTCACTGTTGTCATCTGTCTAATGGTTGTATTAAAATCATTGCCATACATCATGGTTCAGAGTTGACTTGAAACTGCCATGATCTTTCTTCAACAGAGAATAAGCAGTCTGTCAAGCTATTGTTGTTGTTGTTGTTCATATTGATTTTTATGAAATGACTTCAGTATGTTTTTGCCTTTATGGAAATACTGCCACACATTTATGGGTTTCAGAGTCATATTGTTACAATTTACATCATTTATATGTGGAATGTGTCTCTGTATTTCTGTATCTTTGTACTAAAATATGTTAAAGTCATTAAATATGTGATAGTATAAACAATTTTTCATGAATAATGTAAAAGGAAATCTATGCATTAGCTATTTGAAGCAGATAGGCAGATATGAATGTGAAAGCATTCATCAGCTTTTTGAGATTGATTATTTGGATCATTGTTGACAAGTTTACCTTAAATAGATTATCATGCCTATATATATAAGGTTTCCATGGAAACTGTCAAAACCTTGCCTGTATAAATACCATAGCAACGGTTCAGGTGTGGGAAACTGACCTGCAGTGACTGAGGGAGATTGAAGTGATTTGGTGGACACTGAGGTGATCATTAACCAGCATATCATGTGACACCTGATTTGTGAGTTGTGGAGGGCATGTATGTCCAGGGCAGTGTCTGTACAGTATAGAGCAGAAATAAGTTACCATGGTAGGAAGCAGCATAGCATGTGACACTTGATTTGTGGGTTGTGTAGGGCATGTATATATAGGGCATGTCTGTACAGTTTAGAACAGAAATAAATTACAATGGTATGAAGCAGCATAGCTTGTGACACTTGATTTGTGGGTTCTGCTGGGCGTATATGTAAAACATAAACAAACCTGGAGGGTGCATGAGCTCATGGACCCTGAGGGACCAGTGAATAACGTATTTATCTTACCGAACACCTGAATTTTAATTTTGAACTGTTTGAAGCACTTCTGCTGAATGCGAGGTGAATCACTATGTTGCAGATGACACAAGGTTTACAGACTTAGAGTTATCTCCCTTCCGTTGATTTTCAATCGCAAAACATGGGTAATTTCCGTGCTTGATACATGATTCAATGTTATTCGAGCTAAACAAAAGTACTACCATGAAGCATCAGAAGAGTTCGGAATTGCCAGCAGTGTACAATGAAAATAATACATTGCCTGTAAGCAGGGTACATTGAAAATAATAGAATAGTGCTTAGCCAATCAGAAAGCGACATTCATGTGTGAGGTAAGATAAATGTCTTTATACTGTACAGGGAATACATTGCAATGTTAGTATGCAGTATGTGACTTGTGAAAGAAAATGTACATGTGCCCAGATATTAAAAAGATAAAACTCTTCAGATTTGGGTTGATTGACAGCAGACAACCTGGTGATGTCCCCAAAGTTCAAAATGTCCCCCACCCGTCAGTGTTATCAGGGAAAGTCAGACAACTGTGACTGTGGAGAGGTCCATGCTGGTTGCAGCTGATGAAGGTGTTTCACCTGGTGCTGGTGATTTGGCAACCACTGATCATGGTGGAATGTCCCCACTTGAGGGTTTTACATTACAGTCATAGGCAAACAGTACCGCAAGCATTCTAGAGGGGGTCCTTCAAAAACTCTTGCAGACTCTTGCCGTTTGTGCAGAGGGGAAAGGATCAGATTGTAATGACTCCTCTAAATACTCCAGTATGGAGGTGACAGGAACTGTCAATGTCGTATTTCTGGTTGCAGAGGATTAGCTGGGGGCCAGACAGAAGTAGTTTTGGTAAATTTATCTCACCGAGGACATGGCAGTTGGCAGGCCAGCTAACTGTTAACACTTTCTTATTTTCCTTCTCAAGTTGGTAAACACTCCAACTGTTTGAGGGGAAGAGGTGAAAGTATTTAATAGGTTCATATTTTGGATAAGAGACTTGTAAACACCAGAAGGGCTTTCTGCACCATGCCATTTATCACGGTTGTTAGTGCTAATGGGAGGGAACTCTGTAGAGTATTTTGTCAATTTCATTAATCAGTAGATGGAAAAGTCTCATGGCGAACTGTATATATCCCAAATCTGCAAGAATGTGAAGCCCCACCAGTGCTGTTACAGAGTATTTGACACTGGTTCAAGGGAGCTACTCTCAGAATGAAGAGCCATGATGGCTGCCATCTGGCCGTCTGCTCCTCCCAACAGACGGCTTGTACCCTCAACACTGGGTAACCTCAACATGAAGATACTCTTATCAGAGAAATCTAAACTGAAATAATTTATGAGTAAATCAACTTTCATTTTCTATTCAGAAATACATGAGAAAACACTCTTTTGCTTGTTAGTGTATTTGAATAGCTCATGGCAGTCATATCTGTCATTTATGTAGAAGCAGAAGATTTATTGTTTCAAGGCTGTTTTTTAGATTCCACAATTCATGTCACCATATGGTAAAAAGTGAAGACAAGTTGTGTAATGATGACTTGAAAAAAGCAGTAATGATAAAAAAAAGACTTCATTAGTGCATTCAGTTGATGTTTTCGAAGTGTCACCACTACTGAAGCTTAGATGATCCTTGGAATTTGTTAAATCTGATCTTATTCAAATATAATTCCTTGCAATGGTACAAGGTTCATATATATGGAAAATACATAGAATTGTATGTTTTATAAAGCAGCATTTTATGAAAGTGTATTCTTAGTCTTAAAAAAAAATATCCCTAAATATTGATGATTCCTGACTGATTTTGTTCAGTATTTATTGCATTATATTTAGATGTGACCTTGTGTCTTTCTAGGAAAGTTTTACTTTCCAGCAACTCTTTCCGACTATAGTGTTTCCTACTTAAAAAATGACCTAATCCATTCACTTTGTCCTGATTGTATTTTTATCACAAATCCCATGTTCTAAAACATAGTGGAAGACTTCCTCTCCTCTTAAGATAATAATGTTTGCAAACTAATGATGCATATTTGTTTACAGAATCGCAATCTTTTTGCTTTAAAAAGCTTGTACATTTTCTCTTTCTGCAGAAAATATAATTAAGCAAAGCCTTTTTCAGATAAAACATTATGTTGTTGAGGACTATGCTGGCACCGAGGCCTCCTTACATATACATCCAGTGTCAGATTTGTTATTTTAGCTGGAAAAAATTGTTGTACGCTTTTATCACTGAACCTTAAGAGGAAAAGTAGTCTGAATTTTTTTGTTTCCTCTTCCGGACCAATTTGTTGTGTTGAATTATTGTTTACATTCACATGGGTATTTATCTAATTTGGTGGTCTTCGGTGATACATTTTGCTGTCTTCATGGATGAAATTGGCCAACTGAGGTTGTGAAACATGTAAGCATTGCATGTTTGCCATGTTCAACCATCTTCATCATGATGTTGTGACAGGCATGTTAGTAGGGTTTGTATCTAGTGTAAATATGTCGTGTTTTCCTAATGAGAACAGTTTGAGCTGATGGTACTTGGTGTATGCTGGTGGAAGCTGTTGTCAAGGATGCACTGAATCATTCTTCATCTCCAGGTGGTGTCTTAGAAAATAGTAAAATTACGCCTTTTGTCAGACCTTGTGGTGTATTGTAACAGGCAGTTTATTCTGTGTGATAAGATTTACAAATTCATTTGTCACATGATGTGACAACATGTAGAAGTCACTGACATTTGTTTTTAGTCAATACTGCCTCCAATGATATTCTGATAAATGTGATATAAGATAAAAGATATTTATTGCATTGCATTCCATGAAGAAACAATAGCAGTAATCTATAAATGACAAATATAAACACAGTAATTACAAAATGATGTACATTACAATAATTTTACAGATCATATGTCGTATTATCATGTAGAAACAGTATGTTGAGACTATGGTAATTTGCAAAATTAATTTTAAATTGTAAATGTCACTACATATTTTGGAAATAGTGTCAAGACCTTTGTTAGAACAAAATTTTTAAAACTGTTTTTTTTTTTAAAGAATGTAGCAAATCTTTTATCATGAAAAAAAAAACAAAACCTGTTTTTAGAAGCGATTCCCTCTCCTTGCTATACTTGGTACAAGCTATTGTATGGTGGTGTTCATGATCTGAGACATTGCAACATTTGACAGAGATGATGTAGTTTTTTTAAAGCACCAGTCTACTGCATTATTGATACTTTAGTTGCAAATACACAGAATATCAGTTGCCTTAACACCAAGCAAAGGTTCGGGGGACCCTTAATACCTAGAAGGAAACTCTTGCATGAAGTCTTGCATATCACATGTACCACTTCCTCCATAAATAGACGAAACTCCAATGTACCACCCTTTCAGCTAACAGATGTGATACACAAATCCAACTGGCTGAAAGAGACACAATTTACAACATCCTGTCACATGACATCACCCCGTCTGACATGATAATACCTGTCACTTCTTTTCATATTTCCACTATCTTCATTTCTGAAGGTGAAAATTAGAGAATTCGAAATTGGCCATAATAATCAGTGTCAGTGATGCGGTGAAGTTGTCACGTGACTGGGGAGAAACTAGTGCGTGAAATTGTTCACCATCTTCAACCATCTTCGTGTGTAACTAGCAGCGCTAATCACATTGTGGGAAAAGTAATCTCAGTAATTCTTTGTCTGTTTTTGATGGTCTGTTTATTACTCTTCACTGTTAGATGGAAAAAAGTATTTTTAATATTATTCTCTGTGATGCTAAGGTGTATTATGTTTGGAAGGGAGAAATGTCACTCAAGTAATTACAAACTCACAAAGACTTTGTTGTAGCCTATTATTGTTAACAAGTATAGAATACTTGGACAGATAGTGAAATTTAAGTTATTTAACTTGTCATCAAATCTTTTGGTCATTTGAACTAGGAATTTCTAAAATAACATCCAAACACTTTACGATACTGAACAAAATCAAATCCAGTGTAATGGATCAATTGCTGCATTTTACAAGAACACCATTCTGTCAAACAACAATATTGATGCAACAAGTGTGTATGAACAAAAAAAATAATGAAAACAAAACCTACCTTGAAGTGTGTAGTTTTTTCTTTCTGTTCAAATCAAATGTTCCTGTGTCACAGGGATGAAGACAGCTGGCTTTACAAGAAGAGGGTATGCGTCACTCTGGTCCATGGTGCTATGTCAGAATTTCTGGCTTATTTTGTTCATCTGTAACATGAAATGTTCATATGGTCTTCGTTTTAGTGTCAGAGTCTGTTGGTAAGTGTGACAGACTTTATCTCGATGGAGATGTCATTAGATATATGTATGCTTGTTTACGGAATCATGACTATTCACGGAAAGTAGGAATACAAACCAGCTTTACTTACAGTTAGTGGTGTACCTAGTTTAAATGATAAGACTGATTCTATTTTCTTTAAACTAGGTTGCTACATGCATCCAGCTTACAGTGTCAGATGTACACCAGAATCCCACCTATTGGAGACCAGCTTACTTTACACACAACAGACACCCGTGTCTACCTACCAGGCCTGCGATAAGCCTTTGTCAAAATGTCAGTTGGATGGCAGATTTACCGACTCGGTGTTAGCAAATACACACTGAATAGAATGTTATGAACTTTGACTGATTATTGGCAAATATCATATGTCGAAAGTGGCAATATTTGGCATTAAATATTACATGGTAATCATTTTAGTTGGGGTGTGACGTTAAGGTCACGTGGCCATTGTGATGGTGATGAAGATGGGTGGACATCTTGCTGGAAGTGAATGGATGGGATTGCATGCATTAAAACGGCACGTGGTTTGAGACTTGGATAGAAATTACGCAAATAAACATTAGACTGACACTATGATAAAGGAAATAAGTGTTAAATGCTCATGGAACTATCTCGCTCTCCACATTCAATTTACACTAGTGTATGCATATTTTGGGGGACATTGTGTTGAAAGTCTCATGAAAGAAAGCTCAAATATTAGCTTCTGCGTGTCATAATTTTTTTAATATGTCCCAAATGACAGATTATTGTGAGGAAAAAACTGTATCTATCAGAATAAATGAAGGAAACGTTCGCTTTACAGATGTCACTGGATATTGACCGAGCATGCAATACAACAAAGATACGCTTATTGGGAACATTTGATGCCTTTATGAACAAGAGCCCATAGTGTTAAAACAGTCAAGGCTCAATTCTGTTTCTCCAATAAGTTGCAGAAGAGGGACCAGGCTATCTTGGTGGCCATATATTTAATAAAATTATTCCTAGGTTGATCAAGGCTAGAAAAGATTATTGAATTTCCTTGTGCTGACATTGTCTGAAATTGGTAGACTATTTTTGGGGCCCATGTCTCTATACTCAAATGCATTTGTTTCATCTTGTGTACAGATCAGACAGTTTCATTGTGAAGTGATATTTAGCTGTTAGTGAGAATTGATTACTTATTAGAATGGTTTCTGCAAAAAGTAAATATTTTCAGCAGTTATGTCTTGCTTTGTTTTCAGTTTTTAGTTACAGTCATGCTCAAATGGAAATCAACTATTTTGATAAGAAAACATACATGCTTATGATTGACCTCTTCTGGTTTGTTACATTAGACAAATTACAGTGTCATTTCTTACACCATTCTCAAACTGGTATGATTGGTATGTCATTAATTACTCACCACCACTGAGAATTCCAATCAAACAGTAATATATTGCTAATAAAACAGATCTTGAGATCATTTTCTGATGCATTTTAGAACAGTGAAAACGAGGTTACTCTTAACCATTAATATACCAGTTGGCTTTTTACACTGAATTAAAGCTTTAATTATCAGTCAGTTACATATAATGTGCACTATAACATACCACAAGTCAAAGTTAAATAGTGCACATGTGGTAATTTGTCAAGTGTACTTTGTGAGTAATAATTGTGTTTTTCTCAAAATGTTGTGTATCTGTGATGTCCAGGGTTATCTAGACTAACAGGTAGTCTCTGACATGAACATATTTTGCTGAAAAAATGTTCATAGTGAAAACAAATAATATAATGAAATGGAGCCCTGAGACTTTCTTCATTTTCAGAAGGTATGGAAATCTAGACTTGCCACATTTTCTAGACTTGTGTGGGCTTTCTTGGGTATATATACTTCAGGGTCTGTACAATAGACTAAGGGTTATCTTGATGGCAGTGTCTCCAAGTGTAGGGTTGCGTCATTAATCTTGGTGGCCGCCAGTGTGTGGTCTTCCCTGGCATGTCGTCAGTCATGACAGCACGGAGCTATCAGCTGTCCTACAGGTCCAAGTCGCTGGAGACTACTGAGATGACACCATGCAGAACTTCAGTCAAAAATATATATGCAAAACTGACTCATTACAATTTCAGTGTTGAGGCAATAAAGAAGTGCCCAAACAAGTCCTTTGTAGATTAGTTCAACTCAGCCTTGGCGATGGAATACTTTAATTCATGCTCGGTGCAATTTAATTATTAGACCTTACTGAGATAGTAATGAGGTTTCCAAGTGTAAATGATTTAATATGTCTAGAGAATTGTTTGAATATATATGTTCGTATTTCTTTGCATGTTTCAGTGGTAATGTTTGGCATGCAAGCAGTGTTCTTGTGGTTTTAATCTTTTGTGGGAAGTTGTTAATTCAGTCATTGTTTTTACCCTAAATGTGGCATATGTTCTCAAACTCCTTGAGCTGCTGTTTATTAGAAAGGCAGGGAATGAAGAAACACTACCTTTTTTCAGTATTTGAGAAAATTGTATTTTTCAGTATTTAATTATGTTGGTTTTATATATTGCTTCTCCTGTTCCCTTAGTCATTTAATCCTCAGAATCACAATTCCTTGATGGCGCCATCCCACCATAGCTGCCTGTGATTGTTAAACTAGACTACTGGTCCTGGAGCCGAGGCTGTAATGTATTTACGTCATTATACATGGAGGATTGTATTTCATCTCTGAAATAAAGTCACTGGTTACATTTTCATTTATCTATGCGTGCATGTTAGGAGACTTTTGTAGGCTATGTAGATCTAGCAACATATGCTTTACTTTGTGCATAGGATGGTCAGGATTAGTTACTTTGTGGACTGGATTAGTGATTATTGGGTGGTCAGATTCTAGGACAGTCACAATATGGATTGGGTGGTCAGGATTAATGACTTTGTGGATTTGGTGATCAGGCTTTGTGGATTGGGTGGTCAGATTCCGCGGCATTGTGGTTCGTGGATTGGGTTGTTAGACTCTCAGACTCTGAATGTGGATCAGTTGATCATTATTAGTGACTTTGTGGTTTGGGTGACCAAGTTCAGGGACTTAATGGATTGGGTGGTCAGGATAAATGATTTTGTGGATTAGAAGGTCAGGATTAGAGACTGTGGATTGGCTGGTCAGGATTAGTGACTTTGTGGATCAGGAAGTGGGAATCTATGTCTATGGATCAGGGATTTGGTTGACTGCCTTGATAACACAGATAGTTGCTCTTAATTTCAATCATCAGATTGTCAAGAATAGTCCATTTTCAAACTGTCATCATATACCAAGTGCAGAGATGCACAGCAAACAGTGTGATAATACCCTGACTAGTCACCCAAAGTCTGCTGAATTACTGTTGTCTGACTAAGGCATCAAGTAGTATTGACCTCACCCAACACCATCAACAATAACTCGGACTCTGATCAATAAAATTAGTCCGCATTATGACTAATACTTACACTACTTGCTCCCTTGATGTTGACTTCTACTCCAACAAATATTGGAAATCTTGTCAAACAAATAGGAAGATTTTGTTACACTTGTAATTTGTGGATGTTTTGCATCATGTTGTGGTGCATGACTTGGCCTGGGGTTGTGGTCAGCCCTCTCATTAGGTTTGTATGGCATGATGTCACTTATTAATGTATAAAATTATTTCATTATGCTCTGATAAAGATTGATGGGAGTAAGGATTCTTCATAACGACAGTTGAAGGCAAGTGCATGGCTTCACATCACTCCACATGGCTGACTCGGTTTTGACGTCATGATGAACTTCAAGGAACAGCTGATTGATTGTCAGCTTATTAGTTTCTTTCATTTACTTTATGAATAACAATTGTTTGCTGTACTGCATAGGTCCGACACTGTTGCGTCAAGGATGGTTCTGGATTAGGAAGAAGTGTCCTCATGTTCAATAAACCATTATTGATCATGGATGAGAGTATTGCTTCTGTAATGCACTGTTGTGTCAAATGTGTATATGTCAAACTGATGCTGGTGTCAACTCAAACTTTGGTTGATTGCATGGTATCCCAACTGCACAGATGTTGATCACTGGATTGTCTGTTCTGTTATAGACAGGTATCATATAGCTGAGCAGTATTTGTCGAGTGCTGCTTTAAACAACCATCTTCTGTTACTGCTGCCAACATGTAGCTGTATGTGATGTGCTGTTAATGTGCAAGCAATATTTATGGTTTTATTCTTACAAGAAATGGTCTCTTTGTTTCTGCTCATCTTTGCCTTCCCCTGGTCAGAGTACAGTGGAAGCTGTCAAAACCAGCATCCATACAGTCCAGCAAGTTGTCAACGCTGGCATAAAATTTCAGTCCTATCCATGGCTTACACATTTATCATCACCTCTGTAATATGGCACATTGTCTAAACTGGATTATTTCTTCAGTCCCACTGAGAGCCAGTTTAGACAGCTTCCACTGTTTATGTTAAACCAAAAATACAATTTGTCTGAAACTCATTGATCTTGTTCCTCAACATGATCCTGAACTATTACCTTTATTTTGGTGGAACATGGTTCACTCAAAGAGTTTGACACAGTTAAGAAAATGTCTGAAAATCAGAGCTGTTTATTTTCAAATCTTTATGTAATTATCTGGACAGTTTTAATTGCACAATGTTTGTTCACATCAGGAGAACAAAGTGGTGGAGGATGACGACCTCCACTGTAGTGATGCTGCATCCCAGTAGCCTTACACTCAGCTTCCACAAATCACTTTACACTATAAATGTTCTCTGTCAAGTTAATCCATTTTTTTATTTCACTTTCTCTTGAAGAAACATTGTTTTATTTTAAATGAAGTGTTTCTTTTTTTAAGCTCTGTTAATTGATTAAAATCTGAAGAAGTTGTTTCTGAGTAACTTCAAAGCAATTCTCTCTGCTCTCAGGATGATTTGATTAAAGTTTGAATTTTTAGAAAGACATTTCAAACTTTTTGTCCATTTTTTGTTTTGTTCTATCTAAATATGGCTAAATAAGGCCTGTATGTTCGAGCCGGTGGTATGAATCGTAGGCTACACTTTAATCATTGTGTTCTGTGAAGCAAACACGTCAGAATGTGAACCAGCTGAACCGACACTACAGGCAGAGATTTGTGCTGCTCACTGGCTGAACACTAGCCTGGAGGCAGACACTGGTCCTGTTGGAAACTTTGGGAGATTGCATACGCTCTGCATCGGTGCCTGTGTTAAATACAGCGTGACTGCTGCATCGTGTGTAGAAATACAACAACATCTCTCCAGTTGGAACAACTCCAACCTCATTCTAAAATCAATGTGGCGAATTAATAGGAGCAATGATTTCATTATGAAGAGAGAATCGACAGGAAATGACGAGCCTTGCGATGGCCGTCTGGACAAAGACTAAGCCTCATCTTGGTGTTGCCGATGTCCCCATGTCCCAAGCACAGGAAAGTCTGGTTTTGTCACATCGGCAAACATCTGCATGCTGTACCACTTCTTGCAGTATGTTACACACAGGCCCACTTTATCAGAGAGACTTTTTGGCCAGTTGACAGGCTTTGTCAGACAACTTACATTTTCTTGAAATTCAAGTGTTCGCATTTTGTTTGATGACAAATTTGTAAGTTTTTATCGATTGGCAAACTGGTCATTCGCAATAAGAACAGTCCAGCTTTTCCTTTCATAATTTCTGAAACAAACATACCAAATACAGTACATGCAAGTCTAGAATATGTGTCAAGTCTATATTACCACTGTTACAGTTTCTGAAAATGAACAAAGCCCTTTTCATTATATTTCAGGAACACATATTTAGGAACCGTTATTTTTCTATTTTAAAATATGTTCATTTCGGGGGCTACATGTTATTCTGCTAAGTCAAATTTATTCACAGATAGTATCATAAATAAGAAACAAATGTAGGGCCTGTTGTAACAGTTCAGTTCACTTACTACTCACTCACTCACTCTAGCAACAGTTTCCCCCTTCACTCACTGTACATTCCATCCTACTCACTCACTCACTGACTCACTTGGTGTCCCTCAATCTTGCTGGCAACTAGACACATCAATATATCCAACACTTACTGTAACAATATGGTGGCTCAACAAATTGAACTACAGATCTTCATCAATGCTCTTTAAGCTTACAGACGAGACAGCCAGCACTGGTAAGATAAATGTACACATCAGAAGTCTATGTAAGGTTACTGTAAGACTTCCAACGCAAATCAATAGATTACTAATGGAAGTTTAAGACAAGGGCATTGGAGCCCACAGTCTCAGGTACTGAAGTGACCTCTGTGACCCGGGTTTCTTTATCAACACATCCCACTGTCAGAATGGTGTAGACACATCCCGTATTAAGGCATTATAAAACATACAATGGTGCCACGGAAATTAGAAAAAATCAATTTGTAGACATCGTGGAAGAGCAATAAAGTTTCATGGTCGTGTCTGTCTTCAATGGGAGCCGATTTGGTAGTAGAATCCAATACCAGTGTTTGCTCACAATCATATCAACACTCAGGGGGAAATACCAGAGTTTCCTCGCATTGTTTTGTTTCCTCCAAATTGGGATGGAGACATCTACTGAAAGTAACATTTTGTCAGTTGAATTGAGTTTTATCATTAAGCATGGTATGTTGGTGGCTTGCCGGGCCATTAGCAAGTATTTATTGGTGTGGAGATGTCTCTTTGGTCCTGGACAGTCATTCAGGGCTTGTTCTCTACACAAGCAGCTTCAGGGAAATTAATATTGAAGCAGACGGTCAACCTGCATGGCAGCCATTTGAAGATAGGGAAGTCATGTTTCAGATGGGAAATGTCCCTAGCGAGATTTCAAGAGCTAAATCAACCAGAGAAGCATAAAATCATTGATAACGTACTGCATGTACCAATAGACTGCTTGCACTGCTGCAATCAGGCTGTTGGCTGCCGTGATAGATCGACGGAATGGTGAAAAACGAATTAAATAAATCTTATTTGCTGCACACTCCAGTGTTAAAGACATAAATTGCCTTGTAAACGTTAGCAATTCAAACGGTTTTCAGAAAAAAAGGATTTTCATGAACAGAGTCTACTTTGTAGATATTTCAATTTCACAAAATGTAATAAGATAAAAGGGTTTGAGTAAAACTGAAACTATATGCAAATATTGCTTGTATGAATTCCTCTCTTTGGTAAATGACACGCTGACAGTCGTGACTTGGTTGCTGAAGTTGGGGAATATACAAACATAAAAGATCTTGTAGTAACAGAATTTTTTCTATGTCTGACAGAATTTTTTCTATGCCTGATTTTCCTTTCAGGATTAAAAATGGTCATGGACCTCGCCTACTTTCTAAGTATTTAAATTTCATATGATGCAATATAATTTTGCAAAAAGAAAAGCTTTGAGCAAACAGAAGTTGTTTCTATTCTGCTCTACTAGTAATTTAATTATGTTACCATAACTGAAGCAGCCAGGCATTATGAATGCTGCTTTCTCAGTAGTGTTAACATCTCAGTCTGCGAGCATCTTCGCTCATCCAGCAGTGATTTTAGTATTGGCTGCAGATGCTGCAACAAAGGTCGAAGACTTGTTTGAGGAATCAATAAGAAAAATGAAGTGATTCTGCGTGTAATTTGTGTCCGTCTCTCACCCCCAGGTACAGCAGATTGATACCCTCGCGCAAACAAGAAAATACATTTATCTTAGATACTGTATGTACTGTGATGACCCTTGTCAAATGCTTGTTTTATGCCATTGTTGCTAAATAGGCAGCTCTCTAATGCCCTGTTTTGCTATAAAAAGATTTTGAAGGAACATTTTTATCCATAAATGGTAGTTATCAGTAGAAATGTCCTCTTGGTGCTTGTTATAGGGAATTGAGTGGAAATAAAATGGATAATAGTGTGTAAATTATGCATTAAAATATATCAGGTATTGATCTATGATGTGGTATTGTGTCCTCTGACTGATGACCTTGAGGTTATGTGGTATATGTATACAAGTTACAGATAGATGGAATGAAAATATATTCATTTAAGGATACAGGACTTAAAAAATAGGGATCATGGTTACTTTAAACTGAAGACTGACTTTCCTATGAATACATAAGATGTATATAGGTAATTCATTATCCGGAATTAATACATGTCATCTTTAGTGTCACCTGTGATGATAAATCAAGACAACTCAGGTGTTGGACCATTTTTGTCTGTTCCCACTGATGTGAAATGTTCAGAAGTAAATGAATAATTGTTAGCTGTCTGTTGGATAATTCTTATCATTAATCTAAATGATTTTTGAATTCTGTTTTATAACCAGTTTTTTATTCTTTGACTGAGATTAATCAATAAAGTTTGAAACATGCAGTAAAAGCTTCGGGAACTCCAAATGTTGATACCAGCATGCTACGATGATGCAGTTTTGATAGGATAATTTTTCTTTTGAATGTTAAGGCTTTTTGAATGTGTATGGTAAAAAGAAATATCTGGATAGCAACTTGTGAACCACCAGTGATCCAGTGATCATAAAGGACAGGTTGAATCACATTGATAAAAACCAGCAGTGCCGAACATTACCTCTGAATCAATTAGGTCTTCTTTGAGCTCAAAGTACTTGATTACAGGAATATTTGAAAATTGCCATAGTGTGTGAAACTGAAACATTGATTTTCTTTAAAAGGAATACAGACATTTAGTCTGCCTGTCATTTGGTTTGATTTGTGTCAGGGACCATAGCTTGTTCTCTGATCTGCTCAATCTGCTAGCTTGAAATAGTGATAAGCTTTCATCACCTGCATCCGAACCTCCATCACAGGAGAGTATACAGACCTACATTCGCCAGCTTTGTAGCATCTACCAGGAAGTCCTGCATGTGATATCTCCTGCTTTCATGTGACACTTCACTTTGTGATCATATGTGTTGGTCTCGGAAATGATGTCCACTGCTATAAATGAACAACTTGTTGTAGAGTAACTTGACTGGTGCAGGAGCTTTTTAGATCTTAGGAAATGTATATCTTACAAAATGATCAGATGAACCTGCATCTTTAGTGTCTTCAATTTTCTGTGATATTGCTGATGTAGTTTAGCATCAGTACATTTTCGATCAGGCAGTTATTGGTATAACAGTAGAAAACAAGATGACTGGCATAGCACTTACACAGGGCCTAGATTTTCGAAGCTGTCTTAGCGCTAAGATAGTCCTAAGTTAATGTTAATGTATAGCACTTATTTAGAGAGCTGTGAAAATCTAGGTCCACAGACTAGATTTTTGAAGCTGTCTAAGTGATAAGAGAGCTTCGAAAATCTAGGGCCAGGTACTTAAAAGCATAACGTAAGGTTGCACTGGGTAGAAGTAGGTTTCATTTCCTGGATCACATATCAGGGTTTTGAACCCTTCTATGTGACTTTTGCAACTCCTGTTCGTCATCAGTCTTCACATGGTACTTCTACTGTGTTAGAGGGATAAGATGCAAGAAAAGATTATGAATCTGTGGTTTGCTTATGTCAGGTAGTAAGAGATGGACTGTACAAATTTTATGACAGCGGTCTCATTTATATTTCAGTTTTATAACTGATTCCACTCAGCTGAAACCAAGGGGATATAACTCTTTGTGTGTCATCATCACATTGTCGGAGTGAAGTAGTAACTAGTTCCATGTGGTATGTTTGCACTGGGGAGACAAATAAACACCCTTGTCGCTAATTAAGTCCCAGTCTGCTAATGAAATAGTAGAGATCACTGGAGACCCAGGATTATACTCTGAGCTTAAGACAATATTGTGTTGATGTTCAAATCAATATGTGTCCATTGCTGCCTTGCAAGTCATTTGCATTGGTCTGAGTTGGTATTAGCTTCATTCACTGTGGGACGGTACAAAGCATATTGTCCTTGGGAGTGAGTAACGGTTCTCACGTTATTGAAGACTCAAGAATAACCTGTGGGTTTAAAGAGCTTTGGGTGTTATCATATAACATTATGGCAAAGTCATATTTCTCTTTATAATGATTGAATGCAGGCTAGTAGTAATGGTTAATTTGCAAGGAACCGTTCTCAGTTATTGTCCGTATTGTGTGCAAATGCACTTTGCATATTTTTTTTTTGTTTTTTGTTTTTTTTCAGTGATGTACTTGCTTATGCGTAAAAGAACTGAATCGCATTACTGCAAACTTTCCCTTTGTGGGTTTTTGCCTGATTAGGAAATCAAGGATGTCGATTGTAAAGACATTTCGGAAAGAGATTTTTAATGCATTAAAGAATTTGAATCAAAACATGTTGTTAACTGCTACTTCACATTTATACCTTCAGTGATCAGAGGTGGCGATGATTTAAGCATTCTAGAAAATGATCTTTTTGCTCCCTATAACTTTGCCCCATGCAACTGATAACTGAGTGATGTCATGCAAGCTTAACTATTCTATAAAGATGGTTTTGTTATTGTGTTTATGATCATGTTTCCTTGTTGAATACTTTTGAATTAACATGATTGTTAGGGATCATTTACGTAAGAAATAGATCTACTCATCATTTAGCTGGAAGAGTTATCTTCCATACCTGCACCAGGATATCCAGTTCTTTATTTCCCTATTAACATTAGTTATGTTCATAAGTCTGTCAGATCCATACCTGTTGTATCTTCAAAAAGTGGTGTGGTCAAAACTCTTTGCAGTCGTCCCTCATTCAAAGTAACTGTAACTGGTATCATATGAAAGACCCACTCACTCACTCAACTTATGTCTGGATGTAACTGAATGGATGTGCTGTTCATTGTGAAAGCTCAACTCACTCACTTTAGAGACGGTTATTACATAGCTGAGATGTTGCTGTCTTTACCAAATGAACCCAGTTTTAGTGTCAGCTATTATCAGTGGATAACCAACACACAGCACATTACTCAGAATACAATTTAGCCAGAACAAAATGGAAATATCACACTATAATTGTGTTGTTATTTTCAATTACTTTGACTTGATCCATCTGACAAAGGCCTAGAAGAATATTAAAGGTAAACCTCGTGCAGCTTGCTTCTCAATAACAAGAAGCCGTGATAGAAAACCAGCTATAATAGCTGTGATGGTTCCAGAAACTGGTCATTGATCAGAACCAGACTGTCATTAAAATGTAGATTCATCTGAATGATTTAATCAATTATTGCACAATTTTAATCATATTTCAATTACTTGTTTTTATCCCTCCTTCCTTCTTTTCTCTCTCTCTCTCTCCCTCAGATCGTGGCAGATATATGAGACAGATTTTAAAGCGGTACCTTTTGCTGTTTACAGATACATGACATTTATATTTTTCATGATTTCCATGGAAATGATTCAAACTTAATCTAAGAAAACATCAAGTAACCTTCAGATGGTTTGTCCA